>NC_040904.2:194742669-195992669 GCF_004126475.2 Phyllostomus discolor
ACGAAGCACAAACTTTATTACCCGGGGGGGGGGGGCTCAGAGGAGAATCCCAAATCCTGAGCCCATAAAGGCGGGGTTAGGGGTCCTTTTTATATACCAGTTACACAGGCAGAAAGGGAGAAGGACCAGCTGCTGAAAGCAAGCAATCAGAAGCAGGGGCATAGTGACCTTCAGATAACGTTACTTAGTAATGTCTTGCTAGCCAGCTCCTTACCTAAAAATAACTTTTACTCAGCTTTTGTCCTGACAAAACTTGCAAGTGTTACAGAGAGCAGTTTCTTTTCCTGCCACAGTATTAGGTTAAACATTTTAATTCTAAATTCCATATTTCTTGATAAAAACTAATTATCCTCTGTCATTTCTTTTGCTTAGGCAGGTTTTTGGAAATGTGTCCCAACATTTTTAGGATCAGGTCAGGAAGACCACTTTCCAATGAAAGGGTCAAGAGCTGGACAGGAGCTCTCAATGTAAGCCTAGCACCTACCCTGAAAATTTCACTCACTCTTTCTTCTCAGATAAGCCAGTCAGAAGTTCAGTGAGATCCCCATGTCAGACAGATTCTTCCCTCACCCTCAGAAACTTCACTTACCTTCCCATAAACACATAAATAGCACAAAACAATTGGGGATTCTCTGTGGTGAGCCCCAATACTAGTTTTCTTCAGATGATAACACCTATGGAAGTACTGAATTATTAAAACTTCACTTCTCACTAGCAATACCAGTCTCACATAGATGTTAAAATCTCCTTTCCAATCACAGACCAATGAGAGGATTTGTCACCTCACAGGAGTGAACAACTTTAGTCAATATGAATGTTTGGTGTCATGTTATGTGACATGCTGAAGAAATGTATGGTAGTAGGGGAGCCCCCAAGTGAGTCTTTGTTACAATCAACTCTCTTTTGAAAGATATATATACATATATTTTGGTATATATAATATATATTTATTATATATGCATATTATACATATATTATGTTTTCTCTCTGTGCCTTGTGGTTAGGTGGTAGATAGGAGGAGCACAGGGTGATAAAATGTAGTAAAAAGTTGGTCCACAAGTATTTTTCCCAAATATTTATATCTTTTGATTATACTAAACTTTTTGCAATTTGGAAGTCTCCAAATTATAGTTTGTTTGTTCTATGCTTCCTCCATCTCCCTCTCCTTTTTTTTTGCAGCATGCTGGCTTCTTATCTCGAGAATCCAGGTGGGAGAGAGATATACAGTTAGCATACAGATAGGATTAACATACCTCAGTTACTCTTACATCTTATCATTTGCTAAGATTTTCCTGTCTGGGAAGAAAAACCCAGTATGAAGTGATCAACAGACTTAGCTGTCTTACATATTCCCCCTGAGAACTCACTCTTTTCCAGGTTCATTGGCAAATCATAGGGTTCAAGAAAGATGAGTAGGATCATTCAGTCCCTTTACCACAATTGTTAAGCTTTCTTAACATCCAAACTCATCTTTAGACAATTTATTTCACACCAGGTCACCTAAGAAATTCTTGGAATTTTTGCCATCAAAACTTGTGGAAAAAATAAAATGTGAAATGGTAAAATTGTATTGGTTATATCTATATTTCCTCACTTGAACTATAAGTCTGTCTACGATTTGACATGCACTTATGCCAACCCTCATAGTTTGCTCTATCCTGTCACTTCAAGATTGGCTTTTGGCCTTGACTGGTGTGGCTCAGTGGATTGGGCACTGGCCTCAAAGCCAAAAGGTTGCCGGTTCAATTCCTGGTCAGGTCACATACATGCCTGGGTTGCAGGCCAGGTCCCTAGTTAGGGGCATGCTAGAGGCAACCACACCTAATGTTTCTCTCCTTCTGTTTCTCTCTCCCTTCCCCTCTGTCTAAAAATAAAATAAAGAAAATCTTAAAAAAAAAAAAAAAAGATTGGCTTGTGAGGTAAAGCTGCTCAGAATTCTAGCCCCCCAAATTTTAGGTTATCATCTAACCTTGTCTGCCTGATAGGCCTCTGACTGCTGGAATCCCATGGACTTTTTTATACTATGGGTTAATTCAGTTTTTCATACCTCTACACCCAAGTTTGAAAGCCCACTACAGGACTTCCAGCCAAGATGGAGGCATAGGTAGACACACTGTGCCTCCTTGAATAACCAAAATAAGGGCAACAACAATTTAGAAACAAAATAACAACCAGAACTGACAGAAAATTGAACTGTATGGAAGTCCAACAACCAAGGAGTTAAAATAGACACATTCATCCAGGCCAGTAGGCTGGGTGGAGTGGGACAGCCGAGCAGAGAGGGCTTGTGGCACAAAAACCAGTGGCACTGGGCACACAGGGCACCCTGGGAGTGCAAGATGGCAACGGGTGGACCCTGGGCATGCAGGCTGTGGCTGGCAGACCCCAGGCTTGGGGTGGCAACAGGCAGACCCAGCGAGGCGGCAATTGTGAAGCTAGGCACTGCACACAAGGCACCTGGTGGACTGGGTGGTCCCACACTCACTCACAGATAAACCAAGCAAAACTGAGGAGTGAAACAGACCAAACAACTCAGGGTCCCAGCGCTGGGAAATAAAGCCTCAAATCAATTGAAAACACCTGTGGGGGTTGAGGCACAGGGAGAGACTCTCAGCCTCACAGGAGAGTTCGTTGGAGACACCCACAGGGTCCTAGAACATACACAAACCCACCCACACAGAAATCAGCACCAGAAAGGTGCAGTTTGATTGGGGGAATGGGCAGAAGGGACTGAAAGCTGACACAGAGCAGAGCAAGTGCCATTGTTCTCTCTTGGAACCCGTCCCCACATATAGCATCACAACCCAGCAACTGGGTTGACCCACACTGGTGAACACCTAAGGCTCCGCCCCTCATATATAACAGGCATGGCAAGACAAAAAAATAATGACCCAAACGGAAGAACAGACCAAAGCTCCATAGCAAATACAATTAAGCAATGAAGAAATAGCCAACCTATCAGATGCACACTTCAAAGCACTGGTGATCAGGATGCTCACAGGATTGGTTGAATTTGGTCACAAATTAGATGAAAAAATGAAGGTTACAATAAGGAAAATAATGAAAAATGTACAGGAAACCAATAGTGATGGGAAGGAAACTGGGACTCCAATCAATGGAGTGCACCAGAAGGAAGAAATAAACATCCAATCAGAAAAGAATGAAGAAATAAGAATTCAAAAAAATGAGGAGAGGCTTAGGAACCTCCAGGACATCTTTAAATGTTCCAACATCCGAATCATAGGGGTACCAGAAGGGGAAAAGGAAGAGCAACAAGTAGAAAAGTTATTTGAAAAAATAATAAAGGAGAACTTCCCCAATCTGGCAAAGGAAATAGAATTCCACGAAGTCCAGGGAGCTCAGAGAGTCCCAAAGAAGTTGGACCCAAGGAGGAACACACCAAGGCACATCATAATTACATTAGCCAAGGTAAAAATGAAGGAGAGAATCCTAGAAGCAGGAAGAGATAAGGAGACAGTAACCTACAAAGGAGTTCCCATCAGATTGTCAGCTGATTTCTCAAAAGAGATCTTGCAGGCAAGAAGGGGCTGGAAAGAAGTATTCAAAGTCATGAAAGGCAAGAACCTACATCCAAGATTGCTCTATCCAGCAAAGCTTTCATTTAGAATGGAAGGGCAGATAAAGTGCTTCTCAGATAAGGTCAAGTTAAAGGAGTTCATCATCACTAAGCCCTTATTTTATGAAATGTTAAAAGGACTTATCTAGGAAAAAGAAGATAAAAAGCATGTATAGTAAAATGACAGCAAATTCACAATTATTAACAACCACACCTGAAACAAAAACAAAAACAAACTAAGCAAACAACTAGAACAGGAACAGAACCACAGAAATGGAGATCACATGAAGGGTTAGCAACAGGGGAGTGGGAGGAGGAGAGGAGGGAAAAGGTACAGATAATAAGTAGCATAGATGGTAGGTAGAATATAGACGGGGGAAGGCAAGAATAGTATGGGAAATGTAGAAACTAAAGAACTTATGATACATGGACATGAACTAAAGGGGGGAATGTGGGTGGGAGAGGGTGCACAGGTTAGAGGGGAGTGAAAGGGGGAAAATGGGACAACTGTAATAGCATAATCAATAAAATATATTTAAAAAGAAAGCCCACTACAGTGCAATCTCCTTGGGCCACTAAGTAAAAAATTCTCATTTCTAACCAACTTCAAAGTGTGCATTTCTCCTCAGAAACTTGTTTATGAAAATGCAATTCTGACAATAACTGTCACAATCCTTTTCCATGCCCCACCACTAGAAAAGTAAAACTTTCACACCATTGCCTATGACATTTTTCCAGTTGCCAAGCCAAGATCATGAACACTTCACTTGGTCTGTTTTTTTTCTCTCAGGATTTGTGCGTCTGGCTGGAGGGAGTGGACCCTGCTCAGGGCAAGTAGAAGTGCACTCTGGAAATAAATGGACTACAGTGTCTGATGCGAACTTTATATGGCCCACTGCCCAGGTCATCTGTGCAGAGCTGGGGTGCGGCAAAGCAGTGTCTGTCCTGGTGGATGTGCCTTTCAGAAACTCAGGTGGACAGGCATGGGCTGAAGAGTTCCAATGTGAGGGGCAAGAGCCTGAGCTCAGGATCTGCCCCAGAGTGCCCTGCCCAGGAGGTGCTTGCCAGCACAGTCGGGCTGTTCAAGTTGTCTGTTCAGGTGAGATGTACAGCGGGACTTTAACCTCCCTGCACACTCCGTTGGGGTCAGAAAAACATGAGGTTTTGATAAAATCCTGTTTTCTCCTACCAACATACACAGAAGTGCGGCTCATGAAAAATGGCACCTCTCAGTGTGAAGGACAAGTGGAGATGAATATTTCTGGAAGATGGAGAATGCTCTGTGCCTCTCACTGGAACATGGCCAATGCCAATGTGGTCTGTCGTCAGCTCAGCTGTGGAGTTGCCATCTCTACCCCAAAAGGAGCCTACTTTGTGGGAGGAGGTGGTCAGATCTGGAAAGCCCAATTTCACTGCTCAGGGACTGAGTCCTTCCTGTGGAATTGCCCTGTGACTGCCCTGGGCATTCCTGACTGTACCCCTGGGAACACAGCCTCAGTGATCTGTTCAGGTAAGAGAAAGAGAAGGGCTACCTGGTACTAAGGATGTTTCTTGAGTGAAATGTCCCTAAGAGCAGACAGTGTGGAAAAGCTGCTTTCAAAGGTAACGTATTTCAGAGAAATAAGAAATATGGGTCTTCTCATTGTTCATTCATTTTTTTGGTCAAGGTAAGAAGTGTTAAGAGGTAATATTTTTCATATAAACATTTTATTTAAGTATGATCATAGAGCATGTATAAGTAATCAGTGTATCTCTCAGTCATTTACTACACCCCAGGTTAATAAAGAGACAATTAAAAGCACCCAGGAAGTCACCTTCCCCTCCCACCATTCACTTTGCCCTCTCTCCACTCCAAAAAGGAGCATATTCTAAGTTCTACTACCTTAAAATATTTTTGTCATTTTTTTGAACTTTATATAAAATCATGATATGTTTTTAGTGTGCCTAACTTCTTTGACTTCACATTATGTTTGGAGTTCATTTATATTATTGCTTAAGCAGCAGTTTATTCATTTTTGTTGCTATAAAGTATTCTATTGAATAATCATATGACCATATATTGATCAATTCAACTGATAGTATATTTGAGTTGTTTCTAATTCTTAACTATTACAAATATAATGTTATAAATTACCATGACAATGATTTTTGGTGCAGATATGTGCATTTATTTTATATGTTTGATCCTTGGACTTTTTTTAGTCTCTTAATGGTATGGTGTTCTTTGTTGAGCCAAGTTCTTTCAATGGGTATTACTTATCAACTTTTTCCTGTATATTTAAGGTTTTTTATATCCTTTTTAAGAGAACTTGCCTACCTGAAGATCACAAAATATTCATCAAGAGTATCTTATAGTAGCTTAATAATTTTTCTTTTGCATATAATTGTACAGTCCCCCTGGGGTGTCATATCTATGTATAGTGTGAGATAAGGGTCAAGTTTCATATTTTTTAATAGATATCCAATCGAATCAGAATCTTTTCCTGAAAAGACTCTTTTCCCTATTGCAGTGGCACCTTTGTCATAGACTACATGTATGCCTGAGTCTTTCTCTAGATTCTGTTCTGTTCCACTGTATCATGTATCTATCCCTGCACCACTGCCACACTTTCTTACTTATTGTAACTCTATAACAAGTCTAGCAAACTTTAAAGAAGTTACTTTATCATACTTCTAATAATTCCTCTAACTTTGTGACTTTTGTTGTGTACTGTGTTAGTCATTCTCACTCTTTTGCATACTCATACCCTATAAATTTTAGAATCAGCTTGTCACTTTTCACCCTCCAAAAAAGTATAATGGCATTTTGATTGAGATTATATTTATTCTACACATGAATTTGAAGACATTTAACCTTGAGAATATTGAGTCTCCAAACTTATTTTTATGGTATATATCTCCAATCATTTAGGCCTTTATTTTCTCTCAGAGGTTTTACACATCTTCCACTAGGTTTTCTCCTTGGCATTTTAGATTTCTGATGTTCTTAGTATTTCTTTTTTAAAATACATTTTATTGATTATGCTATTACACTTGTCCCATTTTTTCTCCCTTTTATTCCCCTCCACCCTATATCCCTACTACCACCATCATTCCCCCACCTTCATTCAGGTCCATGGGTCATACATACAAGTTCTTTGGCTTCTCCATTTCCCATAATATCCTTAACCTCCCTGTATCTATTTTGTACCTACCATTTATGATTCTTATTCCCTGTACCTTTTCTCCCATTCTCCCCTCTCCCCACTGATAACTCCACATGTGATCTCCATTTCTATGATTCTGTTCCTCTTCTAGTTGTTTGCTTAGTTTGTTTTTTAGGTTCATTTGTTGATAGTTGTGAGTTTCTTGTCATTTTACTATTCAGTTTTTGATCTACTTTTCCTTGGATAAGCCGCTTTAACATGTCATATAATAAGCACTTGGTGATGATGAATTCCTTTAACTTGACCTTATCTGGGAAGCACTTTATCTGCCCTTCCATTCTAAATGATAGCTTTGCTGAATAGAGCAATCTTGGATGTAGGTCCTTGCCTTTCATGACTTTGAATACTTCTTTCCAGCCCCTTCTTGCCTGCAAGGTTACTTTTGAGAAATCAGCAGACAGTCTATGGAAACTCCTTTGTAGGTACCTTCTCTTTTAATGTTGCCGCTTTTAAGATTCTTTCCTCATCTTTAATCTTGGGGAGTGTAATTATGATGTATCTTGGTGTCTGCTTTCTTGGGTCCAACTTCTTTGGGACTCGCTGACCTTCCTGGACTTCCTGGAAGTCTATTTCCTCTATTGGATTAGGGAAGTTCTTCATTATGTTTACAAATAAGTTTTCAATTTCTTGGTCTTCCTCTTCTCTTTCTGGAACCCCAATTATTTGGTTGTTGAAATGTTTAAAGATTTCCCAGAAGTTCCTAAGCCTCTCCTCATTTTTTTGAATTCTTGTTTCTTCATTCTGTTCTGATTGAATGTTTCTTTCTTCCTTCTGCTCCAAACTGTTGATTTGAGTTCCGGTTTTCTTCTCTTCACTGTTGGTTCCCTGTACATTTTCCTTTGTTTCTTTTTTCATAGCCTTCTCTTTTTCCTCTATTTTGCAACCATACTCAAACATTTCTGTGAGCATCCTGAATACCAGTGTTTTGAAATCTGCATCTGATAGGTTTGCTATCTCTTCATCCCTTAGTTGTATTTTTTCTAGAGCTTTGATCTGTTCTTTCGTTTGGGCCTTATTTCTTTAATCACAGCATGTCTGTTATATAATAAGGGGCCGAGCCTTAGGTATTCACCAGGACAGGGCAACCCATATAGTTGTGCTGTGGTGCTATATGGGGGTGCATTGTGTATGTTCCAGGACCCTGTGGTTCTCTCCAGTGAACTCTAGTATGAGTCTGGGAGTTTCTCCTGCTGGCTCAACCCCCACAGTTGTTTTCAATCAGAGCTTTTGAGTGTTTATTTCCCCACACTGGAACCCTGGGCTGCAGGACCTGTTTCACTCCCCAATTGTTCCTTCCAGTTTATCCACATGCAAATACAGGGCCAGCCACTCTGCCAGCTGCCGCCTCACCAGCCCAGGTCCTTGAACTGCCACCTTGTCTCAAGTCCTCTCCACCCAGGTTGTTCGTCTCTGCCCCTCCTACCAGTTTGGATGAATGTTTCTTCTTTAACTCCTTGGATCTCGGACTTTCATACAGTTCAATTTTCTGGCATTTCTGGTTATTTTTTTGTTTTTAAATTTGTTGTTGTTCTTCTTTTGGTTGTGTAAGAAGGCAAAGTGTATCTACCTATGCCTCCATCTTGGCCAGAAGTCACATGTTGTTCTGAATATTTCTTTTAGTGAAAGTGTCTTAGGAATGGATTCTCTCTGGATTGTTTTCTCCTGCTATATTTCTATATTTTTGTTTTTGTCACTGACAGAAAAGTTGCAAAACTAATAATTCCCAGATAACTTTTACCCGCATTCCACCAATGTTAGTATCTTACCATAATTTCTCTCTCTCTTTCGCTCCCCCCCTTCTGTCCTATTCCTCCCCAAATATGTAAAATCATTTGGAATTAGTAAGTAAAATTGGTAGGTTGCTGACAAGGTTTTCCTCCCCAGAACACACCTATGGCTCCACCCCTAACTACAAAAGAGGTTCAATGAGATAAATAAATAAACAAACAAACAAACATCCCAAATGAAAAAACAGATCATAGCTCTATAAAAAATACCACTAAGCAATGAAGAGATAGTCAACTTATCAGATGCAGAGTTCAAAACCCTGGTAATCAGGATACTCACAGAAATGACTGAGTATGGTAACAAAATAGAGGATGTAGTGAAGGTTACGAAAAGTGAAATAAAGGAAAATGTACAGGGAACCAACAGTGTTGGAAAGGAAACCAGAACTCAGATCAATGGTTTGGAGCAGAAAGAAGAAAGAAACTTTCAGCCAGAACAAAATGAAGAAACAAGAATTAAAAAAAATGAGGAGAGGTTTCGGAACCTCTGGGACAACTTTAAATGTTCCAACATCTGAATAATTGGGGTTCCAGAAAGAGAAGAGGAAGACCAAGAAATTGAAAACTTATTTGAAAACATAATGAAGGAGAACTTCCCTAATCCAACAAAAAAAATAGACTTCCAGGAAATCCAGGAATCTCAGAGCCGAGAAAGTTGGACCCAAGGAAGTGCATACCAAGACACATCATAATTACATTCCCCACAATTAAAGAGAAGGAGATAATCTTAAAAGCTGCAAGAGAAAAAAAGAAGTTACCTACAAAGGAATGCTCATAAGACTATCAGCTGATTTCTCAAAAGAAATCTTGCAGGCAAAAAGGGGCTGGAAAGAAGTATTCAAAGTCATGAAAGGCAAGGACCTACATCCAAGATTACTCTATTCAGCAAAGCTATCATTTAGAATGGAAGGGCAGATAAAGTGCTTCCCAGATAAGGTCAAGTTAAAGGAGTTCATCATCACCAAGTGCTTATTATATGAAATGTTAAAGGAACTTATCTAAGAAAAAGAAGAAGATAAAAGATATGAACAGTAAAATGACAGAAACTCACAACTATCAACAACAGAACCTAAAAAAAAAAACCCTAAACTAGCAACCTAAAAAAAAAAAAAAAACCTTTGCAGCCTAACCAAAAAGGTGCCCTAACCTTGCTTAGGTTTAAGCAAGGCATCCAAGGAATGAGTAGAACAGGAACAGGTTCACAGAAATAGAGATGAGGTGGAAGTTTACCAGCAGAGAGGGGGCGAAGGGATAATAGGGGAAAGGGTACAGGGAATAAGAAGTATAAATGGCAGGCACAAAATAGACAGGGAAGTTAGGAGTAGTATAGGAAATGGAGAAGCAAAAGAACTTACATGTATGTCCCATGGACATGAACTAAGGTGGGGGAATGATGGTAGCAGTGGGAATAGAGGATGGAGGGGAATAAAAGGCAGAAAAAAAATTGGACAACTGTAATAGAATAATCAATAAAATATATTTTTTAAAAGAAAATAAGTTTCCTGCTCTTCAACTATACTCACTGTCTATTGTTTATCTAGGTAACAAGACCCAGGTGCTACCCCAGTGCAACTCTACATCTGAACCAGCAGGCTCTGCACCGTCAGAGAACTGCCCTGCTAACTGCTCAGGTGAGGGCTCCCACAGGACCAGAAAACCCTTCTCTTTCCCTGAGTAATGTCCCATTGACATGATTCTCTCTCCCCAGATAGCAGACAGCTCCGCCTGGTGAATGGGGGCAGTCGCTGTGCTGGAAGGGTAGAGATCCTACACCAGGGCTCCTGGGGAACCATCTGTGATGACAGCTGGGAACTGAATGATGCCCAGGTGGTGTGCAGACAGCTGGGCTGTGGGGAAGCACTTGATGCCATGGTCTCTGCTCACTTTGGGGCAGGATCAGGCCAGATATGGCTGGATGATGTGAACTGCACAGGAAGGGAGTCCCACCTGTGGAAGTGCCCTTCCCAGGTCTTGGGACAGCATGACTGCTGGCACAAGGAAGACGCTGGGGTCATCTGCTCAGGTCAGTGCTGCACATTGTCCATGGGCTGGGGAGGAGGCGGGGGCCCTTGAGGATGGGAGTCTGAGCCCTGACAGGTGTTGCTGAAAGGTCTAGGGGAGAAGGAAGCATCCTTCCACAGGGCCTCTCTGTGTAGCAGGTATGGGGATTGGTGCTTTCCTTTTGTCTTACAGTGGCTGGGACTCTGGTCCTTCCTTCTCAGCAATATCTTCTGACAAAGCCATTTTTTACAGAGTTTCCATTGAAAGCAGGGCTCACTCTTCAGTTGTTTATGGTACTAAAATCTTGAGATTTTTATTCATTTACTGATGCCATAATGAATTACCATGTGGTTTAAAACAACACAAATTTATTAGTTTACAATTCTCTACATTAGAAGTCTGGCACGGGTCTCACTGGGCTGACACCAAGGTGTCCACAGGGCTGCATTCCTTCTGGAGGCTCCAGGAAAGACTTCCTCTCTCTGGCTTTTCTACCTTCCAAAGCTGGAGTGCATTCATTCGCAGGCTCCATGTTCCCTTTTTTTTTCTTCAAATAATGTTGCCTCTCTCTGACCATTCTTCTTTAGCCACATTTCTCTCTGAACTGAAGTAGAGAAAGTTTATTTGTTTTTCAGGACAATGGATCTAAGAATGTGATTAGACTGACCTCACCTGTGTAACGTGCTATATCTCAGGTCAATCTCACCATCCCAAATTCCTTATCTTAATAGTAACCACAGAGTCTATTCCCCATAAAAGGTAAAATTTCACAAGTTCCATGGGGCAGGATGTAGAAATCTTTGCGAGTCCATTGTTACACCTACCACGCACTATAGACACTCCCTTTCACATACTCTGACAGAAGTTTTGTCAGAAGCAGGATTTGGCTTTCCCTGCAGAGGGCCCAGGCTGGTGTTCCTCTCTGTTCATGTTCCACTACATCTTTGTGGTAGAGATAGACAGACACAAAAGGACAAAGTCAAGGAAAAGGGACACAAATTTCAGTCTTGCCACTTAGTGGCAGTCTCCTCAGCAGACTCAGTGATGAGTGTTCACATCCTCTGGGAGAAAGAAGGCAGAGCTTTGAGTGGACCACTCACTGAGCCCTGTTTCTGCCTTTTACTTTTAGAGTTCCTGGCCCTGAGGATGGTGAGTGAGAACCAGGAGTGTGCCGGGTGGCTGGAAGTCTTCTACAATGGGACCTGGGGCAGTGTCTGCCGCAGCCCCATGGAAGCCATGACCTTGTCCACAATCTGCAGACACCTTGGCTGTGGGGACAGTGGGACCCTTAACACTTCTGTTTATTATAGGGAGGGTTCTAGACCCCGGTGGGTGGATGGAATCCAGTGTCGGAACACTGATGTGTCTCTCTGGCAGTGCCCTTCTGACCCTTGGAAATACAGTTCATGCAGTCCAAAGGAGGAAGCTTACATCACATGTGCAGGTATTTACTGTCTGTTTCTATGTGTCTGTCCCACCCAGGTAGGATGCTGTTAGTGATATTGACATTTTCAAACCTAACAGATGATTTTAAGATGAGTGTATAAGATGAAGATGATTTAATCCACATGTTGCAATCTGGTTTCAAAGAAAAAAATGAGAAAACCTGTGCTCATAGCAATTTATGTGGAAAATATCAAAGACATTGGCAAAAACATGTGGGGGCACCATTAATACTCTGATAGCCTTTTTTTAGGAATTGCTAACTAATCAGGGGTAATTAATGGATATGCCCAGCACCTTAAGGTAAGGGGCAGAGCAGAGAATCAATCCTGATTGCTTCACCCCTTAAACTCATGATATTTTACTCTGAAATGCATCCATACCACTTAGACTACTTCTCAAGTCAGTCTATTGGTTGATAGTAATTGAGTGCCTGTAGGTGCAAATTTATACTTAAGAGGACAGAGAAGAGAAAAATTATAGTCATGGATCTCATAGAGCTTACAATCCAGTGCTGTCTCATGAGGCAGAAGTTTCAAGTGTCGTGAAAAATGAGAAAGTGCTTGGATGTGTATACTAGGGGCAAAAGAAGGAATCATATTTGGATGGACACCTACAGGATGAGTGTGAGTTTCTCAAAGAAAGAAAGTGGACAGATCATTTTCATCACTGTAAATACTGAGTTGGGAGAGGACATGGAATATCTGAGGTACTCAGAACATTCTATCATGGCCAGAGCAGAAACAGGGTGGAGAGTGATACAGGATTTGCAAAGGAAGAACCTGGAAAGACAAGCAAAACAAAGACCTCTCTTAGGTAGGACCCATGAAATAATCCTGTCAAGAAAGTTTCTGTTTGTTTGTTTGTTTGTTTGTTTGTTTGTTTGTTTTGTTATTTACCTCCTGGCTGCCACATCATGGAGAACTGTTAGAAGGTCAGTGGCCTCATTCTCCATATTTTCTGCTTGAATTTGTCTCTTCTAAGAGGCCCTCAGTATATTGGTCTTTTTGGTTGAAACTTCATCTTCTGGGCCTGTCTCCTTTATTATTGTGTACTCTGTGCTCCCTGATTCCAATCTCCCAAAATCTTCTCCAGAGTTTTTTGGAATGTGGAGCCCATCATCTGCAAATTCTCTTATTCCCCCAATTCTCCCTTCACTTCTATGTTCAGCTCAAACCTGACTCTTCCTGGAAACATTGATTTTCCTATCAATTAGAGATAGTGTGCTTCTCTTTCAACACACTTTTCTCTGTGCTGAGATTTGAATTAGGTATGCTGCTTGCTCTTGATTGCCATTTTCAACAATTCCTCTTCTGTGTTCCTTCTCAACATCACATTACATTGAAACTAACAACATGAGGCAATACCACCTACTACTTCTGTCTGTTGCTGTCATCACCCAACCTTCTGCTCAATGCTCCCCCACCCCCTTCCTTGTCCACTAAAGATTGCAGCACCAGACTCATGAGTTTCTTCATCTATGTCTTCTTACTCCTGGGACCATTAATAGTTACTACAACATACTTAAATGCAACTAAGGCAACAATCCTGGCCTCTCAGTTTGTTGAATTCCTCATTTCTAAGCACCTTCCCTTCCATCCAGACTCTCTAGTTATGCATATACTACCAATCATCAGTAACTGTACACCTTGAAACCTCAATTTCTTTATTCCATTCTCTTTCTTTGCTACTTATCCTATGGCTCATAAACTTTAATGATCCTCTTCCAATAATTTTCATCTTCATGGAGACACCCAATCTTTCCACTATTGATTTTTCTTACTTTTCTTCTCTCCTCATATCTTTAAACTTTTCCTAGCCAGATTACATAATATGATCCAACATTATAATCATTTTCTTTTAATTATACTAAACTCCCTTGCCTCCTCTTTGTCACTCTTATTGGACACACACACAAGGATGGTTGAAATCAACTACCTAACTACTCTTTGCCTGTACTAGACTAATAAGGCAAGAAAAGAACACACAGCACATTGCTAGTCTATTTTTGAATTCATGGACACAATCTCTAATGAGCATTCCACACTGCCCTGAAGTTCTACTGTACTCCTCCAATATGTGTGCTTGTTCTATCTTTAAAATTATATCTTACAAATGATGTGTTCTCTTCCCACTCTCAAAACCTGATTCCTACTACCCATTCTCAAAATCAGGATCTTGCATCTTACCTCACTGAGAAATTAGAACACAAACAACTCCTCATCTTCATTTCAACACATCTACCAACTTGTGGCCTGTGCACAGGCTCTCTTCTTGGCTCAAACATCAGTGGCCTTAGTTCTTATCTTAGGCCAGTTGTTATTCTCCGGCCATAGATTCTAATCACACTCATCTTGTCAAAGTCTTCAGATCTTCAATTATGCCTTCTTCCTCAACACCATCAACTTCTCCCTATTTCTTCATATGGCCTCAAGTGTCTCACATCATTAAAAATACCTGAATAAACAACATTCATCCTCTACCAGGATTCTCTCCCTAGCTACTACCTAAGCCCTTCTTTTTTTCTGCACCACAGCCATGTTTTCAAAAGTATGGTCATTAATCACTCACTGTGTCCACTTTTGTGTCTCACACAATTCTTAACTATCCATTTAAGTTTTAGGCTCCACCATTCTTCAGAATCAGTAAGAAAATAAAATATAACAAACCTGACTGTCTTCATTATTCTTGACCTTTTAGCAGCTTTCAACAGGTTGACTTCTCTTTCTTTCTCATTTTTTTTCTTTTTGCCTTCTGATGATCCCTCTATCTCACTGATTGTTCTCTCTATTCTACCTCATTGATTGTTGATCTTATTTGTACAGAGTTGCACCTCCTGTGCTCAGCCTCTATATTTTAGATTCTCTTAGGGCTCCATATCACACTCTTTCCTCTTCCTTAACTATACTCCCTTCCTAAGGCCCATGGCCTAAATGACTTCTGTATACTGACAGCAAATGCCATAACTGCTCTTTGCCATTAACTCCAAACTCATATTTTCCATTAGCTACCTGACATCTCCACTTGAATATTAATGGGCCACTCAAATTTATTCCAAAGTAGGATGGCTTTTTTCTTTCATTTAGTCTTTATTGTATTTTTTCATTATTATTTAGTCCCTTATACCCCCAGTCCCCCATCAATCACCACACTGTTGTCCGTGTCCGTGAGTCCTTCTACCTGTGTGCTCAGTCCTCCACCCCTACCTCCCCCAACATAACTGTCACAAAGCAGGATGTTTTATTCCACCTGCTCAATCCCTGTACCTAAATATTTCCTGCCTACTATATTTCTCATTTCAGTTAATGTCACTACCATTACTTAAGCTCTATAGATAGGAGTGAATCTTCATTTCTTTCACTTCTCTTCCCCTTTACTCCAATGGAACAGCAAGTTCTATTGGCTCTCTCTTCAAATAGATCCTTAATCCTTTTACTCTTTCTATTTTCATTATCATCTTCATCCAGAAAAAAAAAATACTTCTTGCCTGGATTAACCAACATTTGTTAGTGGTCATCTAGGTTCACTCCTTCTCTTCCATGATATATTTTTTTCTCTGTCAGCCAGAGACAAGTTTTAAAATTTATTTTGCATATTTTTTTCTTTTCTTCTTTTCATTTCATTTCTTTTTTTTTAAGCCACCACCTGCTTTCTATTGAGGTTAAGATGAAGCTCAGATTTCTTACACTGGTTGACAAAACTATACATGTTCTTTTCCCCACCCACCACTCAGTCCTCTCCATTCACTCAACCACTCAGTTGGGATGGATATTGACTCTTTTTGTATTTATGAAATAGGCAGCAAGAGGAAAGTACAGGAAGGCAGGCTGGCTATCCTTTAATTAGCATTCTTTTACCAGATGATGGTGTTATTAATCTTATGACCTTGCACCAGCTGTTCTCTCTGCCTTACTTGCCTGTCTACTTCTTATCATTCAGTTCTCACTTTAAATATTATTTCATTGGTGTGGCCCTCACATCAATTTCAATGATATTACCTCTCTCAAAACTCTTTAGGATATACTCCTGACATTCAGTGTGTATCTCTGAACACACTGATTACTTTTTTGAATATCTCTCCTGTATGATTTAACTCCTCTGCCCAACCAACTTTACATTTCACAGCATAATTTATGGTTCTCATAGTAGTTTTTACCATATGAAGTCATCATTTATTCATTTTTCTGTTTATTATACATCTATCATATTAATTTGATAATTCCATGGAATCAAGGACTTTAACTGGCTTTTGTATTCATCACAGTGTATCTAGTGCTGAACAATACCTGACATACAACAATCACTCAAAAAGAGTTTTTGAATAAATTAATAACCTGCTTCTGTAGTCAACATTACAAATATTTTAAGTATACTTTATTACTTATGCCATTACAGTTGTCCCAATTATTTTATCCCCTTTATCCCCCTCTGCCCTGTACACGCCACCCTCCAGCATTTCCCCCCATTAGTTCATGTCCATGGGCTGTACATGTAAGTTCTTTGGCTTCTCTGTTTCCTGTACTATTCTTAACTCCCCCTGTCTATTTTATGTCTACCTATTATACTTCTTATCCCCTGTAACTTTTCCACCCATTCTCCCCCTCCCCCTCTTCATTGATAACCCTCCATGTGATCTCCATTTCTGTGATTCTGTTCCTGCTCCAGTTGTTTGCTTAGTTTTTATTTTGTTTTGTTTTGTTTTGTTTTGTTTTGACCAGGTGATTAGGTTCACTTGTTCATAGTTGTGAGTTCGTTGTCAATTTACAGTTCACAGTTTTTTATCTTCTTCTATTTCTTTGATAAGTACCTTTAACACTTAACATAACAAGGGCTTGGTAATTAACAACTTATTTAATTTTTTATTTTATTTTATTTTAATCATTGTTCAAGTACAGTTACCTCCCTTTTACTCCCATTCCAGCCCACCCACCCAACCCTCCCCACTTCCCTCCCATTACCACCTTGCCCTAGTTTTTGTCCATGTGCCCTTTAAATTTGTTCCTGTAAACCCTTCCCATTCTCCCCTGAAATTCCCTCTTCTCTCCCATCTGGTCACTGTCAGTCTGTCCTCTATTTCAGTGTCTTTGGTTATATTTTGCTTGTTTCTTTTTTGTTGTTGTTTAGGTTCCTGTTAAAGGTGATATCATGTGGTATTTGTCTTTCACTGCCTGGATTGTTTCGCTTAGCATAATGCTTTCCAGCTCCATCCATGCTGTTGCAAAGGGTAGGAGCTCCTTCTTTCTTTCTGCTGCATAGAATTCCATTGTGTAAATGTACCATCGTTTTTTGATCCATTCATTTACTGATGGGCATCTAGGTTACTTCCAGCACCTAGCTATTGTAAATTGTGCTGCTATGAACATCGGGGTGCAAAGGTTCTTTTGTATTGGTGTTTTAGTATTCTTAGGATAGAGATCCAGCAGTGGAATTGCAGGGTCAAAAGGCAGATCCATTTTTAGTTTTCTGAGGAAGTTCCATACTGTTTTCCATAGTGGTTGTACCAGTCTGCAGTCCCACCAACAGTGCACTAGGGTCCCCTTTTCTCCACAACCTCTCCAGCACTTGTTGTTTGTTGCTTTGCTTATGATGGCCATTCTGACTGGTATGAAGTGGTATCTCATTGTGGTTTTAATTTGCATCTCTCTGATAGCTAGCCATATTGAACATTGTTTCATGTGTCTTTGGATCTCCTGTATGTCCTCCTTGGAGAAGTATCTGTTCAAGTCCTTTGCCCATTTTTTAATTGGGTTGTTTCTCTTCTTACAGTGGAGTCATGTAAGTTCTTTATATATTTTGGAGATTAAACCCTTGTCTGAGGTATCATTGGCAAATATGTTTTCCCATACACTTGGTTCTCTTTTTATTTTGATACTGTTTTCTTTAGCTGTGCAGAAGCTTTTAATTTTGATGAGGTCCCATTCATTTATTCTTTCCTTTATGTCCCTTGCTCTAGGAGACATGTCAGTAAAAAAGTTTCTGTGTGAAATATCTGAGATTTTCTTACCTACATTCTTTTTAGGACTTGAATGGTGTCAGGGTTTAAATTTAAGTCATTTATCCACCTTAAATTTATTTTTCAATAAGGTGTAAGTTGGTGCTTGAGTTTCATTTTTTGCATGTAGCTCTCCAGTTCTCCCAACACCATTTGTTGAAGAGGCTATTTTTATTCCATTTTATGTTGCTGCTTCCTTTGTCAAATATTAATTGACCAGAGACTTGGGTTTATTTCTGGGCTCTCTGTTCTGTTCCATTGGTCCATGTGCCTGTTTTTATGCCAGTACCAGGCTGTTTTGATTACAGGGGCCTTGTAGTATAGTTTAGTGTCAGGTATTGTGATCCTTCCTACTTTACTCTTCTTTCTCAAAATTGCAGCAGCTATTCAGGGTCATTTATGGTTCCATATAAATTTTTGAAGTGTTTGTTCTATGTCTGTGAAATAAACCATTGGTACTTTAATAGGTATTGCATTGAATGTGTAAATTGCTTTGGGTAGTATGGACATTTTGACGATATTAATTCTTCCAATCCATGAACCCGGGTATATGTTTCCATTTGTTTGTGTTTTCTTTGAATTCTTTCCCCCGTGTTATGTAGTTTTCTAAATACAGGTCTTTTACCTCTTTGGTTAGGTTTATTCCTAGGTATTTTATTTTTCTTCTTGCTATTTCAAATGGGATTTTTTTTCTTGATTTCTGCTTCTGCTGTTTCATTGTTGGTGTACAGAAACGCCTTTGATTTCTGGACATTGACTTTGTATCCCGCTGTTTTGCGAAATTCATTTATTAGGTCAAGCACTTTTTTGGCCAAGTCTATAAGATTTTCTATGTACGCTATCAGATCATCTGCAAACAGTGACAGTTTTGTTTACTCCTTTCCGATTTGGATGCCTTTTATTTCTTTTTCTTGTCTGATCGCTGTGGCTAAAACTTCCAGTACTATATTGAATAGAAGTGGTGAAAGTGGACAGCCTTGTCTTGTTCCTGATCTTAGTGGAAAAGTTTAATTTTTGCCCATTGAGTATGATGTTGGCTGTAGGTCTCCCATATATGGCCTTTATTATGTTGAGGAATGCTCCCTCTATTCCCACTTTGCTGAGTGTTTTTATCATAAATGGGTGCTGTACCTTATCAAATGCTTTTTATGCATCTATTGATAAGATCATGTGGTTTTTGTCTTTGCTTTTGTTTATGTGATGTATTACTGATTTGCAAATATTCTACCATCCTTGCATCCCTGGAATGAATCCCACTTGGTCATGGTGTATGATGTTTTTAATGTACTGTTGGATGCGGTTTGCCAGTATTTTGTCGAGGATTTTAGCATCAATGTTCATCAGCGATATTGGCCTGAAGTTTTCTTTCTTTGTTGTCTCTTTATCTGGTTTTGGAATTAGGATGATGTTGGCCTTATAAAAAGAGTTTGGGAGTCTCCCATCTTTTTAGATTTTTTGAAATAGTCTGTGAAGTATAGGGGTTAGCTCTTCCTTAAATGCTTTGTAGAATTCTCCTGTGAAACCATCTGGTCCCAGGCTTTTGTGTGTTGGGAGTTTTTTGATTACTGCTTCAATTTCTTTTGCTGTTATTGGTTTGTTCAGGCTTTCTGCTTCTTTTCCATTGAGTTTTGGAAGATTGTATTTTTCTAGAAATTTGTCCATTTCATCTAGGTTTTCAAATTTCTTGGCATACAGCTCTTTGTAGTAATTTCTTACAATCCTTTGTATTTCTGTGGTATCTGTTGTAATCTCTCCTCTTTCATTTCTGATTGTGTTTATTTGAGTCTTCCCTCTTTTTGTCTTGATGAGTCTACTTAAAGGCTTGTCGATTTTGTTTATCTTTGCAAAAAACCAGCTCTTGGATTCATTGATCCTTAGAATTGTGCTTTTAGTCTCTATGTCATTTAATTCTGCTCTCATCTTGGTTATTTCCTTCCTTCTACTTGCTTTGGGATGTCTTTGTTGTTGTTCCTTGAGTTCTTGTAGACGTAGGGTTAGGTTGTTTGTTTGGAATGTTTCTAACTTTTTTAGGTGGGCCTGTATCCCTATGAACTTCCCATTCAGGACTGTCTTGGCTGTGTCCCATAAGTTTTGGGTTCTTGTGAGTTCATTTTCATTTGTTTCCAGAAACCTTTTGATTTCTTCCCTAATATCATTCTTGACCCATTCATTGTTTAATAGCATCCTATTTAATCTCCATGATTTTGAGTGTTTGGGTTTTTTTTTTTTTTCCTTCGGGTTGGTTTCTAGCTTCAGTGCCTTGTGATCTGAGAAAATGCTTGGTATGATTTCAATTTTCTTGAAATTCCTGAGGCTTGTTTTGTGTCCTATCATGTGGTCAACATTTGAAAATGTTCCATGTACATTTGAAAAGAATGTATATTTAGCTTTTTTTGGATGGAGGGCTCTGTATATATCAGTAAAGTCCATTTCATCAAGGGTATTGTTCAATGACACACTATCTTTGTTGATATTTTGTTTGGAAGATCTGTTTATTTTTTATAGTGAGGTGTTAATATCCCCCACTATAATTGTGTTGCTGTCCATATCTTTCTTGAAGTCTTCTAAGATTTTCTTTATGTATTTGGGTGCTCCTATGTTGGATGCACATATATTTGCAATATTTATGTCTTCTTGGTGGATTCTTCCCTTGAGTATTATGAAGTGAACTTCTGGGTCTCTCTTTATGGACCTTTTTTGGGAGTCTACTATGAGCATTGCTACCCGAGCTTTTTTTTCCTGTCCATTTGCTTGGAAGATTTGTTTCCAGCCCTTCACTTTCAGCCTGTGCAAGTTTTTTATCCTGAGGTGGATCTCTTGTAGGCAGCATATATGTGGGTCATTCTTTCTTATCCATTCAGCTATTCTATGTCTTTTGATTGGAGCATTTAATCCATTTACGTTTAATGTTATTATTGATAGGTACTTATTCATTGCCTTTTATGTAGGTGTGTTCCTCTCTCTCTCTCTCTTTTCCTTTCTTTCCTTAAAGCAGTCCCTTTAGCATCTCTTGCAGAGCTGGTTTAATGGAGGTGTATTCTTTTAGACTTCTTTTGTCTGAGAAGCTTCTTATTTGGCCTTCTCTCTTGATTGAGAGCCTTGCTGGGTAAAGTAGCCTTGGTTACAGACCTCTGGTTCTCATTACGTGGAGTATTTCTTGCCATTGTCTTCTGGCTTGGAGTGTTTCTATTGAGAAGCCAGCTGTTAGCCTTATTGGGGCTCCCTTGTATGTTCCTTCCTGTTTTTCCCTTGCTGCCTTTAATATTCTCTCTTTGTCTTGAAATGTTGCCATTTTAATTATGATGTGTCTTGAGGTGGGCCTCTTTGGGTTTCTCTTGATTGTGACTCTCTGTGTTTCCTGGATTTGTGTGACTTTTTCTCTCATCAAATTAGGGAAGTTTTCCATCATTACTTTTTCAAATAGGTGTTCTATCCCTTGTTCTTCTTCTTCTACTTCTGGTATCCCTATTATATGGATATTATTATGTTTCATATTGTCTTGCATTTCTCTTAATCCCTCTTCATTCTTTCTGAGCCTCTTTTTCTTTTCTTGCTCTTTCTGGGTGTTTTCTTCTACTTTGTCTTCTAGCTTGCTGATCCGATCTTCTGCTTCATTGATCCTGCTTTTCATTCCTTCTACTGTGTTCTTCAGTTCAGAAATTGTATTCTTCATTTCCTCTTGGCCCTGTTGAGAGTTTCTATTCCTTTTTCACGTTGATGTAGTTTTCAGTGAGTTCATTGTAGCTTCCCTGTAGTTTCTGGTAGCTCATTGTGAGCTCATTGGCTTCCTGACGATCATTGCTTTGAACTCAATATCTGATAGTTGAATTGCCTCTATTTCATTTAGCATTCTTTCTGAGTCTTCCTCCTTTCCTTTCATTTGGGGACTGTTTCTTTGTCTTCCCATTGTTTGTGAGACTCTTCTTGTTAGCCTCAGCTTCTTAAATTAATCTGTTCTGGCTCTCTGGGTTTGTGGTGTGAACTTCTTTAGTAGAAAAGCTGTGAGTTTCAGTGGTGCAGTTTCCTTGATCTCCCTAGCTCACTGGTCTTGGGCTGTCATTTAAGTTGGCTTTGTGTTTGCCTTTGGGTTTTGATTGTTGTTGAGTCTTTCTTTGGTGGTTTCTTCCCACCAGCTGGTTAAATGAGGGTCACTCTGACCACCACCTCCTGTATTTTGTTGTGCTGGTGAGGGCAGGTTGTGTTGAAGCTGGTTCTTCAGTGTGTATAAGGTTTAAAGAATTCTCTCTTGCTCTTGTTCAGTTGTTTGTACTGGGTAGTTTCTCCACTATTTAGTTGTATTTCCAGATAGGTCCTGGATTGAGGTTTGTGTGGTTACCACTGCCTCCTTCACCTCCTTCTGTTGTTATCTGTTAGTGGTTCCTTTGTTGTTGGGTTTCCTCTTCCAGTGGGTATCCTGGTGTTCACCGCTTCCACCTATTCTTTTTTGTCATCAGTTGGAGGGGGAAGGCAAAATGGTTTAAGACAGCAACAGAGAATTCTATGATATTTACAGTAGCACAAAGTAGGGAAGAGATTGGAGATCCTTTGACTATGTATAGTGTTAACCGTGATCTTCCACCCAGCTAGCTGATTTTTGGAAAGGATGGAAAGAAGATAAGACTCATGTTGGGGGAAAAAAGGATTGTGAGTTGGATCTATAAAGCAGGGAGATTGTGGGAGGTCAGATTCTGAGGTAAGGTGAGAGTAAAGGATAGTAAATAGGTGTAGTGTGTGAGAGAATAGAGTTAACCACTACAGTAATAGAGTTCAGGAAACTGAAATGGGCTAAGATCTGAGGGGGGGGGGGGGCTGTTGTGAAGTAATTACAATTGCATGGAACAGCAGTTATTTACAATAATATTATGGCAACAATCGTATGACAGAATCTATGAGATCTAGGTAACAAGAATAAGGAGTACAGAACCTTGAGTAGTGTGCTAATGGGACACAGGTGAGTCAAAGGACAGTAGATTAGCAATACAGTATGGAAAAAGATATCAGGGGAAAGCTGTCAGATCATACAATATATCCAGCCTAGCAAAGCAGACTATACAAAAAGAAGAGGGATACAAAAATACTATTTAAAAAGATGTAGGAATACTGGAAGAATAATAATAATACAAATATGCAATAACTTGCAGGTTCTCTGTAATAGCAGAGTGACATTTGTCTCACTGTCCCAGCTGTTGTGATGCCCCTTCTTTGGGCTCAACTTTGGTCTTTTCACAGATCCAGGATTTTGTCTCACTTGTAGGTATTTAGAAAAAATTTTAAAAAGTAAGAATAGAAAAGGCAGATGAAGGAAGGAAGAAGAGATAAAATTGGAGGAAAGGAAGGAGGAAGGAATAAAACAAGAAATCAGGAAAGAGGAAAAAGAAATCAAGAGAATAAAAACAATAAAAATTAAAAAATTAAAAATTGTTTAAAAAAATAGAATCAAATTAAGAAGTCTCTTGGTCTCAAAGTGGCCAAACCAGTTTTTCTGCCCTTGCTGGCTGCAGCAGACTGAGGGGTGATTGGTATGGCTTTTCTTCCTCGGTCAGCAGAGCTCGCATTAGCTCCCTCACTGTCTGGGAAGCTAAGGTGGCTCCTCAGCTTTGCGCCCTGGGTGTGGGAATCAGGTCTTTCCCCAGGGTTACTGCTGTGGACTGCAGTGCGGGGATGGTCTCCCTACACGAGCACCCACTCGCGCCCAGGGCTGGGTGGCAGGGAGGCTGGAGCGACTGATCACATTAGGAGAATTCCCCAAACAGTGTCTGTCTATTCACTCTTTCCTCTTGAGAAATTCCTCCTGTTCAAGCCTGCCTCTCCGCACAATGGCCTGGCTTCTCCCACAGCCAAACTTTCCAGCCAGACCGGTGACTGTGGGAGTCAGGGCCTGCTGAGTGACCCAGCCTCTCCAGTGTCCACAGCCTCCAAAGGTGCTCACAGCCCTTGTGTGTTTGCTAGCACCTGGATTCCTCCCAGTGCCGCTCAGACCTTGTTTGGCTGGGGAGGAAGCAGTTGTCCCGGCTCTCTCCCAAGGTCTCTGTGGCAAATGCAGCAGTGGGCGCTGGGCCTGGGGCTGCAGCCCCCGGACCACACACTGGTCCCTAGGACCCTACCTTGTTGCAGCACTCTTCTTAGGGTCCAGTTTTTCGGGTCCACCACAATCCTTGGTCCCCTATTTTCACTTATGCTGAAGTATGTTGGTTGCTTGCTTCTCTACTCCATAGATCAGTCAGAATTTTCTCCCCTGAGCAGAGGGAACCCGAATCTGCTACTTCTTACTCCGATGCCACCTTAGCCCCCAAAAATCAAGAACTTCTTTAACTTGACCTTATATGGGAAGCACTTCATCTGCCCTTCCATTCTAAATGATAGCTTTGCTGAAGAGAGCAATCTTGGATGTAGTTCCTTGCTTTTCATGACTTCAAATATTTCTTTCCAGCCCCCTCTTGCCTGTAAGATTTCTTTTGAGAAATCAGCTGATAGTCATGGGAACTCCTTTATAGGTAACTCTCCTTTCCTCTTGGGGCTTTTGAGATTCTCTCCTTATCTTTCTCTTGGGTAACTTAATTATGTTGTGTCTTGGTATATTTTTCTTTGGGTCCACTTTCTTTGGGACTCTCTGAGCTTCCTGGACTTCCTAAAAGTCCATTTCCTTTGCCAGATTGAGAAAATTTTCCCACATTATTTGTTAAAATAAGTTTTCAATATCTTGCTCTTCCTCTTCTCCTTCTGGCACCACTATGATTCAGATGTTGGAACACTTAAAGTTGTCCCAGAGGTTCCTAAGCCTCTTCTCATTTTTTTGCATTCTTGTTTCTTCATTCTGTTCCCATTGAATGCTTATTTCTTCCTTTTGTTCCAAGTCATTGATTTGAGTCCTGGTGCCCTTCCCTTCACTTTTGGTTCCCTGTATATTTTCCTTCATTTCACTTTGTTATAGCCTCCATTTCTTCCTTCACTTTTCAAATGAGTTCAATCAATTCTGTGAGCATCCTGATTGCCAGTGATTTGAACTCTGCATCAGATAGCTTGTCTGTCTCTTCATTGCTTAGCTCTTTTTCTATAAATTTTACCTGTTCATTCATTTAGGCCATATTTCTTTTTTCTCAGTGTACCTGCTGTGTTGTAATGGGGGGTGTCTTAAGTATTCACCAGGGTGGGGCAACCCTCTTTGCTGCATTGTGGCATTGTTTGTAGGAGATAGATCAGAGAGGGAACAATGCCACTTGCTCACTTGCTCATCTCTAGCCCCATTTCCAACTAACTTTCTTGTGAGACTAGGAGTTTCTCCCACCTTCACAACCCCACAGGATTCTATATCCAGAGGTTTTGAGTCTTTAGTTTTCCAGCAAGCAAGCTCCCACCTTGCCTGCATGGTCCACTGCCTTGCAACAGGTTCTCGCTGCCCATCTGCCCATCTCCACCCCTCCTTCTGTTATGGATGAATGTTTCTTCAAATCCTTGGTTTATGGAGTTCCACCCCCAGTCAAGACACATCTGAGAATCAACAAATGAATGCATAAATAAGTGGAACAACAAACTGATATTTCTCTCTCTTTCTCTCATCAATAAATATAAATAAATAAATAAATAAATAAAAAGAAAGCATTCTTTCAGTACAAGATAAACAGAGGATTATTGTATGGGAATATATATGCATAATGGTGACTTAAAATAGCTTGCGGGAGTCAAAGCTAACTGCTAGAAATATGGCAGTGCCTTTTCTTAATATGGAAAACACAGAACTTTGTGGGAAAAAACCTACAGATTTTGAGTATGTTAAATTCAAAGTGAATAAGTCCACTCAGGTGGAGATAGATGTCATTAGGCAATTTGAGTTTACAAAGAAAACCTGGGTGGGAGCTACAAAGTTGTCATAGAGATGCCTACATCAGAGTGGATGACATCATAGGAAAATAAACATTCCTAGAACAGAATCCAAAGAACATTAATATTTAAAAACTGGGCAGAGAATTCTATGAACTGGAGGTGACAGAGAAATAGATCTGAGAAAATATTGCATTTGGAAGCCAGATTAAAAAAAAAAATGTTTCAAGGAAAAGGGAATACTCGTATGTGTTAAATACTACAGTGACACTAAGTAAATGAGAACTAAGCTGTACCAATTAAAGTCCTTGTATGTCACTGATTGTCTTAACTAGACCTCTTTTGAGGGTGGAGTGTTGGGAAGAGGGTAGAAACCAGGAATAAAAATATCAAAAGTGTAAGGTGATGGTGAAAATGCATGCAATACTCTTGAGAAACTGTGAGGGGCAGAAAGTTGGAGGTAAGGTGCTGGAATATTGTATCCAAGGCTGGAAATAAATTTATTTTAATTACCAAAGTGATTAATGTGTTGATCCATAGTAGGATGAACTGCCTTTAGAAGTGATGCTAGCACATTTCACTGTCTAGGTGCACATGTGCCATTTGTAAAACAGCTGGAAATGTCACAGAGATTCTGTAATTAGGTTAATTAGCAGAAATTCCAGAGTGGATGTAGCCTGGTTATTGGCCTCACACTCTGGAGGACTTCCCATGGAAGAGGTAGGGGACACACCATGAGCCGCTACAGTGGGTGGGGCCCTGACAAGAAGGATGGAGGTTATCAGGAGGCAGGTTTTGGTTTGTTCCAAGCACAAGTATCATAAGAGACTCTTGCCACTCTGATGGTCCCCCAGGGAATGAACACTGTTATACATAAAAGAACACTGAAGGCAAGCAGATTGGCCTGCCAGCCTTTCCTTATATCCCCTTTTGCTTGTCTCTGTCCCTTCACTGAATCAGCCGCGCTTGCTTCTATTGGGCTTGTACCAGGCTTGGCACTAGGGAATTTATGTTTTTTCCACTAGTTTGTTTTAAGATTAGAAAAAGGCCAACTCCTTTCTCTTTCACTTAAATCACAAAAACATTGCTTACTTACTGTAAGCAGGGAAGACATATAAAATGTAAAAGGAGAAATGAATCACATCCTATGACTACTTGTTCATTCATATTGTCCAGATATAAACAGTGTTAATGAACTAATAAGTACTATTTTCTAAATTCATCCATTTTCACTAAAGCATTTCCATGCTCGTACCCATAAAAGGATTTATGTGGATAGTGTCTTATTATTGGTTTTTACAAAACTGAGATTCAGTAATACATGTTATTATTAAATTGGTTTTTTAATAATGTATTTTATGGTATTTTTCTATTACCATTTATTCCCATTATACCTTCTTCTTCATCCACCCACCCTCCTCTCCACTGCAATCACCACACTGTCCTCCAGGTGGATATAACTCATTAAAATAATGGCAAATATTTCACTCACAAAAGTTGGTATTACAGTTTATATAACCACTTGCTTATTTATTGGTAGTCCAATTATTTTCAATTTTCTCCTATACAAGTAATTTTTTGATAAATATTTTCATCATGTATCTCTACATACTAGTGAGCTTATTGCTATAGGATTACTCCTAATGTTTATATTATTAGATCAGGAGGAAAGCAGTAGCACATACACACAAACATTAGGATATGGTCAAATTATTTTCTCAGGTTAATCATTTTCAATTGTCTTCTTCATATCTGGATAGAAGATGCTGATATTTTTCCAGAACCTGACTCTTAAGCCAAATCACATAGACTTTCCAAGATCAATAAGCTTACAAAGCCCACAAGTCTCTTTATACTTGAAGTCTGAATAAGGGTAACAGATGCTTTGCTTCTCTTTCTTTTTCCTCCTTCTCCCAATTTCCCTCCCTCTCTTCTTTCCATTTCTTCCTTCCTTCTTTTACATTTTCAGAGTGCTTTCTCTCCCCTAAACATTGTTTCCTGACCCTTGGTTTGCTCCCCTCCACCACACTACACCCCATTCAGATATACTTTGGACAGTATGATGGAAGTTGCAAGAAATCCACAGCAGGGAGAAACAGATATTTTATAGGCAGAGCCTCACTCCCTTCCTTGCCTCTCTTTCTTCATCTTTATGATGTTACTCTTGTGAAAGACTGAAGAAATATTAAACTATAAGTCCTTATACCAATAATAATTTTCTACAATCAAACCCAACAACTGAGGGTTAGTGATGTTTTGAATCCTGAACTACCACACAAGAGAGGTCCTGCCATCATTCTCAGAGATGTTCTCTGCATAGGGCAGGAGGTTTGATAGGATGAGATGGAAAGGTAAGACCAAACTGACATTTTATGGCAAGTACTGTATATACTTCTGTTTTCTTGTGTTGTTTTGAATTTGTGTCCATTTTCTTTGGTTTCAATTTTTCCACGTATTTTGTTTTGATCCTCTGTGTCTGCTTAATAAAGTTCTTCTTAGGATATTTATTTGAGTTTCATAGACACATTTTTGTCTCCCTGACTAGCTAGTAAGCTATCTTTCTCTAAATTCTAATTGTTCTAGTCCTTTTAAAAAATGTGTCCTGTCCCTGTAGTCATCTTTTTTGCTAGTCTATTTTTCACACTGAAAAAATTAAAAGGAAAGTTAACAATTTGTTGCATAATTTTCCTTTAAAAAGTGTAAGTGCAATATTGGATACAAATTATTTCTGTAATCTAGGACTTATTTGTTTTTAACATTCACTATTTATTACCACCTGTCATTAATATTAATTTATATTTCTTTTATTATTGTACTATTAGCAAGATTTAAGAGATTTATATTTCACTGGGTCTTATGCAGTGATTCATTCAATAACTGTTGATCAAGCTCCTATACATAGCATTTATAGAAGGTTCTCAATGTTTACTTGTTGAATGAATGTGTACGATGTGCCAGGCACTGTCCTAATAGCAGAAACACAGATGTGAATAAGAAATGCAAGGTTCTTCCTCTAGGGGAACTTTCATTGGGGTGGGAATGCAGGGTATGTTTGTATTTGGATTTGTAGTGGAATGTGGAGAGTGATAAACAAGTAAACAGATAAAGTAATTTCAGCTAGTGATAGAAGCTAGGGTCCGATGAATGACTCAGTAACTCAGGCCAATAGATTATCTGTAAGTCCTGTGCTTTCTCAATTTTCATTGAACTGAGCCTAGGGCACCAAATAATCTTGTTGTGGGGCAAGACCACATCCCGCTTTCCCTGATCCAGTGCTTCCCCATTGTCTGCTTCTGCAGGAATGAAACCCAAGAGCTGTCCTTCTGCTGGGCCCTGCACAGGTACATGAGTCAATAACGCCTCCCCTGTGGGCTCCTTCCTTCCCACCAGGGGAGGTAACACAAGGTCCTGCTGCCTTGTCAGACAGAGACAAGCTCCGGCTCAGGGATGGAGGCACTGAGTGCTCAGGGCGAGTGGAGGTTTGGCACAATGGCTCCTGGGGCACAGTGTGTGATGACTCCTGGAGCCTGGCAGAGGCCGAGGTGGTGTGTCAGCAGCTGGGCTGTGGCTCTGCCCTGGAAGCCCTACAGGAGGCAGCTTTTGGCCCAGGAAAAGGGCACATCTGGCTGGATGAGGTGCACTGCAGGGGCAAGGAATCCTCCCTGTGGGCCTGTGCTGCACAGCCCTGGGGGCAGAGTGACTGCAAGCACGAGGAGGACGCTGGAGTGAAGTGCTCTGGTAAGTGGTGTACAGTGGGTAGGATTCCAGTTGAGTTGGAGCAGGGGCACAGCAATGAGCTGGGCTGGGATGAGATGGGCAGTTGGTATTCAGAAAGCATCTAGGGGCTGCAGCACTGGATTAGGAAAGGGGGAGCTGGGAGGACACAATATTGATATTATGCTAACCAAAGGGAGATTGCAGGGCTTATGTGAGAAAAGTGAATTACCCTGCATTCTGGTCAATTCCTGTGCTCCAAACTCCTGTTTTTCTCTCTAGGTAAAAGAACAACATTGCCAACCACTACAGCAGGTACAGTGCCACCACCCATGGGTGTGAGACCATGGTCAAATTCTTGGGACATGTTCTATAGAACCTCTGACAGAATTAGCCAACTCAGAAAGGAAAGATCCCAAGGAGCACCTAGATAGTGGGGAGTTATCAGGTATTTTCCTTGGACAGACTTCACCTTCCTTGGTTCACTGTGCCAGAAGTTTCTCATGCCTTCAGGCCCTGGCAAGCTGGTTCTAAGGATTTCTTCACCTGCCCATGATTGTAGCTCCTCAGCAGCTGACACCTATCCCAAGATTGTTTGGTGTTTTAGTCTGCTGAAGCCCAAGAGAAGGGGCTGAAGCTGTGCCCTGGCCCTCAAAGATTCTTGTACTTCCAGTGCTCCCTGATAACCCCCAGCATTCCCATGGATGATACTGGAGTGGAGTTGAATTTATCTTAGGACATGGGCTGAGAGAGTGCCCACCAGGGTGGCAGTCAATTCCATTATGTTGGAAGCTGGTACTTCACTGTCCTGAACTCTCTGGAAATGTTGGTGTAAGTGAGACTAACTGTGCATATGCCCTTCTCCAAATCCTCTTGGCTTTGTTCTTTTAGGGACCAGATCTGTCCCAAGACCTGTCCCTGGCATCTTCTCCCTGCCTGGGATCCTTTGCCTCATCCTGGGGGCGCTTCTCTTCCTGGTCCTCATCATCCTGGTGATTCAGCTGCACAGATGGAGAGTGGAGCACAAAGGTGAGCTGCGTGGGGTACTGGGTAACTTGGAAAGTGTATTCAGGCAGGAAATGGGGCAGGGGTGCCAAGGGGAAACTGGGAAAGGTATCTGTTCTTACTCTATTAGTTTGCAAAATCCATCTGCCCCTCATTACCCACTAAGGACTGAATATACAGACAATCTAGAGAGTGGGGTATGAGCACTCCAAACTCATGGCTTTTTATATGAGACTGGAAAGAGTAGGAGATGACCTTTGGATACAGGGTTAGACAAAGGAAAAAAGTGCAAGCATGGTGCTTGGGCATAAGACTACGCAGGAGCCCTAAAAACCGTGAGGGTTTTTCCAGTGTGAGTGGAAATACAATGAAGGATCACCCTGTTGGTTCAGCACTGTCAGAGGGCAATCTCTGACCTGCTGGTGGTTTGCTCAGCCTTATCCAGCTTTGAAGATGCTCTTGACCAGGCTGTGTATGAGGAGATTGACTATCTTGTAACACCGAACAAAGAGGATCTACTGAGCAGCTCAGGTGAGTGTCCCTGCCTTGTCCTCCTGGAACCTCTACTTCTCAGCCATCCACTGGCTGGGAGCCTGGTCTTCTCAACATATGCAGACCCCACATATACTCCAGGCTCACAGAGGCATGAGGAGTCTGTCCACAGTCCCTGGAGCTCCAAGCCTTCCCTTGACACCACAAAATCATTCTAACCCATCATTTCTTCTGGCCTTACTGTGCAACCTCTGGATACAGGAAGGATTGTTCTGTTTGTTTTCATGATGTTTTTCTCCACTTTAGAGTTCCTGTCAGATGACTCAGTAACGAAACTGCCATATTACACCAGGGATGGTGAGTAGAGTAGTGACTATAAATCTGTTCTAGGTAGGAGAGGTGGATCTGTCCTGGCTGGGCACTGGGGGCAAGGGAACTTCCCCCACAGATGACAGCCAGGGGGAATAGTCTCCCTTTGACTGAGATGAGAGGGTTCCTTTGTCTTACTGGACTCCCGTCTCCCTCTTCTCTGGCAGCTCTGCAATGCCCCATTATGGGGTTAGCCTCTCAGTGTCCACAACCACCCTCATTCAGTCACAGAGCACAAATTATTTTTAAAAATAACATCTGGAAAGTATAACCTGATATAATATTTTAGTAACAGTCTCCAGTTTAAGAGTTCCTTTGAAAAATTTTTAGTTTTAATCAAGAAATACTGACATATTTGGATCATTTTCTGGTTTACTGGCACACAGAAATGAGTTAAATGGTCTTGGAAAGACCCGTTAAAGCATGGGGTGAAGGGTGCCTCTGTTTAGCAGCCATCAGAATCTCTGGGTCAGAAAGGACTGTAGGTATTCTCTGAACCAACCCATTTACTGTGGTTTTACCTGATCCCTTTGTCTGTCCATAGAAGCCTCACCTGAGAGGACTGATGCCTTTGCCGAGGGTTATGATGATGCAGAAGAGCTACCAATGCCCAAGGCTCCTTCTGCCTCTCAAATGGGTGAGCAGGAAGTGCTCCCAGAGGAGAATGGAGTGAGAGCTTTTCAGACAGGTGAGTGGAATTAATTCATCTCTGTCATATTTTGTCTCTGACCTAGACAGGATGAATTTGAACTTCTCAATGCCCATTCTTCTTGTAGGTTCAAAATTTGGATGACCTCATATGTTTGATAGTATCACTTAGACCATGTGCCTTTCTCTAACTTTCATGGTCCTTGAGAGGGAGGAAGCTCTGTGTAGTCTTGGTAGATGTTTTTCCATAACGTCATCCCTTTTTTTTCTTTTATTTTTTTATTGTTTTCCAGGTACAGTTGTCTCCATTTTCCCCACACCACTCTCTCCACCTTATGGAACCTGAACACCCACCCTCAAACCTAACCCCCTTTGGCTTTGTCCATGGGTCCTTTATATATGTTCCTTAATGACCCTTCCTCTTCTTTACCCTGTTACTCTCCTCTCCTCTTCCCTCTGGTTTCTTTCAGCTTGTTCTTTATTTCAATGTTTCTGGTTATATTTTCCTTGTTTGTCTGTTATGTTGATTAGGTTTCAGGTGTAGGTGACATCATATGGCATTTGTCTCTCACCCGTTGGCTTATATCACTTAGCATAATGATCTCCAATTTCATCCATGCTGTCATGAAGGGAATGATGGCCATCATAAGCAGTACAACAAACAACAAGTGCAGGTGAGGATGTAGAGAAAAAGGGAACCCTAATACACACTTTTGTGGGAAGGCAGACTGGTGCAACCATTGTGGCAAACAGTATGGAATTTCCTCAAAAAACTAAAAATGGAACTGCTTTTGACCTGGCAGTTCCACTGATGGGATTATACCCTAAGAATCCTGAAACACTAATTCAAAAGAACCTATGCACCCCAATAGTGATAACAGCACAGTTTACAATAGCCAAGTGCTAGAAGCAACCTAAGTGCCCATCAGTAAATGAGTGGATCAAAACACTGGTACACAATGGAATACTACACAGCAGAAAGAAAGAAGGAGCTCCTACCCTCTGTTATTTTTAATATTTTATTGTGTACGCTGTTACAATTGTCCTAATTTTCCCTCTTTACCCTTCAACACCCAGTCCACCCTCATCCCCACAGTCAATCCCCACTCCATTGTCCATGTCCATGGTTTATTCTTATATGTTCATTGACTAATTCCTTCACCTCCTTTCAACCAGTCGCCTTTTCCTTCCTCCTCTCTCACAGCTGTTGGTCTGTTGCATGATTTCTATGCCTCTGTCTCTATTTTTCTCACCAGTTTCTGTTTTTCACTAGATTCCACTTATAAGTAAGATCTTATGGTATCTGTCTTTCATTGACTGGCTTATTTCACTTAGCATAATAGTCTCCAGGTCCATCCATGCAAAAGATAAGAATTTATTCTCTTTTACTGCTGCATAGTATTCCATTATTTAAATATACCTCTTGCATAAGCTCAAACTAGAGCCTGAACTCGCACCCCAGGAATCTAACTCATGACCTTTCGGTTTACACTATGCTGCCCAACCAACTGAGCCTCAATGGCCAGGAAAGTTATCAAATCCTTTTAAATTCAGACTTCCCTCTCCTTCACTTCCTCTTAATTTTTCAGGAAATCCTCATTTCTTGTCCACCTATTTATAAAGCCTTCTAAGCAAATTACATCAACTCATCTCTCTTTATTGGAAATTGATGGAGGACAAATTAGCACTCTCCCATAAACCTGCATCTCAGTGGGCAAGAAAGCAAGGAAGATGAGACTTAGAAGAGGTCCAGAAATAATATACACAGAAGAACCTGGAACTTTTAGTTATATGAGTTTTACAGATTTAAAAATATAGTATAGTCATCAATATCCATGTGAGGTGTAATACATATGACTGCAGTAGCACCAAGCATGGGAGTAATAGAAACACACTGTTGCAAAGTTCTTATATTTTACCTTAGTCCAGTTTTTCCTCTAATCAGAATGTGATAAGATAATGCTACATGTTCTATTTTCTAGAGGAACCACTAAAAATTGATGTAAAGTTATATAGCTAAAAAGCCAGTAGAGGAATTAAGCCAGAATATTACATATGTTCATTTAACTAAAAAGAAAGTAGGAAAGAAGAACAAAAGAGAGAGTAAATAGAAAATAGAGCCCTGGCTGGTGTAGCTCAGTGGATTGAGCGCAGGCTGCGAACCAGAGCATCATAGGTTTGATTCCCAGTCAGGGCACATGCCTGGGTTGCAGGCCATGACCCCCAGCAACCACACATTGATGTTTCTCTCTCTTTCTCTCTTTCTCCCTCCCTTCCCTCTCTAAAAATAAATAAATAAAATCTTTTAAAAAAATACAGATCAAAATGGTGTTGCTACACCCAACCAGAAGCACTTGTACCCAGCATTGTACCCAGAAGCACTTCTTGAATTAATATGCTATTCTGTGTTCTGGTTCCAGGGAGGACTATTGTCTGATCTCCTGTGATACAAGAGACATCCATATTTTTAGGGGCCTGCTCTATGGAATTTACATATTTCTGGCAAAATGAATCATGTCATATAGGAAAGACCCAGTGATCAGGAATTTATAATCCTACAAACTTGTGGCAGCTATAATTCTCCAAAGCCTTACCAGCTAGCATTTTAGCAAAATGCTAAATACCAGCTAGCAAAAATCCCTTAAAACCAGGTTCAGTTTGGGTTGACAATGCTCAGGGCAAAACCTGGGTTGATCACATCTTGAGGTTCAGGCAGACCCACTGTATCTGAAAGATGATTTCATGGTCTTGAGGACTCAGGAGATAACAAGAATAAAGGTGTGTTCTCCTGGATTTATCAACTTCTCTAAAACTGCATGCACAACCTACTTCTCTTCCCTGGCACCACATCAGATCAGCTCATCTCTGGTATCTCCTCCTTACTGAGATCCTCTGTAGCATACTGGGGCTCTTCTTTTTCTGGCCCTTACCATCCTGGAGATTCAGCTACACAGACAGAGAGCAGAGCCCCATAGTGTGCTGTAGAGAGGCTAAGTAATCTGGAAAGTAGTGGGAAGGGTACTGAACTGGTGAGTTGCGATATCAAGAAAAGTGCATAAATATTGATCTTCATCTTATTATCTGCCAAAACTCCACTTTCTCTTCAACAGACTTCAGAATTTGAAAGAATTGAATCCTTTGTCCTGCGGTGAATGTAAAACTGCTCAATAATTTAGGTTTCCTTTTAAAAAATTATAACCTCCTATGTGAATAGTGCCTGTGGAATTCAGCGTAGGATTAAAATCAGGGTTAGGAAACCTAGGTCTGTCCCAAAGGGGCACACGTCTAAGAAGGGGCCCTAGTAGCCCACAAGGGATTTGCCAAGAATGAGCATTTCAGAGTGCTAGAAGCTTTGTCTCTTGGTAAAAGGAACATCTGCAGGGCAGTCTCTACACTAATGCCACATTCCCTAGCCTTGTCTGCAGTTGAAGATGCTCCCAATGAGGTCGTGTACCAGGAGATTGATTACCCCATAAAACTAGAGAAGCAGGACTTGTTAGATAGCTCAGGTGGGTTCCATGCCTTCCCCTCTGTTCACGAGCTGGCCATGGGTTATCTGCAGCAAGCACAGACCCAACCACCAACTCAACTTCACACAATCAGCCTCCTCCTAATCCAGGAGCTGAAAGCCCTCTCTCTACAAGCCTGAAGTCTCACTGTTTTTTCTAAACAATGACTCTGGGTCTCCTATGGAAAAAGTTTTTCCATTTGTCTGTATGTTTTTCTCCATATCAAGAAACCTGTCTGATGACTCAGTGACTAAGCTGCTGTATTATACAGGGGACAAGGAGGGGAATGAAGACTCTGACTCTACTCCAGATAGTAGGTCTTCCCTCCGATAATAGGGATGAAGAGGAAGAATCTTTCTGAGGAGAATTCCATCATCTCTTACAATTAGTATGGAAAGGATCCCTTCTTTCCAATTCACAATTTTTCCTCCATCTGTCTACTCTGTGACCACAGAAAGAAAAGCTCAGACTGAGTTCTCTGTATTCACAGATACTTCTACTCAGTTACAAACACACACCTAGTGAATTATGGATTCAAAGGCCATTTATTAAAACACCTAAAACTGATCACCTTAAAAATTCTTTATCAACCCTGGCTGGCGTAGCTCACTGGATTGAGCATGGGCTGCGAACCAGGCATCTCAGGTTTAATTCCCAGTCAGGGTACATGCCTGGGTTGCAAGCCACAGCCCCCAGCAACCACACAGTGATGTTTCTCTCCCTCCCTCTCTCTCTCTCTCTCTCTAAAAATAAATAAAAATAAAATCTTTAAAAAATATATAAACAGGAATCTTTAAAAAAATTTTGTATCAAGAGTGAGTATTGGGAAGTATGGTTGGATCCTGAGATAGTATGATGTTTAGATCATTTAGTGGATTATGTGTATACTGAGATAAAAACTGATTTCAATAAACCCTGAAATACATTGGAGTGCTTAGTACCTATACTTAACAAGTGCCACAAGCTCTTATATATAAGAGACATAAGAGAGAAGTGTTCTCCTGGATATTTTCCAGATAATAATGTTGAGCAGCTCTTGGGATGAAGCATGCCCAGGAGACTTCCTGGGGATTAAGTCCCGAAGTCAACTGAACTCTAGAGGGCATTAAAATACAAACCTCCTATGACTGGGACAGGAAGGATCTCCTGTCTCTGGGTGACCTGTATCCAGGCTTCCCTCTCCCTGCCAGTTCTGTGTCTCCCACAGCGTCAGGAGGCACATGGACAGCTTGGGTTCTCTTGGTCCAAATTCATCCTCCATTATTCACTGATATGTACATAGTAGATGTTACAACTCTGTACCATATGCTTGAAAATAGTACCTGAGATTCATAGCAAAATAACTTTTGTTTATGTTTTGTTGTATAAGTGACCATGTTAGGAAAATATTATTGACCTTGATATTTTGGGATATTTAAAAGATATAAATAATGTCTGAGAATATTGAGATCAAATATATACCTTTGAGACAATCATGGAATATGGTATCTATATTTATTAGCTATTAGAATCCTGTATTAGAAGGGACTTAGGGCATCACCTTGTCCAATCATATTTTGATATTTCACCTATGTCCTTATCTGTTTTCAGAGCCTCCAGGACAACATGTCAATGCCATAGGAAATGGTTATGATGATGCTGAAAAGTTACCTATTTCTGAAATTCCTTCTTCCCCTGGCATGAGGGACAATTGTTTTTTCCCAAAAGAGCGAGGTGATGTCTGGTATTCCCAAAGAGGTGAGTGGACAGCTTGGTCTCCAGTAGCCTCACTTCCTTGTGATGGACAAGTTGAGTATGGACCTATCGACAGTCAGTTTTTCTTTATTTGGATACTTAGATAAAATCAGCTCTTCTTTATCTCAGTATATTGTAGCCATTTCATCTCTTCTGAGAGGAGAAACAAAGTGTGTGCATGTCCGCCATCAATTAATGTAAACATCTCTATGAGTAGCAGAGGCTTCGCTCCCATTTTATATCTCCATCTGAAATATATGTCCTGACAATAATTGTAGGTGCTCCTTCAGATTGTGAGAAGGAATCTGGAAAGTTTTTTAATATCAATGTAAATTAAATTTCTGAACTACAAAAATTTGTTTTGGGAGAACCATGTAACCAAATATTTTAAGTTGGCATTGCCCACTATTAACTCAGAATATGCAGTGGCTTAAATTAGAGTCATAACATCTCAGCCCTGAAAGGAAACTAAGATACAATTTTCTCTCAACATTTCAATTGACAAAAACCTTCATTCCCTAGGACTAGGCTTTCTGTTTATATGTGAGCATGTGGCCCTGGGCAGCAGGGGGATCTGATTGAGCTGCTCCCTTTCAGCACCTGACAGAGGACCCAGACTGTTCTCATGAAACTTTTAGGCAGGTTTGGTCTGTTATTGAAGTGTTGAGGCAAGGTCATCTGAGGTGCTCTTGAGAGGTCATCTCCTGCTTCCACTTCTTAAGAAATCAGGTCACTGGTGTAGAAGAGAGCATTCATGTCTTTCTTCCTCTCCTTATCATTGTTCATCCACCTCCTTCCAAACTGTAGAGATCAAGACAATACTACACAGAGAAGCAGAATCAGTCTAAAGGAGCTCTATCTAGCCTTTCACACAAGCTCTGGGCCCTCACAGATATTTGGTAGCCACTTTGTACTAGTCTCCTTCCTCCAGAGGACTCTGTCTTGTCTTTTTGTCACCACTGAAATCTGAATTTTCCTTATTGTTTCAGGCATCTCTCTACAGTCTCCTAGTGAAGCTGTCAACATTTCACTGGAAGAGAAAGGGTCCACTTTGGTCCTGAGACAAGAAGACCCTGGATATGATGATGTTGAGCTTAGCACCATGTAGCACCATTCTGGGAGCAAGTAATTCTTCAAAGAATCCTCTGTAACATTGTTTTTCAATAAATGAGAGCCCTGTCTCCTTCCTTACTGCAGAGCTTTTACCTGTACCTATGATGAAAGGAAATTATTCATAATAAATACTCTGAGCTTCATAGACAAATGCTATTCTTTTAAGTATTTAGGTATTTTCACCCATCTCATCATGGAAAATTCAGTCTACAAACATTCTTCTTTCCTCAAGTGAAATTTTGTTGAGCAGTCAGTGTTGTCACCTCTCCTCAGACTACGCTCTCACCTTCCTTTAGGATCAGAGAGGGTCACACCTTCCTTGACCAGCATAAAACTCAGAAAACTGGCCCTGAATTGGGTGTTTACTCTTAGGAAGATAAACTCAGAAACATATAACTGAATATTTCAAAACATTTCACCTCTCTCTGAAACCTAAAAGGGATGTTCAAAGCAAAGGTGGCTAGGTAGAAGGGAAATGGTGGAAATTCTTCTAATTTAGCTCAAATTTTTATAGAATATTAATGACAAACATCTACTACTACACAGCAATATCTTTTACTCTAACTGCCTTTTTTATTGTCTAATTATATCCCAACATCCTAAATCTACACCACCTCCAACAAACTGTCTTTTCACAAGATACACTCTGTGTTCATAAACCTATCATTTTCTCTCCTTTTTTAACTCTTTCTTTTTCACTCTCTTCTCTCACTGTATTTGTGCAGACACCAAACAATTCTAACTTCCTCGATTACAAGAGCTTTTTAAGTGGCTCTATTTACTTTCAACTCTTTGTATCCCAAATGATTGTTATATATTTCTTGACTTTCATCAAAAGAAAGAGAGGAGAGTAGAAGGACAGGCAAGCCAAAAAGATGTAATTTTCACTTGAACAATGATTGAAATAAAAAAAATTAAAAAATAAAAAAATTTAAAAAAGATGTAATTTTCTTGCCTAAAAAGCACTACTGCAGCCCTGACTGGCGTATCTCAGTGGATTGAGCACATGCTGTGAACCAAAGCATCACAGGTTCAATTCCCAGTCAGGGCACATGCCTGGGTTGCAGGACACAGCCCCCGGCAACAGCACAGTGATGTTTCTCTCTCTCTCTCTCTCTTGCTCCCTCCCTCACCTCTGTAAAAATAAATAAATAAAATCTTTAAAAAAAACTCACATTAAGTTTTAAAAAAAGCACTATTGCTTTATAATCAACTATACCAAGTTTCCAAAATCAAGTTATTTGCATGCCAGAATAATGAATATTCCCATACCTACATTTTAACTCTATAACTATATAACCAAGATCTTCTTTGCATTTACTGTCTTAAAGAGATAAATATTTTGTTCAATAGTAGAATATATATTATTACCAAAAATATCTATGAAATAATAGAAATTTTTCTGAAGTTCACAAACTATATGTACATTTACTTTTCAAAAACTTCCCATGTGCTACCTTAAATCGAAATCTGGGAAACAGCACACTGCATTAGAAAACTCAAAACCCATAACCCATGAAGCTCTCCACATTTTGACCTCTCTTTAGCATCATTAGCTTGTTCCTTACAGTTGTTTTAGGAACAAGCAATACTGAACTGCTCAGCATTTCCTAAACCATCGAGTTCTGTTGAAACTCTGTGTTTTACTTGTGTTTCTTCTTCCTCAATTGACCTTTTTCACACTACATTCTTTGTCTTTTTCTCTTTCATCTGTCCCCATTTTAAATAAGCTGTCATTTTTTACTCATTTCAGTTCAATAAGTGGAACTGGGTTAGTGTAATCATCAAATACTTAATGAGATAAAGTCCTACTGGAGAATATTTACATATTCTGAATGAATTTTGCATTTCAGAGAATATATTTCTTTGTTATCACTACCACTTTTAGTAGGTTCATGTCTTGAATGAATGTTATCTGACTCTTGTTATCACAATTCCTTTTTCCAGAAATGGTAAATCTAGGGTTGATTCTGTCTCTGTGTGCCACATTATTCAAACATGAGGGACAAACAGAAGCAACATTCACTCTAGCTAACCAACAATAAGCTTTTAGAATTTCTGGCTGCATTCAATCATCAAATGAGCACTATGACAAATTTGATAATTGATTATCCCAGTTTTTTTGCACATCACTTTCACCTTTTTGTATATCCTGCTAGAAAAGTTTAACTGGATCTCTCTAAGTGGTAATAATTGCTTGGACACAATCTGAGTTTTAATCCCTCAGTAATTGTCTCAACTAAACTATATTAAATAAATTTCTCAGTTAAAGAAGACTCAGCTCCCATTGAGAGGAAATAAGATTGAAAGAGAAGTAAGGCCTTTTTACTAAGAATCAGGCTCTGAATAGCAGCATAAAGCAAAGAGAAACCATGTCTTTGAGATGCTAAAGATCCTCTTGCTCTAAAGAGAGTCTCAGAGAAAGACTTTGCACCAACCATTGTGTGAGGACAACTGTCCTGTCACTATCTCCTCTGATCTAGTGCATATCAACACTCTAGTCCCAGTGTCAGCTCTGGGCCAGAGTCAGGTAGATGGATCTGGAACAGTTGGGGAACATATTTTTTCTACTTAAATATAAACCCAAGAATACAATTTACAAATCCAAATTAGAGTAAAAGAAATAAAGTGAAGATCTGCAGGGTAACATTCTTGCACTTCCACCCTCTATCCATCAAGAAAAGAATCATACAGAGATAAATGCTTAGCGTATTTCACAACAGGCTGTGAAGATTATGGGATGTGACTAGAGTAAGAACAGCAAAGGGACTACAGAGAATTAAGCCTGTTAAGTGGAGAGTTAATTTTGGTTTCTGAATCACTACAGAAGTGGTAGTTATTTGTGGGTGTTCAAAAGTTAAGATAAAAAGCTCACATCCATTGAAAAATGGAAAAGATTGTGTAAATCACATAGGAAAACTACTCATCACTATGGAAGTAGTAAATGTGGAAGAAACAAGCACAGAAGTGAAAAAATGATTATGTACATCCATAGGTATAAACAACACAGAAGTTTAGTATTATACTTTACTACCAAGCAATCTCCTCTATTATTAAGGACAAAGTATGAGTTTATGCTTACATGGAAGTAGTAAAAATTAAACTTGAAAAATTATACAAAATAGTATAAAAGCCTAACATGACCAAAATCAAGATGTAGAACTAGTCAATCACCATGAAAGAACTCCTGTATGCTACTTCTTTGTATTCACATTCACCTCCCACCTCACCTCAGTCCTCTACCTACCACCATGTCTACAGTTTTGTCATTTTCTAACGCTATATAAATAAAATCATGTTAAGTTTTTACTGTAATGTCCTGCAACTTTTTTCACTAAGCAAAATACTGTTTAAACCTATTTGGTTGTTGCATGTATAAGTAATTCATTCTTTTTTATTGGAGAAAAGTATCCCATTGTCCAGATGTATCATACCTTGTTTAATCACGGACCTACTGAAGACATTTGGACTATTTCCAATATTTTGTTATTACCAATAAAACTGATAAGAACAATCATTTACAGGTTGTTTGTGAAAATACGTTTTTATTTCTCTGGGATGAGTGTCCAAGAATGCAATGGCTGCATCAGATGGTAAGTTCATGTTAGGTTGAAGACACTACCAAAGTGACACTGGACCGTATAGGACACCTACTACATCAGGCCATACTACCAAGACATTGAGTCAAAGCAGCTCTACCTAATACATAGAAACCAGCACAGGAAGGGGAGACTGAAAAAATGAGGAGACAAAGAAATATGGGCCAAATGAAGAGCAGAAAAGAACTCCAGAAAAAGACTGAACACAATGGAATTAAACAATCTATCAGATGCAGTATTCAAAACACTGCTTATAAGGGTGCTTAAGGAACTCATTGGGTACTTCAACACCATAAAAAAGACCCCAACAGAAATGAAGGATATGCTAACTGAGATAAAGAACAATTTACATGGAATCAACAGTGTAAATGTGGCTATCACTTCCAATACTATGTTGATTAGAATTGGTGAAAGTGGACATCCTTGTCTTATTCCTGATTTTAGTGAGAAAGCTTTTAGTTTATCCCCACTGAGTATGATGTTGGCTTAGTTTTCTCATATATGGCCTTTATTGTGTCCCTGAAGTATACTCCCTTACTCCCACTTTGCTGAGTGTTTTTATCATTAGTGGGTTCTGTATCTTCTCAAGTGCTTTTTCTGCATCTATTGATGTGATCATGTGATTTTTGTCTTTCCTTTTGTTTATGACATGTATTATGTTTATTGATTTGTGAATGTTGTACCATCCTTGCATCTCTGAGATGAATCCCACTTGATCATGATTTTTAGTGTACTGCTGGATGCAGTTTGCCAATATTTCATTGAGGATTTTAGTATCTGTATTGATCAGTGATATTGACCTGTAGTTTTCTTTCTTTGTTGTGTCCTTATCTGGTTTTGGGATTAGGATGATGCTGGCTTTATAAAAAGAGTTGGTTGTCTTCCCTCTTCTTGGGTTTTTTGGAATAGTCTGAGAAGGATAAGAGTTAGCTTTTCCTAAAATGTCTTTCATTCCTTCTGTGAAGTTGTCCAGGTCAGGGCTTTTGGGTCCTGTGAGTTTTCTGATTACTGCTTCATTTCGCCAGCTGTTGTCTGTCTGCCTAAGCATTCTGCTTCTTCTTGATTCAATTTTGGAAGATTATATGTTTCTAGAAGTTTGTCCATTTCATCTAGGTTTTCAAATTTCTTGATATATAGTTGTTCTTAATAATTTCTTATAATACTTTCTATTTAGTGTTATCAGTTGTAATATCTCCTCTTTCATTTCTGATTTTATTTATTCAGGCCCTCTTTTTTTGCTAATGAGTCTCCTTAAAGACTTATCGATTTTGTTTATCTTTTCAAAAAATCAGCTCCTGGATTTATTGATCCTTTGGATTGCTCTTTTAGTCTCTGTGTCATTTAATTCTGCTCTGATCTTGATTATTTCCTTCCTTCTACTCTCTCTGGGCTTTGTTTGTTGTTGTTCCTCCAGTTCTTGTAGCTGTAAAGTTAGATTGTTTATTTGAAATGTTTATCTTTTTCAGGTAGGCCTTTATCACTATCGACTTCCCTCTCAGGGCTGCCTTTGCTATGTCCCATAGGTTTTGAACTATTGTGTATTCATTTTCATTTGTTTCTAGAGAATTTTTTATTTCCTCCTTGATCTCATTATTAACCCATTCATTGTTTAATAGCATGCTATTACCTTTTTTAAATGTCTCCCCTGCTTTGCCTCCTGAGTACTGCTACATGGACCACTCACCACGGCAGGGATCTCTCAGCTGCCAAAGCCATGCATTGCTCTGGGAAGTGGGAGAGGATGGCCTTGCTCTCCTTTTCATATAAATCTCTTAGAGGAATACAAAGGGGTTATTACATTGCATCACCAATGCTTTACAAGGTTCTTCATGAAAATAGTTCTTTCCACTATTATTCATAGACCTCCCCCTCCCTAAGACCCAGATATTGCTAATTGTCCCTTTAGTATCCACCCTTCAGATACTAAAGTTTTCACGCCGAGCCAGGCTTGTCTACTTGACATGTCCCAGAGCACCTCTTAACAAGCTTTGCCAGCAGACTCCCTGAAAACCCCCTTCATACACAAATCCCAGCGGTAGTGTTACAGAACACAACAAGGGGGGCCTGGGACGATATACTATTATTGAAAGAAGGCCCCGGGACCATTATGTCCACCGCCCTAGGAAAGATGTCTCTCAATGCCAGAGATTTGTTAAAAGGAAAGGAAATGTTTATTTAATGCTATACAAACTTAAAGTAGTGACCTAATGTCTTCACCAAAATCCCAAAGTCCCTTAAAACACCCACAAACAGACACAGTCCTTCCTTCCTTCCCCCTTTGCCCAGTCCAGAGTACCGTATCTCAGGAAAGGAAATAGAATTCCATGGCTCAGGCAGTCCTCTGGTTCTTCCCAGTTAGAACTCCATCTCGACTGGGAGAGCTCCCTGGGTTCCCGGCACCCTCAGCTGAGTCGCCGGGATCTCTGCTAAAACAAGGTGGTGGTTCCCCCTTCTAAAGCTGTGGGAGTCTCCACTCTGCCAAAACTGCATGGTTCTCTCCTCCAGGGCTGCCGTGTGGTTCTCCCTCTCTCAGGGCTGCACATGGTTCTCCTTCCTAAAGCAGCATGGTTCTCCCTCTCAGGGATGTGGGAGTCTTCACTCTGCTAAAGCTGTGTGGCTCTCTCTCCAATGGCCATGATCCTCTCTGCACCTCCACAGCCACATGGTTCTCTCTTCTCAATGGCCGCCAAGTCTGGGTTTTAAATCCCCGAGGCCAATCTTCCTCTGCAGCCCCATTTCCGACTCCTCCCACACTCGGCTTCACGTGCCAGAACTCATATCCTTTCAGCTTTACTGGGCTGCCATCATAAGTCTGGGCAGGCATGGCCCCATGTCATAGAGCCAATCATCTCCAAGCTCCCACGCAGGCACTGTAACTTGGGGGACCTGCCCCCCTCCCAGTTACGTCTTGGTGGGGAAGTTACTTCCATTCCCCTGGCTCAGGGCATGGCCACAGGTATTTAATACATCTAAGCGACCAGCCAAAGGCTATAGATATGTTAAATGACCACGCCAGAGCTTAGCTGCAAGGCTGTTGCTATGCTAAACAGCTCTCAATGGCCCTGCTCCATTTGTCCCTTCCCCCAACCCGCACCCTGGGGGAGGGGGGGGATGGAGACATCTTAAAATCTCCTGGACACCTTAGGTTCTGGACCACATTTCAAATGCCCATTTGGGGTCCCCCCTCTTGGCTGCACCCTGTAACAGTAGGCATGCTGGGTTCAAGGTGGGACAGGGTTGGTAGTAGGAATGCTTAGAACTGCACTGCAGCTTTTCAGAAGCAGAGCTAGGATTCTGGCTCCAAAACCTTTGCTCTTCCCACTCTACTATTTGGCATCTGGTTAAAAAACATCACTTTTTTTTAATGATTTAAATAGAAACACAGATTCTCACATAATAAATTTATCTTGTTATAGTCAATGTATTTTTTTGCATTGGATTCTTATTTTAGATATTATCCTATTATGAAGTATAAAGAGGAAATTAGAAAGGACAGAACATAAACTTCTTGTGTTTTATATACTATAAAATATCTTCCAGAATGTGTCTGAATGTCAAGCATAACACTTGGTATATGATACACTCAGTAAGCTATAGTTATTGTTATAGGCATGGTCTGCTCATTTGCTACTTAGAACATGAAAATTCTGCTTGTAAATCCAGACACTGAGGTCAAACAGTTTTACCAGGACCAAACCACATAAACAGATTTCAGGTTCCAAATTGTGTGATTAAAAAGCCCACATTTATCCAACTTAAACTTGGCTTTGTTATCGCTCCCTCTGTTCAACCCACAAAATTCTGTTCTCAAAGGTTTTGAACTCTCCCTTTCACTATCCTGCCTCCTCACTCCTCTCCCCACCAGCACTAGACACACTTCAGTTTCCATGGTATCGTTCTCCCATTGCAATTATAAAATACACTTTGGAATTTTTTAATAATTATTTACTAGATAATTATTTACTAAATAATTATTTACTAGACCCTGGTGCCAAATATGACACAATGAGTGCTTGTATATAAGTCAGTAGCTATTAATTACTTTAAACAATGCTTTTCTGTTTGATGTAACAATTTCAAACCCACAAATTCAACATTTGTCAGGAGACAGCAAAGACTCAGCTCATGCCTGCGGGTGAAAAGTACCATAAGTGAAATGGAAAGAACTGTGCAGTTTTGGTCTGTGAATGTGAAGGTAAAACACAGATGAAAGAATTTGGTGAAAATGTCTCAAAGAATACAATCACTTGTGTACTTCTCTAGCATTACCCACTAATTATTCACTGCACAGGAAGAAAAGAATGCTTATTTTTTTAAATGTTGTGGACACAGTTATAAATGAACAGATATGCCATCTACACTGTGCAATGAATGCATGCTTATAAAACAAGTCACTTTGTAAAACATTATGCATAATGAAATATAGTGGAAAAATCCATAAAGTGATGTAAACTTCAGAGTTCAAATGTTTGTATTTTCACCAGGAAGGCAATTCATTTCTAAGGTCACTTCTTGAGAACATGAGTTTAGAAAATACCCAGAAGACTCAAGTCTGTCCTAAAGTGTTGTCTCCAGTCAACTAACCCAAAACGCCAAGAAGCTCTGTTCTTTTTCATGTATTTAATGAATCTTGTTCAGCTATAATTTATTAGAGTTTAATATGTACCAGGCTTTATGGTAAGGCTTCTATTCATTATCTCATTTATTCTTCCCCATATGTTAAAAGATAAATATTATTATCACCATTATGCAAATGAAAAAACATATACTTGACAACGGATTCATGTAAATATTAATAATGGATATGTTTCTTTTAAAGTTACATCTTTAGGGCTTATTTATATCATTCACATAGTTCTTAAGCCAGACTTCTCAAGGTCCTAAGACTTAGTTATTCCATTGTTTGTACATACAGTAACACTTTGAGGACACTTCATCCATTTCTCTATAACATAGGAGATAGATTCATCTCCTTAAAGTGTTGTTCAAGGAAAATGGACAAAAGCTTAGAAAGTTCAAAACCACTACTAGAGAGAAAGGAAAAGGAGTTCACTCTAAAGTCCTGGAAAGGTAAGAATCCGGGAGGAGAGTGGTTCAGAGAGTCCACACTGGGCACCTGCTATGGATAAAAAAGATGAATTACAGTGACAGGGATTTGAGTTTTCTTAAAGATTTTACTTATTTATTGTTAGAGAGACAGGAAGGGAGAAAGAGAGAGAGAGAAATATCAATGTGTGGTTGCCTCTCATGTGCCCCCTACTGGGTGCCTGGCCCACAACACAAGCATGTACCCTGACTGGGAATCAAACTGGTGACCCTTTGGTCCACAGTCCTGCACTCAACCCACTGACCCACACCAGCCAGGGCAAGGCTTATAATTCTCTATGCGTTTATCAACCTCACTAAAGAAGGGGTTGAATGAGAAGGCAATGAAAAAGGTGGTCATTGCAAGTAGAATGTATAGCCAGAAGCCCACATTTAGGAGCAAACAGGTGTCTGACTCAAACTCACACATGAAGGTGAAAATAGGGATAAAAGAATTCTCTGTTCAAGCTCTATCACCTCCTAAGTGATCAGGATGATAAAGTCACAGTTTCAGAAATAGTGGAAGTGATTAATGTCTCAGTGCGGGATTAACCAAGCCTCTTCCTACATATACCATACAGGACACACTGAGTAAAATCAGATAACTTCATCAAAAGCCTCAATGACCTTAATTACTAGCATATTTGAACTTGACCAGGAAGAGCAAAGACTCATATTCAAATACTCGGAATAAGTGTTCCTGCACTGGAATCACACCTGCATACAAAGGAAACAGCCTGTTTCCTCAGACTCCTCAGCTTTAAAGCCAACTTTATTTAGAGAAAAAGACACCTAAGTTGAAGGATAAAGAAAGGTCAACTGTTCCTGAAGAGAAAGCCCAGATCATTCCCTAGAAGGTCCAGAATTCTTTGTGTTGGTGTGTTTTTTAATGTCAGGAACATATGTATCCCATTGACTGTGTGTCCCACTTTCATGTGTCAGGGGAGGGAATGGTTTATTTTCTGAAATGAAAGTGATGCTGTCTTCTGAACTAAACAATACCAGGCACTGGGATTGCTCCTACTATCACCAGAATGTGCTCTCTTGATCCTCAGCAGGAGCTTTGGAAACCCTGGGGAAACAGCCAAGGGATCAGGTGGTAGCATATTCAGTACCAGAACACAGGCTTGTTCACAAATGGAATTCTCTTTGAAGCAACATCTCTGCATTCCTAACCTACCACACAAACCCATCTGACATGTTTCCAAGGAGCACCTCACAGCAGAAGTTGTCTAATGCTTGAAGTCAGATTCCCCAGGGACACCCAGCCCACTGCCACAGGGAATACTCTGTCCCACCACCACTCCCCAGTGCACACAATGATCCTAGTTCCTAGTCTGAACTCAGCCTTCTCTAAGGTGACCAATGAGGACCCAATGGCAAGATGCTAATGTGTATTCACGGCCTTTGCCAGCTCCCAAGACTTGTTGCATGCCATCTCCAGAGGCTTTCATACCTAATCTCTCTCTGCTGTGAGAAAGTGTTTCCCCCCAGGGCCCACAAGCTCCCCATTTCTCACCTAAAACAAGGGAGAAATCACTGATACCAAGGCACAGCCTAGGACAAAAAGTGTGCCCAGTGCAGGACTGCACAGGAAACGTGTTGCCTAACCACTGCCCTGTGCGAGTTTCTCATCCAACTGAAGAAATAAAATCCCAGATAGAAAAGACAAGCATGACTATGGGCTGGAATAATTGGGGAACTGTTTATGGAACATTAAAGACAAATAAGAGCAATTAAACAAATGAAAAGGAAATGATCTGATGAGAGTCGTGGTTACTTTCTGGTTGCAGGGGATGAAAACAGGAACCAACGTCCTCATGTGCATTTATGGGCTTCATGTTGAGCACACCCTCAGAAACTGAAAGTTTCTCAACCTAATTTTAAAACGAATGATTGAGATAAAAATCCATGTTTAGAAACTGAAATGCAAAATGATTGTTGATATTTTCCTTATTGTCACTAATAATCACGAGAAGAACAGTATCTGCTGTGTGTTACTTTGAATTCTTTCCACAGAAAGACCTTGATTGCTTATGGCAAGTGTGTGGGGCTGAAAGATACTCAGTGACTCCTGCACATCTTTTTCGTCCAGAAAAGCCCTTTCCTGCTCATGAAGAACTTTGTTCAACACTTTTATTATTTTTCATATAAGGCCTGTTTGTGTCTTCTGTACACATAAATATTAGAGGAAGAAATGCCATTTTCATAATCAGGAGTGAGATACTTTAAAAACAATGTGAATATTTACCTCTCCATTTAAAACCAGGGTTTGACTCAGGATGGTGAACATGCAATATACAGATGATGTATTATAGAATTGTACACCAAAGACCCATATAATTGTGTTAATCATTGTCACCCTAACAAAATCAATAAAAAACAAATTAAAAAGCAATGTTTGAAACATAAGATTAATTTAATGATCCAAATTATTAATATAAAGTTAAAGGGGGAAAATGTGAAGGGCTATTGACAGAAAAGTGTTATATGAAGATTATATGGAAAGATACTAATAGTTCAATGGAACCATTTTTTAATTTGATATTTAGCATTATTTTATTAAGGAGTGGCAATTGAAGGGTTTGTGGAAGATTTTTCCCATGGCATCATTAGCATAAGAGATAACTGATTTTGAGTTCAGAAATTAACCATGACAAATTGCTTATACAAATATAAGGGAAGTAACCACCCACCATCCATGAAGAAAACTGTTAGGTCATAGGGATTGGTTAACAGTGCAAATTTTTTTAAAAAATTGTGTTTCACCACCTGGCTTATTTCACTTAATATAATGCTCTCCAAATCTATCCATGCTGTTGCAAAGGATAAGAGCTCCTTTTTTCTTTCTGCTGTGTACTATTCCATTGTGTAAATGTACCACAGTTTTTTCATCCACTTACTTACTGGAGGGCATTTAGGTTGCTTCCAACACTTGGCTGTTATAGATTGTGCTACTATGAGCATTGGAGTGCATAGGTTCTTTTGAATTGGTGTTTCAGGATTCTTAGGGCATAATTCCAGCAGCCAAAGAGGGTAGGTTCAAGGGTGGGAGGCAGGGATGGATGGGGGCACTGGTGTGGTGAAAAAGGAAACAACTATATTTGAACAACAGCTAATTAATTAATTCTTCAGGCATATCAGTAGCCAGGGAGCATCTTTCAAGAGCAATGGTTTCCTGGGAAGGAAATGAAGGCAAGAATGTCCCTGGCCTACACACAATATATAACTTATATATCAAATAAGTCAAATAAGCTAGGGGTCATGGATGGAAAGTTTTCATGATTGTAGTGTGCTTTTAGAAAGATAAGAGAGAGGATGGCTTCCATATGTAGAATTAATTTCTAAACAGATGGGATCCCGGTATAATATATGGGCTATTTAAGCCTTCCTAACCTAGCAGCCTGAAGAATCCCTGATCAGGCCCCCCACCGTAACAAGAGCAACCAGACCGGAAAAAAAAAAAAAGGAGAGACGGGGAAAAAACAAAAAACAAAAAACTATGTTTTCAACAGAGCAGATCAGTCCCCCAGGACTCATCCTTTTGAGCGACCAAGAACTAGCCAATCTATCAGATGCGCAGTTCAAAACACTGGTGATCAGAAAGCTCACGGAACTGGTTGATTTTGGACGAAATTTAGATGAAAGAATGCAGATTACCATAAAACAGATGCAGGAAGACACGCGGAGGAGAGCCAATAGTGAAAGGAAGGAATATGAGTCTCAAAACAATATAGTGGACCAGAAGGAAGATAGAATCAACCAAGCAGGAAAGCATGATGAAATAAGATTTCAAAAAATTGAGGAAAAGATTAAGAGCATCCAAGACACCTTTAAACGTTCCAATATCCGAATTATAGGGGTACCAGAATCAGAAGGGGAAAAGCAACAGATTGAGCACATATTTGAACAAATAATAAAGGAGAACTTCCCCAATCTGGCAAAGGGAACAGTCTTCCAAGAAATCCAAGAAGCTCAGAGAGCCCCAAAGAAGTTGGACCCAAGAAGAAACACACCAAGGCACATCATAATTACATTAGCCAAGGTAAAAACAAAGGAGAGAATCCTAGAAGCAGCAAGACGTAAGGGGACAGTCACCTACAAAGGAGTTCCCATCAGACTGTCAGCTGATTTCTCCAAAGAGACCTTACAGGCAAGAAGGGGCTGGAAAGAAATATTCCAAGTCATGAAAGACAAGGACCTACAACCCAGATTGCTCTATCCAGCAAAGCTTTCATTTAGAATGGAAGGGCAGAAAAAGTGCTTCTCAGATAAGGTCAAGTTAAAGGAGTTCATCATCACCAAGCCCTTATTTTATGAAATGCTAAAGGGACTTATCTAAGAAAAGAAGATAAAGAAAAAACATGTATAGTAAAAGGACAGCAAACTCACAAATATTAACAACCACACCTAAAGCAAAACCAAAAGAAACTAAGTAAACAATTAGAACAGGAACAGAACCACAGAAATGGAGGGCACATGGAGGGTTAGCAGCAGGGGTGTGGGAGGAGGAGAGAGGGGGAAAAGGTATAGAGAATAAGTAGCATAGAATGTAGGTTGAAAATAGATAGGGGGAGGGCAAGAATAGTACGGGAAATGTAGAAACTAAAGAACTCATAAGTATGACACATGGACATGAACTAAAGGGGGAAATGTGGGTGGGAGGGGGGTACAGGGTGGAGGGGAGAGAAGGGGGGAAATAGGACAACTGTAATAGCATAATCAATAAAATATATTAAAAAAAAAAAAAAAAGAATCCCTGATCAAAACAGAAACAAAACTAGCTATGTAACTGGAAAAGACACCGGCGTTCGGGCTACCTGTCACTACCAAATCCAATAAGCAATAACAGCAATTGAATCTTTTATAGGCACTTTATTCAGATGGCCGGCAATCCGAGAAGATGGTGGGTTCATACCCTAACAAACTATTTTCCCCTTCCTTTCCTGGCCAGATCTTTTATAAGGGGGGTTGGGGAAGACAAAAAAGAAGTCAGTGAGACAGAGTCCTTGAAGTTCCCAGCTGCATATCCTGGCAATTAGCTGTCTCCAAGTAGGAGGGTAGGTGCCTGCTTCTTCTGGATATGGATGTCTCCAAGTGGTAATCTCGTCAGCAACCCAGGAGGTCAGCCGCTTTTTCTCAGGCACTAGGTGGGCCTTATCTGTAGTTTCCAAAACAAAGAGCTTAACATATGCATTACTTGCTAGATTTATGGCTGTTTACCTTAAGCTAAAACTTTCTAAGCCTTAAGCCCCCTATCAGCTAGAGTCACTTGTGGTGTGATCACTAAGTGTTCTGCTGAAGTTGAGCAGAGAGCTAGCTTTGCTTTGCACTGAATAAGCAACTGAGTTGAATAACCTCTTCAATTCTTCAACTCTTCTGCCTCCTTTCTGATCTTCCTAAGAGAGTAGGACTGGGAGACCGAGGACTACATTTCCCACAATCCCTTCAAAAGCAACCTGGGCTAAACCCCACCAAAATAGGTTCTTTATTCATAGATTTCATTTTGGAAGGGTCTTTGCACTTACTCTGAAAATTGCTAGGCTTGGTATTGCAGCATTGTGAACTTTAGCAGTGGTTTCCTGTGGTTTTTTAAACTTCATGATGAGGATTTTGTAAGATAAAATTTCCTGTAATAAATCATTTCCTGTTTTCAGTACCCAGAGGGCTTTCTGTTTGATATCTGATTTTAAAACCTCCATCTCTTTAAATTCATTTAATCCTGGGTAGAATTGTAACAGGGTGCAGCCAAGAGGGGGGACCCCAAATAGGGATTTGGAATGGGGTCCAGAACTCAGGCTCTTCAGGAAATATTAGGATGTCCTAACCCCCACCAACCCCTACAGGTGTGGGTTGGGGGAATGGACAAACAGAGAAGGGCCATTGAGAGGTGTTTTGCATAGCAACAGCTTTGCAGCTAACCTCTGGCATGGTCATTTAACATATCTATAACCTTCACCTGGTTGCATAGATATGTTAAATAGCTATAGCCCTGCTCTGAGCCAGGGAAATGGAAGTAACTTCCCCACCAAGATGTAACTGGGAAGTAGGTCCCCTGAGTTACTGCGCCTGCATGGGAGCTTGCAGAAGATTGGCTCCATGACATGGGGCCACGCCTGCCCAGACTCATGATGGCAGCCCAGTGAAGCTGGAAGAATATGAGAGAGACTCCGCAGCACTGGGAGAGAGGACCACATGGCTCTAGCTAAGTGAGGACTCCTACAGCCCTGTGAAAGGGAGAACCATGCGGCTTTGGTAGAGTGGAGACTCCCGTAGTCATTGTGCAGAGAGGACCATGGGGCTGGGGCAATGGAGAGAGAAACTCAAGGCTTTGCCAGAGTGGAGGCCCCCGCAGCTTTAGAAGGGGGAACCACCACACAGCTTTAGCAGAGATCCCAGCGACACAGCTGATGGTGCCGGGAACCGAGGGAGGCCTACCAGCCAAGACAGATTACTGGGAAGAACTTGGGGCTGCTTGAGCCACAGGCTTCTATTTCTTTTCCTGAGATAGGGTATCCCAGACTTGGCAAAGGGGGAAGGAAGGACTGTGTGTGTTTGTGGATGTTTTAAGGGACTTTGGGATTTTGATGAAGACATTAGTTCACTACTTTAAGTTTGTACAGCATTAAATAAACATTTCCTTTCCTTTTCACGAATCTCTGGCATTGAGAGACCTCTTTCCTCTGGCAGTGGACATAACAAACCTGGGGGGGTTCCTTTCGGGTAATAGTATATTGCCTGGGCTCCTTTGGCCCCCCCTTTGGCCCCCTTGTTGTTCGGTAACAGAATGATATTTGGGAGAGTGGGACAATAAAACCCTACAGTTGTATTTGTCTTCCAAAGTAGTGAAACATGAAGAATAAAACATTTACAAGAAATTTTCTGGGCAAGTAGACAGAAAAAGGAGAAAAAGTACTCGAAATTATATTCAGTCAGAAATAATCACAGACTTAGGAAACAAATAAGAAAGACATGCACAACCCCACAGATAAAGGAAACAAAAATTATTTAAAACTTTTTAAAACAATCAGGATGTTACAAAGAATTAATACAATTTAATGACATATAAGAGAATAATCAAAATAAAATATAAAATTAAAAAGAAAAAATGTGCACCCAAAAACAGCCAGAGAAAAGATATACAAACATACACAGTGACACACATCCCAAAGAAACAGATGCAAGCACAGAAGACCAATATCACATGGCCAACTTGAGTATCATTTTAACAGACGTCCTTAGAGTTTTATAAAAATCAAGGTGAATTGGGATTTTAACACGTTTTTTAAATTTTATTGTTCAAGTCACAGTTTACATTCAATATTACTTTATATTAGTTTCAGATGTGATGCAAACCACCAGTCGTGGGACCCATGTCATTATGGGTGAAATGAGACATTCACACAGATTACAGAATCTGGTGGAGGAAAAGGGATGGCAGGCTTTTCTCCCAAGGGGAGCAAAAGCCTCAGCCCTTGCTCCAATGAGCTTTTATTATCTTACTGGCAACATTACAAGAAGGTCCTCATTAACTATGCACAGGCTCACTTTAAGTGGTTAACTTTTATAGAAAACAAAGGAGCCAATGCTGCTAATCACATCACAGAAGAGGGATATTTGCATATGAAAAGGCAAAAATAGTGGGACTGTTACACTCATCCTTGGAAGGTTTACCCTGGTTTTTAGGAAGTTGCTTTGCAGTAAATGTCCTCAATTCAGGGTGAGAGAGTTTTAGCAAGAAGCAAGACTCATAGGGGCCTAGGTAAATTTCAGGCCCCATTCCCCATGAGAGAACCTACCTGTGGGCATGGGTCCTATGCATCTCCCAGTGGGCGCTGGGCCCACCCCACACAGAACAGTCTACTGCAAGGTGCACAGCCTAGTGGTTAGACAATTATATACTTTACAAAGTGTACCACCCACTATTTCCAGTACCCACCTGGTACCATACATAGTTATCACAATATTATTGACTATATTCCCTATGTTGTACTTTATAACCCCGTGACTGTTTTGTAACTATTAATTTGTACTTCTTAATCTCTTTACCTTTTTCACCCAGTCCCCCAATCCCCCTCCCCTCAGGCAAGGATAAGTTTGTTCTCTATACCTATGAGTCTGTTTATGTTTTGTTTCCTTGTTTATTTTGTCTTTTAAATTCCACATATAAGTGAAATCAAAGGGTATTTCTCTTTTCTGAGGGATTTATTTCACTTAGCATAATACCCATACATCCATCCATGCTGTCACAAATGGTAAAATTTCATTCCTTTCTATGACCAAATAATATTCCAATCTATATAGCTACCACGTCTTCTTTATCCACTCACCTCTTGATGGGCACTTGGGTTGCGTCCATATCTTGGCTATTGTAAATTGTAAATATCTCTGCAATGTGCATATATTCTACCATATTAGAGTTTTGGGTTTCTTTGAATAAATCCCCACAAGAGGAATCACTAGGTCATAAGGCAATTCCATTATTAAATTTTTGAGGACTTTCCATACTGTTTTTTATAGTGGCTGTGTGAAAAATGCAGGAAAGTTCCCTTTTATCCACATCCTCACCAACACTTGTAGTTCGTGGATTTATTCATGATAGCCATTTTTACAAGAGCAAGGTCGTATCTGATTGTGGAATTAATGTGCACTTCCTTGATGATTAGTGATGTTATCTTTTCATAGGCCTATTGGCCACCTGTATGGCCTCTTGGGAGAAATGTCTATTTGGGCCTTCTGCCCAATTTTAAATCAGATTGTCTTTTTGGTGTTAAGTGTTATAAGTTCCTTATAAATTTTGGATCTTGACCCCTTATTGGCTGTATCAATGGTGAATAACTTCTACTATGTAGGATATCTTTTCATGTTTGTGGTTTTTTTATTTTTATTAAATTTATTTGGGTGACATTGGTTAATAAAATTATATATAGGCTTCAGGTGCACAATCCTATAGTACAATATATCATCTGCATATTGTATTGTTGTTCACCACATGAAGCTTGTCTTTTCATTTTGTTGATGGATTCCTTCACTGTGCAAACACTTTTCAGTTTCATGTAGTCCCATTTGCTTGTTTTTCCTTTTGTTTCCCTTGCTAGAGGAGATAGATCAGAAAAAAACATTGCTAAGAAAAATGTCTGACATTTATTGCCTATGTTTCCTTCTAGCAGTTTTATGGCTTCAAGTCTTATATTTTAAGTCCATTTTGTCAACAGTTCTTTATGACAAGTTACATTAGATGATGAAGGAACTTTTCCAGACTATTTCAATTTACCATTCAACACAGAAATCCCTACTCTGATAGGTAGCACCAGACACTTTAACATTTCTATTCACAGGAGTTCCTTCAATCTCAAACCAACCTGTTCTATGTCTCCAATCCAGATTATCTTTCCGTTACTCTTACTGCCCTTCACTTCTCCTCATCTTTCCCTTCCCTCTACTCCTTCTCTGTCTGAATTTTTCTCCTCCTCCTTCTTCCTTCCTTCCACCCACCATCCTATATCTCCAACTAGAGATGTCCATTTGGATGCATTATGACCCAATATGACAAAGACATTGCACTTTGTTAAGAGAGGCAAACACCAAGAAAAAACAAGTAAACAGGTATACTTTGTAGGTAAAGATGAGGGAGAATTATGTGCAGGAACTTAAATGAAAAAAAAAACATGATGTGGGAGAGAAGAGATAAAAAATTACTTTCACTTGATAGTAAAGAAACACTATTGACAAGGGGCCACAAGCTTTGGGTAAAAAAGAGAATCGATGGTGATTCCTTCCACATGCATCTATCTCCATGAAACCATATTTCACCCTAAAATAAGAGAGGAGCATGGCACCTCTATCAGAAAACATTGCAGAAGTTAGGGAGTGGAGGGATTGAGCAAAAAAGAAAAAGGACTCATGGACATGGACAACTGTGCCAATCACAGGGGGAAAAGGAGTATAAAGGGGTTACATGGTAATGGGGAAAATGCCATGAAAATTTTTTTAAAAGGAAAGGAAAACAGTGCCAACCAGACAGAAGCTTTTAGAATGTTCAGATGACTTTGCTGTGTGAACACCTTGGGTGGAGACAGGAAAGGCTCACCTGTGCTCCTGGGTTAAGTCATTTTTCAGACACATAGGGACCATGAGCTTTTTCCCTCCCTTGTAAGGAAATCACTCCTTAAATTATATATATATGTCTAGCCACCGTGCTATATACCTGAAAATAATATGAAATGGTATTAACTATCAACTGTAATTGAAAAAATAAGTGAATGTGATTGTGTGTAAGAAGCTATAAGTTACACAAAAAATGTCTGGTAATAAAACTTTTCTGAGAGTCAAAATGTTTATCATCTTTATTTTCAGTATAAACATGGATAATCAGGGTCTCAAAGCCCTCATATCTGGGTTATGGTGTCACAGGTGATTGTTTACAGCCTCAGCCACTCTCAAACTGACAGCCAAGGGGTACAGGTTTCAGAATCCCTGGGCTCCCCTGCTACCCTCACATATAGTGAGTCATGTCTTCCTATTCCCTCTCCCTTCCCTCCCAAAACTTCTCTCCTGGTGACTCAAGGGGACAGCCTGAAATAAGAAGAAAATTGTTTGATTATACCTGTGACACAGCAGAATGACAACATCCATTTTAGACTGCAGAAACAATGGAAGAGAGAAAAATAGTAACAATTTCTGGACATCATTAAACACTCAGACAATTGCATCAGAACAGGACTATATGACTCTCGACTTACAGTCTTGGAAATACTTGTCATAAGAGATTACTACTTCTTAAGATGAATATGCAAGAAGTGTTTTAACTCCAAAATAGTCATTTTTCAGTGACAGATCAATTTTTTATTTGTGAATTTGTCTTAATTCCCAAAGTATCTATGCAAGAAAAAGGACTCATGGACATGGACAAAAGTGTGGCTATCACAGGGGGAAGAAGGGTATAAGGGGGTTAAATGGTAATTGAAAAATGCAATGAAAATTTTTAAAAATGAAAACAGTCACCTGGAAAGAAGGTTTTAGAATGTTCAAATGATTTTGCTGTGTGGACAACTTGGGTGGACACAGGAAAGGCTCACCTGTGGTCTTGGGTTAAGCCATTTTTTAGACACATAGGGACCATGAGCTTTTTCCCTCCCTTGTAAAAGTGACTACACATGTTGCTTTAGTAGAATGAGACATCATAACTCATTCCCCTAGGATTTCACCTGAAAGTAAAACACTTGAGGTCTGAATTGACTAAAAGTAACTGAGTTTACAGTAATGTTATAATAACTATGTATGGTACCAGGTGGATGCTTAATTTATAGGGGAATCACTCCTTAAATTACATGGATGTCCAGCTACTGTGTTGTATACTTCAGGTTCTAAGGGCAAACAGGGGTCCCAAGAGCAGTAGCAGAGGTGAAGTGTAGCATGAATTGAGGAAGTGGAGACACATTTACAAATGACTGAGAGTTACAGTGACTTTGTTTGAAATTCAGGGCAATTCACTTAACTTTTCCAACCACAATAATAGATTATTCTCATTTTAAATTACATATTCTTATTTCTATAATGGCACTGCTGAGCTACACATTCTGGTTGTTTGCAATAAAACCACATACACTTTATCTGCTTCAAAGCAATACAATAACCACCTTTTGGAGATCTGGCATTTCTCTTTTGTGTGAGGGAAACCTAGTCAGACCATCTATAGCGTATATTCACAAAGAGGTGAGGATGTTGTGGGCACAGAGAACCCAAGCATCCAGCATGTCCCCTCCTTATGATGTCAAAGGGAGCCATGGTATAACACAAAGGAAGGAGGAACAACCTTAACTAGAGAGGCAAGTCACTTCAAATATACAATCTTCAGGAATTATGGTCAACACATGGTCAGAATGTTCCCCAGAAAAATCACTGCCAGTCTCCCCAGGTTGTTTGTATGATGATCTTATCTCTACTAAGTCCTTCTGCACTTATGCTTCTCACAAAGAAAATGTTTCAGCAAATACCTGGAGAAGGGTCACTTTATTTGTCATTGTCTAGCCTGAAAAACTGGTAATTTAGTCATTGAGTCACTTGAGAGGGAACCGTGATCATGAGAGAACCATCACAGGTGTACATGAAGAAAGAGAAACTTTTCTAGCAAAGGAGACCCTAGATTATAACCCTGTTTACTATGGAGTTAATGAGGAATCCACAAACTTCTGCGTGAAAAAGGTTCTCCTTGGAAGACTCAGTGGTCTTAGGCCAAACAGAACAGGAGGAGTCTGTCTCACTGAGACCAAATTGAGTATGAGGCTCTTAGCTATTTTGCACATGGAACATGGGAGTAAATAAAGCTGCCAGCTTATGGCCATATGAGCCAGGGGTGAAGGGCAAAGAATACTCACCTGGCCTTCCCAAATGGTCCATTTGTACCTTATTCTCTTTATTCTTATGCACAGCATTACACAGAAAATACCTGCTTCTGATCAAGACTAAGACAAAGCATACTGAGTTAGAGACAGTCATCTGGAAATTCCTTCATATATTTCCAAATTCTACTGGGTTCCCTTTATCCTTATACCTGAGCATCATGTCAACTCAGACAGGGCTTCAGATACTTCCTCATGCTCCACAGCTAAACCAGAAATGAGCTTCTTAACCTAGTTCTGACCTGTGCTCCCAGGTATTTCTATCATATACAAGATTTTGACTTCTAAGACTACTTTGCCCTCAATCAATTCCTTAGAAATCAGAAAAGAGCACACATTGTTCTCATGTTCTCCATGTTATAATGTACACTACTATCTCCTCCCTCCATATACCCTTTCTCTCATTACAGGTTCCCTGTGCCCTAAGACCCATCATGGCACTTAAATTTCTTTATATGTTGGGTTATCTCAAGTACAAAGGGAGAGAGCATGACAAAAAGAAAAAATACAAAGGGCATAGCAAAGAGGGCAGAGGGTCAAGGCACACCATTTAGGAACAAACTGAACCCTGGTTCAATCTCTGCCATGGAGACTTAAGACAGGATGTGGAAATCTCTGCCCCAACTCTTGTATCTCCTAGGTGAGCAGAGTGATGATGTCACAGCTTCAGGCACAATAGTAGTGATGATTCTCTGGGCAGGGATTCACCAAACCTCATTGCATGTATGTTATACAGGAGCAAGTATATTCAGGGAGCTTCACGTCTACCACGGCTCTATGAAACCCAAAATACTAACCCAGCAGGCCAGACGAGTAAGAGGGCAGATTACCACACAGATGTTTAGAATGTTCATCTCACTGCATCACAATTACATCAATTCACAAAATGGAAGAACTATTTCCCTAGTGTTCCCAGCTCGAGAGCCAGTCTTATTAAACAAGATAAGTTGAAGGATCAGAAAGGGACAGATTTTCATGCAGAAAGATTTCAGATCCTTTCCTGGAAGATCTGTAAAACCTTGTCTTTGTGTGTTTATTCATGTCAGGAATGTGTATCAAGGATGATGGAATATCTTCCCTGTCACAGGTGTCAATGGGAAGGGAACAGCTTCTTCTTTAAGGTGGGGGTTATGTTGTCTTCTGAATAAACAGAACTTTAGGTAGTGAAGTTGCTTTGGATAACATCATTGTCTGAACAACACCTTATTTTTAACCTACTACACAAACCCATCTAACATTTTTCAAAGAATCTAGATCAATAGATTCTCCCCCATTCACAACACCACCTGACAGCAGAAGTTGTCTAATGCTCCAAGTCACTTTCCCTGGAGATTCCCAGCCCACTCCCACAGAAGACACTCTGTCCCTCCACCAAATCCTGGTCTGAACTCAACTGTCTCTTAGGTGACTAGAGCAGACCCAATGACAAGATGTTAATGCACAACCATAGTCTTTGTCAGTTCCCAGTACTTGTTGCACATCACCTCCAGAGTACACTTTACTCTTCTGTCCTCCATGGAGAGGATGTCTCATTCCATATTTGGGTTCCCAGCATGGGGGAGAGGTGACAGGAGAAATGTGAAAATGCCTTTCCTGTCCTCTTCAGTATGTTTTTTCCTATTTCTGTGCTCCAATCAGGTTCTATAACCCCTCACCTGCAGCCTTTCTCTCTTTTGAACCTATTTTCATCAGTAGATCATTGTTCAAATTAATATTACTGTCAGGGGACAAACACTAGAAAATTCTATACTGTCATCTTTCTCAGAAGCATAAACCACACACTTTTCATGTAGAAAATTCTTACACTTTCTTGAATAGGAATTAGGTTCCCAAAATAGGGCTGCAAAATTTATGTGTTCCAGTATATATTATATATCTAGTATGTCATTACATAGAAACTGTCTTTTTTGAATATTTTTTATTTTAGAAAAATTATAGCTTTACAGCAAGTCACACAGATGATATGTTTGGTTGTTTACAGTTTTGGCTATTACAACCAAAACTGCTATGAGCAACCATATACAAATTTCTGTGTAGACATAAGTATTTATTTCTCAACCATAGATGTCCAGGGGTAGTTGGGTAATATGGTAAATGTACATTTAATTTTTTGAATCATAAAACAAGCCTTAGTCATCTCAGATGACTGAATTATTTCAGATATATTATCTATCTAAAGTGGAGAAATTATGAGAATTATAAAACCTTTTGAACTGAACAAAAATAATGTAAATATATAAAATTTGTAGGAAGACTAAATAAGTAAACTATGGAAGGAAATGTATATACATAATTACATTGTCTTACCTCACAACAAATTGGACCTAAAGAAAGTAAAGGAATGAAAAGAATAATGAAGACAAAATTAGTAAAGTTAAAACAGAAAATGTACCTACAATAGAGTAAGTCATTAAAGCCACCGAATTCTTGGTAAAGATTAAGGAAACTGAAAAGCCTCCAGCCAGACTGCTGCAGGATCTAAGAAAACACAAACTGCTAATATTAGGAATGAAAGAAGTTACACGACTACAGGTTTGCAGATGTAAAAATGATGAAGACATAATAAACATTATATCAGTTAGACGAAGTGGGCAATTCCTTTTAAAAATTACAAAAATTATCACAGGAAGAATTGGAAGAGCTGAATTGTTTTATATGTACTTTAAAAACATCCCCACGAAGTAAACTCCAGGCTCACGTGGCTTCAGCAACTATTTATCCCAAGTACTTAAATAAGGAATAAAAGTACTTTTAAACAAACACTTGCATGGCATAGACCATGTTTTATGAAGCCAGCATTACCCTAATAAAAAGACTAAGAAAATTTTTATGAGAAAAGCAAACCCTCTCGTGAGCATAGTTGTAAAAGGCCAAGCAAAATATTCTCTCACTGAGTCCAGTAGCCCAGTGGTATTCATGAGGGTAATATATCATGACCAAGTACATTTTTATTCCAAGAATGCAAGGGTGACTTAACATTTGAAAATTCAATCAATGTCTCATCCTCTCACTCAGTTTGACTGTGAACCTAAAACACCTCCACAAATTAAGTCTATTAAAAATAATTCTTCAAAAAAAATGAGCAAATTGGGATTCCAATGCTATATAAAACAGCATTCTCAAATGTTTGGTTTCTGCATTACTTACATGCTCAAAAATTATGAAGAAGAGCCCAAAAGCTTTATTAGTGTAGTTTATATCTGTCAATATTTACATTAAAAATGTTAAATTAAATGTTTAGATTTAACTAAAATAAACTTTTAAACATATATTTATTAACTCATTTAAAAATAATAGTAGTCCCAATTACATGTTGACATAAATGGCATACTTTAACTAAAAAAAAAACTTTATTTTTCAACACAAAAATTATGAATGATATTGTTTTACATTTTGACAAATTTCTTTATTGTCAGGTCTAATAAAAGACAGCTAAATTCTCATATCTTCCTCTCCATTCAGTCCTTTATAACCTCACACATCATGTACCCTACCAAAAGCTCCTTTGGACACTTGTGTTGTAAAGGAATGTATTTCCAGTAGAATGAACATAAAAGGCCCCAAAGTGGCATGCCAGTAGGTGTAGAAATTTATAGGCCACTTTAAAAGTTTGGTTTGTTGAGGCCTACAAAATATGTACATACTACAGTTATAGCCCAAAACCCAGCACTTCCTCTTTTGAGTGTATTCCTAAGAAAAGTTTTTATCAATTTTGGGTAATATTTGGTTGACATGAATATCTTTATATGCGTTCTGGTAGAGAGAATCATTGTTTTGCTTCCCTATTATTTCTAACATCAGCTCTACTCATAATAGCCAAAAACTAGAAACAATTCAATGTGTAATACAAATAGAACAAATAAATGAATTGCTATATTCTTGCATTAGGGTATTAGATAACAATTTGAAAGAAATACTGACATGTAGCAACATGCTGGAATCTGGCAGACATAATATATTGTAAGAGAAGCCAGGCAAGGAAGGATTCTCTCTGCCTAAACAGCTCAAAAATAGGCAGAACTAATCTAGCATACTAAGAGGCCAATTAGTGATAGGGGAGACAGGCATGAGAGATCCTTCAGTGCAGAAAATATTCTTTATCTACTATCTATGTAACACTGCTGAAGTTGTACACTTACTACTGTGAAATGTACTCTATGTAAGTTTATGACTCTAACTTACTAAGTGAGCCAAGACTCCTTCCTCCTATTTTCGGAGGCTTCTATTTTTTTTTGCTTAGGAACTATTGCTTAAGAGTTTGATGAAACTCACCAATGAAATCATCTTGGCCTTTGTTTTAATGAGAAGACTGGTCTTTGATAACACTTAAATTCCATTATACTCTTTCTTGAATTCAATTTCACTGTTTCTTCTTATGTTAACAACAATATTACATATTTTTTATAAAATTGTGCCTTATATAACATATTTCCCTCTCACTTTAGAATATTTTGCTCTACATACAATTCCATATAAAATGTTCGTGTTTCTCTTAAGATATTACTTTGTCTTCTTACAAGAAATGGACACACAATACACTATACAAATGATGTATTATAGACTTCTACACTTGAAACCTGTATAATGTTATTAACCCATGTCACCCCAATAAATTTAATTTAAAAAAGAAAGATTACTAATGAGAAGTTTAGAGTGAACCTGGTTCTTCTTTCTCAGCAGAGGACATGCTCTTTTTACTGGATAATTGGCATTTTGTCAATTTCTCTATAGTTTGTCTCACTATGAATGTTTTTCCTTATCTTACTTAAGTGGCAATCTACAAGTCCTTCCAAAACAAGATCATACATACACTTTTGTAATTCTATGGAACTTCTATCTACCAAGTCTAGCTCTTCCTTTCTCTCAAGGTTTATGTTTCTTACTTCAGGGACCCCTGCTAAGTGCAAGCTGGTGTTTTGCTTCTTTCTTGTATATTTCTTAGCATTATATATTTTCTACACCTTTATTCTTTTCTCTTCTCTTCTTGGAAAATTACTCAAATTGATATTCCATCTCACCAATTTGTTCTTCATCTACATTTATACTCTTTGATTCTTTTCTTTTAAAGTAAATTTTTTAAAGATTTTATTTATTTATTTTTAGGGGGGAAGGGAGGGAGATAGAGAGAGAGAGAGAGAAACATCAATGTGCGGTTGCTGGGGGTTATGGCCTGCAACCCAGGAATGTACCCTGGCTGGGAATTGAACCTGGAACACTTTGGTTCCTAGCCCACACTCAATCCACTGAGCTATGCCAGCCAGGGCTATGATTCTTAATTGTTTTCTTTAGTTTCTCAGCTTTGTAGCACTTGTAAACTTGCCTCTTATTAATCACAGAGTAAATAGCTTAGATTGTTACTGGAGATTTCTGTGGCTATAAAACATGTAGTAAAATAAATTGGGTGATATGCAAGATCAGAACTTTTCCCCATTGTCATTTTCTCCCCTTTCAGCTCTCTTCCCAGGGTGCTGACCACCAACCTCTGCCCAGCCCTGCACTCTCCACACACCAGTTACATCTCGGTTTCAGACTACTCAGGGAAGGGTCTCACTCTGATATGGTTCATTCTTTGGATACTTCTTTCCCTTTTATCTCTATTATATCTCCAGAATTGGTTTTGGCAATGGCAGTCCCTGTTGGGTCACCATTTTGGCAAAAATATGTAGTCATAACCTATAAAACAAAGTATCCATTGAGGAAATATTTTGAGAACATAATATAAATATTTATCATGTTTGAGCCAAACTACAAAAATATTATCATTTGCTACACCAAATTCAAATTTCTAAAATTAATTATCCCTCTACCTATATAATCGATCAATGCTGAGACTGCTATTTTTTTAAATTCTAAAGATAACTGTATATCTTTTAGAGATATGCAAACTATGCCACAAATTTCTGCCAAGCAGAGATCAGAAATGTTTCTGATGTTACTGTTAATCAGATATTACCAAAGATGCAGGATGTTTTCTGTTCATCATTAGGCACATTTGCAATTATAACTGTTGTGATATATAATGGGAAGGGAAATATTTCTATATAAAAAAATAATAACAGCAGATGCATTTGCATTCAAGGAAAGGGGGTTGCTTGTGGATAATAGTAGTAAAAAAGTTAATATTCTTTGTGTGTATTTTATTATAGGAGGCCTGCCAATGCCTAAAGATTAAAATTAGACTTATATTCTTTATAGTAAGTCTACTATGTGTACAAGGTTCCTGTGAGTACCTACTAATTAGACTAGTCTGCATATATGCTAAAACTGTCATGTTCTTATACCCAATTTAGCCAATCCCTACTAGAACAAAGCACCAAGGTGAACCAAACTACAAATGGAAAAAATGAGCAAGTTCTGACTAGTGGGGTCAGCTTGTGCACAAAAATACCTCAAATATGAGAACCAGGGAACCAAAAGATGACCAGGCAGTGACTACTAGAAGAATCAACCTTTTCTCTGATTCCTACCCATGAGTCAAGCATACAGTCTCAAGTGAACAAAATTCTTCTATTTTGTCTTAGTTGAAGGGAGAATCTTTTATTGGCTTACTCTCCCCTTACTCCCTATAGCTGAGGCAAGAAGGTCAATTTCAAGAGACTTATGGGAGGCATTTCAAAACCTGTGAGAAAGAGAAATTGGGAAAGGTCAGTGGAGAGAGGAAAGAATGTGTACAAAGTAATGGTGACAGCTGGGTTCAAGTGGAAAGAGCAATTCCCTCGAGCAGAAGGTGGGAGAGAGCAGTAGTGCAATATTAAAAATGGGCCACATCTGCTATTTACATCTTGTGCCAAGCTACATTCTTTCCTCGTCCCCCTTTAACACTAACCTTCAGTAAATGTTAACTACATAAAATAAGCTTTTGATAGCAATGTTTTAGAAGAGTAAAAAGCAGCAAAATGTGACTATTTCTGGCCAAGATGGAGGCATAGGTAGTCCCACTGTGCCTCCTCGAGCAACCAAAACTAAGGACAACAAAAATTTACAGACAAAAACCAACCAGAACAGAGAGAAATGAACTGAAGTCTGACTACCATATATCCAGACCGGTAAAGAGGGGCAGAGTTGGAGGCCTATGGAGAGGGGTTGAGGTGGCTGGCAGATGTGGGTGCGCAGAGTGCAGACGGCAGTTGGCGGACCCCAGAAGCACAGGGGCAGCTGACAGACCAGTGGCAGACCCTGGGCATGGGAGGCAACGAGCAGACCCAGTGAGGCGCACAAGGCAGCTGGCTGTCCGCAGCCACACCTTCACGCACAGACAAACTAAGTGAAAACGGGCAGCAACACAGACCAAGCAACCCAGGGACCCAGCACCAGGAAACAAAGCCTAAAGGCACCAACTGAAAACACCTGTGGAAGTTGAGGCCAGGAGATTCTCTCAGCCTCACAGGAGGCTCCTTGGGGAAACCCACAGAGTCCGAGAAAGTACACAAACCCACCCACCCGGGAACCAGCACCAGAAGAACCCAATTTGCTTGTGGGAAGTGGCAAAGAGGACTGAAGTCCTAGAGAGAGTGGAGCAGGTGCCATTGTTCCCTCTCAAACCCTGCCCCCACATACAATGTCACAACCCAGTGACTGGATTGCCCTGCCCTGGTGAACACCTAAGGCTCCGCCCCTCATACGTAACAGGCACAACCAGACCAAAGGAAAAAAATTAAATAGAATTAAAAAGATGGCTGAAACAGAGTTAAAAGCCCCAGAGCCAGTTTTTTTTAAGTGACCAAGAGATAGCCAACCTATCAGATGCAAAGTTCAAAGCACTGGTGATCAGGATGCTCACAGAATTGGTTGACTTTGGTCATAAATTAGGTGAACAAATGCAGGCTATGCTAAGAGAAATTAAGGAAAATGCACAGGAAACCAATAGTGATGGAAAGAAAACTGGGTTTCAATCAATGGAAGTGACCAGAAGGAAGAAAGGAACAACCAAACAGAAAAGAACGAAGAAGTAAGAATTCAAAAAAATGAGAAGAGGCTTAGGGACCTTTAGGGCATCTTTAAACATTCCAATATCCAAATTATAGGGGTACCAGAAGGCAAAGAGAAAAAACAACAAGTGGAAAAGTTATTTGAACAAATAATAAAAGAGAACTTCCCCAATCTGGCAAGGGAAATAAACTTCCAGGAAGTCCAGGAAGCTCAGAGTCCCAAAGAAGTTGGACCCAAGGAGGAACACGCCAAGGCACATCATAATTACATTACCCAAGGTAAAAATAATGGAGAGAATTCTAGAAGCAGCAAAAGATAAGGGGACAGTTACCTACAAAGGAGTTCCCATCAGAATGTCAGCTGATTTCCCAAAAGAGATCTTGCAGGCAAGAAGGGGCTGGAAAGAAGTATTCCAAGTCATGAAAGGCAAGGACCTACATCCAAGATTGCTCTATCCAGCAAAGCTTTCATTTAGAATAGAAGGGCAGATAAAGTGCTTCTCAGATAAGGTCAAGTTAAAGGAGTTCATCATCACCAAGCCCTTATTATATGAAATGTTAAAGGGAGTTATCTAAGAAAAAGAAGATAAAAAATATGAACAGTAAAAAAAAGACATCAAACTCACAGTTAGTAACAAGCATACCTAAAACAAAAGCAAACTAAGCAAACAAATAGAACAGGAACAGAACCACAGAAATGGAGATCACATGGAGGGTTAGCAACAGGGAAGTAGGAGGAGGAGGGAGGGGGAAAAGATATACAGAATAAGTAGCATAGACAATAGGTAGAAAATAGGCAGGGGGAGGGCAAGAATAGTATGGGAAATGTAGAAGCTAAAGAACTTATGACACATGGACATGAACTAAAGGGGGGGAATGTGGGTGGGAGAGGGTGTGCAGGGTGGAGAGGAGTGGAGGGGGAAAATGGGACAACTGTAATATCATAATCAATAAAATATATTTTAAGAAGAAGCAGCAAAATGTCCACACATTAAATGGTAAAATGGGGCATAAAAAAGATACAATGGATAGAAAAGAGGAAGACAAACAGATAGAGGATTCAACACAAACACAATTTCAGGAAATAGTAGAAGTATAATAGCCCAAGCACACTAAAGAACCATTAGAAATACTAGGGACAGTACACAGAACTAATGACTCAAATCACTTTTATTTTCTATTATTCAAAGAACTGAGAACTTGGACATGTTATATGTATATGGTATATTTCTTTCCAGTAGGTGTGTGAACTCCAATAATTTTCCCAGGAAGTTCTAAAGGTTTGCAAGTCTGACCATACTCTCTGCATAATATGTGATCTCATTCACCCTAACACAGTAGCTCAGAAATAAAGGACCTCGTTCCCTTCCCCTTCCATTGATAGGCACAATAGGAATTTGGGGATAAATGTAGGTACTTTTTTCTTGTAAGGGTTTGTCATTTGACTTTCTGTGCTCCTAGCTCAGATCTAGGGAGGTACTTCATTTCTTCACCATAAGCAAACAACTCAGAGATAGTGGAATAGAGAACAATTTTACAGAGAGAACATAACTGCTTATAAGAGAGATATTTTCCAAGATGTTATGCACTGATATCTCCTACGATACAGGTTGCGAAGACTGTCCACATTCACCATGGCCATACTGAGGGAACAACATGGCCCCACTCCTAAAAAGTGATCACTAACTCTGACCCTGCATTCCTCTTACCACCAAGAGGTAAGTTGTTTCTGATGTTTTTCTATAGCCAAAGGAAGTGAGAACAAGGAACCAAAATTATTTTCCCAACTAAAACCTAACTATACTATGGGGTAACTTGAATTGATTTACATTTTAAAAGATCACTGTACTTGAGGATATAAGACACTATCTATCTTCATTTTAATTAACCATAAAGCACATACTATGTGCTACATACAGTAACTCAACAATGGAAAGATAGAATTGGGTTTGGAAGTAAGTTGAGGACTAAGAATCCTCACAGCCAAAGTTACAGAGTTAACAGGAAATCATTCTGTTACCAAGTGACTTTGTATTTCCCTGTCCAATTATGCCTCTGAAAAATGTTAAGATTTGTTTTTATTAAGAAAAATCTGTCACATTTACATCTACCTCCATGAAATTAATTTCCACAGTCTATAAGAAAAGTCTAAATTACATACAAGAATCATTTTCCAGAAATGTAATAAAATGTAAGAAAAATCTGTCACATTTACATCTACCTCCATGAAATTAATTTCCACAGTCTATAAGAAAAGTCTAAATTACGTACAAGAATCATTTTGCAGAAATGTAATAAAGGCAAGATACAGATACTGCATCCCGTATCATAATAGGCCACTTCTCATTCACTGCCCACAAGCTCTCCTCATCCTCATCTCCTTTTTAGAGAGTACTTTGACACTTTCTTTTCTTTCTGTACTGCCGAACTGACAGGCAAATGAGAAAAAGAAACAGGATTCTAAGATAAATCTGTCTTAGACATAGCTGTCTACACTATGTGACATAGCTGTCACAAATAAGATCCGGGTGCCAGGATTTGAGCCTGAATGGGTCCATGAAGAAAACATAGCCTCAGGATAGGAAAGGCCATAGGGGAATCATATCCCTTACAATCACCTGTTGGTGCTCAGGATGGTGAAGTCACAACCTCAAGCAGACTGGACAATTTTGAGAGTCTGACAAGCCCTGTCCCCTGTCCTTCACGGACCTCAGCCCCATCTTATAATACCCCCAAATTTACATAATGGAATTCTAAATAGTATTAGGATGTTTCATAACTGCCACAGACTGGAGGTTCAGAAGCATCATAATTAGCCCCCTTCCCAGGGACAGAGCTCATCCACATCAGAACAGGGAAAACTCTCAGAGGACTGCTGTTCAGGTTGAGAATATTCCCAAAGGGATCAGCATCCATGATGGCAACTTTTTCTCTTTCCCCTACTTTTCTGCCCCAACTCAACCTAGGACAAGAAAAAAATCCGAGGAAGGACACTTTACTCTTTTCCAAATGACCAAGGGTACCTCAGGGCACATCCAGTCCTGTCTGAAATGTGAGCACCACAAAGAATCATAGACTATTGCTCCTGTCACATGGCACAGAAGGAAGGAAGCACTGCATCTATTTAAAATGTAGGCAAATGTTCCCCATTGTCTGGACACCGAAGAAAAACATAATTGTCAGACCATCACCAAGACATGGACACTGTCTGTGTTCCTGGAAGGCCCTAGGCCTGCCTCCTCCAAAAGGGCCTGGAGAACTCCATCATCAGGCCATAGGCTCACCTAGTGTAAGAACACTTACAGTTCATGGAAGACTTTTTTAAAGTATATTTTATTGATTATGCTGTTGCAGTTTTCCCAATTTTTCCCCCTTTATTCTCCTTCTACCCTGCACTCTCAACCCTCCAGCATCCCTCTGCTTAGTTCATGTCCATGGGTTGTATACATAAGTTCTTTGAATTCTGTTTCCTATACCATTTTTTACCTCTCCCTGTCTATTTTATACCTACTACTTATGCTTCTCATTCCCTGTACATTTTCCCCCCATTCCTCCCTTCTCCCTCCCCACTGAAAACCCTCTATGTGATCTCCATTTCTATGATTTTATTCCTGTTTAGTTGTTTGCTTAGTTTTTGTTTTGCTTAGCGTTGTTTTAATTTTTCTTGTTTTCTTTTTAGGTTCCTTTGTTGACAGCTGTGAGTTTGTTGTCATTTTACTATTCATAGTTTTTCATTTTCTTCAATTTTTTAAATAAGTCTCTTTAACATTTCATATAATAATGGCTTGGTGATGACAACTCCTGTAACTTGACCTTATCTGGGAAGCACTTTATCTGCCCTTCCATTCTAAATGATAGCTTTCCTGGATACAGCAATCTTGGATGCAGGTCCTTGGCTTTCATGACTTCAGATACTTTTTTCAAGCCCCTTCTTGTCTGCCAGGTTATTTTTGAGAAATCAGCTTACAGTTTTATGGGAACTTCTTTGTAGGTAGCTCTTTCATTTCCTCTTGCTGCTCTTAAGATTCTCTCTTTATCTTTGATCTTTGGTAACTTAATGATGATGTACCTTGGCATGTTCCTCTTTGGGCCCAACTTCTTTGGGACTTTCTGGTATTCCTGAACTTCCTGGAAGTCTATTTCTGTCACCAAGTTGGGGAAGTTTTCCTTTCTTATTTGTTCAAGTAAGTTTTTGATTTCTTGCTCTTCCCCTTCTTCTGGTACCCCTATAATCCAGACATTGGAACATTTCAGGTGTTCCAGAAGTTTGTAAGATTCTCCTCACTTTTTTGAACACTTGTTTCTTCATTCTTTTCTGGTTGGATGTTTATTTCTCCCTTTTGTTTCAAATCATTGATTTGAATCCTGGTTTCCTTTCTGTCACTGTTGGTGCCCTGAATATTTTGCTTAATTTCACTTTGGGTATCTTTTCATTTGTCTTTTCATTTGCAACCAAGCTTAATCAGTTCTGTGAGCATTTTGATTACCAGGGCTTTGAACTCTCCATCATAGGTTGGCTATCTCCTCATTGCTTAGCTCTCTTTCTGAAGTTTTACTCTGTTCTGTCATTTGGGCCATATTTCTTTTTCTTAGCACACCTGTTAAGTTGTAAGGGGGCAGGGCCTTAGGTATTCACCAGGGCAGGGCAACCCTTCTTGCTGCACTGCAGCACTGTCTGGAGGGGAGGGGCCAGAGAGGGAGCAATGCAGCTTGCCTTCTCAGCCCTAGCCCCACTTTCCAACTAACCTTCATGTGAGACTGGGAGTTTATCCCACCGTGGCAACCCCTGCTGTAGTCCACAGTCAGCTCTGAGTCTCAGTTTCCCATTTGGCCTGCCCCACCTGTGTGGTCAGCCAACATGCTGCAGGTTTACACCGTCAGCCAGTCTTATTGGTCTGATTGTTCTGGTTGACCGCTTCTTTAATTCTGTGGCTATTGGAATTCCATGAAGTTTGATTTTCTGGCACTTCTGGTTGTTTATTGATTTTAAATTGGTTGTTATCCTCCTTTTGGTTGCGTGAGGAAGCAAAGGGTTTCTACCTATACCTTCATCTTGGCTAGAACTCCATAGAAGCATTTTCTGAAAAGAACATTTTTACATTCTTACCTTATTTCCCATGGCTGCCATAACAAATTGCCACAAACTGGGTGACTCAAAACAGAAATTAATTCTCCCACAACTCTGGAGGCTAGAAGTCCAAAATCAAGGTGTCAACAGAGCCATGCTCCCTCTAGAGGTTTTAGGAGAGATCCTCCCTTGCCTACCTTCTGGTGCTTGCTGGCAATCCTCAGTGTTCATTAGCTTAGAAACATGTCACTCTAACCTCTGCCTCCATCAACACATATCATTTTCATATTGAGACATATCATAGCAATGAGACAACACTAGGTATCTCATTTTCACATGGTGTTCTTCTCTCTGCATCTGTGTCTAAATGTCCCTTTTCTAATAACAACAGTAGATTTTGGATTAGTGACCACTCTAATCCAGCAAGATCTCAGCTTTACATCATTCCATCTAAAAAGACCTTTTTTCCAAATAAGGTCACATTCTGAAGCTCCGAGTAGACATGAATTTTGGAAGGCCACTATTCAACTCACTACATACCTCAGCTTCAAAGCTGTCAAAACTGATTCTCCTTTACAGAGTTTTGATCCAAAGTCTGTCCACATACCAGAGCACCTCAGGCCAGCATTTTCTTCACCCCTGTAGTCTTCTCACACTGACCACAACTGCTGGTCCATGGGAGGACTCCCTGCCCTAACACAGCACCTCCACCAGCCAGATGTTCTCACTCCCCAGACCAAGCACAATTCCCCCAAGCAGCCAGGGTAGAGATATGTGTATTGGATAGAAAGTACAAAAAAAGAGAAACCAGACCTTCAGGTAGTCACAAATCTGTATCAGAACATCCTGGAAAGCATAATGAGTTGTATAATCAAAACAAACTGTGTTCCATCCTTTTTTGGATTCCCAGAAGAAGTAGTATGAGATATCTGTGATAGCAATGACCCACTCTTCCAGGTACCGTATCACTCATTAGAGTTATAGAAAGGCATGGTAGTAAACCCTGACCTGAGCCCCCCAATGATTCCTGTATTATGCCAAAATAAGGACCAAGAACAAACATTTTAAGTAGTCACTATTAGAGTGGTTTTCTTTTTATCACACAACTGCTACAAGTTTAGTTTCTGACAAAAAGATTTGAGAACAGAAAGTTTATTGAGAAATACTCTCTTCAGGAACTAAAAAAAAAAGGCAGATTGGAGAGAGTGATAAGTAGAACTGTGAAAGCAGTCTCGTGATTTCAGGAGGTATCTGCTACTTTAAATGAAAAAGCAACAATGTGGGAAAAAATTCTGGTTAAGATGGGGGTGTAGGTAGAAATGCTTTGCCTTCTCATACAACCATAGAAAGAATTACGGCTAGATCTCAAAAAAAACACCCAGAACCATCAGAAAATTGAGCTGTATGGAAGTCCAACCACCAAGGATTTAAGAAGCCACATTCATCCAGATGGGTAGGAAGGGCAGAGTCATGGAGACAATAAGAGAGGTGGTGTGACATGGGGAAGCAGTGGTGGCAGTGGAGCAGCTGGTCCCACATTCACGTATAGTGGGTAAAAATCGGGAGGGATATCTGGGGAGGGATCCCAGTCCAGGCCAGACTGCAGAGCCCAGGGTTCCAGCACTGGGAGGATAAATCTCCATTACCTCTGGCTGTAAAAACCAGTTGAGTTTGGGGCAGTGAAAGTAAGCACTGGATTTTCACTGCTTAAAGGGACTGCACAGACTTAGAACAAACATAAACCCACCCACTCTGGGTTTCATCACCAGGGCAGCAGTTGGAAGGGCACCAGTCCCACACAGGAAGTGGGTGAAGTAAGTGGAAAAGGATGAATGTTGGGCAAACCTTAAGAAGCCAGGCAATGGCATTGTCCCCTCTCTGAGTCCTCCCCCCTCACAGAGCCACAGCAGCGAAGTGGGTTACTCTGCCTTGGCAATTACCTAAGGCTCTTCCCCACACAATTTGCAGGTGCCTTATCTACATAGGTCATGCTACTAAGACAGGGAATAAAAGAAGCTCTACCTAATACACAGAAACAAACACAAAGAGGCTACAAAAATGAAGACTCAAAGAAATATGGCCGAAATGAAGGAAACAACAAAACCCCAGTAAAAGATCTAAGCAAAACAGACAGAGCCAACCTAACAGATGCAGAGTTCAAAAGGCTGGTGATCAGGATGCTCAGAGAATTCATTGAGTGCAGCAAAAACATAAAGGAAGAAATGGAGGTTATACTAGGTGAAATAAAGAAAAATCCACAGGGAACCAACAGTAAGGGGAGGGAAGCCAGGATTCAAATCAACAATTTGGAACATAAGGAAAAAAATAAACATTCAACCAGAACAGGAAGAATAAAAAAAGAAATTTTTAAAAATGTGGATAGGCTTAGGAACATCTGAGACATTTCCAAACATGCCAACATCCAGATCACAGGGATGCCAGAAGGAGAAGAGGAAGAGCAAGAAATTGAAAACTTATTTGAAAAAATAATGAAAGAAAACTTCCCTAATTTGGGTAAGGACATGGACATACAAGTCCAGGAAATACAGAGAGTCCTAAACAAGTTGGACCCAAAAAGGACCACACCAAGGTGCATCATAATTAAAATTCAAAATTCTAAAGATAAAGAGAGAGTCATAAAGGCAGCAAGAGAAAAGCAGATAATTACCGACAAAGGAGTTCCTATAAGACTATCAGCAATTTCTCAAATGAAATCGTGCAGGCAAGAAGGGACTATCAAGAAGTATTCAAAGTGATGAAAAGCAAGGACCTACAACCTAGTTTACTCTATTCAACAAACTATCATTTAGAAAGGAAGGGCAGATAAAGTGCTTCCCAGACAAGGTAAAGGAGTTCATCACCAAGCAATTATTATATGAAGTGTTAGAGGGACTTATTCAAGAAAAAGAAGATCAGATTTCTGGCCAAGATGGAGGCATAGGTAGACACACTGTGCCTCCTCGCACAACCAAGATAGGGACAACAACAATTTAGAAACAGAATAACAACCAGAACTGACAGAAAATTGAACCGTATGGAAGTTGGACAACCAAGAAGTTAAAATACACACATTCATCCAGACTGGTAGGAAGGGCGGAGTCAGGCAGCCAGGCTCAGAGAGCAGAGAGCCTTGGGACTGGGCGCATAAGGCATCCAGGGCCCACAAGACCGCAGCAGGCAGACTTTGAGCATGCAAGCGGTAGCTGGCAGACCCCAGCCGAGGGGTGGCAACCAGTAGACCCAGCAAGGCCGCTATTGTGAAGCAAGGCACTGCGTGCAACCCAGGATCACAATGTTGGGAAATAGAGACTTGGGGCACTGATTGAAAAAACCTGTGGGGGTTGAGGCACAGAGAGAGACTCCCAGCTCATAGGAGAGGTCCTTGGGAAGTCCCACAGGGTGCACAAGCCCACCCACATGGGAATTGGCACCAGAGGAGCCCAGTTTGCTCAAGGGAAGTGGCAGAAGGGACTGAAGTCCAACAGAGAACAGAGCAAACACCATTGTTCCCTCTCGGACCCCACCCCCACATACAATGTCACAACCCAGTGACTGGGGTGCCTGCCCTGGTGAACACCTAAGGCTCCAGCCCTCATACATAATAGGTGCGACCAGACCAAAAAAAAAAAAAGATAGCTCAAACAGAATGAAAGCCTCACAACAGTACTTTTAAGCAACTGAGAGATAACCAACCTATCAGATGCACAGTTCAAAGACTGGTGATCAGGATGCTCACAGAATTGGTTGATTTTGGTTGCAAACTACATGGAAAAATGAAGGCTACAATAAGTGAAGTGAAGAAAAACACACAGGGAACCAATAGTGATGGAATGAAAGCTGGGTCTCACATCCATGGAGTGGACCAGAAGAAAGAAAGAACATACAATCAGAAAAGAATGAAGAAGTAAGAATTTAATAAAATGAGGAGAGGCTTAGGAACCTCCAGGACATCTTTAAACATTCCAACACCCAAATTATAGGGATACCAGAAGGAGAAGAGAAAGAGCAACAAGTGGAAAACTTATTTGAACAAATAATAAAGGAGAACTTCCCCATTCTGGCAAAGGAAATAGACGTCCAGGAAGTTCAGAGAGTCCCAAAGAAGTTGGACCCAAGGAGGAACACACCAAAGCACATCATAATTACATTAGCCAAGATTAAAATGAGGGAGAAAATCCTAGAAGCAGCAAGAGTTAATGAGACAATTACCTACAAAGGAGTTCCCATCAAAATGTCAGCTGATTTCTCAAAAGAGACCTTGCAGGCAATAAGGGGCTAGAAAGAAGTATTCCAAGTCATGAAACGCAAGGACCTACATCCCAGATTGCTCTATCCAGCAAAGCTTTCATTTAGAATGGAAGGGCAGATAAAGTGCTTCTCAGATAAGGACAAGTTAAAGGAGTTCATCCTCACCAAGCCCTTATTTTATGAAATGTTAAAGGGACTTATCTAAGAAAAGAAGATAAAGAAAAAACATGTATAGTAAAATGACAGCAAACTCACAATTATTAACAACCACACCTAAAACGAAAACAAAAAGAAACTAAGCCAACAACTAGAACAGGAACAGAACCACAGAAATGGAGATCACATGGAGGGTTAGCAACAGAGAAGTGGGAGGAGGAGAGGGGGGAAAAGGTACAGAGAATAAGTAGCATAGATGGTAGGTAGAAAATAGACAAGGGGAGGGCAAGAATAGTATGGGAAATATAGAAGCTAAAAAACTTACGACACATGGACATGAACTAAAAAGGGGGAATGTGGGTGGGAGAGGGTGTGCAGGGTGGAGGGGAATGAAGGGGGGTAATGGGACAACTGTAATAGCATAATCAATAAAATATATTTAAAAAATTTTAAAAAAGAAAAAGAAAATCAAAACCATGAACATTAAAAAGCCACCAATTCACAACTATCAACAACTGAATCTAAAGAATGAAACAAAACAAACTAAGCAAACAACCAGATAGGAACAGAATCATAGGTATGGAGATCATTTGGAGGGTTGTCAACTGGGAGGCGGAAAAGGGAGAGTGGGAGAGGTGGTACAGGGATTAAGAAATATAATTGGGTGGAACAAAATTGATAGGAGGATGTTAAGAATAAGATAGGAAATGGAGAAGTCAAGAAACTTACATGCACAACCCATTGCCATGAACAAAGGAAGCGATTGCTGGAGGGAAGAAGGGTACTGGGTAGAGGGTGGCAAAAGGAGAAAAATGGGACAACTGTAACAACATAATCAAAAACGTTTACTTTGAAAAAGGCAAAAGTGATTTTAAAAAAACAAAAGTAACAATGTAAAAAAGTAATAAACATGAAAAATCAAGGAAACGACATCAGCAAAAAATAACAAAAATTCTTCATTCCCAAATTCACAGTCCTGGAATTTTGTTGTCTAGTTGATAAAAATTTTAATGGAAGAATTCAATAAATGAAAAGAAAAATGAAATAGCATCTGCAACAGTGTTCTGCAAATGAGCCAAAAAAGGTGACCTACTGGCCAGGAATTTTGAAAACCAAGTAAGTGAAGAACAAACATTAAAGAATTTATAAAATGACAAAAACTTATATAATGTATGAGATTCCATCAAAAGAACAAATATTGGTATAATTATGAACCCAGAAGAAGAAGAGAGGAGGCAGAAATTTTGCTTAAAAATATAACAGCTGAAAATTTCTCAAACCTGGGAAGATATTTGGACATCCAAGTTCACAAGGCTAATTGATCATCTTATTACCCCAGGGCTAAAAAAGAACTTATTTAAAGCACAAGATAATAAGACTATCAAAACCAAAAATAAAGAACACTAAAAGCAGTAAGAAATAAAATCGATTGTAACATAAGAAACTCTCTAAAGGCCAGGAAGAGTGGAATGACATAACAAAAGGTTGAAAGGAAAAAGTTTCCATCCAAGATTACAGAAAAGTGACCCTCCACACATAAAGGGAAATAAAGTGTTTCTCAGGCAAACAAGCTGAGGAGGTTCATCAGCACTAAATGAGGATGTCTTGAAAGAAATTCTGAAAGGAATTCTTCAAGTTGAAATGAAAAAAAAAAGCTAATCAGCAACATGAAAATATATGACAATATATAACACACTGGTAAAGCTTAATATACAGTTTAATGTAGAAAACTAATTCTGTAATAGGAGGTTTTTTTAACCACTTAACTAAAGTATACATGTTAAGGAAAATTATTATTAAAAATAAATATAGCTACTAATTTTTAACAAATACACAATTTAAAAAGAGGTGAATTGTGACATAAAAATTATTAAAAACTATGAAAGGGTGCAGCTCATAAAGGGAAAAATGGAGACAATTATACTTGAAAACAATTAAGATAATAATAATAAAGAGCTCAGTTCATTAGAAGATACAACAACCATAAACATATACACACCTCACATTAGAGCAACTAAGTATATTAAGCAAATACTAACAGACCTGAAGGGGAAGTAGACAGTAATACAATAATAGTAGGAGAACTTAATTCTCTTTCAGCAATGGAAACATTATCTAGACTGAATAAAAACAAGGAAATGTTGGACTTAAACCATACATTAGACCAGAGATTTTCAACCAGTGTGTCACAAGAGGCACATGAGTGTGCTGCAAGAATTTTTAAAACATGGAATACCTGACTGTTTAGCTGGGGTCACTGACCTCTTTTCCCTTAGATTGTTAAATTTAAAAATGACAATAGCTAACACAAAAATAACCATGTGCTGTGAATGAATTGAAATTAAGCCTTTTTTATGTTTTTTATTTGTTAAGCTGTTTTATTGTCACATTAACATGGGAAATTTATGAATCCCAGAGGAAAAAAAAAGTCCACCAACCTTGAATTTTTAAATAACTACCATGAACCACATGGTGAACTAATAAGGAAAATCAAAACTCAAAAAACAAGAGGTAAACAAAATGACCACATAAATTTTTCAAAAGATTTTTAAAACAGATTCACCATATTTATACTTTGCTTTAAATTACACATAAATAAATATACAGAGAGACATAAAGATTGATTCTCTCATGTAACTGAATCATGTTACCAGAGAAAGTTCAAGTTAGTTGCTTACCACAAAGAGGAAAAATTTTTACAACCAAGACATGACATAGAATTTTGTGTATTTGTGTTCAAGTTTATTCACAATACTGATAAAATTTCATTATCCTTTTTGCCTTTTACACCTATTTTGTTAGATTGTTAAAAATATAATATATTTCCAGTGTGCAGCAGAATTTTAGTAATAAGTTTACATATGCCATGAAATGAAAAATCTTGAAAATTGTGGCGTTAGACCAACCACACCTGATAGACATTGTACAACATTCTACCAATAGCAGCAGAATGTTCATTCTTCTAAACTGTACACAGAACATTCTCCAGAAAAGATTATATGTTAGGACACAAAAAATTCTTAGCAAAGTTTAAAAAGTTGAAATCATACCATGAAGTTTTTTCAATCATAGTGGTATAAAATTGGAAGTAAACAACAAGAGTAAAGGTGGAAAATCTACAACTATGTAGAAATGAAACAACACACTCCTGAACAACAGATGGGTCAAGAAATAAATCAAGAAGGAAATTTTAAACTCTCTTGAAACAAATGTAAATAAAAATACCACATACCAAAACCTATAGGATGCTGTAAAAGCAGCTCTGATAGGAAAGTTTATAGCAATAAATGTATACATTAATGAAACAGAAAAATCTCAAATAAACAACCTAACTTTAAATATTAATAACTAGAAAAAATAACAAAATATGCCCAAAGTTAGCAGAAGTAAGGAAATAAAAAAAAAAATCAGAACACAAATAAACATAGAGACCAGGAAAAGAATAGAAAACTCAAGAGACTAGGAACTGACTTTTCAAAAAGGAGAAACAAAATTAACAAAACTTTAGCTAAATTAACCAAGAAAAAAAACAGAAGACTTAAACAAAATCATAGATGAAAGTACAAACCTTATAGCTGATACTACAGAAATATATAGGATCACAAGACACCACTACAAAAAATTATAAGCCAACAAATTGGAAAACATAAAAGAAATGAATTATTTTCTAGAAACATACAATCTGCAAATATTTAATAGGGAAGAAATAAAAAATCCGAAGAGATTGAATCTGTAATAAAAAAAAAATTCATGGCCATGAACAACAGTGTGGTGTGGTGATTGCTGGGGAGAGGAGAGTATAAGGGATCTAAATGGTAATCTAAAAATACAATAAAAATAAATCAAAAAGATAAATAATTAAAATAAAAACAAAAAAACTAAATGAAAAAATAAATAAAATAAAGAAATACAGGACAGGGAAAAAAGAAACCTCCCAATACAGGACCAGATAGATTCACTGACAAATTCTACTAAACATTAAAGAAGAATAAAGCCCTGGCTGGTGTAGCTCAGCGAATTGAGCGCGGGCTGCGAACCAAAGTGTCGCAGGTTCGATTCCCAGTCAGGGTACATGCCTGGGTTGCAGGCCACGGCCCCCAGCAACCGCACATTGATGTTTCTCTCTCTCTCTCTATCTCCCTCCCTTCCCTCTCTAAAAATAAAAATAAATAAAATCTTTTAAAAATTTTTTTAAAAGTTCACAATATAATACATGATCATTTAAAAAAGAAGAAGAAGAAATGTCAATCCTTCTCAAACTCTTCCAAAAAACTTGAAGAGGAGGGAACACTACCAAACTAATTTTATAAGCCCAGTATTGCCCTAGTACAAAAACCAGATAAACATACTGCATGAAAAATAAGAACAACAACTATAGACCAATATTCCTGGTGAATATAGATGCAAAGCTTCTCAACAAAACATTAGTAAAATTAATTTTAAGATACCTTTAAAATGGTTATGCACTCTAATCTGGATGCAAGGATGGTTCAACATATGAATAAATAAATATATCACATTAATAAAACAAAAGATAAAAATCATATGATCATCTCAACACATGCAGAAACACCATTTGACAAAACACAACAAATTTTCATGATTAAAACCCTCAACAAAATAGGTGTAGAATAACACACTTCAATACAATAAAGTTCATATACAAGAAACCCACAGCTAACATTGTACTCAATGGTAGAAAAGGGAAAGCTTTTCCTCTATGATCAAGAACAAGACAAGTATGCTCATTCTCACCACTTCTATTCAACACAGTACTGGAAATCTTAACTGGAGCATTTAGGCAAGACATGAAATAAAAGGCGTCTAAATCAGAAACGAAGAAGTAAAATTGTAATTACTTGCAGATTATATAATCTTATATACAGAAAAACCTAAAAAATCAACCAAAAAAAAACTATTGGAACTAATCAACAAGTGCAGGATATAAAAATCAACATACAGATATCAATTGCACTTCTACACACCAACATCTAAAAAAGAAATAAAACTATCACATTCAAAATAACATAAAAAAGCAATCAAACAGGAGTGAATTTACCAAGGAATTAAATATCTATACAATAAAACTATAAGAATTTTGTGAAAAGAATTTTGTAAAAAGAATTTCAAAAGACACAAGTGGGAAAATATGTGATGTTCATATATTAAAAGAACTAATATTGTTAAAATGTCCATACTACCCAAAGCCATCTATAGAATCAACACAATCCCTATCAAAATCCCAATGGCATTTTTCCCATAAATAGAAAAAAAACAAAATTCATATAGAAACATAAAAGATGCAGAATAAACAAAGCAATTAAGAAAAAGAAGAACAAAGCCAGATGCATTATACTTCCTGATTCCAAACTGTTATGTATTACAATGGTATAGTAATTAAAACAGTATGGTAGTGGTTAAAAATAGGCACAGAAGTCAATGGAACAGAACAAGGAGCCCAGAAATAAACCCTGACATATACACTCAACTAGTATTTGACAAGGAAGCCAGGAACATTTAAGGGGGAAAGGATAGTCTCTTCCACAAACATTAGCAAGCAGAAAATTAACCACAGGCAGAAAAATGAATTTGGACCCTTATTTTAAATAAACTCAAAATGAATTTAACACTTTACATAAGACCTCACACCATAAAACCCCTAGAAGAAAGTGTAGGGAAACCTCATTAACACTGGTTTTGGCAACAAATAATTTTTGGAGATAACACCAAGAACACAAGAAAGAAAAGCAAAATTCAACAAATAGGATGACATTATGCTAAGTGAGCATTGTGTTAAGTGAGATACATCAGACAAAGACAAATACTATATGGCATCACTTATATGTGAAATACAAAACAAATTAAAAACAGAAAGTTACCAGGAGCTAGGTGAGTGAATTGGGGAAATGTTTAAAGGCACAAACTTGCAAGCAGTAGAAAAGTAAATTCTGGAGCTCTAATGCACAGCATAGTGATTATAGACAACAATAATGTATTATAAACCCAAAGTTGCTAAGAAACTAGATCTTAATTTTTCCACTACAAAAAAGAAATAATAAGTAATGATAGAGGTGTAAGCTAATGCTATGGTGGTAATTGTTTTTGCAATACATAAATGTATAAAATCAACACATTGTATACCTTAAATTTACATAATGTTAAATGTCAATTATATCTTAATAAAATATTATTTTTAAATGATAACATTAATGTTTATGTTGTCGATAACAAGGGTGAGATAAGAAATGGGTGTAAAATTTATTCCATTTTTAAGCATTGTCATGAAAGCCTCCTTATTTCTTTATTCAAAGAGGCCTTAAAAGAATGTGAAAGTGGACTGACTGGTTTATATGAAAATCAACAGAAGAGGAGGCATAGGAACAGAGATGTTGAAAAGAGGACCAGGAGTAGAAGGGCATGCACTTTCTAACTACTGAGACTGGATTGTCAGGTGCAAATTGCCACAGTGTAAAATGGGAATTAACTTCGTAATCTATTTGTAATCTATAGTACCACCTTGTCCAAGGAAACTAGAATTATTCCTAGGGAAAGTGTCTGTTCTGGTTATGGTAGTCATGGGGCAATAAATTCTCCCTGATGTGAGAGAAGAAAAGGAAAGACAGACTGTATATTTCTATATACTTCCGTATAGTTTTGTCTACAGACTGTAGACCAAAGCTCTGTATCTTTATTTGGCTTTTACTTAGAAACCAGAAATAAAATTAGAGGAAAGCCCTTGATATTCAGCCAATAATCATTACACCTTGATCTCGGTTTCACATTTTTTTCATTGACCTGAAAACTACTTAAATTAAATTTAAGTAGTTTTGGTTCAATTTAAGTAGATTGGTTCACAAAATCTTACAGATTTCAAGTATACAACTCAATGAGACATCATCTGCACACTGCATCATGCACCCATTGCCCTAAGAAAATCTCTTCCCATCCCTATTGCCCACCACCTTTGCCCACTTCCACCTATATCCAAAGAAACCTGAAATATCTGAGAATATTTTATCTCTCAAATCCTAATTTTCTGTTAACTTTACTTTTGGTTTTCACTGTTAGATGCTTCTTCTTTCTTTGCACCCACAACATGTGACATTGAAGATCTAGATCAAATTAAACAAAAATCATTTTTACTTGGTCCATGGAGTGGTAGAACTGTCCCAGAAACAGTGCACCTGACTGATCTCACCAGCTGCACTGAGCCAGCCATTGAGCCAGACCTGTGGGGTGCAGAAAAGAAAGCCACACATATTTTTTAAGTATAGATTTACTGTATCAGATTTGTGGGAGGGGGTGGGGTCAGAGTACCACCTGACATGAGAAAGCCTTGTATCTCATATAAGGAGATATGTAAGATTCAGCATCTAATTGGTGTTTGAAATCCAGAAAGTTTCCTTTTACATAGTCTCTGATGGCAAGGAAGATGTTAACTAGGGTTTCTATTGGCTGCTGGAAGATGGCAATGTCAGGCAATGGAACTATATAACCCCCTTCCTGCTGTAGGAGCCCCCATTAAGAATCAGGAGGGTTCCTTATATGGTTTGAGAAAGTTAAGACTGTTACCTGTCGACATGAGAGTCAAAACGACCATGAATGGACACTGCTTTCTCCAAGGACTTGCTTTTTTCTTCTTCAGTGTCCTAGCGAGTGCTCAAGGTAAGCATAGCCTCACTTCTTAAAATCAGCAGTGATACTGGATTAGCTCTAACAGTCTGGGGAGATGATCCCTGGGATTGTAAAGATGCCTCCCTATAGACCATTTGGTTTTCACAAAAATCTAATCTTTAGTTACAGTTGATGTTGATTTTTTTCCTGTGGGGACTCTGTTTTTCAAGTTTAAATGGGAGATGTTGCAGAGATGTAAACCTTGTTCTCAGATTAACCCAAATCTGAGTTTCATGCTTTTCCAACACCTAAAGCTCAAATCACCTTCTGCAATGGATTATGGCTGAGGGTCTACCCCAGGCTGGGTCTCTGATCTGTCCTTCCTCTATTCTACATTATGTCTCTCTCAACCAGTATTTTGGTATTTCTGCTCTTTCAGCCAATAGATTGTGTGTATGTATACATACATGTACATGTGTTTGTTGGAAAGATAGAGAGAGAGAAATGGGTGAGGGGAAGTTTGAGGAGTATGTGAAGGTTAAATATGAAAGCAAGAATGTGTCTGCCCAGGGAAATCAACTTTTTAGATAGGAATCCATAGAACTCACACTCTCTATGCCAAACTGTTGGACTTGGTGGTGGAAGTGGTAGTGGTGGCGATGATACATGTGCATGTGCATATGATGAGGGATGAGTTGGAAACCTTCCTGCCTATCAAGAAAGCCCTCCCAACAGTGAGCTATAATTACACCCCCAGATAACCTTACACCTGCAATCTAAGCTGGACTTTGAGTTTCTTTATCTTCCCCACACACCCACAGCTCTGATGTTTTTCTGCTCTACTGTAGTTTTTCCATAGCATTGGGTTCTTGGCAGAATTTTTCCTTCCTGTCTGTGATGTTTTCCTTTCCTAACTCTTGGATTGATGTTCCTCAAACCCCTTTGTGCAACAGAAAAGTGATCCCAAATGTAGGTGATCATGGGTGAATTAATATTAGCATTGAAGGAAGAAGGGAATGAAGCCTCAGAGACTTCATGACGTACCTCTCTTGGTCAACCTTGCCCTGCTCACTGGGGAACATGAGCTTGTTCTGTGACATCCTAAAAGATCTGCTAATTAAGAAGAATCCTGTCCTTGTCAACATCCCATGTTGAATTTTCTCTCTTATAGTTCCTGCAGATCCTACATGAAATCTCGCCCCCATTGGCCTCCTGATTCAAAATATCATATGCGAGCTCCTAAAATGTGAATAATCTAGCCACATGTCTGAAGAGCTGGCTCTTGTAGGTGTGGGCCTTGGTCTCTAGCTGCCTTTGCAATGCTCCTCATCTCTCTATCCCTTCCCCTTAACGCACAGTTTCCCCTTTATTTCAAGCCCCTCCAGTCAGAAGTCTTTGTCTCTTTTCTTTGGGAAATTCTACTCCTCCCAACAAAAGCAAGAAGTTCTGTTTCTCACTCCTTTGTTATATTTCTTGAAACTTCCAGTTCCTTGGGTTTTGGCCATATGCTAATAATGGTTAGTTTTAATGTTTTATGTGTATTAAGGGCTTATCCCATTATAGTCATGAAAATTCTCTCTTTAACTCAATTAGTGTGTCTTGCTTTGAAGTCTACTTTTTTGTGATATTGATATAGCTACTCCACTTGACTTATGGTTAGTGTTTACACGGTATATAAATATATTTTTCCGTTATTTTACTTTTAACCTTTTTCTTTTACCCTCCTGTATATGGTATCTTGCATATAACATTTACCTAAATTTTGCTGTCTTATCTAGATTAGCTTTTGCTTGAAGTATCTAATCCATTTACATGCAATTACTAATACTGTTGGGTTAGTGTTTACCATTTGTTTTTAATTGACCCATCTCCTTTATATTGCTTTTGCTCTCCTTTTTTTTGTTTTGCCTTCTTTATATTAGACACATTCGTTATTATTCCAAATTTTTCTCTTTTTCTTCAATTCTCAGCAGCTTTCTTAGGTGTGGGGCTTTTCATATCTTTCTTAGGGTTCATTGAGCTTCTGGAATATGTATTATATTGTCCTCCATTTTTTTAATTCTCAGACATTATCTCTTCAAATATTACTGGGGGTCTCTTTGTCTCTGTCTCCCCCTGTGTATGTCTCCATTAGTCATTCTTGTTTTCCTTTTCTTCTTTCCTCTAAGTCACTAATTCTATCTTGAGTACTACCTAAAATTCTTTTAACCTATTCTTTTAATTCTTTATTCTAGACAGTTTACTTCCAGTTGGTATTGTCAGTTTGATTTATATATATATATATATATATATATATATATATATACACAATTCTATGTTTTTTACATCTTTTTGCCTCTTTTTTCCTTCTTCCCCCTTTTTTCTTAAATCATAATTAAAATCCTAATCTGCTAACTTCAACACCTTTATTATGTGTGTTTCTGTCTCTTCTTTTTTCCACTTTGTTAATTTGTCATATGATCTCCTCTTTATATGCCATGTAATTTATTGAATGCTAGAAATTGTATATGAAAAAGATACGATACTCCGGACATATTATCTAACACGTGAAAGGATTCATCTTGTCTTCTGCTAAGCAGGTGGGGGAGGGGGGCTGATCACCCAAATATCTAAATACAACCTAGAACTGAGCTGGAACAAGTCTAGGTTACAGTTTGGTAACACTCTACCTCTGATTTTTTCCATTTCTGTCATGGGCTCGCAGGGATTTTATTTGAGTGCCTGGATGTTTTGGTAGCTTAGCACCCAAGAGAATGAGGGAATATCCACTGTGCTTTCCAAAATTTTTGATGTAGTTCTTTGGCCTTCTGCCCTTCACAGCCTTTATAGCAGGCAAATATTTGAGGAGAAAATTTGTTGTGTGAGAGAGGCCTGCAAGCCTCCAATTTTGTTACTCCAGCACCAGGTAACCCCCAAAGTTATGCAGGCTTCGTTGTCCCAGCAGGAGTCGTCTGCTTTGCCTAAGGCAGATTCTGTGCTATTAACCCATGCACTGAATTGAAAATTCCCATAAGAAAAAAAAAAATGCTGTAGACCCTTGGCTAACACTGACATATTCCCCACTCTTTGGAATTCTAGCATATATAGTCCATGTGGTAACCACAAATATCTAATACCTTTAACTTTTTTTTTACATTTTTCAGCTTTTTTAGTTGTATCCAGTAGGATCATTCCTTTTTTCTTTTTTTTTCTTTTTTTTTTAGTATTGTTCAACTACAGAAACCCTCATTTTCCCCCCACCACTCTGCCCCACTGCACCCACCCCCACCTTCCATACTCAGTCCTACACCCCCATTGTCTTTGTTCATGGGTACTTTATACATGTTCCTTGACGGTCCTTCCTCTTCTTTCCCTTAACCCCCTTCCCTCTCTCCTCCCTGGTCACTGTCAGATTGTTCTTTATTTCAATATCTCTGGTTATACTTTGCTTGTTTGTTTTGTTGATTAGTTTCCACTTATAGGTAGGACCATTCTTAATGGAAACAAAACTTCTAGGGTTTTGTGTCTACTCATCACTTACTTAAAGTAAATTGATAGACATTAACTTCTCCTTACACCCTTTTTGCATGTGCAAAAAGTAGAGAATAATAATGCAGTGGATCTGTCAAAATTGTCTGTTCAAGTACATTCACAGCAGGAATATAACCTGTTTCTGTTCTTTGATCAAGTTAGAAATACATCATATGTTCCCCCAGGCAGAAAACAAATAACTCTATATTTTGAATAATTGCAACTTCTGACATGAAGATTAGATTCATTTGGGAGAAGTAGCAACATTCTATGATTCCCAGTGGAATGTCTGGCCAATGCCAATCAATATCATCTGACATCATCTCCTATGTAAGGTTGCCCAATCTACTCAAAGAGAAGTACATTTTTTAAAAAATATTTTATTTATTTATTTTTAGAGAGGGAAGGGAGGGAGATAGAGAGAGAGAGAGAAACATCAATGTGCGGTTGCTGGGGGCCGTGGCCTGCAACCCAGGCATGTACCCTGACTGGGAATCAAACCTGCGACACTTTGGTTCCCAGCCCGCGCTCAATCCACTGAGCTACACCAGCCAGGGCTAGAAATATATTTTTTTTAAACCAAGTATCCAGATCTGGAGTATGAAGCCTAGAGTAGTAAGTGAAGTATTCTGGATAAACCATGTCCTGTGTTGTGGTCCATTTTTCTGCTATATACCAAGAACAATTCTGAATGGGATAGAATTGATGGCTGCTACCTGGGACTTCTGATGAGCTCACCCCAGTTCCTCACTCCATTCTCTTTGATCTAATTCTTCTAGTGCTCATGTCAATAGCACCAAAGTGTTTGTGGTTTATAAAAGGTGCATCCCACTAGTAGCCCATTACAGTGACTCTGAACACATTTACCTAGTATAGCGATATCCTCACATTTCTTATATATCTTTCACAGATATGCAGAACTCTACAAATCAGGTTAATACTGACAGGACCCATGTAACACTTTTCTGAGACTACTCACCAGATTATTTTCTGCTTAATTTTTCCTGTTTTGTTTTGTTTTGTTTCTATTTTTCTACCCTATTACTCTATGATTACTGCCATAGGAAACCAGACACAGGGGTGATCCTAGTGCACCCCAGCTGCCCAAGTGAAGTTGTCCCACAGAACTAGAAAATGCTGCTTTCCCTCTGTAAATGCCCCATTGACCTCTCTCTCCTCAGACAGTGGACAGCTTCGCCTGGTGGACGGGGGCAGTCGCTGTGCCGGCAGAGTGGAGATCCTTTACGGTAACTTCTGGGGCACCATCTGTGGTTACGGATGGGGCATGGAAGATGCCCAGGTGGTGTGCAGACAGCTGGGCTGTGGAGAAGCCCTCGATGCCCCACTCTCTGCTTACTTTGGACAAGGATCAGGCCGGGTTTGGCTGGCTGACGTGAGATGCAACGGAAAGGAGTCCCACCTGAAGAAGTGCCCTTATTTGGGAAAGGGACACCAGGTCTGCCCTCACGAGTACGATGCAGGGGTCATCTGCTCAGGTCTGTGCTACACATTGTCCGTTACCTGTGGAGGAAATGGGGGCATTCGAGGATGGGAGTCTGAACCCTGGGGGTCAGGGGTGGAGGGGTGGTGTTGAGGAAAGTACCAGAGGACAAGGAAGCTTCCTTCCACAGTGTCTATACAGACAGCTTGACTGTGGAGAAGTCTTCAAGGCCACTTACTTCAGGGCAAGATTAGGATGAATCTGGCTGGACAATATGAAGTGCACAGAAAAGGAGCCCCATGTATGGAAGTGCCCTTCCCTGAGCTGGGGCCCTTTTTTACTGCAATTATGGGTAGCATGCAAGAGCCATTTGCTCAGGTATGGTCAGTACACTGTCCACCAGGTGGGAGAATGGCAAGTTCCAAGGAAGCTGGTGTCTGATCAATGAGGCAATAGAAGATAGATGGGCTAGAGACTCTGAGATATCTATCCATAATTCACAAGTGCACAAAACACCTGTGAATGATGGGCTTTATTTATTTTCTTCTTATTGTCTCAATTGCCATTCTTTCCACCTTCATTTACAAAATAGATTATTCTAGTATTATCTCAATTAAAATAAATCTTCATGATTTTTTAAAATTTTACTTTTGTAAGAATGATTTTGTAAGTGATTTTGCAAATTGCTACACACATTCCCTTTGTATAGTGAGCCAGCTTATCAGAGGGAAGGTCAAGAATAAGGATGTACTTTGGTTGAATTGTTTCTCTGTATATAACGTGAGACACTGTTTTGCACTAGATTAGTAGGAATAGAGGCACAGGGAATATCACTGAACAAATCAGAGAGGAATTTAGGTATTTGTACCAAATTGCAATTCTTCTTTGCTAGTTCTAGCCTAAGTATTTGTAGTCTTTGGCCAATAGAACCAGAGATCTTTCGATGAAATACTTTGAATCATAGGTTCTCAATTCATTGTTACATGAAAAGATTCTTCATTTTTTATTTAAAACATCTGTATAAACTCAAACTTTATAGGGACACTAACACTGGTAAGTCAATGGTAAAGGTAATAAAGTATTAATTTGTGTCTTTTATGTAAGAATTATATAGTTTTTACATGACAGTTCAGTGCACTTGGGGGCTTATTTGATAAGAATGGTACTAAGGGGACAAACAATTTTTGAAGAGGGTGGAAAAGTTTACAGTAGCTGTGGTGGTGAGACTGACAATGGGATCTTCCAAAGGACACATATGGGGTTCTCTGAGGAGCATGAAGAGTCCAGGGGTGGTGTAGAGAAGGCTCTGGGTAACTTCATGTGAATTCTGTCTGGTTGTAGGGACTGAGAAGAATGAGTTGTAAGGTGGACTCAAGAATGACATAGGGAAAAGGTCAGAGTGATAGAAACAGGACCCCAGAGGTGAAATTTGAAGTAACTTGCCTAAGGACACAGGATATCTATATAGCAGGACACCAGACAGGGATATATCTGACCCTAATTTTCATTTAGCTTTGGGTGAGGTTGAATAATACAAATATCCCTCTGATGAGGCAGTTTCATTTTCTTTGTTCCATCCAGGACTCTCATACACTTAGCAGAGGTCTTAATCCTGTGTACTTATGTTTATCCTCCACTAGGAATAAAGCCCTAAAAAGATAAAAACATTCTTTTATTGTGATTTACATTCTTTAGTTGTGATTTACCTATCAAAGTTCCTGCAAACTCTACAAAGATGTTTGTATTTTGAATAAAACAACATGAAATGGACTCTTTTCAATATTGTTTTCAAATACCTTTTTCCTATCTGAATATCAGACCTGTGCAGGGAGTTTAAAGATGCCTCATTTGAAGCCTCTCCTCTGTCTCCTTTTTCATCATTTCCCAATTACATACTCAATTTTTGCCTATGCCCGGGCCTCCGGTGTCCCACTATCCTTGCTCTTTGCTTCATCCCGATGGAAAGTTCATGCTGACCACCTCTGCCTTTATAGGGAAATGCACAGCCCAAGGACAAGTTTGGTTGTAACTTGGATCCTTGTGGATCTCTGAGTGGCCAAATACAACACCAGTGGAGACATTTCCCACCTCTCAGACAACAAGGTTCTCTGTTTCAATCAGAATAGTGGGATCCTGGATTGAAGGATAAGGAGCTGGAAGGGTACGGGCATAGGTGAGGCTGACCATCAAAGGACTTCAGAGTTGCTGGTTTGGAGGCAAATGAGTCACAGCTACAGGCAGATAGAGAAGACAGGGTTGGTCAGAAGTAAAGTAATAAAAATGGGACCTAGATGGAAGGTGATGATACCCAACCTGGTCATCCTTGCTTTCTTGCTTCTTTATAAAAAAAAATCAAGACAAAGGAAGATAAAACAATGAGAGAGAGAGTTTTTCCTCTGTCCAAAGGAACCCTAAGCACAAGCTGAGGTATAGAAAATTGGAAATCTCCCAGACTCAGGAACAGGTGTAGAAAGAGCAGTTACTTAAAGACCTAGCCCCCTGAGATCCCTCTTGTAACTCAGGTTGATGTCGCTCTTGCAAATGAGCTAAATTTGGGACATAGAGAAAAGAGTGGAAGTGAATCACCAAGGAGATTCACTTCCTTGGGTAATGATATATACTTAGCAGTGGTCCCCAGGGGAGATGAGATGTTGTACTAACCTGGGACATGGAGCTGGCATTGAGAGTATAAAGTAGGCACAGAAGTAAGTCTGCAGCCAACAGTATTCCCTAATTCTGCAACTTTGAACAAGTCCCTCTCATGATAAAGCCTCCCCAGATTCTGTCTTCTCTGTCTTACAATGAGAACATAGTGCTTGAGGATCCCCAGTATTATTTGAAGCTTTTAAAGCTTGTTGATCTTTAATCTTATCCCTGAAAGAGTCCATATTTTATTTGGTGTGGGCTTGGGTGCCTCCCTCCTTTTTAATTCAAGTAAAGGCATGTCCATATCTCTTCATATCTGACTCACTATATGAGCATAGTTCACTACAGTGCAAGACACAGATTTCAGATTTTAGGGTTTTTTGTTACTTTCAACTTTTGTTATGTTGGTACTTTGGGATTTCTGTAGTATTAGTTTAAACATATTAATTCTAAATTCAGTATTTCTTGATAAAACTACTTGTCCTCTGCCATTTCTTCTGCTTAGGCAGGTTTTGGGAAATGTGTCCTGATATTTTTAAAGTTAAATCAGGTAGACAAATTTCCAATAAAAAGGTGAAGAACTGAACAGGCGCTCTCAGTGTAAACCTAGTGCCTACCCTGAAAATTTCACTCACTCTTTCTTCTCAGATAAGCCAGTCAGAATTCAGTGAGAATCTCCATGTCAGTCAGATCCTTCCTTCATCCTCATTTGTACAGAAACTTCACTTACCTTCCCATAAACATAGAAATAGCACAAAAACAAGTGGGTATTATCTGTGGTAAGCCCAAATACTGTTTTACTTCAATGATAATGTCCATGGAAGTGCTAAATTATTAAAACTTCACTTCTCACTAGCGATACCAGTCTCACACAAATATTAAAATCTCCTTCCCAATCACAGACAAATGGGAGGGTTTGTCACATCACAGAAGTGAACAACTTTAGTCAATATGAAAATGTGGGGTCATGTTAGGTGACATGCTGAAGAAATGTATGTCAGTAGGGAAGCCCCAGAATGAGTCTTTGTTACAATCAAATCTTTTTCAGAGATTTGTGTGTGTGTATAAAAAATTTTTTCACTCAGTGCTTTATGGTTAGGTGTTAAATGGGAGGAGCAAAGGATAATAAAATGTGTTAAAGACTTGTCCCACAAGTATTTATCCCAAATATTTATATTTTTCATCTATACTATGGTTTTTGCAATTTGGAAGTCTCCAAATCACAGCTTGTTTGTTCTCTGCTTCCTTCACCTCCATCTCCTTTTTTTTTCAGCATGCTGGCCTCTTGTCTCAAAAATCAAAGTAGTGAGGATACAGTTAGCATAGAGATAAGATTGAAATACCTTGATTACTCTTACTCCTCAGCATTTGCTAAGACTCCCTTGTCTGGGAAGAAAACATAGTATGAAGTTATCAACGAACTTATCTATCTTACATATGCCCCCTGAGAACTCACTCTCTCCCAGGTTCACTGGCAAATCCTAGGATTCAAAAAAGATGACTAGGACCAGTCACTCCTTTTCCTGTGACTCTAGGAGCTTTCTTAACATCCAAACTCATCTTTGGACAACTGCTTTCACAACCTGGTCACCTAAGAAATTCTTGGAATTTTTGCCATCAAAAATTATGGGGAAAATAAAATGTGAAATCATAAAAGTGGACTGGTTATATCTATATTTCCTCCCTTGAGCTATAGGTCTGCCTACAGTTTAGCATGCACTCATGGATCCAACCCTCATGATTTTCCCTATCCTCAGTCACTTGAAAGTCTGCTACTGAGATAAAGCTGCTCAGAATTCTAGCCCCAGAAATCTCAGGATATCCTTCTAACCTTCTCTGCCTGACAGGCCTCTAACCTCTTGAATCCCATGAACTTTTTTATGCTATGGGTTAATTCAGTTATTCATACCTCTACACCCAAGTTTAAAAGCCCACTAGAGTGTAATTTCCTTAGTCTCTGAAGTTGCTAGTCCACTAGGTAAGGATTCACATTTCTAACCAACTTCAAAGTGTACATTTATCTTCAGAAACTTGTTTATGAAAATGCAATTCTGACAATAATTGTCACAATCCTTTTCCATGCCCCACCACCAGAGAAGTAAAACCTTCACACCATTGCCTATGGCATGTTTCCAGTTGCCAAGCCAGGATCATGGACACTTCACTGGGTTTGTTTTTGTTTGTTTGTTTGTTTGTTTGTTTCTCTCAGGATTTGTGCGTCTAACTGGAGGGGATGGACTCTGCTCAGGACAAGTAGAAGTGCACTCTGGAGGAGGCTGGATTCCAGTGTCTGATGGGAAACATACATTCCCTATGGCCCAGGTCATCTGTGCAGAACTGGGGTGTGGCAAAGCAGCGTCTGTCCTGGTGGATGTGTCTTTCAGAGAATCAGGTAGACAGGCATGGGCTGAAGAGTTCCAGTGTAAGGGGCAGGAGCCTGAGCTCAGGATCTGCCCCAGAGTACCCTGTCCAGGAGGTGCTTGCCAGCACAGTGGGGCTGTTCAAGTTGTCTGTTCAGGTGAGATGCACAGCAGGACTTGAAACTCCCTGCATACTCTGTTGGATAAGAAAAACATGAGGTTTTGATAAAATCCTGTTCTCTCCTACCAGCATACACAGAAGTGCGGCTCATGAAAAATGGCACCTCTCAGTGTGAAGGACAAGTGGAGATGAATATTTCTGGAGAATGGAGAATGCTCTGTGCCTCTCACTGGAACATGGCCAATGCCAATGTTGTCTGTCATCAGCTCAGCTGTGGAGTTGCCATCTCTACCCCAAAAGGAGCCTACTTTGTGGGAGGAGGTGACCAGATCTGGAAAGCCCAGTTTCACTGCTCAGGGACTGAGTCCTTCCTATGGAACTGCCCAGTGACTGCCCTGGGCATTCCTGACTGTACCCCTGGGAACACAGCCTCAGTGATCTGTTCAGGTAAGAGAAAGAGAAGGACTACCTGGTACTAAGGATGTTTTTTGAGTGAATGTCCCTAAGACCAGCAAGTTGGCAAAGTTGCCTTCAAAGGTAGGTATTTCATGGTGAAATATGGTTCTTCTCATTGTTCAGCCATCTTTTTTGGTCAATGCAAGAATGTTAAGAACAGTAATATTTTTCAAATAAACATTCTATTTAAGTATGATCACAGAGAATATATAAGTAATAAGTGTACACCTCAGTCATGTACACCACCCCAGGTTAATGAAGAGAACATTAGAAGCACACAGGAAGTCAGCCTCCCCTCCCACCATTCACTCCAGCCTCCCTCCTCTCCAAACAAGACCACTTCTGTAACTTCTACTACATAGAATATTATTATCATTTTTGAACTTTTTTATAAAATCATGAAATGTTTTCTTTTGTGTCGAACTTCTTTGACTCCATATTGTGTTTGAAATTCATTCATGTTATTGTTTAAGCAGCACTTTATTCATTTTTATTGCTATAGAGTAGTCCATTGAATGATCACATGACCATACTGCATTGCATATTGATCAATGCAACTGATGGTAGATTTGAGTTGTTTCCAGTCCCTGAATATTACAAATATAATGTTAGGAATTACCATAACAATGATTTTTGGTGCAGGTATGTATATTTATTTTGTATGTTTGATCCTTGGCCTTTTATTTTTACTCTCTTAGTGGTATGGTGTTCTTTGTTCAGCCAAGTTCTTAATTTTAGTGAAGTATAACTTATCAACTATTCCCTGTACATTTAGAGTTTCTTATATTCTTTTTAAGAGAACTCTGCTACCTGAAAATCACAAATATTCTCCAAGAGTATCCTATGGAAACTTAATTATTTTTCTTTTGCATATGATTGTACAATCCTTCTAGGGGATTAATATCTATGTATGGTGTGAGATAAGGGTCAAGGTTCATATTTTTAACGGATATCCAATTAACTCAGAATCTTTTCCTGAAAAAACTCTTTTCCCCACTACCATGTTACCTTTATCATAGACTATGTACTTCTGTGTCTTCCTCTAATTACTCTTCTGCTCCGCAGTATCATTTGTCTATCCCTACCACACTTTCTTAGTTATTATAACTTTATAGTAAGTCTAGAAAACTTTAAAGAAGTTACTTTACAATAACTTCTCTAACTTAGTTGCTTTTCTTGCCTGTGTTAGTCATTCTCAGTCTTCTGCATTAACATTTAAATTTTAGAATCAGCATGTCATTTTTCACCAATAAAACGTACAGTGATATTTTGATTGAAATTAGATTTATTCTACACATGAATTTGAAGATAGTTAACCTTGAAAATATTGAGTCTCCTAACTCATTTACATGGTATATCTCTCCACTCATATACGTCTTTAATTTCTCTCAGAAGTTTTACACATCTTTCAGTAGGTTTTCTCCTAGGCATTTTATGTTTATGTTTTTACTATTTCTTTTAGTGAAGGTGTCCTAGGACTGGATTCTCTCTGAATTGTTTTCACCTCTATATTTCTGTATCTTTATTTTGACTAATTTGAGACTTAAGTTTAAAAGTTGCAAGAATAAAAATTTTCAGGTAACCCTTATCCACATTCCACCAATGTTAGTATCTTGTTATAATTCTCCCCACATCCTGTCCCATCCCTCCCTGAATATGTACATTCTTTCTGAATTAGTAGGTAAAATTGGCAGGTTGCAGACATGCTATCCCTTTTCCCTTAAAATACTTCAGAGAATTCCCTTACATATCCACAGCACAGTGATCAAATTCCAGAAATGAACATTGCTATAATACTATTATCTAGTCTATAAGTTTTGTTCAGATTTTACTGACTGATCCAAGGATGTTGTTCACAGCTAAAAGGAGATTTGAGTAATGTGCTGCATTCAGGTCTCATGTCCATTTAGTCTCCTTTAGTATGGAACAGTTTCTGAATCATTGTTTCATGACACTGATCTTTTTAAAGAAGACAGGACAATTGTTATGCAGAATGTTCCTCAATTTCAGCTGGAACAACACACAGGAGAATTAAACACAGTAGGAGCACAGTAAACTGATATTGGAGTTCAACCCACATAAATGTAAGCTGACTTTTTTTCTTAAGTAGAAACAGAAAAGAAAGCATTAGCCAACTGTACTTGAACAACAGCTAAAATTTAAAAAAATGAAAAAGAAAGAAAACATTAGCCAAATCAATCACAAAACACCAATCTTCCCTAATTCATTGTACCGCTTGAACTGTTAATATACAGATACAGTGACACTATAGTGAATACTCTCTTAAGATTTCTGTAATCCATAGCCTGCAGGTTCCATCAGTTGTTCTCACATGTCATACTAGACATGTATGGCCTTTAATAAGGCCTGAATTGTTGATGATCCCCAGGTATGCGATTTTAAATTAGTCACTTGAGTGGGTTTAGGTAATTCTAGATTCCCACATAGCAAGCCAATTAAAACAAAATAGAGAACAGATTTGCACATCACTTTCCCCAAATGTTTGAATAAGGGAAGATTCCTCCACTGAGACATCACAGATATTCCTACAACACATTCTGGTAGGGGTGAGGCAAAAACATACACTATGTTTGTTCATAATTCCTACTTTCAGCCATTGTTTCACCTGCAAGTCTTCTAAAATTATATCATCATATCCTCCAAATTCAATTATATTCTTCTCTCACTTATTTCCAGATATAGCTATGACAGTACATTGAGCACCAGTAATCCCAAAATTATTCCTTACCACTTCCAAGCCATTTTGCACATACTAATTCAAATAATGTTCTGCCCTCTGTTAGCAGCTGTGCCTGAGCCCACTTGTCACAGGGGCTATAATCCTTTCCTTACCTTGTACAATTTTAATTGGATCTGACTCATAGACCTATAGAGTCCTCTTCTTCATAAGCATTGACTATTTTAAATTCATTGACCTAGGAGAAATCAAATGAATATATCATAGTCTTTTTACAGTTTGGGGAGTTGTTGGGACAACAAGACCACCCAATCTCTAATGTTGATTCATTAAAACTTTAATAGCTACTCCACCTTTTTGTACTACTTTGTTTAATTCTTAATCAACCATTTGAACCTTTCTACCCAGTTTAATTATTCCAAGGTGATTTTATAACTCTATTATTTTCTTTCCTCCTAAGAATTCTAATTATTTTTCCATCATTCAGCACCATTTACAGTAGTTGAGCAAGAAGATCCACAACAGTTACCCTGATATTATCTTGTCTCCCAATAACAGGGAAATAGGGAGCCTGAGCAGGTAAAGCCACTCTTATCACAGCAGTAACCATCACCTGGGTCAAAGGCACAGAATTAGAAAAACTTTAGTATCATCCTATAACCAATGTAAATAAAGATGCTTGCATTCTCAAATTTTCAGCACCCTCAAAGGGAGGGTTCCATTTCAGGGTGGAGCAGGACAATTCTCTCATTTAGGGCATGAGTTATTCATGCTTGCCTTTATATAACTCACTCTATTAAGAGTTTGTCTCAAATAAATGGTAATGAAAAATACAATTAAAAGAAAGCAAATTTGGACAACTGTAATAGAATAACAATAAAATTATTTAAAAAATAAGCAGGGATGACTGGGGTGGGGGGAGTGTTTGGGGAAAATGGAGACAACTGTACCTGAACAACAATAAAAAATGTGGAAAAAATAATAATCAAATAAAATTTGCCTACATAAAAAAGAATATAAAAGAAAAAAATTAAAAAGAGTTTGTTTCTCTATCCACATTTTAGCATAAACTCCAGCAAATGAAGGGGGTCCTGAATAAGACTGAGCATGCCCCTCCATTCAGCAAAATCTAGTACAAAAGAAATACTTTTTCATCCCCCATGCATAAAATATCAAAAAGGGTTTGGGAAGAGGGGGAATGATTATACTGCTCCACATAGTGGCTTAACTCTTTGATTTAATATCACCATGTTTTAAGAGCTCTTGACTATTTTCCCCTACACCATGTAAGAGCATTTTAGTGATCATCAGTGGGACAGGGACCCTATTCTGATCCCAGATCTCCACCCAACTCCTTTATGGTGTTATGGCCTTCCCTTCTACAAAATAAATTATCAGCCATAATTCTGAGGCTCTGGCAGTTTCAGACTGCTTCTCTTATTTTTTTCTTCACTAATACAGAAAAAAGTAGCCAAGGTACTATATTTATTCATTTGAATAAGGTAAATGTCATTGCAGAAATTTATAAGCCAATTCTAAAATCTATGTGGAATTTAAAGGGCAAAGCAATTTTGAAAAAGAAGGACAAATCTGGAAGTTCCTGATTTCAAGACTTACTATAAAGCTGCAATAACCAAGGCAGTATTGTCTCAGAGTAAGGATACATATATAGAAACCAGCAGAACAGAAAACAGAGTTCAGAAATGGACACAAACATATGTATAAATTGATTATATACAAAGATGCTATTATGGATTAAATTGTGCCCCAACACACAAAATTCATATGTTGACATCCAACCCCCAATATCTCAGAATATGACTGTTTTTGAAGTAGGGCTTCTAAAGAATTAAGGTAAATAAGGTCATATGGATCAGCCCTAATCCAATATGGCTGGTAACCTTATAAGAAGAGGAGATTAAGATGTAGACACACATGGAGGAAAAATCATATGAAGACACAGGGAGAAGACCAGTGTCTTCTTAGGCTATCTACAAGCTAAAGAGAAAGGCCAGCCTGGAACAGATCCTTCCCTAATGGCCCTCATAAGAAATCAACCTTGTCAACACCTTGATCTTGGACTTCTAGCTTCCAGAATTGCAAGGAAATACATTTTTGTTGTTTAAGCCACAGAGTTAGTGGTAGTTTGTTATGGCAGCCCTAGCAAACTAAGACAGATGCCAAAATATTGGAGGAAGTATATATTTTCAAAAATTAGGTTGGAATAAAATATATCTGTACCAGTAAAAAGAGAACCACAACTCTTACTTCAGACCACACCAAAAAAAATTGAGCTCAAAATGATTACCAAACAACTTATATACAAAATGTTTAACTATTAAACTTCTAAAAAAAACATAAGAGAAAATCTGGGGGGTCTTGGAGTAGGCAAACATTTCTTAGGGCATTAAGCATTTAAAAAATGAGAATTAGACTTCATCATTAATGATTAAGTAATTCAAATTAAAGTATGAGGTGACATATCACTTTACTAACTGAAATTACTCAAGTTAAAAGATTTACAATTCCAGTTTTGGCAAGGATGTGGGGCAACTAGAGATCCATACATTGCTGGTGGTAATGTAAGAGGATATAAACACTTTAACAAAAATTTTTAAAAATTAATTTATTGTTGTTTGGTTACAGTTGTCCCACTTTCCCCCCCTTGCTCATCCCAACTCCCACAGTCCATCCCCTGCATTGTCCATGCCTATGAGTCCTCTATTCATGTTCCTTTCCTTGTCCCTTCCCCTTCACTCTCCCATTATCCCTCTCCCCCCAGCACCCCTCTGGTCACTATCAGTTTGTTCTTTATTTCCAAATCTCTGGTTCCATTTTGCTCATTTTTTTAATTTTGTTGATTAGGTTCCACTTATAAGTGAGATTACATGGTATTTTTCTTTCACCACCTGGTTTATTTCACTTAACATAATCCTCTCCAGTTCCATCCATGCTGTTGTGAAGGATAGGAGTCCCTTCTTTCTTTCTGCAGCATAGTATTCCATTGTGTAAATGTACCCAGATTTAGTTAAACATGCATTTAAACATTACCCAGAAGTTCTACTACTAGGCATTTCCTTGAAAGAAATAAAAATCTAGATTCAGAAAAAGATTTCACCACTAATATTCATAGTATCTTTATTAACAATAATAAAAAAACTGTAAATAACCTAAATTTTATTAACAGAAGAATGAATAAACAAATTATAGCATATTCAGATGATGGGAAACTTTTCAACCATAAAAAGGACAAACAACTGATAAATGTGACTACACAGGTAAATCTCAAAAACATGCTGAGAAAAATAAGCCATACAAAAAGGAACATATATTATATGATTCCACTACATTGTACAAGATGTAAACTTAACTATGTGACAGAGGGGAGATAAATGTTTGCCTAGAAACTGGGTTGTGGGGTAGGGGAATTATTGGCTGCAAAGACATATGGAAACTTTGGGGGCTCATATTCCTGCTGTACTAAGGCGGTTGATTATATAGGTACATGCATTTGTCAAAACATCAAAATATACTCTTTTCTTTCATCTTTCTTTTTATTGTTGTTCAAGAACAGTTGTCTCTGTTTTCCCCACCACTGCACCTCCCCATCCAGCCCCACTACCGGTCCCTTTGGCTTTGTCCATGTGTCCTTTATGTGTTCCTTGATGACCCTTCCCACTTTTACCCCTGTTATCCCCTCCCCACTACCCTCTGGTTACTGTCAATTTGTTCTTTATTTAAATGTCTCTGATTATATTTTGCTTGCTTGACTGTTTTGTTGATTAGGTTCCACTTGCAGGTGAGATCATATATATTTGTCTTTCACTGCCGGGCTTATTTCATCTAGCAATATGCTCTCCATATCCATCTATGCTGCTTTCAAAGGGTAGGAGCTCCTTCTTTCTTTCTGCTGCATAGTATTCCATTGTGTAAATGTACTATTGCTTTTTTGATCCACTCATTTACTGATAGGCACTTAAGTTGCTTCCAACACTTGGCTATTGTGCATTGTGCTGAATGAACATTGGGGTGCATAGGATCTTTTGAATTGGTGTTTCAGGATTCTTAGGATATAATCCAAGCAGTGGAATGGCTGAGTCAAAAAGCAGTTCCATTTTTAGTTTTCTGAGAAAACTCCATACCGTTCTCCATAGTGGTTGTACCAGTCTGCAATCCCACCAAGTGTTCCCTTTTCCCAAGGGAACCAAGTGAACCAGGGTTCCCTTTTCTCCACAACCTCTCCAACATTTGTTGTTTGTTGCTTTGTTTATGATGGCCATTCTGACTGGTGTGAATTGCTATCTCATTGTGGTTTTAATTTGCATCTCTCTGATGGCTAATGATGCTGAGCATACTTTCATATATGTCTGGGCCTTCTATATGTCCTCCTTGGAGAAGTGTCTGTTCAAGTCATTTGCCAATTATTTAATTGGGTTGTTCATCTTCCTGGAGTGGAGTCGTGTGAGTTCTTCATATATTTTGGAAATGAAACCCTTGTTTGAGGTATAAAGTTCTTTCCCTATTCATTTTGCTGATGTTTTCTTTAGCTGTGCAGAAGATTTTTATAATGATGAGCTCCCATTTGCTTATTCTTTATGTCCCTTGCTCTAGGGAACATATCGGTGAAGATATTGCTGCATGGACTATGCAGCAATGTCTTCCTCCCTATGAGATTTTCCTCCCTATGTTTTCCTCTAGGACTTTTATGGCATCATGACTTATATGTAAGTCTTTTATCCATCTTGAATTTATTTTGGTATATAGTGTAAGTTAGTGGTCGAGTTTCATTTTTTTTTTTTGCATGTAGCTGTCCAGATCTCCCAACACCATTTGTTGAAGAGGCTATTTTTACTAAATTTTATGCTACTGCCCCTTTTGTTGAATGTTAATTGACTGTAGAGACTTGTGTTTATTTCTGGGCTCTCTATTCTGTTCCATTGATCTATGTGTCTGTTCTTATGCAAGTACCAGGCTGTTTTGATTACCATGGCCTTGTAATATAGTTTGATATCAGGTATTGTGACCCCTCCTACTTTATTCTTCTTTCTCAAGATTTCTGAGGCTATTCTGGGTCATTTATGGTTCCATACAAATTTTTCAAGTGTTTGTTCTACATCTGTGAAATATGTCATTGGTATTATAATGGGGATTGTGTTGAATCTATAAATTGCTTTGGGTAGTATGGACATTTTTGATAATGTTAATTCTCCCAATCCATGAACACAGTATATGCTTCCATTTATTTGTGTCTTCCTTAATTTCTTTCTTCAGTATTGTGTAGTTTTCTGAGTACAGGTCTTTTACCTTCTTGGTTAGGTGTCTTCCTAGGTACTTTATTTTTGTGTTGCTATAGTAAATACGATTTTATTCCTGATTTCTGTTGCTGATGTTTCATTGTTGGTATACAGAAATGCCTTTGATTTCTGAATATTGACTTTGTATCCTGCTGTTTTGCTAAATTCACTTATTAGGTCAAGTAGTTTTTTGGTGGAGTCTATGGGATTTTCTACATCCACTATCATGTCATCTTCAAACAATGACAGTTTGATTCCTCCTTTCCGATTTGGATGCCTTTTATTTCTTTTTCTTGTCTGACTGCTGTGGCTAGGGCTTCCGATACTATGTTGAATAGAAGTGGTGAAAGTGGACATCCTTATCTTTTTCCTGTTCTTAGTGGGAAAGCTTTTAATTTTTGCCCATTAGGTATGATGTTGGCTGCAAGGCTCTTATATGTGAATTTTATTATGTTGAGGAATGCTTCCTCTATTCCCACTTCGCTGAGTGTTTTTATCATAAATTGGTGTTATACCTTATGGCAGACTCTAGCCAGTAGAGTCCACCTGTTGTAACTGAAGATCAGAATAAATGCACAGGAGAAAAAGGGGATGGCACAGCCATTCTTTCAAGAGAAGAGCACCCCAACCCTTGCCTAGACAGGCCTTTATTGTTTTTCTTGGGTCTTACATCAGAGAAGGATGTATTATCTATTGCATAGAATATTATTGTCTACATTTTAGATACAATCAAGGAAATGAAAATAACACATGCAGAAGGGAAAGGTGGCAAGCTGATTACCTCCATCCTTGGGAAAATTCACACAGGCTTTGTAAATTACCTTGAAGATAGACAATATACATTTACTGTTTCAGACCAGGGTGAGGAATTTTTAGCAAGAGTGAGCCAAAACAGTCTGTATGCATTTTCAAGGCCTGATTCCCATGGGAAAACTTGGTTTGAAGGACTGGCTCCTGCCCACCACCTTGCTTCTGTAGGTTTTCCATACAGAGCTGAGTCACATTTGCCAGATCAAAACAAACCAGTCCCTACAGTACCTTATCAAATGCTTTTTCCAAATCTATTGATATGATCATGTGATTTTGTCTTTGGATTTTTTTTATGTACTGTATTATGTTTATTGATTTGCAAATATTGTATCATCCTTGCATCCGTGGGATGAATCCCACTTGATCATGGTGTATGATCTTTTTTATGTATTTCTGGATGTAGTTTGCCAATATTTTGTTGAGGATTTTAGCATCTATGTTCATCAGTGATATTGGTCTATAGTTTTCTCCCTTTATTTTATCTTTATCTGCTTTTACAATTAGGATGATGCTGGTTTCATTAAAAGAGTTTCAGTCTTCCCTTTTCCTGTATTTTTTTTTTTGAAATATCCTGAGAAGGATAGGGGTTAGTAAGCTCTTCCTTAAATGTTTTTAAAAAATTCTCCTGTGAAATTGTACTGTCCAGGACTTTTGTGTGCTAAGAGGTTTTTTGTTTTTTTTTTAAGATTTTATTTATTTATTTATTTTTAGAGAGGGAAGGGAGTGAGACAGAGAGAGAGAGAAACATCAATGTGTGGTTGCTGAGGGTCATGGCCTGCAACCCAGGCATGTACCCTGACTGGGAATCGAACATGCGACACTTTGGTTTACAGCCCGCGCTCAATCCACTGAGCTATGCCAGCCAGGGTGCTAAGAGTTTTTGATTACTCTTTCGATTTTGCTGTTATCAGTCTGTATAGGCTTTCTGCTTCTACTTCATTGAGTTTTGGAAGATTATATTTTTCTAGAAATTTGTCCATTTCCCCTAGGTTTTCAAATTTCTTGGCATATTGTTCTTTATACTAATTTCTTACAATCCTTTGTATTTCTGTGGTGTCACTTGTAATCTCTCCTCTTTCATTTCTGATTGTGTTTATTTGGGTCCTCTCTCTTTTTTTCTTCATGAGTCTGCTTAAAGGCTTGCCAATTTTGTTTATATTTTCAAAGAACCAGCTCCTGGATTTATTGATCCTTAGAATTGTTCCTTTAGTCTCTGTGTCATTTAATTCTGCTCTGATCTTGGTTATTTCCTTCCTTCTACTTGCTCTGGGCTGTCTTTGTTGTTGTTCCTCCAGTTCTTGTAGATGTAGGGTTACATTGTGTATTTGAAATGTTTCTATCTTTTTTAAGTAGGCCTTTATCACTGTGATCTTCCCTCTCAGGTTTGCCTATGCTGTGTTCCACAAGTTTTGGATTGTTGTGAGTTCATTTTATTTGTTTCCAGAAACTTTTTGATTTCTTCCTTAATCTCATTCTTGACTCATTCATTGTTTAATAGTATGCTATTCAATCTCCATGAATTTGAGTGTTTTTTAATGTTTTTTAGCTTGGTTTCTGATTTCAGGCCCTTGTGATTGGAGAAAATGCTTGATATGGTTTCAATTTTCTTGAATTTGTTGAGGCTTGTTTTGTGTCCTATCATGTGGTCTATCTTTGAAAATATTCCATGTGCATTTGAAAAGAAAGTGTATTTTGCTTTTTGGAATTAAAGGCTACTTACACACACACACACACACACACACACACACACACATATATATATATTAATATATATATATATTAAGTCTATTTGATCTAGGGCATTGTTCAATGTTGCAATATCCTTGTTGATATTTTGTTTGGAAGATCTATCCATTTTTGACAGTTGGGTGTCAAAACCCCCTAGTATAAGTGTGTTGCTGTCTCTATCTTTCTTGAGGTCCTCCAAGATTTTCCTTATGTATTTGGGTGCTCCTATGTTGGGTGCATATATGTTTAAAATGTTTATGTCTTTTTGATGGATTCTTCCCTTGAGTATTATCAAGTTTCCTTTTCTGTCTCCTTCTATTGCCTTTGCTTTGAAGTCTACTTTGTCTGATATAAATATTGCTACTCTGGCTGTGGTTTTTTTTTTCCTGCCTATTTTCTTGGAATTTTTTTCCCAACTTTTTGCTTCCAGTCTGTGTAGTTCTTGTGTTCTGAGGTAGGTCTCTTGTAGGCAGAATATTTTCAGGTCATGTTTTCTTATCTATTTTGCTACCCTATGTCTTTTGATTGGAGCATTTAATCCATTTACATTTAAGGTTATTATTGATAGGTACTTATTCACTGACATTTTTCCCCTTTGTTTCTGTATTCCTCTCTCTCTCACTCTTTTTCTTCCTTTTCTTAAAACAGTCCCTTTAGTATATTTTGCAGTGCTAGTTTGGAGGAAGTGTATTCTTTCAGCCTTCTTTTGTGTGGGAAACTCCTCATTGTGCCTTCCATTTGAATTGAGAGCCTTCCTGGATAGAGTAGTTTTGGTTGTATGCATTTGCTTTTCATTACTTGGAATATTTCTTGCCATTCCCTTGTGGCTTGTAGTGTTTCCATTGAGAAGTCAGCTGCTAGCCTTATTGGGGCTCCCTTGAATGTCACTTACAGTTTCTCCTTTGCTGCCTTTAAGATTCTCTCTTTGTCTTTTAATTTTGCCATTTTAATTATGATGTGTCTTGGAGTGGGCCTCTTTGAGTTCCTCTTGATTGGAACCCTCTCTTCTTCCTGAATTTGTGTGAATTTTTCTCTCATTTAATTAGGGAAGTTTTCCATCATTTCTTTTTCAAACAGGTTTTCTATTTCTTGCTCCTCAGTTTCTCCTTCTGGTATCCCTGTTATATGGATATTATTACCTATCATGTTGTTCTGCAGGTTTTTTTACCACCTCTTCATTCTTTCTGCATCTCTTTTCCTTTACTTGCTCTTTCTGGGAGTTTTTCTCCACCTTTTCATCCAGCTCATTGATTCTATCTTCTGCTTCATCTAGCCTGCTTTTGATTCCTTCAATTCAGAAATTGTATTCTTATTTCTTCTTGGCTCTTGTTGATAGTTTCTACATCCTTTTTCATGCTGGTGTAATTCACACTAAGCTTATTTTAGCTTCCCTGTAGTTTTTGGTAATTCTCACTGACCTCATTGAGCTTCCTTATAAGCATTGTTTTGAACTGAGTATCTGATAGTTGACTTGCCTCTATCTCATTTAGCACTCTTTCTGAAGATTCCTCCTTTCCTTTCATTTGTGGATTGTTTCTTTGTCTTCCCATTATTTGAAGACTCTTTTTGTTTTCTTGTGCTTCTTAAATTGATTCATTTTCACTCTCTGAGTTTGTAGTGTGAACTTCTATGGTAGGAAACCTGTGAGATTCAGTGGTGCAGTCTCCTCGGTCTCCTGAACTTGATGCTCTTGGAATGCCCTTTATGTCATTTAGGTTTGCTCTCTGGATGTATTTAGGTTTTGATTGTTGTTGGGTCATTCTTTGTTGGGTCCTCCCCTCCAGCTGGTTGACTAGAGTCACTCCACTCAGTACATCTTGTACGCTGTTGTACAGATGCTGCCAGAACAAAACCAGAAAGCTCAGGGAACATACCCTCATCTACAAAAATATCCACCCCTCAATCCCACTGTCAAAAACAAATGACCCAATATTAGTAAAGGTATAAAGAGATTAAGATCATTATATAAAAGGAGAGAAATAAACTATAGTTTAAATCTATGTACAAATTTGATGGACAAGAAATGAATGTTTAAAAACTATGCAGGAACTAAAATATCACTAATCATGGAGAAAACCACAATGGATATTGTCTCAGTGGCCTCTAGGATTTACCATCTTTTTTTCTTTCTGGATCTGCCTCTGGTGATGTCAGATGTTGGCTCTGTCTGACCTCAGGCAGCCTGCTCTGAGACTACTAAGGATCTACTGTCTGTGGCTGTCTTCTTCAATTGTTAATCTAGTCACTCTGCACTCAGCATTCAGGCATAAGCACCACAAAGCTGGGGCAGAGTATTTCCTGGGGTTGGGGTTGTTGTTTCCCCTAAGCTGCTACTGCCTGTAGGGGAGTGGTCTGCCTGAGCAGGATGGCTTCTGCCACATGGGGATGACTTAGCACTGGAATGCCAGCATCTACTCTCTCAGCTCTCTCCCCAAAGCTTCCATCCCCAGTCTCTCCTCAGGCATCTCTAGCCCACTCTGCCCCACCTTTGCTGGAACCCCAGGTAAGTGGCTACAAATGAAAATTTGTGCTTTGACCTTTTACACAGCTCTTTGCATCTCCAATCATCCATCTCTGGCAGAGAGCAACCCTGCCACTTTTCGCCTCTGGTTGTTATCTGTGTACTTTTTGGGCTCTGGTGCTTGAGTCTGGGAGTCCCAGGTTAGAGTTTAGACCCCACACTTCTCAGAGGAATCGAACCAGTTGCTTAATTATCTCTCTAGAGCTGTCACCTGTGGGCACCCAGCCAGCCTTCTCGAGTCTCCACCACAATCCTTACCAGTCAGTTTGTGCTGAAGATGATTCTTCTGTCTGTCTGAAATTATAAGACTTCTCTCTTGCTATTGCTCTGTTCTTTGTTCTGGGTGATTCCTCCACAATTTTGCTGTAATTCCAGATTGGTTCTAGGAGGATGTCAGTGTATCTTTCATTCATTCCTCCACCATCTTGCCTCTCTACAAAATGTACACTTTTTAAAAAGTATAATTTATTGATTATGCTATTACAGTTTTCCCAATTTTTTACCCTTTACCTCCCCTCCACTCTGCACCCCCAACCTTCCAGCTTCCCCCTCCCCCATAGTTCATGTCCACGGGTTGTAGATATAAGTTCTTTGGTTTCTCTGTTTCCTATACCATTTTTTACCTCTCCCCATCTATTTAATGTCTACCAATTATGCTTCTTCTTCCCTATACCTTCCCCCCATTCCCCCTCCCCACTGAAAACCCTCCATGTGATGTCCATTTCTGATTCTATTCCTGTTCTAGTTGTTTGCTTCATTTTTGTTTTTGTTGTTTTTCTTTCTTTTATTTTTTAGCTTCATTTGTTGACAACTGTGAGTTTGTTGTCATTTTATTATTCATAGTTTTTATCATCCTTTTCTTAGATAAGTCCCTTTAACATTTCATATAGTAATGGCTTGGTGGTGATGAAATCCTTTAACTTGACCTTATCTGGGAAGCACCCAGATATCTGCCCTTCCATTCTAAATGATACCTTTGCTGGATAGAGTAAACTTGGATGTAGGTCCTTGCCTTTCATTACTTGGAATACTTCTTTCCAGCCCCTTCTTGCCTTCAAGATTTCTTTTGAGAAATCAGCTGGTAGTCTTATAAGAACTCCTTTGTAGGTAACTCTCTCCTTTTGCTGCTTTTGGGATTCTCTCCTTCTCTTTAATTTTGGGTAATGTAATTATTGTGTGCCTTGGTGTGTGCTTCCTTGGGCCTAACCTCTTTGGAACTCCCTGAGCTTCCTGGAAGTCTATTTCCTTTGCCAGAATAGGGAAGTTATCCTTCATTATTTGTTCATATAAGCTTTCAATTTCTTGCTTTTCCTCTTCTCCTTCTAGCAGCCCTATGATTCAGATGTTGGGATGTTTAAAGTTGTCTTGAAGGTACCTATGCCTCATTTTTTAATTCTTTTTTCTTCATTCTGTTCTGGTTGAATGTCTGTTTCTTCCTTTTGTTCCAAACCATAGATCTAAGACCTAGTTTCCTTCCCTGCACTATTACTTCCCTGTACATTTTCCTTTATTTCACTTTTCATAGACTTCACTTTTTCCTCTATTTTGTAACCATACCCAATCTTTTCTGTGAGCATCCTGATTACCAGTGTTTTGACCTCTGCATCTGATAGGTTGACTATCTTTTTATCATTTAGTTGTATTTTTTCTGGAGCTTTCATTTGTTCTTTCATTTGACCATGTTTGTTGGTCTTGGTGCACCTGTAACATAGTAAAAGGCAGAGCTTTATGTATTTGCTAGTGCAGGCCAACCCACATTGCTGAGCTGTAGTACTGTATGTGGAGGAGGGGTGTGTGAGGGAACAATGCAGCTTCCTTGGTTCTCAGTGGGCTTTCAGTCACTTGCCCCACTACTCACAAGCAAATTAGGCCCTTCTGCTGCTTATTCCCAGGTGGGTGGGTTTGTGTACATTCTAGGACCCTGTGGGTTGCTCCAACAAATTCTCCTATGTGGCTGGGAGTTTCTCTTGTCACATCAACCCCCACATGTTTTTTTCAGTCAGAGGTTTTGAGGCTTAAGTTTCCTTCATTGGAGCCTGGGCTACACAGTCTGTCTTGCTCCCCAGTTGTTCCTCCCAGTTTATCTACATGCAAATGTGTGACCTACTGGTCTGCCAGCCACCACCTTGCCCGGAGTTGTCCCTGCCCCGGCTCCCCCACTCTTACTGATCTGGATGAATGTTTCTCCTTTTACTCCTTGGGTGTCAGACTTCCATACAGCTTGATTTTCTGGCCATTCTGGTTATTTTTTGTTTTTAAATTTGTTGTTGTCCTTCTTTTGCTTGTGCAAGGAAGCAAAGTGTATCTACCTATGCTCAATCTTGGCTAGAAGTCTCCTCTTGCTGTTTTTCAGATTCTCTTCTTGTCTTTAATGTTGGTTAACTTAATTATGATGTGCTTTGGTGTGTTCCTCCTTGGATCCAATTTCTTTAGGACTCTCTGAGCTCCCTGGACTTCCTGGAAGTCTATTTCCTTCACCAGATGGGGGTAGTACTTCTTCATTATTTGTTCAAATAAGTTTTCAATTTCTTGCTTTTCCTCTTCTTCTTCTGGCAGCCCTATGATTCAGCTGTTGGAGTGCTTAAAGTTGTCCCAGAAGTTCCTATGCTTCCCCTCATTTTTTTTTTTTTTTGAATTCTTATTTCTTCATTCTGTTCTGGTTGGATGTTTATTTCTTTTTTGTTCCAAATCATTGATTTGAGTTCTGGTTTCCTTCCCTTCACTATTGGTTCCCTGAATATTTTCTTTTCTTTCACTTTGTATAGCCTTCATTTCTTCCTTCGTTTTGCTACAGAGCTCAGTCAATTCTGTGAGCATCCTGATTACCAGTGTTTTGAACTCTGCATCAGACAGGTTGTCTATCTCCTCGTCACTTAGTTCTTTTCTGGAACTTTAATCTGTCATTTCATTTGGGCTATATTTCTTTTTCTCCGCACACCTGTTTTCTTGTAAGGAGCAGAGCCTTAGGTATTTGCCATGGCAGAGCAACCCTCTTTGCTACATTATGGCTCTGTCTGTGTGAGAAGGGTCACAGAGAAAACACAAATCTTGCCCCACTTTCTATAGCTTCCCTCATTTCCCACAAGCAAATTGTGCCTTTTCAGGTGCTGACTCCCAGGTAGGTGGGTTTGTGTATGTTCTAGGACCCTGTGGGTCTCTCCAATTAACTCTCCTGTGAGAGTTGGAGTTTATCCTACCTACACAACTCCTACAGGATTTTACTGCTGGAGGTTTGGAGTCTACTTTCCCAGTCAGCCAGCTCCTGCCTCACCCACACAGTCTGCTGACTTGCCAAGAGTCCTCTCTGCCAGGCTGCCCATCTCCACTCCTCCTACCAATCTGGATAAATGTTCTTTAATTTCTTGGTTGTTGGAGTTCTATTCAGTGTGATTTTCTGGCAGTTCTGATTTTTTATTGTTTTTAAGTTAGTTTTCATCCTTCTTTTGGTTGTGCAAGGAAGCAACGCATTTCTACCTACTCCTCCATCCTGGCCAGAACCCCTTTTTTCTCCTTCTATGACCATTTTAATCATGGTTATTTAAACTCTTTGTCAGGTAATTTCAAGCTAGATGCCTTGTGAAAATATTTGTAATGTAACCTTTTCCTTAGTTTTCTATGAAATCTCTTTTATATGGGAATTTTTTTAATGACAGACATTGTTGATAAAAATTGTAGAAATCCTTCAGAAAGCATTTTATTTTGCTTCCTACAAGGACCTGATTTAAGGGTGAATTGCCTTATTAAAAGAAAGTACAGTGATTAGAACCTGGGCATCCATTCTTGTGAAGGATATTCTTAGTTTACTTCTCCTTCTATGGCACAAGGATTCTGGTTAACAGGCATGGTCCTCCGTGGCTCACCCTGAATTAAACTTTGTGTTCCCCAAACACTGTGAGTCTGGCAAAATCTCTGCTGAGCTTTTCAGAGTCTCAGTTATAACCTTTGAATTGACAAAGTCCTCAAGGGTTAAGTGGCTCACTTCTGCCCTGACTACTTCCACACAGCTTGGATCCTAAAGTTCTCACTGCCTTGGTAGCTCTATAACACTTTCAAAGATTGCTGACATTTCAGTTTTTTCTAAACTCATTTTTCATGAAATGCTTGACTTAAAAAAAGAAATTTGACATTGTCGGAAGCAGGACACTCCATAAAGAAGGAGAACTGTAATATTATGATAACATTACTCTTAGAGCTTTCATCTCAGACCCCATCATTACGTTATTATTTTCTTTAATTCCATTTCCTATTCTCCAACCCTACTAACCCTCTGACTACTGCCATTTCTATAGGAAACCAGACCCAAGTGCTGCCCCAGTGCAACTCTGTGTCTGAACCAGCAGACTCTGCACCCTCAAAAGACAGCGCTGCCAACTGCTCAGGTGAGAGCTCCCACAGGACCAGAAAACCTTTCTCTCTTTCCCTGTGTAAAAGCCCCTTTGGCCTTTCTCTCCTCAGACAGAGGACAGCTTCGCCTGGTGGATGCCAGCAGTCGCTGTGCTGGCAGGGTGGAGATCCTTCACCAAGGCTCCTGGGGCACCATCTGTGATGACAGCTGGGACCTGAACGATGCCCAGGTGGTGTGCAGACAGCTGGGCTGCGGGGAAGCCCTCAATGCCACAGTGTCTGCTCACTTCGGCGCAGGATCAGGCCAGATCTGGCTGGATGACATGAACTGCACAGGAAGGGAGTCCCACCTGTGGAAATGCCCTTCCCAGGGCTGGGGACAGCACAACTGCCGACACAAGGAGGATGCGGGGGTCATCTGCTCAGGTCTTCATTCACATTGTGCATTGGCTGGGGAGGTGGTGGGGGCCCTGGAGGATGGGAGTCTGAGCCCTGAAGAGGTATTGGTGAAAGGACAGAAGGAGCAAGAACCTTCCTTCCACAAAGCCTATCTGTCTAGCAGGTATGGTGATTAGTGTTTTCCTTTCTGCCTGCGGCAGCTGGGGCTCTGGTCCTCCCTTCTTAGAAATATCTACTGACAAAGCCATTTTTTACAGAGTTTCTACTGAAAACAAGGCTCACTCTTCAATTGCTTATGGTAGTAAAAATCTTAATATCCTGCTGATGTTCTAACAAATTACCATATGGTTTAAATCAACACAAATTTATTATTTTATAGTTCTGTACATCAGAAATCTGACAAGGGTCTCACTAGGCTGACACCAAAGTATCAACAGGGCTGCATTCCTTATGGGGGCTCTAAGAAAATTTTCTCTCCCTCAGTTTTCAACTTACCAAAGCTGATATGCATTCATTCCAAGGCTCCATGCTCCTTTTTTTTTTTCCAAACAGACAACATTGCCTCCCTCTGACCATTCTTCCTTAGCCACATTTCCCTCTGAACTGAAACGGGAAAGTTTATTTGTTTTTAAGGGCAGTGGGTCTAAGGATGTGATTAGACTGAATTCACCTGGTTAATGCATGATACCTCAGGTTAATCTCACCATCCCAAGGTTCTTATCTTAATACTAACTATAGAGTCCCTTGCCATAAACAGGAACATTTCACATGGAGCAGGATGTATTAATCTTTAGGTGTCCACTACTCCACCCACCACCCACTATCCACTTTCCCTTCCACATACTCTGTGAGAAGTTTTGTCAGAAGCAGGATTGGGCTCTTCTCCCTGCAGAGGGCCCAGACTTTTGTTCCTCTCTGTTCATGTTCCAATACATCTTTGTGGTAGAGATAGACAGATACAAATGGACAAAGGAGAAAGGGCCTTGCCCTTTCAGTCTTGCCACTTAGTGGGTGTCTCCTCAGCAGAGTCAGTGATGAGTGTTCACATCCTCTGGGACAGAGAAAGAATACAGAGCTTTGAATGGACCACTCACTGTGCCCTGCTTCTGCCTTTCACTTTTAGAGTTCCTGGCCCTGAGGATGTTGAGTGAGGACCAGGAGTGCGCTGGGTGGCTGGAAGTTTTCTACAATGGGACCTGGGGCAGTGTCTGCCGCAGCCCCATGGAAGCCATGACCTTGTCCACAATCTGCAGACACCTTGGCTGTGGAGACAGGGGGACCCTTGACTCTTCTGTTGGTTATAGGGAAGGTTCTAGGCCCCAGTGGGTGGATGGAATCCAGTGTCGGAACACTGATATGTCTCTCTGGCAGTGCCCTTCTGACCCCTGGAAATACAGTTCATGCTCGCCAAAGGAGGAAGCTTACATCACGTGTGCAGGTATTTATTCTCTGTTTGTATGTGTCTGTCCCACCCATGTGGGATGCTGTTAGTGATATTTATATTTTCAAATCTAAGGGATGACTTTAAGATGAGTGTACAAAATGAAGATGATTTAATCCTATGTTGAAATTTTGTTTCAAAGGAAATAATGAAAAAAACTGTGCTCATAGCAATTAATGCAAAAATATCAGAGAGATTGGAATAAAGCATGTGGGAACACCATTAATACTCTGATAAACCTTCTAAGGAATTGCTAACTAATTAGGGGTAGTTAAAAGATATGCTCATCACCTTAAAGTAAGGAAGAAACAGAGCAGAGACTCAATCCTGATTGGTCCATGTCTTAAATTTATGATATTGTACTCTGAAATGCATCTATACCACTTAGACTACTTCTCAAGTCAGTCTATTGGTTGAGTGTAATTGAGGTCCTGTAGGTACAAATTTATACTTAATGTAAGAAGACAGAGGAAAGAAAAATTATAGTCATGACTCTTTATGACTGAAGTGAGTCTTCTTCATGAAAGAAGAAGGATGGAAAAAGCAATCCAAGTAAATAGACAAGAAAAAAATTCATCATAATAATACTTACACCAGACAAAATAGACTTCAAAACAAAGGTCATAAAAAAAGAAAAGCACACTTCATAATATTCAAGGGTAGAATCAATCAAGAAGACATAAATAGTGTAAACATATATGCACCCAACATAGTAGCACATAGATGTATAAGGAAATTCTTGGAGGACTTCAAGATATAGACAGCAACACATTTATATGAGGGTATTTTAACATCCCACTGTCAACAACAGACAGATCTTTCAAACAAAGAATCAACAAGGACATTGTGGCACTGAAAAACACCCTAAGTCAGATGGATTTAAATGATATATATAGAATCTTTCACCCAAAGAATAAGATATACATTCTTTCTGAATGCATGTGCAACATACTTAAAGATAGACCACATAATAGGACACAAAACAAGCTTCACCAAATTCAAGAAAATTTAAATCATATCAAGCATTTTCTCAGATGACAATGACTTGAAACTAGAAACCAATCTCAAGGAAAAACCTCAAAAACAGTCAAATTCACGGGGACTAAATAACATGTTATTAAGCAATCAATGGGGTAACAACGAGATCAAGGAAGAATCAAAAAGGTTCTGGAAACAAATGAAAATGAACACCCAATAGCCCAAAATCTATCAAACACAGTGAAGGCAGTCCAGAGAGGGAAGTTCATAGCAATACAGACCTACCTAAAAACACAGAAACATTTCAAATAGACAACCTTACCCTACATCTATAAGAACTGGAAGAACAACATACAAAGCTCAGAGAGAGTAGAAGGAAGGAAATATGCAAGATCAGAGCAGAATTAAATGACATGGAGACTAAAAAATAATTCACAGGATCAATAAATCCGGGAGCTGGTTCTTTGAAAAAAACTGAACAAAATAACAAGATTTTAACCAAACTCATCAAAATAAAAAGAGAGAGGGTCTAAACAAATAAAATCAGAAATGAAGAGAAAAAGTTTCCAGCCAAGATGGAGGCATAGACAGAAACACTTTGCTTCCTCACGCAACCAAAATAAGGATAAAAACCAATTTAAAAACAATAAACAACCAAAACTGCCAGGAAATTGAGTTGTTTTAAATTTTAAAGTTTTAAATTTTAGTTCGTATATTTTTTATTTTCTCTTTTTTTTTTTTTTTTTTTTTTTTTTTTTTGCTTATAAGCCACCAATGTCTTTCTATTGAACTTAAGATGAAACTCAGATTTCTTACGCTGGTTGAAAAAGGCATGCATATTCCTCCCCCTACCCAACACTCAGGTCTTTTTTCCTATCACTCTTCAACTAGCAGGTATGTATATTGACTCTCTTTGTATTCATGAAATAGATAGCATGGGGGAAGTAGGGGAAAGCAGGCTAGCCATCCTTTAATGCTTTAGTATTATTTAACCAGACTGATGGTATTACATATCTTGTGACTTTGCACTAGCTGTTCTATCTGCTCTGCTTGCCTGTCAACTTCTTATCATTCAGTTCTCACTTTAGATATTATTTCCTCAGTGAGGCCCCTCACATCAACTTAAATGATATTACCTCAGTCAAAATTATTTAAGATATACTGACATTTGGTGCTTATCCCTAAACATGCTGATTGCTTTACTCAATATCTCTCCTGCAAGGTTCCAATTCTTCTGCCCAGCCAATTTTATTTTTTATAGCATAATTTTATGGTTCTCATAGTACTTTTTATTATGTGAAATCATAATTTATTGATTTTTATGTTTATTATACACCTATTAATTTGATAATTCCATGGGATCAAGAACTTTGACCGGCTTTCATATTCACCACTATGTCCAGTGTGATAACAGTACTTGACATAAAATAGACACTCAAAAAGAGTTTTTGAATAGATTAATAACCTGTTTGATTGTGTAGTCAAAATTAAAGATATTTTCATGAAGATATAATCAAAACTAATTGAAAGGTTTTTAAGCTTCAAAGTAAATTAATGAGTTTTGCATTAAGAAAACATCCTTTGGCCCTAGCTGGATAGTTCAGTTGGTTAGAATATGATCCTGATACACCAAGGTTGTGGGTTTAATCCCTGCTTGGGAGACATCTGAGAATCAACTAATAAATGCATAAATAAGTGGAACAACAAATTGATGTTCCTCTCTCTCTCTCTCTCTCTCTCTCTCTCTCTCTCTCTCTCTCCAATAAATAAAAATAAATAAATAAAAAGAAAACATCCTTTGAATACAAGATAAAAAGAGGATTTTTGCAGGGGAAATGTACACCCATAATGGCGACTTAAAATATCTTGGAAGAGTCAAGACTACGTACTGCTAGAGATATGGCAGTACCTTTCATTAATATGGGAAACACAGAAGTTTATGGAAGGAAATCCATGGGCTTAGGCTTAGATACAATACATTAAGTTTAAAGTGATAAGAACACTCAGGTGAAGACATCATTAGGAAGTTTGAATTTAGGAAGAAAATCTGAGAGGGTAGATACAAATTTGGACATTGTCATAGAGATGCTTAGATTGGAATGGATGAGATCATTAGGAATGTAAACATTCCTAGGACAGAATCCAAGGAACGTTAACATTTGAAAACTGTGTAGAGCATTCTATGAACTGACATAAAGTCTGATGTGGAGCTGACAAAGAATATTGTGTTTGGAAGTCAGGTTTAAAAAAAGTTTCAAGGAAAGGGTGATGGTCATATATGTTAAATACTGCTAAGACATTAAGTAAATGAGAACTGAAATGTGCCCATTGAAGTCATTGTATATCATCGATTGTCTCAACTAGACCTCTTTTGAGTGTGAAGTGTTAGGTAAAAGGTAGAAACCAGAAATAAAAATATCAAAGAATAAGATGATGGTGAAAATGCACACAACATTTTGGAGAAACTGTGAAGGACAGAGAGTTGGAAGTAAAGGGCTGCAATGTTATATCCACTGCTGGAAATAAATTTCTTTTAATTACCAAGGTGATTAATTCATTAACACATAGTAGAAGAAACTGCCTTTAGAAGTGATGCTAGCACATTTCACTGTCTAGGCACGTGTTCCATTTGCAAAAACAGCTGTAAACCATGTCACAGGAAGTCTGTAATTAGGCTAATTAGCAGAAATGCCAGAATAGATGTACCATGGTTGTTGGCCTCAGACTCTAAAGGACTTCCCATGAAAGAGGGAGGGGACTCACCATGAGCTGCTTCGGGGGCGGAGCCCTGACAAGATGGATGGAGGTTACCAAGAGGCAGGTTTGGTTTTATTCTAAGTACAAGTATCATAAGGGACTCTTTCCACTCTGATGGTCCCCCAGGGAATGAACACTATTATACATAAAAGAACACTGGAGGCAAGTAGGATGGCCTGCCAGCCTTTCCTTATATCCCCTTTTGCTTGTCTCTGTCTCTTCACTGAATCAGCTGCACTTGCTTCTGCTGTGTTTGTACCAGGCTTGGCACAAGGGAATTTGTGTTCTTTCCACTAGTTTGTTTTAAGATTAGAAAAAGGCCAATTCCTTTCTCTTTCATTTAAATTACAAAAACATTGCTTACTTACTGTAAGCAGGGAAAACATATAAAATGTAAAAGGAGAAATGAATCATATCCTATGACTCCTTGTTCATTTATATCCTCCTGACATAAACAGGATTAATGGACTAGTAAGTACCATTTTTAAATCCATCCATTTTCACTAAAGTATATCCAAATTCATACCTATGAAAAAATTTATGTGGATGGTATTCTATTATCAGTTTTTACATAATTGAGATTCAATCATACATATTATTATTAAATTGAGTTTTTTAATAATGTATATTTATGGTATTTTTTCCATTACCATTTATCCCCATTATACCCTCTTCCTTCTTTCCTTCTCCACCCACCCTCCCCTTCCCGGAAATCACCACACTGTCCTCCAGGTGGGTATAACTCATTTAAATAATGGCAAATATTTCATTCATGAGAAGTTGGTACTACAGTTCATATAACCATTTGTTTATTTATTGGCAGTCCTATTGTTTTCAATTTTCCCTATGTAAATAACTTTGTGATAAATATTATCATCATGTATCTCTACATACTAGTGAGTTTATTGGTATAAGATTATTCCCAATATTTATATTTTTAGACCAAAGCATAAGCAGGTATGTACACAACAAATCTTAAATATGGTCAAATTATTTTTCTCAGCTTAATTATTTTCAGTTTTCTTCTTCATATCTAGATAGAAGATGCTGAGATTTTTCTAGAACTTGACTCAAACTAAAGAGTCAAGTCACAAGTCAAATCACATAGATGCTCCAAAGTCAATAAGCTTACAAAGCCCACAAGTATCATTCTATTTAAAGTCTGAATATAGGTTAACAGTTGCTTTTCTTTGCTTTCTTTTTCTTCCTTCCCTTCTCCCTCTTCCCTTCCCTCTCTTCTTTCCCTCCCTTCCTCCTTTTGCATTTGCACAGTGTTTTCTCTTCCTGCAACATTTTTTCTGCTTCTTGATTTGTTTCCCTCCTCCATGCTACACCCCATCCAGGTATGCATTGGACAATGTGGTGGGAGTTGCCTGTAATCCACAGCAGTGAGAAATAGATATTTTGGTTTTTTGTTTGTTTGTTTAAATATATTTTATTGATTATGCTATTACAGTTGTCCCATTTCCCTCCCTTCACTCCCCTCCACCCTGCACATCCCCTCCCACCCACATTCCCCCCCTTTAGTTCATGTCCATGTGTCATAAGTTCTTTAGCTTCTATATTTCCCATACTATTTGTGCCCTCCCTCTGTCTATTTTTTCTGCACCATCTATGCTACTTATTCTCTGTACCTTTTCCCCCCTCTCTCCTCCTCCCATTCCCCTGTTGCTAACCCTCCATGTGATCTCCATTTCTGTGGTTCTGTTCCAGTTCTATTTGTTTACTTTTGTTTTAGGTGTGGTTGTTAATAACTGTAAGTTTGTTGTCTTTTTACTGTTCATATTTTTTATCTTCTTTTTCTTAGATAAGTCCCTTTAACATTTCATATAATAAGGGCTTGATGGTGATGAACTCCTTTAACTTGACCTTTTCTGAGAAGCACTTTATTATCTGCCCTTGCATTCTAAATGAAAGCTTTGCTGGATAGAGCAATCTTGGATGTAGGTCCTTGCCTTTCATGACTTGGAATACTTCTTCCCAGCCCCTTCTTGCCTGTAAGGTCTCTTTTGAGAAATCAGCTGACAGTTTGATGGGTACTCCTTTGTAAAAGACTGTCCCCTTATCTCTTGCTGCTTCTAGAATTCTCTCCTTAATTTTAATCTTGGGTAGTGTAATTATGATGTACCTTGGTGTATTCCTCCTTGGGTCCAACTTCTTTGGGACTCTCCGAGCTTCCTGGACTTCCTGGAAGTCTATTTCCTTTGCCAGATTGGGGAAGTTCTTCATTATTTGTTCAAATAAGTTTTCCGCTGGTTGCTCTTTCTCTTCTCCTTCTGGCACCCCTATAATTTGGATGTTGGAATGTTTTAAAATGTCCTGGAGGTTTCTAAGCCTCTCCTCATTTTTTTGAATTCTTATTTCTCCATTCTTTTCTGATTGTATTTTTTTCTTCCTTCTGGTCCACTCCATTGATATGAGACCCAGTTTTCTTTCCATCACTATTGGTTCCCTGTGCATTTTTCTTCATTTCACTTATTGTAGCCTTCATTTTTTCATGTAATTTGGGACCAATTTTCTGAGCATCCTGATCACCAGTGCCTTGAAATGTGCATCTGATAGGTTGGCTATCTCTTAGTCGCTTAAAAGTATTGACTCTGGGGCTTTCATTTGTTCTTCCATTTGAGCCATCTCTTTTTTTGGGGGGGTGGGGGGGATCTGGTCCCTTCTGTTATGTATGAGGGGCAGAGCCTTAGGTGTTCACCAGGGCGGGGCACCCCAGTCACTGGGTGGTGATGTTGTATGTGGGGGCGGGGTCCAAGAAGAAACAATGGCACTTGCTCTGCTCTCTGTCGGATTTCGGTCCCCTCTGCTGCTTCCCACAAGCAAATTGGGCCCTTCTGGTGCTGGCTCCTGGGTGGGTGGACTTGTATACATTCTAGGACCCTGTGGGTCTTTCCAATGAACTCTCCTGAGAGGCTGGGTGTCTTTCGTAGCACCTCCACCACGACAAGTGTTTTCAATTGGTGCTTTTAGGTTTTATTTCCCCGAGCTAGGTCCCTGGGTAACACAGTCTGTCTTGCTCCCCGTTTTCACCTGGTTCCTCTGCGCATAAATGTGTGACTGTGGACAGCCAGCTGCCTTGCGCTCCTCGCTGGGTCTGCTTATTCCCTTCCCACACCTGGGGTCTGCTAGCCTCCACCTGCATGCCTGGGATCTGCCAGCCACCGCTTTTTCCTGCCTCCACCCCTCTCTGCAGGCCTCCGACTCAGCCCCCTTACCAGTCTGAATGAATGGTTGTCGGACTTCCATACAGTTCAATTTTCTGTCCTGGTTGTTTTTTTGTTTCTAAATTTTTGTTGTCCTTAATTTTGGTTGTGCGAGGAGGCACAGTATGTCCACCTACACCTCCATCTTGGCTGGAACTCCAGAAATAGATATTTTACAGGCAGAGGCTCACTCCCTTTCTTGCCTTTCTTTCTTCATCTTTATTTTTTTACTCTTGTGAAAGACTGAAGAAATGTTAAACTGTAAGACCTTATATTGATGATAATTTTCTATACTCAAACGCACTAATTGATGGGTAGTGAGGTATGCAATCCTGAAGTAACAACTACCCAAGAGAGGTCCTGCCACCATTTTCAGATATGTTCTCTGCATAGGGCAGGAGGTTTGATAGGATGAGACAGAAAGATAAGACCAACTCTGACATTTTATGGCAAGTACTGTGTATACTTCTGTTTTCTAGTGATGTTTTGAATTTATGTCTATTTTCTTTAGTTTCAATTCTCACATGGTATTTGATCCTCTGTGTCTTCTTAATGTAGTTTTTCTTAGTATATTTATTTGAGTCTCATACAGACATTTCTGTCTCACTAACTAGCTGGTAATCTATCTTTCTCTATATTCCACTTTTTCTAGTACTTTAAAAAAAATGTCCTACTCTATAGTAATCTTTTTTGTTTCCCCATTTCTCACACTGAAAAAATATAAGGAGAGGTTATAATCTGTTGGGTAATTTCCCTTTAAAAAGTGTAAGTTCAATATTCAATACAAATTACTTCTGTGATTCTGCACTTTTTGTCCTTAATTTTGGTTGTTCAAGGATTTCTTTTTAACATCATAGTTATTACCACATAGCAATATTATTAATTTATATTTCTTTTATTATATTATTATCAGGATTTAAAAGAATTATATTTCACTAAGTTTTATTAATTGATTCATTCATTCCATAAATGTTGATCAAGTTCCTATATATAATATTTATAGAAGGTTCTCATTGCCTACTTGTTGAATGAATGCATACAATATGCATGCACTGTCTTAAGCAGAAACACAAAGATGAATAACATATGCAAGTTCTTCCTCTAGGGAGCTTTCATTCAGGGATGTGTGTGTGTTTTGTATTTGTATTTGTAGTGAAATGTAGAGAGTGATAAACAAGTAAACATATAAAGTAATGTCAGCTGATGATGCAGACTAAGATCCAGTGTATCTCTCACTAACCCGGGCCATTAAATTATGAGGCCTGTATTTTCACTTGCCATTGGTCTGAAACAGGGACCCTAAATAATCTTGTTGTGAGGCAAGACCACACCCAGCTGTCCCTGATTCAGTGATCCCCACTGTCTGCTTCTGCAGGAATGAGACCCAAGAGCTGTCCCACTGCTGCCCCCTGCACAGGTACATCACCCCCTCCCAGCTTCCCTATGGGCTCCCAGGGCTCCTTCTCTCCCACCAAGGATGGTAACAGGATGTGCTGCTATCTTGTCAGACAAACACAAGCTCCGACTCAGGGATGGAGACACTGAGTGCTCAGGACGAGTGGAGGTTTGGCACAATGGCTCCTGGGGCACAGTGTGTGATGACTCCTGGAGCCTGGCAGAGGCTGAGGTGGTGTGTCAGCAGCTGGACTGTGGCTCTGCCCTGGAAGCCCTGCAGGAGGCAGCATTTGGCCCAGGAAGTGGGTACATCTGGCTGGATGAGGTGCAGTGCAGAGGCAGGGAGCCCTCCCTGTGGGCCTGTGCTGCACAGCCCTGGGGGCAGAGTGACTGCAAGCACAAGGAGGATGCTGGAGTGAGGTGCTCTGGTGAGTGGTGGAGAGTGGGTTGAGCTCTGGTTGAGCTGGAGCTGGGGTGGGACAATGGGCTGGGTTGGGATGAGATGGGCAGTTGGCATTCAGAAAGCATCTAGGGGCTGCAGCCCTGAATGCCAGGGAAATTAGGAAAGGGGGAGCTGGGAGGACACAATATTGTTTATATGCTAACCTAAGGGAGATTGCAGGGTTCAGGTAAGAAAAGTGGGTTACCCTGCATTCTGGCCAATTCCTGTTCTCCCAACTCTTGTTTTTCTCTCTAGGTAAAAGAATAACATTGCCAACCACTACAGCAGGTGCAGTGCCACCATCCATGGGTATGAGACCATGGTCAAATTCTTGGGACATGTTCTATAGAACCTCTAATAGAATTAGCCAACTCAGAAAGGAAAGATCCCAAGGAGCAACTGGGTGCTGGGGAGTTATCAGGGTGTTTTCCTTGGACAAACTTCCCCTTCCTTGGTTCACTGTGCCAGAAGTTTCTCATGCCTTCAGGCTATGGGAGGCTGGCTCTAAGGATTTCTTCACCTCCCCATGATTGTAGCTCCTCAGCAGCTGAGACCTATGCCAAGGTTGTTTGGTGCTCTAGGCTGGTGAAGCCCAAGAGAAGGGGCTGAAGCTGTGCCCTGGCCCACAGAGATTCTTGTACTTCCAGTACTCCCTGATAACCCCCAGCACTCCCATGGACCATCCTGGACTGGAGTTGAATTTATCTTAGGACATGGCCTGGGGCAGTGCCCACCAGGGTGGCAGTCAATCCCATTATGTTGGAAGCTGGTATATCACTGTCCTAAGCTCTCTGGAAATTTTGGTGTAAGTGAGATTATCTGTACATGTGCCCTTCTCCAAATCCTCTTGGCTTTGTTTTTTTAGGGACCAGATCTGTCCCAAGGCCTATCCCTGGCATCTTCTCCCTGCCTGGGATCCTTTGCCTCATCCTGGGGGCCCTTCTCTTCCTGGTCCTCATTATCCTGGTGATTCAGCTGCATAGACGGAGAGTGGAGCACAGAGGTAGGCTGCAGGGAGTACTGGGTAACATGTAACATGTATGGAAGCAGGAAATGGGGCAAGGATGCCAAGAGGAAACTAGGCAAGGTGTCTGTTCTTACTCTATTAATTTGAAAAAATCCATCTGCCCCTCATTAGCCACTAGGGATGAATATACAGATGTTCTAGAGAGTGGGGTATGAATACTCATAAGTCATGGTTTTACATGTAAATAGGAAAGAGTAGGAGCTGAGCTTTGGATACAGGGTCAGACATAGGTAGAATGTGCAAACATGGTGTATTGGTATAAGTCTATAAGGGGGTCCTGGAAACCGTGATGATTTTTCTGCTTGTGAGCATTGGGAACAATGAAGGATCAGCTTGTTGATTCAGCGCTGTGTCAGGGGATAATCTCTGACCTTCTGGTGGTTTGCTCAGCCTCATCCAGCTTTGAAGATGCTCTTGACCAGGACATGTATGAGGAGATTGATTATCTTGTAACACCGAAGAAAGAGGATCTACTGAGCAACCCAGGTGAGCATCCCAGCCTTGTCCTCTGGGACCTCTACTTCTCAACCATCCACCATCTGTGAGCCAAGTCTTCTCAGCATCTGCAGATCCCACATCAACCCCAGGCTCACAGAGGCAGGAGGAGCCCCTCCAGAGCCCCTGTGAGCTTAGATCCTTCTCTTGACACCACGAGAGCCGTGCTACCCCAGCATTTCTTCTCAGCCTTACTGTGGAGCCTCTGGGCATGAAAAGTGTTATTCTCTTTGCTTTTGTGATGTTTTTCTCCACATTAAGGTCCCTGTCAGATGACTCAGTGACAGGACTGCCATATTATATCAGGGATGGTGAGGAGAATAGTGACCATAAATCTGTTCTAGGTTGTAGAGGTGGATCTGTCCTGGCTGGGTATTGGGGGTAAGGGAACGTCCCCCAGAGATGAGAGCCAGGGGGAATAGTCTACCTTTGACTGTGATAAGAGGGTTCCTTTGTATCACTGAACTCAGTCTCCCTCTTCTCAATGCCCTATGTTAGGACCACGTTCTCAGTGTCCTGAACCACCCTCATTCAGTTACAACAGCAAAACTGTTTTCAAAAATAACACCTGAAAAGTATAACTCCATTAAATATTTTAGTAAATATTGCAAGTATAAGATATGCTTTGAAAAATATTTAATTTTAATCAAGAAATACTGAGATATTTGGATCATTTTCTGGTTTATTGGCACATAGAAATGAAATACATGGCCTTAGAAAGACCCATAAAGCCTGGGGTGAATAGTGGCCCTGTCTAGCAGCCATCAGAATCTCTGGGTCATAAAGGACTGAGTTATTACCTAAACCAACCCATTTACTGTGGTTTCACCTGATCCCCTTGTCTGTCTGTAGAAGCCCCAGATCAGAGAACTGATGCCATCAGTGAGGGTTACGATGATGCAGAAGAGGTACCAGTGCCCAAGGCTCCTTCTGCCTCTCAGATGGGTGAGCGGGAAGTACCCACACAGGAGAATGGGGTGAGAGCTTTTCAGACAGGTAAGTGGGATTAGTTGATCTCTGTCATGTTTTGTCTGTGGCCTGGACAAGATGATCTTGAACTTCTTAATGCTCATGCTTCTTGTAGATTCAAATTTGGATGTCCTCATATGTTCAACAGCATCACTTAGACCATGTGCCTTTCTATAATGCTCTCAGATTCCTGCAGACCAAGGAAGCACACCATAGTCTTGGTAGCTGTTTTTCCATAACTTCATCCTTTTTTTCTTTTAATATTTTTTGCTTTTCTTATTACAGTTGTTCCAATTTCTCCCCATTTTTCTTCTCCACCCAGCCCACCCCTCATTCTCATAGTCAATCCCTACCCTGTTGTCCATGTCCATGGGTCATTCATATATGTTCCTTGACTAATCCCTTCACCTTCTCTCAACCAGTCACCTTCTCCTCCCTCCCCTCTTACAGCTGTCAGTCTTTTTCATGTTTTCTATGTCTCTGCCTCTGTTTTGCTCATTAGTTTATGTTTTTCATTAGATTCCACTTATCAGTGAGATCATGATATTTTTCTTTCATTGACTGACTTATTTCACTTAGCATAATAATCTCCAGGTCCACTCATGCTGTTGTAAAAGGTAAGAATTTTTTACTGCTACATAGTATTTCATTATGTAAATGAAATACTTGCATGAGCCCCAACCACAGTGTGAACCCACTACCCAGGCATATGCCCTGGCCAGGAATCAAACCCATGAGCTTTTGGTTTGCAGGATGATGCCTGACCAACTGAGCATAACCAGCCAGGGCAGTTATCAAATCCTTTTAAATTCAGACTTTCCTCTCCATCACTTTCTCTTAATTCTTCAGGACATTGTCATTTCTTGTGTGTGTAATTATAAATCCTTCTAAGCAAAATATATTAACTCATCTCTTTTTACCGCAAGTTGATGGTGGAGAAATTGGCACTCACCCTAAGTGGACAAGAAAGAAAGAAATAGGAGACCTAAACAGAGGAGATCCAGAAGGAATATAGACAGAAGAATCAGGAATTTTGTCTATATGAGTTTTACAGATTGCATGAAGGGGTCTGACATGAATAAATTAATAGAAAAAGAATTTCAGATAAGGGGGCTTCTTCTCTGAAAATATGTTGCTTCAAGATTGCTTTGATCTGGTTACTATTTATTTTTAAAGTATATTTTATTGATTTAACTATTACAGTTTTCCCAATTTTCCCCCTTTGTCCCCACTCCACCCTGCACCCCCCAAACCCCCCAACATTCCCCCCCTTAGTTCATGTCCATGGGTTGTACTTATAAGGTCTTTGAGTTCTCTGTTTTCTATGCCATTTTTTACCTCTCTTTGTCTATTTTATGCCTACCAATTATGCTTCTCCACTGTACCTTTTCCCCTCTATTCCTCCCTTCCCCGTCCACACTGAAAGCCCTACATGTGATGTCCATTTCTGATTCTGTTCCTGTTCTAGTTGTTTGCTTAGTTTTTGTTGTTGTTGTTGTTTTCTTTTTTTCAGGTTCATTTGTTGATAGTTGTGAGTTTGTCATCATTTTATTCTTCATAGTTTTTATCTTCTTCTAGCACCCCTATAATGTGGATATTGGAATATTTGAAGTTGTCACAGAGGTTCCTAAGCCTCTCTTCATTTTTTTTGAATTCTTATTTCTTCATTCTGCTCTAATTGGATGTTTATTTCTTCCTTCTGTTCCAAAACATTGATTTGAGTCCTGGTTTCCTTCCTGTCACTGTTGGTTCCCTGAATATTTTGCTTTATTTCATTTTGGGTATCTTTCATTTGTTCTTTCATTTTTCAACCAAGCTCAGTCAGTTCTGTGAACATTTTGATTACCAGGGCTTTAAGTTCTGCATCAGATAGGCTGGCTGTCTCCTCACTTAGCTCTCTTTCTGGAATTTTGCTCTGTTTTTTCATTTGGGTCCTATTTCTTTGTCTCGGTGCACCTGTTAAGTTGTAAGGGGCAGGGCTTTAGGTATTCACCAGGGCAGGGCAACCCTCCTTGCTGCACTGAGGCACTGCCTTTGGGGGAGGGTCCAGAGAGGGAACAATGCAGCTCACCTCCTCAGCTCTAGCCCTACTTTCCAACAAACTCTGATATGAGACCAGGAGTTTCTCCCACTGCAGCAACCCTCGCCATAGTCCACAGTCAGCTCTGAGTCTGTTTCCTGTTCAGTCAGCCCTGCCCGCATTGCCCACCACCTCGCAGCAGGTTCTCTCATCTGCCCATCTTACTGGTCTGGTTGGTCTGGTTGACTATTTCTTTAATTCCTTGGTTGTCAGAGTTCCATGCAGTTTGATTTTCTGGCACTTCTGGTTGTGTATTGATTTTAAATTGGTTTTTATCCTCCTTTTGGTTGTGCAAGGAAGTGAAGGCTTTCTACCTAGACCTCCATCATGGCCTCCATCAGCATAGTACTCTGATCTGGTTACTATTTAAAATACAGCTGTGATTTTGCTGTGATTCTTCAGAGTAGAAAGATATTGTGTAGCAGTGACCAAATAAAGATTTCATCTCCAAATGCTTCACTACATAGTAAATGTGTGTAGGGGCTGCTGAACTAATACAAGAACTGAGGGTGCTGGCCTGGTTATGAGCTGAGCCCAACTTATTGCTTAACTGATGACTCTGAATGCTGTCGGGAGGACCTAAAGTATACTCATTCTTGTCAACCTCATAATTTTTGGCAGGGCATGGATATTGGTACATGCCCAGGGCTTCTCCCAGTATAATAATATACATGGTCATTGGTCATAGGAAAGTGATAAAAGTAATAAGAAGTGAAGTATACTCACAAAAAAATATTAGATTTTTACTTCTGGTGCATGGTGTTAATGAAGTCACAAAAAAGAGCTGACTATTATAATTTTTGGAGATAAAAATCAGAAAAATTTAAGGAAGAGAGAGTTAGGACACGTTTCACCACCCAGATTTGGGAGAGATCCAGGACAAGACTTTCTACAGACTGGGTGCCCAAGAAGCATCCGGGAGCTGGTGGACAGACTTTTAGAGTGTTTAGACTTACACAGAATAGCAGCAGTCATTTCAAATGATCTATGTTGCCTATGAATAAGCCTTTTGTGAGGGGATGATTTTGGAGGATATACCATTCCAGGGTTTACAACAAGAGTAGGAAACTTCTCTGCTTGTTAGTCATTATGACAAAGCAGCCAGACTGTCATGATCAATGAAAACTGAGAAGACTCATTGTTAACAGACTTTTACTGCAAAAATGCTAAAGGAAATTTTTCAGGCTAGAAGTAAATGATAGTAGATGAAAACAGTTCTACAGGAAGTAATAATTAGAACTGTAAATGGCAAACATATGAGAAACTATGAAAGATCTCATTTTCTTCTTAATTCCTACAAAACATGTATGACAATTTGAGGCAACACTCATAAAGATACAGTATAGTCATCAAAATACGTGCAAGGTATGATAAATATGACAGCAGTAGCACTAAGCATGGGAGTAAATAGAAACATGTTGTTGCAAAGTTCTTGTACTTTACCTGATATAGTACAGTATGACCTCTAAGGAGACTGTGATAAGATAGTGGTGCACATTCTAATGTCTAGAACAACTACAAAAAAATTGATGTAAAGATATATAGCTAAAAAGCCAGTAGAGGAATTAAACCAGGATATTATATATATTCAATTAACTAAAAGGAAGACAGGAAAAGATGAACAAAAGAGAGTAAAACAAACAGAAAATAAAGAGCAAAATGGTAGTGTTAAACCCAATCATATTATAATTATATTAGATGTAAATGGACCAAATAATCCAATTAAAAGGCATAGATTGACTACTGCACATTGATCAGAGTAGCTAAAATGAGCCATAGTGATCATATCAAATGCTGATGAAAATGCAGAGAAACTGGTTCTCTCATACAATTGCTGGTGGGAATAATAGTTACTTTGACACTGTCTTCAAACTAAATATGCACCTACCATATAATGCAGCCAATACATTTTTGGACATTTATCCCAGAGAATAAAAATTTACACTCACTCAAAACCTGTAAACAAATGTTCTTACAGTTTCATTTGTAATACAAAATACTGCAAACAATCCAAATGTCTTCAATAGGTCAATGGTTGAACAAACTCTGATACATCCTTACAATGGAATACATTTCTGCACTAAAAAGGAATGGACTACTGATACATAAAACAACCAGAACAACCTTAAAGAATATAATGCTTATAAGAATACTTGCAGAACATTGCATCCAAAGGTGATATGATTCCATTTATATGACATTAACAAAATGACAAAACTATACAGGTGGAGAACAGATTAGCAGTTGCCAAGCGATAGGGAGATGGATGAGGTGGGGTGGGAGGTGAATGTGACTACAGAGAGGTAGTGTGAAAGAGTTCTTTTGTGGTGACTGACTGGTTATATATCTTGATTATGATCCTTTTAGGCTTTCTTTGTATTTTGAATAATTGTTCGAGTTTAATTTTTACTACTTCCATGTAAGCATAAACTCATATTTTGGCCTTAATAATAGTGGAGATAGCTGGTTAGTAAAGTGTAATACTAAACTTCCATGTTGTTTATATCTACAAATGTACATAATCATTTTGTTTTTACATCTTTTCTTGTTTCTTCTACCACTTACTGATTCCAGGGTGGTGAGTAGGTTTCCTATTTTAATTACATAATCTTTCACATTTTTTCAATGGATATGAGCTTTATATCTTAACTTTTGGACACCCACAAATAACCACCTCCTTTGTAGTCATTCAGAAACCAAAATTAACTCTCCATTTAATGTGCTTAATTACTCTGTAGTCCTGCTCTTCTTACTCTGGTCACATCACATAACTTTCACAGCCTCTTGTGAAAGGTGCTAGGTGTTCATCTCTGTATGGTTTTTGTCTTGCTTGATAGAGGGTGGAAGTGCAAGAGTGTTATCTTGCAGATCTTCAGTTTATTTACTTTGCACTGATTTGGATATTGATTTGGATTTGTACATTATATTTCTGGGTTTGTATCTAAACAGAAAAAATTATCTTCCCCAACTGTTCCAGATCCATCAACCTGACTCTGGCACACAGCTGACGCTGGGATTAATGGGTTGATATACACCTAGATCAGAGGAGACAGTGACAGGAAAATAGTCCCCACCCAAATGTTGGGGCAAAGTCATTGTCTCAAACTCTCTTAAGAGCAAGAGAATCTTCAGGATCTGAATCACATGGCTTCTCTTTGCTTTATGCTGCTATTCAGAGCCTGATTCTGACTTAGTAAAGAGGCCTTACTTCTCTTTCAATCTTATTTCCTCTCAATGGGAGCTGAGTCTTCTTGGGAAATGTATTCAATGTCGTGTTGAATAAATTAGGATAATTTTCAAATGATTAAAACCCAGATTGGATTCAGGCAATTATTACCACTTAGAGAGATCCAGTCAAGCTTTTTTAGCAAGATATACAAAAAGGTGAAAAGTGGTATGCAAAAAGACTGGGATCATCAATTAATGAATTTGTCATAGTGCTCATTTGATTGTTGAATGAAGTCAGAAATTCTAAAAGCTTATTTTTGGTTAGCTAAAGTGAATGTTGCTCTGTTTGACCCTTGTGTTTAAAATATGTGGCACACAGGGACAGAATCAACTCTAGTTTTACCTTTTCCAGAAAAAGAAATTGTGATAACAAGAGTCAGATAACTTTCATTCAAGACATGCATCTATTAAAACTGGTAGCAAAAACAAAAAAAAAAACACATATTCTCTAAAATGAGAAATTTACTCAGTTTTCAAATAAGTTATTTTAGGAGTACAAAACAAATAATATATAAATATTCTCCAACAGGACTCTTTGTCATTAAGTATTCAATGGTTACACTTACCCAGTTTAATTTATTGAACTGACATGAGTAAAAATTACAACTTATTTAAAATTAGTAAGATGAGGAAAAAAGTTAAGGACTGGTGAGTAAAAAAGGCCATTTCAGATAGTAGAAGTATGTATAAATTACAGAATTTCAAAAAAAAACCTGATGGTTTAGGAAATGCTGAGCAGTTCAGTATTGCTTGTTCCTAAAACAACTGTAAGGAATGAGCTAATGATGCTAAAGCAAGTTTCAAATGTGGAGAGCTTCATTGGATATGGGTTTTGAGTTTTATAATGTAGTGTACTGTTTCCCAAATATTGATTTTAGGGAGTACATGGGAAGTTTTTGAAAAAACAAATGCACATATAGTTTGTGACTTCAGGCAAATTTCTATTATTTTATAGATATTTTGGTAGTATTGTATAAGGTCTGTGCAGTAAGTATCCAGCAATATAATAGGAGAAAGAGACAGTTATTGAAGAAGATACAAAAAACATTGTACATTGGACAATGATTCCTCAGTCCCCTTCAAAGTAGGCACCTTGGGACCTCACACAGTTCTTCCAGTGCCATCAGCTGCCCCATCATATTTTCCTGAATCTCAGCACCCATCTGAAATCTCTTCTCTTTCAAAGGTCATTTTAGCTTTGGAAAAAGTCAGAAGCCTTACTGTGCTAAATATGGGCAGTAGGGGGTCTGAGGCACTTGGGTGATTTGATGTTTCACCAAAAAACTCTGCATGAGACGTGATGCATGAGTGGGCACATTGACTTGATGAAGCTGCCAATCAACAGTCACCCATAGCTGTGGCCTTCTGAATCATCTGAATAGTTTCTTTGGAGGAAAATTTTATACAGATTCATTGCTCTACTCTCTCAGTCATTTTGAATGAGACAACCACTCAGTACACACATTCACTCAATGGCATCTGCCACCCCCGCAGACTAGTACAGTGAAGTTGTCATTATGCACTCCAGTCTATTCTCCTTGGCTGCCAGGTTACACTGATGTCACACAAACCATTTTCCTTATATTAACAATGGACTTTATATTAACTTGGACTTTTTCCAGATAGACTTCATATATTCTACTTTTGAACAAAATGCTTATCTTGTAAAAATAGTAAATGTAAAGAAAATCTTGGTTATATAGTTATACAGTTAGAATGCTGGTATAGAAATATTCATCATGCTGATATTCAAATAACTAAACATTGGAAACTTTTGTATAGCTAATAATAAATCAGTAGAGTTTTTAGGCACATGAATTACATTGTTTAGTGTGTCTAACCCTCTTCTCCCATGATGCAGACACTGGGCAGCAGTGTCCATGGCATCATGGATGAGATGAGACAAATTCGCACAGATCACCAAAGTCCTGTGGAAGAAAAGGGGTGGCATGGCCACTCTCTCAAGGGAAGAGCGCCTCAGAGTGCCTCGGCCACTCTCTCAAAAGGAGAGTGCCTCAGAGCACCTTGACCACCCTCTCAAGAGGAGAGCGCCCCAACCCTTGTCTTGACAAGCTTTTATTGGCTTTATAATAGCATACATCAAAGAAGGTTTCATTAATTATACTTAGGTTTGCTTTAGGTAATTACTTTTTACAGACAGCAATGGAAAGGATGTTACGGATTACTTCTTACAGATTAACAAAGAAAAAATGTTGCAAATGCAAGGGAATGATAAGGGTAATTGGTCTGGTTACACTTCAGTCCTTGGGAGAATTAGCACAGACTTCAGGAAGTTACTTTAAAGATATGCAGTAAGCATTTGCTGCCTCAAGTCAGGGTGAGGAAGTTTTAGCAAGAGCAAGTCTCAATGCAGCCTAGGAATAATGCAGGTCTGATTTCCCATGGGAAAGCTGATCCGCGTGTTTGGCATCCTGCATGCCACCACGCACCTATGGGCTTTCCCATAGGGCTGAGCTACATTTGCCACTCCACGCAGATACGTTCCTTACACTCTCAGTTTTCTCTTTCTTTTGATACCTCTCCAGTAAAGATGTAAGGATGGATTGGAATGGGAAGAGTTCAATGTAAATACCCATAAGTGTGTTTATTTAGTGGTATACTGATTTTTGTTTTCACAATATTGAAATTATATCATATACATTATTCTTATGTCGGCTTTTATCACTTAATATATCATGGATATCCCTCCAGGTAAATATAACTCATTTGTAAATTAACAGTAAATATTTCATTCATAACAGGCTATTACTAAAATTTGTTCAACTATTTTCCTATTTGTTGATAGTACAACCGATTTCAATTTTTCCAATCTACAATTTTATAATAAAATATTTGCACATAATCTCTATATACTCGTGAGTGTGTTATACCTCCTTTCAATCTCTCTCTCTCCCTCTCTCACACATGCACGCAAATATACACACCCCATTCAGGTAGACCTTGAACAATACACTGGGAGTTGCCTGACATTCACTGCTGAAGAGAATATGGCAATAGATATTTCATAGGCAGGGTTTGTTCCTTTCTTTGCCTCTCTTTCCTCATCTCTGTTTTTCCCTGTTGAAAGTCAAAGATACAAGGTGGGCAAAAGTAGGTTTATAGTTGTAATACAAATAAGTGCTATAATACTTAATAAATAAAAGAAGAATAAAGTTGCATACTCACAATCGGAAACCTACTTTTGCTTACCTTGTGAGAGCTTACATTGATTATATTTTTTCCTACATTAAACACTGTGAATTGAGAGGTAGTGACGTCTCTGACCCTGAAAGTGAGTAACCAGCCCACAGAGAGTTCCTGCCATCATTCTCTGAGACATTCTCTGCATAGGGTAGAGGTTGGATAGAATGATGTGGAAAGGACATACAAATTTTGATATTTTATAAGTATCAGGTACACTTCTGTTTTCTTCTGCTGTTTTGTGTTTGTGTATATTTCTTTGTTTCAATTCCTTTATGTATTTTTCATCTTTTATTTGTTATCTCTGTGTCCCCTTAATATAATTTTTGTTAGTAAATTTATTTGGGTTTCTTGCAGACATTTATATTAATAGCTCAATATTGTTCACCTATCTTTCTCTGAATTCTACTTGTTCTATTCTGTATATTATTTTTTTAAGAGTTTCCTCTTACTATTGTAATTTTTGCTTGCCCACATGTCATACTGAATAACAGATGAGTAGTTTAAAATCTAGCTTATAATTTTCCACTAAGAATTATGTAGGTGTAATATTGAATATAAATTAATTCTGTGCTTATGGACTAATTATTTTTCATTTGCTCTTTTATTAACACAAACCACTATCATTAATTTATATTTCCTTTATTATATTACTGATTAGCAGGAGTTTAAAAGAATTGTAAATCACTGGATTTTATTCATCTATTCATTTATTCAATAAATATATGTCAAGCCCCTATATATAGTATTTATAGAAGGTTCTCAATGTATACTTGTTGAATGAATGTGTACAATGTGCCATGCACTGTCCTAATAGCAGAAACACAAAGATGAATAAGATATGCAAGGTCCTTCTCTAGGGAGCTTTTGTTCAGGGCTGTGTGTGTATTTTGTATTTGTATTTGTAGTGGAATGTGGAGAGTGATAAACAAGTAAACATATAAAGTAATGTCAGCTGATGATGCAGACTAAGATCCAGTGTATCTCTCACTAGCCCAGGCCATTAAATTAATTATGAGGCCTGTATTTTCACTTGCCATTGGTCTGAAACAGGGACCCTAAATAATCTTGTTGTGAGGCAAGTCCACACCCAGCTGTCCCTGATCCAGTACTTCCCCACTGTCTGCTTCTGCAGGAATGAGACCCAAGAGCTGTCCCACTGCTGCCCCCTGCACAGGTACATCAGCCCCTCCCAGCTTCCCTGTGGGCTCCCAGGGCTCCTTCTCTCCCACCAGGGATGGTAACAGGATGTGCTGCTATCTTGTCAAACACAAGCTCCGACTCAGGGATGGAGGCACTGAGTGCTCAGGGGGAGTGGAGATTTGGCACAATGACTCCTGGAGCACAGTGTGTGATGACTCCTGGAGCCTGGCAGAGGCCAAGGTGGTATGTCAGCAGCTGGACTGTGTCTCTGCCCTGGAAGCCCTGCAAGAGGTGGTGTTTGGGCCAGGAAGTGGGTACATCTGGCTGGATGAGGTACAGTGCAAAGGCAGGGAGTCCTCCCTGTGGGCTTGTGCTGCAGACCCCTGAGGGCAGATAGACTGCAAGCACAAGGAGGATGCTGGAGTGAGGTGCTCTGCTGAGTGAGAGGTCCCAGGAGTTGTGTACTGATTAAAGGAGGTATGACTTTGTACTCAGAAGTACTTCCTCAATTAACCTGCTATTCTGTGCTCTGGCTCCAGGACAGACTATTGACTGATCTCCTGTGATAGAAGAGACACTCATATTTTTAGGGGCCTGCTCCATGGAATTTACATATTTCTGGCAAAATTAATCATGTTAGTATAGGAAAGACCTAGTGATTGGGTACTTATAATCCTATAAAGTTGTAGCAACTGTAATGGTCCAAAGCTTTGCCAACTACCATTTTATAAAAATCCCTTAAAACCAGGTTTAGTTTGGGTTGACAAAGCTCAGGGAAGGACCTAGGTTGATCACATCTTGGAGTTCAGGCACACACACTGTATCTGAATGGTGATTTCATGGTCTTAAGGACTCTGGAGATGATCAGGATAAAGATGGGTTCTCCTGGGCTTATCACCCTCTCTAAAACTACATGCATAACCTTCTTCTCTGCTCCTGCAGTAATTCAGGCACAGCTCCTGCCTCTGGCATCTCCTTCTGGCTAAGATCCTCTGTAATCTACCAGGGGCTCTTCTCTTTCTGGTCCTTATCATCCTAGGAATTCAACCACACAGACAGAGAGCAGAGCCCCACAGTGGACTGTAGGAAGGCTAAGTGATCTGGAAAGCAGTGGGAAGTATATTGTGCTAGTCAGTTTTGATATCAAGATAGTGCACAAGTATTGATCCTCATCCCATTATCTGGCAAAACTCCAGCTTCTCTTCAACAGACTTCAAGATTTGAAAGAAAAGAATCCTTTGAATGGGGTTGCATGTAAAACCACTCAATAATTTTAACTTCCTTTTAAAAAATTATGACTTCCTTTGTAAATAGTGACTGTGGAATTCAGTATAGGATAAAGATCAGGGTCAGGCAATGAGGTCTGTCCCAAACAGGCACAGGGCTAAGAAGGGGCCCTGGTAGCCCACAGAGGTTTTCCAAGTGTGAACATTGGAGAGCACTGGAAGCTTTGTCTCTTATAAAGGGAACATCTGTAGGTTAGTCTCTACACTCAGGTCACTTTCCCCAGTTTTATCTGCTGTCAGAGATGCTCCTAATGAGCTTGTGTACCAGGAGATTGATTACCCTGTAAAACCAGGAAAGGACTTGTCAGACAGCAGGGGTGGGTTCCATGCCTTCCCCTCTTTTCACGAGCTGGCCATGAGTTATCTTCAGCAAACACAAACCCAACCACCAACTCAACCTCACACAATCTGCCTCCTCCTAACCCAGGAGCTGAAAGCCCTCTCTCTACAAGTCTGAGGTCTCAAGTTTGTTTCTGAACAATGACACTGGGTCTCCTACTATGGAAAAAGTTTTTCTGAATTTCTGTAATGTTTTTCTCCCTATCAGGTAACCTGTCTGATGACTCAGTGACTAAGCTGCTATATTTTAGAGGGGACAAGGAGGGGAATAGAGACTCTGACTCTGTTCCAGATAGTAGGTCTTCCCTGGAATGGTGGGGATGAAGAGGAAGAATTTCATCTAAGGAAATTCCTCCTATGATTAGGATGGAAAGGACCCTTCTGGCCAGTTCACAATTTTCCCTCCATCTTTCCACTCTGTGACCACAGAAAAAATATCAGACTGAGTTTCTGTATCCACAGCTACTTCTACTCAGTTACAAACACACATCCAGTGTATTATTATGGATTCAATGGCCATTTTTTTAAACACCTGGCACTGATCATCTCAAAAATTCTTTATCAAGAAATAATATTAGGTAGTATGGTTGAATCCTGAGATAGCATGATATTTGGATAATTCAGTGGATTATGTATATATTGAGATAAAAAAAAAGATTTAAATAAACCCTGAAATATATTGGCATGCTTAGTGCTTATACTTACCAACTACCAGAAGCTCTTATTTATAAGGGACCTAAGAGAGAAGAGTGTTCTCCTGGATCTTCTCCAGATAATAACAATGAACAGCTTTTGGGAGGAAGCATACCAGAAGAGTTCCTGGAAAATAAATTCTGAAGTCAACCGAGTTGTAGAGGGGATTAAAATCCAGACCTCCTGTGAATGGGACTAGTGGGATCTCCTGTCTCTGAGTGACCTGATCTAGGCTTCCCTCTCCCTGCCAGTTCTATGTCTTTCACAGCTACAGAAGGCACATGGACAGCCTGGGTTCTCTTGCTCCAAATGCATCCTCCCTCAGTCACTGATATGTATATGTTTTATATTACAACTCTGTACCATATGCTTGAAAATAGTACCTGAAACTCATCCTTGTCTGTACTTACATCCTCATCTGTTTTCAGAGCCTTCAGGACAATATGTCAATGCCACAAGAAATGGTTATGATGATGTTGAAGAGTTACCTGTTCCTGAAACTCCTTATTCCCTTGGAATGAGGGAGAATTATATTTTCCCAAAAGAGGGAGGTGATATCTGGTATTACCAAAGAGGTGAGTGGGCAGCTTGGTCTCCAGTAGCCTCACTTCCTTGTGATGGAGATGATGAGTGTGGACCTATCTATAGTCAGTTTTTCTTTACTTGGATACTTAGATAAGATCAGCTCTTCTATATCCCAGTATATTGTAGCCATTTCATCTCTTCTGAGAAGAGAAACATGCTGTGTGCATGTCCACCATCAATTGCTGTACACATCTCTATGAGTTGCAGATGCTTTGTTCCCTGGAGGCTCTGAAAACAGACAAGGACATAGGTGAAATACCAAAATATGGCTGAACAAGGTGATGCCCTAAGTCCCCTCTAATGCAGAGATTCTAACAGCTAATAAATATAGATGCCATATTCCATGATTGTCTCAAAAAGTATATATTTGATCTCAATATTCTCAGACATTATTTAAGTCTTCTAAATATTCAAGTATATCAAAGTCAATAATATTCTTCTAACATGGTTACTCACTTATACCATAAACCACTAACAAAAGTTATTTTGCTATGAGTTTCAGGCACTATTTTCAAGCATATTGTACAGAGTTGTAACATAAAATATATACATATCAGTGACTGAGGGAGGGTGTATGGAACACAGAGAACCCAAGCTGTTCACATGCCTTCTGTAGCTGTGAAAGACACAGAACTGGCAGGGAGAGGGAAGCCTGGATACAGGTCACTCAGAGACAGGAGATCCCACTAGTCCCAGTCACAGGAGGTCTGGATTTTAATCCCCTCTAGAGCTCGGTTGACCTTAGAATTTATTTTATACCTCAAGATGAAATATATGTTCTGACAATGATTATGGGGGCTCCTTCAGATTGTGAGAAGGAATCTGGAAAGTTTTTAATATCAATGTAAATTAAACTTATAAGCTATTAAAAAAATTGGGAAGAACCATGTAACCAAATGTCTTAAGTTGCATGGCCCACTATTAATACAGAATATGCAATGGCCTAATTCAGAGTCATAACATCTCAACACTAAAAGGAAACTAAGATATAATTTTCTCTCAATATTTCAATTGACAAAAACCTTCATTCCCTGGGACTAGATTTTCTGTTTATATGTGAGCATGTGGCCCTGGACAGCAGGGGGATCTGACTGAGCTGCCCCCTTTCAGCATCTGACAGAGGACCCAGACTGTTCTCATGAACACTTTTAGGCAGGTTTAGTCTGTTATTGAGGTGTTGAGGCAAGGTCATCTGAGGTGTTCTAGAGAGGTCATCTCCTGCCTCCACTTCTTAAAAAGTCAGATCACTGGTATGAAAGAAAGCATTCATGTCTTTTTTCCTCTCCTTGTCATTATTCATCCATCTCCTTCCAAACTGTGGAGATCAAGACAGTACTACACAGAGAAGCAGAATCAGTCTAAAGGAGCTCTGTCTAGCCTTTCACACAAGCTCTGGGCCCTCACAGATATTTGGTAGCCACTTTGTACTAGTCTCCTTCCTCCAGAGGACTCTGTCTTGTCTTTTTATCACCACTGAAATCTGAATTCTCCTTACTGTTTCAGGCATCTCTCTCCAGTCTCCTAGCGAAGTTGTCAACATTTCACTGGAAGAGAAAGGGTCCACTTTGGTCCTGAGACAAGAAGACTCTGGATGTGATGATGTTGAGCTTAGCACCATGTAGCACCATTCTGGGAGCAAGTAACTCTTCAAAGAATCCTCTGTAACATTGTTTTTCAAATAAATGAGAGCCCTGTCTTCTCCCTTACTGTAGAGTTTTACCTGTACCTATGATGAAAGGAAATTATTCATAATAAATACTCTGAGCTTCACAGATGAATGTTATTCATTAAGTATCTAGGTATTCTCACCCTGCAAAATTTTAGTCTGCAAACATTCTTCTTTCCTCAAGTGAAATCTGTTGAACAGTCAGTGCTGTCGCCTCCACTCAGACTATGCTCTCACCTTCCTTTAGTATCAGAGAGGCTCACACCTTCCTTAACCAACATAAAACTCAGAAAACTGGCCCTGAACTGGGTGCTTACTCTTAGGAAGATACACTCAGAAACACATAATTGAATATTCCAAAATATTTCACCTCTCTCTAAAACCTAAAAGAGAGGTTCAAAGTGAAGGTTGGTAGGTAAAAGGGAAATGGTAGCAGCTCTTTTAATTTAGCTCAAATTTTTATGGATCATTAATAACAAATATCTACATCATAACAATATCTTTTATTCTGACTTTTCTCTTTTCTAGTTATTCCTCAACATCCTAAATCTCTCCATTCTCCATCAAATTGTACATTTATGGTTCATAAAACCTATCATTTTCTATTCTTTTTTAACAGTATCTCTTTTCCATTCTCTTCTCACTGTATTTGTGCAGACACCAAACAATTCTAACCTTCCAATTGCAAGAGCTTTTAAGTGGCTGTATTTACTTTCATCTCTTCCTGTCCCAAACAATTGTTACATATTTACTAGAACTGAATCAAAAGAAAGAGAGAGGAGAGAAGAGAGACAGGCACACCAGACAATGTAGTTCTCCTGCATAAAAAACACTACTGATTTGTATCAGCTATACCCAAGTCTCCAAAATTCAGTTATTTGCATGCCAGCATAATGAATATTCCCCTACCTGCATTTTAACTGTATACCTACATAACCAAGATTTTCTTTACATGTACTATGTTAAAAAGATAGGTAAACATTTTGTTCAATAGTAGAATATATATATAAGTAGAATTTCTATATATAGAAAACATCTATAATATAATAGAAATTTTTCTGAACTTCACAAACTATATGTACATTTACTTTTCAAAAACTTCCCATCTGCTACCTTAAATCAAAATTTGGGAAACAGTACACTACATTATAACCTATGAAGTTCTCCACATTTGGAACTCTCTCTCTTTAGCATCATTAGCTCATTCCTTACAGTTGTTTTAGGAACAAACAATATTGAACTGCTCAGCATTTCCTAAACTATCAGGTTCTTTTGAAATTCTGTGTTATATATGTGTTTCTTCTCACTAAAATGACCTTTTTCACTCTACAGTCTTTACTGTTTTCTCCTTCATTTCTCCCAATTTTGAATAAGTTGTCATTTTTCCTCATGTCAGTTCCATAAGTTAAACTGGGTTAGTGTAACCATTGAATACTTAATGAGACAGAGTCCTGCTAGAGAATATTTATATATTATTTGTTTTGTACTCCTAAAATAACTTATTTAAAAAGTGAACATAAGCCCTGGCTGGCGTAGCTCAGTGGATTGAGTGCAGGCTGGGAACTAAAGTGTCCCAGGTTCGATTCCCAGCCAGGGTACATTCCTGGGTTGCAGGCCATGACCCCCAGCAACCGCACATTGATGTTTCTCTCTCTCTCTCTCTCCTCTCTCTCTCTCTCTCTCTCTCTCTCTCTCTCTCTCCCTCTCTCCCTCCCTCCCTCCCTTCCCTCTCTAAAAATAAATAATAAATAAAATCTTTTTAAAAAGTGAACATATTTCTCATTTTAGAGAATATGTTTTTTGTTTTTACTACCACTTTTAATAGGTGCATGTCTTGAATGAATTTTATCTGACTCTTGTTATCACAATTCCGAGTTGATTCTGTCCCTGTGTGCCACATATTTCAAACACAAGAGACAAACAGAGCAACATTCACTCTAGCTAACCAACAATAAGCTTTTAGAATCTATGACTTCATTCATTCATCAAATGAGCACGATGACAAATTCACTAATTGATAATCCAAGTTTCTTTTGCACATCACTCTTCACCTCTTTGTATATCCTGTTAGGAATGTTTGACTGGATCTCCCTAAGTGGTAATAATTCCCTGGATACAATCTGAGATTTAATCCCTCAATAATTGTCCTAACTACACAAAATTGAACAAACTTCTCCTTTAAAGAGACTAAGCTCCCACTGAGAGAAAATAAGATTGAAAGAGAAGTAGGACCAATCTGAGGGTAACCAAAGAGGAGGTGGGAGGGGATAATGGTGGGGGAGTGGGGAAGGGTTTTCAGGAACAACTAAAAAGGACTCAGGGGCAAAATCAAGGCAGGGTGGAATCAGGGGAGGGAGGTGGTGATGGCTGGGGTTGGGGAGAGTGGTGAAGGGTAAATGCAGACAACTGTACTTGAACAACAATAAAACAACTTAAAAAAGAAAAAATAAATAAAGAAAGAGAAGTAAGGCCTCTTTACTAACTCAGAATCAGGCTCCAAATAGCAGCATCAAGCAAAGAGAAGCCATGTCATTGAGATCCTAAAGATCCTCTTGCTCTAAAGAGAGTTTGAGAGGATGACTTTGCACCAACCTTTGTGTGAGGACTACTTTCCTGTTACCATCTCCTCTGACCTAGGTGCATATCAACCCATTTATGCCAGTGTCAGCTCTGGGCCAGACTCAGGTAGATGGATCTGGAACATTTGGGGAAGATATTTTTTGAGTTTAGGTATAAATCCAGAAATATAATTTACATATAAAATCAATATCCAAATTAGAGCAAAGGATATAAAGTGAAGGTCTGCAGGATAACGTTCTTGTACTTCCACCCTCTATCCATCAAGAAAAGAACCATACAGAGATAAATGCTTAGCACCTTTCACAACAGTCTGTGAAGATTATGGGATGTGACTAGAGTAAGAGGAGCAGAGGGACTGCAGAGAATTAAGCATGTTAAGTGGAGAGTTAATTTTGGTTTCTGAATTACTACAAAGGTGGTAGTTATTTGTGAGTGTTCAAAAGTTCAGATATTAAGCTCATATTCATTGAAAAATGTTAAAGTATGTGTAAATAAAATAGGAAACCTACTCACCACACTGGAATCAGTAAGTAGTGGAAGAAACAAGAAAAGATATAAAAACAAAATGATTATGTACATTTGTAGATGTAAACAACAGGGAAGTTTAGTATTACACTTTACTACCCAGCAATCTCCTCTATTATTGACAAAGTACAAAAATACTATAAAAGGCTAACATAACCAAAATCAAGATATAATATCAGTCAATCACCACAAAAGAACACCTTTATGCTACCTCCTTGTATTCACATTTACTTCCCACCACACTACACCCCTCTCCCTACCACCTGACAACTGCTAATCTGTTCACCTAAAGTTTTGTCATTTTGGTAATGTTACATAAATAAAATCACATCACCTTTGGATGGGCCACAACTTTTCTTACTAAGTATAATATTCCCTAGCCCATTTGGGTTGCTGTGTATATCAGTGGCCCATCCCTTTTTACTGATGAAAAGTACTCCATTGTGCATATCACTTTGAAGACACTGCCACCGGGGCAATATTCCCACCAGAAATGCATGAGAGAACTAGTTTCTCTACATCTTTATCAGCATTTGATATGATCACTATGGCTCATTTTAGCTACCCTGATCAATGTGCAGTAATCAAACTATGCCTTTTAATTGGACTATTGGTCCATGTATGTCTAATATAATTATGATACGGTTAGGTTTAGCACTACCATTTTGCTATTTTCTATCCTCTCTCTCTCTCTTTTGTTCATCTTTTCCTGCCTTCTTTCTAGTTAATTGAATATATATAATATCCTAGTTTAATTCCTCTACTGGCTTTTTAGCTATATATCTTTACATCAATTTTTTGTGGTTGTTCTAGACATTAGAACATGCACCACTATCTTATCACAGTCTCCTTAGAGGTCATACTGTACTATATCAGGTAAAGTACAAGAACTTTGCAACAACATGTTTCTATTTACTCCCATGCTTAGTGCTACTGCTGTCATATTTATCATACCTTGCATGTATTTTGATGACTATACTATATCTTTATGAGTGTTGCCTCAAATTGTCATACATGTTTTGTAGGAATTAAGAAGAAAATGAGATCTTTCATAGTTTCTCATATGTTTGCCATTTACAGTTCTAATTATTACTTCCTGTAGAACTGTTTTCATCTACTATCATTTACTTCTAGCCTGAAAAATTTCCTTTAGCATTTTTGCAGTAAAAGTCTGTTAACAATGAGTCTTCTCAGTTTTCATTGATCATGACAGTCTGGCTGCTTTGTCATAATGACTAACAAGCAGAGAAGTTTCCTACTCTTGTTGTAAACCCTGGAATGGTATATCCTCCAAAATCATCCCCTCACAAAAGGCTCATTCATAGGCAACATAGATCATTTGAAATGACTGCTGCTATTCTGTGTAAGTCTAAACACTCTAAAAGTCTGTTCACCAGCTCCCAGATACTTCTTGGGCACCCAGTCTGTAGAAAGTCTTGTCCTGGACCTCTCCCAAATCTGGGTGGTGAAACGTGTCCTAACTCTCTCTTCCTTAAATTTTTCTGATTTTTATCTCCAAAAACCATAGTAGTCAGCTCTCTTTTGTGACTTCATTAACACCATGCATCAGAAGTAAAAATCTAATATTTTTTGTGAGTATACTTCACTTCTTATTACTTTTATCACTTTCCTATGGCCAATGACCATGGATATTATACTGGGAGAAGCCCTGGGCATCTACCAATATCCATGCTCTGCCAAAACTTATGAAGATGACAAGAATGAGTATAGTCTAGGCCCCAGAGAGCATCCAGAATCATCAGTTAAGTAATAAGTTGGGGTCAGCTCATAACCAGACCAGCACTCTCAGTTCTTGTATTAGTTCAGCAGCCCCTACACACATTTACTATGTGGTGAAGCATTTGAAGATGAAATCTTTTTTGGTCACTGCTACATGATAAGAATCACAGTAAAACCACATCTGTGTTTTATATTTTATGGCTTAATTTTACATTTGTATTTTAAATAGTAACCACATCAAAGCAATCTTTTTATTTAAATTATTTTATTGTGGTTCAATTACAGTTCTCTGCATTTTTCCCCCATTGCTCCCCCACATCCCAGCCAAACCCACCTCCCTCCCTTACTTCTACCTTCCCCCTTGGTTTTGTCCTTGTGTCCTTTATAGTAGTTCCTGAAAACCCTTCTCCCCACTGTCCCTTCCCCTCTCCCCTTACACAATAGTTAGATTATTCTTAATTTCAATGACTCTGGTTATATTTTGTTTGCTTTTTTCTTTTGTTGATTATGTTCCAGTTAAAGATGAGATAATATGGTATTTGTCCCTCACCGCTTGGCTTATTTCACTTAGCATAATGCTCTCCAGTTCCATCCATGCTGTTGCAAAGGGTATAAGCTCCTTCCTTCTCTCTCTGCTGCATAGAATTCCATTGTGTAAATATACCATGGTTTTTTGATCCACTCATTTGCTGATGGGCACTTAGGTTGCTTCCAGCACTTAGCTATTGTAAATTGTGTTGCTATGAACATTGGGGTGCATAGATTCTTTTGGATTGGTCTTTCAGGGCTCTTAGGGTATAATCCCAGCAGCCGAATTGCTGGGTCAAAAGGCAGCTCCATTTTTGTTTTCTGAGGAAATTCCATACTGTTTTCCACAGTGGCTGCACCACAATCTTGAAGCAATATATTTTCAGAAGAGAAGCCCACTCGTCTGAAATTCTTTTTCTGTTAGTTTAATAATGTCATGCCCCTTCATCCAATCCATAAGACTCATATAGTCAAAATTTTTTAGTCTACTGTCTATATTCCTTCTGAATCTCCTCTAAGTATCCTCTTCCTGGCTTTCTTGCCCACTTAGATGCAGGTCTATAGGTGAATGCCCATTTTTCCTTCATCAACTTCCAGTAAAGAGAGATGAGTTGATAGAATTTGCTTAGAAGGCTTTATAATTAGACACACAAGAAATGACAATTTCCTGAAGAAATAAGAGGAAGTAATGCAAGGAAAGCCTGAAGTTAAAAAGATTTGATAACTGCCCTGGCCAGTCAGGCTCAGTGGTTTGGCATTATCCTGCAAACCAAAAGGTTATGGGTTTGATTCCTAGTAAGGAACATGCTTGGGTTGGGGTTTGGACCCCAGTCAGGGCTCATGCAAGAGGCAAATGATCAATGTTTCTATCTTACATTGATGATTCTCTCCCTCTCTTTCTCCTCATCTTCCCCTCTCTCTAGAATCAATTTTTAAAAATACATTTTTGATAAAAATTTAAAAAGAAAAAGATTTGGTAACCTACTCAACATGAGAAAAGAATGATGAGTCTGTATGAGTTTCATTAATGAATTTAAAAAGTAGCCTAGGAAATTAGACATGACAAAGGAAGATACAGTTATATAGAATTACCTTTTTAACTATTTCACAAAAGATTGAGCAGAATAAGAAAAACTAAATTTCATTCTCTCTTACTAGCTAACCTCTGTCCTTCAACTTTTAAACACACACCTAGGTCTGGTATCTAGAAATTATTTTAAAATAGATGATGAAAGGGCACAGATTCAATTCCCAGTCAGGGCACATGCTTGGGTTGAGGGCCAGGTCCCCAGTTAGGGCACGTGAGAGACAACCACATATTGATGTTTCTCTCCTTTTCTTTCTCCCTTCCTCCCCCTTCTCTAGAAATAAATAAATAAAATCTTTATTAAAAAACAGCTGATGATACATCCTAAGAAAAAGCACACATGAATGTTTAGGTTTCTGTTTTTCATGCATTCATCTTTGTAGGAATGAGATTGTGAGTATAGGCCAAGTTTTGAGTCCCCTGGCTAAGCAAGAATGACCTATAACATCCATGAGCCTAGGCAAAGCAATGACTTGAATAGCTTGTGGCGGAGATGAGAAAACAGGTCAATTCACACACCTTGGATTTCCTCTTAGACAAACTGATTGAGGGCCAATCATCAAAGAGCAATTGGAGCAAATTGGCTAAATTATACACAAAGCAAAAAATATTTTATTCTGAATATTTACTTTTGAGCAATTTCCATACACAATGGAAGTCAATTATAGGTCAGCACTACTCTATTGGAATATAGGCAACTAGAATATCTGAGGCCTCATCTCATTTTTAATGCAACAGCTTTAAAAGCCACTGTAGATGTTGCAGGGGCACTTAGTTCCACATCACCATATGCAAAGTCTCCCATTCCCCCCTTGGGGCAGCCAGGGCCTATTTTCTTTCCCAGAATGAACTGCCCCTCTAGGGAAATGCTGAGAGGAACCTGCAACAGTAAAGAGAAGTTTAATTAGAACCATGACAGAAAGGACTAGACAATGCCCTATGGTAGAAGCAAGTCTAGAATACGGTGATGAAATAGCATCTCTGGGGACTCATAAATGCTCAGGTAGGCTCAGACTATTTAGTATTAGTTACAGCAAGTGTGTATCAGAGTTATCCTAGCAGGATCCAGTCCATCTGGGTCTCTGGGGCCATGGCTTATCTAAGAAATACTGGATCACAGGAGATCTGCAACCAACACCAATGCTCTTTGAGCACCTTTTTCCTGGGTTATACAATCATCAGAGAAATAACCCAAGAATGGTAAGAATCATATGACAGGATGTGAAAATTTCACCTTTCACAGTTGTCAGGTCTAAGTTCACAAGGATAAGGGAACAGGAGACCACATCTGCAGAAGTTCAGTTCCTCACTGACAATCTACCTCTGTTTTGGTGGCTTTGACTTGTGTTCCCAGAGGCCAACAAAAACAATCACAAGATTCTTGCACAGTTGTCCTTCCCCGTGGAATCACTTGATCCCTCAGATGGACAAACACTCTTCTCTGGAGAATGAGTATCTTATTTGGCTGTCCAGATGTCTGGAGCAGATCAGATCTTAGCTGCCTACAAATTCTGAGTCTGTAATGCACCACCATGACTTTAATTTTTAGGCCACCATAATCATAGACCTTGTACATACCAGTGTTAACGTATGATCTCAGCACATCTTAAATTGTCAAAATGTCTCACAAATTCCAATACTGAAATATTTTTTAAGCCTCTAACTGCTTTTTATGTATGAGACTACAAAAAAAAATGTTACTGGAACAGTTGATCCATTTCTGGATGATAAGAATGCTCAATTAATCTACAAGTCTTAATGCAAGCACATCAAGGATGCAGTTATAGAAACACAGCTTCCAAGACTACAGAGTTCTTCTTCCCTTCCAAGAAATGTGAAAGGATTAAAGAAAAGCATATGGTGTAAGTATGCTCTTGAACACATGAGGTCATCCAAATTTTGAATCTACAAAAAGAATGGGCATTGAGAAGTTCAAATTCACCCTGTCCAGGCCAGAGACAAAATATGACAGGGATCAACTAATCCCACTCACCTGTATGAAAAGCTCTCATCACCCCCTTCTCATCTGTGGTCACTTCCCACTCACTCATCTGAGAGGCAGAAGGAGCCTTGGGCACTGGTACCTCTTCTGCATCATCATAACCCTTGCTAAAGGCATCAGCCCTCTCGGTTGAGGTTTCTGCAGGTAGATAAGGGGATCAGCAAATGGGTTGATTTAAGTAATACTTACAGGCTGTTCTGACCCAGAGATTCTACTTTGGCCCTGCTATTTTCATGACTTCCCATAGACCAATGCTTTGGTGCAGTAATGGGAGTAAAGGTTCAAGAAGTTCCAGCCAGTAGGAGCCTCAAAAAAGGAATAAAGTACATGAAACTCTTGGGTTCAAACAGAAACTACTACACAGGACAAAGACAACTATAGAATCTGTACAATCTGAACAATCTGACCAGAAAAAAAAAAATAGATAACCAGTGGAAGCCTATCGGATGGAAGAAAAATTGCAAACACTACCTCTCTACAACTTGCAAGACTGAAAGTAGAATGAACTCAGTCAGGATGATTCACCAATGCCTTCAATTGTCAATAGGTGCACTATTAGGAAAAGCTATCCTTTGATCCTCTTGGCAGCCACCAAAGAAAGAAAAGGAAGCTCTCTGTCAAGAAAGTTCCAAACTAACTGCTTCTCTTCTCTTCAGGGTTATTTGGTGCTATTTCAAAACCACACAGAATCTTTGTACTCCAGCCAGTAGGTTGACAACACAACCTTCTTACTCCAGCTCACCCTCCATTGATTGTTCTGTCCTTATTTTTACCCACAGAGTATGCAGGAGAACTTGACAGTGTATCTACTCTGTTCAAAGAGTCTTCTTAACATTCAGTCCCAAATTTCATCAGCTCAGTACCTCCTACACAAGCAGCTATAAACTTTGGACCCCATTCATGGTTCTCTCATGCTGCAATATCTGAAGATGAATGCAGAGACCCAGCCTACATTCATTAGTCCCTCCTGAATTAGAGTTACTTCCTGCACCACAAACCTGCCGTCCCACTCCAGCTTCAAGCATATGTCAAAAGGCAGAAAGACCCCATGGGTAGTCAGGCAGCAATTTTAGCCTTTCTCTTCCTCTGGCTCACAGAATTACACGGCGGACCCTAATGTCTTTACTTCCATCGGGTGGAAAACATTACAATTACTCACTTTCACACTGCAGCCATTTTTTCTTAGCAGCTGTTTTTTCTCTATCCAATCAGAAGAGAGAAATGAATCTATCACATCAGGTTTAGTGAGAAAGAAAGAAAAGAAAGAAAAGAAAGAAAGGAAGGAAGGAAGGAGAGAGAGAAAATTCTAGGACTTTGTAAATATTCCTGTTCAGAGTCAATTCACAGCTTTGATGGGATAGATAGGGTTCACACAGGCCTGAAAACATTCTGCTTCTTATCTTTATTTTTGTGGAGTATGGTACTGGGTTAGGCCCATTTTCTCATGTGGTTCTTCAAATGATTGAGATCTAGAATGGGAGTGAAGAGACAGGCCTTGAGCTAGAAGAAAACAACTCTTGGCTCTCAGGAATGAGAGGAGTGAATATGTACCAGTACTCTTGCAATAACTTTTGTAGTGAAAGGAGATAATTTATTAAATCATTGATAATTTCACTTCTCAGTGAAATAGAAGTAAAGCTACTAGAAGGAAGTTAATTATGAATAAAGGGTTTGAAGGGAAAAGCAAAAGTTTGTAATTGCCCCTGATTTGAATGAGAGAAAAAATCATATTGCATTGTGCCATTTATCAGGTAGAATTTTGAGACTCCAGAGTTAGAAACCCCAAAATCCACCTGTAAACAGTCAAATACAAAATTTCTTGGAAAGGCCGAGAGCAACTCATTGAACCATTAAACCAAAGGAAGAGCTTCTTTCTGGAAGCTAGGACCAGCCACCGCCAGGAGTCTCTGCATTAGTCCCTCCACCTGTCCTTGTTCTTGACCAGCTCCACTTTTTTCTACTGCAGACCAACTCCATCCCCTTCTCTTTTTGTTTAATGATGAGAGAGAAAGAGAGTCATTGGTTGATTCTTGTAGGCATGTGCCCAGACCAAGGATCAAACCCACAACCTTGGTGTATCAGGACAACTAAGCTACATAGCCAGTGCCCACCTCTAGCCCCTTTTCATCCCAAGAGGCAAAGAGGGTCTCTCCTGTCTGCAGCTTAACAAATCCGGAAGAGGGCACTGTCTGGCTTGGTTTGAGTCTTGTGTCCATCCCTAGACCAGGAACTATGCTCAAAATATAAGTGACTCTGTCTGGCTCAACCTGTATCAGGTGCTGATGGTTTGGAATGTATTGCTGAAAGTTAAGAGTAGTAATGAATGACAAGGGGTGAACACGAGCATTTCATGCACAATAAAATTGTTACTCTTTTGGGTCCCTGAACCCACTTCCAATGTGTGGTGAGTGGGAGTCTTTCTACTCAACATCAAGCAATCTTTGACACCAGCAGGATGTCTAAGAGTTCCACTCAATTCTGACACTACCAGGAGATAGCATCAGATTGCACAGGTTAAGGGTTTGTTCCTATGAGACCACCCATACACACACTTTAGGTGCTAGTCTTAAGCCCACTTGTTACCTGTGCTTTTACTTGTAGCTACTTGCTACCAACTAGCTACAAATTGAAGATTACCTCCTCCCTGGGTTTGGTTAATATGCTACAGAGGCTCAGGGAAATATTTTATGTACTAGATTACTGGTTTGTTATAAAAGAATATAACTCAGGAACAGCCAGATGGGAGAGATACTATAAGGCAAGGCACAAGGAAAGAGTGCAGAGCTTCTCTGCCCCCTTCCAACAGGCCATCCTCCCAGAAACTCCACATGTTCACCAACCCAGAAGCTTTGTGAACCCAGTCCTTTTGGGGTTTTATAGAGGCTTCATTACATAGGCATGATAAATCATTGGTCATTGGGAACTGATTCAACCTCTAGCCCCTTTCTCCTGCTCAGAGGTGGGGGGAAGGGGAGAGTGCTGAAAATTCCAACCTTCTAATCAAATGGTTGGCTCCACTGGCAATCAGTCCCCATCTTTAGGTGCTTTCCCAAAGTCACCTCATTAACATAACAAGACATTTTTATTACTCTCAACACTTAGGAAATCCCAAGGGTTTGGGGAACTGTGAGCCAGGAACCATGGACAAAGACCAAATACAGGTGCTCCTGCATTTATGATGAGGTTGCATCCAGATAAACCAGTGTAAGTTGAAAATATCTTCTAAACACATCCTCCCCAGAGTGGACAGAGTAACCCTGGTCCTGAGGGGTGACCAAGGGCCTGCTGTTTGCTGTGGAAGTGGGGATACAGTTTAGACGAGGGCTTCTCAAAGTATGGAACATCCACAGACAGCATCATCTGGGAGCTTGTTAGAAATGAAAATGCGGAACTTCTGGCAAGAAGGAGAAATAGGTGGACGCACCGTACCTCCCCGCACAACCAAGATTAGAACAACAATAATTTACAACAATAATTTACCGACAGAATAACGCCCAGATCCGGCAGAGGATTTATCTGAATGGAAGTCGGGCAGCCAAGAAGTTGAAGTAGACGCATTCATCCGGACTGGTAGGAGAAGAGGAGCCAGGCAGGCACTGGGCTGGCTCGGGTCGGCGGCGCACGGAGGTCGGGGAAAGTTTGGCGTGAAATCAGCGCGACAGCCATCTGGGGCGCAAGAACGCAGCGGTGGTCCCTGAGTACACAAGCTGCGGCTGGCAGACCCAGAGGGGTAGCGATTGTGGACTAGGGCAGAACTCGCAGCCCGGGAGCCCAGAGAAGGGTCTGAGTCCAGGAGAACGGAACTATCGCCATTGTTTTCTCCTGTCCCCGCTCCCGCTCCCGCCCGCCCCCACATATAACGTCACAATCTAGCGACTGGGGTGCCCAGCCCCAGTGAACACCTAAGGCTCCGCCCCCCACCGTAACAAGAGCAACCAGACCGGGGGGAAAAAAAAAAGGGAGAGACAGGGGAAAAATATGTTTTCAACAGAGCAGATCAGTCTCCCAGGACTCATCCTTTTCAGCGACCAAGAAATAGCCAATCTATCAGATGCGCAGTTCAAAACACTGGTGATCAGAAAGCTCACGGAATTCATTGATTTTGGGTGCAATTTAGATGAAAGGATGCAGGTTACCATAAAAGAGATGCAGGAAGATATGCGGAGGAGAGCCAATAGTGAAAGGAAGGAATCTGAGTCTCAAAACAATATAGTGGACCAGAAGGAAGATAGAATCAACCAAGCAGGAAAGCATGATGAAATAAGAATTCAAAAAATCGAGGAAAAGATTAAGAGCATCCAAGACACCTTTAAATGTTCCAATATCCGAATTATAGGGGTACCAGAATGGGAAGGGGAAAAGCAACAAATTGAGCACATATTTGAACAAATAATAAAGGAGAACTTCCCCAATCTGGCAAAGGGAACAGTCTTCCAAGAAATCCAAGAAGCTCAGAGAGCCCCAAAGAAGTTGGACCCAAGAAGAAACACTCCAAGGCACATCATAATTACATTAGCCAAGGTAAAAACGAAGGAGAGAATCCTAGAAGCAGCAAGAGATAAGGGGACAGTAACCTACAAAGGAGTTCCCATCAGACTGTCAGCTGATTTCTCAAAAGAGACCTTACAGGCAAGAAGGGGCTGGAAAGAAATATTCCAAGTCATGAAAGACAAGGACCTACATCCCAGATTGCTCTATCCAGCAAAGCTCTCATTTAGAATGGAAGGGCAGATAAAGTGCTTCTCAGATAAGGTCAAGTTAAAGGAGTTCACCATCACCCTTATTTTATGAAATGCTAAAGGGACTTATCTAAGAAAAGAAGATAAAGAAAAGACATGTATAGTAAAAGGACAGCAAACTCACAAATATTAAGAACCATACCTAAAGCAAAACCAACAGAAACTAAGTAAACAATTAGAACAGGAACAGAACCACAGAAATGGAGATCACATGGAGGGTTAGCAGCAGCGGGGCGGGAGGAGGAGAGAAGGGGAAAAGGTATAGAGAATAAGTAGCATAGAATGTAGGTTGAAAATAGATAGGGGGAGGGCAAGAATAGTACAGGAAACGTAGAAGCTAAAGAACTCATAAGTATGACACATGGACATGAACTAAAGGGGGGAAATGTGGGTGGGAGGGGGGTACAGGGGGGAGGGGAGAGAAGGGGGGAAAATGGGACAACTGTAATAGCATAATATATTTTTAATAAAATATATTAAAAAAAAAGAAATGAAAATGCTCAGGCCATAGACCTCCTAAATCTAAATCAGCATTGTCATAACTTTCCCAGGTTATTCTATGCACATCCAAGTTTGAGAAGTGCTGGTTTATATGGATCAGGGACATACAGGCTGGGTCACAACACAGGCTTACAGGCCAGGCCTCCTGCTGCGTGGGAGGTGTGGTGAGGGGAACGGTAGGAGGGCAGGCCTCAGGCTGCCTCTCCCCAGTAAGGCCACATTCTAAACCTACCCATTACCTGAGGTTTTTCTGAGTGGATAGAGGATTGGAGTACTTTTGGGGCAGAGGTTGCCTGCCTTGAACTGGGTAGCATGAGCGTAAATCTCTGGCTTCTGCATTCAAGCACAAAAGATACCCAAGTCCTCCTTTACAAAAATTCTCCTCTCTTGACATGATTGAAGCTGGAAAAGTTGGCAATCATGCTGCCTGCCACTACCAGGACCCATAAGTAGAGACAAGAATTGAATCTTTATGGATGCTTTATTCAGATGTCAGCAATCTGAGAAAATGTATCTTAAAATCCATCTTAATATTTCATCTCAGGCCAAACTTTTTGTAAGAAGTAAGTAAGAGGTTTAGGAAAGGTTAATCAGATAACAGTTGCAGTCAGGCAGTGATTTTCCTAGTACTTCTTTGTCTGCTGATCAATAATTTTTTATCTGCACCACAGACATTCCCTCCCTGGAACACAATGCCTCAGACACCATCTTGATTGCTTACAGACACCCTGGAACACAAAGGTTGAATTGTTTGTCACCTCTTGGAGTCACAAATATCACGTATTCCAGTTCCTGGAAAAACAGCTTTCCACATGCATTAATCCCTTAAGCATATCAACTAAAACTAAAGTTTAATCTTTAACTCTTGGGTTCCCCTATCATTATGATCCTTTTAATATACATAATCTGCTTAAAGGTGCCAAGTGCCAAGGAACCAAGACTAATATATTTCCTTTGCAAATTCTGTATAGTAGTATGGCTTCAGAACTTCAAATCTATTACATTTTGATGACTTGGTGGAAATTTCAGTTTTAACATTCTACTCCAGAAGCATAAAAGAGTTATCAAAGGCAAATAGTGAAATTGCCCATGCAAGTATTGTTTAAGCCAGAGCATTGTTTGGCCCTTTCTAGCCAAAATGATGATCTGAAATCCTGAAAGGCTTAAAATAGTGTCTCTTTGGAATAGAAGATACATCCGTCTTCTAAAGATGGGCTTGTCAGCTTACAGAGCTTGAGGCCATCAAAACTTCCAACTAAATATCCGCTTCCCCTGTTTATTAAGTAGGTTTTCAGTCATTTCATTCCAACCCCTCCTCCATGCACCTTTGTGGGTTATGATTAGAAGATATGGTCATATTCAAGTAATGTCCAGCCCATCTGACAGTGGCATTGCCCAGTGTAAATTAATTAAAATGGTATTCTATTTTAAATTTTAAATTGTTTTCTTTAGCTGTGCAGAAGCTTTTTATTTTGATGAAGTCCCATTTGTTTATTCTTTCCTTTATATCCCTTGTTCTAGGGGACAAACATATTGGTGAAAATATTGCTGTATAAAATATCTGAGATTTTCCTGCCTATGTTCTCCTTGCTGACTTTTATGGTGTCATAACTTATATTTAAGTCTCTTATCCACCTTGAGTTTATTTTTCTATATGGTGTAAGTTGGTGGTCGAGTTTCATTTTTTTGCATGTAGCTGTCCAGATCTCCCAACAAAATTTGTTGAAGAGGTTATTTTTACTCCGCTTTATGCTTCTGCCCCTTTGTCAAATATTAATTTATCATAGAGACTTGGGTTTATTTCTAGGCTTTCTATTCTGTTCCATCGATCTATGTGTCTGTTCTTGTGTACCAGGCTGTTTTGATTACTGTGACCTTGTAATATAGTTTGATATCAGGTATGGTGATCCCTCCTACTTTATGCTTCTTTCTCAAAATTGCTACCACTTCACACCATTCAGAATGGCCATCATAACCAAATCAATAAGCAACAAGTGCTAGTGAGGTTGTGGAGAAAAGGAAACCCTAGTGCACTGTTCATGGGAATACAGACTGGTATAGCCACTGTGGAAAACAGTATGGAATTTCCTCAGAAAACTAAAAATGGAACTGTCTTTTGACCCAGCAATTCCACTGCTGGGGTTATACCCTGAGAATCCTGAAACACCAATTCCAAAGAACCTATGCACCCCAATGTTCATAGCAGCACAATTTACAATAGGCAAGTCCTGGAAGCAAACTAAGTGCCCACCAGTAAATGAATGGACCAAAAAACTATGGTACAATTACACAATGGAATTCTATGCAGCAGAAAGAAAGAAGGAGCTCCTACCCTTCATGACAGCATGGATGGATCTGGAGAGCACTATGCTAAGTGAAATAAGCCAGGCAATAAGGGGCAAATACCATATGATATCACCTATCTGTGGAACCTAGTCAACAAAACAAACAAGCAAGAAAAATATAACCAGAAACACTGAAATAAAGAACTGACAGTGATCAGAGGGGAGGGGGTAAAGGGATTATAGGGGGAAAAAAGGGGAAGGGTCATCAAGGAACATGTTTAAAGGATGCATGGACAAAGCCAAAGGGAGGTAGGATCAAGGGTAGGAGATGGGGATGGTTGAGGTAGGGGGACATGGTGGGGGGAAAATGGAGACAACTGTACTCGAATGTCAATCAATCAATCAATCAATTTAAAATTATTTTATGAAAATTTGAGGTTAGTAGATACCACATACCCTTTTGAAAGCAAAAACATATTAACAGTTATTTTCCTTAATGGTAATAATTTATTGATAATTATTATAGACAAAAAAGAAGAGTGAAGATAAAGAGAAAGATGGAAAGGAAAATTCCATATCTTCATTTTCATATAATTAATGTTAACATAAAAATATTTTCACATAAATTTTTTTGTCTTCAGTGCAGATCATTTACTTGTGCTAGCTATCCAGAGAGGAAATTATTATTAAATATGCAGAAAAGGAACTTCTTAGTAGCCAAATAGTAAAAATACTGTTTTTACTATATTGCCATGCAGTACCTAGAAATCTATCTATTCTCCTCTGAATTACTCAACTTCTTGAAGAAGGAACAAAAAAATAAATAAGTAAACCTATCTTCTCCAACCCACTCCAGGTCTAAGTGATTGTCTCTTCCAGGAGTTTCTGGACTGGGGAGTGTTTATGGCAAAAGAGACTCTTGTGTTGATGATTTCTCCTAACTTCTCCCTTTACATGGTCTTTGATGGGTTCTAGATTTCTGAATTACAGATACTTAAATGGGTAATTTTTACAAAGAAAGTTAAAGTCAAACTGTAATCTATTCACTTAATCAGTGGACTTGTCTAAGGTGTTAAGGAATCAAGGTTGTACATGAGTGCATCCTGTCTGAGATCAGAGGTTCCAGGTTGCAAGTGTGCAGTTTGTAGGATCATCACAAGATGACAGAACTTGGAATAACAAATTCCCAGAAGCTAAAGGAGCCAAGTAAAATTTAATTGCTTTTTTAATTACAATTAAGATCTATTTCATATTAAATATCCTAGAATGGTCTATTGAATAATACATCAGAATTTCATTGTTTTAATTATGAAAATAATTAATGAATAAATATAAACACTAAAGAAACAGAAAGATGGGATTTTAAGTTGATGGTGGTGGTCATGGTGATAGGTAGATAGACAGATAGATACAGATAGATAGAAAAACAGATGGATGAAAAGACAAAGCCAGCACCATTTTCTATCATGACAGCATTTGCCAAGCAGACCTATGACCTTGTTAAACATGACTGACATTTTACTCTTCTAAGCTTATGTCCCCAGGACTGAAAAATTACTGGAAAAGCAAGAACAGAACATGACTAAACACTCCCCACAGCCACAGGCAAAAGATAATGTTGGAGAAAACTGCAGCTTATGCAAAACTAACTGAAATCTCCTGTGTTACAACACTTCTAACAGTCCAGTGGTCACACAACAGCAACGCCTCTGCCCTTTATGATACAATAAAAGAACACAGTCCCAGCCTTTAGGTGCTGGTGCATTTCTCTGTACCCGCCCCTTTCCTCCCTTAGAAAATGAATAAAACTTTGCTTTGTGCATTTTCCTCTCTTTGTGAATTCTTTCACAGCCTGCATCAGCAACCACCTTAACAATGAAGACAATAGCTGTATAATGGACTTTTTAAATATACTATATCTTTTTTTCTTTATTAAATTTTGTTTTATGTGAACTACCCTTTTCATCCATTCACCAAATGGTGCTTTAGGGGAGATAGAGATTGTTATTACAAGAAATAAAGAAAAAGAAGTCAACATTCAACTCTGGCTTTTTGAAATAGGCTTTTTGTGTCCCAAGAATAACATAGTTTGAAAGACTAAGATTTTCTGAATTTCTAATTGTTCCCCTTTATATATTAAGAATTTGGTTTGATAGGACTCAAAACAATTATATGATAAAGCATAGATAAAGAAGATGCAAAAATATTGCCCTGGCTGGTATGACTCACTGGATTAGCCTGCGAATTGAAATGTTGCTGGTTCAATTCCTACTCAGGGCACATGCCTGGGCTGCAGGCCAGGTACCCAGTTTGGGTCATATGAGAGGCAACAGATCGATGTATCTCTCACATATTGATATTTCTCTCTCTCTCTTTCTCCCTCCCTTCCCCTCTCTCTGAAAGTAAATAAATAAAATCTTTTTTAAAAAAAGATGATGCAAAATATAATTTTAGGGAACCACCCAAACAGAAAAGGGAAGGAGAAAGTCTTTTGTTATAGGGTGGAAAAGGAGAGGCATGTGAAACAGAAAAGGGGGCAGATGCTACCTAAAACCCCCAGTGACCCCGCCTTCTTAGATCTGAGGCCATGAGGGAAAGTATGGCAGGAACAAAAACTCCGGTGGGATGAGGGGAAAGCCAAATGTGGAAGAGCATATGCCCAATTTAGCCACTAATGCCTTATTCCAGTATCCATTGATCAAAGAAGTTCCCAGATGCTCTCCAGAAAGTAGCCCAGGGATAGGTATAGAGAGTAAGAAGGGAAGTAAGGGTTTGCAAAATAGGGCCCTACCTCAAAATCTGAGGTTGTTAACACATGCTACCACCCAATCTCTGTGCCTCCTCAATCTCAGTGTTTCCATAATGGACCCCTACAGAGCACACAAACCAACCCTGTGGTCCCCTCATCTTGGCACTCAACCTTTAAGCACACCAATGTGGGAAGGAAACATTCTATGACATCCCTATCCCCAAAGTGCCTACCAGAGCTCAGAGACAACTTCATGCCCTGCCGAACCCCACACCTGAAGTTCTCAGTGGGACTAACACTGAGGGCAGCTGCAAGAGAGTCCACAGCCTTGTCACATTCCCCACTAAAAATACCAGTGTCAGTAGGTACAAGTTCTTAGTTCCTGCTGTGCCCATTCTTTCTTCTTGAGACTTAGGTAAATTAAAAGAAAGGGGAAAAAAACAGTTGAGCACATGCATCTAATACTTCCTATTAATTTTCTAAGAATCACTTACTCATGCCTAGGACTCATAGCAATTTATGTCTTCTTCTATATCTGTAATGTAACCTATTAATGATAATAACTGATGATAAATATGAGAACCAGAGTTTAAACTCTGGTGCTAGAGCTAGGATCAGGATCTGCTGTCATTTAGAGATGATGCTATCCTCCCTTTGGGTCCCAGACTTATTATTTCTTACCCAGTTTTGGACTCTACACAATCACTAGAAACCATTTAACCAGACCCTATAACATGGGATATGCTTGCTGGAGTCCAGCCACCCCTTCCCGAAGAATGGCAAAGGCATGCATTTAGTGTAACCAGTCACATAAGGTCTCACTTAGCTCAGGACTGAGATCTCATACATAAGGCACTGTTATGGGTTCCAGATCCTGTTCTACAGAATGATGGGCTGGAAAGAAGGGGCTCAACTCAGGGCTGGCGTGCTCTCTCCAACAGCACCTTATAGCCAGTAAATAGCCAGAGCTTGGGTTGTAGGGTCAGCATGGGCCAACTCACCCTCCAATAAAGTCAATATCTTCTTTGATACATAAGAAGATATCAGTGTACAATCTCATAAAAGATTAAAGGGAGTAAGGTTTTAGAAAGGACACTGCCCAGCTGGCTCCCACAACAAACTTGAGAGACTGCAATGTAGTGGTCAAGAGAACAGACTCAGGAAGGAGCCAAAACTCCTGGTCTTGACTCACAGCTTTGCACATACTATATGTGCGACTTTAAACTTCCTGTGCTTTGGTTGCTTCATCTATAAAATGAGGGTAACAATCATGCCAAGATAACACAGTTTTGGTGAGGAGTACTAAGTGATACTATAAATACTAGATATTAGTAATAGAAAAGTGGTATTAGGGCATCTTCCTCCATCCTGTCTCAGGAATCACAGGACTCTAGAATATGAAATTAAATTCTGTTACCTCTAGCCCTGATTGGAGCCTGTCAAAAATCTTTCATGAAACTATTGTGGTGCCTTGGTGGCATAGTGATAATTATGCCACTCAGAGTTAGGAGCCTTCTACAATTGGCCCCTCTCTCTTTTGTGTTCCCATTCTGCGGATTGTGAAATTCTACCTTGGCATCTGTAACCCATTCATGAACTCATTTGTTTACTTGCCAATTTTACTTTATAAGCTCTAATGTTCTTAGTAGAAGTTCTATGTCTAACTCACCTTTATACTCTCAATATTTGGCTGTTTAAAAATTCCAAATATTTCTATTTAACAAATGAATGACACTCTGCTAAGTGTTATATACACAAGTCATTTCAATTAAAAAGAACTGTTTTTGATAACACTGTTCAGCTTGATGTTGTGAAGACCTAATATGCAATGGAAGTTATATCATTTGATATCGTGATAATAGCATTTAAAGGCTATTACATTAATGTGTTTAATACAGTGCCATTGCATGGAATGAGCTATGGTTCAAAGCAACACAACATTTCTGCAGTGAATACAATAAATTCCAATTTCCAAAAACAAATGCAACACTATTGCTAGGGCAGTGCTGAGACAGCCAATTCTAAAAAACATATACGTAACTGCTATGGGTTTTGCTGTGTATTCAAAGAAACAGAAAACAAACCACAGCATACTGACAGGTGAACACCATGAAGCTTCTCGCTCTGTCGGATACAGCTAAGTGGGCAGGATGTTTATATATTTATCATTTGGCACATTTTCAATTAAAACCACATGTGACCACAACAGGAAGAAAATTCTGTTGTAAAAAATTTTAGTTCAGCAGCTTCTATATTGAATAAAAAATGCAGAAGAGCAGAAAGAATTATGTTCCTTTACTTAACTGGTAAATTGGCCTTATGGATTATAAAACAATACAATATATTACAATAATATTGTAACATAGCATTATCATTCTCAATTTACCCATAAGAAAGTGGAAGTTTAAGAGGTTAAGTAATCTCTTTTCTGAGGAAGTTAATAATTAAACACTCTTGCTTGAGGAACAGTTCTTCAAGTCCTACCAGAAACAGTGATTAAATGCAAAATATTTCTTAGAAATCAAAAAGATCTATAAAACATTAAAAAGAAATTATTAATTAGGCAGTTTCACAAAAGCATTGAAGATTTGCCTCACCAATGTGTGTTCCTTGTGGACGGTACAGAGTTAGTAAAGGTTCTTCTGCCAAAGCCCACTTCATCATAAGGGCATGAAAAAGCAAAGTCATGAGATGGCTCAGGTCCAGCCCAACATCCTTGTTCAGCCCTTTGCAGACTTAGACCAATGACAGCTAGCAAAAAATCTTGGCAATGAATGGGCTTCATTCATTTCTCCACAAGTCCAGTGCATTATGCCCAGAGACCAGACGAGGTCAAACCTACCAAATCGAAGACAGCAGATACTAAGTGGAGAGCATGCAGACCAAGGACGCCTTCCCCATTGCCATTAGGGAAATAAAAAGCCCCCTCATCCCAGACAACATCTTTGGTAGGAAAAACAGAAGCAATGCTTCCAGAGAAAGAGAAAAAGCAGCAGGGAGTTTGAACCTAGAATTGGCAAGGTATTATGACAAACCAGAGCTAAGCCGAAGAAAACATTTTAAATGGAAGTCTGAGTTAACTTTATTGAAACTTTTAATCCACACAAACACCCCCCTTGCTAGTGAAAAAGATGAAATCTAGCCCTGGCTGGCGTAGCTCAGTGGATTGAGCGCGGGCTGGGAACCAAAGTGTCCCAGGTTCGATTCCCAGCCAGGGTACATTCCTGGGTTGCAGGCCATAACCCCCAGCAACCGCACATTGATGTCTCTCTCTCTCTCTCTCTCTCTCTCTCTCTCTCTCTCTCTCTCCCCACCACTTCCTTCCCTCCCTAAAAATAAATAAATAAAAATCTTTAAAAAAAAATTTAAAAAAAAAGAAAAAGATGAAATCTGTTATGAAAATAGAGAATACTACATGTATGCATATTCAAATTTTAGAGGACATGTTTTCAAAGTCACTCCAGATAAATCATTCCCAAATCTTCCTTTGTTTATAAAGGCACACAACTGTCAGCTCTATGAAGCTCTTTCTGATCCTCCCTGCTCAGAATTACTGCTGTCTATCTAATCTGTACAAACTTGCTTACTGTCTCTGAAGTGGGAGCTTCTTGAGAGCAAGGAATGTATGTTATTTTTCAATGTCTCTTTAGGGCCAAGAAAAGGCACATAATATGAGCTTAATAAATGTCGCATAAACACATAAATGAATTAGTAAATGAAGGGTGAGATAACCCTGCAGTTAGTGACTACACGGGGAACATGGGAGGTAGAGAATATGGGAGAGACAAATCTGAGCAATCATGATTGGCATATACTAAAGTGGAAGTCAGGAGTTAGAGACCCCACCCATCAAAGGAATCAAATATCAATATAAAACACTTTCAGGTCCCTCTGGGGAGATTCAGAGCATGTTTAATTTCTCCACAAAGCTGTACCTCAGAAGTTTCTCCAAGGCAAGAAAAAAACTGACAGCATTACTATTAAGAACCTGATTGAAGGATGTGGCACAGAGAGTAATATTCATCAAATATTTATTTTCCTAATCCCCAATTAGTTGTTCTGGCCAATGAAATGTCAGTGAAAATCACACACGTCGCTTCTGAGAGGAGGCGGTGAAAAACCCAAGTATGATTCTCTAGTCTCTCTCTTTCCTGCCTCAGAAACTGCAAGAACCAGAAGGAACATCTACTAGATGGTGGATCCTCAGTCAGCCTGAATCCCTGCATTGCTGTGTGCAGCAGAGTCCTCCACTGACAACAATAGATTTGATAAATAAATCTGTGTGTGAGAGCTACTGAGATTTGGGGGTTAACCTGTTCTAGCAGCATAACACAGCCTATTCTGACTGACATAAAGACTTGAAAAGGACATGGAACTTATCACTTGAAGAAGGTTCTTCTCAATAGTTTCCTGGAGAAAACAGTTCCCTAGGTTTCCTTCTGTGTATTCATTCCCAGCTGCTCTATCAGATCTCACCTTCCTCCCTGTGCTAGACTTTGTTGATTCGCAGTCACCATTTCCAGTTCACTTACAATGAAATCTAAAGCCCTTTTCAAGAGTACCTGGATCTAAGTGCATCTCCTTTTTCATTTTATGTTAGTCTGTGCTGGCAGTCACGCTCCCATTATTTATCCCACCTTTGTCTCTTAGTATGTTGACCTTAATCTTTAATCATCTCTTTCCTCCAGCTTAGTCAATCCATCATCTTTGATTTTATTTTTATTGTTCCACCATTCCTGTACAAAATGTAGCACACGTTTTTAAACCTCTTCACCTTCCTCTTGATTTTTTTGAGTCAATCTGATTCCTAGATTTAGTGTTCAGTCCTGTTAATTACCTTCTTGACCAGTGGGTAAGAAATAATTTCACTGAATTGCTTCTTTCGCTCAATCCAAGAAAATGGCACATTGAAAACATATGCACCTGTGAGCACTGTGCTAGGGCCCCTACCAAGGCCTTGGAAGGGGCTGGTGCAATGAGAGTCCATGATGCTGAAGCTTCATTAGCTTCTTGACTAATCCACCCCCATCAGAGGTTATGTAGTTAACAACTCCAGAGGAATCTGACTTCTGATAGGTGGTGATTCTTCATCCAGTTAAATCCAAGGTTAGAGTCAACACAGTTTGCTCTCTAGCCTGAACAGCAATTCAAATCAAAATAAAAGAGGAGCAGAATTTGGTCTGCTGTTCAACATTGCCTATCTACAGCTGGCACCCAACTTTGAAAGCTAGATGATCCCACACTGGTGTTTTGTTGCATATGGAGCTTTTGTACAATTTAGTCCTGCCTGCAAACCTGCTTTAAAACACTGAAAATACAGCAAAAAAATTAGTTCTTCCCTTTAACACCTAAAAAGTCTGTGAACAGATTCTTTCTTCCTTATCATTGAATCCTTCCCCATTCGGACATGCTAACTAAGCTGCCTGCAGGCTGAGGTATCCTCTAAGGCCATATAAGGAACTAAGATGGGTGTAAAGTCTATACCTAAGTACCTCATTTATGCCCCCATTTTACCTCCAGGTACTGCAACCTTAATGCCCAAAATGTTTAACTCATTTATTTACATACCACTTAATCTCCTAAACTAGATTTTGGGGGAATGACTCTGTATTTCCAATGTCTATAACTTAATAGATGTTCAACTAATATTTATTGAATGACAGGATGGGTGCTAGACATTTAAGAGAAATTATCTTAAGTAAGAATGATTTTTGAAAATATTATTTAGGTAACTGATGTTTTAGTGACAAAGGATTTCAGCAATTTTGATTTTCAAAAACAGAAGCAGCTTATCGCCAACAAACATATAACGAATGCTGCAAATCTCTGTGTGTCTCCCAAGATACCCAAGTCAAACCACAGCAGGCTAACAGGTGGGGACCATGTGGCCTCTTATTAAGTCTTAATCAGACCTGACAGAGGAGATAAAATATTTATATGTGAACATATCGTTTGGCTGCTTTTCAACTAAAACCACACAAGAATATAACAGGAAGAAATGTTTGCTATTAAAAAGTACTGCAACACTGTCTATATGACATAAGGATGAAGAGGTGCAGAAAGGGTTGTTTTGCCTAAGAATACAGTTTAAGTAGTCTTTCACACTGTGAAAGAGCCTCTTGAGCTAACTTTGAATGATGCTGTAGAGACCAAGACAATTAAATTGTTTGCACAACACAGTAAATTCCCGGTGGGGGTACCAACAGACAGACAGAGGGGAGCCAGGAGGTCATGTTGCAGGGGCAGGCTGTGTTGGTGCCTAGCCGATTTCTGAGAGGATTTTCCCAGGAAGAAGTCGGCTCTTCTCTGATCTACTGTCCTAAAGTCACAAAAATTAGTCACTTCAAAAATGAAATTAAATGGTCACCCACAACCCTGTTACTACATTAACTCAAGCAATGTAATATATGTAGCCTTAACTGTGAGAGGGGAAGGAAAAAAATCAGAAATATGGACGAGGACCAAGAAAGAGACTTCTAGGCATTCATCCAAGTTAAAGCTCTACAGAGGAAAAGGCAACCTTCTAGAAAAGTTAATCGTTGGTTTGCTCCATCCTCTGGAGCAATGCTCATTCACAGATGCTCAAGATCAACTATAAAAAGTTTGGGTACTTTTTGACAACTCTCGAATGGCTTTCCAAATGTTAGAAGACATAATGGCTGGTGAGGCTTTTTCACTTCTGCTTTTCCAAGACTGATAACCTGTAACATACTAACAGGAAACCAGCTTAGTCTGGTCAAATGGAAAACAGCAAAGAATACCCCACCAGGCCACCCAAACTGTTAGGAGAATGTTGCTGGAGGCTGAGACTGGGGGAGGGGAGTGTCTGGAAGATTTAGTACAAGCCATTGTGATGCTAAAACTGACTTATCAGACAAAAGAAATCACAAGGGCAAACAAAGGATCAAAGAAAGATACTGGAATTCAGAAGAGAATGGTTTCTAGAATCCAACTAGAAATTCAGAGCCATTCTTCATTTTAGGAATTTACAATGATTCCTGCAGGAATTTTCCCTGTGAGAGATAGTGGAGGAGGACACCCAGGGTAATACTCGCATCACACAACATATGTTTTAAAGAAAGTTCTATTTCTCAAAGAGCTTGTATTCCTTCTCTTCATCCTGCAAAGCTAAACTGAGTGCTGATAACATTTTGTTTTTCTGAGGACAGTGATAAATAAATTCTCGAGTTTATTGTTTCTCCCAGGCCTGCAAGTGTTAGGCCAATTTTCTGCACCTATTCACAAGCTGCCTGCAAAGCCTCAGGGTTCCAGCCTCAGGGCAGGGAGATGTGGATGAGGCATGCAGAGTGCTGGGGGTGCCAGCTGTGGAGGTTTGCACGTGAGGCATCACCTGCAGCTTGTGAGCATGCTTTCCAATGGAGTGCACAAGGCAGTTAGTCGAATCCGTGCCCCTGTGAAGCCCTCTAAAGCACTACCTGTTGCTCTCCCCTAGGGGATCCTCAACCCCCAGCTGGACAGCTCTGGACTCAGTCCTCTGGATGGCGTGAGAAAGAAGTGGGTCTCCTGGACCGTGACCCACACACCTGGGGAAGTTAGGCACTCCCCCTCAGGCTCTCACCTTCCCCCACAGAATAAATCTCAGACCAGGAAGGTCTTTCTTGACACTGAGCTGGGCCGCCTTGGAGGAGTGGTGACATGGGTGAAGTGAAACTGCCCCTCCTATCCTCTTCAATGCATCTGATTTCAGATTTTTTGCTCCTGTGGTGTGCGGGAACTTCTCCACTGGACTTAATGGACTTCCACAAAGGCCCTCTCCTCTGTGGATGATTCTCTCAATTCATGTTCCAAGAATGGAAGATAGTGAAAAACTCATTCCATCATGATGGTGCTATCACTCCCCAAAGTCACAGTTCCTTCTCCCTCACCCAGCACCTCAGCTGAGATTCAGTATTTGGTAGGGAGATTCAAACCTTTATTTCTGAAGGCCCCGAGTCCTGAGAGGTCTCATCTTTATTGTGTCGTTGTAGTCTTTTCTTAACCTCTACGAAGAGGAAAACCAAGTTAACTAACTTATCCCAGGTCACCCAGCTAGCAAATGTGGTGTTGTGTAGCCTGCTAGCCTCATTCCCGAGTCTGCGCTCCTCATCACCACTCCTGAGCAACCTTGGGGAAATGCAGTGGGAAACTGAAAAAGGGAGTTAGCGGCAAACTGTTGTAGCTATTAAGGTTCTTTGGCGCCATCTGCTGTTGACCAAGGGTTGGCAGTAGCAAATGGCTTGGATTTCCTAAATTTGTTTGGGCATACAATGGTTTCTTCTTCTGTTGGATCATTTATCAAAACAAAGATATCAAGATTAATTGGTTCTCACTTAAACTAAAAGAAACCAGTGCCTTAAACTGGTTAAACTGAGGAGTGAAAGGCAGAGGACGATGACTCCCAAGTTCACTTCTCCAAGCTTTGGAGCCTGACTCACTTGTGCTTGCTTTTAATACAACCTTGGCTTTGAGAACCATTAGAAAGTAAGACAACATCAAATACACAACAGTAGTTGTAGCAGTTTTTGCTTCAACAACACTCCAGACATTGTTAGTGGAGTCAGCGCATGAATTTTTTGAACTGATAAAGCCTATGTAGTCAAACTTAAGAGGAAGAGCTGTTTAAGCTGTCTCCTCGGAATTTTTCAGAATTATTTTAAAGTCTTACCGGGTTAGATAGATATTAACCCAACTTGAGTGAGTTTCTTTTTCTGTGACATTTCAGACTAAGCCATTCGGCAGGGATCAGAGGATGGAGTTCCCGGGTTGCTGGGAAACTGACTATTGTAGAGCTTAGAGGAGAAACGGGGTCATGGCCCTCGGTGGCAGCCCTTCCTCAGAACAAGACCCACTGCAGTGTGCAGTTTGCTAGAAATCCTAGGGCAAGCTGTGTGAGTATTTTGTCCTGAAATTGTGAGTGTTTTATCCAGAAATTATGTGTGGGTGCAGCCAACAGGGGGGCCCCCAAATAGGGATTTGGAATGGGGTCCAGAACCCAAGGTGTCCAGGAAAAATTAGGATGTCCTCACCCCCTTCCCCCACAGGTGTGAGCTGGGGAAAGGGACACATGGAGCAGGGCCATTGAGAGCTGTTTTGAATAGCAACAGCTTTGAAGCTAACTTCTGGTGTGGTCATTTAACATATCTATAACTTTTAACTGGTTACATAGATATGTTAAATAGCTGTGGCCATGCTCTGAGCCAGGGGAATGGAAGTAACTTCCCCACCAATACATAACTGGGGGGCAGGTCCCCCGAGTTACAGCACCTTCATGGGAGCTTGGAGAAGATTGGCTCCATGACATGGGTCCATACCTGCCCTGACTCACGATGGCAGCCCAGTAAAGCTGGAAGGATATGAGAGTGCTGGCAAGTGTAGCCAATTGTGGGAGGAGTCGGAAATGGGGCTGCAGAGGAAGATTGGTGGGGATTTAAACCCAGATGCGGCAGCCATTGGAGGGAGAACTGCAGGTTTGCCAGAGTAAGGACTCCCGTGGCCATTGTGCAGAAAGGACCACAACCAGTGCAGGAGGAGAGAACTACAGCCCTGTGAGAGAGAACCACGCAGCTTTGGTAGAGTGGGGACTCCCACAGCCATTCGCAGAGAGGACCATGCGGCTGTGGCAATAGAAAGGAGACCACCGCCCAGCTTTAGCAGAGATCCTGGCAACACAGCTGATGGTGCCAGGCACCAAGAGAGGCCTACCAGCTGAGACAGATTATTGGGAAGAACCGGAGGCTGCCTGAGCCATGGACTTCTATTTCTTTTCCTGAGATACGGTACCCCAGAATGGGCAAAGGGGGAAGGAAGGATTGTGTGTGTTTGTGGGTGTTTTAAGGGACTTTGGGATTTTGATGACATTAGGTCACTACTTTAAGTTTGTATAGCATTAAATAAACATTTCCTTTTCACGAATCTCTGGCATGGAGAGATGTCTTTCCTATAAGGCACTGGACATAACAAACCTGGGGGGTTCCTTTCAGAGAATAGAATATTGCCTTTGCCCCCCCCTTTGTTCTGTAATATGGGTTCTATTCTTTTTTCTTTAAAATACAAGGCTGCAATGTACATTTGTTACAGAGCAACAAGGGGGAGGCCTCGAAGGGCAATATACTTTCCCCCAAAGGAACCACCAGGTTCATTATGTCCGCTGACAAAGGAAAGATATCTCTCAATGCCTGAGATTCAGTGAAAAGGAATTTATTATTCATTTGAAATAACAAAAACTAAAGTTCCCCACAAATGCACAGTCCTCCCAGCACTCTCCATGTGGCAAAAGGGAGCACTTCCAAAGCCTCGTGGTCCTGACTCTCACCCAAGCCGAATGGTCCCAAAAAGAGACGTGGTCCCAAAGAGAGACCCCAAATGGCTGCCTCACTGGGTTTAAATCCCAGCGCCAATCTTCTTCTGCAGCCCCATTTCCGGTTCCTCCCACAATTGGCTACAGCTGCCAGCATTCTAAGCAGGTGTGCCCTGTGGTGTGGAGCCAATTATCTCCAAGCTCTTCTGGATCCTGTTACAAACCCCTATTTGGGGTCCCCCTCTTGGCTGCACCCTGTTACACATTTACATAATGGAATACTATGCAGCAGAAAGAAGTAACACCTACCCTTCACATCAGCAGGGATGGAACTGGAGAGCATTATGCTAAGTGAAATAAGCCAGGTGGTGAGAGACAAATACCATATGATCTCACCTATAAGTGGAGCCTAATCAACAAAACAAACAAACAAGCCAAACAGAACCAGAGACTTGAAAATAAAGAACAAACTGACAATAACCAGAGGGGAGGGAGAGGGAGATAATGGGGAAAAAATAGGGGAACGGTGGTCAAGGAACATGTATGAAAGACACGTGGACAAAGCCAAAGGGGGTAGGATCAAGGGTGAGAGGCAGGGATGGGTGAGGCAGGGGGGAAACAGAGACAACTGTACTTGAACAAAAATTAAAAAATATATAAACTTTAGAAATACAAGGCTGAAGTGTAATGTCTAGTGTGACCAAACTTTAATGATTTTCGTCTATTTTTGAACAAGTGAGGATTTGTTTTCCTATATGAAAGCCTAAGAACATTGACACATGGTGAGTAGAGAACCCGAGATGATTTCCAGACCCCAAGGGAACGCCAACCTTTTGAATCAGAAGCAGTGTTTGCAGAGGCTGTATATTTCTGAAGAAACAGGTAGGTTAAATAAAACCCAGTTTCCTAGAGGAAACTTTGATCCAGATTAGTTTTGCCCATCTGTAGAATATTCTTCAATTGGAAGGCCAGTGTTTCAATTGCAATAGATTCATATTTTAGTTGGTGGAAGAAAAACTACTAGGCATTTTACATAAATCCTGGAAGGACTCTTAAAGGATACTGTGGTAGATCACCTTACTAACGGTCATCAGATAAATCATAATTCCTGCGTCCACATCTGTTGTATCTTCTATTCACATTGAGAGATGAAGTCTATTTCTTCACTCCTTTATTGTGTTGGACTTACAAGTTTGTAAAATAAATAATTTGCCTTGACCAATAAAAGGTGGCAAAAGTTAGATTGGATGATTCCAGAAACTTGGTCTTATGAGGTCTTGTAATTTCTGCTGTTCTTACCCTTTTGACACTCTGAGGTCACCATGCTGTGAAGAAGCCCCGTCTAGTCTACTGGAGCCTAGGGACCACCTGAAGGAGAAATGAGGAGGCCTAGCCAATAGCCTGCCACGCTATTGAGACCATCTTGGAACACTGCAGCCCCCTTGGGCCAGCTGGTGACCACGGGCAGCCTTATTAGTGATCCCAGGTGAGTACAGCAGAGGAACCACTCAGCTTGCCAACCCGTGGAATCAGGAAAAACAATTAAGCATTGTTTTTTTTTAAGCCACTAAGCTTTGAGATGGTTTTTTTAATGTTTTGTTTTGTTTTGCTTTGTTTTGTTTAGCAAGAGATAACTAATGCATCTCCCTGCCAAAAAAATTTAAATATCAAACCAACCTCTAAATTCTTTAAGTACACTTTTAGAAAAACATTTCTCATTGAGAAATAAAAGTACAATCTTCACTGTCACCACTCTAATTTGTCCAAATATATTAAATATATTAATAGCCCCCTGACCTAATAATAGCTCATAGGACTGAATGTTACAATAATGATTTTCTATTTGGAAAAGGGTTTTCCAAATGAAACACTGAATTGCTCTGAATTATAAATCTCTTGGTTAAAAGTAAATACTACTTTGACAAGAATTATTAAGTACATATGATAAAGTCTGTTTAAAATAATAAAAATTTAAAATTCTTCCTTTCTAATAAAAAATAATTGAAGTTCTAACCCTGGCTGGTATGGCCCAGTGGATTGAGCACTGGACTGTGAACCAAAGGGTCACTGGTTTGATTCCCAGTCAGGGCACAAGCCTGGCTTGTGGGCCAGGGCCCCAGCATGGGGCATACAAGAAGCAACCACACATTGATGTTTCTCTCCCTTTCTCCTTTCCTCCCCCTCTCTGTAAAAATAAACTCTTTTAAAAAATAAATATAACTTCTTTAAAAGGTTTTTTTTTTATTACTTTGGTTTAATGACCTCAGGGTCCCTGCTGGCTACCAGGAAAAGAAAAAAAAAAAAAAACCAAGCAGACAATAAGCTAGTGATTTGTAATTATGAAAAGACTGAAGAGAAAATAAAAATACAAAGGATTCCAAGTCTAAATTTCTTTTGAATATATTGTTACAAATTCAAAGACATTTTAAAACATTTTTGTTCTAAGATCTTAAAACCAAAAACTAGAAGTTATGATGGCAAAAATAAATTAGAATTAAATTTTAATCCAACTTCACTTGGATCAAAGTTGATATGTGAAATCTAGACATACAAGATTTCTACAGCCCTGGCTGGTGTGGTTCAGTGGACTGAGTGCCGGCCTGTGAACCAAAGTCCGGCCACATGCCTCGGCTGCAGGCCAAGTCCGCAGTTGGGGGCATGTGAGAGGCAACCACACAATGTTTCTCTCCCTTTCTCTCTCCTCTAAAAATAAATAAATCTTACAAAAAAGATTCTAACGTGGCCATGAACATTTGTCTCAAAATATATAAATATCTGTTTATATTTTTAAAATTTTCCCCAGGGTAGTGACCCATGTTGGTATGGCTCTTGATATAGTCTTGAGAAAACCAAAATGAAAACCTTTAAAAGCTCTAAGCGTGGAAAAACTACAAAAACTCTCTGATGTAATTCACAGTAAAACAATACTGAACAATGACATAGCACCCTTGTATTTTTTTATAGACACATACAAGTGTAAAACACGCATATGACTGTTAAACACCTTTTCCTGCTAAACCAGGGCATCCAACCTTCTGGCATCTCTGGGCCACACTGGAAGAAGAGTTGTCTTGGGCTACACATTAAATACATTGCAGCATATAATCACAAAAAAAAAATTCAACGTGTTTTAAGTAAGTTTATGATTTTTGGTTGGCCCACATTCGCAGCCATCCTGGGCTGCATGCAGCCCACAGGCCGCAGGTCAGACACCTCTGGCAGCTAAACCACAGGCTCCATGAACTCAGAGATCCCACCCATTGTATTCACAGAGACCAGCATGTGTCAGGTGCTGACTAATCACTCGGCAGATGTATAATCAGTGCACCAATGCGAACTTGAAAGATAAAGGGAAAAGAGGAAACTGTTGAATGCCATCCTCCAAGCCACCCACCTCCCACCAACCCCAACTTCACACCTGGCCACAGAACTCAGAACCATGTCAGCTCCATTTATTCTTTATACAAATATCTTACAGTTTTATTTTAAAATCATTTACACATATTCATACAAAGAAAAATAAATTTCAGGATGGAACCTTGGGACCATGGTAGTTTAAAAAAAATCTCTGATCATTAGCTACTGAAGACACGGCAGGATGCTCAGCGGTCGTTTCTGGGGGTTGGTGCAGCGCCCCACACAGGGCACAGGTGAGAAGAATCCAAGCTCCGCATCCCCCGGGTACGATGGCCAAGCCGCTCCCTCAGCTTCCCTCAATCTTCACCTTGCGGAGGTACTATAGGGGAAGGGAATTTTTTGACACTCTCCCCTAGTAACATTTCAAGAAGTACAGCAAAGACCTAAGGTAACACAGAACCCCCTTGGCTAGAAATTTGGCAAGATGGCAATTTCTAAAACCAACCAGCTTTCTAGAAGAGCTACTAGCTCAACTCCCACTCACCTGTCTAAGAGGAGAGACTGCTGCACTCACCACACCCCTTATCCCACTGCTCCGTCCTCCCACCAAAGGACCAGAACAGAGCCCTTGATCTGATTCCATCTGGACCATTGTAGGCTAATTCCACAAATGAGTCTTCCTCCTAGCCAACGCCCAAACGCTCTGTGTAGCAACTGACCCCAGCAGTTCATGAGGACCCCTAAGTAATGATGCCAGCCTTACTGCATGCAGCGTCATACCCAGGGAATCCAGAGCGACAGCCAGGAGGGGTCCAAGAATGACAGAGCTATGAGCACCCCAACCAAAACTCGTCTCTGCTGAGACGAATCAGCCTTTAAATCAAACAGGCCAACTTCTGACACCCCATCATACACACAGTCATCACAGCAGGGCACGGCAGAAGATCCTCCTACACACAACTGCCCAAGGAAACTGTACCATTATCACTTCCCAGTTAAACTGGGGGAAAGAACAGACATTACAAATGTGGCAGACCCTATGAGAAATGGCAGCTGATGAGAACAGTTACCCAATATCTCTGGGTCCTACCCAAAAAGCAGCACCAAGAAAGGGCATGATGAGCAGCAAGAGCTGTAGCTGGATGTGTGGCCCTTGAATTACCAAGGGCCTCAGAGATATCACAGCTCATTCTCCTACAATTACGTAGGAACTAGAGCAAAGACTACCCACCCCTACAGTGAGGCCACTCCTGAGAGGCCAAACCGCTTATGATCATCAGCCCACCCCCTTGGTAGGCCCATTTGGGGAGAGGGAGTCACATCCAGAGCGGGGACCCCTCCAAGCAGACACTCACAGGGCAGCCCATCCCACTGTCACTGGGACAGGCCAAACATAGTTAAGAGGGTGGACAGATCCCGGGCATCAGCCGCCCCATAAGCATCGCTCTGGCCTAACATAGACAATGCCAAACGCAGGGTGCTCCAGATGTTCTCTGACATGGCGCCCCCTTCGCCCCGAGGGCCCCGGCTTTTCCTCTGCATGTTCAAGGCCTCCAGGAAGTGTTCCACAGCCTCCCTGTAGAAATAGGAAAGACAGCGGGTGAGCAGAACGCCAAAGAAGGAAGTCAGTCAGCTGATACGGGGAGAAAGAAATCTGGAGTCAGTTAGTCAAATAACAGAAGCAGAGAATGAGGAGCTAGGGCCAAAGGCAGGGAGAAAGTTCATTCATTCATTCACTCCTCAGTAGATACTCACCGGTGAGCCCCAAGGTTGATGCAGCTGATGCCCAGGTTATAGCGGGACCGGATATAGCCAGGCTGTAGCTCGAGGGCCCGACGGTACGCAGCTACTGCTTCTTCACTCTGGTTTCCATTGGCCAGGGTGGCCCCTAGCTTATTCCACAGCAAATAGTCCTGAGATAGGGATGGAGAAGGGTTAGGAACATGAACCACGCTCAGATCAAATTCTGCCCATTCCTCTCTGGCTCCCCAGTCTGTCTAGCTAATAATATGTGTTACAATCCCGTTCCTCTCTCAACAGTTCACTGTGTGCCTCAATGCAACCACTCTCACCATACGGACCCCCTTAGGTTCAGGGGACCCTATATCCCCCCCCCTCGCCCAGTCCTCCCATGGTAATCAGGACATGGAACACTGCAATGAAATGTCCCCTGACGCCAAAGGCCCCAACAAATGATTCTTCCACAGGGTACAGAGTGATCTCCTCTTTTCACTCCTCCCCGAGGCTCACATTGGGACGAACGCTGAGGGCAGCTGTGAAACAGTCCACCGCCTTGTCATACTCCCCACTCAGGTTGAAAAGGACCCCCAACCCACACTGCACATCAGGGTCAATGGATGTAGGGTCCAGGCGCACAGCTGCCAAGAAGAGCTCTTTCACTTCAAGAAACAGGGAGCTGGAAAAGGAAGGGAAAAATGCAAAAAAAGTAGGTGGATGGTTACATCTCTATCACTACACCTCCAGAATAATTCCTTAATTAGTCAATCATATCCCAGAGACTCATCAATCTATCAGCCATCCCTCCTACTCTACTCTCAGATTCTAATTTAGAAACCTGTTCTTCTGTCTCTTCCCAGCAGATCTCCTTCAAGTAGACTCTGGGTCGCCCATGCCACTCTTAGTGCCTTGAGTCTCAATCTACCCAAACTTTCAAAACCAAGGTTCTGCTCCTCACCAGGTTACCATTCTCATCCCAGACCCCCTCACTCACTCAGACAACAGAGATCCCAGGATGCGCTTGCTGGGGCCCAGCCCCGCACCACTGGCCCCTTCTTCCCCAGGCACCACCAGGTGGGCATAGGCTGGTGTGTAGCGCAGCCAGTCTCGCAGGGTTTCACAGGCCTGTCGCTGCAGGGACTCGTTGGTGAAGCTGACAGCCAGTGCCATTAGTGCTGTCCGATTATCTGGCTTTAGCTCCAGACACCTGCTCACACAGAGATGGGAGAGCTGGTACCGCAGTGGCACTGCCCACCCATCAGCACCCCAGATCCCAGCCAAGCTGTGGGATGTAGTCACGATGGCCTCACCCATCAACTCCCTCAGATTAAGATGAAGAGGAATCCTCTACATCTAAGTTATTAGTAAAGCTATAGATCTGAGAAAGGGAACATTTCAGCAGCCAAAGAACCAGGCACTATGCCACAAATAAAACCAAAAGCTGTCAAAGGAATGGAACCAGTTGTCTCCACTTCACTCGAAACCTCAGGGCTTCAGTCATGAGAAACACTCTTGTTAGTGACCAGAAAGAAGACCGGGATCTGGATCTGGGCTCTTATCACCCGAAAGGCTACCTGGAGCCCTGGAGCCACCTCACCCCTCCTTTCAGTGTACTCACTTCCGCAGCGCGCTGATGGCTAACAGTTCTTGCTCATTCTCTGCTTGCGTGGTACCCAGATACTGCCAAGCCTGGAGAGAAGGTAACCGATCCCATCACCCCTGTAATTACCTTTCCACCCTCCCTTCCCCTGGCTCCCCTGTCCACTCGCCACCTCCCTCTCACCCCCCACCCTAGGCCACCACCCAGGCCCAAATTCATCTGTACTGCTCTTTGGGCCTCCCTCAAAACTGGAGGACGCAGCCCCCAATGTGAAGCCCAAAGGAGGAGCCACTCACTTCCATGTGCTTAGGATCCTGCTGCACAGCTGCCTCAAAAAGCAGCACGGCGTTTGGCAGGTCTCCCTCCTGAAGTCGCCGCAGCCCTTCCTCGAAGGGCTGGGGGTGGTCTCGCAGGGGGTTCTCCTCCTCAAACTGGTACCCCTACAAGGAAGAAAAGCCAAGTAAGAGCCCGCTTGAGAAGGAGCCATCACCAAGTAGCAGGCATAGGAGATGACAACCAAGACAAAGGTGGAGGAGAAGGTGAAGGCTTCCAAAAAGATACCTGAATAAATGTGGGTGAATTTTCCATATTGATGAGGAGATCACCTGTGACTACAGTAAATCATTCAGTCTTGTGCTCACACTGCTATCCCTGTTCACAGTAACTGCAAAGTTGGCCAGTCTACAAACTCTGACCCATGCTGGGAACAAGCTTGTTTTAGGAACGCGTATAAAGGAAAGGCAATTTGGAGCCAGAGACCCTGCCATTCAAATGCAGCTCTGACCCAGCTCCTGGAGCCGTGGTGGGCAATAATGGAACAGCATGTGTTGAAGCACTTTGAAAATTGTAATTTATCCCCCAATTTCATTCCTAAAAGTTATCAATATTAATCTATACCTGAATAGTAAATGGAAGGTAGACTCCAAAATCCTGAGAGCAGAAAATGCTTCAGAAAGACACTGTTCCCATCTAGCTGAGGATTTCTCACCCGAGGGACGTTACAATCTCCATGCAAAGTTCTGTGCACTGGTCTTTCATGTTAGGTAGAGAGGTGATAAGGTAAAATCGTAGTCACTAATAAACCATATGACTTGGGACAAGCAAATTAAATGTTCCTTTTTAGAAAGTAAATGGTTACCATCACAAAACAATATACCAGAATGGCAACAAGATGTAAAATACCAGGTAGGGCCCTTCTAAGTGTAGTTAAGGACAAGTTAGGATGAAATGTGCATAATAAACACAATTATTGTGAAACTGCTGAAGAACCAGAAACATTTAAATCTTACTAGAAAGTTTTAAACCATTAAAAGCCATCAGATGCAAATTATTTGTGACAAATAAAAATTAAATAATTACGATGGAGGTTTAAGAAACAAGACATATACAACAGGGATTTGGGGTAAATGTATAAAAAGCACATTCATGTCAAAAATAGGTAATGCTCCTGGGACATCTCTGAGCAACACAAAAACTCTGAGCAACACAAAAACTCAGAAGGTAGAAAACGGCCCGACGCCAGGCATCAGCAAGCCTTTTCTGTAAGGGACCAGGTAACATTCTGTCACAGCTACTCAACTCCACCACTGTACTGAGAAAGCAGCCACAGATACTATTTTAATACTCAAGCATGGCTTATATAATTTTCATGTTGCAAAATATTACTTTTCATTTTTTTCAACCATTAAACATTTTTTATTCTTTTTTTATTTTATTTTAATCATTGTTCAAGTAGTTTTCCGTCCTTTATTCCCATTCCAGCCCACCCACCCATCCCTCCCCACCTCCCTCCCATTCCCACCCCCTCAACCATTAAACATTAAAAATATTGAAACCATTATCAGCTCACAGGCCATACAAAACAGGCAGCAGGCCAGATTTACCCATGGGCCAGAGTGTGCTGACGCCCACCTTAGAATATAAAAGTTCAACAAAATAAACCCTTCTGTATTCATCCTCAACTACTGTCCATCATCAGTCCAGGTATCAAGCCACCCTGAAGGAAACAGTGACCACTGTCACTGTAATACAGTTTCCTAATAAAGGTTATTCCTGACTCTCAGAGCTACTGAAAGCATCAAATGAGCATATTCACCAAAGCCTTGTCAAAAAGCTTAAAACACTATTCGTGAATAGGTATTATCCTCAGCAGACAGTGCAAGAAGCAACACCATCATGTTGTAACCACAGGTTCTCTAAGTTATTCTCTTGTTCACACTCTCTGTCCTATTTGAGATTTTATCAAATGCTAATCACACAGAAATTTTTCAAAATTAGAATATTTGCATAAATTTTAAAAAAGAGTACTCTGGAGATATCTTCAACACCATTACATCCTAAAGAGTCTAATCCGAGTCAATCATTAGGTCTGATCATTGTGTGGTCTATTAAAAAATCTCATGGGATCACAATGCAAAAACAGGATGACTACTAAAGAATGTATCCCATCACAGAAACCTCTCCTTTATGCTAACAGTATACAATGTCTGCTTGAGCTTGAGCTCTCAGTGTTAAGTTGCCTTGAAAAATTAAAAAACCATTAATAAAAAAAAATAGTACATTCAGAGACCCACGAATTTGTCTGATAATCAGAGTCAGATCCACATTTGGAAAAGAGAAGTACTAGTGTGCAAAGCCCGATAAAACAGGAACTGTTCCTTGTTAGTGAGTAATAAAGTAAAGCCTATTTGTGTGGAACATTAATGCAAGTATTTCTAATCCTAATTTTGAAATATCCCAAGGTACCAATGACATTAAATGGGGTTCAAGAATCTAAAAACATAATTATGTTTTTAAGTTTTGAATTTAAAAATTTCTTCCGCCTAGCATATCATTAATATGGGAGTAAAAAATGCTAACAGAAAATGCTGCTCATCTGAAACTAGTGCTATCTCTATATTTATCAAAAGCATGGAAGTTTTTATCTAAAATTTTATAACTTCCCATTTATAAGTCAACGGGGCTATGCAACTCATCAAATTATTAATACAAATTAATAAAAGCAGTATCTCCAGGTACTTCCTAACGTTCTTCCTCAGCAGAAGGCTATAGAAGAAACTCCTATTGTGGTTAAAACATAGGGCAGGGTCCCAGAAAGTCACCTCTCTTTTCTATTTCATTACTGGGGAGCTCTGAGGAAATCAGATGGGGATAACAAACAAAATCATATTTATTTTAGTATTAAGTTTTTTCTTGTCTTTTTAAAGTTATCCTGAACTTGCTCTCTATCTCTGTAGAGCTCCTTTATGTCCAGATCTACCTCCAGCATCCTGCCTCGTGTCTCAGTCCCTGGTTCCGGCTCCGGGATCCCTCCCCTAACAGGTCTGAGCTGAGAAAAGACATCACTGCTCACCTCCCAACTTCCTGTTTTGCCTTTTACAAAACCAACCAATTCTCACTCTTCCGAATCATTCAGCCACTCAATTATGAACCACAGTCCCAAATGCCCTACAACCCACAAGAAGTATTTTTCACAGTGATACCCCCTGAAATGACCTACACGTGTAAGTCAAGAGTATACACTATATGCAAAATTCAATCATCTTTCACCACCGCACTGACTGCTGGGAAACTTTCCTAACATTTATGTAATATAATTCTTTGAAAACTCCCTAAATTGGGGCATGTGGTTCTAATCTCAAGAAAGAGATTAATATTTAAAATAAACTTGTGAGTTAAAAAAGTACACAGATATTAACATGTGGAGGAACAGCGAAAGCCTACCAACTACCTCTCCGCACCAAAGGAGTTATCGATCTTCTCAAAATGTCCTCAACCTCCAAAGCAGAGCTCCCTTGTTTGGGCTCTTACTGCATCGTGTGCAAACCTGGATCACAGGTATCATGTCTTTGTACCATTGTTACTCAAAAACGGCAGTCTAGTGTGATGAACCTTTATACCCCAACCATAAAGCACACTCTCAATGACTACAGGACAGCAGGGCAAGGGAAGGTTTCCGCTTCTTTTCGTGGAAAGGGGCGTAAGAGAAGAATTACTTAGAAGTGATCACCCCGATCCAGGACTAAAAGGAAACCCTGCTGTCTGAAGAACCGGTTCTTACTTTATCGTAGGAAGCAGTCGTGAGGTCATCGTAGTCAGAAAGCCAGGGGTGAGCCTCAGCATCCCGCTTCGCCATCTCCTCCAACTCTGCCTGCAACTTGTCCCAGAAATCGACATCAGACTGTAAGGAAGGGAAGGCAGATAGAAAAAGGGGACACATCATGACCACCCCACCCCACCATTGGCTCCACTGGCATGATTCCCTATGGCAGTGGTTCTTAAATTTCAGTGTGTCTAAGTGCATCTAGAGAGCTTTCATAAAATGCAGATTCCAAGGTCCTACCCCCAGATGGGCATTTCTGAGGTGCCCGCCCCACCCCAAGCAGTTAGGACACAAGGGATCCGGGAACACTACGTTTGTTCATCATCTTTGATGCTGACATACCCAGTCTCCAATGCACTCTTTTCTCTTGGGGTGTCAGCTCCTGCACTACCTGCTCTCACCTCTATAGCTGACTTGGCTCGTTCAAACTCCATATCGAGGGCAGATGTGTTTCCTTGTCTTGTGAACTGGTCCACCCAGGCCTCTGATGTACCCTGTGACAAAGAGGGACGGTCACACCACCACCGCCAACTTTCTACCCCATCACCACTGACTAAATACCCAGTGAACACCACCAACCTGGACACTTCTAAGAAAAATATTCTCACAATCTCTTTCCCACCCACTCCGACCTGGATGCTACCAAGACAATGCAATCTCTTCCCCATCTGGGACTGCTGAGCACTGAACATAAGGCCAGGGCACCAGCTGGCTCTGAAGTGGGACTGGGAGGTGACAACATCCTACCTGCTGCTGTATAAACTCTGCTGCCCACTGTTCTGCCTGAGCTCGGCCCGACCCTGCACCGGACTCCAGGGACACCTGCCCCTCGCCAATCTGCCGCACGAATTTCAGGAACTGGGGCACAGAGACACACATAGGCTACTCGGGAAAGAACTTCCAGGTGTGCACTCTCAACCATGCCCAAGAGGAGCCTGCACTTACCCCTCCCCCATGACCCTTCTGGCTGCAGACAAGATATGCTAAAGACCCTAAAAAACATAGAGAGCAAAACAGAAAGGGATTTCTGGCTCTAACGATTTGAGATGGCACAGAAGAGAGAAAGGGTTAGTAGGCAAGGAAACGAGAGAAAGAATGTTGGAAGGAAAAGGCAGGATCTGAAGTCTCCCCTCTCCAGACTGGAAGGAATGGACCTAGGATCTCAACTCCTCTTCACACTGAGCTGGGGTAAGAGAAGCAAGACCCTTGACTTTCAAGACCAGTTCTGCCAGACAAAGGAGCAGAGAGGTGCGGCTCACCTCAGAGTTAGCCAGTTTGGGGTCATCCACTTTGGCCACAAAGTCACTGGCGGTGTGTTGCAGATCCTCCTCTGGATGATAATCATCATACCTGGAACAGGTAAGGACGAACTAATTTTACACATTAGTTAGCCATTACCTTCCCCATGCTATCCCCACCACCAGCCCATGGCAATCACAGCTCCTATGGGAGGAAAGAGGATGACTGTACTCCACTCTCTAGGTGAGGACTACAAATTCCAGATTTATATTAAAGATGAACAGGGGGGCAGGAGTGCATAGCTACACATCCTTTTACCTCTCCCTCTCCCAAACACACCTTTGCAGAGAGAAGGAACAGGCAGACTCCAAATTAAAAAGGCAACAGGGTGCACAAGGTAAAGTTGCAAACGTTTGGTTAGGACACTTAGGATTCTTAGGGATCCAAGTGGAAACCTTAGGGTACAAAATGAGGGGGCTGCAAGTGGGTTTGGGAATGTGGATGGAGGAGCCTGGAGGGGGCCGGGAAAACTGTCCAATCCTCCTTCCACAGGGATCCATCCAGAAAGAAGGAGCTGCACTCACCAGCGATCAGCGGCAGCTGTTCCCTCTTGCTCTCCCAGCCACAGCTTCTCCTCCGACTGTTCCAGGTACTCCTCAGCCCAGCGGGCAGGGGACACAGACAAAGGGTCTGCAAGGAGCAGAGAGTCGGGGAAATCACGCAGGATTCAGTGAGCCGGCAGGCAGGAAAAAAGAGTACTAATTTGACCAAGCCAAAGCAGATGAAATCCTATTTAATTCCTCAGAGATCCCAGGTCAAAAGAAAATATTATTAAATTTTCAAGATCCAAACCATTCCCCCACGGGGCCTGCGATGGAAATCTACTGAGTTTGAAACAGGCAACCAAATAAAAAAGCTCAGGAAAGGGGTACGAACCAAACCCTTTTGCATAAAGTGCAGAAACCTCATTAAGAAACAGCAGACACTAGGGCCTCCCCCTCCAGGAAGGCACTGCTGGGAAGCAGCAAGGATGTAAGGGCAAGCAGAAGAGCTCTGCTCCTTAACCAAGTCTCTGGTCTGTTCTCCACCTGCAGAAGTCACACCCTCCCAACGAAAGGTGCCTCCTATTTCATCTTATGATACCTCCCAGAGAATCTGAGAAGCAGAAAGCTGAGCTAGAATCAGAGATACATGGCCACTCTTCCCACTGGATGTTTGGGGTTTTGTTTTGTTTTTTTCATTTTCTTAACTGAGATGTAAAATACAAACACTGAAGTACATACAGTGTACCAAACTTAAGCAGACTGCTTTATTAATTTCTGCATGTGAATACACTCAAATCCCCACCACCCGGATCAAGATATAGAGTATTTACAGTTCCCTCAAAGGTTCCCTCATGCCCACACCCCCCAGGGATAAACACTGTTCCGACTTCAGTCACTTTTGATTAACTTTGAGAGCTATCTTTTTAAGCTTGATTCTAGAAATTGTCTTAGTTCCAGTGACAAAGGGCACGACTGCAATTCTGAATAAACATACAAGGCAACAGATCAAATGAGGACACTGAACTATTTGTTACTCAATCTCCAGGACTTTGCCCTTTGCTACTCTGGGGCCAGGAGAAGAAAAAAGGCAAAGAAAAATTATTCAAAGGGGTCCTAAAGAAGGAGTAAACACAGAGAAAACGTGAGCCCGTAGTGTCCATTCCTTCTGCTCTGCATCCACATCTTTACAAACCAGATACTAAGATGGACATCCCGTCTTTGTCTGCAGTTTGAAGATCTGTCATTGCTTTTAATACCGAGAAGATGTATCCCCTTCGTATTAATGTTTAGCAGAATTTTATACTCCATTTAACTGCAACTTTGCCTGAATAATTTTAACAAAGTAATCTGAATACCTGAGAAAGAAATGTCAAACCTAACAAAACAAAGGATAAAGACTCTCAGAATATACCTAATCATAAATAATATATTACTAATATAATCAAAGACACAGTTGGCAATCTTTTTGATCATGCACTGTCTCTTAACTTCACAGGCTCTCAACATTCATATTCTGACTTCCTTCACTAGCTCTTACAGGCAACATTTATTTTTCCTTGGCCCCAATTAGACTGTTGGCTCGAGAGCAGAGACCTAATAAGGAGATGCTGAAAGACTCGGACTTTATAATACCTCCCGGCTTCCCATTCGGCTGAAAAATAACCAGTCCCTCCTCCTTGTTCTCCAGTCACTCCTTACTCTCAGCTAGAGCCTTCTGCAAAAGCATACTCCGGCCACAAGTGCCCCTCTCAAAGACAAGAAGGAACAGGAAAAAATACAAAGCACCGGGACTTTAAAACGGACATGAGGCAGATTAAAAGAAAATCCCCAAGATGAGACAAGACATCCTCAAATATCTGTAATTTGATATTTGGCCAAATCAGCCACAAGACTTAGAATTTTCTGGCATTGAGAACAAAGGGGTCAAAATAAAATTACCAAAAGAATACCACTTGACCATTAGAATATTTTTTGGGAAACTCTTACAGAAAATCAGATCCATCTGGATACCTCCGAGACTGAAGCAACTATGGCCTACAGAGGTGAAGGGACCATCCTGGGTCACATAGGTTAGCCGAGCAAAAACCAACAACCTACATACCAAATACCCAATTCAAAATGTTCACCTCATAGAGTTCCGCAGGGTGTGTTCATTCCATCTAGGTGCATCTACCCCAAGGCAAAAACTCAGAACTTCCGAACCCTTATCCATGCAAGTTTCCGTGTGTGCTGAATAGCACAGTGGTAAAGAATGCAGGTTCTAGAGTCCGCCTACCTGCACTCAAATACCAACTCCACAATTTATTCGCAATGCACCTTCAGACAAATTACTTAACCCTCCAAGTTTCCATTTCCTTATCTATAAAACAGATATTAACAGCTACCTCAGAAATTGTCATGAAGACCAAATGAGATGATTCGCATATAAAACACAAAGTAATAAAGATCAGCTACTGCCATTACAGCTGTCTACTCATGGCAAAACCCACACCAAAAGCAGAAAACGTCCCAGTGAAATTGTTATTCCTTTTACTCCATAGCCTCTTCCTCTGCCACCTGGGGGGCGATCTGTGGCAATCACCTTCTGACACCGCTGCCCACTGCTCCTCCTGTGAGGGCGCAGGTTTGCCGCTCACGACTACCGTCGAGCCTCACATGCCACATAGCTCAGACTGTCTAAACTCAAAAGTCCCTCAAGACGTGTTTCGTTCCTAGAGCTGAACAATCACGACATGAAGGGTTATCTGGCCCAGAAAATTAGGGGTGAGGAGTGGCAGATCCCATCAAGAAATATGGCAGACTAAAAAATGAGCTCCGTGTGTTGACAGGATACTTCTCTATCTTGACTGGTGGTGGTTACAGAAACCTACACATGATAAAACTGTGCAGAACTATAAACACCCAAATAAGGGCATATAAAACTGATGAAATCTAATCAGCTTCGTGGACTGCACCAAAGGCAATTGCCTGCTTTTGATATTGTGCATAACTAACAGGCAAATGCGCTCACTAGGGAAAACGGAGTAAAAGACACACAGAACCTTTGTGTACATTTTTTTTTTGCAACTTCCAGTAAAACTATAATTACTTCCAAATAGAACATTAAAACAAAAAAGAAACTGAACTTCAAGGTTCCTTTTAAGCTTAATTCTAAAATCATAATAATGAAAATTAGAAAATAATAAGGATTTAAAGAATATATCCTCTTATCTTGACTTATCCATAAAGTAATAGGTGATCTATATCATCAATATAAACATATCACCTACAAATGCTACAAGAAAAATAAAATTTAATTACTAGAAAATCAATTTTCTTTAGCTCTTTCTCTCAGATCTCACTTCATTCATTCACTAAATACTGAAGATCCTCTACGTACAAAGCAATTACTACTGCAACAGGACAATTTTATGAGGGCAAACTCCAAATAGCTCAACTTCTCTCTCCAGCTGCCCATGTACCTGACTCTGTGAAGCAGGCACAGTTACAAAAGAATATATAAAAAAGAAGAGAGATATCTCCCAAAGAGAATTTAACAGGTAAGACAGGTCCAACGTGTTTTTCTAAACTTGTTCTTCATTTACAGGTTAAAGATGATTTCAATGGCTGCGAATAATCCAGGTAATTGTAACAAAAATCTCATCAGTCTCAATGCTTATAAGTAGCAATGATTTTTGTTTGTCTGCTTGTTTGTTTGAGGTAAGAAAAATGACTAATGCTTGCACATTACAACAGAAGTCTCTCTGTAGTAAGAGATAGCACTTAACATTTGTATTACACTTTTTTAACATTTGTATTAAATTTGTATTAGTCTAACATTTGTATTAAACACTGAGTTTCAGTCTGGTGGAGGGTCTCTGTTACAGCTTGGATTTCTCATCAATAGCGTAATGGCTCTGCATATAGAGCCTAGAGTCAAACAGACATGAGTTCGAATACCATCTCTGTTGCTGATGATTTTGGACACAGTATTCAACATTTCCACATCTCAGTTTCCTTATCCATAAAAGGGGTAAGGAGTATCTACCTTGTAACTGTTACCATAAAGATCAAATTGGTTTAACAATACAGCATGATTGGCACTATTAATGAAACCAAGGAGCACCTATTATTTACCTTTAACTTAAGGGTGGAAAAGGGAGTCATTATTAAAGAAACCTTCATTAAAAGTGAGGGTTAGCTGTTAGATTTGGGAGTTTTTCTCTTGTGGGTGGAGGAAGTACTATCTTTAGGAGAATAAAACTGATGGATGGGTGCAAAAACCAGTTAGGTCTCGTTAATCATTTCAGGAAGATTCAGTAACTATGATGACGTGAGCACCCTAAGAGTCTGGAATCTGTAACTTTCTCCATTCCAATCTCTTGTTATTCTTGACTTCTTAAACTGGAAAAAGCTACCGATGCTGCTCTCTGAGAGCAAGCAGGAAAAGTTGAAGAGAATGCCCTTCTTCCACGCCCTTCATCAGACAAGTTAAGGGGGGGGGGGCATCAATCTCAAAGGATGCAGCAAGCATGGACACTCAAAGAGGGCAAATTTGACTGAGACCCTGAAGAGCTGAAGCTGCAGGCCGGGCAGCACCGCATAATGGTTACACCTGGGGTCTGGAACCATTCAAACCCAGAGTCAAATCCCAACCCACCATTCACAAAGCTTTGTCACCTTGGGCAAAGATTTCTTATCTATAAATCTATAAACCAGGAATAGAAATAGTAACTATCTCAAGGATTCTCATGGGGATAATGCATTTAAAGCACTTAACATAAAGCCTTAAACATAGTAAAGATTAGCTATTATTATTTTTATTATCATCAGGGTATGTCTTTGCCCTCCAAGATCTTATACTTCAGGGCCATGAACTCAACAAACCCACTCTCCAAAGCCCAATCCTGTTCAAGATGACTTAATGCCAGAATCCCACCATCTGTGATAAAAGCAATCCATCCAGTATCACCACAAAACTACAATTCTAAAGTTCCAGGTGACAAAGAAGTAAACGTAACTCATGTTATCTTTTTCTTTCTCTGTCTGTCTGTCTCTCCCTCTCCCTTTAATCTCTTACCCAGTTCAAACCCAGTCCTCTGATTAATATGTTTCAATTCGCTATTAATATCGCCTAAGGGAAATCAGGTTCAGTGCCCCATAGAAATAAGCCAAGAATCCAGAAAAGTCATAAGCAGCTAAAATCACTCTATATCCTAAGATGATCAGAGCACAGGTGGCAAACACAAGGCCCACAGGCTGAATCCGGCCCTCCACCTTGTTTTATCCGGCCCAGCACCTTATTTCTACCCAGCGGCAGCACCAAGCTCTCACTTCCAACAGTTAAGGAGTAGTTACAGTTATACAGTCCAAAAATTACATTCGGCCCTTTGAAGGCAACAGTGAAGCTGATGTGGCCCCTGGTGAAAATGAGTTTGACACCCCCGGCTTAGGACAACAACCTGCAGCAGGAGTGTCCAACCTGCAGCACACGGGCTGCAATCAGCTCAGGATGGCCGTGAATGCAGCCCAACAGAAAATTACAAATTTACTTAAAACGTTACGAGATTTTTTTGTGATTACATATCTCAATGTATTTAATATATGGCCCAAGACAACTATTCTTCTTCCAGTATGGCCCAGAGACACCAGAAGATTGGACACCCCAGGAATACTGATTGCCCCATAGGAACCATTTAAGATTTTCCCATGATGGACCTCACCTGTAACTTCAGAGATGAATTCCTGGGACCAATCAGTTTCATTATAATCCTGAGTTACATCCACAGCATCTCCAGCTGCAAGAAACTCTTGGGCCCAGTTCTCAGACAAGGCCAAGTCTGCCACACCAGGGGCTTAAGGGAAAGAAAGAGAGGACTAAGAAACAAAAGAAATACACATCATTCTATCATGCCTAAAGAACCCTGAATGCACATGAAAACACTCTGTTCTTTTTGCCTCCTTTGGCATCTCAGTTTCCCAGTCCCAGCAGCATCCAAATAGGGAACTCGCTCAGCTCTCTCTGCACAGAAAATGGTGATCTCCCCTCCCACCAGACTCTGGACCCACCTCTCTGGGGTGCCTGGCGGAAGCTTGACTGTTCGATCTCCTGCATCTCCGCCAGGAGGTCATCCATCTTGAAGGTCTGAGGGGCACGGGATACAAGCGGTGCATTCTGGTCCTGGAGGAATTCAGCCACCAACTGCCAGAAGAGAGATGGCAAGATGAACCCGGCAAGAGACAGGCCCAATGAATAGGGACTACTAATGCCAAATACAAAGAAAGGGAAACACGTATACTCCAGATTTGGAAATACTCAAAGAATACATTTTTAGAAACAAGCAGATAAACTTCATTTGGTTGGGAAAATCCAAAGACTGAACTACGGATAAGCCAAATTTAAAGTAAAAACACAATAGGCAAAAGAAAAATGCAATGGAAGAGATTCGTATATTTACCTCATCATCAGAAGCTACCCCCAAAGGCTTAGAGACCTAAAACAGAAGGAAAACAATAGGATACCATGGTGAAGACCAGACATACAACTAACTTAAACACGGGTGAAAATTCCAGCTCTGCCATTTATGTGACCTCCGCCAAATCACAAAACCTCCCTGAGTCACCATTTCTTCATCTATGAAACAGCTGCCGTCATCAACGTATAGACGTACAAGAGCTTAGTACATTCTTTAGCAAACATTTGTGAAGTGGTAACTATTGTTTGCAACACAATAGAGCAGTGATTTTCAACCTTCTTCATCTCAGGGCATACATTAACTAATTACTAAAATTCTGCAGCACACCAAAAAATATGTATTTTTGCTGATCTGACAAAGAAATAGGTATAATTTTTATTAATTCACACCCAATGGCAATTGTTGTGCTGGCTGTTGTCATTTTTTTATTTGACAATCAAAGGGAAAAGAGGTCAGTGACCTAGACTAAACAGTCAGGTACTGCACGTTTTAAAAAGTCTTGCAGCACAATGGTTGAAAATCGCTGCAACAGAGAAAGCAGTCAAGTGTACGTACACCACTTGGGCTTTCCACCTCAAGAATACTCACCGCCTCGGAGGGTGGGGCTCCTGGTGGCCAGGGACCAGGCCTTAACCCCTCCTGCCGAAGGGCTTTGTCCTGGGTGAAGTGACCCGCCAGCTTCATGAGCGGGTTGGCACCCCCGCATTCAGCCTCCACCAGCTCCCGCATTGCCATGGTGACCGCCAGTTCTCTGATGGGCAGAGGTTAGGAACTGAGATCCCACAGTCGAACCCGACACTCAACCAACCCATCCTATATCTCAGGAAGCAGACACACCTAAATCCCAGGTTAGCCACTGGCCACTCCCACCCCTGTGCCATTTGCTGTGGCCCCCACCTCTGCCAAGAGTCCGAGAGGGGACGGCTGCCCTCCTGCCGTCCCGCCTAAAAAGGCCACCGCTTTCAGCCTGGGCCTTGCCACCGGCCTCCACGACAGGCGGCGGGATTGGTAGTCAGCCGTCCCCCCAGAGGGGCCTGGACCCCAGAAGACTACGGGGGAACAATTCCGCAACAAGGCTGTATCGGGGAATCGACAGGGAAGAGTAGAAACGCCGCCAGACCATAGCGCCAGTCCCCCACACTCCTCGCTGTGCGGTAAGCATCGCAGGGTGACCATCCCCTCCCCTAAGTCACCTGAGCCCCTCCCCCAGCTCCGCCAGGCCAGGCCCACCCTCCGGAGCTCGGGACCACCCCATCTCCCCCACCCCGGGCGCAGCTCCAGCCCCACCCCCGGGACCCGCGAGGACAGGGCTGTGACAAAGAAAGCTCGGGAAAGTGTCCTCTGGCCCCCTTGGCCCTCCGCTCACCGTCGCGCGCCGCGCCGCACGACCCGCCGGGGCACCTGGTGCTGGCTGGAGGAGGAGGAGGAGGAGGAGAGGAGATGGGGCGGGGACTCAGGGGCGGGCCTCACGCTTAAAGGCGCCGTGAGTGCAGCGCCGCTGTCACAGCCTCGCGGAAGCTGTTTTGGGGGGCGGGGCCTTAAGACTGCGCCGCAGCGTGACGGGAGGAGCCGTGAGACTTAAAGGGGAAGCGACTTTAAAGGGGAAGTCTAGGGCTGCTCAGGGGGCCTTTACAAGGTTCACGGACTCCAGGACTTGTTTGAAGGGAAGCTCAAAGAAGAATGAAGCTAGGAAGGGCTTCATGAGTTTTGGTGAAAGCCGAGGGCGCGGGATCCTGGGCTCAGTTCATTCTGGCTCTCCCCTGAAGGCACATTTTGTAACACTGGAGTTGCGAGGGTCCAGTTTGGGGCCTTCCTCAGCCTTCTAGGCCTGTCCCCTTTCAAGTTGCCCCTAGCGGAACATGTCACAGTCTCCATGGAGACAGAGGCCCGCCCCCAATCCATCTGCAATCTTCACGTAGAGGGGAAGATAGCACTGGATGATGACAAACTCCGGAGACTAAAATAGGGTCCAACGCATCCTGAGACCTCAAGCTGGTAACCTACAGGAAAGGTGCAGTGAGTCACTCCTCTTCACTCCTTCCTCCCTCACCACTGGTCAAGGTCACCATGGTGGCCTTATTCCCACTGCTTTCAAACTGGGAAAGCACAGACATGATGCAAGAAATGAGTTTTAATCACGGATTAAGCCTCAGGCCCAGCCATCTGCCGCAGGATTGGCTCTGGTGTCAAACTTCAAGGCCACTGGGAAACCCTGAAATCTCACCTGACTCCAAGACTGGCGAAGTCCTGATGTCTTGAAGAAGAGCAGAAGGTTAGAGCAGCTGGTAGAGGAGCAGGGATGGGTTAGTGCCAAAAGGACAGAAGTCCCAGTCCAGCCTGGGGTGCAGGAGAGGAGACAGATAGACAGCAGGTGGCGCTCTGGGCCAGGCTTGTTATCAGGCTATTCTGCAGATTTCAACGGTGGAGGCAAGAGGAGACCTAGGGGCAAAGCTCCATAAACTTAACTTCTGGAAAGGTAGAGAAACTGCTCTGATACATCTGGGGAACAGGATGACAGGGCAAACCTGAAGACTGTGCAAAATTTCTGCTTTTTCTTCCCTTTTTACCTTCTTTCAGAGGTCCTAACTCAATACCCTTTTTCTCCTGGTACAAAAAAAAAATCCTTGCATGTTCACTGTTCTGAAGCTACCATTGTGAAGCAAATACCTAGTACCTAACAACCTAAACCATGCCAAGGAAGAAGGGATGCCCTCTGGGAAGTACATGCTTTAAAAAAGAGGATCCCTGGGGCAAGCAATGTTTAACCGAAAGCATGTGATATGGTAGAATTTTAAAATTAAGGCAACTAGAGAGGACTTTTCATTACCACTCAAACCACACACACAAAAAAAAACTTCTGCTCTGCTAGGAGATTAGTAACTGATTAGCAATAACTCACTTTGTGCCAGCTCTTTGGGGAGATGATAATAATAACTGATGTTTACTAAAATTCAGGCATTGCAGTGAACAATTTGTTTGCATTAGTGCTTGTAATCTTCCTAATACCCCCCTGAAACTCATATTACTAACCCTACTTTACAGATAAGACATCCAAAAATCACACAGCTAATGCAGACATAACTCCAAATACCTATCGATTATACACTACTGCCTTCCAATGTTAGAGAAGCCTTGCTTATAAACCGTGGAGAACTTTAGTCTCTTAGCTGTAGAATTCTTCACATAAACCTGGCCCACAAGTCCAAGATGGACTCTGGTACTAAGAAGAGAAATTGAGTTACTCAGGTATTTAATATTTAGTTTATTGAAGTTCTGTATTTAAAATCCTAGATTTTGTTAATCCAGGTTCAACTTTAAATTCTATTCATAAAAGTAATAATTTTTATTAAATGAAAACAATCATTTTTCCTTATTCTTTGTGGATTTCAGACCTGCAGGTAAGAGTTGTGTGACTGTGTAGCCAAAGCCCATAGTGGAGACTGAGAAGTAACTAGAGAAAAAAAGTCATAGAGGACACATTGGTTTCAGCGTCTGGTTATGCCTGTGTCTGTGAAATTAAACTCCTTTGAGAGGATGGGTTCGCCAATCAAAAGGTTTGATGTGGTATAACCCTCACGTTCCATTGGCTAATGTTCAGTCATGTGGCTGTCTTAATAGCAGAGGAGGCTGGGAAATGTAATTTAGCTTTAGACCCATGATGAACTGGACCAAAGTTTGGTGAGAAGCTGGTGATCTCTACAACAGTCCACCCCACAGTCACCAGTGTCAGGCTCTGCCAGCGACTTTGAAATTAAACTCCATTAAAAGGATTTTCTGTCAAGAGGTATGTGTAGCTGTTTCTGTTTTCCAATCTTGAATCATCAATTGTTCTATCATGGCTTCTACTGCAGTTTTGAGGGGCCACCTCTCAGTTGTGTCCTGGACCAGAGTTCCCTTATAGTATCTTCTTTCTTCCCTGGGCCATGTCTCCTCCCTCTTAGACTTCTTTAGAACTCACCACTCCTTCTGATCCAACAACTGGTACAAGCTCCACAAACACCCATCACTGTGAATGTTTTCCATTGTGTGGAAAAGACTATTTCCAGTTACCTGGGTTTAAAATTAGTGTTTAATTTACTAGTAGAAAATCTGGTTTTGCTTTTGCTTTAAATTCAACTTACAAATCCTGCAATTCTATTTAAAAATGTACTATTTTTTAAAAATTACTTGCACTTGTTTTTTGATTGATGTTCAACTCAGATTTAAATTTTCTTAACAATTAGTCTCATCTACAGACTTAATACAATTTCCATAACTGTTTTGTATCATATTTGTATGCTTAATATATTTGATGTTTTTTCCTCATGCACTTCAATTGTCTGACAAGGTAAACTTAAAATCCTCACATGCAAAATCTTTCTTATAAGCAAATCTTGTAAATCCAATTACTTAATTTACCACATTCAGATGTTTTGTCTTAAATGTTCAAATAATGTTTATAAGCTTGAGCAGTCTTATATCTTTCAACTAAAAATCATAACTCTAACATCAAGATACTTCAAGTTGAAAATACAAAGCTCAATTTAACTTAAATTCACACGGATTCTTAAACTTAACATTAAAATATTATGATTTACTTCATTGTCTCTATACTAAATTTTATTCCTCCTCAGGAGAGCAGTTTGGCCATCTCAGGAAGACTGGAGTTATTAGGTTAAAAAAAAAAATCCCTGCTATAATATAGTTAGTGGTCAGGTTGAAGAACAGGACAGGAGAGCCTGGGCCTGTGGGGCTATGTGCTGCCCAGGTAATGCTCACAGTAAATACACAGCATTCTCCTGGCGGACTTAGCTCTGCTGGCTGCAAGGTAAGGGCTTCAGCTGGGCCAGTTCATAATTCACACGTGCAAGGCATCTTTCTCATCCCCCCTTATCCCAACTCGGGTGAATGGACTGCTACTGCATGCCGTCCCCGCGGTCTCAGCAAATTTCCCCCACCAGTCGTTCCTGCAGTGCTTCTGGATGTTTCTTGTCTACCTGATTCTCTAGCCCTGTCAGTGCTGTCTCTTTTCTAACCCTCTAATTAAGAGTCATCGGACCCACATAAATCTCCTTTTCCCTTTCATACCTGCCTGGCCTCAGAGACCTCATTTTCCTTCCCTATGTATCTAGCTTGTCTTTAAAGACCATAAATCTTTCTTCCAATGAATCTATGTCTTCCTCCAGCATAACCAGCCATTTATTTTTTCTTCTAATTCCCACCTCTCCTGTTCTAAGAGTAAGACCAAATCCTTTGATGATGATGTTGTTATTGTTGTTGCTGCTGCTGCTGCTGCTGCTGTTTTTAAGCAGTTGTTCACTCTTTGAGAAAGTGTGATTCTTAAGAGTCAGAATGTTTCAGACATGGGCCTTTTCAATTGCCCTCTTGAGCCTCTGGGTTTGCAGTAAGTTCAATTATTTTTTTTTCTTACAAGAAAATTGTATATTCCCTATATAATAAGGGATTCCCCACTGCTTTTGAACTCTTCATTGGAAAAAATATACCACCCTTGGTAGCTAAAGCCACAGTCCAGGTCTCCCAAATTCAAAGTCATGACTAAGGATTGCATAATTAACCAAAGGATTATAAAGGCTACAATTCCAGATCCACCTTGAGATGGTTATAGTACTCATGGAGCTTGTGGAAAAGCCCAATGATCTGAGATGTTGGCTGCTCTATCCCTCATGCCCAAGTCCCGTGATCAGCTCACAAGAATAGTAAGGGGCTGACCAGGCGCAGCACCCTTGGGCCTGCACAAAGCTCACACACACGTTCAGAAATGCAGCTTAGCTCCTTGTAAGGGTTGAGGCTCAGCCTGAAAACCTAGCTGGAAAACACAGAAGTACAAAAAGTTATTCCATCTACCTGTTAACCTAAAAATGAAAAGCCAAAGTGAGAGGCAACAAGCATTTATTTGAGATCAAAAAGGAAGAGCTATTTAGGAAATACCATTTCAGGCAGAAACCCAAATAGTGTTCCAATTGGGAGAGAAAGGCAAGGGCTAATTTTGAGAAAGGGAAGGGGAACAATGACATTATTAGAAGGAAGGTATTTCTATTATTTCTATTGGTGCAGGTAAACTAACATCATGACACTAATTCAAAATATGTCTTTAGTTTTCAGTCCAGTAGCCATAATATCTGTTTTCTTATTTTCTTGACAGTTATTTGGGTCATCATGTTGCTTTAGCCTCAGTCCAAAGGCTGTTTGACCCTGTTTTAACATTCCAAAGTTTTGAAGAGTAAGACGTGCACAGCAGGTCACATGGGATGGCAGCTCCAACTCCATTTTAAAGTGCCTTTTTCTATTTATATTATTTTTCTACACGACAATGCCTCACTTTAAAGGCTTTCACAGCCAAGATTCTACCCATTTTGAGATGTGACCAAAAGACCACCTGTTTGGTGAACTAATCTCTGTTTTTGTGCTAACTGCAGTTCCAGGTCACCTTTGTCCATCTGGCTCAAGGTCACCCACAGAAGTCACCACCCAATAGCCTGTGAACTCTTGTTTGCTAAGACCCTGGCATCTCCCATTACTAAGGCCCCATCTATTAAAAAAAAATAACCCTGTGTCTGTTTAAAACATCCTGACACATACAAAAATAGTCACTCTCCTATGGGCCTTAGCTTCTGTAAGCTGCCAAGGAATTAAAAACATAATAATAATAACCAGGTGTGTCTTACTCCAAAGCATGTGTTCAAAACCAACTACCCTGTGCTGCCGGAATTTTGGATGGAAAGAACTTTAGGAATCTTGCCATCCCTAGAGCGTCATGCTTTTAAAGACCCCATTTACTGTGGCTAGGGATGGTTTTGTCTCTCTCCCAGTAATCAGTGATGATGACAGCTGATGTGCAATATGCTGATTCTGAGTAATTTCAGAAAAAGTTCTTTTTTAAGCAGCATTCAATCCTTTAAGGAAGCAATTCTCCTTTTAGGTGATGAAACAAAACTTAAAGAAGCTAAAAGGCCAAGAACAAACACTAAGCTGCTGGGATTTGAATAGAAGCAGAGCTGACAGCAAAGCCCATGTCAGCCTTGCTCCCCACCACCTCACCCGGCAAGGGGGACCTCTGTGCTGTAAGATCTCCTCAAAGCAACACGATAGCACGTCAAGAGTAGGGGCTTGAGGTAGAGGGTCCTTGGCCCTGGGGTCTGTGAGGGGGCCGCTAAACTGTCAGGGGATAAGGTAGCAGGAGCATCTTAAGTCCACCTGGTACCCTGGGGCTTTGACCAGTTGTCATCTGGAAGATGTATTACCCTCTCTTCACTGCGTCATGCCTTTTGGACTTGACATTCTCTCTAACACCACAGCATGAATGAAGACTACTCTCCCTTCAGGCCTAATTTAAAATTAGAAGTCTTCTCAAATATTGCTTCTGTCCACTAACACCCTCTTCCCCCCACCACTCCCCAGAGCCAGCCATACTGCATCCCTTGGAGGGGCTGCAGTATAATCCTAACTGCACCTGTTTACAGGGAAAAGACGGCATCTAATGGGGAGATGGGAGCGGGCTGCCGACCTGAGGTGAGAACGTGGGAGGCTTGGGTCAGGTCTTTGAGACTAGATATTTGGGCCAGACATTCCCTTATCCTTGTGGATTAGAATCCTCACCCACACATCTTGGGGCTCCTACTCCTGTTCTGACAAAGCCACCTCTATCACATCCCAGAGTCTCCATCACCCACTGTTGCTAAATTTAAACCCTCATCTGTCCTTTTCCTGTAGGATGTGGGTATTTTAAGAGAGCGACAGCGTGGTGCTACAGGAGATGCAGTGACACCAGCACTGTGAAAATAACCGTGCCAGCCCCTCCTCTCTGTCTGTCAGATGTGCCTGCCCGCCAGGGACTCGCCGAAAGAATGCTGGGTGAGGAGAGGGCTCCCAGAAGGTGGAGTTCAGGAAAACATACCCACAGTGCACATAGGAACAGAGCGGACACAAACTTGTCCTCAGACACCCCCCTGAGACATCCCAGGCTCTGAGGGACCCACCAGATCAACATAGAGTCCAGAGGAGCCCTGAGGTGTGATAAGTCTGGGGGATCTAGGGGACACACTTTGGGGAAGAAACAAGGACATTACAATCTGATGCACATATGAGATCTTCCATAGCCCCTAGAACACTGGGAGCAGAAGTGTCATTCTTTATCTACCCAACGAAGTCCCCAGAGAGGGGGCTGGTGAGTGGGGAAATGGAGGTTTCCAAATTCTTGCTGATTGATGCATCCACCCAAAGATTGCAGGGTGGAATGGAGAATCCTGAAGTGAGCAGAACCCTCCTGCATTTACACAAAACCTGTGTGTGTGTATGTGTGTGTGTGTGTGTGTACACATGCATGCATGCCCACTGACCACAAGGCACAAGGGCCAGTTTTCAGGTCTCTGGTCTGGTAACAGGAAGGAGGACACACTTTGTTCTTGAACCCATGAATACCATATCTGCCCCTACAGCATGGTTTTTCCCAAGGGCATAGCTCTTCATCATGCACCTTTCAGGAAGCTAATTAATTTTCACTGCAAAGAGGACTTCAGGGGAAAACATCCCCCCAGTGTAGAAGAAAAGAATGGAGTCAAGCCAAAGGAAATGTGTTGGCTATTTCAAGTTAAATGGGAATAAGTAACTTGGAAATACTGCCCAAGGGCTGCCACCCTAAGATCTTGCCAGCTTCTGTGAGGGAGGTTACGGAACAGCCTTCCAGATCTTGAACAACAAAATAAAAACCCACTTGGACTCCTGCCTGCTGTCCTTTCTCTGTGTAATCAGAGCTGGCATCTTGCCTCGCTCCTGATTCCTATTGTGTGTGCGAGTGTTTGAGAAAGAGAGAGAGGGATTGAGAGGGGTGGGCCAGAAAGCAAGGGCAGTGGTTTGGTGGCACAAAGAGTTCAAGATCTTCTCCAGGCCCCCTGGCTCCTACTTATACCACCACCCCCACCCTACCCACGACCCGTCTATGTGTCTGTCATATAGGGAGACAGCAGTAACCACACACTGGGGTCTGGGGTATCAGACACAAGGGACAGGAAAGGTTACACCTGTAAGATATAATCAGTGATCAGTGGCTCTGATTCTGGAGTCTCCCAGAAACTAATGTAAAATGGTACATTTCAGAAGAAACCCCATCCCGGAGACCTGGTCCAGAAAGACCACGAGGCTGGTCAAGGTTGGGCAGATGCTAAGAAAGACCACGCTGCCACTTGCCATTCTGTGCTGCAGACGTATGTACATCAAGCGGGGAACAGAGTCCACGGCAAGCTCCCCCTTTCCCCCACATGCTCCCTAGAGCTGTTGCTTGAACTGGATAGAGGTGAGTAAGGACCCAAGGTCTACGTCTCAGCCACAGTGTGGGGGCTCCAAGGACACGCACGGAAATAATGGGATGAACTTGGCTTCAGCTTCTCTACATGGGAAGCTGTCATCTCTGAGACCAGAGTGGGCACAGATGAGGAGGGATGGCCAAGGGAAAGAAAATGGGGTGAACATATTGAAATTCAGGACCACAAACTCTCTCTCATACCTCTCTACCTATTGAGCCATCATCACCTGAGCTCCTGAGGGAGTGAGGTTGAACAGGCAGAGCCGCCTCCCACATGGTATTGCCACATAGAAACATCAGCTTGGTATCCAGGCAACCCCACCATAGAAGAGGCTGCCGCAGGGCAACCGCTTGGCCACCTCTGTCCTCTATGCACTGACCTCCTGGGCCAGAGGGCCACTTCTGCCGTAACTCTCTCAGTGTGAGAGCCACACATATCACCTCATTCATCACTTACAGAGCCCCTACCATGTGCCAGACCCTATACAATTTGCTGAGGATACAGTAAATCTGGTGATGGAGACAGACATGAACCACAGTATAGTAGGAAGTGCTGTGATGGAGGCATAAACAAGAGGGGCCAGAGCACAGAAGGCTTCCTGGAAGAGGCAACATTGGAACTAGGTGTTCAATAATAAGTAGAAGATTGCACACAAAGTAGGATAGAGAAGTACAGAAGTAGAATATTTAAGTAGAACATATGCACGCAAAGGGGAAAGAGCATGGTGGACAGAGGGAACAGTATGTGCAAAGGTGCAGAGGCAAGAAAGAGCAGGGTGAATTTGGAGAAGCACTAGTGGTTTGTGTGGCCAGAGACTAGGTGTGCAGGGGTGGTGGCGGAGGGGTGAGGGAGAGGCCCGGCCTGACTCACCTGGGTGAAGGGGCCTCCCAATGTGTCAGAACTTGACCCCGGCAGTGACAGAGAGATAGAGAAGGCTCTAAGAGGAGAGTGGCACAACCAGAGTTGTACTTTAGAGAGGTCACTCAGACCAGAGTCAGGCTGGGGTAGCATAAGACACCAGAGGCAAGGCGAACAGGTAGGAGGCAAGTAGGATGCCCTGGCAACAGACCAGGCTTGTACTGAAAAGGGGTTGAGTCAAGACAGCAGCAGCAGTAGGGAAAAGAGAAAGAAAAAGACATACTGAGAGATTTTAAGGGGTAAAAATGACAGGGTTTCATCCCCACTTGGACATGAGGTTAAGAGAGAGGGAGGAATCAAGGCTGACACCCAGGTTTCTGGCTTAGGTAACTGGGCAAAAGGCAACAGGGAGCACTAAGCAAGAATAGAGCAGAATTTGAGCCATAGTTAAGTTTGAGGCAAAAGGTGCCTGAGCAGACATACCAGTAGGTAGTTGCAAGTAGGGGTCAGGAAAGAGGTCTGGGTGGTAGAAATCTAAGTGGAGGCATCCACACACAGCTGGTAGTTGAAGCCATGGGCAAGGATGGGGCACCCAGCAGAAGTAGGACAGGGCACTGGGTAGGGCACAGGACGGGCCCGTGAGCTCCACCTCCACCCTACCTCAGCTAACAGGACCCCCAGAGCACATTACTGATACTCCAAGCCTCTCATCCTACAGGAAGGAATTAAGACTCAGACCCCTGGTATTTCCTAGGGCAAGGACAGCACGGGAAGGATGCTCCCACTACAGTTCCCTCTTCTGAAACAACCGCATCTGGTTCCTGCTCCTCACTACCTAGGGAACGTGTCTCAGAGCCCATTCCTTCCGGTTACAAGGAGCAGGGCTGCCTGCCCTTACCTCCTGGACTCCCAAGCTAGGAGCCCATGTGCTCCAGCTGGAATTCCAAGAGATGGGGAGGGACTGACAGTGACCCCACCAAGCCCAGGCCTCTGTGGTTTCCCCCTGAATTGCCTCCGTTTTTCCCGGGAGCGCTGGGGGAAGACGGCATGAGAGCAATCTGACCCTGGCTGACTTCCCTGTGGCCTGGCAGCCTGTGCTGGCACTCAAGACAGCCAGCCCTGGCCCCCTCGCCTCACCCCTGTTCAGAGACCCAAATGGGCCTTGACACCCAAGGGCCCGCATCCCACACAGTGCCCACATGGGATCACGCAGGCAGGAGGCAGCTCATGGGGCTTTTTTTCTGGTTGTTTTATTTGAAAACCCTCAGGTGTGTCCCCTCCCTCACCACACCAGTCCCCTACCCCCACCCCAGGACATGACGATGCCACACGCACACACAAGGCTGTGAGCTGCACACGGAACACAGGGCTGTGCTCACGACAACATGAAAAAATATACATTATATATAGTACACCGGGGCCCCTACTCCCGCTCCCACCCCCACAGCCTAACCATGACCAGGTCATGTAGGAAGGGGCAGGGGCTGTAGGACCGCAGGCAAGGACAGGAGGGGAAAGGGGGCAACAAAGGAAGGGAAGTGGGCACGGTGAAGAAGCAGGGGTCCCCAGAGTGAGATGGAGAGGGGGGAGATCAGAAGAGAAGCAGGAAGGCCCTGTGGAGGGGGCTGAGGGAGGAAGGCCTCATGGAGAGGAGAGTAGGGAAGGGCAGAGGGTTCCTTCAATCCCACCCTTGGCCACTGCCGTTGCTACTGACGCCACCCACCCCGCAATCAATACAGAGCCTGGCTGGTGGGGGGAGAGACAGAGACACGGGTGAGCTAGGAGGAGGCTGCTCCGGGGGTGGGGCAGAAAAGGCAGCCAACATCTCCCACACTGGGGCAACAAGGGCCCAGAGGCATGAGAGCGAGGTGGGCTGGGGATTGGGGAGGGTAGACTCCAGTGGGACCCACTGGATTTTGAGATTCAAGGATGACTCAAGCTCTCTCCCTCTTGGTCTCTCTTCTCTCAGAATGTCCTTCTCTCTTTTCTGGGGGTGTCTCTGTCTCGCCAGGGCAGAATTCTTTCTCTGTTTGGAGAGGGGTATGGGCCTTAGTAGCGGTGCGGGGGGGTCTCAATGATGCGTCTCTCGTCACTGCTGGGCGAGTCGGCTGCCTCTGAGTCACTGCTGTCTTCGTCTTCCTGCTGGCCACCCGCAGGCCCCGCCACACAGGCTTGCCGGTTCTGGTAGGACTGCAGAAGGCAAAGTGGAGAGGAGAGGGGCTCAGCAGCCTCACACACCCCAGAGCCTCTCCTTTGGAGCCATACTCCCTCAATCTTCTTACTGCCACCCCACCCCACCTCCTCCCCCATCCAGACCTTTCTCCTTCCTGCTCACGAGTCTGCCCAGAGATTTTTCCCAGGGCTTGGCCATCCCTTCAGGGTCTTCACTGTGTATGTTCCAGCTGAATCCTGACCCTTTAGACCTCCCCACTTGCCATGGCCACTCACCTCCATGGGGTTCACGATAATGGTGAGAGCAGAGTCATCCCAGAAGAGGTCCGGGTCCTTGGGGTCACTGGAGGCCCCCTGGGGCCCGCCGGCCCCTGAGACACGGCGGTGAAGGGAGTGGATTCTCACCAGGCCCAGGATTACCATGAGCACCAGGAAGCCCACACACACGACGATGATGAGAGTCGCTGCACTGGGGACCACTGCGGGGAGAGCATGCGGTGAACAGACCGTGGCCAGGCCCGCCTAGGGGGACTCGGCACAGAGAGCAGCAAGTGGGGCCCTGGGGCAGAGAGTGTCTCTGAGTCAGAGAAGATAGTGTCTACGATGGCCCAGAAGCGCGGACTACCCTGTGGAAGCTGGAAGAAGAATAGAGCCAGGAAGAACCAGAGGCCAGGAAAGGAGCAGGCAGCAGCCTCACTGCTGCTAGGGCCAAAGGAACAGAGAGACGGAGGGAGGGAAGGGTGCAAAAATGGAGGCAAGGGCAGGGGAAGAAAAGGGCTCCCAGCCCAATGCTGTCAGGAGCACCCCTATTCTCGGCAGGCAGAGGGCAAGGTTTGCCCAGGTCACCTTTTTGGGACCCTGTGGCCTAGGAATGAGGTGCCTGGTGCCCAGTGGGGTAAGGAGAGAGACAACCACATGGGCTTAATGCTGTGGGAGGAGAGAATGTCTAAGGTGGGGCACAGGTCGAAGGGACAAGGAACAGCCCCTTCCCTTACCCACCTGGACTGAGCTCACTCCTGCTCGGCGCTGCTTTCCTTCTCCTTACGGACTTGGGGCTCCTGGGCCTCTGGGGCTTCTGCTCCTCCCGCTGAGGCACACCCTCCTTCCCTATGGCCCTGTCCTGCGTCTGGCCTTGCAGCCTCACTTTGAGGCCCAGGCTCAGTGGGGCATGGACCCTGAAGGGCAGTGACACACTGAAGGGCGTGTGGACTCTCACATGGACCCTAGAGCTGATGGCGGAGAAGCAGATGTGCATGCACAGGTACAAGCCCAGGAAGAACATTTGGGCACACAGCTGGCCAAAGGTCACCACACCCTGCACCCGAGCCAGGACTCTGCTGGCCCACACAGCTGCCTGCACCAGCCACCTGGCAGCCTGCTCACACAGCAGGATCAATGGGATACGCCTGAGGGTCTCCAATAAGGCAGAGATGAGCCATAGATGCAGTGTCACCCAGCTCCCTGCCAGCTGGGAAAGCCAGGCAACCCCCTGAAGGAAGAGGTAAACACCACCAACAAGGGCTGCGAAGGCCACAGAGCGAGCAGCCCTGAGCACGGCTCTGCCTCCCTCCTGCACACACAGAAACAGCCCTCGAAGAAGCAGAAGGAGGCAAAGCAGGAGAGCCTGCAGCCCCAGGGACAGCAGGTGCAGGTAGATACCCCACACGCGCATGCCCAGGCCCAGAGCCCTCACAGGCAGCTGGGCCACGGCACCCCACATGGCACAGAACAGCTCACCCAACCACGGAGGCTCCGTGATGCTCAGGCTCTGGGCAGGTCCGTTGTTGAGGGACGATTACATGTATGCATCACACATACATTATGTTCCAAGTTATAGATAATACCTCCCTGTCCTGAATGTACCCATAGCCTCTAAAACTCACATGCCAAGAGACAGAGCAGAGCACAGAGAAGCACACAGCACGGAAGCTGCTGCAGTCCCCTCCTGCTGGCAGCCACCACACGCTCGCTGCCACACGCTCCAGGGCCAACCAGGTGTGTGTGCAGAATGCCCTGCCTGAGCAGGCACACTAGCCTCACACCTCCCTGAGGCCACCCTGATGTCTCTCTGCCAAGTTGGTCCCCGTCCTGACCTGACCCATAGCCCACTTGGGGCCACTCTCCAGCTAGACCTGACTGCCCAGCAGGGCAGTGTTGGGCCTGGTTAGATCAACATTTCTCAACTGCCTGGGGATAGGGGAGAAAAAAAGAAGGAAACAGAGATGACCTTTATGCCTATCTGCAGAAAATAGAACCTCCCAAGTCTCCAAGTCAGTGAGTAAGATTGGGGTGGGGCAGGGGGAGTGACCCTACCAGCAAAAGGCCCCTGTAGCTAAGGCCAGGCTGTAGAAGGAGTGGAGGCCTTCCCTCAGAGTGGAAGCCACAGCAGGCGAGCTTGCTCTAGGGTATAACATTAAGTCAAAGTTTCTGGTTTGTGCCTTAACGAAATGCATTTGTCCCCCTGAGCCCCTGGCTTGGAGAAGGAAAATTACAAGTTGATTGCTAGGACTAAGAAATGTCAAAAAGGAAGGGATGGAGGGAGAAAGAAAGAAAAAGAAAGAAAGGCCCTGGCTGGTGTGGCTCAGTGGATTGAGTGCCGGCCTGCAAACCAAAGGGTCGCTGGTTCGATTCCCAGTCAAGGCACATGCAAGGGTTTCAGGCCAGGTCCCCAGTAGGGGGCGCACGAGAGGCAACCACATATTGAATTTTCTCTCCCTTTAGTCTCCCTCCCTTCTCTTCTGTCTAGAAATAAATAAATAAAATCTTTTTTAAAAAAAGACAGAAAGAAAGAACCACAGGAAAGACAAAATGTAGACACACTATCTGGGCCAAGGAGCATGGTTAATTAGTTTAAAATCAACCAGAGAGCTAGGGAGATGGGAGGATTTTTTAATTAGCTACAAGCAAAAACCAAGAGTTTAAAAACTAAAATCAACGTTTCTTGCTGCATTAGATCTGAGCAGTTACTTCTGATCGTGAACAACCTCCACAGGCACCATGAAGAGGTGCTCTAGCAAACAGCCATGTGCACTCCTGGTTTCAGCTGATGTCGAGCACACCATGGAGAGCCCTGTCCACAGCCCTGCGTGGTGCTGTGTGGAGACCCTCAGGAGAGTCTTCCTGCCCCTGGCCCCAGGGCTTCTCCTGAAATCCTCCTGGACTCCTATCATATGACCTTCATAACTGCTCAGGTTCCCTTTTGCTTCAGCTACAAGGAAGCTCAGAGTCAAAATTCTGATCCACTCTAGCAACTGCACAGCCTCTCGGAGTATGCAGTTTATGAACTGGCTTCATCTGACTCTTCTTTCATCTTGTCCTTTCCTCCGCACTTCCTAATTCATCTCTCACCTTTATCTCATTGCATGGTAGGTCTTTCTGCAAAGGCTTGTAGGAAACAAAGCAGAGAAACGGTTCCGAAACTGTGCTACACATGGGAATCACCTAAGGATCTTTGAAAACCCGGATGCCTGCCTCCCACCTGCTGACACGCTGATTTAACTCATGTGGAGTGTACCTAGGCACCAAACGTTTCTACAGCACCCCAGGTGATGCTACTGTGCATCAAAACTCCGGATGACTAGATAAATGCTGCCTTCATCATTTCATCTCACCCTTCTCAGACAACCTCAGACAACCTCCCTTACCATATTACCCTAAACCACCCACCCAGCCCCAATTTTCAAAGTTTCATTCTCTCTCACGGCCACACAAAGTCCCTTCTATCCTTCATGGTCCAAGTTCAGACTCTACATGCACCTTAAAACATTCCCTGACTACCACACTTCACACCGGTTTCTGTATTGTGATGGACTTAGGAGCTTCAGAGAAATCCACCTCCCGTCCCATGGGAAGAAACGGTATCTCTAACCGCTTCTGCGTGGCTGGTGGGATTTGAAATTGCAAAGCCATAGTCCTGTACACCACCCTCGGGGCTGGGAGGGGTAGGGGAAGGACTGCTTTGAGGAGGCAGAGGGCCAGGTTTTATGAAGCCGATTTTCTGGTACACTCAAGAGATGCCAATCACCAACGACCCCAGGTGAACTATGAACTCTACACAATACTCAGGCCAAAATAAGGGAAAACACAAAGGCAGGCTATTGCTCTCGACTAGGATCTCAGAGCAAGCCTGGCTGGCCTGGACACCAGCTCAGAACAGTGGATGGGGACGTGAAATGAGGGCAATGTCTACATGCCCTGGAGCACCCGAGGCAGCTGAGCAGATAGGGTGAGGGGAGGGAGCTCTGGGGCAGTCAGAACGGGGACTCCCTCCCCTGGGACCCCATAGCAGGGAAAACAAAGACTGGAAATCTCAACAGGCCCAGCAACAGTGCCAGCCGGCAGCTACCTTGAGCCTAACCTGGGTAGCAAGACCTAGTACCCAGCCCAGAGAAGGCTGAGTGGGCAAATCCCCAGGGAAAGAACTGGAGAAAGAGCTAAGGAATCATGAGGAAAAAGAGGCTGGCTCTGAAGGTCTATTTAACAAAAATAGGTTCAGTTTGCTTACATGTCCCTACCAACTAAAAATCCGGAGAAGCTTCTTGAAACCTTTGTAACTTGGTTATGCCTTGTACTCCTTCCTCGCCCCTACCTATATCCATCTGCTCTGCCATGGTGAGTCACAGTAAAACACAAAAAGGCTCCTGCCAAAGAAAGAAGGGAGCCAGTCCCAGGGAAAAGGAAGCGAAGGATAGTGTGGCAGTGGCCACTGCCCAAAGAGAGGACGCCAGACTGAGGAAGGCCCTGGAAAGCCCTCAGAACGCCCCCCAACTGGGTGCAACTATAAAGCACTGAGGCTAACAGTAGTTTTTTGCAGCATTAAACATAAGTGGAGAGGGTATTTGGGGCAATGGTTAGTTGCATATTTTGCATATGGTTGCATACTTTGTTTTAGAAATAGTCTTATGACTTTGTAAATAGCACATAATTACTTGTGTAACAGCACAGACTTTCCCCTGGAGGATAAGGACTATATCTATCCTAAAATTCTTTTATATTCCTAATAGTACTTTAGGGCAGTGCTAATACATAATAGGTGCTTAATGAACACTTGGTAAGGTCCAGGGCTAATTTGATATCATTGTGGGAGGGCCGCAGGGACAACAAAGTCTTGGCCTACACCCACACTGCCTTCATGATTCTGAGCCCAGTGCCCCCGCAGCGATGCAAGGCTCATGTCCTTCACAGGGAAAGTTAATGATCCGGGGGATAAAGGGACTGGAACACAGCCGTCAGGTATCACAAGGGAATAGAACCCACTGCACCACACTGTCCTCCCTGCCCACGGGTAGAGGGGGAGGATGTCTGTGCCCAGCCCAGTACCCTGCCACCCACCCACCCCACACAGCCTTACGTACTGGAGTTTCGGTGGGAGCTGGCCAAGCTGTGTCCGGCCATCTCAGGAGGTGGCTGGTGACCACGGTGCAGGAACTGCTGAGAGCTGAGCACGTGGCTAGGGTGGGCAACGCGGTTCATGCTGTGCAGGACGTTGACCTGGAGAGGGAGGGCTTAGTGGGCATGCACTCCTCCCTAGCTCCACCTCTCTCAAACCATCTGGCAACCCCTGCCCCACAGCTGCTGCTTCCCACACGCCACCGTGTCCAGGCATCCTCCCTGCTACCATTTCCATTCCCACCACTTATGGGCTTAGGTCCACTCCACCCTGGCTCCTCGCCAGAGGCGGGTAGCCGTGGAAGGAAAGAAACTCTCTGAGTACCTCCACGATGAATTCATTGCTGGAGTAACGACCATTCATTTCTGAGCAGGAAAGCCGGAACTTCCTGGCATAGAGGGCAGCTCCAGGGCGTAGCCGATAGCGAGCCTGCCTCAGGATCTCTTCATACACAGTGATGCTCTCCACCCCTGGAAGAGGAGGGAGCAGCTCAGTGCAGGAGCCAGCAGAGGCCCAGGGCAGCACTCTCTCTCTCTCTGACTCCCACCAGCCTTCAATAGGGGTGGCACCCAAGCTCTCAGAGGAAGAGATGCTCCCTTCCATCCCCCGCCTGGCTGACTGACTGGGATAGGCTGCATTTCCTGCTCTGCCCTTTTCGAATAGCTCTGGGGCTTCTGAGTAGGGATGGAGAGAAGGAATCAGGAGGCTCTGCACACGGGAGGGAGTTGGCAAGCAGCAGAGAAACAGAGAGAGGAGGAAATACAGAAGTCCCAAGGGAGGCTCTTGAAAGGAATGGAAATCGGAGGGAGTGGTTGGGCCCATCAGCTCTCATCCTCCCTTATGGAGGGTCCTTTGGAGAAAAGCAGGCTACCTTTGGAAGTTCCCACAGCATTACCACTAGTTAGACGACCTCCTAACGGAAAGCTATCCTGTGTACGTGAGATTAGTGAGATGGAAGACGGACAGGATGGCTGGTATCAAAGAGCTAGAGGATTAGGAAGCTAGTCAGAGAAGGCTCAGCCACAAGGGGAGTGGAGGTGAGCCAGGCTGCAGAGAGAAGCGGGGGAGAAAGGACCATTTGGAGACTAACCCCCAGCACATCTCCTCTAGGGGCAATCTGGAAGCCAAAGGATCTTTCAGGCTGGGAAAGTACAAAGTGTCACATGGCCACATTGCTGGGTCTGGAAAGGGACCCTCTGGATTTCCCGGTACTTGATCATGGGGAGAAGCACACGCAGAAAAAGGAGGCAGGCTCTCAGGCCCCACTGACCAGCAATGGTGAGGTAGGCAGACGTGTTGGTGAGCTCCAGCCCTCGCTGCTGCAAGGATGCCGTGTCCAAGAGCAGGCTTTCCCGCTCCGGGTCCAGGTCATCCCCCACCAGAGAAATCTCACAGCCATCCAGGTTGTGCACGATCTCGTCCGACATGCGTGTGTCTGTCACTGGGTTGGAGAGAGTCAGGATCTGGGTCAGAGCTGGAGGCCCACCTCATGGCCACTCTTCCTCCCCTCCCAGGGTCATTCCCTGAGAGCAGTCAGCATCATTGTCAAGAACGCCATTCCCCAACAGTTTCTGTACACCCGTGGGCCTCCTCCTGGCTCTTCTGCCCAATGGTGAGTGGTTCTAGACAAGCAAATGTAGGGTGGAGTTGCTCACTCACAGCCAGCCCCAGATTCTTCGCCCTCACTCTGGTTCTACACAGGGACACCTCTGGGTGCTATCACTCCGGGGGTCATCCTTACCTGTGCCCTGCCAACTCTCATCCTTTTTGGCCTCCACCTGGTGAGAAATGGAGCAAGTGATTTGAAGATCTGGGAACAAAGCGACCCCCTCAGTTCCCTCGAAGTCCGCAGCTGGGCGGGCAAAGTGAGCAGTGCCACTCAACAGGATCTGGGGGGCATCCGGCTGGAGGACCACCACGTAGCCCTCCACTTCGGGGATGGAGACACAGGATTCTTCACTGAAGCACCTATAGGAGAAATGGGGAGAAGCAGCTTGTGACCCCCAGATGCCTCCCTTATAATCTACATTCTGTTTCATCCCTCCCGGCCCCCACCTCCACACAGAGCATCCCATGCAGGGAGGGTGAGGGAGGGAAAGGGGGATAATGACCCTGCACCACTACCACCAACACACCCCAGAGCGAAGCTGGAGGGGGAGATTCCATCTCCTTGGAGGACGCCACTGCAGGAAAGATCAGGGATAGGAGGCAAACCTGACCTAAGGGGTGACCACATCATCAATGCTGTACCCCAAGATTATGAAACATCTATCAAACTGTCTTTTACAAGCTGAGCTTTAAAAATGTATGTACATACATACGTACATGATTCTTTATCCAGGAGGGGTTTTTAAGTGTATTTATTCCATAGTACAACATCCGGCAGATAGGTACCCCAAAATATTCAACAACAAAAGGGGGTGGGTTCCTATCAAAAGATGTCCTCTTCCTTGGTAAGCCTTCCATTCACTCCCTTTTAATACCAGAATAGCGCACTTTGGTAGATGAACTACTCTGACTGTCTTGGACCTGCATCTACCTTCCCAGGAAGCTTCACTGATCTTGGTGCCGATACAAACTCTCCCCAAAAAACTCAACCAGTCTGCACCAACCAACAAACAGCACAGCAGCTCAGGAACACACTTCCAGAATCCCCTTTAACCCCATTCTATGTTCACCAATAATAGTTCTCACAGTACATGCTGGTTTATGAAGCATTTTACTCATATTACTTCATTTAACTTTATTTCAATGCCATAGTGTAGGGATAAGAAAGCAAAGCTTTTAGGTCAAGCATCTTGGCCTCATAAGAAATATGTGTCCTAGTCAAAGCTTCAACCCATTCTTCTCAATCCAAGTGCATGATCTTTCCACTAAACCACAGCCACCATGTGGGTTTGCACCAACCAAATTTATTTATGAGGCAGGGCCCCCTTGAACACACAGTCTTCATAAGAGAGTTGCTGATTCAGGGGCAGGGGTATGGTCCACATGCTTGTGCTAACTGAACTGATTTTGCTGAGAGGACCATTATCGGTGTACCTCAGTATGCCAGGCCTGACTGCTGGAGCCAAAAGAGAGAAGGGTAGCCTCAGCAGACACGACGAGCTCAGAGCCCCTGAAGTGACCAACGCCCATGGCTTACTGAGCTCCTGCGCCCCAAGGAGTGGAGCCGAAGGCAGCCTGCATGGTCATGCAGAGGGGCCCGGATCAAAGCCTCTTGGGAAACAGCCCCACCTGACCCTGGCCGCACAGGCTCCAACAGACATGCCCACTCCGATGAGCAATCCAAAGGGGCACACAGGGGAACAGGAGGCTGGCCCCAGCCCCAAGGCTCCAGTGATCTGGTTGAGAGATTAGATCTGGTGCACAAACCGTAAAACAAGGGCAAGCATGGTCACCATCGTGTGAGAGGAACAAAAACCCATGAGAATTCAGAGAGGGAGAGATTTTTCCTGTGATGGGAACGGGGCATTTGGCGAGGGAGGGTAGGAACCATCGAGAAAGCAGCAGTACATGCTGTCCCTCTCAGGAGCACGTCCCCACCTTTCTTCCTTCTCTCCTTCCCCCACAGGCATGCATCTTCTAAACTCTAAAGGACCCCCCAAGACTTGCAAACAGGAGAGCAATGGGCAGTGGCAGTCCATCCCAGGCTAACCCTGGAACCTGTCTCCAAGGACCCTTTTCTTGACTTTTCAGGGAGCCCAAGCAGCCCCGCCTAGGCTCTGTCTCTCTCCTGTTGCTTCTTCCATCCTAGGCCCTTCCTTATTTCACTGCCCCAGCTTTAATAAATGTCCTCCCAAAATCAAAAAAAGGAAAGTAGCAGGTGAGCTAGCCTTTCAAGGAAGGAGGACTTCGCTTCACAGAAGGTGAGGAGTATACCCAGCGGGGCAGAGAAACATAAGGGAGAAAAGGCCAGGGCCAGATAGTTGAGGGCTCTGAGTGCAACTTTTGTGCAGTGGGCAAGACAAAGCCACGAATGCCTTCTTCATCAGAGACGTGTGAGGGTGGAAATTCTCATTCAAGATCACTACTGCAGCCTCAGGGCAGAGGGTGAAGTGAAGTTAGACCACCAGAGATGAGTCAGCTAGTTAGGAGACTACTGCAACAGGCCAGGTGAGAGGGAGTAAGAGCCTGAGCTGGAGTCATAATGGCAGAAAGGGAGAAAGAAGAGACAGATTCCAGACAGCCAGGACAGAGGTAGGATCTGGGTGGCCTGGCAGCTGATGGAGGAAAAAGACAGGGAGGAATCCAAGATGACTCAGAAGTTTCAAGCCGTGATGATTTACAAGGACAGAGACATCATTACAGAAATAGAGACCTCAGGTGGAAGGGGCTAGTCTGGGCACTGAAGTTCATCATTTCAGCTTTAGCTTCTCTGGGGACAGGAGGGGTGCCGAAAGAACTTCTAGGTAGAGGTTATAGTAAAGATCTATGGGGTGGGGAGCTAGAGGAAAAGATGAGTTAATGCCACAAGTCAATGGGCAAGAAAAGTTAAAAACAAAACCCTCAGGGAATGCCTTCACTGACGGAATAGTTGCATAAACCTGCTTTAAGTGGACAGAGGCCCAAGAACTAAACACTGGAAACTAGGGAGGCCACATGGACAAGGACGGGAGTGTGCATCAGAGAAAGAGGGGTGCCGTTGGTATCTGTCTCTCCCCATCTCACTCACTCACATGTGCACACGCACACGCAACCTCTATATTTTCTCCCACAACCTCAGGGAAGTATGAGGGCAGCACTACCCAACCACATGGAAGCCCTAGAAATGGGGAAATGACAGTTCTCTCCTTCCTAACCTCAGAAAGAATACAAGGCCCCTTCCCTGTACTAAAGCACCAAAGTCACTCCCCAGCCCCTGTCGAAGCCTCTTCCCTGGCCACAAAAGAGGTAGGAGGGTTTCAGATGAGGATGTCACCTCCTCCCCCCATGGGATGACCCTTGCAGAGCTCGAACCTAAGCTAAAAGACAGAGCCCTTCCTTCTGACTTGGTCCTTGGCAGACTGAGGAGAATTAAGTCCTTTTATACTCTTATTATTTATTTATTTTTAGAGAGGGGGGAAGGGAGGAAAAAAGAGAGAGAGAGAGAAACATCGATGTGCGGTTGCCTCTCATGTGCCCCCTACTGGGGACCTGGCCCACAACCCAGGCACATGCCCTGACTGGGAATCTAACCAGTGACCCCTTGGCTCACAGGCCCCCCCTCAATCCACTGAGCTACCTGGGCCAGGGGATTAAGCCCTTCTTAACTGGAAGACAGCCCTCTAACAACTAGAGTTCTGACTAGAACACAGCGGGACACATCCTCAGCTCTGATCTGTGCCCACGTGACTTCCTTTGCCTGGGGCCTTCAGCTCCACACGGCGACCACACCACGGACCAGCAGCAGCCCAGTTCCCAAAAGCACGTGTCCCGCCATCCATGCTGATTGCGAGGCCTGATGCTCACACCCAGTCACTGTCTAGGGCCCAGAGCCCTCTCTTCCCTAAACCCACTCCTCTCAGGATCGGGACAACTCAAAGGTATTATCTTCATACAGCTTATGGAGAAACTGAGGCAGAGCAAGAGAGAAGGGATTGTTTCTCGAGAATACTGACTCCTGCATTCTATAATCTACCCACTAGATGGCAGTATCTCCTAAAAACTGCCTCATAAACCATAATAAGGGGTGAAAATTCCTTTATAATAAAAGCCAACATTTGCAGAATAGGCATTCTGCCAGGCATTTGATCTGGATTATATCATTTAGTTATCATAACAATTCCATGAGTTAGAGCCTATTGTTATTCCTGCTTTATAGCATTTGCTCAATGCAAAAAAGCTAGTAATAGACTCTATGTCCGTAACTATTAAGCGTTCATTACCTCTCAATTACTCTGTATTTTTAAGCCCCAAATATACCTAAACCTTGAAGTAATGTATAATTTTTCTTTTAAACAATTCAAAATCATTCACTTACAATTCAAAGGTCAGCACATTTTTTTCTGTGAAAGGCCAGACAGTAAATATTTCCAGCTTTCTGGCCATACGGTCTCCATCCCAGCTACTCATCCCCGCCATCACAGTGGAAAAGCAGCCATAAACAATATGCAAAAGGACGGGCATGGCTGTGTTCTAATAAAACTTTATTTACAAAAACAGGCTGCAGGCCAGATTTGGGACCGGGGCTATAGGTTGCCAACCCCCGGACTTAGATCATCCAATTTGGCCTTGCGAGAACTTGATGAATCAAGATTAAAATAGGTAAACCAGCCCTGGCTGGCACAGCTCAGTGGATTAAGTGCGGGCTGCAAACCAAAGTGTCGCAGGTTCGATTCCCAGTCAGGGTACCTGCCAGGGTTGCAGGCCATGACCCCCAGCAACTACACATTGATGTTTCTCTCTCTCTCTCTGTCTCCCTCCCTTCCCTCTCTAAAAATAAATAAACAAAATCTTTTTTAAAAAATAGGTAAAGCAACAAGAACTATTTGCCCAGCGTCTTCCAGGCAATTAATATTGAGTCATAATTAACGTCAGCTCTCCCGGCTCCCAACCCAGTACCTTCGCTGTCCCACTACATACACCAGCATGGAGGCATGGAGAAGATTACAACCCCCAAACCCTGGAAGTGCAGCTCAGTGGGAAGAGTGATGAACCAGTTGTTGGGAAACCAGTCTACCAGGCTGTCAACTGGGCAGGTCATGTGTCCTCTCTGGGGACCCAATCTCCCCACCCATTAAGTGAGGGCGGTGTACCCAGCCGAAGGTGGCATTCTGACAGCCAGGGAGTTCAGACAGTCTGGCTCTGCTCTGTGATTTGCCCACCCCACCCCACACTCACTTGACGGCCGTGGTGAGGCGCAGGGGCCTGACGCCAGGCGTGGCAAAGCGCAGAGTGTTCATGTAAGCCACATGCTGCAGGGCATGGTTGAAGGTCTCCACATCATCCCCCTCCAGGGTGAGCAGGGACTGCGAGGGGTTCACGTGGACCTGGGCCCCAGACACAGACACAGCTGAGAGCAGGCCCAGGAGGCAGGAGAGGAAGGGGGCAGAGGTGGGACAAGGGCAGGGGACAGGGGGCATGCTGGGAAGGAGAGGGCTGGAGGAGGGGCTATACCTTCATGCCTTTGCCCAGGCTCTCAAAATCCCTATAGTCCAGCCCCTCTCGACATGCATAGAGGCACTCGATGACCTCGCGGCTCTCCAGGCGACCTGAGCGCACGCTGAAACCAGCCAGGTAGCCATGGAAGTAGTGGTGGATCTGCAAGGGGTCTCCTAGGGCAGGAACACAGGGGCAGATGGGAGGTGAGAACAAAGTAGGAGTAGAACAAGGAAAGGGACTGAGAGAAAGGGAAAGAGAGAAAGAACAGAAGGCTTGAGAAAGAAAATGAAAAGGAGAAATGGAGAAACTAAGAGAAGGAAAGAAAGAGAGAAGTGAGGCTACATGAGAGATTAGAGAAGGCAAAGAGAAGACAGAATAAAACCAGTGGAGAAGGGTGAAAAACAGAAGCAACAGAAATGAGGACAGTCTCCCAAACAGGGAGAAAGGGAAGAGGGAAAACAAGACCAAGGGAGGAAAGAGGAAATGCAACGAGGAAAAGGAAGAGACCACAAGAGAGGGCGTCTTCGGTGGCATGCAAGGGGCCTGGGGTGAATGTGTGTGAGCTTCACAGAGGCCCAGATGCTCCCTGCTGTGTGGCTGCCTCCGGCCTCCTGCATTCCAGCAAGAGGACTCCTTCACTTCGTTCTGAAGGCAGGAAGGGACACCCGGAATCCAGCCAAGCTCCATTTGGCCTTAACTCATCAAGGAAACCCTGCCTTGCTATGGTTCTCAGAGGCTCGGCCCCCTGGAGGCATGGGAAGCAGTAAATCACAAGGCTGGACAGGATCTGGCGTGGAAAAGGCAGCGCGGAACAGAAAGTTAAGGCGAGAACTCTCCCGTCTCCAGTGCCTGCACACCGAGTACCTTGTGCCGTGTCCGTACTGTTGTCGCCTCCCTTTTCCTTGTCCTTGTTCTTCTCCTCTGGAGGGGAAACAAACAAAGGGGCAGTGAGCTTGAGGTTTGGGGAACAGACTGTCAGAGAGGAAGAAGAGGCCATCCCCACTCTGACCCGCCCTTGTGGGGCTTGCAACCTCTAGGGAGAGTCCCAGCCCTTCTCTGCATAACTCAGTCTCTCAGGCCTCGGGTGTAGACAAAACCCTACGTATATTGCTGAGGAAACACAAGGGCTCTGGTAAGACACTGACACTTCCAGAAGGAAGAGGAAATGAAAGAAGCAGCTTAAAAGTTGGAAGGGCGATGACTCTCTGAAGGGTTGCTGGCCTCCAATGGCGAACAGGGCTGTGGGAATCATCGTCACTGGGATGGAACGAAGTGGAAACGGGTCGAAGTGACAGAAGGATTCTGGTGACGCCTGAGAAGGAAATTCATCCCAGTCACAGGCGATGACCGGTTGAATAGGTGGGAAGCACAGGGGGGGCATGGTGTCCAGCGGAGATCTTCCTGAGTCTCCCTGCCCAACTGCACGGAGCCGCGTGAAGTCAGCTGCCCTTGCTCCTTCACTCTTCCTAAGTCACCGCAAACTCTGACCTTTTTTTAGCATCTTCACGGAGCAGCTCAGGGACTTACCAGTCCAGCAGGCCCCGATCATGAGAGCAGGCTCCCTTCGGGGTGGGTGGATGAGACCATTGTCATGGATGAGGGCAGGGTCAAAGGAGATGCCGTCAGCATAGAGTGTGACTGTGGGGAACTCCAGGTTCAAAGCATAGTGGTGCCACTCATCATCGCAGACCTGGGGGGAGGGCAGAGGCAAGAACCCCCGGTCACTTCATCTTCAGGGACCTAACGCACGGCACTGCCCCTTCTCCTGGGAACCAAGGGACAGTCCCTCACATTCCTCATTCTGTCATCAGGACTTACCAGCGAACTGTCGCCTACCCAGCTCTAGGAACAACGTCCTTGCACAAAATCTATCAGGTAACTCACCTACTACCTAACGTTTCACTCTTCGGGTAAATCTTTACAACTGTAAGCATTTCTAAGAGAAGTAACACACTATTTTGTGAATTAATTTTTCCCAAAATAATTCATGCATGGAACATGCCAAGCTCTTTCCTACCTCAGGGCCTTTGCATCTGCTTTCCCTTCTGCCTAAAACACCCTCTCCTCACAGCTGTTTCCCGTCTTACAGGGCTAAGCTCACATCTCCCCTCAGCCAGGCCTTCTCTGAACATCCAGTATAAGGTGAGCTCCCCCGTCTTTGCCTGCCCCTATCCTCTACCTCAGTGCCTTACTTGTTCTTTCAGAGAACTTATCACAATTTATCATTTTTATATGTCTGCTTACTTTCTAAAAACCTACCTCCAACTAAAATGTAAGCTTAATAAAGGCAAAGATTTTGTTCTAGCTTATACTCCATTGTATCTCCAGAACCTACCAGAATGACAGGGATATAATTGATATTTAACAAATATTTCTTGAGTAAATATGGGTAAGTAAAAGAAAAATAGAGGTAGTAATGTTAGCAATATTAGCAACAAGGGGGAAGACCAAAAAGTAGCAGGTGGCAGACCATCTCTTTAAAAGAGTGCCTCAAAAAGCAGAAGCTTTTGTAGACGGCCCTCAATTATCCAGTTTGCGAATTTTCTAGACTCTTCATGTCCCTTTCTCCTCCACTTCCTGCCTTTTTTCAGCCATTTGCTTTATCAGCCATTCTACCAGGGATTTCAAGAAAAATATGAGATGGAAACCCTTTAGTCCCCACTGGCCCTTGTGGTTAGCTTGGAGAATGCAACTGTTGGCTTAAGAGAGGATTTTCCTTTTTTTTGGTCCATTTTTATTTATCCCTCATAATCACGGATAATAACGATGAGAATTAACATGTATAGAGCCCTTTTCAGTCTACAGTCATGTGCAGAATAATGACATTTCAGTCAACAACTGACCATATACACGATGGTGGTCCCACGAGACTAAAATGGACCCAAAAAATTCCTGTCACCCAGTGACACTGTAGCTGCCATCCTGTCACAGTGCAACATCTTACTCATGTGTTCGTGGTGACACGGGTGTAAACAAACCCACTGCACCGCCAGTCATGTACAAGCAGAGCATAAACAATTATAAACAGTACATAATAACTGTGTTACTGGTTTATGTATTTACTATACCATACTTTTTATCATTATTTCAGAATGTACTCTTTCTACCTATAAAAATATGTTTGCTGTAAAAAAGTGAGAACTGTCATGCCAGCAGCAGCCTCACCCTCCTGTGGGTGCCACGTGTCTTGACTGCACCCTTTTCACCTGTGTCTGATGGCCCCTGCTGTGGTTCTGCTCGGCAGTGTGCTGTACAGGCTGCGGCCAGGGAGCAGTGGGCTGTCGTCCCGCACGGCCTAGGTGTGCAGTGGGCCGAGCCACCTGGGTTGGTGTAAGTGCGCCCTGTGGTGTTCGCGCTGCGATGAAGTTGCCTAACAATGCATTTCTCAGAACATCCCTGTCATTAAGTGGGATGACCATGTAAAAATGGCATCAATTAATTCTACAACAACCCTGGAATATAGAATTCTTATTATCCCCATTTAGTAGGTAAGTTAACTGAAGTTTAGACATATTAACCAAGTTTTCATGGCTAGTGAGTTCCCCCGGCAGGATTCAAACCCAATCTGTGCACCTGAGAATTACTTATTTTCTCAATTACAGCATGCTGACTGCTTGAGAGTCACAGAAATGTACGGTTAAGGTTCTAGATCAGAAAGAGATGAGATCAAACGAGGAGGTGGGATAGATGGTGGGTTAGGTTTGATGTTAGTAGTAATTTGTTCCCTATTTCCTTTTAATCCAGGAGTGCTTTCCATAGGAGACAAGCCTTGGAAATAGACAACGAGAGAACCTGGGGGTATAATAGTGAGGAACAGAATGTGGAGAATGAAAGAGAGGGCAGAGGGCAACCCAAAAACTTCCAGCCCCCACCCTAGAGCCCTCCTCCCCACAAGTAAGTTGCATCCACCCATCTTTCCGCCGTTGGCCTCACCTGTTCCAGCTTCCAGAGGAATTTGACTGGGCGGGCACTCTCAAGTAGAGGCCAGTAGAGGAAGGCGATTCTGCAGCCATGGACCGTTAGTGAGTAGTGAGAGAAGCCGTCCTCTGAGGGAAGACAATGAAGATGGAGGTCAAACACAGGGGCAAGAACAGGCTCAAAGCACCGGGAGGGAGAGCACACTGGGGTTCTCTTTGTCCTCTCATGAACTCTCTCTCTCCTGCATTCACTAGTCTTCTCCCTCCATCGCACACGCACATGCATGCACACACATACACACACACACACACACACCAGCTCAGGTAATAAAACTAGAGCTTCTTTGGCACTCTGACTGGCTGAGAGGGGCACCAACCAGGCTGCCCCCACCCCAGACCCTTACTGGTCCTTTGGTTAATACAAACAACCCTGGTAACAATCCTTTTCAGGTTAAGAGAAATGACCTCAGAGAAGTGGCAGAAATGAGAGAGCAGATCAAGCCAAGCCCCTACCCACCCACCCACCCCTAGAAGGATGTGTCACTGTGTACTCAGTGACGGAGCCAACTAGCCCCCATAGACAAAAATGAGGTGAAGGTGGAAGAGAAAGAATGGGGCACACCACTATCCAGGCTTTCCCATCACCGTGGAAGGGCTTTAATGGGAGTAGATTCAGGGGTCAGTCTACTGGTGGGAGGCAGGGGGCTGGGCAACTGCAAGTGAGAAGGGCAGTGAGCAGTCAGTCCCTCCGCACTCTGAGAGACGTAGGATCTCACCGTGTGCTGGGAGTGAACCATAGAATTTCAGGGAGCATCAAACCTAGCACTGCCGCCTTACAAGTGAAGAGAGAGGAAGTGGCCCGTTCGCAGCCACAGCCTGGACAGGGACAGAGGCAGGACAAGAAGCCACTCTCTCCCCCCTCTCAGAGCAGTGCCCTGAGGAAGGCTCACCATTCTGCACAGTGTTACACACGATGGTTTCCTCTTCCTTCTTGCCCTTGTTGGGAGTCACGCCATGCTTCATCCAGAAGGACAACGTAAAGTGGTCACTGAGGCCGTCCTGGGGCCCAGAGCTCAGCCCGGCTGCGCCACCCAGGGGCACCTGCACAGCTTGAGTGCCGTTGAACCAGTAGATAAGGCTGCTGTCCTGGCTGTAGTGCACTGAGAGTCCCGCTGTCCAGTTGGCATTGGGGCCAGGCATGGGCAACAGATCCACCTCCCCAGTGGCAGCACCTGCAGGAACCCAGAAGGCACATGTGTCAGAGCTGAGTGGCAGCAGATGAGCAAGTGGGAGGCAGGCAGGGAAAGAGTGATGAGAAAAAATCTACAGTTCGTGTCACCACCTCTTCTGGCCTCTCAATGACAGAGAGGGACGGACCTCTCTCTCAGGAATACCTCTCCCTGAGAGTCCTCCATCTCTCGTCTTTCCCTGTCATTGTTCCACAGTGTACCTGGTGACGGTCTTGTGCTGTAATTACACATCTTTGCCAATAATATATTTATCTGCTTTTTAGACCACAAGAGCTAACTACATGCCACAACTCCTGTGAATATATACACCTGTAGACGGGCAGAAGAAGACGTAAGGCAGGTTCTTAAGAAAGAGGCAGAGAAGGGTCGTGTAGAGGCCGGGTGGGAAGGGGCAGGTCTGGGGGACCAGGGGGTGCACACCTACCGCAGAGTTTCCGCAGTGCCCGCTCGGAGTAGTTGTCGCGGTCACAGCCCTTGGCCACGTGGCTGGTCTGCAGCTCTATGGTGGCCTGAATATTCCAGAGAGGTTCATCACAGGTCTCCAGGCGGATACCAGGGAACAAAGCCAAGCTCCCAGCACCTGGTGCATATTCAATCCTTTTGTTCCAGCCTGCACCGGTGAGAGGGAGAGGGCAGTGGAGAGACAGGAAAGTAAGGCGGCCCCTCCTCTCTGTCTATTCTGCTCTTGCCATTCCAGACAGCCTCGGGCTCCCACAAAAATGGCCATCCAGGGTAGACGGCTACAAGCCTGCACCCAAACATCCCTCCCCTGACTGCTAGCCTAGCCTCCAACACTGTCAGTAGATGAGTCACAGAGCAGGGCCCCTCACCTTGCCAGCTGGGTTTACAGGTGGGCTTCACCTGGATCTCCACCTGGGCGTCATCTGCCGCCCGCTTCTTCCCGCAGTCATAAGCTGTCACCGTAAACTTGTAGAGCTTCTCACCGCTGTACTGCAGCTTCTCTGTGTTCTCAATGTTCCCTGGGGTGGGGGTGGGGAGGACAGAGAAGGTCAGGAGCACTAGAGAAAGCCTGGGGAGAATGGGGGAGGGGGTGCTCTTGAGTTAATTTTGCAGCAGGAAGCTGGAAAGAAGGTATCTGGGGGAAAAGGCTTCACATCTGGGAAAGAGGGTGTGGAATGAGAATCTGCAGGGCAGAGCAGTGGACCCCTCAGCTCTACGTTGTCCTGAGGGACGGGGGCACACAAGGTGGGCAGGGGCTGCACCTACCGTCATTGTCGATGAGGAAGGGGGTGTTGGGCGTAAGGATCTCGTAGTAGCAGATCTGGCTGTACTGGGGGGAGCAGTCTCCATCGATGGCTTCCACCCGCAGGATGCGGTCATACAGCTTCCCCTCGGTCACTGCAGCGCGGTACAGCCGCTCCACAAACACGGGGGCAAACTCGTTCACGTCATTGACCCGCACGTGCACAGTCGCCCTGCACACGACAGAGCGGGAGGAGGGGAAGGACAAGTCAGCTAGCCTCATACTGGAGACTCAGGAGAGGCAGAGATCCAGACAAGGAATCAGAGCAGGCAGGAGGCAGTCTGTCCATGAGCCTGTCCCTCAGTCTGTTCCTGATTCCAATCCCCACTCCCCAGGGCACCAGGCACCTCAAAGGAGTGGAGCCTTCAAGGGAACTGTGCTAAGGATAGGATATCTTCTGGAAGGGGTTAGAACGACCCCAGGTGACACCAGCACTGACTTTGATGGCTTCTGTACAGAATGCCATAGGCTGGGGCTGCCAAGGTGAGGGGTGAGACAGGGTTCATTCCTTCACAGCAGTCAGATCCTACACCATAATCGAGGAAGATACAGAGTAAAAGCCAAGTTAAAAACCAACCATAGGCCCTGGCTGGTGTGGCTCAGTGGATTGAGCGCTAGTCTGCAAACCAAAAGGTCAACAGTTCGATTCCCAGTCAGGGTACGTGCTTGGATTCGGGCCAGGTCCCCAGCAGGGGGGCATGTGAGAGGTAACCAATCAATATATCTCTCACACATTGATTTTTCTCTCCCTCTCTTTCTCCCTCCCTTCCCCTCTCTCTAAAAGTAAATAAATAAAATATTAAAAAAAAAAAAAAAACATGGGAAAGGAAGAGGCTTTTGTACAAAAGCCATAAGCCATCTGACGTGAGTGGTACCCAGAAGACGAGTGCTGCCTTCTGTGAGCACGCTCACAGTGTGCGCATCAGCTGTGGCCCCTCCCTGCTCAGAGCAGGCAAAGCTGGGGCTGAGCCCGCTGTGCTGAGCCCTGCCCCTAGCCAGGACCCAGGCACCCAGGGCCCAGATGCACAGGTCCTATCTCCAAATGGGAAACAGAGTCACAAAGAGCAGCTGCAGTTTATCTCCAGGGCTTCTTAGTGGCCCAGGAACCCCAACTACCAAGCTTCGCCCATTCTCAAATGGGAAGTTAGCTGGGAACAGACAACGGAGTCCCAGGACCCAGGCTCCTTCATGCTGTAGCCAGCCGCTGCCCACCCTCACCCGGAGCGCTGAGGATGTGCTAATGGTGCGAGTGTGGTGCACGCTGCAGGTAGACTGGTTGGAGCAGCAGGGAGGAACCTGGATGTGCGCTGAGTGTGCGCCTCCCTTTCCTCTTTGTTCTCCTAATCATCATAACTCCCATGTATTAAGCCCTTTACTATAGGTCAGGCACTGTAGTGCATCCTTCTTACACAAACAAGCTCCTTTTACTTCACAGCAACCTAAAGAAGTAGGTGTCATCATTGTCCCCATTTTACAGATAAAGAAAAGCAGATCCAGAAAGGCTGAGTAAGTTGCCCAAGGCCATAGGAGGCAGAGCCAGGATTAGATCCCACTAAATTCTACTAAATATTTCTGTCTGCCTCCTGTCCCTAAACCCTGTACACACAGAGAGGAGGGGTAGAGCCATCTACCATCTGATGTGAGTGGTACCCAGCAATACACATTGCAATACACATTGAGTGGTACCCAGTCAATACACATTGACTGCACAGATAGAGGATGCTGAGGGGCTTGGAAGGAGGGAAGAGGCCCTGCATCAGGGGGCAGGGGACAAGGGCTTCCTCACTTGTGGGACTTCTTGGTGTTCGCTCCATCAGGGCCCTCGCCACAGTCGTAGGCCTGGATGGTGAAGGTATGCTCCTTCTGGGCCTCGCAGTCCACTGGCTCCTTGGCCCGGATCAGCCCTTCTCCCGTTGCCTTGTCCAGAATCACAGCCTCAAAGGGCACCCCAGACCCATGGAGCCGGAAGCCACAGATCTCACCTGGCCGAGGAGGTAGGGAAGGATGAGGCTCCCGCACCATCTCCAGCATCTCCTTCCAGCCTCAGCCTCCCTGCCTTGGGTTCCCACTTCACCTCTCCTCCCCAACCCCTGCCCCTGCGGCTTATTCATGCACGTGAAAGCATAGTTAGCAAGCATCCAGCTCCAGCACTAGCTTTCCTGAGCAACAAGCTCTCAGAGGTACCAGGTCTAAGATCTGGCAAAATCTGGATGCATTTAACCCCTGTCTGCCCATGCCCTCTCTGGCTACCTCTACTCAACCACCAGCTTCAAGGTAGCCCTTTCGGCTCCCCGAGCCTACTTTATCTTCCACTTTGCAAGGCCTCTTCCCCACTTCCTTATTGCTCTCCCTCCCAGGACATCCCCTCTCCTCCCCTGCTCTCTGCCCTCCCAACCACTTCTCTCTGTCCTACCCGTCTTCCCACCCACCAACCCCCATCACCTGCATAGCGCAGGGGGGCATCCTTGTCCAAGGCAAAGAGTGGTGGGTTCAGCAGGACCGTGTTGTCGTTCTCCATGACGATGCCCTGGTATTCCGCCTCGATCCATGGCTTGTGCTTGTTGGCTGGTGCCCAGGGAGAGGAAAGGAAGAACCTGTGAGTTGGCCCTCCACTCCCACATAACCCTTACTGACTTAGACAAACTCACACTCCAGTATCACCACTCTTTCCACACCCTGCAGAAGCACCTGCAGTGGGGAAAAAATGAGGACAAAAAAATCAGCTATTAAAGGAGTCAGAGGGGCTCAGGGAGGTCACAGCCCTCTTCTGTGGCAAGATAGAAAGTTTCCATGGCAACAGCCTGCGCTGGAGAGAGGGGTCTCCCATCTCCCTTGGGAAACTTGGTCAGAGAGTGGAAAACTTTCTTTAGGGACTTCAAGTGCTAGAGGCTGGAGATAAGGGATTCAGGAAATAATGGTGGGCCCTCAGAAGGCCCTGGGAAAGGCAAGGGATAGATTAAGGGAAGAGGTGAGATTAGGAAAAGAAGATTTAGAAGTTTCCTGAGATTCTGATTGTTTATCCTCTCCACCACCACCACCACCACCACCAACGCCACCGCCACCCCATCTCAATCCTGATCCCTTCACTCTGTACTTCTCCCAGCCAATCCCCAACCTAAGGCCATTCTCCCAGAGGGCGGAGGAGGAAAGAGAGAAGAGAAAATATATAGGACAGAGGGAGGGGGGCAGAGAGGGACAGGGAGAGAGCAGAGGAATCGATGTCAAATAACTGGACCCAGCAGAGCCATCATCCTAAGGGATTATCAAGTTGGCCTAGAAACACGACAGATCTCCCCGCTTCTCAGCCCCACAGCCAAGGGAATGCACTCATAACCGACCCATCTCTATGTCCCCCTGCAAATCCACCAAACCCACGCTCCCTGGACCCCACTTTCTATACAGACTCACAACTCAGTTCCAGTTCTTACCTACCCCATCCTACTTCCCTTCAACCACCAGCCAATTCTGGATGGAAATGGGACACACTCAGCCTCCAGATCTCCCCATCTGCTCCCAGACTTGGCTCACCTGTGCCTCCTGCCAGGCCCAATCTCCCACTTCCCCACCGGTGAGAGGCTGCAGGAAGGCACAGCACGTTCCCTTCCCTTCCCACATCACCTCCCAGCCACGATCCCCACTGCCTGTTCTATATAACCCTGTCATGGCGACCCCAGGCTCCCAAGGCACATTCACGAGGGCCCATTGGTGGGACGTGGGCAGAGGAAGGCATCGTCCAAAAGGGCGTCACCAAAGGAGACTCATCCCCAGAATGTCATGGTGAGCAAGAAATCCCGATTTCCACTTTTTCCTCCAACTTCACCCCCAAAAAGACTTATGGTGTCTGAAAGTCTGCCCTTCTGTTGCTGATGACCGGCAACACCCCCTTCTCTAGTGGCAGAGGAGAAAGCCACAAGATGGTGCTCCGAAGGCAGCACAGGAAGTGGCAGGAGGCTGCAGAGCCAGGCTGAGGTCAGAGATTGAGGATGCAGGGGAGGTCCACAGCAAGGCCAGTGCTGGACACCGCTCACCCCTGGACACCGCTCACCCCTGACCCTGCTCTCCTCCTCTTGGCCACCGACTCTCTCCGTGAGCCCACCTCCTTTCACCCACCCTCCTTCCTAGGCTCCCTGTCTTTTCCTTCTTTGACTCTCCCTCTCCCATTTTTCGCATCCATTCTTCCTGATTTCCCTTTCATTCCTCTCTCTTTTTTCTGCTTCCACTTTTACCCTTCCCCAACCCCTTCTTGGCCCCCTCCCATACTTTATCTCCCTTCTTCTTCTCAGCTTTCCCTCTCACCACTCATTTGGCTCCCCCCACATACCCACTTTTGCCCTTTCCTGCCTTTTTCCACCTACCTGAGCCCTCTTCCCCCACCCCTCCCTCCTTCCCTCCCTCCCTCCCTCCCTCTTGGTCCCTCTATCAGCCTCACCCAGCTGAATTTATCTGCTGTCTGCCAGAGAGGGCAGCTCTGGTAACCCACAGCCCAGCTGCATGCAGGCAGAAGGGTATGGATGCAGAGGAACACGCCAAAACATACGTGCCCCGAATTGCTGAGCTGCAGGGCAGAGTTTCTCCCCAGGATGGGATGGAGATGAACCAGATGGATCTGCCACACACTCTTAGTGCAGGCACACCTCAGGGAAAATGGAGAACCACCCAGAGACGTGCATCGCCCCTCGGGGCAAGTCCTGGTGAGACCTGAGATATCTTCAACAGGGAGAATTTGGGAGAGGGGGAGAGAGAGACCCCAGCATGGGAATAGGGACTAAATGGAAGCAGAAGCAGCACACGGGCAGAGATGGACCAGACAGGAAGATGTGGCAAAGGGGTCTCGAAGGAAGGGAGAAGGTGCAGGTCTGGGGAAATGGATGGGAAGGGGATGGTGGGAAGAGCGACACCTGTCATGTGCCAGAGCGCCTCAATGGCTCCTGCCCACCCCCACCCCACTTCTTTCTGCCTGATACCCCTCTCTTAGTGCCCCCACCTCCCACTTCACTCACCTTTGTTGCAGGAGCTGAAGGGAAGTAGGGAGGCCAGCAAGAGGGGCAGCAGCAGGAGGGTCATGGTATGGCGTGGTGTAGGGCAGGGCAGGGTCAGGCGATTACTCTCCCCTGGGAGCCTCCAGCCCCCTTACTGCACCTTGGGGGAGGGATGCAGGGAGGCGAGGGAAGATAGCAGGCAGCAGGGCAGAGACAGAAAGGAGCCTGCCCCCCGCATTAGTCCATAGAGCAGACCTGGGCAGACCCCAACCTGGGTGGTTGCGGTGGGGGACTTGCAGTGGCTTCTCTTTCGCTCTCCAGCCCCGCGTCCTAGCTCGCTCGCTCTCTCTCTCTCTCATTTCCACCCCATCCCCTCTACTGCAGGATGACGTAAGCACAGCCAGACGAAGATTGATGGGGCCACAGGCCAATCGGTTGACTGGGAGAGCCAGGTGCTGCAGGGAGGGAGAAAGCCACAGCGCGGGGGAGCTGGGGTGGGAGAATGCGTTATGGCTCTTTCCCGGGATTGCAATTTGTGGGAGCAAGGAAACTGCGGGGGCTGGGGAGGAAGCTGGAAAGCCGTGGAGGGGGTGGGAAGTGAGACGGACACTGGGAGAATCGAGAAGCTAAAAGCCCCGGGGGTGGGGAAGGGAGACGTCACCGGAGACCTGAGGGAGGCGAGCAGCAGCATCCACGTCACCCCACCCCCAACTCTGCATTAACCTCTTTACACATCCCGTTCCATCAGCAAGTCCCTGCTGCGTGCCTCCTGGGAACCGGGAAGTAAAACCCACAGTCTGAACCCGAGAGATCCTAGCCTTTCAGTTTCCAGCCCCAACCAGGTCTCGCTGAGGAAACCGTGGGATGGTCAGCAGGGCAGTGGGACTGGAGAAAAAGTGCAATATTTGTGCCGCGCTCGCGCGCGTACACACACACACACACACGCGCGCACACACACCTGTCGAGGCAGTTCACCACCAGGTGTAATTTTTCCCACTGCCTACCCTCCCTGCCTCCCCGTTCCCGAATTTCCCACCGTAAACCATGATAAATCAGCCCAGTTGATTCTAAGCCAGAGAAGTTGGTAGGCTGGAGAGGTGGGGAGAGTTGGGGGCGGGGCGCTCCGTAATTTAGGCACACCTCCCCCGGACCAAGGGAATACAGTGAAGCGGGGGGGCTGTCCAGGGGTTGGGGCCTGGGGAGAAGGAAACCCCTGGGTCCCAGCCAAAGAATGTAAATTCTCCAGGAAGAATAGCCAACCAAACTCCTCCCTCACCTTCGGCTCTGGACTTGGAACTCAGCCCCTCTGTGCTTGGGAAGAGCAGTGTCTCCACCTCCTTTCCTAACGGCCTCGTAGGACAGAGCCTGGAATGCCGCTCCGTGAAGCTGTCTGGAGGAGTTGTGGGGGGCAGCGCTATCAGGTTTCTTCACTTTGGCTCTTGACCAGTTGGCTGTCCTCCTCCTTCCCCCACCTTCTACCTTCGTAATTGTGGGGAACCCTGACTCAGTTGCAGGATCTCAGAATATCGTTAGAACTCATCCCGGGGTGAGAACTCACACTCCGCACAGCAAGACCAGCCCCCTCCCAAGGGGGCACCACCTCCCCAGGGCTCTGGAGTGGCTCCCAAGCTTTCCAGAAATGGGCTGGAAGCCAAGCTGACCTTTGGAAAGGCTCAAGTCTTGGATGACTGACGGCCCTAGATCCCGCTCCAGGTTCCTTCCTCAGGAAAAGCCAAGGTCAAGCACAACCTTGCCAAGTCCCTGTCCCTCCCTCAGGCAGCAGATACCAGCCCAAACTCATCGTGAGGGGAGGGAGGAAGTCTGGTGGGAGCTCTTATTGCAACAGAGCGCCAGCTCTATAAAAACCCTGGTCAGTGTAGACCTTTACACAAGCCGGTCTCTGTGTGTGGAAGCCTGCCTGGAGTCCCTCAGCCCCACCTGCCAGGCAACAGCCCTCCCTCCGCACTCTTGTCTTCTACATTCTCCTGACATCTCGATTGCCATCTTGGCCAGCCTGGACAATGCCTCCCAATCTCACCGGCTACTACTGCTTTGTCTCGCAGAAGAACATGGAGGATTACCTGCAAGCCCTAAGTAATGGTCTCACCCCTCTCAGACCCCTTTTTCTCCCCTTTCCCTCTCCCTTCCTGATTCTCCATCCCATTGAGAAGGGGGCATGCCGGGGTTGGACAGTGTGGAAAGGCTCAGGAGCTGGCACCTATCTTGGGATCCATCTCTAGCCAGGTGCATTGCTGGGAGGGAGTAAATCCATAGCCTGGACCCAGCTGAGGGAAAGCTCACAGCCCCAAGGTGCTGCTGCAGGTGGGGGAAGCCCGGGCTGGCTGCCTAAGAGGGCCCTGGCTAAGAGATAACCTCCACAGACATCAACTTGGCTCTGCGGAAGATAGCGCTGCTGCTCAAGCCTGACAAGGAGATTGACCATCAGGGCAACCACATGACAGTGAAGACCCTCAGCACCTTCCGCAACTATGTTGTAGAATTCGAGGTGGGAGTGGAGTTTGAGGAGGACCTAAAGGCAGTGGATGGACGAAAATGTCAGGTACCTTTCCTCAGGCTTGGGGGAGGGGGTGTGGATGAGCAGGTAGGTGCCTCTTAACAATGTGGAGCAAAGCAATGTTCCTTCTGCTCCTTCCCAGCCTTCCTCACCATACCATCCTGTGCCGGCCCTCATTTCGCACCTGGTACCCAGAATTAGCCCTCGGTCTTCACCCTTCTCTAAACCACTTTGCACGCTGTGGCCACAAGGACCCATCTAACATGTAAAAGTGACCCTGTTGTTCCCTTGCTTGAACCCTTTCCATGACAATCTGCTACATTCCATGTGACCTCACCCAGCCACAGCAGGGGAAATGACCCCCACAGCAGGCTGCAGAGTCCCCAGGATAATGGACTCCTGGTGCTTCCCACTCCCACTCTCTCCCTGCCTGGCTCTTATCACCAGCCAAAAGGACAAAAAGAGCAGATCACCCTGAAGCCAAGGAGCAAACATTTGCTTACCCTTTAGCCTTTGACCCTCTTCATCACCACAGGGTCTTTTTCCCCTTTGCCTCTATAAATCCACTCTCCTGCATTTCTTTCTGCTTCTTGCATGTTCCTTTCAGTCTCCTTTGCAGACCCTAGATTCCTCTAATAATCTCTTAAACTGGTTTTTCCCCCGTATTTTATTCTTGATGTTCTCTCTCTTGTCTGGACACCATCCATGGGCCCAGTTACCTACACCCCTGCTTTCAGCTACCATCTACAGGCTGCCCTTGATGTGTATTTCTCAGCCAGAGCTACCTCCTGAGCTCCAGGGTAAATTTTTTACTGCCTGCAAAATGTTTACATCTGCATGTCCCAAGGTTAAACCCAAAGTCATTATCTTCCTACCTCAACCTATTCCAGCTTTATGTTTCCTGTCTCTATTAATGGTAATAACTAACAGGACCAAAGAGCTGGGAGTTACAGTCAATATCTCATGACCCCTTACTTCTGGACTCCCAACACACACATACACACACCACACACACACACACACGTTCACCACATCTAACTGGTCAAGAAGTCTTTATAACTTTTCTGCACCTTCCCACACATGAGCTACTAGCTATAGATAGCTATTAAACATTCAGAATGTAACTAGCCCAAATTAAGGCATACTACATGTATAAAGTACACACTGGATTTTTAAGACAATACAAAAAAAGAATGTAAAACATCTCAGAAATTTTTATAGTGATTACATGCTAAAATTATAATATTTTGGATAATTTAGGTTAAATAAAATACGTTATTAAAGTTAATTTTACCTGTTGCTTTTTACTTTTCTAACAGAGCTACTAGAACTGTTTCAATTATGTATCAGGCTTGCATTTAAGGCCCATTATGTGTCTACCAAATACTGCTGCTCCTCATAGCTCTCGTCTGTTCCTTCCCAGCCTTCCTCACTGTACCATCCTATGCAGACCATCATTTCTCACCCGGTGCCCAAAATTAGCCCTCTCAGTAACAATCTGCTACACTCCAGATAAGGACCATAGGCTTTACACGGCCCATGAGGGTCCCTCCCACATACACACTAGGTTAGAACCTCTGAGAACTGTTTGCCCTCTTTTCTTGCCTCTGTGCTGTTACTTTCCTTGCTAAAAAATTTCCCATGAGCTCCAATCTAATTAACTCTTCACTTCCTTGAAGATTCTGCTCTTCCTTCCTCACTCCCATCCTCGACAGTCTTGCCTGGTATCACGGATATCCATTTGCTGCTCTATCTGGTCAGGGTTCTGAGCTCCTCACTTAGCAGGGTCTGTCTTATGGAAGGCTCAATAAGTGTTGATTGGAATGCCTGGGGCCAACCAGCTCTGACTTTAGGGGATTTGATCCTTCAGTCTCAGGGAGGGACACACCAGCTATCCTTGAAACTGGGAAAGAGGAAGAGAGTCCCTGATGGGACTCCCAACTTATCTTTCTTCTCTCCCAAAGCTCCTCCCAGATCAACCGGAAGTATCCAGAGGACAAAGTCTCCATTCTTCATCACCCACTCCCCAATTTCACCCCAGGTTATGCTGCTCCATCTCTGCTCTGCTCCACTGTAGACAAACTGTGGGCCAGTCCCCTCAGTGGCCTTTAAGAGTGGGGGATGGAAATCCTAAAACAGAGCAACTTTTTCTCTCAGAATGAAACAGCGACAGCAAGACAGTACCTACTGTGGGGTGAAAGGGGGCAGCCCAGCCAGAGTGAGTGGGACTGCCCCTCAGTCTTCCTTTATTCCTGCCTTGCCTATAGACCATAGTAACCTGGGAGGAGGAGCAGCTGGTCTGCGTGCAGAAAGGGGAGGTGCCCAACCGAGGCTGGAGGCACTGGCTGGAAGGAGAGAATTTGTACCTGGTAAGCTGGGTGAGGTCTGGAAAGGGGGACCCAAATGAGTATGTCTAGGAGAGAGACCTCCAGCTAAGATTCATCCCTTTGCCCAAATTGGATAAGTCTACTACTTCACCCCATGCCCCCATCTCCAAAGACAACAACCAAGGAAGGGAAACACAAGCACTGGGAAGAGGAGAGAGAGGGTAAAATAGAGTAGCCAAGATGGGCCCTGGCTCCAAGTCAAACGAATGTCCATAAATCATGACTGGAGAGATAGACACTCACCATTTCCCATTCCCTGACCCAGCTACCTTCCTTCCTCTGGGGTGAAAAGTTGAGGGTCTGGAACAATGATACAATTCCTCATACATCAAATGCTCTAGTTGATTTATTCTGAAGGATTAAACGGAGGTCAAAGACCCTGAGAAAGGAGCTCCAGCTGGCAAGAACTTTCTTTCCCCTCATCATTGCTACTCTATCCCCAGGAACTGACTGCAAGGGATGCTGTGTGTGAGCAGGTCTTCAGGAAGGTCAAGTAGCCGGAGAGGAGCTGAGGGCTGCTCTAGACAGCACCGGTCCCCAGACTCCTCTTGCTTGTGCCCCTTCAAGCCCAGATTGTCCCAGGTCATCAGTCCCTTTCTCAGGCCACTTCCCATCACTCACCCCTCCCCATGTTAATCTATAACTTGCAGCCCCCAAGGCCAAAGTCCTTTCATTCCTACACTCCACTGCCCAATAGTGACCTCATATCCAGTTCAAGGTCTGGCCTCCTGGATGAAAGAAACGGGCAAAGGGGAAAGGGCCCTTAACCGATCTCAACTGTCTTTAGTGCATTTGGCTTCTTATTTTCCATCTAAGAAAGAGCTAAGCTTTGAGCATTTGGGGGTTAGTGGAAACCCTATCCTGGTGGATCTTTTGCAAAACTGCCTGGGACTCAGGAATTTAAACAGGGGCTAATGGTGGAGTCTTTTTGCCCATTTCCTTGTTCTTATTTTGGAAAAATCCTCATATGCTCAATAGAACCATGCCCGAGGGACAGCCCCACCCACAAAGAGTTCAGTTTACCAACATCTGATTGCATTATGGCTATCCTACATGCCATACACTTCCTTATACATGCCTTATACTTCCATCCTACGTGCTGGGGGAAAGGAGGTGACTGGGAAAGACCCTCTGTACAGTACTGGGGGGGCTTCTAAATAGTGACCTGGCTTGCATGTCTGCTTTGAGAAGGACAGGCAGCAAGAAGGCCAGAAAAGACTGAGAAGGGTAGCAGACAAAAGATACAAGACCAAAGACTAGAAAGATGAGATTCATGAGAATGCAAAGGCAACAATAGGAAAAAGACCAATGAACCTGGCTATAGAGACCCTCTGCTTAAAATCCAGCAAGACTGGGGACAGAGGATAAGAGGGAGAACTGAGAACAGCAAGGCCCCTCCCTTAGGATCCTAGAATCACTGCCCTGTCCCAGAAGGATAGGGCCTATTCAAGTTCAGGGCCAGCTCTCCCCTCTGGCACCTCCCTACTTCCAGTGGCCTTGCTTCTTTCAGAATAAAAGTACTTCAGAACAAAAGTCAGAGAGAAGAGGACTCAGTGTGGTGTGGGGACAGAGCCTGGCTGGGGGGGTGGGGGCAGGAATGTGGGAAAGTCCTTGGCCTGTGCTTGTTAAATGAACACTTCTGCCCCCTCTTCCTGCAAGGAAGGCCCCCTACACATTCAGGACAGTCACTGGGGCTCTGGCCAAGAACTAGGCTTGCCACACAGACTCTACCACATACCCTGCGATGCATTTGGAAAAGAGCAAGAAAAGAACTCAGAGTAGAAATGAATAGCTTATTCCCTGCCCAGCCTCTCTGCTGATGACCCCAGCAGAGTGGGGAGTGGAGAGCTCTCCTCTCAGACAGACTGCCCAGCAGAAGCTCTGAGGGCTGCTGAGCCCTACCTTGCCCCCTTCCAAGGTAGAGAGAAGCTAAAGGACAATGCTCCATGTATATTCACCCACTGTCTAAGTCACCAGGTCAACACATTGTCCCAGCCACTCTGAATTCATAGTGCATGTCCAAGCCTCTCCCCACAGGATTGGTCTCTCTTTGTGACAGTTCAGTGCCCCTCAACAGAGACCTGCAAGGGGGCCTGACCCAGAAGCTTGGAGGCCTCCATGGTGACAGGCAGGCTCAAGTAAAAGCAGCCTCAATGCCCCAAAACTCTCATGACATGAGCATCCACACTGCAGGCCCACATCCTCCACTTGACCCCACCCGTGCAGGAGTCAGAGGCCTGAAGACCCCCAAAGAAACACAAGCAACCAGGGTAGAATCGAGCAGTTACTAAGGCATCTACAAGGACCTGGAAGCCTGGACCTATTGAGAACTGTGAAGAGTTCTGGGTGCTGTTTCCCCTATGAGCAATAGGGAGCATTTCTCACTGCAGTGGGAGCCAGAGAGCCACCAAGTTGTCCTCCCTCCTCCACCACCTTCTTGGATATTCCATTTCCCACCAGCGGCACACACACAGACACTCACTCACTCACTCACTCACTCATTCACTCACTCACACACACAAATTCCCAACCTGCATACTCACCCTGACAAGACCCTGGCCCTCATTCAAATCAGGCTGTTTCATTCATCTCCAGACAGAAAAAAAAAAAATAGTCACCAGGGGCACTAGCACATGAGTAAAAAAATAAAAAAGACAAAGGAGGAGGAAGCAGCCATAGATGGATGGATGGATCCTAAGGTGGGTCTCACCCCAGCCCTTCCAGGGAAACACAAAGCTATGGATCCCAGGACTGACTTTGATTTTCTTTTAACCAGTCTTAGACCCCTGGGAAATGGTCAGAAACCCAAGGTGTTTACTTCCATGTGAGATGAAATAACTGCACCCCTCTAAGCTAGCCCCATGCCAGGCCCCTATCCTACTCCCACTCCACCCAGGCAAGATAGCATTGTATGGTTACCAACAACCTTCAAGCCTGAATGCCAAATGATCCTTTGAGTCAACCCAGGTACCTCTGCTCAGGAGAAACTGGCCAACAGTGGACAGGAGGACAGGATCAGGTGTGTGTCCTCCGCAGCAGAGGATCACATGCTGCCCAAGGACTCAGGCCCCATGTTCTGGGAGAGGGCCCAAGAGAAGACAGGATAGGCAGTCTAGCTTTGTACCCCTCCCCAGTTGCTCCCCTCTCCCTTCAGCCCACATGCCCAGAGAGCTCAGGCAGAAGGAGGACATCCCAGCTGGGAGCCTGATCCTGGGGACCCCTTGAAGTCACTGCAAATAGTAAAATCCCAAGAAAGAACACAGGCCTGTCCATATTGATCCCTTTCCTCACCCAAATGTTATTCCCTCCCCAAGAGGCAAGAACTCCATCTGGTCTAGGCTTAAACACCCAAAGGTCAGTAACAAGCCAGCAGTTCCTGATGTGGCTGAGGGTGAAGATGAGGGTGGGGACTTCCCCTGACTATGGTCTGATCCCTCCCACCCCACCCTGACCTTCTACAGGTGGTTCTTCATCCTCTGGAGTTCACTGCTCCTGCCTAGCCTCCGGACCACCTCCAATACCCAGCTCTCAGGGACCTCTCCCATCTTCCCCCCACAATAATCCTCTCAATCATGACAGCACCCATGCCATCAGGGTCCCTGAGCACTGAGCTGGAGCCACCCCAAGTCAGTGTCACTATGGACATTATGGACAAGTGAGGATGGGGAAGACCTTGCAGATAGAGCAGGAAGTGAAAGGGTGAAGGGGCCCAATGGGCAAATCAATGGGTTCAGGGCAGGACTCTGAGGTAGCCGACCTGCGTTTGCACAGAGGGCAGAAAGAAACAAAGATGGTAGCCAAGGCCTCTGAGGCCAGAGGTGCAAGCAATGGTCCTGCCTGGCCAAGGGCAAGAACCAGCACCCACCAGGCTCTCCCTCCTCTTTTCTTAAATCTCAGTCCCCAGAAGGGCTCTGGGCTGGCTCCATGGGGCACTGTGCTCCACACCCAATACCAGCCCTCACCCAAAGCCATTTAGATCCCAGGGCCATGAGATGGAGCTGACCTTCCACACTCACCCTTCCAGCAAGATCAAGGGTACCTCTGTCCTCTCAAGGACTGCCTGGCCCACCATCTCTCTGGGAATGAGACTCCTGCCTTCACACATCCACCCAGTCCCAAGTCTCGCTTCCCCCTTCCCCCACTTTTGTCCTGGCCACTAGGAAGAAGGGGAGCCCTAGCACCTTCGTTCTGTCCCCAGTAGGTAGTGCCCAAGTTGAAGGTCACCAGCATAGCCAAGCTATTGGGTTCATGGATAAACCACTTGCCTCAGAAGCTCTACATGAACCTAAAATGGCACCCATGATTGGGAGGGAGTATTACATAATGGTCAGGTGAGTACGTCCTGGTGTCAAAGTGCCATTTCATATGAGCAATTTGAGAATATACAAGCCACTGATGTAGAGTAAATAAGCCACATTTGCTGGTCATACAAGGCAATGCCAAAGATACTTCCTTCCTCCTAGGAATTTTGTAAAGATTCCATGTCAAATCACTCAGCACAGTACCTGGAATAGAGTAAGCATTGGCAATGTTTAGCTATTATTACTTTTATTATCTTCCACCTCTTACCTTAATGATTGAAATCCCTGTAGCTGGAAGCAAAACCTTCTATTCTACAGTTGAGGATAAGACATCACTGTCAATGTCCCTAAGGTCACACACAGTGGCTTATGTTTATACCAAAGTGTAAGTGACTGATACCAAAGATTGAAAGATGATAAAGCCCTCACCTTGGCTGGCCAGGCAGGTGAAACATCTGGGGGTGGGGGCAGTGATGGGGATAGAAGGTAGTTGTTGCCTCCCCACAAGGCTTCAGAACCAGAATCTCTCAGTGTATCCCATGCACCCTTACCCCTGTAGATGAACGTGCCACCCTGCAAAGTCCCTGTGTCAGCATGTTGATGGCCATGTTTGCCCATGCCGGCCAGGCTACAAGCTGCAGAGCAACAGCCACTCCTGCCTTCCCACCAGTGAGAGAGGGAAGCTGATGGCAGGACAGCTGCCCAGGCCCAGGGCCACTGCAGAGTCAGCTCTACACAAAGGCTCTATCGCCACCTGTGTCCTTCTTGGACTCCTTGTCCACAGTCGACACTGAAGCTTCACAATTCAAAGGGCTGGACCCCCCCAGGGCAGGGGCCAGGTCCAGGCCCCAGACTCCTCCAGCCACCAGCTGCGGGCACAGCCATTTTCCCTCCACCCCTCCTGGCTCCTGGCCCATCTCCCCTATGGATGCCAGCACCCTCCACCCTGCCCTGGGTTTTTTTCTCATGCTTTCCTCTTGCCTGAGAGTCCTCCACCCTCCTGCCCCTGGTGCCCTACAGCATATCTCCTACCATTTTTCTACGCTAACCAAGCCCCAGCAATCCTTCCATCCGTGCCTCAGTTTGGACCGCACCAGCCCTCTCCACCTGGGACATGAGCCCGGAGGCAGAGGGTTGACTGGACCCTTGTTTAAGTCTGTCCTGCACACCTCTCTTCCGTGAATGGTGTGTGGGGAGAGGTGTGTGTATTGTGGGTGTGGCTTTTCCATTCACTGTTCGAGAAAACTGCTTTGAGCCATAGACGTGGGTATTCCTTGACTCAGGAAGGAGGGCAGGGCAGAGCTGAAAATACTGCTTGAGGAGTCACTGTGATCTTAGGCAAGTTATTTCACTCTGCATGACTTTGTTGTCCTCCCAGGACTGGTCCATTCTGCCTTGATGTCTATGAATGATCTACTCTCTTGCCTTCAACTCCCTCTACTCTCCTTCCAGGCTATTTTCAAAACACCCTGGCTCCCTGTCCTTGGCCCAGCTGTAAGGAAACTACAGTCTTGTTGAATGTCACTAAAGCTTATCCTGCGAGGTCCCTAATGGAGAGAGAGCCCCAAGATGGGAAGGGGCAGCTAGATCCCCTCACTCCTGCTCCCGGTGGCTCCCCTTACCAACACAGCTGGTCACCACCCCCTCCCCCCACCACCCCTTTCTTTCTGAGTAACACAGATGGGACAAGAATGCACTCTTTGAATAAAGATTTATTTGAGTCTTGGTGGAAAAAAGGGAACTAGAACACAGACTAACATACAAGTCGATTATCTGAGGTCCACACACAGCCTCACCCATAAACTCCTCGTGTGGAAGGAAGGGATGGTGCAGCATACAGCAGAGCTGCCTTGCTGTTAGCAAGCAGAGCACACCGGCAGTATGTTTAAAGAGTCCTTTACTGAAGGACTGGGCTTCAGGCTTGACAGTCCCCCCAAAGCCCCAGGGGCGGCAGATTTGGAACTGGGATCTCCAGCCTCTGAACTTGCCCTCTGGACAATCTGCTGGTGTGAGGCCCGCAACCCTAGATTCTATGAGCTCACACAATGGTTAACCTCCCCAAGGTTAGAAAAGGCATTCTGTCTGCAGCTTCTCCTTCCTTTTCAACAGCTTCTTGGTCCTTTTTAACCCTTTCCTATCTTCCCAAAGCCCCACTCCTCTTGTGTTCTGTCTCCTGTAGGTCATTCTTTCATCTTCGCAGTCCTGCTCCTTGATGGAGATGGGGGAGGGGCCCTTCAGATCTTAAGATGGGGGAGGAGAGGGCTAGACTCCCCAAGGGCACTGTGGCTTCAGGTTAATGCATCTGAAATACACATACCTCGCAAAAAATAACATCCTGCATTTATTGTACTAAAATAACATGTCTACTTCTGTGACCGCCAGGCTCCCAAGTGGCCCCGTGATCCCTGCTTCCTGGCATTCCCCTCCGTGTCGCCAGTCCCCTCCCACAATGTATCAGGGTTGGTCCATATGACCAATTGAATATGGTACAAGTGACCCTATGTCACCTCCAAGGCTAGATGATAAAACGTACTTTGGATTTTCTGTACTATGTTGTATCTACAGCCAAAATACTATATTATACACCTAAAACGTTTTTAAAAAGGTATAGATTCCTCTGGGGAAAGCCAGTTGCCACATGATGTGGACAGGCAAATAAGTGTCCTGTGAAGAGGGCCCTGTGTCAAGGGACTGAGGCCTCCTGTGCACAACCGTATGAGTGACCCGTCTCGGAAGCGGACCCTCCAGCCCCGGGCAAACCTTCAGATGGCTGCAGCCAGGGCCAACACCTTGAAGGAAGCCTTGTGAGAGACCCGCAGCCAAAATCACTCACTCGTCTAAGCTCTTCCGATTTCCTCAGAAAGTGTGTGAAATAACACATTTGTCGTTTTAAAGCGCTAAGTGTGTGACTTGTGACACAACAGATAATGAACACCTGTTCTCAACTTGGAATTTCATCACCAGTGACCCTCATCCTAGCACCATAGCCTCAATTTTTGCCAAGCTAACAAAAAAAAAAAAAGAAGAAGAAAAAGAAAAAAAGAAAAGAGGAATGGGTGACTTGTGGCAGGAAAAGCCCGACCAGCCACAAAGGAGTGGCGTGGCTCTGCACTCCTCCACAGGCCCTTCCACACGAGCCCTGAGCCCAGACACCCTCTGAGCACCCGGTACCAGGAGCCCATATCTCAGCGTGGCCCTTCCAGAAGTCTAAAGAAGGATCTTCAAAGGGAGGCAGGTGTCCCCTTTCTTTCCTGTTTAAGGCCAAAATAAAGGCTGCGGCAAAACCTCCCTGGTCTGCAATCCCCACCCCCACTGGGTCCTTCTCCATGCAGGACAGCCAGTGGCAGCACCGGCAGAAATTTCAAAAATAAAAATCCAAATTCTGAAATACGTTTATGTACTTCCTACACTCAAGCCTACCTGCTTCCTCTGCTTTCTCTCCATCCTCCCCACCCCCACATCAAAACTTTGAAGACTTTCCTCTCTCCTTGCTTCTGCCTTTTGCCCCTTCTCAGTTAATGAGAAACAAAATTCAGTGGAGGGGGTGAACAGAGACAACAGGACATCAGGTGTCTCCAGACATAAGCTCCCCAGGGTTGACAGGATCCTGTCTGGCCTCAGCTTGTATCCAAGGGCAAAAGGTTCTTCTTTAACTGCATGGGTTACAGATGCCACTGAAGCCAGCCAAGTCCAAGCACCATCCTCAGGATCCATGACCTCATCCTTTCAATCTAGTCTGTCTCAGAAGGAGCCATCTGGTCACCATTATAATTCCAAATACATATTTTTCTAAGTATCAAAGTGATTTGATCACATTACAGAAATTTCACTCAACAGGGAAACATTTTTCAAATCACCCTCAGCCCTCTAATGAGTCAGTTATTTTAGATTGTTCTCGTGTTTTCTATTTTTGTGAACACAGTGTACTCACAGTCTTGTAGCTTGTTTCCTTTATTTCCTTTGTTCAGTCCTCTCAACCTGTATCTGGGGACCCACACAGAGAGCAGGTGTGGACTTGGCTCTTTACTGGCTCCCGTTAGTAAGGGAAAGGGGAACAAAACAGATGGCTGAAGGACTAGGGAAAACCAGCTCGCCGGGTTTGCCTGGGACCCGGCCCCGTTTTAGGACTGGATGCCCCCTGTCCCGGGAAACCCCTCAGTTTCAGAAAAACCAGGATGATTCCTAAAAGGTCACCCTTTTAGAAACAAGTCCCCCAAATTAAACCAGTTTAGAGCTCAGAATTCCATCTGAATTTATCTGTTCCTTTTAGCTACACCTCTTTGCCTTTCTTTTTGAAAATTTTTCATTTTTAGTGGTCACTCTAGGGCAGTTGTTCTTAAACTTTGCACCCTTAAAAAATCTTTGAGAACCCCAAAGAGCTTTTGTCTGAGTAGGTTGTATCTATTCATATTCACTGTATAAAAAAGTAAAGCTCAGAAAACTTTAAAACACAAGGGTATAAACATAAGCACACATTCCATTAGCTGTGAGGGGACGATGTTGTCACACCCCACGTAGCCTCTGTCCACTCCCGGTTTGTTCATGAGACACAGAGAGAGAAAAACAGCAAACAATATCTGATAATTGTTGTGAAAACAATTTTGATATCATAAACCCCCTGGAAGGATCTCAGGGACCCCCAGAGCTCCCTAGACCACAGGTAGAAAACCACCGCTCTGGAGAAAACTGAGTCCTTGATTTCTGAATCTTTTTAGACTTAATATTGGGTGAGAAAACTTGGTGACCATATAAGTACGCTCATCTTTTATGCTATGATTGCCATGTATATTACATCTGCACATGTTATATACCACATAATACTACATTTTTCTTTAAACAGGCATATGTATTTTTAAAACATTAAGAAAATATATATTTTACATTTACCTACAGGTTTACCATTTCCCTGTATCTGTCCAGCCACTCTGTTCCTCCATCTGGATTCCTTTGCCTCTGGCCCATGGAACTTGAGCGTCTCTCATAATGCAGGTCTACTGATAAAAAATTCTCTAAGTTTTCTTTTTTCCGAAGGTGATTTTATTTCATCTTCATTCCTGAAGAATATTTTCACCAGAAAAACAACTCTGAGTTGATTTTTTCCCCCCAGCATTTTAAAGATGTTGTTCTACTGCCTTCTTTCTGGTCTGTGTTGTTTTTGATGAGAAAGCAGTGACACTGAAAGCATTGTTCTGTGTTTGCGGTGTGCTCTTCTTCTCTGGGTGCCTTTGAGATTTCCCTTTTATCTCGGGTTTTCAGGAGTGTGACTCTGATGGGCCTACGTGTGCTTTTTTGTTTACTTCCCTTTCTGCTTTGAGTTGCTGAGCTTCTTGAACCCGAACATACATGCCTTTCCCAAAACTTGGGAAACTTTCCGTCATTATTTCTTAAAATATTTTTTTCTGCCTCATTCTCTTCTCTCCTTCTGGGACTCTAAGAAGACACCTATTAGAATGAATATATATATATATATATATATATGTATATATTTAATGAGCAGAAACTCAGGGACCTGTGGGGATATCCCACAGGTCCCTGAGTTTCTGCTCATTAAAAAAAAATTTCTTCCTCTCTTTCTCAGATTGAGTAATTTCTGCTTATTTATCTTCAAGGTCACTGACTCTTTCTTCTGCTATCTCCATTCTTCTACTAAGTCCCTCCAGCTTTTGTTTTTTAATTCCATATATTGCATCCTTTAGTTCCAGAGTTCAGATGTGGTTCTTTTTTAAAGTTCTTATTTCTCTGCTTATGTTCCTGTTTGTTTCTCTTTAATACAAGCATATTTTTCTTTGCATTTTGTGTGCTAAAATTCTTGGGTACTGAATCCAACATCTGGGTCATCTTGGGGGATGGACACTGTTGTCTTTTCTCTTCAACATGGTTTGTGAGGTTTTTTCCTCATTTTTGGAATAATCTTGGATTGTATCCTATATGATGATTGATATGTTATAAATACCATGGATTCTGGCCCTGGCCATGTGGCCCAATTGGTTGGAGCATCATCCCATATACCAAAAAAGGTTGCAATTTCGATCCCCAGTCAGGGCACATGCCTGGATTATGGGTTCTATCCCCATTTAGGGTTTATTCTCCCTCTCTCTCTCTCTCTCTCTCTCTCCCCCCTTCCCTCCCTCCCTCCTTAAAAATCAATAAACAAACCCTCAAGTGAGGATTTTTTTAAAAAAAGACTATGGATTCTGTGATGTTCCTCCAAAGAGTATACTGCCTTTTTGTTCAATTAGCAGTTAACTTGGCTTATCTCAAACTGCAAACGGTCTTGAGAAGAGCAATAGCTCAAACTAAAGTTGCATTCTTTTAGTCTTAGCTAGGCTTCCTGGAGTCTGCCCCATGTACTCATTGTTCAGGGGAACAGGGTAGAAATATTTGAGACACCCAAGCGGCTTACAACCTGATTATGATCCAGGGATCACTCAACCAGAGAACAGCCACGTGCAGAGCTTAGAGCTCAGGAAAGTAGTGCAGGCTCAGGGTATTGGCCCCCACAACCTTTCCCAGCACCAACCTGTGCCTCCAGACAGATCAAGATGAACATATGCCTTTCATGATGATAAAATTAAGAAAAGAGTATTAGCTCTCACCCAGACCTGCTCCCCTCCCCAAGGCTCCAGAGCCTAATCACCAAGCCCTCATTCTCCCTTCTCCCCACTCCCAGGTGTGCACAGTGTGCCATCCTAAGCAGGACCAGCCCTAAGAGCTCCAGGGCCTGCATCTCTGCCATCATTACTTGGGCAGCTACCTCTGCTCCTGCCCCAGGCTACAAACTGCAAAGCAATGGCTATGTCTGCCTTCCTGCCAGCTGGGGAGGAGGCCCCAGGGCAGGAGGAGTGCTCCTGAAAGCCAGGCCTGGGCACAGCTCCCCAGGCAAGCCCCTCATGAGCCTGCTGTGATCAGCTGCAGACAAACCAGCAGTCTCCTTCTCCAGGCCCAAGTCCCTGGAGGCCTTCTCCCCTGACCCTAACACTCATTGTAGCTACACCCCCTGGATGGGACCAGGCCCTCATATTCAAAGTGTTAGATTCCTAAAAGCAGGGACCACATCCAGGCCCTGGGCTGCTCCAGATACCAGCTGTAGGTATGGTCACTTTCTCTTGACCCTCCTGGCTCCCTGACCTCTTTCACACCAGGCCTCCACCCAGCACTTTAACCGCTGTCCATTTAGGGTGACCAACTGTTCTGACTCACCCAGAACTTTCTCACATCCCCCGAAAGCCTTCAGTCCCATACAAATCAGAACAGTTGTCCTTGCCTGCCTTGGAGTTTTCTTTTAAGGCCTTTCTCTTCTTCTCCAGAACATTACCAAAAAAGAAGGGCTAGCCCGGGTGCTCTCCACGAGTCCTGGAGTGCAAGCTCAGGAGCAGAGTACAATCCTGCCCATCAGACTGTCAGAGAACAGGGAATGATGCTCTGAGGGGAGACTAGGGGTAGATCCCCAGCCCTGATGGGAGCCTTAGCTGGCTTGTTCCCATCACGTAGGTCTTGGATTGGTACCGTTGTTCACCCCTGTGGGTGTGTCTCTGCTTTCTCAGGTGCTCCAGGTAACCCTGAGAGCTGGATGAGGGGGAATGCGTCAGTGGTCTCTGGGGAGGGGAGAAGCCCAGCCAGTGGGTCCTGCTGCTCCTAAGATGCAGATGGGAGACTATCCCCAGGGGTGACTGGGGTTGATGCATGGCACACAGGTCAACTTCATCCCAAGACTATACCTGGGGAACTGTGTCTCTCCTGACCACCACCCTCCTGCCATCCCCTCGTAGCCAGGGACTGTGCTGTCCTAAACCTTAGCCTGGAGAAAACAAAGATCCAGAAGGTACCTGCTTAGGTCTGTAACTTGCTGCATGTGTGAGGAGCCATATTACTATATGCAAACTGGAGAAAGCAACAGATTCTTCTATGAGGAGTGTGTGTGTGTGTGTGTGTGTGTGGAATATAAGCCTAAATGTACTGTAAAGATTTCCATACATTCTATACCTACAACACCTGGCACACACTAGGCATTTGTTGAATTAATGAATGAATATATGTGTACGTGTACATGCCTCAGTATCTGAATGGTAAGTTTTCCTTAGGCCTGGGAGAGTAAAGGGGGGGAATGGAGCTCACACTGAAGACAGAGTTTTTTGTTTTTTGGATTTTTTTTTATGGAGGCAGTGATACTGCTGCCAACGGGCAGAATGAGGCACAATACTATTCCACCACATCTGTTTTCCTCAGTCCAAGCACGTTACAAATCTCCTCCACAATCCTTCTTGTTCTCTGCTTTGAGGACTCCTGTCTTCTTTTCCAGTCAGTCTGCGGCATGGAGGTGGGAGGGGGGGAGTGTAAAGGTAGGAGGGTTCATTTAGGGATGTCCCCCAGCCCCTTTCTCATTCTGAGTTCTTACGGCTGGAGGGCAGACTTCAGAACTCCAGGACAAGGCGATCCCACCCCTGCCTTTCATACCTAAACACATTGAAATAACATTTTTCTAAGTATAGAAGAAGGAGGGAGGCTCTAGGTTTGATGGAGAAGGAAGAAACAGATATGTTGGTGAGCCTGTGTCTTATGGGTGAGTCCAGGGGAGTATTGTTGTGTTGCTCTTGGCAGCGTGGTGACCGAGGCACTGGGCACAGAGCTGCTGGACACCCTTCCAGGTAACCAGGGCTCGGAGTGGGGTAGTGGTCACAACTGGTGATAGTGAGTGAGCTCATGGTGTGGGAGGTCTCCAGCAGCATGGTCACCATATTGAAGTGGCTACAAAGCACCATTCTGTAGGATGACCATAGAGTTTGTCCAAACCAGGGTAACTTTGAAAGGGAAAGGGGGTATATAAATAATTACACCAGGACAACCAGTGTAAACTGGGATTGTTCCAATCAAACTGAGACATGTGCCCTCCCAGTAGATGATTCTAAACAGTGTTCTGGGAGATTGAGTGAAGTTAGTCCACCAAAGCAACAAAGAGAGGGGGCATTAATACCCTAGTGGGTAAGGCACTAATGACCTTACAAAACCTACCAGATTCTTTCAGGGAGATGACAACAACAATAAAGTGAATCAGTATTGAGTGAGTCAGGGTGGGTGGCAATAAATGCAAGTCGCCAGTATTGCTCGGGCTGCTAGGTGGTTAGATGGCTGAACGATGAAGGTGTAACTATGGTGAAACATGATCAGAGGAACAGAGAACATAACATGGGGGTCCTAACCCTTACAATCTAGTGCTGGTTCAGCATCCTTCCTTCCAGGACAGATCCCTGTGGGCTCATGCTACGCTCCTCTCATTTCTGGGCTATACCCAGCAGGTCCTGGCTTTTTCCTTGCAGGCATGAATAGAAGGCTTCCTCTTCTGGGGTTGGATTGCCTCCTCCCTCAGCTGGCAAGAAGTGGCTCAACCTAGACTTCTAAGGACCATGGGCCAAGCAGTCCACAGTCAGCCACCTTACATGCTCCAGCATCCTTGAGAAGGCAGGACCCGAGACACTGGCTACATCTCCACGTTTCCAACTCAGGGCAAGGAGGAACAGTGCAGACCAGGAACTGGGGAGGAGTCTCAGAGGTGAATTCCACTACCTTCACCAAAGTCTTTCTCTCATCTGGGGTCCTCATGCCTCCACCTGGCCATCGCTCTTCTCCCAGGAGCACTCGCCTGGGAAGGAAGGGCAGAGACAGAGAGCCAGGAGCATAAAGAAATGGAAGTAGAGGCTTTGAGAGAGAGAATTTTTCTTTAAACAGGCAGCTGGCATGGCCCCCAGAGAACTTTCTTCAACTTCTCCTTCAAGTCAAGCCTGGTTGGTGGGTAAGAGGTCTTCCTGGTCTCAGAAATATCGAGCCTCAAACTGGGGTAAAAACTAGCTGCAATATTTCGGTCATCCCCATGCCAGACCACACGTGGTATCCAGAGGTTTTGTTTTAGGTCATGTTGATAATTACTGTACTTCCCGTAACTTTCAGCTCCCCCTGCTCCTGGAGCCTTCCCCAGCCACAGCCCTGGAGTGAGGGGACCTGACTCCCAATTGCAGCTGAAAGACAGAATGTGTCTCATAATACACTTGTTAGCTTTCTCTTTTCTTCTGTACATTTTAAGCTTCGCAGACCTGCCCTTTAAAATCCTATATAATGAAATTCTGGGGCTCGGTTTTAAAAAGCCAGCCTCACAAATGCTAACAAAATAAATCTGAGCAAGATGAGAACAGAACGTACTCCCTCTTAGCACAGCCCTGCAGAAAACCAGGCATGATTCTGCTCACACAGTTGATTCTGATAAAGTGGTGAATCAAACATGTTCCGTCTCACTGGAGGGGAAATACATAATTCTGTTCCATGTTATATTTATATCATCTTTGGAGTATAACTTATACAAAGGAATTTTTAAAGACATTCAGACTGCAGAGATGATTGCTGTATGACCAGTGCACAACGTCGTCTATAAAACATAAAAGACTGCCCGTCTGGTTGGTCGTTGATAACTTTTACTCATAGAAAAAAAATTTTAATTAACCGTTTACCTTCCAGAAAGTACGAATACTTATGAGATTGTTGTTTGTCTGTTAGACCAGGAGAATACCTTTGGGACTGACTCTCTTCCTCCTTTCAAGCATCAAGATAAAATCCCATTACTCTGATTTTTTTTTTCCCAAAAAGCTTAAGAGTCCGCATTGTTTAATTAACAGAAGGAATCCCTGCTCTGTGATCCACCAGGAAAGATAGGAACCAGCCTTGTGGAAAGAGCTGGAAAAGGAAAGCGAGAAACAGAGAACAAACTAATGATTGCCAGATGGGGTTGGGGGAGGAGGGAATGGGCAAAAAAGAAGAAAGGGATTCAGAAGTACAAACTGCCAGTTACAAAAACAGTCAAGGGGATGCAGAGTGCAGCACAGGAAATACAGTCAACAATACCATGATCACTGTGCGTGGTGTCGGAGGGGCACTAGACTTACTGAGAGTTCACTTTGTAAGGTATATAAATGTGTAATCACTGTGTTGTGCACCTGAAACTAATATAATACCGTAGGTCAACTGTAATTGAAAAATAAGTCTTAAAAAAAGAGAGAGAAGCAGTGAAACCCCGATATTTCAGTTCACTCAGGATTTGGAATCAAGCCGTGGCCTGCAGCGCCCCTTCCCTGGGGCGATCGTGAGGAAGACAGAAGCCCTGATCATGATGTTTGGGGTCCTCATCGCCACTGGTCCCTGTTACTTGAAAGACAATAAAAATTCCAAAGCCCAGTAGGTAACTGTCTTGTTGAGTCAGAGGCTCCCCAGGAAGATGGAGCAATAAGAGGTTCAAAGGAGGGGAAGCTGTCAGAGCCAAAGCTTGGTTTAAGGAGGAAAGTGAAAAAGAGAACACAAAAGCCTGGAGAAAGGGAAGAAAGCGAAGGAGGTAAGGGACAAATAAAAGCAGGGTAATGAGCCCTGCCCAGGCAGTTCAGTTGGTTGGAACATCGGCTTGTGCACCAGGGTGTTGTGGATTCAACCCCCAGTAAGGGCACATACCTAGGTTATGGGTTCAATCCCCAGTGAAGGTACATATGGGAGGCAAACAATTGATGTTCCTCTCTCTCTCTCTCTCTCTCCCCACCCCACCCTTTTTTCTCTCTCTAAAATCAGTAAACATATCCTCAGATGAGGATTTTTTTAAAAAGCAGAGTAACAAGAACAGGAACATACCTACCACCAGGGACCTGAGCAGCATGCATGCACCCTGAGTAGAGATTACTTCATGGAATAGGGGTGACAGGGATTGCCCCCCTCAAGCTGTCCCTTGGACTAAGGATGGAAAGACAAGGCTCTAGGAAGGAGAGGACACCAGAGGAATGGCACTTGGGAAGGAGCCTGGTCATTGGGAGTGACGCAGAGAGAGCCGGAAGGAGCTGCTGATTATTATTACAAAGTTACAAAATACGCAGAAGGGATACCATTTTTTAGTATATTTTGTATCTTTAAATTTTTCTATTTCTGTTATTAAATAGCTGTGTTACACCATACACATTCTGTTGGGTTTGTTGGGGGCCAGCAGGAGTATTCTGCAAAAGAGGGGTAGAGGGAAAAGTCAGGTCCAAAGCGTGGTAGCAGAAAAGCACTTAAAGTGACAGTGGGGCTGGATGAAGGAGGAGTAGAGAGTTAGTGCAAGGGAGAAGAGGGAGGAAGCCAGCTGAAAGACTTTCTACCCACACTTTCCAGATTTGACCACACACATTTCTCGACCCTGTATATGGGCAGGGCGCCTTATTGGCCATCAGTGATGGCAAGCCCAGGCCTAGTAGATCATTCTCAAGTGCCCCTAAGGGTTCCCAGAGAGTCTCCCGAAAGAATTGTGGACCGAGAGCACTGGAGTGGGTGAGGAGCCATTCTTAGCATATGGCAGACTTCGTGGCCTGAAGAATGGGGTGGAGAGAGAAAGGGTAAGTAAAACTCTGCGGCAAAGCTACCCTGAGTTACACCTCTGAACCCCAGAGGTGTGCAAAACTTCCAGACGAGGCCACAGCCCACACCCAGGATGTGACCCCAGGACCACCAGTGGTGCAGAGTCACTCCACACCTGCCTGCCTTCCCACTCTTCCCCTCGCTTTCAGATCACAGGCCCTGGAGCGGGAGGGGCTGCTCTCAGCTGATCCTGTGGGCGGCAGTGCTCCCCAGTGGGCAGCCCCCTGATCAGAGGGAGTCTGTGTCCTTGGGGAACAGGCTGCTGCTGTCTTCCATCTCCCACACACCTGCCTCCTTTGTGCACAGGACCACCAGCCTCCACAGGAACTGCCTAGACCCCTATCAGGCCATGGGTGAGCGTGTCTCCTGGGGAGGTGGCCTCTGTGCCCAGCCATGGCCCTGGGATCTGCCTGAAGAAGCAGGAGTCTGGGCCTGATCCAGGCCCTGGGCCAACCTGACCCTGCCGGACGAGCAGATTCCAGGGTTGTGAGCAGGATGCAAAAGACCACCCAAGCGAGGGCCCCAGCCATGCTTGGTGAGGAGGGAGTGGGGAGGGGAAGTTCAAGTTCGGAGGTCACAAACTTCCATTTCAACAAGAGGCAGGCAGGTAATACAAATGAATGGAAAGGTCAGGAAGGGAGAGATATGGCCGATTAGAGGCAACAGCCGTAGCACACACGGAGCCATACCTACTATTTACCATTTTGTAAATAGTACAAAAGAGTCAAGAGTCAGTGCCCTCCCAACCCCTGACCTCTGAGGGCAGCGAGGTTTTGGAGTTTTTCTTCTTAAGTTGTGGTGACTGAGATATACCCAAGTCAGACAGTAGGTGGCGCTCGACCCAGAGAATTAGAAAAAGGAACAGGAGAATTACTAAACTCATTTCCAGTAACCTCCCACCTCCCCCTGAGGGCCCTCTCTGGCCCCACCTCTTGTTTCCTGGCCTGGGCCAAGCCCTTTCCAAGGTCCCAGAGGTCCCACTCCAGAGGCCTGGTCTCGGAGCTGGGGAATTATTTCTGGGGAAGCCCCCACTCCACAAGCTGCCCAGGCAAGATGTGAGTGTGCCCTTAGAAAGGACTGGAGGAGAGGAAAAGGGTGGGGAGATGGGAGGATGGGACCCAAGGGCTCATGTACACCCCACACAGAAACCCACATGCTCACAGACACACACACACACTCAGAGCCACTTAAAGCAGAGGGGAAGAATTAGAAGTTGCCCTTAGCTCCTAGCAGCCGTCCCGGGGCGTGGTCAGGCACAGTGCTCTAAGCCAGGAAACTAACACCTTCACTGTCCCTCACCTGTACCTCCGTGTCTCCCTCTGATCCCAGGGTGGGGCTGGGATCTGCTGAAGCAGAAAGCAGCTCCCCACCTTGTACGAGACTCTCCAGGAAGATAAGCGATGGTGAAAAACTCACCGTGGAGCTCAGGCTGACTGGGAGGCTGAAGGAATTGGGGCGGAGAGGGGCAATAAGGCAGCCGGCAGAGGTGTCAGACTTCAAGGGCTGAGGCCACAGCTGCTAATGCCTTTGCCAGGTCTCTCAGTCCCTTAGCAATGCCTGCCCCCACTCCTCGGGACACCACAGGCCTCAGGCCACAAGCTGTGTGGACTCATCCTTCCCTCACCCACTCACAGGTGGTGGCTGCTTCTCTGGGGAGTCCTCCAGGCTGGCCCCACACAGGGCTCCGTGCTCTTGGCCCAGCAGCTACCCCAGCAGCTGACATTCCCCGGGTTCCCAGAGCCATACCTCAAAGGCCAAGAGAGCACCACTGTCATCGAGGCCCCGGAGGGCTTTGCTGTGAAGCTCGTGCTCCAGGACTTCCACCTGGAGCTGTCCCAGGACTGTGAGCGGGACTCTGTCACAGTGAGCTGGGGTCCTGGAGGGACTCGGGGGAGGCAGCCTCCTGGCCCGGAGCCCGGGGCCAATGGGAGGTGGTGGGGCCCTGGCTCTGGGAGAATGGATGAAGAGCCCAAGTCAGGGGCATAGGCTGGCTTCCCTGGGAGGCGAGGGTCTGCCCAAGTACACAGCCTCCACCAGCAGCCCTGTCCATGGCCATGCTACCATCTTGGCCCCAAAGGGACACACAAGTACCGCCAATCCCTGGAATCAAGAGCGAGGCTTCACACATCGGTCATTAAAAACACATCAAGCATTTTGCCAAGGGTCTGCTCTGTCAGGGCAGGAAACTGGGCATGAACAATAACAAAAGATTCAATGACTGAGCTTACCCTAAAGTTCTCGTGATAAGGGAATTATTCAGAATAAGGACACTTTAAAACCGGTACTGTGTTATCTTTTGTTTTGAATTTTATTTATATCAAAATAATAGATGCAATGTTTGTTCATTGGTTTGTTTTTAAATCAGAGTACTACAAGGCTATAATGGGAAACAGCTGTCTCCAGCTTTGCTCCTCAACCCCATTCTACCCTCCTGGGGCAATTAGTCACAATTCATGTAGCTGTTTCATCTGGCATTTAGTTTCATATGTATCAGTCACACTCTTGTTCTGGTTTGTGTTTGGGTTGGGTTGTTTTGTTTTGTTTTGGTTTTTGGTTGTTGTTTTGTCTTGTTTTACATATTATCTATTAACGTTCAACTACAGAAGACAGGACTGGCTTTATCGCAGACCCTCACGCCTACATTTCCCCTCTCCCATCCTTCTAGCTTACCTATACTACTATTTTTAATTAAATCTATAGTCATTACTTACATTAGTATGACTTTAAAATACTCACATCTGAGCATATGATGGACAATAATTACAGTTTTTTTCCTCTCTAACTTTCGGTTTCCCAGGAGTCAATAATTACATGGAGTTCTTTGGAGCTTTCTGTTTGTTTTTGTTCTACTCTGGTTTGCTTAGTCCTGTGTAATTAATCACAAACTCTCAGCCACAGAGTAAATCTTTCAACACAGTCAAGCACAAATCTCATCCGAGTCCTCCTCTTCATGGGCGACATTTCGCCAAAAGATCTCTTGATCTTGATTTATTTCTTCAGTCTGAAGTCTTGGCTGTCTAAGACTTCACCCTCTCTGGGGTTCCCTTCTCCATCGCGCTGGGGATTCCCTTTACCTGCCCTGCGTTAAAACTGAACCCCACTGTCATTCTCTCTCTCGTTTTTAGAGGAGCACTTTCTCCCCCAGAAAAGGTATGTGGGAGTCAGTTTTAGAGGCTCTTGCACAACCCTAAACGTCTTCGTTCTGCCCTCACAGCTGGTGGATTGTTTATCCGGCTTGCATTCTAAGCTGGAAGACATTTTCTCTCAGAGTTTGGATGACATTGTCTCCTAGCTCTAGTGGTGTTAAGTCTGACAGCAGTGTGATTTCTGGCCCTTGGTTTTTTCTCTCTAGAGTTTCTGGAATTGTTTTTATTACCAGTATTCAGAACTGTATGACGTGCCTTGATGTGGTTCACTTTCTACTCGTTGTACAGCCTTCTCTTAATCTAGAGACTCTTTTCATCCTGTCCTTCAATTCTAGGAATGTTCTTCTATTATCTTTTAAATTATGTCCAGGCATCTACTCTCCTTATTTTCTTTTTCCGGAACTCCTGTAATTTAGCTGTTGTATGATCTGGACTGATTCTCTGGTTTTATTATTCATTCTGTTGTGTTTCCATCTCTTTGTCCTTTTGTTCCACTTCCTGGGAGATTTCCTCATTTTAAATACCCACTTTAGTGGTTTTTTGCTCTTGACTTTTTTTTTATGACGAAAGGCTCATTCTTATTTTTTAAATGTGCCTTTTTACAGAATGTTGTTCTTATTTCACAGACAAGACTCTTTTCCCTGTAGTGGGACTATTTTTCAATGCTGTTTCTGTCCCCTGTATTATCTCTACTCTGCCCAAGTTCTTTCTTACTCTTCTTTTTGTTTTGTCTCTGCTTCTCATGTTAGAGACTCTCCTACAATAACTGATAATCTTTGGCTGTTCATTTAGATTTAAAAAGAAAGTACTAGAATGATATTGGATGCCCTGTGAAGACAGCTAAAATTTGAGAAACGACAAGTTTGAAAAGAAGGCTATGAGCGAGGTGGACCAAGTGTGCCACGGGGCCCTCCCAGATGTGGGCATGCAGAGCATTTCCCTGGGGGACGGCCAGCCTCAGAGAGGAGTCCTCTGGTCTCCTGATGGAGTTGCCCGCCTTCTGGTAGACAAGCAGAGGCATCTTACTGTTTGATATGTACACTGTCACCCAATCCCTCTGTTTTCAGTTCTGATCTCACTCCCTCTGTCAAGTGCCCCAGGGAATCCCAAGCCCAGGGTCCCTGGCTCCCGCTGAGGTCTCCTGCCAGGCAGGGTGAACCAGAAGGAGTCGCCTGGGTGCACAGGGTGGGCAGAGGGGTCTAGAACTCTGAGGTCTCCCTACATAGGCTTCTGTTAGCCCCTAGCCCCGCCCCGCTCACCCCCATCCTCAGGGGTTCCTGGTTGTCCTCATTTCTGTGGTAAGAACCTGTGTGCTTTATGTTGGTCTCCACCTCTGCAGAGTCAGACCCTTAGTTGCCTCTTTTCCATCTCTGGTCCACCCTCCAGGATGTTACTGGCATCTCTCCTCTGCTGTCATCTCCTCTCATTGTTTTGTCCTTGGTCGTGTTGAAAGGAATCTGAGACTGTGGGAGAATGAGGGAATGAAGAACCCAGGAGGTGGATTCATAGGAAAATCATAAGTTAAATGGAAAAAAAAAAAGAAATGAGTAAAATAAAGCTGAGCAGGGAGCTGAGTACCCAGAATAGAGGTTGAGCATGAAGCGTGGGCCAGAGGAACTCCTTCCAAGAGGTATCCTTGTGGGTTGGAGAACCCACCGAAAGGAATTTGAGCAGGGGCGAGGCCATCGAAGGGGTTTGCAACAGGGACCCCTCCTTAAAGAACATGTAAGTTAAGCAACAATAGGCAGCCTATCCGTCCTGTGTGCACTTGTGTCCTTAGATTCCCATCCCTTGTGGGGCTTTATTTACAGTTCAGCTGGAGGAGGGACACTCCAGAAAAGAGAACAGGAAAGGCCAGAAACCCCAGCTTGGTCTTTGCAGAGGGTCTTATTGCGTCACAGATGTTGGCCCACAGGAAGTTACTCAGAAAAGTGGAAGGGGGCAGGGTTGGAGGAAGCAGGAGGGAGGGACTTATGTCTGTATTTTCATCAGTTCAAAGCTGCAGTGCTATTAGCACCGCGTGAGCACCAGGGATTCTGTGGTCAGCAAAACAGGTGTATTTCCTGCCTTCTTGGAATTTACAATCCAGTGGACTACTGGGGGAGCCCTGGGAAGCCCAAGGAACTTCTTTTTACTGATTTATTTTTCATTATAATTGACAAATAGTATTATATTAGTTTCAGGTGTACAACATACTGACTCAATATTTAGACAGCTCACAAAGTGAGTCCACCCGACACCTGTCACCAAACATAGTTATTATATGTTATTGACTCTATTCCCAAGGAGCCTTTCGGGAGCAGGCAAATATGGTGGGCTTTATGAGAGAAGCATAGAAGGCTAAAGAAATATGCAAGGTATCTGGTCACATCTGGAAAAAACTTGGGAGTCAACAGCAAACAGGAAGCTACGTGAGCAAGCTTGCACAGGCGTGTGCTGACCTGTCAGGTGGGGAGTGCCCCTGGGACCACCCAGGGTGCAGATTCACCCCACACCTGCCTGCCCCTCTGCTCCCCTTTCAGGTCACAGCCAGTGGGACGGACCCAACCCTGTTCTGTGGCCAGCAGGGCTCTGCGCTGGGCGGACCCCGAGGTCAGAGGGAGTTTGTGTCCTCAGGGAACCGTCTGCGGCTGACTTTCCGTGCACCTGCCTCCTCTGAAGACAGGACAACTGGCCTCCACAAGGGCTTCCTGGTCCTCTACCAAGCCGTGAGTGAGTGTCCATCCTGGGGGTGCGCTCTCTGTCCACGGCCATGACCCCTGGTGTCTGGAAAAGACAAGTGGCAGCTTGAGTGATTGTTGAGGCTGGGGGTGCAGGGACCGGACACCGGGGCCCACCCCTTCCCTGCCGCCTCCGGCCCCCGCTGGGGAGCTGCCCAGTTAAAGGTTCCAGCAGGCATTCCCACGCTGATTTACTGACCTGGGTTTGAGGATCATTTCGTTTTTCATGAAATGCCACATACAGATCGTCAGCAAAATTCCAGATTTTCAAATGCTAACAGAATTTTTTTTTGCAAGATAAAAATTTCAAAAAAAATATATGCTAAAAAGTAAGTCTTCCTCTGATCTCTGGCCCTTAGTCCATGACTACATTGTCCAGAAACAACTCTGTTCTCCATTTCCTGGGTATTCTTCCAAAGACATTCTACACCATTGAACTATAATTGTGCGTGTGGCGGTGGGGGGAGGGTTGTTGCATAATACTCACAATGTTTTAAATTTGGCATTTTCCACTCAATGATATATCTTAAAGATCATTCCATATACATGTGGCTAGCATTGCCTAGTTCTTTTTAGTAACTATATAATATTTCTTTGATTAATATGTCATAATATATTGAATTAGTCCTCCATCAATAGATATTTTGCTGCCACAAACAGTACTGCTATGGAAAACTTGTATATAGACCACAGGTGGCAAACACAAGGCCCACAGGCTGAATCCAGCCCTCCACCTTGTTTGTCCGGCCCAGCACTTTGTTTCTACCTGGCAGCAGTGCCGCGCTCTCGCTTAACTGTTAAGGAGCAGTCACATTTATACAGTCCTAAAGTTACATTCAGCCCTTTGAAGGCAACTGTGAGGCTGATGTGGCCCCCGGGGAAAATGAGTTTGACACCCCGGATATACACGTTAGAGCATGCATATGAGGGTGAATCCTTAGAAAGGAAAATGCTAGGTGAAAAAAAATCACAGTTTTAATTTTGACATTGCTGAATTCCCCTCACAGAGGTTTTGTGAATTCACACTCCCACTCAGCATGTCTGAAAATCCTGTTTCCCTGTATCCTACTCATCATGGTCGCTGTCAAACCTTTTTAGCATTGACAATCTGATCAGTGAAAAATAGTTCAAATGTTTAAAAAAAGAAAAAAAAGACTGCAGTTCAAACTAAATGTGGCCATGGGCCAGAATCAGTCCCTGGGTTGCCATTTGCAATTCTGTTCTAGGTTCTAATGACCACTTCTTTCCTATAGGTATGAACCATAGTCAGCCCCTCAGCCAGGTTAGTGGGGGCTCTGAGGCCACACACACACCTGGAGGCAACTCCTCCAACATCCAGAACCACTGCCAGGAGCCCTATTATCAGGCAGTTACAGCAGGTGAGTCCCCACCTGCCTCACTTCCACCAAAAGGCCTGTGGCACCTACCCTTGTAGCCCCACCTCCCGATTCTGAGCCTGTTTCTTTGCCTCACCTCATTTCACTCCTCAGGGACACTCACCTGCACAGCCCCGGGCCCCGGGGAAGAGGCAGAGGACAGGGAGGAGGTTCCTCACTGTGTGCCGGGTGAGTAGTGACGTGCCAGTGCTGTGACGGCGGCCACTCTCCAAACAGGACTCAACCGTACGTGGGGCCTGTGGACCAGGATGCAGGGGGTTCAAGGAAAGCCTCAGAATAGAAAGAGGAGACAAAAGCAGAAGGGGAGGAAGAAGAGGGAAACCAAGAAGGTCCATAAAAGGAAAGGCAAGGAGCTTGTCCCTTATTCTTCAAAGATCAAGATATACCTGGGGAAGCAAAAGCATGAAGGAAGTTAATCAGATGGGGAAGTGAGGGAGACAGAGGGGCAGCGAGGAACGAGAGAAAACCCTCCCTTGGTGCCATATGCTTCGAGGACACACAGTCAGGCACTCTGTCCTGCACATATCTCCCTACCCAGATGCCACAGGGCCAGAAAGTCCACCTTCTTTTTAGTTTCATTATTGAGATAAAATTCACTATTTTATAGTGTACAATTTAGTAATTTTTAGCGTATTTACAATATTGTGCAACCACTCCCACTAATTCTAAAACATTCCCATCATCCCAAAAGAAGCCCAGTACCTCCAACTCTTCCCTCCTTCATCCCCTGGCTACCACTAACCCACTTTCTGTCGCCACGGACTTGCCTATTCTGAACGCTCCATAGCAGTGGGCTCATACCATATGTGGCCTTTTGGGCCTGGCTTCCTTCCTTTAGCATAACGTCATCAAGGTTCCTCCACATTGTACCAGGTATCAGGACTTCATTCCTATCAATGGGATCCTGAATTGAATCCCACCGCATGGACGTACCACATTTTGTTTATCCATTCATTAGTTGATGGAATGTGGGTTGTTTCCACTTTTTGCCTCTTATGGACAATGCTGGTATGAGCATTCACGTACAAGTTTGTATCTGAACATATGTTTTCAGCTCTCTTGGGTGTACACCTAGCAGTGAATTGCTGGTGTTGGCTTCTGTCATAACTCTACGAGTATGCTTAACTTTTTGAGGGATTGCCAAACTGTTTTCCATGATGGTTTGCACCATTTTAAATTCCTATCAGCAGAATATGAAGATTCAGGTCCTAGTTTTTGAAATCCAATTTTTTTGAGTCAAAGCATTGCCTGTCTAACCCAATCTGGATGCATTTCTCAGATTTTACTCCTGATCCACAGAAAGCTCTGGAGGCAGCTGGAAGTAGTGGTTTGTAGGGGTTGGAGGACAGGTAGTAGTGGCAGATGTTAAAAACCAAGAAGTGGCAGAAAGGAGAGTCAAGAGGCGCCGAAGGTAAATTCTGCTTGCTGCGTGAGTTTGCTCAGGATGGTCCCACCACGAGTCTGAAAAAGTGGCTTGAAATGGCTAAGGAGGCAGGAGAAAGAGCCCTTCACAGAAGTAGGTCTTTAATAAATGTGGCTTGTTGCATGCTGGTTTCTCACCCTTACCTCTCCTCTCTTGCAGTCTGTGGACAGCCAGTCACCCCCATTGCCCAGAACCAGGGGGTCCAGGGTTCTTCCAAAGCTAAGCTGGGCAACTTCCCATGGCAAGCCTTCACCAGTATCTATGGCCGTGGGGGTGGGGCCCTGCTGGGCGACAGATGGATCCTCACTGCCGCCCACACCATCTATCCCAAGGACAGCGTCTTTCCTGGGAAGAAGAGGAGGGTGGACGTGTTCCTGGGCCACACAAACATAGATGAGATGATAAAGCTGGGGAACCACCCCGTGCGCCGAGTGGTTGTGCACCCGGACTACCGTCAGAACGAGTCCCACAACTTCAACGGGGACATCGCCCTCCTGGAACTGCAGCACAGCGTCCGCCTCGGCCCCCACCTCCTCCCGGTCTGTCTGCCCGACAGCGAGACCCTCTACCGCAGCGGCCTCATGGGATATGTCAGTGGGTTTGGCGTGGAGATGGGCTGGTTAACTACGGAGCTGAAGTACTCGAGACTGCCGGTCGCCCCGAGGGAGGCCTGCGAGGCCTGGCTGCAAGAGAAGCAGAGGACTGACGTGTTTTCGGACAACATGTTCTGTGCTGGGGATAAGGCGCGGCGGCAGAGTGTCTGCCAGGGGGACAGCGGTGGCGTCTACGTGGTGTGGGACGAGCGTGCCCATCACTGGGTGGCCACGGGTATCGTATCCTGGGGCATTGGGTGTGGCAAAGGGTATGGCTTCTACACCAAAGTGCTCAACTACGTGGACTGGATCAAGGGAGTGATGGACGGGAAGGGCTGACCCTGGGCACGCTGAGCCGGGGCACCAGCTCCGTGAGGCCCCAGACGGAAGAGGGTTGAAAGTGAAGACTGAGCCTTGCGGGTGGGGAGGGAGGGAGTCAGGGAATCTGTATATACGAGTCACTGTGTGAGACAGAGCTCCTCCTCTGCTCAAGGCTGACCCCAGCCCCTCCTCCTCGCCCTCTACCTTCCTGTGAGTTCGCACTATGCCCAGGAAACTCAGTGAGTGTCATTTTGAACTTTATCTCCTGCTGACACAGCTTCATCTGTCTCTCCTGGGAGACAGCCATCCTCTCACCCCGCTGTTCAAGTGGTGTAAGGGGGCAGTGGTGTTAATTGCATTTCATCCCTGAAACATTCTAAAGCCCCTTTAGTTGCCATTCAAATATTCAAATTCTCAGCCACACCACCTACCACAACTCCCAGCTGCAGTTACAGTGACGGCTTGGTTTTTGATACATCTCCGACATGCCAGGCAATTCATGTTCGTTGTTTCACTGACTCCTCACACCAAGTTTGCAAAGCCTGTGTTATAGCCCACATTTTAAATGAGGAAACTGAAGTTCAGAGAGATAAAGCCACTTGCCCAAATGCCACAGCCGATCCAGGACTGCAAAGGCCCTTTGCCTCCCAGTGCACCTGGACACCTCTCAGGGTCCTCAGGACCTGCTGTGTCACCCACTCCCCCTTCCCAGCCCCCACAGCCCTACAGCTTCTCGCTCTCTGGGGACTCCTGCTGCCGTCAGGACGGGGACACCTGGCACACACTTTCCTGGGGCCTGTCTCCCACAGACAGCACACCCCCTGGGCCCAGCCCTGGGCTGGGTGTTCCTGCAGACACACCCGGTGCTGCTGGACACCCCAGGCCATCCTCCACCTGAGAGACCAGCTCTTTAATTTTTAGTGGAGACATGAGGCAATTTAGAGTAAAAGGCACAAATAAAATACAAGCGTTCAAATAGAACTAGAAAGTGAAAAAAACAGAGGAAAGCAAATTTACTAGTATTAAAAATCAAGGGGGCTGTATGGTTAAAGGTTAAATTTATATTTGAAAAATAGGATTCAGCCTTGGCTGGCATAGCTCAGTGGATTGAGTGTGGGCTGCAAACCAAAGCACCGCAGGTTCAATTCCCAGTCAGGGCACATGCCTGGGTTGCGGACCAGGTCCCCAGTGGGGGCCACATGAGAGGCAACCACACATTGATGTTTCTCTCTTTCTCCCTTCCTTCCCCTCTCTAAAAATAAATATTTTAAAAGAAAAATAGGATTCAAAGGTGTACATACATGTGGTAGTTCTATTTTATAAACCTGTGCATAGTACAAAAGACTACCAAAAATGCTCTAAAATATTCATCAGAGGTTGCTTTAAGTGGTATAATTCCAGCTGTTTTGTTTTTTCTTGTTCTTCTCTATTTGCTAAATTTTATTTAACGAGCATGTATTAGTTTTATTTTTTTAACTTTTATTATTGAAAAAGTGATATGAAAGCACTGGCTGGCGTAGTTCAGTGGATTGAGCACGGGCTGGGAACCAAAGTGTCCCAGGTTCGATTCCCAGCCAGGGTTGTCCCAGGGTTGAACATTCTTGGGTTGCAGGCCATAACCCCCAGCAACCGCACATTGATGTCTGTCTGTCTGTCTGTCTGTCTCTCTCTCTCCCCCCTTCCTTCCCTCCCTAAAAATAAATGAATAAAATCTTTAAAAAAAAAAAGAAAGAAATCCCTACAAAAAAAAAAAAAAGAAAAAGTGATATGAGTTTCTCCCTACGAAAGCAAAAAATATAAAGCTAGATCTATGTGCACATATAGGCATAGGTATATCTAGACATAGATATAATTATAGATATGGCCACAAAGGAAAACCTACCATTACTTTAAGGGAGAAAACGTTTTCCCCAGAATCAAGTCCTAGGAGGAGTGAATAAGACAATGGACAATATCCTCAAATACTGCTCTTAAAACAAGTGCCTGCATAATCTTTGTATAGCCTTTTCTTCTTTCAGTCTTTAGTGTAAGTCAAGGGCATAAGACAAATGTGCAAGTCAAGGTTATCTGGAGTGGCGGGGCAGAGTGGAGGAGGCTGGGCCGGGACTGAACCAACCAGGTGCATGTTTGTCACTTGCCAGCCATGTTGCATAACCCAGGACAGAACTCAGAATCTGTGAGATGGGAGAGGAAAGCTTCAGCTGAGACTTACCTTCCCGAACGCCCCTCCTTCCCTGGTACCCCTGTCGACCTGCCCTGCCACAAGCTCACATACACACACTCACACACACACATGCACGCGCTGTCAGAATGCCAGTGTGCAATTTGCTAGACAAGAGTCCTCCCTTTCTCATCTCCTGGTCTGCTCCTTATCCTTCTTTCATGTCTTCAGTCTTTCTGAACCTGACTAGGCCACAGGTCAGGTGCTGGGTCAGCCTGGTCACAAGATTCATTCCTTAGCTCCGACACACGTAAGCCTGTGGGAGCAACCCTCTAGGCCCTCGTTAACCTTGCAGCTTCCCCATGCCTCCTCCCCACCTATATTCAGTGACGGTGTGGTCGCTGCCTGATGGGGAACGGCCCTTCTTTGTGAGTCCTTGCAAACCATTGCCTAGGAGAGTGCCTGGCACATTGAATAGGCCGCCCATTAAGGATGAATGGGTGGGGGGGGGGGGTGCAGGGTTGGGGGAATTAATCTGATAAGGGAAACAGCAGGATACCCTGCAGAGGCCTCAGAACTCAGAGGCCTGGTCTGCAGCCTGAGCCTCCCTATGGACTACAATTACACAAGGCATTTGAGCCGCAGAGAGTTGATGAAGAAAGGTTCCCATGAAGAGCAAACCTCGAAAACAGGACACTGTGTCCTGATGGACAGGAGAGACCAGAGCTCTCCTCCCTCCCGGGAATCTGGCTTCACTCTCAGTCACTCTCGGCCCACAGGCACACCCTTGGCCTAGTCCAAGGCAACTGTGACTCTAGGGCTCAAACTCTTGACCAGACACTGAGGAAAAGCGGATTATCTCCACCCTCTCCCCAGCTGCCCCTACTTCTCTAAGAGCCAAGTTCATTGGCAGGCCTGAGTTCATTGAGGTGGGCAGGAAGAGTCTTAAAGCAAACCCTGGTGCAGCTGTAGGGTTGCCCTGGAACAGCAACCCCTGTTCGAAGTCTAAGTGGCATTACTGAGTGAAGTAAGCCAGGGCCCCAATGCAGCCAGACTGCATTCCCCTCTTTCCACGCCTGTCTGCACTTGCTTCTGTCACATCGTCCTGGGCTTTGAAACCCTGGCTGTTCCTGGCCCAGGGCTGCTGGGTGACTGAGCGTAGGACAAACCGGGCTAATGGAAAAGGGCAGTGCAGAAAAGAGAGTGCCCTCAGCTGTGATCTCCACTGCACTCTGAGTGGGAACCTTGTAAACATGGCAGCAGCCCCTAGGAAGGTCCCTGAAGAAAGGGAGAATTCGGATCAGACCTAGAAAACGAGAAGTCTGCGCCTCCAGCGGAAGGCTCTCCTGTTCCTAAAAACGGACCCTTCCCCATATCGGCCAGCAGGTGGCACCACCACCAGGGAATTCAAAACCAAAACTAAGTTAAACTGGAAACAGATTTTTTTTTTTCAGTTTTGTTTATGCAAATAGTTCATTCCCCGCAACATTCCTCCGGGAAGGTCCCCCTCCCCCCTCCACAGTCGGTCACTCCCTCCCCCTTCCCTCCTCTGCATGACCGCCTCTCTCCCTCTGCACAGAGTGGATGCAGACGCGGTCAGGACCGTCCAGGATCCAAAATCAGGACTTGAGAGATGTGAGTAAGGCGGACGGGGACCACTGATGGAGGGAGAAACCAGAGGAAAGAACCCTGGGCGTGGGAGGCAACCCTGCCGCCAATTTTATTCAGAGAGACAAGAACAGCCTGCCCCTCCCCATATGCCTTATCTATTCCAACATGCACACGCATGCACGCCTCAAACACATACCCTCCATCCCTCCTCCTGAGGACAGGAGACCTTAGACACATGAGGTGGTGGCCACATCCCCTTCTTCCTCCCAGCTCATAGCAGGAGGGTGCCGAGACGGGGGAACCCACTCTGCCCAGGAGGGGTGTCCTCCGTGCGCCACTCCACGCTCCATAGGCGGTTTCTCCCAGACACCTTTGCTGAGCCTTCGGGAGCCCTTTCAGAGAACCACGACTGGAAACCCTCACCCCCAATTAACTGGTCCCAAGCCAGCCCATTCCGGGAGTGGGAGGGAGTGATAAGACAGGGCGAGGAGGAGGATGGGGAGAGAGGTGAAGGCAGTGTGATGACCTCCGGACTGGACACTGCCCTGGGGAGGAGCACCCAGTGCAGCAGCTGTGCAGACCGGCCTCCCCACTCCACCCACACCCACCCCCACCTGGAACATCTGTGAGGTCTAGAATGGACAGAGAGGAAAATGCCCAGCGGTATGGCCAACCCATCCCCCACCCCACTCACTGCCCAAACAGCCTTCCCGACGCCAGCTTTCCTTTTGGCAGGTGGCTTTTATACCTCCTGGCGTCGGTCCTGTTCTGCAAGGTGGGAGATGCCACCCCCCTCTCTCAGGAGCTCTTTGGGGAGGTGACGTCCCCTCTGTACCCCAAGCCTTACCCAAACAACTTGGAGACAACCACTATGATCACAGTCCCCCCGGGATACAGGGTGAAGCTGGTCTTCTGGCAGTTTGACCTGGAGCCTTCCGAAGGCTGTTTCTATGACTATGTCAAGGTAGGAGGGCAGGTTGGGAGAGCAGGGGGAGAGCTGGGTGGCTCTGGAACCCAAGGACTTGTGCTCAACCACCATGGGCAGCACTTCCCATCCATGGACACAGCCCCAGCCCTGCAAGAGCTGATGGCCGAGTGCAGTTCTGGGAGTCACGTGATGCCATGAATGGTGTCCACAGGCTTTAGAGGCCTTCCGGGAGCACTGGGAGGGCAGGGGGGCAGGGAACACAGAGGAGTAAGGGTACAGCCCTCACTCTCAAGAAAGTTACCATCTGCAGGAGTTTCCCCATCTGTTTCCCTGCTGGGAGTCTTTGAAAAATCGCCGTGCCTCAGTTTCCCTGTTTCCTTGGAGAATATCGCCATGACTACCCGCCTCATCAGGAGCCCAGAAACATGGGGAAGAGAAATGTGTGTGGTGGTAGCTCAGGCGTAGTCTTCAGCAAGGACGTTGGGCTCAGCCCCCTCTCCTCCCTGATAACCAAGGGTGCCCTCCCAATCTCATCCTTCTGCATCCAATAAAAATGAGATTCTGGATTCAGGATTCAAGTAGCACTCACACACATCCAATAAATACCATTCCCAGAAGGTGGTGAGAGAATAACATGAAAATGGTACAGCTTCCTCATCCAGAGGACTTGAGAAGTTTGCAGTGCTGCAAGGTCGGGTCTTGGTGGCAGGGATGGCGAGGAATGGGGTTGGGACAAGGACACCACCTGCTTTGGGCGGGCCAGCAAAGAAAGAAACAAGGGAAGCTGGGCGATGCTCACCATTGCCAAGGCTGGTGGGCCGCAGAGAGTCACATGCAACTATGTGTATCAGGACACATGGCTGGATGTGAACGGTCTGCATAAGGTGAGGCGGGATAACGACACAGAACTTAAGGCAGATCGGTCCAGTCTCTAGGAATGAAGGGAAGGTAAAGGCTGGGGAGAGCTGACCAGGATTCCGGGGGAAGACAGGCACAGGGGGCGGTGGGAAAGAGGAGAACCCCGAAACGTGCTGGGGAGCACAAACAGGGAAGGGCACGGACAGCACGGAAAGAGTTAGCCCATGGGAGGAGACTCAGTGGGCAGGTGCAAGTCACCTGGGGCAGTTTGCAAATGCCAGAGCCCACCAGGTGGAGACCAGCTGGAGGCTACTGCAGAAGTAGGGCAGCGTTCACTCTCTGGGACAAGAGGAGGACCTCCACTGACTTTCCATAGCGCATGTGCCTCAGCAGCCCTTCTTCCTACCTTCCTACTCCTCGTCCTTCCTCCGCCAGATCTCTGCTGATAAGAAAACCCTGGGGAGGTTCTGTGGCCAGCTGGGTTCCCCACTGGGCAACCCCCCAGGAAAAAGAGAATTTGTGTCCGAAGGAAACAAGATGCTGCTGACCTTCCACACGGACTTCTCCAATGAGGAGAATGGCACCGTCATGTTCTACAAGGGCTTTCTGGCCTACTACCAAGCTGTGGGTGAGTGGTCCCCGGGTGCCCTTTTCGGGGCCTCAGTCATATTGAATGGGGACTGGAAAAAGGGACTCTTGAATCCAAATAAGCAGGGAGCCTGGCCTTCCTTATTTTTTGCCCTCAAGAGAGCTTTTTCCAGAAGAGGCAGGCCAGCCTGGGCTCTGTCCCCAGGGGTAGTTCCCAGAAAGCACTAGAAAGGCCCAGGGGTGCAGGCGGTCAGGAGCTGACTTGGTCTTGTAGCCTCTGGTGAGTGACCACTCTGAGACCAACCCCACTACAGAAGTCCCCTGGCAGGAATTCAACCTTCCTCCCGGAATCTCTTCCAGACCTTGATGAATGTGCTTCCCAGCGAAACACGGTTGAGGAGAATCCCCAGCCCCTATGCCAACACCTTTGTCACAACTACGTTGGTGGCTACTTCTGTTCCTGCCGTCCAGGCTATGAGCTTCAGAAGGATGGATATTCTTGCCAGGGTGAGGTTGGGTGGTATGGGAGGGAGGCAGAGGCTGAACAAGGGCTTGCTGGGCCAGCCAGAGAATCTTCTGGTGACCCCCTCCTGGCTCTGCTCTCACAGTCGAGTGCAGCAGAGAGCTGTACACAGAGCCATCAGGCTATGTGTCCAGCCTGGAGTACCCCCAGCCCTACCCCCCTGACCTGCGCTGCAACTACAGCATCCGGGTGGAGCGGGGCCACACCATCCACCTCAAGTTCCTAGAGCCTTTTGAAATCGATGACCACCAGCAAGTACACTGTCCCTATGACCAGCTACAGGTACAGCCATCCCACCCCCAGAGAGACCCCTCCCTCTCTTCCCCATCCCCACTTGGTTCTTCTCATCCTCTGGCCAATTGGGACAGGAATGTCCAACATCACAGGTGGGCTGGGCAAGCTCCTACACAACTGGAAGTGGGTCCTGGGAATCCCTTTTCCCCTCCCAGTGAAAACAGACACAAAGCAAGATTACCACCACCACCACCCCCAGCCCTGTGGAAAAATGTCCACATTAGAGAGATGACCCGCCCTTCTCCCCCACCAGATCTATGCCAATGGGAGGAACATCGGAGAGTTCTGTGGGAAGCAAAGACCTACTGACCTTGACACCAGCAGCAATTCTGTGGATCTGCTGTTCTTCACAGATGAGTCAGGGGACAGCCGGGGCTGGAAGCTGCACTACACCACTTCAAGTAAGGTTGCCTCGGGGCCTCCCTCCCTGGCCAGCAACGGGGCAGGATCAGGGAGGGAGAAAGAAGGCAAGTGGCTCTGAAATGAACATGCCCTCTGGTCTCCACCACAGTCATCAAGTGCCCCCAGCCCAAAACCCTAGACGAGTTCACCATCATCCAGAACCTGCAGTCTCAGTACCAGTTCCGTGACTACTTCATTACCACCTGCAAACAAGGCTACCAGCTGGTGGAGGTAAGAGCCCGGGGCTAAGGGAGAGAGCTGGCCCAGCATTCCAGGAGCAATTCAGATGGATAAGCCCGTAGCAAACTTAGGCTCAACCCCAGGTGGGATCACAGGTGTTAGAGCTGGAAGGGTCGCCGGGTCTACCAGTTCTCAAACTTGACTGCACATTGGAAACTCTTAGGGTTTAAAAAATACAGATGTCCGCATCCCCTGCTAGAGACTGATTCCACTGGTCTGGAGTTAAGACTGCGCATCAGGGTTACTTAGAGCTACCCGCGTGGTTCTAATGCACCACCAAGTTTATGAACTACTGACCCAGTCTGATAAACTCATTGTAGAATTAGGAGCTGAAAAGGCAGGAGTGGACATAGAATGCAAGGAGTGGCTCACTCGACATCACAGCGATTTCGTACAGCAGAGACCTGGACCAGATCTCCTCCCTCTTGCTCCAGGGCTGTTTTATGCACACTGGTGGTCTCACCTAGGTCCCACCATCTGTCCTCTACGGACTCAAGAAAGAATGTCATTTTATCCACTGGCCAATCTCATAAAAGCTAGTAACCTAAAGTACTATTTTGGAAAACATGCAACTGAAGTCACTCCTGGCCAGGGACCCAGGACTGGACATCCCATCTTGGTTCGATAGATCCACTTGGAATGCCTGATCAGAATCAGGGAAGAGACGTTTGCTATGTCCTTAGCTAGTACTTAATTCATTCAACAAATATTTCAAGTGTTGACTGAGTGTCCGGCAGTGTTCTAGATGCTGGAGGACAGGAAAGAGAAGCGCACACATTCCCACAGCCTTCAAAGAGCTGACGTTTGACGGTTGCACGTCCCCACATTAGCCAGACGAGTTGCTCTTTACTGCAGGATGCCTCCTGCTGCATCGCGAGGACTGGGTCTCCTGGGCCCAGAAGACTGGACATCCTCTTCGCTCCGGTTACAACCCCCCTTTTCCTATGCCATGCCCACCCTCACCTTGACATTTACCATTCACCTCACAGGATTTAAAGCAAGCCGCACAGTACCTCATATTAATAATATTTCACTCAGACATCCTAGTCCTCACATACATTCTCTTGCGAACTTTCCCAGGGCTAATGCTCTAGGGTGGTTGCTGGCCTTAATAAAATGCATTTATATTGTTTAAACACTTTTCATTTCCGAGGGTGACATTTTCCTGCATCATCCCTGCTATCTGCTCACTTGCAACAACAGCACGTAGCACATCAGCGTCGCAGGCACCCTGGACAGTGACTGGGCTGCACCAGTAGTTTGGGAAGGGCCCTGGCGCCTAAGAGAACCGCAGTCTAGGACTGATGAAGTGACGATGTAGGTTGGCGTAGACTGGCAGGGAACTGACAGGGAAGGGTCTTCGGTTTCAGTGCAGAAAACACACAACCAGCCTTGCGATGGTCTTCGTTTAAAATCGTGGGGGGTCAAAACTAATTTAAAATGGAGGAGAGAAGTGTTGAGGGCTGGATGGAAAAAGTAAAGGAATTAAGAAGTACAAACTGGTAGTTATAGTACAGTCACAGGGATGTACACTACACAAGGAATATGGTCAATAGTACCGTAATAACTGTGTGGTGCGAGGTGGGTTCTTGAATTATCAGGGGGATCGCTTTATAAATTATATTAATTGTCTAGCCACTATGCTATATACCTGAAACTAATATAAAATAATACTGGATATTAACAATAATAGGAAAATGTTTGGAACAAAGTGAATAAATAAGTAAAATTGTGGGGTTCAGCTAGACCTCAGCAGAAACAGGCAAGAGTCTAGAGAGAGGATCCCTGGGCTGACAGTTATCTGCTGTGTAGCCGGAGTTCCCAGGTGCACCTCTGGTCTGGGAGGACGGGCTAGGGAGAAGGACAAAGAGCCACGCCCACAGGGGCGAGCTGTCTCCACACTCCCTGCTGTGTGGGAAAGAGCAGGAAGGGAGCTGCAGTACCTCCGTTGACTAAGGGCACCTCTACCTCTGCTCAAACAGGGGGACCAGGCGCTGCTCTCCTTCACAGCTGTCTGCCAGGACGACGGCACATGGCATCGCGCCATGCCCAGGTGCAAGAGTAAGTCACAACTCAGGAAGTATCTGCCCCTAGGGACATCCCACCCGCCCCAGCCTTGGGGACCTAGCCTGAGAAGGGAAGAGAGGGGTCTGGAAGTAAGCCTCTCCCCAAAGATATCCCCCTTGACTTGTCCTTTGAATTCTGTGGCTCATCGCAGGAACCAGGCAGCCCTCATCTCAGCAGGATTGATTGTCTCTACCCAGAACTGAATTTCACTGTGACCAGTTCCCATCCATCACAAGCGCCCCCCACTGACCATATTTCTCTCAGGTTCTCAGCCTGTTCTGTGGGTAGACAGCTCGCATTCCTCCCACTGAAGTTCCAAACTGTCCTTGTCAGCTCTCATTGGGCCCTGTGTTCTCTCCCAGTCAAGGACTGTGGGCAGCCCCGAAGCCTGCGTAATGGAGGTTTCAATTATACCACCACGAAGGGAGTGACCACCTACCAGGCCCGGATCCAATACTACTGCAATGAGCCGTATTACAAGATGAAGACCAGAGATGGCAGCAGTGAGGCTGAGCAAGGTAGGGACTCCTGCAAATTGCGGTTATTCCCTTCTATCTCTCAAGACATCTTCTGAGATTTCTTTCTTTATTCTTTAAGATTTTATTTATTTTATTCCTAGAGAAAGGGGAAGACGGGGAGCAAGAGAGAGGGAGAAACATCAGTGTGTGGTTGCCTCTCACACACCCCCTACTGGGGACCTGGCCCACAATCCAGGCATGTGCCCTGACTGGGGATCAAACTGGTGACCCTTTGGTCTGCCAGCTGCCTCTCAATACACTGAGCCCACAATAGAATCCCTAGGGAATATATGTTAAGGTATCTGCCCAAGACACAGGCTTCAGGGACCTACAGTACAGCACCAAGAGGTACCTAGTAGGTTTGAAGAAGAAAGCACCTGAGTGACAAAGAAAGACTTGAATCTCATAAACAGCTCCTTCTCACCACCCCCCTACCATCACCATCACCCCTCACCACCCTTACCACCCTCTTCACCAATGTCACCCACACACACACACCCCCACCCCACCACCACCATCACCATTATAACTATCACCACCGTAACTACCACCACCACCACCACCATACCACCACTACTATCACCACTACTACCATCACTACAACACCACTAACACCAACAACAAAGCACCATCACACTACAAACCAACACCACACAATCACCACCCTTACTACCACCACCAACACCAACACCAACACCACAGCCATCACCACCACTCAGCTGTGTCAGTGGGACCTCCCCCAGCATTCTCCCTACCTACCCCCTCAGGCTGCTACGTTGTGACATTGTGCACTTGATTTTACTAAGTGACTCCCAGATTCATCTGTGGGTATCTTTTAAGTTTCCTTTAAATAAAAGAAATCATATGCTTTCTGGTTTGAAACATACAAAAAAGGAAAAAATCTTATATATGGGTCATATAAGGTATTATTTAACAGCCCGGCTTTGCGTCAGGCAACTCTCACTTTGCACCTTGGTCCTGGAACTCGGAGGTTATGGGACCCGGTGTGAATTATCAAAGCTCAGTTTCCTCATCGGCAAAGTGAGAGTAATAGTGCGTACCTGCAAGTGCACTTAAATGAGACCATGCAGGTACAGTGTTTAACAACCAGCCTGGCACCCTGTCAACAACCAGAAACGTGACTACCACTGTTGTCTACAGTCCCACTACCAAGACACCAAGTCATTGATAGGGTTCTGATATGCTCATCCCAGTCTCTGTGTATTTCATAAATAGCAATCACACCAAACATGTAGTTAAATATTCTAATACTTTCACATAACATTAAAATAAAAATATATGCGTAAACCCTCTTTACACTTTTGTTACTCCACCCTTACATATCTGAACCTTTTCCTTGATCCTCGTCCATGCTGGTTCCGATTCTCCCCTGCCCCTGCCCAACACAGTCGGTGCTCACCAACCTCTGCAACCTGGTTTCCCTGCCCACCACCTCCCAACCTGATCAGAGCCCCTTTGCCCCTCAGGGACGTATACCTGCACAGCCCAGGGCATTTGGAAGAATGAACAGGAAGGAGAGAAGATTCCTCGGTGTTTGCCAGGTGAGTGGAAATCCCCTGGAGCCATCCTTGGTGACCTGTGGGGTACCAGAAAAAGCATGCACGAAGAATGGAAGCAAAGCAAGCAGGGAGACACTCCAGCTTGAAGTTGAAAATAAACTTGAGGAGGAAGGGAAAATTAGAGATGTCACAGAAAAAGAGGAGAGAGAGAGATGCAGAGAACTGGATGCAGCCCTGACATTCCAGCATTTTCACAGAGCAGACAGGTAATCAAGGAATAAAAACAACAAGCCCCCCCAAACAGAAAGAAAAAAAATAAGAACAAGGAGAACAGGCAATAGGCCAGAGATGGAGCTGTTGGAATGGGAGGACAAAGAGCAGAGAGCCCAGAGCCAGTCAGAAGGGATGAAGGGGGAACCCACTGACTGCAGGAGGGAAGAGGGGTGGGCCTGGGACTGACACATCCTTGCCTTACCGTCTCTCTTCTCCAGTGTGTGGGAAACCCGTCCACCCTGTGGTAGAGAAGCAGCGCATCATCGGAGGGAAAGCAGCCAAAGAGGGCAACTTCCCCTGGCAGGCGCTCAGCAACAAGTATGGGCGAGGGGGTGGAGCCCTGCTGGGCGACCGCTGGATCCTCACGGCTGCTCACACCCTCTACCCCAAGGAGCAAGACTCACACACCAATAGCAGCATAGATGTGTTCCTGGGCGGCATCATTGTGGAGGAGATCGAGAAACTAGGGAACCATCCTGTCCGCAGGGTCAGCATCCACCCATCCTACCGCAAGGATGAGGCCCACAATTTTGAGGGGGACATTGCCCTCCTGGAACTGGAACATAGTGTCACCTTGGGCCCCAACCTCCTCCCTATCTGCCTCCCTGAGAATGAGACCACCTTCTATGAGAAAGGCCACATGGGCTATGTCAGTGGCTTTGGGATCACAGAGAACAAGCTTACTGACCATCTCAGATATGTCCGCCTGCCTGTAGCTGAGCGAACAGCATGTGAGAGGTGGCTCCAGGGCCAAAACAGCAACAATGTGTTCTCTGAAAACATGTTCTGTGCTGGGGACCCGAAGGCAAAGCACGACAGCTGTCAGGGGGACAGCGGAGGGGTCTTTGCAGTGAGGGGTGCAGATGGCCGCTGGGTGGCCACCGGCATAGTGTCCTGGGGCATTGGGTGTGGCCAAGGGTACGGCTTCTACACCAAATTACTCAACTACGTGGACTGGATCAAGAAAGAGATGGAGGAGGAGGGCTGAGCCCTCCTTCTTCAGAATCTGGAGAGCAGTGTGTAAAAAAAAAAAATTATCTGACTAGTTGTTGATCACCACTAAGAATCCATATTAAAATCATAGATGCAGAAAAACACTGTGTGAAATAAATTCTCTTTTCTCTAGTCCCATCCACACTCTTCATCTGAAACAACCCAAAGGTCACCTTTCTTTTTTCCAAGGATTGCAAAAGATATGTCCTCTTCCACTTTGATACCATTGGATAATTGTATAAAGATCTTTCCAAATAAAATCTTGAGAAATTCCAGTGTGTAAAATGAGTTAAACACAGTATTTAATCAGTATAAAAATATCTAGTGAGGTCATATTTAAAATACACAGGAAGTCAATGAGAACAATTAAGTGTATGCACATATTACAATTACAGTCGCAGATCATTTATTTCTGTGTTTTGTTTTGATGGTACATACAAAGAAGTTCTGATTTTCCCACATACATAGTTGCAAATATAACAGCTTTTTTAACAGCTTGCCTTCCAATTTCTATATATTCCTTAAGAGAGGAGTGGTGTGAAATTTTTGTTTCCAAGTTAAATCATTAACAATATTTCTAAATAACTTAGGTTCCTTAAAACACATTTAAAGGTGAGAGAAGGACCCAAAACTTGGCTAAGGATTATAATGTTTATAATAGCACACTATCACGATGGACTTGCAACTGACTCTGCTGGACTTGTGTGAGTAACTTCACAGGAGCCGGCACGCACAGGCCTGATTTAAGAAGGCCAGGGCAGCGTTTCAAACCTTCCCAAGTGATGATGAGTTTTTACGTCCAAACACAGGTCCACAATCCTCAGGGCCGAGTGTCTTTCAACATTCAAGATTTTACGGATTTCAGAAATGTGATATACCATTTATAATAGATAACGTCCCCAGCAGGGCCTAGGGCAGCATCCTAGAAATAATTCTTCTGAAAAACATTGGAACCTTCACGCATGGGAGAGGAAGACTCTAAACTTGCCACCGTCGGGTCAGGTCAGGTTTTGCCCCTCAGTACATTTTGGTGCCAAACTTACTGAAACCCTTCAGTTTTCAAGAGCACTTAGATCTCAGGATTGTGGATTTCAGAAGTGTGGATTTGCACTGGTAGAAATGACAGGAAAACTTTTCACATGTTCTACTCAAAAGTGTCCAAAAGCGGCAATGCCATATATTTGAGGACCATGTGTCGACCACAGTTTTTTTAAGGGTTAGAATGTTTCAGAACTGAAGCACCTCCAGGATTCTAATGGACACGGGAGTGGAGTGGGTAGAGGAGACAGAGGTGGTAAAACAAAAGCTAAAACTAAGAAATGGAACTATATTATGCCTAAGGTTCCTGGCGAATTTAAGATTCTAAGACCTTTGTCTTATTGTGATCATCACAGGTGACCCAGGAGAGTCTAATCACTGCTCTGGCCTTCCTGGTGCCCAGTCCCCCTCCCCAAATCATGGGCATCTCACCTTCAAGTGCCCTGACGTAGGAAATAAGACCAAACCAATACCCTATGAATAGACAATTAACAGAAAAGAAAATGCAATGCTTGGAGGCTCATAAAGAAAATATGGAAATTAAGATACCACCTCCTTACCTAAATATAAGATTGGTGAAGATAATACACTATGTTGGTGAAGACATAGAGAAAACAATCACTCATGCAATGCTTTTTGGAATGCAAAGAGGTACAAATTCAACAGAGGGGCAATTTGACAACACGTAATCAAACATTACAAATGCACTTCCTTTTGACCCAGCGATTCCACTTCTAGGATTTTTCCCACATATATTCTCACATATGAGATATGTACAAGGATAGTCCTTGTAGCATTGTTTACAATAGCAAAGTATTAGCCCTGGCTCACTGATGTGGCTCAGTGGATCGAGCACTGGCCTGCAAACCACAAGGTCACAGGTTCGATTCCCAGTCAGGATACATGACTGGGGTTGCAGACCAGGTTCCCAACTGGGGACATGTGAGAGGGAGTTGATCAATGTCAGATTGATTCAACTCATCTCTCATAGATTGATGTTTCTCTCCCTCTCTTTCTTCCTCCCTCCTTCCCTCTCTCTAAAAATCAATAAATAAAATCTTTAAAAAATAGAAAAAATAAGCAGAACAGTGTGTATTACAGATTACCATTGGGTAAAAAAAGAGGAGGAGGGTACATATCACTTTCCTATGTGTAAAATATCACTGGAAGGATGTACGGAAATGGGGGTAGTCTCTGGGGGAGGACAGGAGTGAGAAGAAGAGTTATCACTATATACCCTTTTGATCTTTTGATTTTTGAGCCATGTAGATGTTTTATCTATTCAAAATAAAGAGATGGAGACCTATTAAAATAGTTTTAATTTTAAAATGTTTTAAAGGAATGCCTCATTGAGAATGTTGACATTTAACAAAGATTAGAAGAATTTAGGTATTCAGAGGTCTAAGGGAAAAGCAGTCCAGGAAGCAGGAACAGCCATTGCAAAGGCCCTGAGGCAAGAAATGTGCATGACCCATTAGGAAATTGCAAAGACAGCCAGAGCAGAGTCATGGGAAAGGCTCACTCTGGCTACTGAATTGAAGTAAGACTGTGCATGCAGAAGGGAATAAAGGGAACCAGTTAGGAGATGACTATGGTAAGCCAGGCAAGTAATGGTAGCTCAGACCAGGTGGTAGCAGTGTGGATGATACAAAGTGGTCATATTACAGATAAGACTTGAGGAGGAGCCAAAAGATTTCCAGATGGAGTAAATATCACAAGGAGAGGGATGAGAAAAAGAGAGACGGCAACTAGATACAGACAATTACAAGAGTAGCAGACCTGATGAAAAACATGAGGAGTTCCATTCTGTCGTGATGAGTTTCAGATGCATATTAGATTACCAAGATGGAGTATCAGAGATCAGATTTACCCCCCTCCTGATACCAACAAACAACAGCAACAACAAAGATCAATTAAATGACACAACAGTTTTACAGACATGGGCCTTCAGGTCACAGAGGACAATGGTCCCTGAGTAACTGAGGCCCACCTTGGCCCCAGCTTACTGCCTTGAGAGGGCTTCCAAGCTGAGGTGCCAAAAGGAGAACCCAAACAGGGCTCAGTCAACTCTCTGAGCTGGGGAGACAGAGCCAAAAGTGCAGGGACACCAAGGCCACTAGAGCTCACAGGACCGAGTATCAGAGAGGAGAAAGCCACACCTAGAGAACTCCAGAGATCTGCAGAAGATTCCTACCAGAATTCACCCCTGAGGAAATTACTCAAGGACGAGGGGGGAAAGCTGCATGAGAAGATTACAGTGAACAGTCCCCAGATCACCAGGGCTGGGGCAGTGCTTGATCCTACCGGCCAGACTGGAAAACCGAAGAATTCATGAGGCATTGGGTAAGGGTGGGCAGAAGGGTCTTGCCTCGGTGGTATGGAATAATTCACCCCCGATAAATGCTGCTGTGGTCCCGTCTAACAATCAAAGCAAGACCCAAAAGGACAAAACTGTTTCCAAGTAACTTAACCAAGTCCCAGAACAACACTCAAGAAATTTATAGAATTATAAAAATCCAGCACCCAAGAAGATAAAATTGCAAAGCCTGGCAGCCAATCAAAGAATATGAAGCACACAAAGGAGCAGGAAAATATAACCCGTGATGAGAAGAAAAATCCATCAAAACCGAACTGACATAGAGGTAAGAATTAACAGTCTGGGACATCAAAACAATTGTTATAACTATATTCTGTGTGTGCAAAAAGCTGAATAAATGTCTATTAGACATTTGAGAAATACTAAATAGGTTGTCTGATGCATACATTTGGATTTGAAAGAAGAGGTCTGAGCCACAAATGTAAATTTCAGAGTTGTTAGTAGGTATGTCAATGGGTGTTTAAAGCCACAAACTTAAATGAGGCCACAAGGGAGTAACGTTGAATAGGAAAAAGGACCAAGGCCCATGCCCTGACACATGCCAGTATTAAGTCTAGAAAAATAGGGAAAAAATCAGCAAAGGAGTTCAGAAATAGTGACTCTCACGAAATGAATGTTTGAGTCCCATCAAAATTTGTATCTTGACCTCCTAACTCCCAATATGTGGATATGGTGGGGGTGGAGGTGGGGCCTTTGGGAAGCATTTAGGGTCACACGAGGCCATGAGGGTGGGGCCCTCCTGCTGAGACTGGTGCCGGTGCAAGAACCGCACCCTCCCCCCCACCCCCACACCGCAGCAGGGAAAGGCTGTGTGAGCGAACAGCGAGATGGCTGTCTGCAAGCCAGGAAGGGGGACCCCACAGAGAATCAGATCTGCCAGCACCTCGCTCTTAGACGTCTCAGCTTCCTGCACTGTGAGAAAGACATGTCTGTTGTTTGAGCCGCCCAGTCTAGGGTATTTCGTGATAGCAGTCTGAGCTGACCGAGACAGTGGCCACTTAGGTAGGAGGAAAACCAGGAGAGTTTATCATTTCGGAAGCCAAAGAAAGAAACGGAATCAAGGTTAAAGGAGTGATCAATTGTTCATCTTGTCCAACGTTGCCTGTAAGTCAAGATGCAGACTGCGGATCACTCCTCAGACGAAGCAATGTCAGCGTCATGGGGACCAGGAAAGCAAGCCCAGTTTGGGAGAAGGATGGAAACAAAGCCAGGCTGGAGTTGGCGAGAAAGTGGAAGGAGAGAAACGGGAGACAGAGGGTGCACCAATTAGTTTAAGAAAGTGAGCCCTGGCTGGTGTGGCTCAGGGGAGCAAGTGCCCCCTGAAAACAGGAGGGTCGCTGGTTCAACAGCCAGGCAGGGCGCATGCCTGGGTTGCGGGTTACATCTCTCCACATTGACCTCTCCCTCTCTTTCTCGATCCCTTCCCCTCTCTAAAAATAAATTAATTAAATTAAATTAAACACAACTTTAGAGAGTCCCAAAATTCTTCCACCCCCTTCCGGACTAGTCCACTTTTAACTGGGTTCCTTCCCATCAAGTTCTCTTGGCCTCTGGCACCTTCTTTTCTCCCTGGCGTGAGGAGCTGATCCACCAGCCCATTTTCCTCTGACCAAAGAAATGTTCACCTCTTTAAAAAGTTAAGTCCCAGTGATTTGCAAGGCAGTGTAATTCATGCGCTTTAAGCCACAGTGAATGATTTTCTAGGCCTTGCTGATGAGCCCTTCCCAGCCCTGGAGTCTTTGGGGATGATTCATTTAGAACCCCTCCCTGCCATTCGCCCGGGGAAATGATCTTGGGGTAGAGTTAACCATGCAAAAACCACAACCATCCCACTGAACAAGGCAGCTGTAATGAGGGAATTTGTCAAGAGGAGAGCCCATACAGACTGAAGATTCCCTCTGCAGGGGAGTGAACTTCTTTTTACTGTTACTTGTCAGATTCTATTTGCCAGTTATGAAAAAGAAGGAAAATTTCTACATCATGAGTATGTTCCTTAATCTCAACCTTCTCCCAATTCTTTTTTTCTCTAGAGGAATCCCCCTCCACCCAACCAAAACACTGTAGTCCAGGGTTCAAAGTCAATTCCATTGCACATGTAATGCTGGCAGGTGGGGAAAGGGCATTCAAATTATACAGTTAAGAAACAATGAGAATGGCTTTATGCTGCTTGGTTGACTTGACACAATCTTTCCAAAGGTTCCCTATTGTAATTCCCCTTAGCTCTTCAGACCCTTCGGGTTGAGTTCTAATTACTTCATCATGTGTTAACCTCCCGTCTAAGGTCAATTATTGAATTTAACCCTTTTTGTTTATGGAAGATCAAAGTCCTTTTAATAGGCACCAAAACACCCCTTTTGGCTTCTGGTAAAAAACTGCTCTCCTGCCCTGGCTGGCGTAGCTCAGTGGATTGAGCGCGGGCTGGGAACCAAAGTGTCCCAGGTTCAATTCCCAGCCAGGGTACATGCCTGGGTTGCAGGCCATAACCCCCAGCAACTGCACATTGATGTTTCTCTCTCTCTCTTTCTCTCTCTCTCTCTCTCTCTCTCTCTCTCTCTCTCTCTCCCCCCCTCCCCCCCTCTCTCCCTCCCTTCCCTCTCTAAAAAAAATAAATAAAATCTTAAAAAAAAAGGGTAGAATTGATTAATAAAGTCAAGAGCTATAAAAAAAAAAAGCAGAAGGGAAAGTCTTTGGGCTTATCCTGATGGGGACTTTGCTCTAAATTCTTGGTGCACAGTTCAGTCCAGAGATGACATTGTTGCTTGACAGAACAAAGGACCGGAACTGCCAGGAAAGCAGATAAGGTCATGCTTAATTTCTTTTCTTTTCCTTTTTTTAATTTTTATTCATTCATTTCTTTAGCGAGAGAGAGAGAAACATCGATTGGCTGTTCCACCCCATTTCCACATTCATCGGTTGATTCCTGTGTGCGCCCTGACCAAGGGTCAGACCCACGACCTTGGCGAACGGCAGCAGCGCTCTACACAGCTGCGCTACCGCCGCCAGGGCCTCCTTCCCTCTTTTGTTGAGTCATAACATTGTATTATCCATAAGAGTAGTGAAGGAAAATTAATTTTCAGGAGGCATATTGAAACAATTTCTACCTCAAATTTTCATATTTACATAGCCAATTCTAACTGTTGTTATATGGACTTCTCAATGAGGTTCAAGTATGTTTAATGATTTTTAGGAAAAAAATATGGTGCCTTGTACTGGAGATGTTCGTGCTAATCCACAATATTTACTAAATTTCAATTGAAAGAGAGGAGAAAAGCTGAATTCGCCATTTTCATGACAATTAAATATTACCGCTAGAAATATATATATATATATATATATGCTGCTAAATGCCTGAACTTCCATGATATACCAGCCCCCTCATCCCACCCTCTTGCTATAGTGCTGAGGTCTTTATGTGGAATAAGTCAGCCAGGACTGGATTACAAATCTGCTTTATTACAAGTAGATAGTAGACACTGAGGATGATAAAGTAAGCGGAACACTGAACAGATAAAAGGCAAACGAAAAATCAAGGGTGTGCCCACAGTAATTTTCAGAGCCGGGGCTGGAACACCAGGCAGTCATGGAGAGAGCAGCCTCCCTGTGGGACGGTGCAGCCCGGCAGTGCCCTCCCCATGCTGTTTTCCACCGATTCACACTGCACCGAACAACCGACAGGATGTCATCACTGAACGCTACCTCCAGCCGTGTATCCCAGCACCCAAGCTCCAGTTAAGTCACACTCCTATGTCTTCCCTCAGTCATGGTGAAACAATGAGAATATTGTGAGGAACAGAAAGCAACAGATTGGTCCCAGCCCTTGGAGAGGCTGGTGGAACATGTGTGGATTAGTTTATACTTGGGATACTATTTTCCTGCATAGTCTTCATTATCCAGTCAATATAGTTCTGCACTCGAGTGTAAATCCCATAGGTCCCACATTCGGGGCCCCAGGATACCAAGCCAGCTACGTAGAATTTGGGTTTCCCTTCGTCGGAGATCTTTACAGCAAGGGGTCCACCACTGTCCCCCTCACAGCTATCAATGCCTCCGTTGCCTCCAGCACAGATCATGTTGTCAGTGAAAACATAGCTATTTACATTCACATTTCGGTTTTTGGGCTTTACCTGCTGGCACTCTCGTAAGGTAGCAACAGGTATCATTGCCCCTCTGAGATGTACTACATGATTTTTATCCTCTGTTTTGCCCCAGCCTGAGATCAGACCCAGGGACCCCTTGGAGAGGCTGTAGTTGGAGGATTTGCCTGGCAGGCAGATAAGGGAGACCTTGGGTCCCAGTTTCACTGGGTCTTTAAGCTGTACCAATGCAATGTCATTGTCAAAATTCTTTCGTGTGTCTGGGTCCTCCATGAATTCCCAACCCGGATGAAAAAACACACGCTCAGCAGTGAGCTCCTGGGCATTTTTCAGTCGGTCACGGATCACAAGGGTAGACCCAACATGCATTGTTGGGTTCCTCTCCTTCTCCACAACGTGGGCGGCTGTCAGCACCCAGCGCTCATCAATGAGGGCCCCGCCAGCCCTCGGGCTTGCAAAGAAGACTTGCCAGGGGAAATTTTCAATCTTTGCCGCTTTTCCTCCAAATATCCTCTGTGTTCCTTCAAACATCTCAGTGGGGATGCCACACACTAGGAAGGAACAAGAACAAGGAGGGCAGGGAGCAGGAAATAAACTGTTTGTCTCCTACAAGTCCTCCAACCACTCAAAAACCTGCCAGGCTTCACAGTTTTCTAGCACAATATAGCCAACCCTGTCTTTGGTCAGCCCTCTCAGTGCCTGACTCTGAACACACCTAAAGGCCTAAACGTCCCATGTCGCCAGCTTCACAGGCATGTGTGAGCTGCTAGCGCTTCACCCTGCGGACAGCCTGACACACGGCCCGGCAGACTTCACCCCAGGCTCCGCAGGTAGAGCCCGCCTGGGAGCCAGGCTGGGAAATGCTTTCCTCATGCAGATAGTGAGGGAGGCAAGCATTCTACCTTCATCTGATACTCAAATCAAATGCTTATCACCGTCTTTGCTGAAGACCTCATCACAACTGAGTCCCTCCTCGTGATCTGTAGAAGTAGGGTAGAGAGAGGGTTCTCTTCTTTCATCTCATTCCACATTGACTGGTTCTGGATCACTTTGCCATTACCCAGTATAACTAAAAATGAATTTTATTTCAGATCAAGTTGCCTTCTCTAAATCCCTCACTAGTCAGCCTGAATGGACTCTGAGTTGAATATAGCCGACTTTGGATTCAGACGTAAGTTCAAAGCCTACCCCTGCTCCTTACTAACTTGGTGAGCTTGCACTTTTCACACATCTGTAAAATGGGACTGATAATGCTCATCTCATAGGATTGTTACAAAGGTTTGAATGAGATAATAAATGCAATTAATTAGTGCAGTCCATAGCCCTCAGTAACACCGTCATTACTACCAGTATCACTATTATCCTGGCTTTGCCTGAGAGCCTACTCCTCCTCAACTCAGATCTGTCTGCTACCCCTCATCTACTCTATTGTCTCCACTTCAGCTAGGCCTGGCAGGTTATTGTCTCCACTTCAGCTAGGCCTGGTAGGCCCAGGCTTGCAAGTCTTTTCCCAAGAGGACCACAGTACTTTCAGAAGGCGACCCCACTTACTCACACCCGTGACTATGGTTTCTACCCAAGCCTGGGCCCTGATTACCTGGGACACACTTTGGCAGCTCTGTGCCCAGCAGCTCATTGACCCAGCTCCCGTTCGCAGCGCAGTGGTACTCCCCTGGAAGGGCACAAGGGACACAGGACACCTCACCCCACTTCTGTCTTCTCTGCCCCCACCCCCAGCTTTCATGCAGAGCCTCAGCTCCTCCGGGGTTTAGAAGGACATTACATCAAATAAATAAAAAAGAATCTTTAGAACGTCTTCCAAATGATTTCTCTGGCCTCTCTCCTGCCTAGGAAGGGAAAGGAACAGTCTCCAAAGCAGAAGGAAGAGGGTTATGGGAGATGGAGATTGGGAAAGGGCTTTAAGAAGAGAAAGAAATTAATTAATTAACTAAAATTAAATTAAAGGCAACGAAGTAGGACATATTGTGTCTCATCCAGTCCTTCCTCTAGCACTACCAAAGCCTTGCCACCAAGAAAGCCAGTCATCACAGCATGGTGACTTGAAACTGGAAGCATTACCCCTGCAGGCTCTACATAAATAATCAGCCAACGTTGGATAAGCATATGAAACGGATACTGTAGGGGGACTCCTGCCACAGTTGTGAAGCTCTATGATTCACTCAAAGGATTCTGTGGAACCTACCCTGCCCCATATGAAAAACTTTATTTTTAGAATAAACCAAGAGGATGAACAGAGTCCATTTCCTCTCCATTTCTCCCAAACTCTCCAACCCGAAAGACTGTGCTATTTGTCCTCCAACTCACTCACCCTTTCTCTTTTCTCTTGTCAAAGAAACCTACCGCTTTCTTCAGTTTGCAGGTAATAATACGGCTCATTACAAGTGTAGTGAACAACAGCACCAAATGCAGTATCTTCTGGTTCTTCGACTTTGCCATTCTGAATGGGGTCAGGGGAGCCACAGTCCACAGCTACAAGAGGAGGGCAAGAGAGTGGTGGTCCGGATAGCCACTTCCTCTCAGGAACCATTGGTCCTTAGGCCACCATCCTCCCGGCCACGTCCTTCATCCCTTCCCCACTCCCACATCCATAATGAACCTGCAGTGATTCTCCACACCAGCTTCTCTGTAGCCATGCTCTTCAATTGGCATCACTCAGTTCCCCGGCCCACTGACTCCTGCCAATTAAGATGGCCCCTCTCAAGCTACGGGGGGAACCTGGTTTTCCGTGGTTGAGGGAAGCCCCCTACAGAAGCCAGGACTAGACCTGCGAGGTGCCATTAATGGCCAGTCCCACAGCCTCTCATTTTTGAAAGAAACCTGCCAAGCTGGCCTGGAACCAGATCAGGGCTGAGACTTCACGACTGGCTTCCCTTCAAAAACCCAACCCACTCTCACGAGCCTGAAAACAAACCATACATCTGGATCTTGATCCTTCAGTTCCCTTCAAAAGAAAAAAAAATGTTGAGACTTTTTTTCTCAATGTTTGAGATACCTACGTTCACAAACCAGTCTGGAATTACTCCACTTTCCATTGCTTTGACAGTAGAGTAGAAATATGGCAAGCCAGCTCTTTCCTAGAGAATGACAGAATGTCGCCATTAATTTACAAGGAGATGCATGGAAACTTTAAATCAAAAACGGAATCAATCTCTGGCCTTGGGTCAAGGAGGAATCCTCACCACATAAACCTTGGAGACATCTTAGCAGAATGACACAAGAGTACCCAGGGTTGGGGCTAAAAGAAAAGTTTGCCACAACATATGAGCGACCCTTCTGCAGGAAGACTGAGGGCACAGAGAGAATGCAGGCTGGCCAAGGAGCTCCCCGACTCTCAAGGAAGGACTAAGGATCCTGAGCTGTTCTGGTTATGGAGAAGGTGTTAGATGCTTAAACAAGAACATTGGTACATTCGGAACAACGGGAATTCCAGCGTGCTCATCCTCACCTAGGAATCAGGGAGAAGCCCCTCATAGTACTCTACCTGTACAACTTCAAACCCTTCCTGACAGGTTATCTTCACCACATCTTTGTACACGTATTTTTCCTTCTCGGGCTCCCAAAAAGAATTGGCAGCAATTTCTTTAGGACAGGGGATTGCTTGGAAAGGACAGGAAAAAAAATTAACCAAATAATTGGAAAATCTCTGTTCTATTTACACATTCTCACACTTTACAAAATCATTCAGTCATTCTCAATGCTGATTCCTAACCTTCCAATATGGGGATGTCTAAAGTAATACGGCATTACTAACTGACCACCCCCCAGGCTGTCTGCACTCATGGGTCCAGCTGAAGTATTCCTAGATGTTGAGGCATTTCTAGCAACCACTGACAGGTTTAAATCTTGCTGCGGAAGGGGAGTACTCAGGATATGCCTCCACACAACAATTTGCCTGTTTTGATTTTACCTTGTCCAGGGACTTTGTTACAACCAACCGAAGAACAACTTTCAGATTACTTACGATCTCCATGATAACGAAGTTTCCAGCCCTTTTTTTGCCCTGTTTGGTCTGTTTGGAAGATGATGTCAAGAACATTACTGTTGGTTTCAATCTTAGTGGCCCAGGGAATCCATTTCCACAGTAAGGACCAAACTGGTCTCTTGTAACAAACTGAAATGACACCAAAGTGATGAAATCAGAAGAGAGAAAGATTTAAAAGAGGCAAAACAGAAAGAATAAAAGAAGCCCTGGCTGGCGTAGCTCAGTGGATTGAGTGCGGGCTGGGAACCAAAGTGTCCCAAGTTCGATTCCAGCCAGAGTACATGCCTGGGTTGCAATTGTGGGGCTGGGAACCAAAGTGTCCCAGGTTCGATTCCCAGCCAGAGTACATGCCTGGGTTGCAGGCCATAACCCCCAGCAACCGCACATTGATGTTTCTCTCTCTATCTCCCACCCTTCCCTCTCTAAAAATAAATAAATAGAATTTTTAAAAAAGAATAAAGGAAAGTTAAATAGAAAGAATATAAAACAAAACAAAAGGGGAGAGAAAAGAAAGGGCAGAAAGAAGGATAGTTTGTCTTCAAAGAGAAATCTCTCCGTGGAAATTAGGAGGAAAGTTAATCACCCATCACGCACAATTAAACTGTCAGCGCAGTTGCCCTCCGAATCAGATTCCACGTCAAAATCTTCTCTCCGAACGGTCACCACCACTTGGAAACCCTCCTCCAACACGATCTGATATTCACACCTTGAGTTCTCTGGGTACAGACTGGGATAATTGGGACTCGTGATCTCCCCAATCAGTTCAGTGAATACATCCCCACTGCAATTGACTAAGAAAGAAATAGAGAAAGGGGGCATCAGATATAGGCTCAAGCAAGGCAGTCTCTGTCCTGTTCTATGACTCCTCTTATGAACTGACAGTCCCTGACTGGAGCCCATGCACAGCGATTACACACCCAGTACACGTTAGCAGAGTTACCCAGGGCCTACTGGGCTTCCATTGCATTGCTTATGATACAGCCTTCCACAGTTATGAACAGTCCCAGGCAGACTCTTCACAGCCATCTATCTCCCTCTCCAATTAGTTAACTTGACTCTGTAACCTTGCCTTCCTCTACTCTTGTGGCTCCCCCTCAGGTAACTAAGAGTAGATGCCAAATCAAGGTCAAAGCTACTCAAAATCAGAAGAGTAGATAAAGCCCTAATTGAAGTCTTAAGCCATTCCAAATACCAGAGACCACGCATCCCTCTCAATGCCAAACTCACCTCCACAATTTCTCATATCATCATGGAGGAAGTATTCGGGTGGGCAGGAGCAGAAGTAACCACCAATGAAGTTGTTGCAGAAGTGGCTACAAGGGACATCTGCAAAGTCTGTGCACTCATTTACATCTACAAAAGTAGAGAAGGACAGAGGTCAAGGACAAAGACCTAGCAGGAAGAATGTGGTTAAACCCAAAACTACAAGGGCAAGGAAAAGAAGAAAGGCCTGTTGCTTGAAGATCTTCATTTCAGGATGGTGTTATTCTCTATACTCTCCTGAGGTGTGATTCCAGAGTTGGACCTTACCATCACACAGCTCTAAGGGAGCTCTCACTGCTAGAGACCTTTGGCCTTTCTCACAAACAGAGCATTTCAGCTCCAAAGAAAACACTCCACGAGCTAAACGTGATGATATGTCTTCTGCAGGAAGGAACGATTAGTACATTTATTCTTTTGTATGACGTTTGCACTTCTTTCAAATCTAACCTATAGCTTGGTTTTGCAAGATGTTCTGACTTTGCTTTAGGTGTAGAGCACACAGAATTTGAAGGTTCGTTTGCCATGTATTGAATGGGTTTGAATACCGCATGTTCCTTGTGTGAGTCTTGGTAAGTTATTTAACTTTCCTAGTCTTCCCTTTCCTTCTCTTTAAATGAAGATAATAATGCCTGCCTTGAAGAGTTGAGGTGAAGATTAAATTAATATACACAAAATTCCTAATACAGTGCCCACTTCTAATGGCTCTCAACAAATTACTCTTTATTATCTATTCTTAACATTATATCATCACGACTAAGATATGGTCATGTGCTTGAATTTTGTAACGGCAACTCATAGAGGGATCCAAGTCAAGTCTATACTTTGTGAGAGTTCTAAACAGAATCTGTATTCACAACATTGCTCAATGTCTACCCTGCTTCTGACCTGCTAGCTGGATCAGTGAGTCAACAGAGAAGAGTGGGCCTTACCTACAGCGACATAGTACGCAGCAAACCCAGTGAAACGCTCTTCATTGGAGAAGTCGGACGTAAAGATCACCTGGACTTTATTGTTCAGGACTTGGAACTCTTCCACAATTTGGGAACTGGGATTCTTGCTGGTCCTCCGTCCACAGATCTTCCCTTCTTGGAGGCCTCCTGACATTATCTAAGAGAAGCATCAAAGAGAAGCTAGGAAAGGGTCACATTTTGATACAAAGGGAAGAGAAAGGGGGACAAAGAGAGCAGAACACATGCCACCTCACCACTATGTGACTCTAGTTCACCATACGCCTGTGGTACTCCCCCCTGCATCCTTCTCATTTGACCCTCCGGCCCCACCCTGTAGGTGCTTATTTAATGTACCTGCACTGAGTCATATGCGCAGTTCTCTGACAGCTCTATGTCCAGGTGGGTGAAGTAGAGATGGATCCCGTACCCTTCAGGAACTTCTATATCCCAAGATTTCTCTATGTCATTGGGGTATGCCTGAGGATAGTTAGGGGACAGGATCTCCCCATACATGGTAGGCTCAGCATACACCCATGCCAAAAGGGAAAACAGCACAATGCACCTGGAAAAAAGGGCATATGAAGAGGTGGGTGACACAGGTACAACAGACTAGAGCAGAGCTCCAGCATTTGTCACAGGGAGGACAACAGCACATGGAGAAGAATCTTAGGTTGAAATAGAGCAAAAAGGCACAGATAAAACCAAATCCCGAGCTTCTGATCTGAGCTGTTTTCTTGAGAAGATAAAGAGACTGGAATCCATGCACATCCCTGTAGACTCGTGATCACTTACCACATCGTTGGCAACTCATCCATCCCTGGTGAGCAGCACGCTCTTGGGCCTGGTTCTCTGCACCTCTGGACTTTGGAGCTAAAGAGGTAGCAGGCCTAGCTGTATTTGTCTAACAAACACAGGTAACTGCTTTGGTAGTTGAGGGTCACCTGGAACCAGGGTCACCTTCATAAAAATAACAACAGGTTAAACTGAGCCATATCCCTAATCATCACCACATGACACCTATCTTCTTACCCCCTCCCTGGTTCTACTTCAATTGATTTTCTAGACTAAAACTAATCGTACCCTTCTCCCGTTGCTTCTCTGGGCCTCATCCCAGTTTTTCTCCAAAAGAATGAGTACTTTCTCCCAGTTTTCTTCCTCCTCACCCTGACCCCCCACTGTGTCAGTCTCTCTCCTGTCCTCACAGAATAATATCCCCATTTACACTCCCATTTCTGGGAGTCTTTCCCTATCATGACCACTCACCTAGGACATTTTCTCCCTCCTCTTTTGACAATTAACCCCCTATCGCTTCAAACCAGCTCTGTTACTGTTCATTATTACATGCATTTCTATCGATACTCCCAATGACCATGAGTGGAGCAATGAGCTTCTTTCTCCAGAGTGAGGCAGTGGCCTTGGGAGAAGTGGTCTGAGACAGGGTTGGGTGGGAAAGGAGAAGAGGGGCAACGGAATTACAAGAATCATAAAAGGAAAAGAAAAGGATTCCCTCGATTTTCTACATTAATTTTCTAGATTTTTTTTTTTGCCCTTTACTGAAAAGATATCTTCCCACAGTTCCTAGAAAAGTTTTGCCAAATTGTAAACCCTGAAAACACTGCTAAGCGGTGGGGTGACGTGAGGGTGGATGAGGTCATCCTAAGAGAAATAGGTTATCTATATTTTGCCTTCCTTTTATTCTGCTTTTTCCAGCCCTCCGTCTTTGCCCGAAACCTTCATATGTGAAGTTTTCTGCCTTTCTTTTTTTCCTCCATCAAAGCTCTGCTCTTTGTTTTTAAGGTTTTACCTTCAGAAGCTGATGGGAGCAAGTGGGTCAGTCCCCTCTCTTGCCAGTGGGCATGCTGGGCGACCCTGCCGGCTCCCAGGGAGAGAAGCACGGGGCCTGGACGCTCCCTCTGCAGGAACCTCTGCCGGCCTCCCTGTCTGGCTCTGTTCGTGTGGTTCTCCACTCCAGTGTGCATGTCTGAAATTCCCTGATCTAAACAAGAGGGGGCTGGGAGACCAGGAGAGAGGAAAGGGGTAACGCAGCCTTGATCTTGGAGCTCCCTCTGCTTTCGAAACGAGAACTGCATACCTCTCTCAGGCCTGAGATTCCTCTATCCAGGCTTACAGAGAGAGAAAGGGGGAATGGGGAATTTCACTGATTGCCTAATGCTCTTTTTCGGCCAAAGGGTGTGTTAGAGTTTTCAGAGAAGTCAGCTGATTTGTGGGAAAAGGTGGGGATTAATACTGTGGGGAGAAAGCCAAACCCAGAAAGTCCAACCCTCCAGTTGTATACAAATCATGAATTGAGGGTAAGTAGTTATCGGTAATGCAGCTCTTCTCTGCCTTCCAAGCATATTTAATGGTTGGACAATGAGTTCCCAGACCCAGGCTGGTATGGAATGATGATTTTACCTCTTCCTAAAATCCCCTCCTTATCTCCAAACGTCTAATTCTATTCACCAATCAAGCCCCAGTTCAGGTACAATCCAGAGTCCCTTATCCATAACCCCTGAGTACAGATACATTTCGAAATTCTGAACTTTAAGATTTTTAGAAAAATTACAGTGCAGTACATGGACCCAACATCAGGTAACACCTCCTGCTCTCCCTCCCCTCAAGGGGCTGGGATAACAAACCATTATCAAACAACATTTCTGCAGCTGTGCAGACTGATCTTCACGGTAAGTAGAATAACAAATTATAATTTAGTTATAAATATATATGATATTATAAATTATTCATAATTATAAATTACTTCACATCATCCCTGGCCAGGTAGCTCAGTTTATTAGAGCATCACCCAATGTGCCAAGATTGGTGGGTTTGATCCCCGGTCAGAGCACATACAAGCAATGAATGCACAACTATGTGGAACAGCAAATTGATGTCTCTCTCTCTGTGTGTGTCTCTCTCTCAAAATCAGTAAACTTTAAAAAAAATAAAATAAAAAAATTACTTCACATCGGTTCATGTCAGGTTTTGCTGCCCAATAAGTATTGGTGCCAAACTTGGGTGAAAAAAAATGACTTTTTTTCAGAGCCTTTCGGTATTTGGAATTGCAGACAAGGGACTGAGGGGTGGTGAGCCTGTGGGGCATCTGCACAAAGCCTGCTGGGACCTCCCAGCTCTCCTTTATGTCCCTTATCACTTTCTATCCCCCAGTGACTGCATTCCAATGAATCTGAAACTTTATCTGCATTCCAATGAATCTGAAACATCAATTGAAGATGCTCCCTCATTTTACATACCACTAGGAATAAAAAAACTGTCAATTACACTATGGTATGCCATTGATTGCATGATACATCCCAATTTCAGAAGTGTTAAAATGTGGGGGAAACTCTGAGCCTTGGAGTCCATGAAGCATGGTGTTTGTGTACATGCATTACTTCTGGTTGACTCAGCACGGGGCCTGGAGCCCGGGGAGAGAGCCGTGCCCTATCGCCAACCCTCACCAGTGGGGAGACCTTGGGCTCATTACCTAACTTCTCAGTCTTCAGTTATAAAACAAAGATAGCATCAGTTCTGCCACCTTACATGGCTGTCAGGAAGGATCTGATGAAACAATGAGAGTGAAAGGCTTTGCAAACTATGATGCCAAATAAATGCAATCACCAAAAGGAAAAGAATTGTAAGCCGATCCGGTCTCCGAGGACAGGTTCTGTATGTTATCCATCTTTGTTTTCCCACCGAGTCGAGCAGTGTCACTCATATAGTCAATGGGCAGATGATCATTCCTTTGCCTGCCCAGCATTTGAACATCTTTACCGCACTTGGGTACTTCCTCTTCATGAGTCTGGGGAACAAGGTCTGCCACCTGTGAGAGAAGATGTAAGTGCAAGAAATGTGCCCCTTGCCACTCTAGCAGCTCGAGGGCATCCCATGCACTCAGCTTCATTCATCAGAGACATCTGCCTGGGCTCTGAATGCAGAGGGAGGGATGCCAAGAAGCAGGGACTACACAACCTCTGGGGACAGTGGTGGCTGCAGCGAGATAGAGCACGAGGGTGTGCTTGCAAGCAGCATCCAGCACCCAGCCCCAGTGAGTAAACATCACAGGCTGAAGCGTCTAGGACACAGCAGAGGCAATAGCAGCAGAGCAGCCATGTTCTGACCATTGTTCCTGCTGCGAAGCTTCCACACTTCGCTCTCCAGCTCTTGGCATTTCTGTGAGCAATCCAGGATCCCTTTAATAAATTCTCCTTCTAAAATCTACCGAAACTGGTTTCTGTTGCTTACAACTAAGAACACTGGCTGAGTACCTGCAAAATGATTGACTGAAGGAAGGAGCCAGATCATTTACTAATTGCTTTTAGCTGTGTGGCCTACGCAGTTACGTAACCTCTCTGAGCTCCAGTTTCGTCACGTGTAAAATGGGAATAATATCACCTACCTCAGACACAGCTACCATTGTCAGGGCCTGCTCTGACCATGATCAAGTGAGATGATGTGTACTAAGCATTCAGTGTATATCTGGTACTCGGTAAGCCCTTAACAAATAAATAAATAATAACCTCATCTCCAAATACCAGCAGCAGCAACAGCAGCATCATTCTCCTCAAGGGCTTCAGAGCATACTTCAGTATAGAGCTGCAAAAAAGAGAGCATCTTACCAAAGTGTCCAGGGTTTTTCCTCCTCTTACTTCTAAATTCAATACTTGCAAGAAAAGTTACCTTCACATGTGTTTTGTGTTCTCTTCTTCAATTTTGCCATACAAGTGAAATATCGTATTTGTCTCTCTAAAGTTCAAGGAGACAAGTCACCCACATAAGGGCATCTCTGGGCCCTGCTTCCTTCCCCAGTTCAGCAAGAACTCGAGCCAAGAACCTCTAACTGTGTAGAACAATTAATAGAGACCTCAACCACGATTGTCAGTTGAAGGGCCTGTAGGGGGAGCTCACACTCCCTACAGGAAGAACTTTTCTAACAGTCCTAACTTCTCTTCTCCCCGTAAAAAATTCTCCTCTTCTTCGTTCTAGCAAACTTGCACATGACTCGCCATGGCTGCGTGTTCCCAATTGCAATTTTCTCTTTTTCCCAGAGAAATCCTTTTTTGCGGGAGGAATATACTTTAAGTTCAATTATAAGTGGCAGCTTTGAAAGGGCCGGGGCCATGTCACATAACCGGCTCAGTATGGTGGAGACTCATAAAAACAACGTTGCTTATTCGCCCTCAGGGTCCTCTGAAGCCCAGCTGATGTGACAGTGCTGACACAGAGCGCAGATATTAGAACCTTCCGTGTCAGTGTGAAATGAAACTGACACACGTGTACGTGGTGTGACTGGACACTTTGGAAAATAATCACCAGAGTTCCACACGGTCATATTCACAATGTTGGGGCCTCTGAGGGAGCTGAGTAACAGCAGCTCTCTTCCCGTTCCAAATTCGAGAGAAACAGAAACGAAACAAAAGCAGCAAGTAGAGGTCAAAATATTTTCTTTAATGACAATAACGGCCAAAACAGAGGAAATTGCCTTGTGTAAAAGCCAAATGGTGGTTAACTGAACCCCAGAATTAAACAGAATTATCTTTGTAGATACAGACAACACTAGGCAAGGAGAGACCTGCCCGAACGGAGATCACGTGCTTTCTGCAGAGCGCAGGAGGAGGAAGGGCCAGGCGGAGTGAGACACGTCTGGTTATTTTTCCCATTTACCAGCCAGAGAAATCACCCCACCTCCCTGGGGCAATGTGAGTGACAAAATGCAGAGTGACCAGGAGAGTCATATAATGGAACTCCCCCCACCAGGAAAGATCTCTCAGAGATAGTAGAAGCAATGTTCCCCTAACATTCCCAAGGCCTTTCTTCTTTAACAAGATGCATAACAAGTTGACAAGTAAGCATGTTATCTGCCAGGAAGGTGACTCTGCAGCTGGGGGAAGCGATCAGGAATCTAACTCAGGCAGTCTGTTCACCATCACTCCTCCTTTGTCCTCCAGTACTGCTGGCCCCGGGAGGCCCAGTAACTGTATCACCTTGAAACTCACCCAGTGACTTTTTGAGAATGTTTCACTCTCACACCTATGAACAAGCTACATGAATTCAAACTCAGACTTTCCAATTTCCTCCTAGGCCCTAAATGTAGAATGGAAATTGCCCATTTAGCACTCCCTTCCTTAAAACACTCACAGATAAAAACTAGCGTAGCACATTCAGAACCCCGGTTTCCTTGCAGGAGGTGGTGCTGAAAAAATATTGGGAGGAAAGGGGAGAATCCCACCCCTACAACATACTATGTACCGAGACTGTTACCAAAAACTCTAGATATAAACAAGGCTTGCCAAAATACCGATTTATTTATTGTTCAGTAAAGCTAAAGAGTGATAGTTTAGAGATCTGGGGGGGGGGGGTTGATGTAGAAAAATCATAAGGAAAAGAAAGTGTAGCTATATCAGAATAACATGAAATGAAGGGAAAAAATAAAAGTAAATGTGGGAAAGGAGCAGTAACTACTGTAGTCTAAATGTTAGTGTCCTTCGCAAATTCACTTGTTAGAATCCTAAGACCCACTGTGAGGTCTTAGAAGGTGGGGTCTTTGGGAAGTGATTAGGTTATGAGGGAGGTGTCCTCATGAATGTATTACTGCTCTTATAAGTCCCACAGAGCCCTTCTGCCCGTGAGAACACAATTAGAACTCTGTGACCAGAAAGAGCCCCCTATGGCCATGCTGACACCCTGATCTCAGACTCCCAGTGTCCAGCGCTGTGAGACATATTTTTCTGTTGTTCATAAGCTACACCTACTCTGTGGTATTTTGTTATAGCAGCCCAAATGGACAAAGACAGTAACAACGTAAAGGCAATTTGGGGGACTACTTTTCCCCACCCCAAAACACATAGTAAATGTAAGTATGCTTTGGCTTATAAAGTACAAAGCACTATTTTAGGTGCTATGCAAAATGCAAAAATGATAGTCAGAATCAGGATTCAATCAGAATTGTAAGAGGCAGAGGAGGTTAAGCAACATAACAATATAACAAAGATCTTGGCAGTTAAAAGGAGAAAGATATTGCATCTGGCTAAGGAGAAATTAGAAAGGCTACATGGAAGAACTGAGATTTGAAATGGACTTGAATGACTAGCATTTCAACAATGATCTTACTCTGCCTTCCCTTTTTTGTCTATCACCCTACCATTTTCCCAACCATCCAAGTTCAAAAGCTAAGAATCCCGAAACTAGCAGAAAAATATATAAGCACCCCTATGTTGATAGCAGCATTATTTACAATAGCCAAGATCTGAAAACAGCCCAGGTGCCCATCAGTAGATGAGTGGATAAAAGAGCTGTGGTACATCTACACAATGGAATACTACACAGCCATATAAAAGAAGGAACTCTTACCCTTTGCAACAGCAGGGATGGACCTGGAGATTATTCTGCTAAGTGAAATAAGCCAGAGAGAGAAAGACAATACCATATGATCTCACTTTTGTGTGGTATCTAAGGAACAAAATAAACTGATGAACAAAATAGAACCAGAGGCATAGATACATGGAACAGATGACAGCTGTCAGAGGGAAGGGCATGCAGGCGGACTGGATGAAAGAAGGTGAAGAGACTAGCCAAAGAACATATACGCATGACCCACAGACACAGACAACAGTGTGGGATGGCCAGAGGGAAGGGGGCAGGGGCTGGGTGGAGGTGACACAGGGTGGGGAAATGGAGACGTCTGTAATAGTGCCAGCAGTAAAAATAAATTTAAAAACAAAAGTGTAGTTATCTTTAATTCTTCCTCTTCAATCCGCTCCTCTAAGTCAGCACCTTATTACATCTCATCCGGATAGAATGCCTTCAAAGTTCTCCTTTCCTCCTCTCTCATCACCCCTAAGTTATCCCATAAAATGAAAGCAAATCTTCCTTAATGACAACTCTAATTACATTTTTTTAACTTTAATGCCTCTCCTTTGTCTTCAGAATTAGATTCGAAGTGGAATTCCTTCAAATATTTTATTTCTCACAAAGAAAACATCTGCTGTAATGAGAGCTTATTGAAACCTCCAGTACTGCTATGCTATTTATTCATTCATCCAAAAAAAAACACCTGTTGAATGTCTTCTGTATGCGGGGGATCCAGACTTAGATAAGAATCCCCAGTGCCCTCAAGGAACTTACTTTCTACTAGGGGCGGTAGACAAAATTATGTGAAAGTCCTATGACAGCGGTTGTAGTGCTTTTAGAACAGGCCCTCAAACTCTTTGACATTCCTATGCCGCCCCACCCCCACGCCCCCCCACCCTGTACGTGGCTGAGGGCTTGTGACTGCTACAACGAAAGAAAATTCAGTGAAAGTGACTCTGCATGACTTCCAAAGCTATGTTAGAAAAGGCCATCCCGCACCCACCGGTCCTCATGGCACACGCACTCTCGCAGCCCAGCTGCCAGGCCGTGGGGAAGCCCAGGCCACCCACCTGGAGAGGCTACGTGTAGATGTCCTGGCTGAGCCTGCTGGGCTGCAGCTGTCATGAGCATCGACCTCAACACCAGACCCGTGAGTGAGGAAGATTTCGAGATGACTTCAGCCCCCTCTGACTGCAAGAAGATGACACCCACCCCAAGAGAGCACTGCATAGCTGAGCCCAGAGAATGCCCCAAACCATGAGAGAGAACAAAGAAAAAAAAAGTGAGTATTGCTGTTTTCAGTCAGTAAGTTTTGGAGTGACTTCGTTATTCAGCAATAGGTAACTGGAACGGCAGTAAAAGTAGGCTGATACAGGAGTGCACAAAAAGGATCCTTATCCCAGATTTGGGTTGGGGGAGAGACCAGGGAGACTTCCTGGAGAGAATAACTCCCGCATCCTGTCAGCATACCTAAGCCAGGCCCACCCATCATCAGAACATGTCCACTGCTTCCTGATTTCCACAGGAAGCTAGCAGGCTCCCCCACCACCCAACCCAGTGTGTACCCTGTCTCTGCAGTGAAACACTCAGACGTGAGACTCTGTTTTTGTTTTTTTAATCCTCATCCAAGGACATGCTTACTGATTTTAGAGAGAGGGGAAGAGAAGAGAGAGACAGGAAGAGAAACATCAACGAGTTGCCTCTCATATTCGCACCAACCAGGGACCAAACCTGAAACCTAGGTATGTGCCTTGACCAGGAATTGAACCCGTGACCTTTTGGTTTAGAGGATGACACTGTGACCAACTGAGCCAACCAGACAGGGCTGAGACTCTGGTCTTGAGCTCAAATACACACTTTGCACCATCTCACACTCTTGGCAACTCTCTAGGAAGAGCTGTGATCTTTTTTGTGATCTATCAGCTGCGTTACAGCTCCGTAAGATCACTTTATAGGAAGCCCCATTTCCTGCTACTGTTCCTAAAGCTCTATAATGTGCATTCATATTTTCTTTCCTTTTGAATATCCCGCCAAGCTCCCTACATCAGCCCAGGGCTGTCTTCTACTTTAGCTCTTCACAGTGCACTAGCAACTTCAAGACTGCAGTGATCTCTGAGCCTCCATTTCTAGTCCCAAACACCCATGTTGCAGGTCCAGTGGACCCTCCGTACCCACAGGGGATTGGTTCCAGGACTTCTTGCAGATAACAAAATCCACCAGTGCTCAAGTCCTTATAGAAAATGGCATAGTATTTGCATATAACCTACTCACTTCCTCCCATATATTTTAAATCATCTCTGGATTACTTACAATACCTAATACAATGTAAATGCTATGTAAAAAGTTGTTATATGGCACTGTTTAGGGATCACCTTTCTGGAATTTTTTCAATAGTTTTGATCCAGGCCTAGGTGTGATACACCCAACTTCTACTCATATTCCATTGGCTAGAACTGAACCACAAGGTCACACCTAACTGCAGGGTATGTGCCCAGAAAAGGAGGAAATTAGGATTTGGTGAACAGCTAGTAATCTCTGCCACAGTCCCCAAATATAACCCACAGTTCCCCTAGCTCCAGATACAAATGGGGTCCCACTAACATTTCTCTGGCTTTTCCCCTCTACTCCCTTACACTGGATCTCAGCTCCATGGCAACGTCCTCACTGTCCTGTGGGGACGGACAGTAGCATCTCCCAGAAGGACCTCCTGCTATTACATGGAAGCCCATTAAAGGCTAAAATTGCACAGTAGTGCAAAATGAGGAAAGTAATGTAAGGAGAACAAAACACTTCCTCCTGTCTTTCTGGTTATTCCTTTTAGGGAATACCAAGGCAGTGTGTCTTACAGAGTTTTCTGTGACATCATTCCTGCCTTTTCTTACATATAGCCTCCTGGACCCAGGTATGGATTCATTAGGGCTGAGGCTGCAACGTCACTCGGTCCACCTGCCTGCCACTATGAAAGCCAGTACTGGAGAGGCAGGTGCTGATGTAAAGAAAGTGGTTTATTTTCAGGTGCTGACAACCTGGAAGACGGGGGACTCATGTCACAAAGCCCATCCCCTAGGAAGATGGGAGACTCTTGTCTCAAACCTCATCTCCACATCTCCGTGCAGGCAGAGGTTTTTATAAGGAGGGAGAGGGGAGCAGAACAAAGAGGTCAAGGGAGGGGGCTGAAAAGTTCTCTGCGTGCAGACGAGCACAGTCCATTCCAACAAGGCAAGTGACGGTCTGGTGTGCATCATCCTGGTTTAGTCATCCTGGTTTAGTCATCCTGACCTCATATCAACCTGGCTCCGTGGTCAAAGGTCAGCAGATCTCCCAGAGCTGAGATGCCTGAAGGTTGGAATCTGGATCTTTAGAGCAGTTAGTTCCCAGGATTCTTATACAACAAACATGCTGTTTATCTACAAGCTATCTGTTAGTCAGAGTCAGCACTTACAGAAACAATGTCAAAAGAATAGTGGGGTGGGTTATAATTTCCACCATTACAATTTGCCACTGTTACAAGGCGGAAACAAACTTGAGTGGCATGCACTGAGCAGTAATAAGAATTCAGTCCATCAGTCAATAAACACTTATTGAGCACCTACTATTTTCCAGGCTCTGCTAAGCTCTGGATGTACAGTGTAAACAAAATGGACACAGCCCTTCCCTCACTGAAGTCACAGTCTAGTGTGGGAGGTTCTCACTTCAACTGTAACCCTGAGATTCTGTTGCTGAATTGAGCATATCACGCCAGGTTTCTGCTTCCCTTTGGGGGACTTCTCTCCCGGGAGGTTCCTCCTGAAAACAATGACTGACACACCCACCTCAGCCATTCCGCAGAGATAGCCAGATACAGATGAGTCAGTCTGGGACAACCACTTTCAGCCTCCAGCTACACAGGTGAGGCCATCAGAAAGGATGAGGCCACTCAGAGAAAATCCGTCAAAGCAGAGGCTATAAACAACTGGACTATGGCCACACCTGGCTAGCAAATGTGTTTGGTTTGCCTTGTATAGTATTGGCCTACACGCACTTTTTAAAATTTTTAATTAGTTGTCAATATTAAAAATCAGGATACACACATATACGCATCTGTATTTCTAGCTTCTTTTGAAGAAAACAGAATGTCTAATCTGTGGATCCACGTGAGGCACACTCTATAAAGTTTTCTATAGTCTCTATCACTCCATATTGTCCCTGACTCTGAGGACACTACTCAGATGTCATTTGTCACTGTACTTTCCTTAGAGAAGGAGTTGAGGGAACTATGTGTATAGCCCTGTATCTATCTATGAAAAGTGAGAAACTAAAAATTAAACAAGTTCACAGGATTAAGAAAACTGGAAGAGAACCTATTTCTTTATAAAAATAAAGAATATTCTTACCAGATTATTATGAAAAATGTCTCTGTTGAAGACACCATTACGACAAGAAAAATGTGACCCACTTCACGTTTTTACATTATCTGCCTGGCCTCTGTAGGTTCCGAAGTAGAGTGGGGGTCTGACATAAATGGGGGTTGAGGGATGGGTTGTAAGAAATGTAAATAGTCTTTGTCCTTAATCCCAGATATAAAGCCCCTAAAACCCTTAGAATTAAGAGTGTCTTTCCCTGACCAGGTGTGGCACAGTTTGCAGGGCATTGCCCCCAAATCGAGAGGTCACCGGTTTGATTCCCTGTCAGGGCACAAGCCTGGGTTGTGGGTTTGGTCCTCAGTCAGGGCGTGTGAGAGACAACCACTCCACGTTTCTCTCTCACATCAATGTTTCTCTTCCTCTCTTTCTCTCTCCTTCCCCCCTCTCTCTAAAAAATAAATAAAAATTTTAAGAGTGTCTTTTGTCATTCATAAGCACCCATATTAACCTTATGCTAATGAGGTGACTTAGGGTAGGACCCCTAAATAGCCTCAGGATGGGGTTGATCACCTGAATAACCAAAAGATTAGAGAGCGAAGTTTTAGCCCCGCCCACTGACTTTTGGGGAGGAGGATGGGCCTTTAAATCAAAGCTCTATAAAAAATTCTTGAACAGGAGCTACCAGGTGGGTGAACGTGTGCAGGTGCTGTTAGGGTGTCCTCAGAGAGGGCGTGGAAGCTCCACACCCTCCCCACAGGCCATGCCCTCGGCTTCGCTTTCATCTGGCTGTTCCTGAGTTACAGTCTTCCATCATAAATCAGCAATCCAGTGAGAAAAAACACTCTTGAACCAGGGATCTGATGAGCTCCTGGGACGGTGGGCATGCCCACAGTTGGGGAGGGTGGAGCACTCCTGTTCCCTGGGGACAGGAGCTTCTGTGCTCAGGACTGTTGCTCTCTATACCCCTCCATCCGTCTGTTCATCTGTGTCCCTCGTAATATACTTCCTGATAAACCTGTAAACTCGAGTAAATGTCTTTCTGAGTTCTGTGAGCCTCTCTAACTAATTAATCAAATCCGAGAAGGGGTGGTGGGAGTGCCCAATTTATCGCCAGCTGTTTAGAAGCACAAATAGCGATCTGGACTTACAATTAGTGTCTGTTAAAGAACAAAAAATCAACCAAGTAAATTTGAAGATCTAATTGGCTTTATTGAATGATTCACGAATGCGCAGCATACCGTCTAGCAAGTAGAAAGGTGCTCTGAGGAGCTGCACAAAATACAAGACTCTTACAGGCAGAGATGGGGCAGAACAAGAAAGTTAGACGAATGGCTTATTTCAGGCAAAGTCATCTTCCCTTAGGGGAAGGCATGGGGTCTTATCAGGCATATTCCCTGTCCTGCCTTGGTTTAGCTTAGAAGAAAGGCTTCAAAGTCTTAGGGAAATCCAAATGTTACAGTGGATCTGTCAGGTAAGACCCGCTCGCTCGCCCACGCTGGGAGGGAGGGTCCAGAAGACATCTTTCACCACCACTGTGGGAAACGCCTGGGTGAGGGGAGCCTGGCATCCTTGAAGAGCTCTGTGGTGGCTCCTCTTTGTAGACTGGACCTTACAGTGGGACCTGCAGTCACTGAACTGGGAAACATAAACGCAGTGGGAATAATTGGATCCTGGGGTGGCAGCGCCAAGTGGCAGCATTCAAACACCGCAGACAAGGAGGTGCGGTGGCCGTAACCGACGTCAGAGTCAAAGCAGCAATCAGGATAATCTGACTCAAACAGACTTATGGCATTGGCCAATTGATCAAGGTATTCTTAGAAATGAAATTGAAAGCCTACTAAATTCTCACTTCATTGGTGAAAAACAGAAAAAAATTAGGTCAAGTGAACAAATGTCTGACCTGAATCATAAAAACTGAGTCACGCACCTCAATCGATTCTGAGACTTGAACCCTTGAATGAAAGAGATGTCGGGTCCCCTTAAGAAAGGATCCAGGTACACTAAAAAAAATCCATACTGTTCATCTTTCTCCCAGCCTTCCCCAAAGGGACATACAGCCTTTACCAGGGTTACTATATATTGGCAGAAAATAAATAATCAGATTTTTCAGGACTGCTTGACACTGGCTCTGAACTGACACTAATTCCAAGAGACCCAAGGCGTCACTGTGGTCCACCAGTCAGCTCAGGAGCTTACGAAGGTCAGGCAATCAGTGGAGTTTTAGCTCAGATTCCTTGCACGTGGGCCCAGCAGGGTCCCCAAACCCATTCTGTGGTTATTGCCCCAGTTCCAAATGCATACTTGGAATGAAGAACTAAGCAGCTAGCAGAATGCCCACATTGGATCTCTAGCCTATGGAGTGAGTGCTAGTGTGGTGGGAAAGGCGAGGTGGGAGCCATCAAAATTGCCTCTACCTGGGTAAACCAAAAACAAAACACAGTTCCTGGAGGGATTGCAGAGATTCATGCCACTCACCAGGACTTGAAAGATGCAGCAGTGGTAATTCCAGCACATCTGCATTGACTCACCTATTTGGCCCATGCAGAAGACAGCTGGATCTTGGAGAATACAGTGGATTATTGTAAGCATAACCAGGTGGCGATCCTAGTTGTGGTGTTTGTTATATCAGATGTGCTTTGATGCTTGAGCAAATTAACACATCCTCTGTCTAATGGAAAAACTCAGCGTTTTTTCCTTTCCATATAAGTTCTTTCCTCCTGTGTCTTTCTTTCCTGTGAGTCACCTTACTACTCGCAAAACACTTCACCAAATGCATGGCAGTTTTTCCCCACACCAAGCAATTTTTTGCGACATCGACTGGGTGTCTTACAGTTCAACTTAATCTGACACTATCTACTCAGAGACAGTGTCAGATTACACAGGTTAAGGGTCCAGTCTTACAAGACTGCCCTCACCCCACTTCAGGTGCCAAAGCCCAGATTGTCACCTGAGCTTCTGGCCAACAAGCTATAGTTTGGAGGTTCTAATGGCCCCCTCCTCAGGTTCAATTCATTTGCTAGAGTGGCCACAGAACTCAGAGAAATATTTCACTTACTTTTACTGGTTTATTATTTAAAAATATGATATACAGCCAAACATCCAGACAGCAGGGATAAGTAGGGCAAGGGAAGGAGAACGGCACCTCCACGCGCTCTCCAGGTGTGTCCCTCTCCCAGCACCTCCACCCGTTCACCCACCCGGGAGCTCTCCATTCCCCGTACTCCTGAGATTTTTATGGAGACTTCATCACACAGACATGATCCGTCATTAACTCCATCCTCAACCTGCTCTCTTCTGCAGAAATGGGGGACAAGGCTGAACATTCCAAGCTTCCAATCACGGCTTGGCCTTTCTGGTGAACAGCCCCCACCCCGGAGCCACCCAGGAGCCACCCCCCGCCCCCACAGAGCTGCCTCATCAGAACGAAAGACACCCCCGTCCTATGGAACAGAAGTTATCAGAGAACACACACGTAGTACAGCAGCATGTGTGTTTGCTGTCTAGTGTACGGGTGTGTGCACACTGGATGGCAATGTGTTCCTCCACACTCCCAATTAACTTTTTTAAAAAGAGGGTTGAAGCCACAGTGCTAGAGAAACTCACTGTTGCATAAATGACAATAACCATTGAAGCAATGTTTTGTAATAAATAAATACATAAATAATAGAAAGTGATTCAAGTATTCCTCAACACAATCATGAGAAATTAATTTGTGTAACCATACAATGGGATGTTACATCACAGTTAAAATGAATGGGTTACAAGCTACTTGGAAAAAACGTGATACAGTGTATCTCAATAAAGATAGTTAGCATAAAAACAAGTTGCAAAAATGATACACCTTACAATTACCATTAATATAAAGTTTAAAAGCTGCAACACTATATATTATTCTGGATATACATAGTAGGTAAAGTATAAAAGTGGGCATAGATTGATAAATACAAAGTCAGCAAAATGGTGACCTTTGGGAAGGGAAGGAGGAAATGCCATGGGGAAGGGATATACCAGGCTCTTCAACTGTATATGTGTGGAGGTTTTATTATTCATTGATTTTGGAAAGAGAGAGGGGAAAACATCAATTTGCTGTTCCACTTATTTAATCATAGGTTGATTCTTTTACATGCCCTGACTGGGGATTGAACTCACAACTTTGGTGTATTGGGATGATGCTCTATCCAACTGAGCTACCAGGCCAGGGCTGTGTTGTTTGTTTCTTAATCTTGGGGCAAGTTATATTATTCTCTACTGTTCTGAATATTTCATATATTTCTTTAATTTTGCCAACAAAAAGGGAGAGGGAGGTGAAATTTTACAGACTTGGGTTTAATTCTGTCTCTAGTACTTACTGGGAAAAGAATTTAGGGAGTGCCTTAGTTTCTCCAAGCCTCTGCATCTGTAAGAGGAAATCATAATAATAAATATCCTGTTTCACACTTAAAGTAAGTGAAGAAATATGTAAAAGTGACTTATTAGATGCAAAAGTGCTATAGAAGTATAAGCTAGCCCTGGCTGGCGTAGCTCAGTGGATTGAGCACAGGCTGCGAACCAAAGTGTCGCAGGTTCGATTCCCAGTCAGGGTACATGCCTGGGTTGCAGGCCATGACCCCCAGCAACCGCACATTGATGTTTCTCTCCTCTCTCTTTCTCTCTCCCCTTCCCTCTCTAAAAAATAAATAAATAAAATCTTTTTTAAAAAGTATAAGCGGTAGTTGTACAAGAATGCTCCATAAATTAGTTATTACAAAAACTCTTAATGTCCCTCTGTTACATACTCCATAGAACTGTGTTTCTTTCCTTCAGAGCAGCTTACCTTCACTTGCAATTACACCCACATTAACGCTATTGTGGTGACTGTGCATCGTCCCCACTTCATAGCTTTGGGCTCTTCACTGTATTTCCCAAGAGCCCAGCCCAGTCCTGGCACATGCTAAGTGATCAAAAGATCTTTGTTAGTGTAATCTTTTCTTTCGTCTTTATTGAATTTTAGGGTGACATTGGCTATACAATTATATAGGTTTCGGGTGTATAATCTATAATACTTTATTTGTATCGATAGAATTATTGTATTGTATAATTGTATTATAGTGTATTCATTACCCCAAGTTGAGTCTCCTTTCATCATCGTTTACGCCCCCTTTTACCATTTTCTCCCTCCCCCCCCCCTTCTTTCCTTCTGGTAATCACCATATTCTTGTCTGTGTCTATGGGTTGTTTTTGTTTTTGTTTTGTTTTGTTTCACTCACTCCTTCACCTTCTTCACCCAGCCTGCAACCCTTTTCCTCTGATATCTGTCAGTCTGTTCTCTATGAATCTGTTTCTATTTTGTTTGTTAGTTTATTTGTTCATTAGATTCCTATTGTGTGTGAAATCATAATGGTTTTGTCTTCCTCTGACAGCTTATTTCACATAGCAAAATGCTCTCCAGGGCCATCTGTACTGTCACAAAGGCTAAGATTTCCTTCTTTTTTATGGCCCAGTAGTATTCCACTGTGTAAATGTACCACAGTTCTTTCATGCACTCATCTATTGATGGACACTTGGGCAGTTTCCAGATCTTGGCTATTATAAATAACATTGCAATGAATACAGGGATGCATATATTCTTTCTAATTGGTGGTTCAGGATTCTTCAGATATATTCCCAGAAGCAGAATCGCTGGGTCATAGCCTGTTTCAGTTTTAATTTTTTGATGTAACTCCATACTGCTTTCCACAGTGGCTGTGCCAAACTGCGTTCCCACTAACAGTACACAAGGGTTCCCCCTTCCTCCACATCCTTGAAAATACTTTGTTAGTGTACTCTGAACAGTGATGACCTGTAGGAAATAAGGATGAGAAGCAGCATAGGAAAGAAGACTTTTAGTTTGTTCTATAAATTCCTCTAGTGCTTGAACTTTTATCATAAACCTGTATTAATGACAGAAGTGGTTTAATTTGTAATGAAAATGATCATGATTAAATCAATCTATCTTAATTCCATTGTCTCTCAAGGGAAGGTAACGTTCTAATATAGAAAATTACATCGAAAGGGGTGTATGAAATAAAAGCAGCAGGCAAACAGCGTTCTGGTGCGCTAAGCTCTTAGGAGAAGCTTTGGGAGTGCAGGCGGCTGGTCTAACGGTTTGAGAACGGCCCAGAGATACCGTTAGGAGGCGCTCGCGAAACCGCAGGAGGATTTCCCGCCCTCTCCGTTACATGCCCCAGTAACCCCGGCGCGCGGGCGACCGAGGGTAACCTCGCGGTCTGGGGAAGGACACCCCCCTCCCGCCCCGACTCTCGCCTGCTCTTTCTCAGCCAATGGGAAGGCAGCGCACGAGCCAGCCGGACATAAGCCCTCATAGACTCCTCCCCTAAACAATTAGGTCCCAGTTGTACAATCACCTTGCCCAAGGCTTTAGACTTTTCCAATCACAACTCTAGTTCCCGATTCCAGGCTCCGCCCCCTCTGGCAGCCCCTCGTTTATTCCCGGCCGAAGTCACCTTTGCATTACAAACGTTCCGCCCCGCCCTCTGCCTACCTTGCTGAGCTAGGCCCCGCCCCCTAATAGGACCAACCAATAATCAGGAGCGCCTGGAGCCACTGGGCGGGTCTGCAGCCAATGCGCACGCCGTGGGCGGGCTCCGGGCCGGAATTGGGGGTGAAGCTACAGCGTTGTGCCCACATTCGGGGCGCACGGAGTTGAGGGGGTCCCTGGGGGCCACCCGGAGCTAAGATGGCGTCCGCTGCTGAGGGGCACGTGGGGACGGTGGCAGAGCTGGCAAGGGTGCTGCGGTGGGGTTTCGAGGATCTGAGCCTTAACAGTTGGCGACGTCCCTGGGCGCGTCAGAACAGGCGCTGCGGCTGATCATCTCCATCTTCCTGGGTAAGGACCCTCGTGCCTCCTTCCGCCTTTTCGCGGAGTCCTCAAGGAATGGGGACGTGACCTCCCCTCTTCCCAGAGCCAGCCAGGAGGGCTTTGTGGGGTGCGGGTGTGAATCCTAAAACACACCATCCAGCTATCGAAAGACAAGTCTTATCTCGGGTCCGGGGGTGCTGTGCCCTCTGAACCTCTTCACCTCTTCGCCTTCCCTTCCACCCCTACTACACCCTTCATTTGGCGCCACCACCCTCCTCTCAATATGCCGTGATCTGCCCCAGTCCCCATGACCTGTCCTTATTTGTCTCTCTTGAGTTCTACGCTTTGGCCATGTGCACTCCTGTCTGTTATTAACACAGGGGTGGGCAAAAGTAGTGAGCGTGCGAAACAGTTGCTATTATTTATTAATTATTGTATTATTTTTGCATAAGACCAACTGTAAACCTACTTTTGTCCACCCCTGTATCACTTCTCACAGGCGCCCTTCTTATTGGGTGAGCACATTAGGGAGCATAGGCTCCCTAACTTCAGTATTTTAGCCCCGTGGGCCTCTGCATCCCTATATTGAGTCTCTGTGTATTATCAGCTTACATTATACTTTCATCTCTTTTCTGTCCCATTTCTAATATTTTATTCTTCTACCATATGGCTTTTCTTTCTTAAGCACCCACCTGTCGTTTAAACTGAAAATCGTTTTAATGCTGGGTTTGGGAAACAGGACTGACAACCCCCTTATAAGCCATCAGTGCTACCCTAAGCGTTTATTACCTGTGTGGTTCAAAGGGTGTGGTGTGTGTGAATTTGTGTCACAACAGGCTGTGTTATAAATGGTTTATAGGCTTTTTACTGCCTCCTTCCTGCATGGTTTCTTTTTTTAATTTTTTAACTTTTTATTTTTAATGTGGAAGCAGCATGCTGCTTAGAAACTGAGACCCTGGGCAAGGCACTTAACCTCTCTGGACCTCAGTTTTCTTAGATATGGCTTGAAAAACAAGAATGCCTACCTGATAGGATTTCTGTAAAGTGCTGTAGGAATTCAAAGGTCAAGGACTGAGATATAACTATTTGAGTAGTTGGAAGATTTTATGAAGGCTATGGGACTTTAGGTAGGAGAGTAGGGGTGGGGACAAATTAAGTAAAGGGAACTGGAACAGTACAGAGGGTGAGAGAACTGAACAGTAAGAAGTTTGAGGTAAAGTTGAGTGGTTGTGGAATGTCTTAAATACCCACAAGAAGTTTGGAATTTATCCAGTTGTCAGTAGAGACCTCAACAGACAATATCACCTAAGAGTGTTAACTGGATCTAGATAATGGGAGAGGCATTAATTCATATTTAAACAACCATTGCTTATATCATTTTCATTTGCCTGTTACATATCAGACCAAGATGATCTTCCTTTCTTCCAAGTATAGGTTGCCCTTTCCGTGCCTTGTAGAATTGTAAAATGTTAGACGTGGAAGGGACCTTAGACCGTGTGACTTCCTCAGTATCACCCAGATCTAACTGAAATTTATCAGCCCCCCATCTAGGGTTCTTTGCACCACACTAGCTTTTAACTTCCCATTCCTTCAACCTTGTTTCTGACCCACATATTTGTTGGGCTTGTGATTAACAATTAGGAGTGTTTACATTAGTCAGGAAGCTCACTGTTGATTTCTCAACTATAAATTGAGAATGTAACACAAATAGCAACAAATTATAAGGGGCAGCTTGTTGAATGGAGTCAGGGCTGGAATTAGGACTTGGAACTCATCCTTTTTATGCTGCCAGTAAAATACTACCTGTGCAGTACTAATGGATAACTGCTGTGTACTGTCAGGGGGCATCCAGCTGACTGGGAAATTGCTTTCTGTATATGCTCCCTTCTTGAGCCCCCTCGCCCACTCTGCCATTTCCCATACTTTCCTTCCTATCTCACATGTGCCACTGCCTTCAGGGACTCATAGTGTTTCTCATTTTTAGATTGACTTAGGGCTTCATGTTGCCTTGGGCATAGCTTTTCCACATGGATATGGAGGATTGTATTTTTTTAGGAATAGTTAAATACATACATGCGAACATAAATTGATAACCCTGACATGTGCGTGGAAGATGGAGTGCATTCTGGTTGTAAATCTGTTTCATATTGTCATTTCTGTGTATTGTGATCCAGAAACCAACACCTTTCAGCAATGGAGTTCCTGGTTCCTGAACCCAGCTCTCTTGGGGGACTGGGATACTGGAGGAAATCTTTCCTATAGGTACCAAGAAGACCTGTAGACCAAAATTATTTCTGGTTCACTTTCTTCTACTTCAGTATTAATTTGAGGTAAAAGTACCTAAACGCAGATACCCTGAGGGAAGAGCCAGGTGTATCAGACATTCAACATTTTAAGGTGTGAATGGTCCGTCCGTAGCATCTTACTCTCCCTGCTTGGATTCTGTGTGCTGCTCGGGGCAGGTGGGGTGGGGTGGGGGGCGTGCTGCAGAACACTAAAGAAAGAGCTTTCAAAGCTTTTTGGCTGGGACTGGTGGTACGAAATATGTCTTATATTATGACCCAGTGCATACATATGTGTAGACAGGTATCTTAAACAAAAGTTTCAGGAAACACTACTTCTCCTTACTGTAGGCAGTGTGTTTCACTATTTTTCTGTTTTACTTTTAGTATTTATGACCCACTAATTGATTTCATGCACCATTAATGGGTTACAACTAGTAGCTTGAAAAATTCCGAGTTATAGGCTGTAATTTTTAATATTCAGTATTTCATGAGGAATACTCATTGTGAATAGCCAGAAGACTGTTAAAGGCGGGTGGGGGGGGGGTGCGTCTTGTGTGTGATTGCAGGGAGTTTGGTGGAAGATGAATTCTGCTGTGAGCCCTGGTGCTGGCAAATGCTCCTGGAAAACATCTCTTTTCCAACAATGTGGAGTCTCATCACTCCTTAGCGTAATAGCATGAATCGTTCCAAATAAACTCAATAAAATGTACCTACAGTGAGTAAAGCCCTACGCTTGGCCCTGCAAGGGCAAGGGCCATGGCGCAGTATGAGTAAGAGAGCTACGCACTCCCAGGTATTCTGTAGTCTACTAGGGGGTAGGGGATGGGCATGAGATAAGTACTCTAATAACCACAATAAAAGGCAGCTATCTGGGGGGCCATAAGAGAATTACTAAGCTTTGTGCGATTTAAAAATGGGACCTTTAATGAACTTTGAACGTTGAATGAGGTTGCAGCAGGTTGAGATAAGACAGAAGGAACAGCATGAGCAAGAGCAGTGAGGTAGTCATGTGTGGTGACACTTTCGAGGAGCAGTAAGTAGTCCAGTTTGACTAACGCAGGACTTACATAGAGAAGTGGTGGAAAATAAGGCTGGAAAGGTAGGTTATGGAGCCTCGAGAGCCAAGGTAAGGAGTTCGTACTTAATTAAGATGAGAGGAAGCCATTGGAAATATTTGAAAGGGGAATAATGTGACCAAAGCTGTATTAGGAAGATAACGCTGTGAAGGGTAATCTGAAGTGGACATAGATGAGAGGTAGGAAATCTAACGAGAGGGAACATAATCTAAGTAGTTAAAATGACTTGGAGGCAAGGTGGTTGCACCCAGAGGGGGAAGGAGGGATCTCACGTGAGGTATTTCTGGAATACAGAATCTTCTAAACGGTGGGTTCTGAAACAATCCCACCTCCACAGTCCTCATGCCAAAAACCCAAGAACCAGCCTTGTCATCTCCCCACCCCCAAATCACCAAGCCAATCAGAACTACCTCCAAATGGTGTCTGAAATACATCCTGTGTTCTCCGTCACCACAGCCACTGACCACCTGTCACCAGAACCACCCAAGGAGCCTCCTGACTGGTCTCCAATCGTGTTTTTGTCCCCTCCAGTCCATCCTCCAAAAGCAGCCAGAGTGGTCCGATGCTGTGCCTCTGCTGCTCAGAACCCTGCAGGGGCTTTCGGTCGTGGCTCGTAAGCCCCTGCCCGCTGCTCAGCCTCATTTCAAGCAAGTTCACAACCTTTTAGCCTTGTGGCCTTTTTTTTTTTTTCTTTTTTTTTCCCCCCCAGTTTCTCAGAAAAGACATTAAGCCCTTTCCTACCTTGGGGCCTTTGTACCTGCGCATCCCACTGCCTGGAATGCTCTTGTTCTTCACCTGACAGACTCCTTTTCATCTCTCAGGTCTCAGTTCAAATCGTCACTTCCTCAGAAAGTTCCTTCCTGACACTCTATTTTAAAGTATGTTCCTTGTACTTCCTCATACTTACTGAAATTTCCTTACAAGTATCTGTTCTAATTTGTAATTATGTATTTCTAGATGAGGACAGAAACAATGTAAGTTTTGTTTGCCACAGTATACCCATACTTTAACACGGTACCTGGCTTATAGAAGAGGCATAATAAATACTTGTTGAAAAAGTCAATGTGTAAATGAGTGACTTGGCAACTGATTAAAAGGAGGATAAAGAAGTAGTTTAAGCCCTAACTGGTGTGGCTCAGTGGATTGTGTGCCAGCCCAAGAACAGAAAGGATACCAGTTCAGTTCCCAGGCCGGGCACATGCCTGGGTTGCAGGCCAGGTCCCCAGTTAAACCCTGGGTATAACTAGGGGTTTGCAAGAGGCAACCAATGGATATATTAATGTTTCTCTCCCTCTCTTTCTCCCTCCCTTCCTCTTTCTCTAAAAATAAGTAAATCTTTTTTTTAAAAAAAGAGGGGAAGGGTGGGAGAGAGGGAGAGAAACATCGGTGTGTGGCTGCCTCCTCTATGCCCCCAACCAGGGACATGGCCCACCCCCGCAATCCAGGCAAGTGCCCTGACTGCAAATTGAACCAGCAACCTTTTGGTTTGCAGGCTGGTGCTCAATCCACTGAGCCACGCCAGCCAGGGTTCTTCTCTCTTTAAATAAATAAAGTCTTTTTTTTTTTTTTTTAAGTAGTGGAAAAACAAAACAAAACTCTGCCCATCTGCCTGGGTAGGTAAAAAATGACAGTATCTTTCACAAATGCAGAGAGGTCAAGTTAAATATTTTCAGTTCCAGGTAATGATCTGGTTTTGGATTTACTTTAGGGGCTTTGGGGGCACCTCTATGTGTCTTGAGAATTGTGAAGCCACTATAAGCTTGGGAAAGAAGTTGAGCTAAAGATACAGTTTTAGGAGTCCATATTGGTATCATAATTGAATCGGGGAGGGAATGAAATACTATTGAAAAGCTTATAGGAGAGAATAGAACCTACTTCATGTGGAGTATGTTGCTACCACTTGTTGATAACAATAGCTGACCGATCATTAAGGATTTACTACATGCCAGACAGTGTTAGAAGTGCTCAACAATACCCCACCTAAACCTGCCAGTTACGGATAATTACAGTACTGTTCTCTCTCCTGCCTAAGGTCACACCCATTTCTACCCAACTCTGGAGTCCTTGCTTTTTACCTACTGCAGTTGGTGAGGAGCATGTGGGGGTGGAAAAGATAAATGCCCTTGATATCCTTTTATCGTTCCACTCTGGGTGGTTAAACCAAGATGTAATCAGCACATGAGATACCTCTCAGCTTCCAAAGCTGGAGGTGGCCAAATAGAGCAGATGGCCACCCTGCTTAGTATGTATGTTCTCTAGCCTTGGCCATGACTGAGGCTTGGCTGTTGGACTGATCAAAAAGTGTACTTGGGAGTAAGGATTCATTCCTCAGAGGTTCAAAATTAGCCTCACTGTGGTTAGCAACCTTTAAAATCAAAGGAGGTCCTGCAATTTAGATCCCTTTGAACCAAAGTCAGGTCTGGCCCTTCAGAACTAAATCCATCTTTTCAATGCAAAAAGCTTTCTTCAGGTAGCATTGCAATGGCATTGTAAAGTATTTATTTTTAGAGAGAAGGGAAGGGAGGGAGAATGACAGGGAGAGAAACCAATCCGTTGCCTCTAGTACTCGCCCCAACTAGGGACTGAACCCGCAACCTTTCACTTTGCGAGAGGGTGCCCAACCAGTTCAGCCACACCAGTCAGGGCTGAGGATTTTTTTTTTTTAATATATTGTTCCAATTACTTATCTACACTCCAGTATCTTACATTGCACAAAATTTTGTGTTTTGAGTGCCAGTTTAACTTTAATGTCAGAATCATTTCTTTGCAGAGGCATGTGTGAATTAAGGCCCATGAGATGATATGCATGAGCTAATTTAACAAAAATAATTACATACTCACTGACATTAAATCTGCCTGGGCAGCCAGAGGAACTCACTGGAGGTGTTCAGTCCAACAAACTTTAAACATGAGATTTGGTCTTTAAAAAGAAAACAGCATTTCAGCTGGACCTTAAAGAGGACAGAAGATTCTGGTAAGGTAGAGATAAAAAGGGGAGCTTTACAGCCGCAGAGAATAATGAGCATATATGTGAGGATCAGGAAAAGTGAGACACATCGGAGGAACAGCAAGTAGTCTGTTTTGGCTAGAACAATAAAGGATCATAAAGGAATAGTAGAGGAAAAACTCAGTAAACCTTTCAGGTGTGCAGAGGTCGGGGACAGGGAAAGGTGGTAGGAGGTGCATTGCCTTTCGAGACTTGCAGTCCTAGGAACAAATTCTGGATTAAATAGTGCCACCTGTTTCACCTTAGGTAATTACTAAACTCCGGCTGTTCGTTTCTTAATGTTCCCAAAGGCCAAACTTACTAAAAAATTGAGGTCAAGAGTTAAATATAATTTTTAAATTATATTTATTCATAACAAGCAGCAATATTTTGAAACAGGATGCAAAATTGATGTGATTTTTTTTTAAATAATATAGTCATCAAAGAAATTTCTTATTTCTAAAGAACTGCATTCTTTGTGCAGATATGTTCATTCTCCTCTGCCCTGACACATTTCATGGCTCATTGGGACGCTGTGAGGACTAAATGAGATAAACTCTATAAACTAGTGACCAGGCCTGACCCAATCTAGTTTTAAATAATTGCCCTCTCCCTTCCCTCAATAACTATTCCTCTCCTTTCTTCCTGAGGAGACTCCAAGTGTGGTCTTGGGACCAGCAGCATCAGCATCTCCTAGGAACTTTATAGGAATTCAGATTCTCGAGTCTACCCCACACCTACTGAATGAGAAACTCTGAGGGTGGGGCCCAGGCATCTGTTTTAACAAGGCTTCCAGGTTACGCCGATCGCCTTGAAGTTTGAGGGCCACTGGTTTAGCATACAGTCACACGCCGCATAGTAGCGTGTCGGTCTAGACAGACTGCATATAGGACGGTTGTGATCTCGTAGGATGATAATGGAGCTGAAAAATTCCTAATGGTGTTGTAGCCATCATAACATTCCCCACGTGTCTGTGGTGGTGCTCGTGTAAACAGACCTCCTGCCCTGCTAGTCATAAAAAGTACAGCACGTATAGTTAGGTGCAGTACATGATACTTGGTCATGGTGATACACAACTGTGTTACTGGTTTATGCCTTTACTATATTATACTTCTGTTATTTTAGAGTGTACTTTTTCTACTTATAAAAAAGTTTTCTGTAAAACAGTATGTTCGGTAATGCAGGCAGCCACCTGATACTCTTGTGTTTACTGTGTCTCTTGATTGTATCATTTTCTCTTGTGCTTGATTTAAATCATGTGTTGTTTTGTGCAGTGGCATGCTGTGCAGGGCTGTAGCCTGGGAGCAATAAGCTATACCATCTAGGTTTGTGTAAGTGATGTTCGCCCAGTGACGAAATTGCATAATAATGTATTTTTCAGAACGGGTCCCTGTCATTAAGTGCCACATGACTGTATTTCTTCAAGTATCTGTTTTGTAAAACTTTGTATCTTAATAGTACCTTAAACTTTTTGAAATGTCTTTGTATCTTGTGGTCTTTAGAAGAAACAAAATGCTCTTAGGTTCTTTACAGCTTAGTGTTTCCCATTTGCTAACATATATTGTTATTCTTCAAATAATAGTGAATCATATTAATATTATTATTATAACATTATTGCATCATTATCATATTATAACTGTCATCATTACCTACACCACTTGTTTTACACTCTCTTTAAGATTTTTTAAATTTTTTTATTTTTAAAGATTTTATTTATTTATATTTGGAGACAGGGAGAGAAACATCAGTGTGTGGTTGACTCTCACTCGCCTGGCCCCTACTGGGGACCTGGCCTTCAACCCAGGTGTGTGCCCTGACTCAGAATCAAACCTGAGACCCTTTGGTGCACAGGCCAAATCACTCAATTCATGGAGCCACACCAGCCAGGGGTATTTATTTCTTTTTAGAGAGAGGGGAAGGGAGGGAGAAGGAGATGGAGAGAAACATCAATCGGGTGCCTCTAGTAGACACCCCAGCCAGGGACCAAACCCTCACCCTGTCCCATGCCCTGACCAGGAATCAGACAACAGCCTTTCACTTTGCAGGACAACACCCAACTGAGCCACACCAGTCAGGACAAAAATGCCTCTACTTTTAATTTTCTCATCAAAGTGTGAAATAATCCCTAACCAGTGTGGCTGTGTTGGTTGGGCATAGTCCCACTAGGTGAAAGGTTGCAGGTTCGATCCCTGGTTAGGGCCCGAGTCTGGGGCACCAGCTCAGTTCCCCGTCGGGTGTGTACTAGAAACAAACGATCAATGTTTCTCTGATCACATCGATGTTTCTCTCCCTTTCTCCTTCCCTTTCCCTCTCTCAAAAATAAATAAAATCTTGAAAACAACCAATTTAAAACATAGAAAGAGGCATTTTGGTTTTTTTGGTTTTTTTTTTCATAAGGTTGGACAAATAGCTCCATCTTTCCTTTTCTGTCCTGTATCAATCACCTTGTGCAATACAGAATTCTCCTAATTGATCACCACACATGTCTTAATACAATTAATAAATTGAGACTAGTAGCTTTAACAAAACTGGGTGTTGAAGTTAGGGCTGCCAGGGAGAGCTTTTTCTAAGCAAACTGTCCTCCTTGTAGAGTTTTTTGGATATGGGTGTGGGTGTGTGTGTGTGTGTGTGTTGACATTTTCCCAGCAGTTGCTGAAGTCAAGGGCCAAGAGACTTAGGCCCACTTAGAGTTCTCTTGGTAAATCAGTAATAGCTTCCTAGAGAACTTCAAAGCCTACTTACAGTTTGTGTAACCTAAAAGGTATTGTATGCATCTTTATTTCTCCCTATTTTCAAAATGAGAAGGTTGGGAGGCAAGAAAGACACTAAAAATAAGGATAAATAACTGCTCAATAAGGGTTTCCCTATGGCCTAAAATGGACTGGTTTCAGTTCTAAGTTCCTCCCTACCCACACAGTGGCTATGAAGGTAAGAGAGTCATGAAACTCTGGACACCCTGAATGAAAGAGCCTGTGGAAGAACTGTGCACGACAATAGTTAGCAGTAGAGGCTTCTGATAGACATGTCATTGCATTGTGACATAGGGACAGTTTGTCAGAAAGTAGGCAAAAGATCAAGCTAAAAATAATCAAACCCAGGGTTGCTCTTGACTCACATGAAGTCATCTAGTAAACTATTAAAATGCCCCACTCTAGCCATAGGCTGAGCTTTAAAATAAAAAGCTTTTGTCAATTAAAGTTGCTTGCAGTGCAAGTATTCGTGACGCTATGGCATTTTCATAAGAGAAGTATACATGGTCATATCTGCTACCTAACATTGTCAATATAAGGTAGTAATTTTGCAGGCAATTAAGAAGTCACTATAAAAAATCAAGGATTTATGTGCATATATTGTAGGAAGAACTGAAGTCCCAGGAGGTTAAAGATTTAGTCGCTGTGTGTGTGTGTGTGTGTGTGTGTGTACACACAAACGCTCTAATGAGAAGGGGCACCCACGTACACCTGGAAGATGGCCTAGAGCTCTTGAGGTTTTCAGTTTCTGCCGGGATAGCAATTCTAAACTCATGGACTTGGAACCCGCCCCGGATTACCGTCCGTAAATATAAAACTTCTATTTGCAAGTCAGCAAGGAAAGGCCACCTGGGACAGTACCCTGCAAGGCTCCCAGGGCACACGCCTCAGACGGACGTGGAAAGGACTGACTATAATTGGACTACAAATATGCTGGGGCCCAGGCTAGAAATACTGAACCACTACGGCTACTACAAATCCTCCTCCTTTAGTTAAAGAGTAATGTAACTCTACTTAATTTTTTGTTGACCCTTCTGAAAGACTAGACAACAAAAGCAAAACATAGGAACTCCTAGATAGCATGCATCTCTATTACACCAAGAACCTAACGGCGTGGTTATGGGAACCCAAGTCAGCACCTGACCAGAAGCTCCAAATTTCTCCAAGTCTTACCCTCTTGTTTTATATTTTAAAGTATTCATATTTGTATTTTATTCTAAAATACATAATTTTAAAAAACATGTTTTAAGATTCTTCCCAAGTCTTAAGATAACATTGAGATGCTAATACAGAAAGGAGTAGATTATTTCCAGCTTGGGTGGTCAGAAATAGATTGGACTTCATCCAAATTAAAAACTTTTGTGCATCAAAGGATATTATCAAGAAAGTGAAAAGATAACCCTCAGAATGAAAAAATATTTGCAAGTCATGTATCTAATAAGGGTCTAGTACCCAGACTATATCAAGAATTCTCATAACTCAATAGTAAAAAGACAAATGGCCCAATTGTAAAATGGGCAAAAGATGTAAATAGACATTTTTCTGAAGAAGACGTACAAAAGCCAATGAGCCCATGGGAAGAGGCACATAAACAAGCATTGGTAAGGACGTGGAGAAACTGAGGCCCTCGTGCATTGCTGGTAGGAACATAAAATGGTGCAGCCACTGTGCGAACAGTTTGTCCGTTTCTCAAAACTAAACAGTTTATAGTGTCACCCAGCAAGTCCACTCCTGGTCATATAGTATATTCAAACAAATTGAAAGCATATGCTCACCACAAAAACTTGTACATAGATGTTCCTAGCATTATTATATTAGCTAAAAAGTGGAAGCAAGCCAACTGTACCCCAACTGGTGAATGAATAAACAAAACGGTATATTCATACAGTGGAATATTGTGCAGCCATAAAAAGGAATGAAGTACTGGTACATGCTACAACATGCATGAACTTTGAAAACATCATGCTAAGTGAAAGAAGTCAGACACAAATGGCCACATATTGTATAATTCCATTTATATGAAATGCCCCAAATCAGTAAATCCCGAAAGGAGATTGATGGTTGCTAGGGAATGAGAGGAGGGTTGAATTGGGAGCGGACTGCTAAGAGGTGTGGGGTTTCTTATTAGGGTAATGGAAACGTTCTGACACTAGATAGTGTGGATGGTTGCACAGCACTGTGAATATACTGAAGTCCACAGAATTGTACACTTAAAAAAAGATTAAGGGGGGACCACATATGATCACAGAGGAAGAGAGAACTGACCATTAGAGGATGTGATGCTATTATCTTTTCTCCTCCTAGAATCTTAACTGGGTAAGAACAAGTTTATTGTTTTATTTGCAGAAATACCTCCTAAGAAAAAGGTTGTACCTGCCTTGTTTGTGTGTACAAAGATTAAATTTGGCAACTCTAAAGAAAGAAGTTATCAGGACAAGTATTGGGGCAGGGATTAGAGAAAGACCAGCTAATTAGCCACTTGGCTGTGTGACAGGGCAACCCTCGGACAGATCAAGTCACAGCAGGATCAAAGAACCAGTGTTCCACTGGGAGTTCTGAGACTTACAGAATTTCCTGGCATGTGCCTAGTTTTGTTGTAGTGGTTGATTATTTTTTTTAATAATCAGGATTCATAGGACCTGAGGTTTATGTAATCTTGGGGACCTTCTTTAGGAAAAAAAATACAAAAATACCTTACAAATTTTACAAAAATGTAAGTCAGTGTGAACATGTTGCTCTCTCCCCACTCTTCCCCTCATCCCTGCCCCCGTGACCTTACAAGGGTGCTGTGTATATAGTAAATACAGGGCCTTGAAACCAGAGCTTTAGTAGCTTCTTGGAAAATCAGCTTCCTGGGAGTACTGGGTACAACTCACAGACCTTTATTTTTGTTTTGTTTTAAGATTTTATTTATTTATTTTTAGACAGGGTAAGGGAAAGAAGGAGGGAGAGAAACATCAATGTGTGGTTGCCTCTTGTATGCCAGTTGGGGAACTGGGGACCTGGCCCACAACCCAGGCATGTGCCTGACTAGGAATCAAACTGGTGACCCTGTGGTTAATAGGCTGGCACTCAATCCACTGAGCCACACCAGCCAGGGCCAGGACTTTATTTTGAAAGTTGCTACAGGCTTAATTTAGCTAAATCACATTGAAGTGGGCAAAGGCCAAAATTTCCCACCCCTAGATTAGAGACTTGAGCCTGGGACTTCATATTTTAAAACCAAGTAAAAGAATACTCAGATTTTAAGAAATCAGGTATGGAAGGGCTGGTACAAAATATTTGCCCACAAATGCAATAAATATTTTTAAAGTGACCTAAAAGAAGTACATGTATGATGCTTTTACAAATATTTTCTCTTTTAATGTATGCAATGGCCTGTGAGGTGGCTGGTATTGTCCCTGTGTCACTGATGAAGAAATTGAGGTACAGAGAATCTAAGTAATTTGCCCAAGCTGCAGAACTGAATTTCTTTTTATTTTTTTTATTTTTTAAAGGTTTCTTTTTAAAATTCTCCCCGAGGATGTTTATTGATTTTTAGAGAGAGAGAAAGCAGGGGGTGGGGGAGGTGGGTGGGGTGGAGAAACATCAGTGTGAGTGATAAACATTGTTCAGCTGCCTCCCCTATATACCCCAACTGGGGATTGAACCTGCAAGGTATGTGCCCTGACCAGGAATCAAACCTGCAACCTTTTGGTGTACAGGATGACATTCCAACCAACTGACCCATCTGGCCAGGGCTAGAACTGAATTTCTACACTAGGTTACTCTTGATCGGAGTCCAGGGATGTTCTACAGGCATACCTTAGAGATACTGCAGATTCAGTTTCAGACCACCGCAATAAAGCAAGTTGTAATCTTTTTGCTGGTGGAGGGTCTTTCCTTCAATTTATTAAACACACACACACACATACACACACAAGCCCTGGCTGGTGTGGTGCAATGGATTGAGTGCCATACTACAAACCAAACAGTCGCTGGTTCAATTCTCAGTCAAGGCACGTGCCTGGGTTGCGGGTCAGGTCCTCATCAGGAGGTGCACTAGAGGCAACCACACATTGATGTTTCTCTTCCTCTCGTTCTCCTTCCCTTCCCCTCTGTCTAAAAATAAAAATATATAAAATCTTTTTAAAAAACACCACCACCTATGAAGTGCAATAAAGCAAATTGCAATAAAATGAGGTCTCCTGTACTCCATCAGATAATCTAGCTAGAAGCTGCCACCATGTGGTTTACTAACTTAAAAATAATTAAAATGTGATAAAATACATTGTATATAGGCAACAAGGGTGTCACTTTATACCTAGTAAAGGCATTTTAGTGTCTTAAAGCACCTCAAAGTCAATCTGGACATCTCATGTCCCTGTTCCAGTAAAATGAAGACATGCCAGTCATTAGCCTCTTTTAGCTTTAACATTCTTTCAATCTGTAAGTTTGTAGAATTTTATCTAAAGTAACAAAATAACTATGTGACCATTTGAATAAATTCTAGTACTATAAAAAATACTGTGATCCAGGTGTTCAAATGTAAGGATAATATCCTCAACACCTCTGTTGCCATCACACCAGACTTGAAAGGCTCCTGCAAGCATGCCGCTGATGGGCGACACTTTCCTGGGCTAGGAAGCTGGTGAGGACCTATGAGAGTCTGATTCCTGTGGCGTGGCAGTAAAGGGGATTATGGCATCAAAGTCAGTCCTTTGCTGTGTCTTAACTTTTCCGCTTTGACCACAGGTTTCACTAGTCAACGCATGTATATATTAGTTACTAGCACTAAGCTTAAGAAGGCCTTGCTTATTAAGAACACTGACTGAAATGGAGCAAAGAATTTTTTTTTTGGTTGACTTGAGAGAGAGAGAGTAAAACATCAACTTGTTGTTCCACTTATTTATGCATTTATTGGTTGTTTCTTGTATGTGCCCTGACCGGGGATCAAACCTACAACCTTGGTGTAGCAGGATAATGCTCTAACCAACTGAGCTACGTGGCCAGAGCAAAGAATTACTTTTGGTAGGACTGTGGGGCAGTTTAAGTTTAGATTGTTTGGTTGGGTTAAGTGACTAAAAACTAATATTTAGAACATTCATAATAACCCTTTCTCACAAGTAACATCCACTAGTTTACCTTTAAAATATCCCCCCTGTTCTTTTATTCTCAGGTCATTTTATTTTATTTATTTATTTTTAGAGAGAGGGTAGGAGAGAAACATGGATGTACAATTGGTTGCCTCTGACACACCCCCAACTGGGGACCTGGCCGCAACCCATTTAACGTGCCCTGACTGGGAATCAAACCAGTGACCCTTTGGTTTGCAGGATGACACCCAACCACCGAGCCACACCAGCCAGGACCATTCTCGGGTCATTTTGATCACTTGTTTCAGTTTCCCTGAATCTTATACCACAATTGCCAAAATGGTTGAGATACTCAGCTGGAGTTAACTTTCAGAAATGAACTGCTGTATTCTTACTACACAGTATGAGTTAGGGACATGGTGTCCCCAAGGATTAGATTAACAAAGAAAGTATGGGAAAGCACCTACCTATAATATTAAAATGAAGTCTTTACATGCTTTTAGATAGGAAGATAAGCAAATACAAACATGGGTGTGCATGTGTCTATTCACAGGTGCTGGAGTATAGATGGTTATTGAGAAATCAAAAGAATAATACAGCTGTAGTTTTAAAAGCACAGAGGTAGTTATTACTGACTCATGGGTACCTGCCAAGTGCTAAGTAAGGCATGTAGCAAGAATGTCAGAGTGGAAATCAAGTGATGTGGATTCTAATTTAAGCTGTGCTCTATTAACCTTGGGTATACTAGTCGTCCCCTTTGGGCCTTAGTTTCTTATCTGTCTAATGAAGGGTTTGGAGTCAGTGATTTCTAAGGTGTCTTCAGTTCTAAGAATCTATATGTCCAATGAATAACCATTCAACATATGACTCAGCTCCAGCTAGAGAGGATTGTGAGAATGTGGAGGTGTATTGGCCTGTTAAGTACCTAGTCAGTTACTTATCACTTAAACAATGTCAAGTAGGGCCTATTTGTCCTTGTCTTCCTTTTCTCTGCATAGGTCTATAGCACGAGGAATTTCCACCTCGGTGAAAGAAGAGGAAAAAAATTGAGTGGCAGATCCTCAAGGCAGAAATAAAAAGTTAAAATTATCATGTGAAAATATTTGATAAAAATAAACTACAAATAATCCATGTTCAAAAGCAGTCCTATTTTATATTCTAGTCTCTGATTCTTGGGAAAATTTAACTGAAATTTGATAAAAGAGAAGACAGATCCCAAATGTGGCCAATATTGCCCAAAGCAAAATACCCATTATCTGTGGTAACATTCCATAGTCTAGAAAAGTCACAACCTCCAGATGAGGCTCTTTTAACCGGAAGTTCCATGGTGGCTGTAATCTTGTCACAGTAAACAACCCCTACAAGCAGTGACAGGCATAGCCTCTCTTTGAGAGTCTGTGTCCTCACTCCCTGATGTCCAGCTATAAGCGTGAACTTTTGAGTTTGCCATGAGTTTCAGTTGCTCTGAGGAGCCCATTGACCATCTAAACCAGATCTCCTCACAAGACGTGAAGGTGAGGTTTAGGGAGGAAACCCGGGCCACATTGCTGAGGGTGAAGAAAGAAATGGGTGGACAAGAAATAGAGGTGGTGGGCTAGACCAGGATTCTAGGACATTGACTGCACAAGGAATAAGTGGAAATGAACAGTAGCTAGAAGCAGCAGCAAAGGGACAAGGTGGGTAGGGAGGGCTAGAAGGGTGACGAGGAGCGCCTGTGCAGTGCTGAAGGCAGAGGAGATAATGTGCGAAGGGGCTAAGTCATGGGCTTAGAGGTGAGACCGTGGGTTAGAATCCAGCTTCATCAATTGCTAGGTAATCAGCACAGGTTAGATAACTACTTTGATTTGTTTGCTTACACATAAAATAAAGACAATAATATTATTATTTACCTCATATAGTGGCTATGAAGATTAAATGGAATAACGTATAAAGTGCAGAATTCTCAATGCATGATACTAAATGTTCAATAAAGGTTAGTTTCTGGTATTGATGATAATAGTTATTATTGAGAAGAAAAGAAGTAAATTAGCAAGAAAGATCATAAAGGAAGTTCCCAAATATGACTGGTATGGGTAGAATTCAGAGGATTGGGACTAAAGGCAAGGAGGAGGTGTTTAAGAACAAGGGAGGGACCTCTTTCTTTGAATCTAGAGGAAAGGATAAAAATATAGATTTCAAGCAGAGCTTCTTACGTTTTCTCATGGACAGTTCCCTCAAGTCCACGGTAGGAGACTAAATAAATGTGTGCTCTCAGAGGCTCCAGGGTATTTAGCATAAAGTAGCTGTGAAAAGACAAAGTCTTGAAGTCTCATGTTGTATATTTAAAATGCAGGTACAACTTTGCATTCCATTTTGTATCATTTGTTTTAATATGATTAAGTTCCCTACCAGCTAAGTTACTTAAATTTTTTCCTGGAAAACATCTAATAAAGTGGATGTGCCGCATTTGATCTTGCAGCTTCCATCAGCTGCCCCATATGAGCAGCTCGTGCTTGATACATGTAAATCAACGGTGATGTTCTAAATCAAGTCAGAGCTCTCTGCCATGTTCCTATATAATACTAACTTCTGAAGAAAGAAGAACGAATAATGTTCCATAGCTGAGGAACTGCCCACTTAATGTTTTCAGTAACTTTGTCAAAAAGAGAGCATTGTCTCTGGTTGATTGATTCTCTGAGGTTGGGCTGTGTGTTCCCTCACGACCCCCATCTCATTCTGCCTCTCCCACACCGCCATTCCACCAAGAGGTGGCCCACCTCGCCTGTTCACTGAGGAAATTTAGGGTCTTATTGTCATTGTCCTCATCGGCCTTTCCTATTTCTAGACCAGCCTCCGCCCTTGCCCTCCAGTCTCGAGGAGAACCAGGTTTTCTTCGCCTAAGGGAAATCCTTCTTCCTATGGCTTAGGTCTGTCCTTTTCCATTCCACTGTTTTTCTTTCATAAAACACGTATGGGTAGAACTTCTCCTAGAGCTTTTTCACTTCACTCAGTGGCCGCACTCACTGGCCCAAAGTTTACTGCCAAACTTCTTAAACAAATAGCTTTCCTATCCAGCCTACGATTTCCTCTTTACCCACCCACTCGCTTGTGCTGCCCTCCACCCTGTGTCTCCATGTTCATCATGCTCTGCTGTTTCCAATTACGGATGACTTCATTTTGAAGTTCAGTGTTGCCGTCCTCTTCCTCACCCTTCTTAGTGTCTGTAACATTCAGTGTTTTTACTCCTTTCTTACTGAAATCGCCTTCTTGCTTCTTACATGTATACTATCCCAATTTACCTTCCTGATTTTTTTGTTTTATCTCAGTTTCTTTTGTTTACACTTCCTTAACCACAGGCATTTTTCCAAGACTCAGCCTTGGCCTGCCCTTTTGTGGTCTGTCCCATTGTGAGCTTATCTTTTTTCCTGGCTCCAGCTGTCACGAGCAGCCCCACCACCAGTGCCAGCTTTCTCCTCCAGCATGTGTGTCTCTGCAGTGGCACCAACTTCTTTCTAACACCTCTGAGACGTGGAACCTTGAGGTCAGTGGTCTTCACATTGGGGTCCGTGTACCCTAGGGGTACACAGAGACTTTCCAGGAGGTACATAGGCATGGATAAGTGGATCCATTTCCAGATTTTCGACTTCTAGATGAATTTCTTTCTAAAATTGATATGCCTGGAACCGTCTGGTTCTTTCCCAGTTCTCTTATAGTCACCCTTCACCAGCCGGAAAAGGGAGAAAAAGGCATCGTGGGTTCTTCCAGGGTGTGAAAATTCCATAGGACACCATAAAAGTAAAGCAAAGAGGAGCAGCCCCTTATTTTATTCAATTAACAAACTCATGACAGCCCCTCTGCTTACCTATCCATCATAAAAGTAGAATTCAAAAGTAAGATGGTTGTCATGAGGGAGAAGTATTAACATACTTGTTTGAGTTTAAAAATGAGGTTGGCCCTGGCCAGGGTGGCTCCCTTCACTGGAGCATCGTCCCGTCACCAAAAAGTTGTAGGTTCGATTCCTGGTCAGGGCATGTACGAGAAGGCAGCCAATCAATGTTTCCCTCTCTCCCTTCCTCTCTCTTTAAAAGCAATGAAGAAACATCCTCGAGTGATGATTTAAAAAACAAAAATAAAGTTAGACCTTCTTTGACAGAAAGTAAGAATGATCAGGCTGGTTGGTTTGCCATTTGGATTACATGGCAGACATTTTCAGTGTGTACTTAAAACAGGTCTTCAGTGAACTTAACAAAAGCACACATCATTTGCTGTTGTTATAATTACAAGTGTTAGGTGGCAATTTAACCACATGAGAGGGGATTATATGGTTTTCCAAACTTATTTTAGGGGCTATTTTATTTTCCTGTTGGATCAGTTTCGGACTCTGCCTGTTTTCCCAAACGTTCATTTTTGTTCCTGTTTCTCCCCTGGGGGGAACCAGTCTCCAGGTGACTATTCCACACTCTTTCCTGCCCCTGTTTCTTTTACTATATTATCCCCTCCCTTGGAATGAAATGCCCTTTCCTTCTGTCTTCTCTGTTGATCCTAAACGCTGTGGTCATTGCTGATTTCTGTCCTCTCCAACCACTCCAACCTTGGCTATTCCGTGCAATTAGCACTTATAGAACATCATTGTTTGATATTCTTCTCTATCTAAAAAGCTCCTTAAGAGTTAAAAGGCATCCCTTACAATTTCTAACACATCCCCCTTTTTGCCTAATGCAGTGCTGACCACATAATGGATGCTTAATAAATATTTTATTGACTGTCTAGAATACTCATTTATTAATTCTTTCATCCATTCAACAAATAGTTTTGAGACCTTTTTTGTACCAGAAACTGTACTAGGTACTGGGGTCCAGTAAGAGGAAAAAGAGACAAAAGCCAGTGCTTTCAAAGATTGATAAGTGAGTAAAATATATAGTATGTGAAAGAGCAAAAAGTGCTGAGAGGAAAGTATAGCAAGGAAAAAAAAACAGGAAGTGTGATTGGTGGCGGCTGTGGAGAACACGTGCAATTCTAGATAGGATGGTCAGGGAAGGCCTCACTGACAGGGTGACTTTCTAGTGAGTATCTAAAGTGAGAGAGGCTGTAAGGAGGGATTTGAGCATATCTGTAGAAAAAGCACTCCAGGCAAGGAACCTGTTAGGTGAGAGCTACAAGGCTGGATCTGCTTGATGTTGCTGGAAGGAACAGCTTTGTGGCAGGGGTGGAGCAGAGATTAAGAGATGAGTCAGAATGGTGGGGTGGGGAAGGGTGAACAAGTCTATAGGTTCTTGTCAGACTTTAGCTTTTGTTGAGTGAGACTGAAGGCTGCCTGAGGGTTCTGAGCAGAGGAATGAGCAGATCAGACTTATGTTGTAATAGATTCCCCCTGGATACAGTGTTAAGGATAGACTGAAGGGAGGCAAGAGCAGAGGCAGGGAGATCAGTTAGAGGCAACTAAAAATTCGGGCCAGAGATGGTACTGACTTTGGCACATGGGAAGAAGTGGTCAGATTCTGGGTTTATTTTGAAGGTAGAACAAACAGGATTTGCTTACTGATTGGGCCAAGGGTAGAGGGAAGGGAGGTCAAGAATGATGGCAACGTTGCAGGGTTTCAGCCCAGAGTGAACAGAAGGGTGAGTTGCTGTTTGCTGAAATGGGGAAGGCTAAGGCAGGGGCAGGTTTAGTGAAGGACATGTCAGTGGTTCAGTTTGGGACTCGTTAAAGTTGAGATATCCATTAGGCATGTACCTGCCCAAGGAGTCAAGTAGGCTATACAATACAAGTGTGAAATTCAGGGAAAGGTTTAGGCTAAAGATGAAAATTTGGGAGACATCAACAAACAGATGGTATATATTTAAAGCCATTGGACTGGATGAGATCACTGGGTACTTCACTGTTAAAGCACAGGTGAAGTAATCTCACATTTACTGAGTGTCTAATATGTACTAGGCTTAATATACAAATCCTAAGCTAGATTTTTATTTTACTGATGAAACTTAGGCCCAAGAAGTTTAACTAATCAACCAACCTGAGGTGACAGCTAGTAAGTAGCAGAACCAGATATTCAAACTGAGATCTGTCTTAATACCAAAGTCAAAGAGAACTAACTGTATGGGAAAACATATTTGCCAATGATACCTCAGACAAGGGTTTAATCTCCAAAATATAGAGAGAACTTACGCGACTCCACTCTAAGAAGATAAGCAACCCAATTAAAAAATGGGCAAAGGACTTGAACAGACACTTCTCCAAGGAGGACATACAGGGGATACAGAGACACATGAAAAGATGCTCAATATTGCTAGCTATCAGAGAGATGCCACAATGAGATACTACTTCACATCAGTCAGAGTGGCCATCATAAACAAAGCAACAAACAACAAGTGTTGGAGAAGTCGTGGAGAAAAGGGGACCCTAATGCACTGTTGGTGGGACTGCAGACTGGTACAACCACTATGGAAAACACTTTGGAATTTTCTCAGAAAACTAAAAATGGATCTGCATTTTGACCCAGCAATTCCACTGCCAGGATTATATCCTAAGAACCCTGAAACACCAATCCAGAAGAACCTATGCACCCCAATGTTCATAGCAGCACAATTTACAACAGCCAAGTGTTGGAAGCAACCTAGGTGCCCATCAAATGGTACCAGCAAATGGTACATTTATTGATGGGCAAAAAGCTATGGTACATTTACACAATGAAATTCTATGCAGCAGAAAGAAAGCAGGAGCTCCTACCCTTTGCGACAGCATGGATGGAACTGGAAAGCACTATGCTAAGCAAAATAAGCCAGGCAGTGAAAGACAAATACCATATGATATCACCTTTAACAGGAACCTAAACAACAAAACAAGGAAACAAGCAAAATATAACCAAAGACACTGAAATAGAGAACAGGCTGACAGTGTTCAGAGAGGAGAGGGGAGGGAATTTCAGGGGAAAAGGGAAAGGGTTTACAGGAACAAGTATAAAGGTCACATGGACAAAAACGAGGGGGGTGGAAATGGGAGGGAGGTGGGGAGGGCTGGGTGGGTAGGATGGGATAGGAGTAAAAGATAGAAAATTGTACTTGAACAACAATTAAAATAAAATTTTAAAAAGATAATTATATTTTTAAAATACCAAAGTCATGTTATTTGAAGCTTTCAGTGCCTTAATTTAATAGTACGTTGCATTTTAGAAAAACTGCTCTTGTCAAGTCATAATCAGCACCCTTGTTTTTAAAAATATGATATTAATCCTCTTTTGAAAAGCAGATGAAAGGGAAATCCCTTAGTCATAGATTGTCACACAGAACAAAGATTAGATTCAGAAACTTCGATATCCACTTGCCCCAGCATTTCTCAGAGGCCTGCTTCATCTCCTTCTAATTTTAGGTAAATGTGTGTTTGTATAATTTTGTGAAACTTAGAATATTTTAGACACTGTGCTAATGTGCATGATCTCCTTTGGTCTTTATAACAGTTCACTGAGGTAGGCACTAGTAATATCCCCATTTCACAGGTGAGGAAACTGACACCCAATATCAAACAGCTATTATATGTCAATCACTATTAGTCAATCTGTCACAAAAAGTATACAGGATATTGTGCTGTGGGAGACTCAAAGACATAGACCTACAGGAAAGGAGATTGTAAACATGAAAATTTTAATACAAAACAAAAAAATACAGAATGACATATTCTAGTATATATTAATTTGCCAAATGAGACTCTTTGTCCTAAATGCCATTCATTTAAGGCATAATAAATAGAATTATGAGTTCACTGTGGTCAGAGGTAGCCTTAGGGAAGGAGACACTTGAATTGGGTTTTGAACAGTAGATAGCATTTCACTTGGTAAAAGTGTGAAGAAGGTATTCCACACAAAGTAACAGGCATGAGCTGAAGTCTATGAACAAAAGATATGTGTTTGGGCAAAAACAAGATCAGTTTTAGCTGAAGCAGAGAAATGGAAGCCTTAGTAGTTTAAAAGATAGACCTTGAATCTTAGGCTTAGGAATTGGCACTCTGTTGAGTAGTCAGTTGGGAGTCATTGATGGTTTCTGAGCAGTTGCTGAAAAAGAGTGCTCTGGTGTAGGATTACTGGGAGTATGAGGCTGCAGGCAGAGATCAAGTAGGAGGGAATTGCAGGAGTTTAAAGGTGGGTGCCTGAGGGCTTTAAATGCAAATGCAACCAAGAAAAAGGGGGGGCGGGGCGGTTAAAGGACACCACCAAGAAGGAATCAACAGGATTTGATGACAAGATACAGGGAACCAAGGAAACAGAAGAAGTGAGACCACTTCAAGCTTTTGAATGTGGCTGAATTACCTGGAGAATGCTAGCACTGTTCCATGAACAAAAGAAGAAGCCAAAAGAAGGCTGATTTAGGAGGAAAGTCATGTTTTGTAGAGTATAAGATTGTATGAGACAGCAAACTAAAAATGTCCAGCCAGGAAGTAAGAAATGTGGAACTGAAACTGGAGAAGTTAGGATTAAGGATGTAGATTTGTTTTTGGCATAAAGATTGTATTAAGTTACATGACAGTAGATACAGTTTCCAAAGCAGCAACATAGTAAGAATAATTAAGACCAGGAATGAATCCTGGAAGTCAGCCATATTTAGAGCCAGAAAAAAGCCTTCGTTGAAAGAGACAGAGAAAGGTATAGATGGATGCAATCTATTCAAATTGTAGTTGGCCACCATTTGCCAGTGAAAGTAAACACAGAAAGTAAGAGTAAACATTTAGGAACTTCCATAGCAATTTGACAGTGTCATATCCAAACCCATGACTTTGTATTTTACAAAAGTATTAGTCCACACTGACTAGATAGCTCACTTGGTTGGAGCATCGTCCTGATGTGCCAGGATTGCAGGTTCAATCTGCAATTAGGACACATGTGGAAGTCAACCAATAAATGCATAAGTGAGTAGAACAACAAAACTGATATTTCTGCCTCTCCCCCGCTTCCTTCCTCTCTCTCTCTCTCTCTCTCTAAAATCAATAAACATATTAAAAATAAATAAGGTCCACAACAGATGGGAAATTTTAAAAACTGTCTCTACCACTGACTGAGAAGTGCTAGGTTAGAAGATAAAAAGATAATCAAGGAGGGGTATATGAGGGAGACTAAAAAAAAAAAAAAAAAGAACAGAATTATCTTCTGGAGGTGGGCCTCTTGTAGAGACTTCCCCTGCTAGATGAGTTTTGTTAGGAACCCATCTGTCTCAGTGTATCAGCTGGTGTTGTGAGAGGTTTCATTCAGCTTCAGTAAATTTTTTTTGAAGACTCTTCCAAAGTGTTTGCCCATTTCATGATGGGTGACTTAGAAGTGCACCTGCTGAGTATTCAGCAGTTTTTGACCAAAAAGCAGCATGTCCCCCATGCCTCACCTGATATCACCCCAAGTGACTCTTTTTTGTTTATCCTGATGAAAAATCCTCAAAGGGAAACATTTTGCCAATGTGGAAGAGGTAAAACAAGAAACAGGATAAGCACTAAAAGGCATCAAAATCGACAAGGTCAGAAACTGTTTTTGAAGAGTGGAAAAAAGTCTCAATAGGTGTATTGCATCAAATAGAGAACACTTCAAAGGTCACTGAAGTTTAAACATGTAAGAATAAATACATAATTTTTTATAAATGAATTCTGGTTTTTTGGGGGCCCCCCAACATACCCAAAAGAACTCAAGATATATGTTTACACAAAAACTTGTAAGCAAACATTCATAGCAGCCTTATTCATAGTGCCCAAAAAGCACAAACCACCCAAGTGTCCATCAACTGATAATGTGGTGTGTCCACTTTGGAATATTATTCAGCCATTAAAAAGAATGACAAACTGGACTTCTGGTCAAGATAGAGGTATAGGTAGACACTCTTCACCTCCTTGTGCAACCACAAAAAGAACTGTAACTAAATCTCAAAGCAACAGCCAGAACTGTCAGAAAATCAAACTGTATGGCAGTCTTGACAACCAAGGATTTAGAGAAGCCACATTCATCCAGACAGGGAGGAGGGGCAGAGACATGGAGACAGACAAAAAGGCAAGGTGTGGCACAGAGAGGTAGCAGCAGTGGTAGAACAGGCATGGGCGGTCCCGTGGTCATGTGTGGTGGATAAAAATTGGGAGGGATACCTTGGGAGTGAGCAATCCCAAGGCCAGACCGCACAGCCCGGGGCTCTAGCACCAGAAAGATAAATCCCCATAACTTCTGACTATAAGAACCAGTTGGAGTTGGGGTGGCAGAAGAAGTTGCCAGGTTTTGAGGAAACTCTATTTAAATAAAGACCTGCACAGTCTTAAAATGTAAGCAAAGCCACTCATTCTGGGATTCACCACCAGAGCAACAGCTGGAAGGGAGCCAGTCGCATACAGGGAGTGGGTGAAGTTACTGGAAATGGGCAAACCTCCAGAAGCCAGACAGTAGCACAGTCCCCTCTCCAAGCCCTCTCCCCGCACAGAGCCACAGTGGTGAAGTGGGTTGCCCCACTCTGACAATTACCTAAAGCTCTGCCCTACACAATTTATAGGTGCCTTTTCAACAACAGACCACACTACTAAGACAAAGAGTCAAAGCATCTCTACCTAACACACAGAAACAAACACAGGGAGGCTGCCAAATTGAGGAGACAAAGAAATATGGCCCAAATGAAAGAACAGAACAAAACCCCAGGCATAAGAACTAAATGCAACAGAGATAAGCAACCTATCAGATGCAGAGTTCAAAATACTGGTGACTGGGATGCTCAAAGAACTCACTGTGTATAGCAATAACATAAAGGAAGAAATGAAAGCTATACTAAGTGAAATAAAAATCTACAGGGAGCCAACAGTGAAGGGGAGGAAGCTGGGATTCAAATCAATGATTTGGAACATAAGAAAGGAAAAAGCATTCAATCAGAACATCAGGAAGAAAAAGGGACTCAAAAAAACATGGAGAAGCTTAGGAACCTCTGGGACAACTTTAAACATACCAACATCTGAGGTGCCAAAAGAAAAGGAAGAGCAAGAAATTGAAAACTTACTTGAAAAAAATAATGAAAGAAAACTTACCTAATTTGGCAAAGGAAATAGACATACAAGTCCAGGAAGCACAGAGAGTCTCAAACAAGTTGGACCCAAAGAGGACCACACCAAGGCACATCATAATTAATATGCCAGAGGTGAAAGATAAAGAGAGAATCCTAAAAGCAGCAAGAGAAAAGCAAAGAGTTAATACAAAGGAGTTCCCATAATACTATCAGCTGATTTCTCAAAAGAAACTTGGCAGGTAAGAAGGAACTGACAAGAAGCATTCAAAGCAATGAAAAGCAAGGACCTACAACCTAAATTACATGAAATGTTAAAGGGACTTACTTAAGAAAAAGAAGATGGTCAAAACTATGAACATTAAAAAGGCAACAAATTCACAACTATCAACAACTGAATCATTTTTAAAAAACTAAGCAAACAACTAGAACAGGAACACAATCACAGAAATGGAGATCACATGGAGGGTTATCATCTGGGAGAGGGAAAGGGGAGAATGGGGGGAAAGGTACAGGGAATAAAAAGCATAATTGGTAGGTACAAAATAGACAGGGGGATATTAAGGATAGTATAGGAATGGAGAAGCCAAAGAATTTATATGCACGACCCATGGACATGAACTAAGAGTGGGGATTGCTGGAGGGAAGGGGAGTACTTGGTGGAGGGGAGCAATGGGGGGAAAATTGGGACAATTATAATAACATAATAAAATACGCTTTAAAAAAGACTGAATAACTGATGTATGCTAAAACATAAATGAACCCTGAAAACATGCTAACCGAAAGACCCAGACACAAAAGGCCCAGATACCCAGCATACGCAAATTCCCAGAGACAGAAAAGAGATTGATAGTTGCCAGGGTAGGAGAGAAAGGAGAGGGACTGCTGACAGGTAAGAAGTTTCTTTGGGGGAGATGAAAACATTCTGGAATTAGATGGTGGGGGTGGTTGCACAACCTTGTGAATGTACTAAAAAACACTGAATGCTACACTTGGAAATGGTGAATAGTATGTGAATTATCTCAATAGAAAAATAAAAGGAACAGGAATACTATATTTCTCATAACCAATGAAAGAGAAGCTTTCAAAGAAAATGAAAATAAAGTAGCGCAGTTGAGGAAACCAGGGAGGAAGACAAGACTGTTGGACTTGGGCAAGATAAGAAGGCAGATTAAGGCAAAACATCAGTCTATCAGCAGCTGTCAAAGTGGAGTCTATGAACTCCTAGGGGAGTCCCTTTTAACCCTTAAGGGGATCCATGGCATAAAAATTATTTTCATAGGAATACTAAGATGTTATCTGCCTTTTCCACTGTGGTGACATCTGCACTGATGGTGAAAAGGCAATGGTGTGTGAAGGCGCTGGAGCCTTAGTACAAATGAAGGCAGGGGTACCAAAGTGCACTAGCAGTCACTGCCATGCACTCACAGTCAAAAAACAAGCCAGTTTCACTGAAGAATGTCCTTGTTGAAGCAGTAAATAGTGTGACCTTTATTAAAAATCAACCCCTGAGTACATACATCTTTTTAATATTCTGAAGAAATGAGAAATATACCTACAGCATTTCTGCATACTGAAGTACATACTGAAGGCTGTCTGGGGGCAGAGCTCCCCAGCTTGGGTTGCATGTTGAGTTAACAGTTTTTTTCATGGAAAACCATTATTACGTGAAAAAATGACAAACTTAGGCACGGATTATTTAGACTATCCTCACATTTGGCAGTAGTTTCTTAAAAATGTACAGCATGAGCCTGGCACTTCAAGGAAAATAACTGACAGTATTTGTGGTCAATGATAAAACTCAAGCTTTTAAGTGAAGATCAAAATTTTGTAAAACTTGTATCCACTACCATCAGCTTGATAACTTCCCAATACATAAAACTTTTCTGCTGGAAATCAATGGTAATAGTAAAAGATGTGACTGTTTTTGTTTGTTTTTTGTTTTGTTTTGATACTGTATTATAATAATGTATTATCAGTATTTGGAAGATCTGCCTAAAAAACACAACCAATATTTCCAGATGACCAATGCATGACACTACAAAAACCATGCCTGGGTAAAAGATCAATCAAAGCCCATGAGAGACTACTGATTTTCATTTAACAGAGTATAGGAAGTTCATTGATATGGTTGCTGCAGATCCCACCTCGCAACTCACCTTTAAGAAACTACTTACCTGCCCTGGTTGGTGTGGCTCTAGATTGAGCATGGTCTGTGAACCAAATAGTCGCTAGTTCGATTCCCAGTCAGGGCACATGCCTGGATTGCAGGCTAGGTCCTAGTGGGGGCCATGTGAGAGGCAACCACACATTGATGTTTCTCTCCCTCTCTTTCTCCCTCCCTTCCTCTCTCTCTAAAAACAAATAAAATCCTTAAAAAATGTATTATTTTTAAAAATTTTTAAAAAGAAACTACTTACCTGTTGAGGTTTGGTATAGTGTCAAAGAAGAATACCCAAACTTATCTGAAAAAGCTATTGATTCACTTTCCAGCCATATATCTGTGTAAAGCCAGGTTTTCTTCATATATTTTAACCAAAACAATATATTACAACAGATTAAATGCAGAAGCAAGTTTGAAAATCCAGCTATCTTCTAAATATTGAGCTAGAGAAAGGCCAAAAATTTGTACACATGTAAAACAATACCACTCTTCACATAAAATGGTTTTGTTTGTTTCAGGAAATATAGTTGTTTTCATTAAAAGTATGCGTTTTTATGTAATGAATTAGTCATTAAATATTTTTAAATTTTCTTAGTTTATTTTTGAATACAGTAGATATTGATAGATAGTGGCCACACTAACAGAGCTGTTTGGGGTCCTCAGTAATCCTTCAGGGTGTAAGATGATTCTGAGACCACAGAGTTTGGAAACCGCTATATATGCAGTGGGTGTTACATCAACTCTTCTAGTGTTTGAGGTGGTTTTCTTTTCTGTAAAAAAACTGACACCAATATCCCACTAAGCCCACATATAGCAGTTCTAATTCCATATTCTCCTTCACACTTGCCAAAACATGCTCTATTTTCCTTCTTTTTTTTTAACATACTGATTTTAGAGAGAGAAGCATCAATGTGTTGTTCCACTTATTTATGCATTCATTGGTTGATTCTTGTATGTGCCCTGACCCAGGATCAAGCCTACAACCTCAGCTTCTCGGGACACTGCTCTAACCAACCAAGCTTCCAGGGCCAAAGCATGCTCTATTTTCTTTTCACCAGTCTTACAAATCACTGACTAATCAAATGAGGTCATATCCTATTCCTACAGAGCCCAGAAATAGCTCTACATGATGAAAAGGTAAATAAATTTACCAGACTTTAATGAAAAAACAGCTCATTTCTGTTTCTTCTAATGAAACCTCAGAACCTCTAAGATTAATAAGTAATTTCACAATGATTATACCGAGAATAAGGAGTTCCACTAGCAACTAGGTTGTGGTAGATCCTAGTCCCTGACTCCAGCAGCTCTCAGACCTGAGTTAATGTCCAGACTAGAGAACACAGCGGGATACACTCCATGTGCTAGAAGACCTGAACCCTGAACAGAGCCAGGCTCCATGTATCGCAGCAGTCTGCTTTAAGAGCACAGCATTTGAAATGCCCTAGGTGTTGCTCTTGAAATGCTCCCATTCTAGTGTGGGTTTAGGGGATAGGTTAGGTCACCATCCTGCATGTGGTAATTAAGTTTCTGAAGACCTCCTTTAAACAAACAAAAGGGAGAAAATAGTTACAGTATTGCCAAACAGGTTCTTAAAAACCTCCCAACCAGGTTTATAAAACAAACCTATGCCTGTTAGGTGCTATTAAAGGAAGGATAGCAACACTCAGTCATCAAGCTGAGAATTCTGTCCTCAGGACCTAGCAAGTGCTGCCACCTTACACTGGGATTTTAGTAAGATGGTGCTTCTTAACCCTAGCTGCACATCCGATCACTCAGACCTGCTGAATCTTACTCTGACTGGTGGGGAGGAGGTACTTCCATTGTTTTTCAAGATTTTCAGGTGACTATAGCCAGTATGTGAAGCATTGGCTCCCACAAAAAAGCATGAAGACTCAGAAACACCTTGGGGGACAACACTCTCCAAAAAAAAATAACACGTCCCTAAAGGGGTGACTGGGCAGCCAGGCCTCAAAGCCTGCTGAGCTGAGCAGCAGCCAAGAGCAAGGTTTGATGTTTACACACTCAAACTCAGCTCTGGTTGTCACAGCAACTCACCCCAGCACAGTTCCTTCTTCCCCTTTGCTGTACTCTGTTATGATCTTAAGGTTCTTGGTAACCTGAATGGCCTGCTGCATTCTTTTTCTTCTTCTGCCAATTGCTCCATCTTATCATGCGTTTACTAGTAGGCAATAATACTTTACCTGCCTGTGTGGAACTCAACAACCTCCACTCACCCAAAATACACCTGAACAGGAAATTCCACAAAGGGCCTCGAATGCCCACAACAGACCCAAACCCTGGCTCTTGTCTTATATCTTTTTTTTTAACCTTTAAAACAAAGTTAGGTTCCTAAGGCCTGCATTAATTAGAAGCAGGGAAAACAACTTTTCTTGGCAGGCATAGTGAAAGCTCAAGAAGTGACTGCTGATCCCTGAATAGGAAGAAAGTGGGCAGAAAAGCCCCAAGAAATGGATACAAGAACTCAGAATGCAAGACAGTGTAGGCCCTGCTAGAATCAAACAGTTTTACACAACTCAACAGGTCATAAAGCCATCATGACTTTTAGAATAATTAAGACCCAGATCACCCAGAGAGTTAAATGATTGAGCTATTATTACACTCAGTTTACAGGGGCAGAGTAAGGTGTGCTGCGTTATTTAATTTCAAGCATTCCAAATGGTTCAGGGTTTTGGTGATTCCACCTGGTTAAGGGTTTTAGTGCTTGAAAAGGTTAATAACTCTTAGCTATCCAGGATTTGTTTATGAGTACTCTAGATAATTAAGATATACCCTGTTTATTACTTCTATTCATTTATACCCTGATTCCTAAAACATTAAAAATAAAAAGCAAAAGATTTAGGCAGCCAGATCTTATTCTATATATTTTCTAGTACTTGGCTCTGGTTCTTAGCAATACCTGTCGACAATGTGGCATTCCGGCCCTGCCACATCTGATATGCCCTATGCATGAGACTTGATCCTATTTCTCTGCTCATTCATCTGACTGGGTTATAGCTATCTCCCTCTCCCTCTCCCTTGAGCTAGTAATCCTATATCATTTCACCTCAGATAGCTAGAAAATAAACCATCACATGCCACCTTGACCCCCGTTATGTGATCTACAAACAGAATACCTGACATATAGTAGGCACTTAATAAATATCTGTTGAATGAATAAACCAGTAATCCACAGAGTATCTATAAAATTAGCTACTTGCATGAAGCTATAAATGTGTTGAAGAGTCTAGCCCATTATGAGAAGAGCAGTAAAAAAAACAAAAAAAAAAAAAAACCAGCAAATCCTGGCCCCAGGATATACTACAATTTAAAAACTAGGTTACATAAGTACATAGGCTGTGATCATAAGTTTTAAAAAACAGTATGGGGCCCTGGCTGGTATGACTCAGTGGATTGAGTACTGACTTGCAAGCCAAAAGGTTGCTGGTTCAATTCCCTGTAAGGGCATGTGCCTGGGTTACGGGCCAGGTCCCTTGTTGAGGGTATGCAAGAGGTAACAGATCAATGTATCTCAATGTGTATCTCACACATCACTGTTTCTCTCCTCTTCCTTCCTTCCCCTCTCTCTAAAAGTAAATAAGTAAAATCTTAAAAAAAAATAAAAAATAATGGGGAAAAAGACTATGACATAGCCAATTATACAACAGGATTATCCACTTAATAAATAATTAATTGAGCACTTAGTGCATGATGCTTTTCCAAGCACTGCAGAGTTAACTAAACTCACAACTGTATTGCCAGTAATAAACTAACTGCAACCTGTAATTTAAAAGCAAGAACTGCAGCAGCCATAAACCATGAGCAACTCAAGGCTCTAGCAGACATTTTTCTGTTTACACTCAACAGAGTTATAACTCAGTGGACACCGACACCCAGATCTCAGTATGCGGAACATCCACACGTGTCCTGTGAGTGCTATGCAACTGTGTAAACAGTCAGCAATCCCAGTGTAGCCTTATGTTCATTTATGTTTATCCTATTAAAAATCTGGCTGATAGCCCTGGCTGGTGTGGCTCAATGGATTGAGCACTGGCCTTCGAACCGAAGAGTACCTGGTTTGATTCCCAGTCAGGGCACATGCCTGGGCCAGGTCCCAGCAGGGGCACTCAGGAGGCAACCACACATTGATGTTTCTCTCCCTTTCTTTTTCCCTCCCTTACCTTCTGTTTAAAAATAAATAAAATCTTTTTTTTAATCTGACTGATAATGCTTTACTAGGAGGACAGGGGGTAGAACTATAATAGATCATAAAAGTATAAAACAGTGTTTCTGGGCACAATTGGGTACCCTCAAGTCATTGTATCATTAAAGAAAAATGTGAGAGAAAATTCCTGGCGATATTCAATAAGCTATAAGAGAAACCTAGCCTTAGGGGCCAGTTTTGTATTGCCTCTATATAAAACTACTGTCTTTAGTTTTAAATGTGTTTTTACAAAGAGACTTTTGATTTTGGGGGATATTGTTATTATCTTCTCTGTTGACATCCATATAATGTGTTTTTCCTCTCTGGGCTGAATTTCATGCCAAATAAACGTCAAAAACAAAATTGGGAGAAAGCACCAGCCACAAATAACCCTCTTCTGATCTCCCCTCAGGTTACCCCTTGGCTTTGTTTTATCGGCATTACCTTTTCTACAAGGACAGCTACCTCATCCACCTCTTCCACACCTTCACAGGCCTCTCGATTGCTTATTTTAACTTTGGTGAGTAAACTGAGTTAGCAGTGGCGCTGGGATTAGAGGGGGCCTGGGAAGGCACCAACTTGAACTAAACTTCGGGAGAGAATTTGGTTGATAGGGAAGTTACATTGCTCTGCTTGCAAAGAGTGGGTTTGTATGGACAGGAACTCTGCTTCAATTCTTTCATGTCCGGTCATCTCCCAGATAAAACATTTTGAGAGTGGTCACCCTTGCCAGACCGCATTAGCAGGGACGCATCAGCTCCTCTCCGCTGTGGCTGGATGACAGATCCAAGCAGTGTCCTCAGGAGCAGCCCCGAGCTCAGACATTCAGAAATACAGTAACTGCCTGACAGTCCCTTTTGTTTATACAATTAATTTCCTTCCTTTCTTCCAGAACATGAGACCATTTTGACAAAAATATCCTAATATCAAAATAGTTTTTCTTTATGTATTCTCTTCGTGTTTAGAAGTCTCAGGATGGGCGAGAATAAAAAAAAAGTCTAAAATTTGCTCTCTTCTGCACGCAGGAAACCAGGTCTACCACTCCCTGCTATGTGTCATCCTTCAGTTCCTCATCCTGCGACTAATGGGCCGAACCATCACTGCCGTGCTCACTACCTTTCTTTTCCAGATGGTAAACATCTTTCCCTTGGCAGCTCAGGTCACAGCTGACAGCAGTTCGGGTTGGGGACAGGTCAGGGGCTGTGGTGTAGAAAAAGCAGTGAACTGGGAGATCCGATTTCTAATCCTTTCTCCCGGTAACACTTAGCAGTGTGACTTTACGTAGGTCACTTTACACGGGCTCCAGGTGTTGCACCTGCCAGTGGCAGTGACAGTACTTTACCTGCCTCAAGGAAGGGGTGCCAGCTAATCATTTGCATAGGACTGTGCATTAAGGTTCTTTGATTCTGAGGGGAGTCACTGGAAGGCAAGGCAGAAAATCAACTTAGAATGAGCTACAGAACCTAAGCATCCAAATGCTCAATTTAGCCCTCATTTTGCTGAGAAACCTGAGGCAAGTGTCTTCCCCTTTAAGTGTGTCCACTTACAGGAACTTCCTAAGGCCTTTAATGATGAGAACAGGAGCAAGGAAAAATGAAAAAGTACATTGGGGGGAAAAAAGAATACATTAGATTTCAGAACAAGGAGAAAATAAATCATAGTAATAATGGAATAAATGCTTCCCTCTCCTAGGTCTACCTTCTTGCCGGGTATTATTACACAGCCACTGGCAACTATGATATCAAGTGGACAATGCCTCATTGTGTTCTGACCCTGAAGCTGATTGGTGAGTGAGGGGTCACCTTCCCCTTTACACCTAGGCTCCTCCCCATCTGACCATAAACTTACTCTGCTTTCCCCCAACACTCCCGCTACCCTCAGTCCACAGGTCACATCCTCAGTGTACTCTCCCTCTACCCACACCTTCTCTCTCTGCTCAGGTTTGGCTGTTGACTACTTTGATGGAGGGAAAGATCAGGTAAGAATGATTCCTCCAAAGAGGTTAAGGAACTAAACCGGAAGGAAGGAGAAAGGCTGTTGTTACCAAAAGACTGAACCCAAAGACCAGGGGCAGAGCCCCTCCCTCACCCCCAGCCTGTGTGATCTCCATCCCAGATAGCACTGAGCAAGGATCGACTACTGTAACTTGCCCGGATCCAGCTCTTACACAAAGTCCAGAGGTCAATGCCAGCAAGGCATTTGGAAAGGCAGCAGCAGCCAACTGTTGCTACACACACTTGTTTCCAAGGGAAGCAACTGCTTTTCTCCGTGCCATCCTCTCAGCAATGGCTGTCTGAAGAACCAATTCAGTGGGCCAAAGGGTGGGGAACACACAAACTGGCTCTTGCGGGGAGATTCAAGGCTATCCTGAACCATTCATTCTCTTCTTGGCATAGAATTCCTTGTCCTCTGAGCAACAGAAATATGCCATACGTGGTGTCCCTTCCCTGCTGGAAGTTGCTGGTTTCTCCTACTTCTATGGGGCCTTCTTGGTAGGGCCCCAGTTCTCAATGAACCACTACATGAAGCTGGTGCAGAGACAGCTGACTGATGCACCAGGGAAGATACCAAACAGGTAATTGCCCCTCTTGGTTAAGACCTCTGTGTAGGTGTCTAAAGTGACCTCTGCAAAGACAGCCCTGGCTGCACTCCCCAGCATGGCCCTGGCTCCCAGGCCCATGCCACAAGGCCCTGGACTGGCGTGACAGGCACCCTGTACCTGCTCACTGCAGGCAGTGGGCTCTTGTCAGCTTAGGTCACTTCCAGGCCTCCAGTCTGACCCTGTAGTGCAAAAAAAATTTCCCGTTCATGCCACAGGAGTTTGCCTGAACCAGTCAAGTCCCTGCCTTTAAAACCCATTTTCTCAGTTCAAAAAAAATAGATTTTAAATACATATAAAAATATATCACAGTAAAAAATTTAAGTTACCAGAGAAATCCCTTCACTGAGAATGTGTCCCACCTGTGTTTGAGCACCGGCTCAACCAGAATAGAAAGGAGTGGGTTCAGAATTGGCCGTTATCATCCACGCACTGGGTGTTCAGTCCCGCTGCAGACTGAGAACACTGGTGAGACGCTGCGGTCAGTAGTATTCCTGAGGGGAAGCACCAGACTGGGACACACTGCTCCTCCCCCGTTGCCCTCCCTTCCCTGTGACTCTCGGAGGTTTACGTTCACCCTTCTCGTACCCAAGCACGGAGAGGAGGCTTTCCCCAAGACCGAGTAAGGACACTGGGCAGTGGGGCTGCTCATCCCTCCCACATGGATAGCCCCCCTCCATGACCTGTCACAGGGTGGAAGGAGTGGCCTCTGCACACTGTGACCCCACTTGTTCCTTTCCAGCACCGTACCTGCTCTCAAGCGCCTCACTCTGGGCCTTGTCTACCTGGTGGGCTACGTTCTGCTCAGCCCCCACATCACAGAAAGCTATCTCCTCACCGAAGACTATGAAGTGAGTGGCTGCTAAAGCAAGAGCAGTGTGACTGCATCCAAGATAGAAAATGGACAGGCAAGGATCCCTGTAGGTAGCCAAGAAGCATACCGCCGACAAATGCATGTTGGTTTTGCTCTAGATCTGTGAGAGTTGATGTCAATGCCAGCCGGGCCTGGACATGCTCATCAGCCAGCACTGAACGACCTTCGCGGGCACAGGGCTGTGCCAGGTGCACTCTCAGCACCCCTTGCCACCCCAGGAGCAGCTCCTAGTTTGCTGTATTACAGTCCAGCATAGCAGCTTCTGGTCCTCTCCAGCCTGTTTCTTCTCTTGATAGAGTGGGAGCTTCTAGGGAATTCAGAATCCAAGGGAGGGGGGGAGTGCTGGCTTTTGTTCCCGCCCACCTGAGAGGCTTGCAACAGTTCCATACTCACTCTAGATAGGTTGTCTCCTTAAATTGAGCATGAATACATAAAAGTCCCTCAGTACTTAAGTGTCCCAAGTGCTCAGTACTTCAAAGAGGAGTTAAGGACAATGCTCTTTCCGGGACTCTCCAAGGGAGAGGAGGTGAATGGATGTTCACTGGCCTCCCTGCTCGTCCTCTTAGCCTATTGCAGAGGCAGTCAGGCAGACCTGAAGCAGTCAGCCACAGTGTGGAAAGGAAGAACACTAGGGAAACTCGCCTGGCCTCACACACCTTTGTTCTTCTCTCAAGAACCACCATTTCTGGTTCCGCTGCATGTACATGCTGATCTGGGGCAAGTTTGTGCTGTACAAGTACGTCACCTGCTGGCTGGTCACAGTAAGTAGCAAAGAAGAACCAGGGCATAGGCAAGATGTGGAGGACCTGGGGGGAGAGTGGCAAGGACCCTGAGTCAATCCTTCCCGCAGGAAGGAGTGTGCATATTGACGGGGCTGGGCTTCAATGACTTTGATGAACATGGAAAAGCAAAGTGGGACGCCTGCGCTAACATGAAGGTGTGGCTCTTCGAAACCAACCCCCGCTTCACCGGCACCATCGCCTCTTTCAACATCAACACCAACGCCTGGGTGGCCCGGTAAGCTGCAGAGAGAGGAGGTCTGGCCCTGAGCTTATGCCTTCCACCACTTTTCCAGATTTGAGGGCAGAAGTGTATCGTCTCCCCTGTCTTTTCTCACTTGGCGTAGAATTTCCCGTCCTTCTCACATGTACACCTACACACTTAGTTGTGTCCCCACTCCTACCTGCTCCCCCCAAAACCATTCCTGTCATCATTTGAAAAACAAAAGCAAGATATGTAAGTGCCTTGAGTCCTGGGCCTTAACCCCAATTCGGCCACTGGTTTTACGTTCTCCATTGACCTGTTTATGAATATCTTTGTTATTCATCCCACCACTGGAGTGTAGGCAGGAGTAGGAAACCAGCCTGCCCTGTTCACTGCAGTTCAATGCTGGGTGTTTCATAGGTACCAGTCATCTAAGGGGCTTGCCCAAGTTCACCCAGCGAAGCCTTAGGTCTGTTTTCTGTCTCTAAACTGAGCCTTCACTGCCTAGAGCTGATCAGACAGCACTACGCCCCTTACTCCAGGTGACCCCAAGTGGGAGCCAGCCACCACCACTGCACTCCTCAGGGCACGGAGAACCCAGAGGCAGGGTAGTGCGAACGAGGCTCATCCTTACCCTTTTCTCCAGTTACTTCTTCAAACGACTCAAGTTCCTTGGAAACAAAGTACTATCCCAGGGTCTCTCGTTGCTATTCTTGGCCATCTGGCATGGCCTACACTCAGGATACCTGGTGTGCTTCCAGATGGAATTCCTCATTGTTATCGTGGAAAGACAGGTAGGCCTTGAGGGTGGCGGGTGAAAGGGGACTGTGAGAAGAGGCAAGGCACAGATCACCTCTTCCCTTCCTCCCCAGGCTGCCAGCCTAATTCGGGACAGCCCAAGCCTGACCAACCTGGCTTCCATTACTGTCCTGCAACCCTTCTACTATTTGGTGCAACAGACCATCCACTGGCTCTTCATGGGTTACTCAATGACTGCCTTCTGCCTCTTCACGTGGGACAAGTGGCTGAAGGTGAGTGAGGGGCTGCCTGCGAGGACTGGGAGACCACCGAAGCCTCAGGCAGTAAAGGCTATGCCCTATTTTGCCGTGTATAATGCACACATTTTTGCCCAAGTTTTTGAGGGAAAAATAAGGATGTGCATTATATGTGCGTAGTACCTGAAATACTTTGTATCTGTTCTTGTATTTTATAATTATTTGTTACAAAAAATTCTTGTACTATAATAGGTTGAAAAATATATGCTAAAATTCCTCTGTAATACAAAAATCAAGTATCCAAACATAAATAGAAAATTGAATTAAAAAATTAAAAGATTTTTTTTCCTGAGAGTTTGGGCAGAAAACATGGGTGCACATTCTACACAGCAAAGCATGGCATCCCATGCCCGTGGGCCGCTTCGGTGGCCTGTATCTCTCCACAGGTGTACAAATCTGTCTACTTCCTCGGCCACGTCTTCTTCCTGAGCCTACTATTCATACTGCCTTATATTCGCAAAGTGATGGTGCCAAGGAAAGAGAAGTTAAAGAGAATGGAATAATCTATTTAAACTATTTTCCTGGTAAGTTAACATCCCTTACAGCTAAACTGAAACTACCAGGTTACAGAACCCGGCAGTAGACTGGGGGAAGGGGGTACACTGTTGGAAATTTGTGGTGAATCTCAAGGTAGCCTGGCTTCTAGGAAACACGATACGGAGCACTAACTTAACACGCCAGGAAGAAGCTAGAAGGGCTACAGACCAGGGACTAGGAGTAATCTGACCAACCTGCCAATCTAATTTCTTCTGCAGGTGGCCTAGAGCAAGACTGGTGCAGAATCGACTTGTCTCCCTTTCTACACTCCCTCGCCCCAGAGCAGAGAACACAGAAGCCAGGGAGCAGGGACACGTGACGCTCCCAGCTGTGCCTCTGCGGACAGCCAAGTCTTCATTTGGGCCAAAGGGGAAACTCTTGTGGGAGGAGTGGAGGGGCCCATGTCCCCCCTCGGACTCCCCCATGCACGTTGCCTTATCTCTCCCCCTCTAGCCAGGAATCTGTTGTGTTTTTCTTCTGCCAATTTACTATGATTGTATACGTGTCACTGCCGCCACTCCCCCCATGGGGGGGTGGGGAGGGGCACAAAGCCCTGCCTGCTCCACTTTTTCTACCTTGAAACTGTACCAGATAAAATCACTTGTTTGTTCAATTTTTCACTGCTAGCATTCCTGGCTGTCGTTCAGGCACAGTTCTCCGTGCTTGCCACGGCACCAGTCATCAGGGCCGTCTTCTTTACAGCACAGCAGCTGCACGAGTTTGGGGCTAAAGCCCAGAACCACACTGCACACACTGTAACCTCACACCTTTCCCTGACCATTAAAGACTAAGTCTAGGGACCCCAAAGAACAACCAGGTTTGCAAGAACAGTGTTTATAAGATAAACAAATGGCAAATATACAGCCTGGCTTCCACTAGCCCACAGTCCTGGTGCAGGAAGGTCATCCTCCAGCAGTGCGCTGGGGGAGTCCAGGGATGCAGTGTCAACAGTCTGCATTTCAGAACAAGGTCCTATCGTCAAATGACCCTCCATACTTCTTCAAAGGCTGTGGTAAGTTTTGCACAGGTGAGGGCGGCAGAAAGGGGGTAGTTACTGATGGACACCATCTTCTCTGTATACTCCACACTGACCTGAGGAGAGAACAGTTCCGTCAGCCAGCTGGACCACTGTAACAGGTTCAGTCCTCCTTTAGGGCAGGAATGTTGGGCTGAGCTCCTATTTCACAGTGCTGTTTAATACCAAATTCACACACAGGATGGAGAAGCTTTAGCTTTGACGGTTGCAGTCCTGGGGCAGGTTAGGGAACCTACACTTATTTCCAGCTTTGTCCATACCCTCCATTTCCTAACTGATAAGGACAAGGATCACCGAAATACTAAGTGCTCCAGGAGTTCTGTAGTAAGCTTTGGCTCTATGAAGAATCTGAGAGTTGAGCCCAGACCTTACCTTGCCATGAGCAAAGGCCCCCACCACAAAAACAATAGGGTCACTGCTGGGCACCAACTCTCGCACATCACTGACGACTGGGATGGAAAAGGAAGTGCCAATTTTCATACATCCAACTGGGAAGTGATCTGACACTGGATTCTTAATTACCTAAAGTGAAAGAGAAAAATGAGCCCCAAAATCATTCTCAGAACCCTACCTCCAATCAGTAGGTGTCCACATCTCACCTTCAAGAGCTTCTGGGGGCCATCAGCTGCTCGAACACTGAGTTTGTGTAAAAGCTGAACTAGGGCGGAAATAAAAACATGCAGAGCTAGATGGAGAGAGACCACATTTCTGCCCGGCGATCTAACCAGAAAACCCCATAGGTATGGTGGGCTCCACACGTCCTTCAGAGCTGTGCTGCACTGCTAAAATGTCACGAACAAGCAGTTGTCAAGCACATGACTACTTGTGTGCTGATAGGTTGATTCACACTCCTTTTTTTACTCAGCCAGGAACTCATGCAGGCTTTACCGCTACACATGGAAAGAAATGAAGGGTCCACATTCTGGGATCAGCTATGCTCCCTCTTTCTCCCTTCTTTCTCCCTTCTTTACTCCTGCCAAGTGTATTCTGAACTTTAAGTCCTAAAGATCTCACCCATGAGGCCACAAAAACGGTCAAAGGTTCTGGGAATTCGAGTCTGGGGGTTCACTTCGATCAGCACGTTCTTCTGTGTATGGATATAGACCTGCAGCAAGCCAGCACGGTTCAGGGGACTGTCCATCAGCATCAGCAAACTCTGAGGGAGGCAGACACCGAGGCACAGTTAACAGTGAAGAGAAGTAACATGCTGCTGTTTCACCTTCCACGGAAAGGCTCAAGAGGATGTGAGCTCTGTCCCTGGAGTTACCTGGTGAGCTATGTCTGGTCTCACTTCCCCAGGGTCCCGTCCATTCTTCAACAACATAGACTTGTGTTTGTCACAGTTTAGTAGCTCATATGTCTTCCCTACCTGAAGAAGAGGGAAATGACAGAGAACAATATAAGCTGCTTTTACCTAGCCCAGTGGTTCTCAAAGTGTGGTCCCCAAACCAGCAGCAGCAGCATCTGGAAAACTGTCAGATTCTCAGGTTCACGCTGGAGTTCCTGAACCAGAAACTATGCAGGTGGGGCCCAGCAAGCCCTTCAGGGGTTCGCTATGTGGCCACATTTATCCTCCCCTCCCTTCCCCTAACCCTCCTACCATAACTGATTTTAGAGGGAAAAGGAAAGAAGGCACAACCTGTGATTTCAGATTATTTAAGCTGGATGTACTTTTAAAACCTGTGGCTATTAGACAAAGCTGGTGAGGGATTCTGGAACCAGGTGGAGTAAGGTTAATGAGCAAGGCTGAATGCTTGTCTACCACAGGAGCACTGTGATATGCTGGGCAAAACACACATGATCATTACCTTCCGTTTGCTTATACCAAATATGCACCAAGTGAAGAGCTGCAAATCTGAGAAGTGTGAAAATTCTAGTGATGCAGGAGGTAGTTTGATCATGGAATACTTGTCAAAAGAAAAATTAATAAGAGGGGGTTGTTCCTAGTTCTAAGATGTGTGAGCAAAGGGCCCTGGCTGGTGTGGCTCAGTGGACTGAGTGCGGGTCTGCAAATCAAAGAGTCACCAATTCGATTCCCAGTCAGGGCACATGCCTGGGTTGCAGGCCAGGTCCCCAGTAGGGGTGGCGTGAGAGACAACCATACACTGACATTTCTCTCCCTTCCCCTCTAAAAATAAATAAAATCTTTTTTAAAAATAAAGAGAAAATTAATTTTAAAGATATGTGAGAAAAATCAGAAATTTGAAGAAAGAAAATTATGCTGAAAAAGTGAGAACTGAAACATTGAAGGGCCATGAGTACATATGAAATTCTTTGTAAACTGCAGAATCTCCAAGTATCCTGCACAAAGAAATCATTCTGGAATAACAGGGGCATAAGAATGACTGAGAAATATTATCCTGGCAACTCTGCGTATACTGGAAAATTTACCAGGTAGAAGTTTGATACTAAATATCTGTCTGGATCCATCTGTAGCAGCTAAAAGAAATAGGTATAAATTGTAATTTTGAGTCCTAAGGAGCATAACATGGTCAGTAAAAAGTGTAAAAACATATTAATAAAATACAAATACAGATTTCGAAAGGCTAAGTTTTTATGTACCAATAGAACATTTTATGTCTGACAACACCTTAAGACATACAACTCCAAAAACTGGGGGAAGAGGCATGTGGACTTTTAAATTGAATAACTGAAATAACAAGAGTGTCACAAAGCACAGAGCAAGAACAAAGGCCAAGAATTATGACCACAGACACTCTTAGTTAAACAAGAAAAAGACTCTCTTCAATAAAAGAATTCAATTTTAACCCATTAGTAAGTTATAGCCAGAGTTTTTAATGAAATAGAATAGAAAACATCAAAGTAGTTCACATGTAGTAACGTAAGTGATGGTTTATGAAAGTTGGTTTCATACAGTTAAGTGTGGGTATTAGCTCACAGTGTAATTTTTATTGTGGGTTGTGGTTAAGCTTGAAAACCACTAACTAAAATAATCAGAATGCATATCATGTGCATTCACTTTCTATAATAGGTATTGGAGACACAAGAATTTTTAAAGCCTTATTCTCTGCCCACATAGACCCTTCTAGTGGAAGAAACAAGTAGTAAACAACCACATGACTAATTAACTCAAATTGTGATAAACATGAAGGAAAAGTAAATGGTTCATTAAGGGATTATAATAGGACTGATTTATACAGAGTCATTTCTGCCAGGAATTAACATTTAACTTAGTAATTAAATAGTGAGCAACATAAAAGACTCAGTAACTTCTAAATAAGTGAATGTTAAGTAGGAATTAAGGAAGCAAAGAGCTGAGTAAAGAGAGCTTCCAGTTAGAGAACATCATGTGCAATGGCTTTAAGATACAAAAGAACCTCCTGCCTTCAAAGAGTTTAAAGAAGGCCAATGAGCCTGGAATATAAAGGGCCCTGGCTGGTGTGGTTCAGTGGATTGAGCACTGGCCTGCAAACCAAAGGGTCACTGGTTCAATTCCCAGTCAGGGCACATGCCTGGGTTGCAGGCCAGGTGCCCGGTGGGGGATGTACAAGAGGCAACCGCACATTGATGCTTCTCTCTCTCTCCTGTCTCCCTTCCCCTCTCTCTAAAAATAAGTAAATAAAATCTTTTAAAAATAAAGATAATGTAAAGTTTGATGCAGCATGTACCTTTACACCTTGGTCATTACAAAGAGAAGGCCCAGTGAAGCAGTCCCTGCCCCCAGGTTTGGCAGTGAAGGAGCTGAAGTGAACCAGACAGGCTGAAGAATACACCGAACAGGCCCAGATGAGACTGGCACAAGCAAGACATACCAGCACAAGGAAGGCATAAGATAACGGCGCGGAAGATTTCAATCAGCTACGAATTCTGTCACCCTTGGAGTACCATTAATGACAACTTGGCCTAAATTTTTCCAGAGCATTGTCTAGGAATTTTAATGTGGTCATGACCTTTTCAACTACTGTACTTTGCCCTGTATAATGCACTCCCGTGTGTAGTGCACACCCACATTTTTTGGTCCAAACTTTCAGGGAAAAAAATGTTTTAATTTTTTAATTCAATTTTTTTATTTATATTTAGAAACAAAACTGATTATCATATTCCAGAGTATTATTTTGCAAATGAATATCATTATTTCTTTGTAGAATTACACTTTTAATGCAAAAACATAAAAGAAAAATATTCATATAGCTACAGAATTAATATTACCCATGTATAATGCAAATCCTTATTTTTCCCTCAAAAATTTGGGCACAAAAGTCAGTATTATACACAGCAAAATACAGTACTTAATAGTTAACATGGAATCAGTAACAGTAATAACTAATTCCAAGTGACAGACATTATTCTAAACCCTTTACACATATTAACTCCTTTAATCTTCCCAACAACGCAGTAACATGGGTACTACTATCATCCCCAAGGAACACAGGAAGACATGGAGTGGTTAAGTAACATTCAGAATTAACAGGCTGGAAAGATAGCAGGCAATTAAGTGAGGGATGAATATAAGAGCCTATAATTAGGTTAGAAATATCAACCACAGAAGAACACGAAAACAGATGGGGGGGCAGTGTTTCTAAATTGCAAGCTTATTAAAGTGCCATAGTGGCTAAGGAACAAAACATGAAAAAGAATCACAAGGTAGATTACTATGGAAATGTACTACCTTTAAATGTGCTACTTTTTCATTATATTCTCCCTGTGAAGTATGAACCTCTGCTTTACAAACTGAGGACAAACTGTTTTCAAGACCACACACTTACAGTAAGTATAAGAAACAAGATTAAAATCCAGTCTGACTTCTAAACCAGTGCTATTTCTTCTGGACCTACTCATAGAACAAATTCAGCTCTAAACTGTAAGAGAACAAGAAAGTCAGAGGAAATGGGAACACAGCACAAAGTTCTAGGCCAGAATGGCTAGATCATTTGGGAAAAGAGCCAAATGATAGGTAAAAATAAAAATGTTAAATTATTAAATGATCATCTGAAGCAGATACTAACACACAGAAGGGTGACAATAAGCATCTTTTATAAAACAAAGTCCCCACGAATAAAAGGATGGGCCAACTATGCTACAGTAACCACCTTTCTCCTTCCCTAGTAACTTGTGGTGGGATTGAGGCAGGAGACAGCATAGGAAGAACTCTGAGACTGCAATACTGTTACTAGCCAGCATATAGCACCCTGGTTGCCAGGAAATGCCTTTTACCAATCAGGTAGAATAAATAGTAAACCGAGGCAGGGAGGAAGGAGACAAGTCTCACATGCTAACTCAGCAGTCCTGAGCCTGGTCTGATAATATTGCCAGGTGTTCCAACATCACAAGAAACACTAAGTTAGTGAGAAAGAAGGGAAGTCCTTGAAATTCTATGTAGCATTACCACTATCTGGGAAAGAAAGCCTTGAAACTGTGCTTTCCTCCCAAGGCCTGAATATGGGAGAGGGTCCCCGGTGCCCAAAGAGCGAGCCCATAAAACAACTTTGGTTAAATGCCTACCTCTGGTAACTATCTGTTTCACAAGGGAGTCCCTGATGCTTAAAGAAAGAGCTGATAAGTAACTTTGGAAAGTGCCCCAATTTTAATTAACTGCCTCCTGTCACGTATTTGTTTTACAACAAGATGAACAAATGGGGTCTGGAGCCCCACACATACCTAAGTTGGGGTAGTCACATTCCCCCAAGAAAGCAGGCACCATAACATTTACCCGTTAATCAATATGTAACTTTTTTTCCCTCCTATCCCACCAACTATATAAGTCGTCAGAACAAAGGACTCTCTCTCTCTCTCTCCCCACCCCCACCCCCGGGGCTCTGGGGGTTCTTGGGCAACAGGGGCTCTGGCCACCTGGCTCCAGGCTGCGCAGGGGCTTGCCACCCTGGTCTTCAGCGGCTCTTGCTTTTGCTGCCCTGCTTTGCCCTGAAACTTTGCCTTTCACCCCCTATTCTACCCAGTCCCATTCTCTTCCAGGGGAATGGGCCACTAATAAACTGATTACATACTACTAGATTTGCTGATATATAATTCTTTATATGCGTCAGCAAGAAAAACCAGGTCTCTCCCATCAACAGGATGATGTGGGACACAGCCGTGGACGAAACTCCCTTCCTGTTAGATGACTTAACACCACAGATTTCTGGTTAATCAACTGGAGGCAAGAACGTGACAGCTGCAATGTGATTCAAGAAGGTCAGAGAAAAACAACTACTGCCAACATAGGACACTGAATCAAAACATAAGTCAACTAAGCCACTCTTCCTCCAAAAGCGTATTTCACTTCTCGGCTTTCTCCATCCACTCTCAGCCTCGCACCCTCATCCCATAAGTCCATTCTATCGCTAACACTAGTTCTCCACTTTCTCGTCCCACATTACCTTGACTGTCTCCAGACTGGCCCCTTCCAGCACCACAATGAGCCTACGGCCTCCCATCTTGCTTCCCGCCCCAAATCGGGGCCGCTTGGGCTCCACAACATCCCAGTCCCGTTCCTGGTCCTCACAGCGACGCTCACGAGGCTGGAATCCACCACTGGGCGCAGCCATCTTACAACCGGAAATTGTGTTAATATCCTGAGATTAGAAACACGCTTTTCCTAATCGCAAACCTACTTCCGGCTGCCATTTTGAAAGTGGGCGGTTAGAAATGCCGCTTGTTTGCTGTCTGGCACTACCGAAGTGGCTCTGGGAGGGCAGGGTTTCAGAGAGAGGCGGGACTTCCTTATGCGCAATTCCTGTGCGCGAAATTCGGGTCCTCCACAGACCCGGGGGCGGGGGGGAGGGTTTAGGAGGGAGCGCACTTCCGGTGCCCTTTCTCCTGCGAGCACCTGGGCCACAGACCCTCGTGTGAAGAGTGCTGTTTCTAAACTGGAGTGGGGTAGAGGCGGGCCGGCACCCCCTCCTGACCTTTGGTGTCGCCGGCCTCAGGATCGGACATGGCCCAGAACTTGAAGGACTTAGCGGGACGGCTGCCCTCCGGGCCCCGGGGCATGGGCACAGCGTTGAAGCTGCTACTGGGTGCCGGCGCCGTGGCCTACGGGGTCCGCGAGTCCGTGTTTACCGGTGAGCAACCCCCGCCGCTCTCCGGACTCCTCCCGTCCCGCCGGGTCCCCGCGCGCACTCAGCCCCTCGCCTCACCAGGGGGCTAGCACGTACTCTCCAAGCAGCAACCTGGCCTGATCTCCACTCCTCTCCCCACAGTGGAAGGCGGGCACAGAGCCATCTTCTTTAATCGGATCGGTGGCGTGCAGCAGGACACCATTCTCGCCGAGGGCCTTCACTTCAGGTAATGGCGGGCAGAGCGGATTGACCCTGACCCTTCACCCTTGAACGCCGCCAACCCACCAATGGCCGTAGTAGTACGTTCTACGGATTCGGCTCTGGTCTTTCCACTCCTTACCCCATCTCCCAAGACAGTGGGTGCTGCCCTTAATTGCAGTAGGACATAAATGTTGTTCTCTAAACAAAGAAGAGAATTTTTCCTAGTTTGTGGTCATTAAGAGGAGAAGCAGGCCAAGAAACACGTGAGGAAAAAACTAATGAAACTGCAGTCTCCCAATAACTGTATCTGTTCCCTCTCCTCCAGGATCCCCTGGTTCCAATATCCCATCATCTATGACATTCGGGCCAGGCCACGAAAAATTTCCTCCCCAACAGGCTCCAAAGGTAGGTTTGGACACTGGGAAGCCACCAACAGATGGGCTACCTAAAGTCTGTAAGGAATCCTGGCAAGACCCCTAGGGGAAGATGGTTGTGTCAGAGTTCTTGGGCCTTGGTTTTCACATCTGCAAAAGAGCTGGAATAAAAATAACTGCTTCTGGTGTTAAAGTAGAACATTCTGGACACACTGTGTGTGTTTAAACTTTCTTAACTTTTCCTGTCTCCTAAGGTAAATTCAATGAGAGTACTTTTTGTTCTTTGTGTTATTCACTGCCTAGATCAAAGCCTTGTTTTAAGGCTTTCTTTTTACTGCTTGGCTTACTAATGATATCCATGGGTACACCATGTCCTGGGGACACTGGTGCTCCTGGTTCCTCCTAGACCATATCTGGAAGCTGTGCCTTGCACATTCCCCAGCCCCCTTCACACACAGACATGCACACCGAGGCAAGTAGCTCCCCTGTAATATACTCTTGTGCTGTTTTTAGTGTAGTCACTTAACATTCCCTAAATCCTAGGTCCTGTGAGTAAAGAATGTATAAAAAACACAGTCCTCATCCTCAAGTCCTGATAACCTAGTAAAGAAGACAAGTGGTTATGTTAAAGCCTGAGGTAGAGGTTGCACATAGTAGAGTGGCAAATAGAAAAAGAGGGGTTCACTTTATTGGTAGAGGGGTTGTGGATAGAGAAGACATCACGGTGGACGGAGGAGGTTTTATTTGACCCATGCCAGGTCACTTCTGGTCAGCCTGATTACTCTCCGCTCCAGGGGAGTTCCAGGCTGAACGACATCACGTGGAGGAGATGGTGTTCGGGGAAGGATACTAGGCTAAGAGGCCGGATGAGGCCTCCGTGGCCTTGCCCAGCCACTGCTGATCTCACTCTTAGACCTGCAGATGGTGAACATTTCCCTGCGAGTGCTGTCTCGACCCAATGCCCTGGAACTTCCCAGCATGTACCAGCGCCTAGGACTGGACTACGAGGAGCGAGTGTTGCCGTCCATTGTCAACGAGGTTCTCAAGAGTGTGGTGGCCAAGTTCAATGCCTCACAGCTGATCACCCAGCGGGCCCAGGTTGGACCCAGCTCCCATCACCGTCTGCATAATGTCCGCATTTTCCTCATAGGGCCCAGGGCACTGACTATTAGGAAAGGCAGCTTATTAGAAAAAGCTTCTGACCCCAGTTCCATTTCTAGCTAAAAGCTGCACTGATGGCCACTGTGAGAGACGAGAGCCAAGACTAGAACTCAATAGATCCTAAGAAAGGGTTGGTGAATTTTCTGCCTTATTCAGAAGATCTGGTATTCAGCTGGTCACAGCAACACACCTTCCTTTCAGTTCTCCAGCCCCTTCTTACCACCTCTCCCTTCCCCTCCCCAACCCTCCCCTCCTCACCCATCCTCGCAGGTGTCCCTGTTGATCCGAAGGGAGCTGACAGAGAGAGCCAAGGACTTCAGCCTTATCCTGGACGATGTAGCCATCACAGAGCTAAGCTTTAGCCGAGAGTACACAGCTGCTGTAGAAGCCAAACAAGTGGGTGAGTTCCCAGAGGAGTAAGTCGAGGATTTCTGAGAATGCAGGAGGGGTTTGGGGTTCCTGACACCTCACATTTGTGACCTCTTGACTGTCCCACCACAGCGCAACAGGAGGCCCAGCGGGCCCAGTTCTTAGTGGAAAAAGCAAAGCAAGAACAGCGGCAGAAGATTGTGCAAGCAGAGGGTGAGGCCGAGGCCGCCAAGATGATATCCTTCTGCTGGAGAGATCTGGGCTCACCCCTGGGGCACCTCGCTTTCCTGTCCTCCCTCATGGGCTGGCTGATGAGACTAAGGCGAATGCGATTCCGTGCTCTCTGATTCTTGGCTCTCTGGGTGGGGGGAGGTTTCAAATGGGATCTGAAATCTTAGTGGGGTTCCTGAGCTTGGCTCCTCACTGTAAGACAGATCAATAGCACTGCTGGCCTCGCCTCTGTTCCTGCTGCTACCTCCAGTTCCTGGCAGCTACCTGCAGGGGGGCCCACAGTTGAGAACCAAAGTAAGACTGGGCACGAGCTCCTCTGAGCGCAACCTTGGATCTGACAGCCCTGAGGAGAGCTAGAGTGACGGAAATAGTAAGGATGGGTCCAGGGATTGAGACCTGGCCTTGTGTGAACCCTTAACCCCACCCTGCTCACCTTGGAGAAGCACTGAGCAAGAACCCAGGCTACATCAAGCTGCGAAAGATCCGGGCAGCCCAGAACATCTCCAAGACGGTGAGTGTGAGAGCCCAGTACCCCTCACAGGGCTTCCTGGAGACTGAGTGTTTTCTGTGGAAGCACGCCGAGGTGAAGTCATTGAAGTCATGCTCCTTCAGGTTTCTACACAGACTGGCTTCTCTTACACTTCCCTTCATCAGAAACAATTCCATGGGTTCCCTAGACCTTTAGTTCACACCTCTGTTATGGTACTAACACGATCACAGTTACTTGCTGCTCAGGATCATTGTGTGAGGGCCGAAACCACATCTTTGTCATTGTTGGATCCCTGTTCCTAACCCCCGTGTGTTCAATCAGTGGTTATTGAATGCGAGGATAGGAATTGAGGTCTTCTTTGCTTAACACAAGCATCTGTTTTGTTTTCCTGCCCCGTAGATTGCCACATCACAGAATCGTATCTATCTCACTGCTGACAACCTTGTGCTGAACCTACAGGATGAAAGTTTCACCCGGTGAGAGAAGTGACCTACACAGTGGGGTGTCACAAAGAACATGGGATCTGCATCGGCCACTTGGGCTCTGGAACCTGTTAGTTTACTCATAGGACCCTTGAAAGACACCATTTCTCTGAACCGAAAGATAGAAAAGTATAGGATACTTGAATCTCACAATCTAATGAGAAGGGGATTATTTGTGTGAAAAGCACTGTAATTGTCGAGTTTTGTCTTAACTGAAAAGCGGTGAAAGATGCTTACTCAGGTCTCACGCAGGAACCCTAGCATTGCTGCTCTGGGGCATGGAAGGGTGCTAGGAAAGGAGAAGAGAGGAATGGCAGTGACCGAGAGAACCAGCTCTTCCTTTCCAGAGCCTGAGATTCTTGGCTTCCACCCCAATTGTCTTTTTCCCTTGGGAGAAAGGGGGGGTTTTAGACCTAGGTGGGGCTGAGCTGGAAATCACCTCTGCATCTTCTTTTTTCTATGTTTCCTGTTCACCTGGTGGCCTGGTGTCCACAGGGGAAGGTAAGTTGTCGGTGCACCCTTTGTTCTGGGAGGTCTTGCAGCTCATCTCAGGACCTTCCTTCTCCCCCACCAGCTAACCTTTCTCACCTCCCCATACACTCTTAATCAGGAGGGAAGGTGGTGGAGGAGGGAGGGCCAAGAGACTGTTCCTCTCACATTCATATCCCCTAATGTCGCCTGTCTCCTTTATCCATCTCCTTTCTGCAGTGACAGCCTCATCAAGGCTAAGAAATGAGCCTAACGACCAAGATCTCCAGCCCCAGAGAAGAAATGGAACTGTTTCTGCCCTGGTGTTGGAGGAGCCCGCTTAGGGATCCAGCACACCCCTCCCTGCCCCCAGGATCATGTGACGCCCCCCTCTGCATCCGTCCTCCTAGCCCTTCTCAGATGAATGAAGACTGGCCCGTTTTCAGGGGGATGACTTTCCTCCTCCTGTGCTAGCCAGGGTTGTTGGGACAGTGTGTGATTTCTTAGTGATTTCCTACAGTGTTGGCTCCTCTCTCAAGGTTGGGAGGCGATAAACACCAGCCCAGGAATTCTCAATAAATTTTTATTACTTAAGCAGAAGTCAAGGCTTCCTGTGTCTGAGCTGGGTTAGGGAGGTGCGCATGCGCGCACTCACACAACACTCCTGAGTCTTCGTCTTCGCCAGCAGGGGGCGCACAGACTCCGGCTAGGGCATTTGCGGAATAACAGGCCTAGGCCCTGCTGCTCACCCTGGAAGCCCAGCTGCACTTTCGGCCCCATCCTCCCTTTAAGGCTGGAGCAGCTGTGGGTTTGCTGAGCTAGACCAAAAATGTGATGACGCCAGCAGGAGCTGCTTCCTTAGTGACAGGGTTCCATGCAGCTGTGGGTAGACCACTCATGCCTATCAAGGGTTAGGCCCTGTGGGTTGTGTTACCTGCTGTGAGCTACCCCCACTGCCAATTTCACAACCCCCGGGGTGTGAAGGAACCCATGTGAAACGGGGCTCTACCTGCAGAGATGAGCTCATCACTCCCACAGCTCGAGCCCCCTGACAAAACGTGCCAGTTTTCAGTCCCTACTTGAGCCACCTCCTCTTCCCAAGACAGTCCCCACTGAAACTCAAGCACCAGAAACATGAAGTCACTCCTGTACCTGATGCCACTACAGGCCAATTCCCATCCCTTGTCCTTAAGAAAGACAAGCGTTTGGAACTGAAAGAGCACTGGGGGCAAAAGCATGTACAGGAATTACAAAGTGGTAGGGGAGGCGGCGAGTCTCACAGGGTGGGGACTGGGTTCATCTTCAGCTTATTAGATTTTTGGAGAAGGTAGGTTGACTTGTCCCTGCTCTGCAGGTTGACTGTCATGAAAGGGGCAGGGAGATGAGGCAGCTGGGGCAGCCCCACTCCTCAGGAGCTGGGAGCCTAAAACGAAAGCGACAAAAATAATGGGCCCTGGCTGGTGTGGCTCAGTGGATTGAGTGCCGGCCAGCAAACCAAAGGGCCACCGGTTCGATTCCCTGTCTAGGGCACGTGCCTGGGTCGCAGACCAGGTCCCTAGTTGGGGGCGCACGAGAGGCAACCTCGCACTGATGCTTCTCTCCCTCTTCCTCCCTCCCTTCCCCTCTGTCTAAAAATAAATAAACAAAATATTGTTTTAAATGAGCCAAGTAACCTGAATCAGTCTGCAACAAGTACCCATCCACACTTTATTTTGTTCTTTTCCCAAGGCAGGAAAAGTAGAGGTTCCTGGAAAGCAAGTATGTTTTCAAATCCTGCTGTGACCCTGGAGGCAGCCATTTTGTCTCTTCCCCATTGTTTCCCTTTTCCTAGTGATTTACACCCCCGGCCACAGGGTAAAGGTCAGAGGTTGTTGGTCAGAAGGCCTCCATGGTCTTCAGGGCTCCCTGAAGGTCACTGCCGAGGGACCCGGCCCGGGGGCCATCTTTACCAGACAGTGTTAGGAGCTTCACAATTAGACCATCCAACACTGTACTGGAAGATGGACCCAGAGCCGGTCGACACGCAGCTCCAGGCTGGAGCTGACCAGTTGCTACAGGGACCCTGGCCACAGGCCAGGAGAGGTCTCTTGAGAGTACATGAGCCAATCCGAAGCTCAAGGTCTGCCGTGGGTTCTGGATCCACCAGATGACAAATCACTCCAGGCTGGGGGAGGGGCTCGGAACCATTGTGTCCCTTGAGTGGGCAGCTCGCCAACCAGGAGCCACTCTGGTTGCAGCACCCTCCACTCAAGATGAAGGGATTCCGGGGTGTGCGGGGAGCTTCAGGAATGGGGGGTGGGTGGCTGCAGCCTGCTGAGGGCCTGAAGGAAAAGATGCCGCTGACACAGGGGCAGGGGCCTCCATCTTTACCCGGCAGTATTAGAGACTCCCAACCAGCACCCAAACACTGCTGGGTAAGACGGGGGCCCCCACCCAACCTGCCTGCCTCTAGGTCAGGCGGTCCTGGGCCCAGGCTCCCTGTGGAGAAGCTGCAGCACCCTGGCTCCCTTCCCCCAGCCACCCGAGTCCCTGAGGACACTTCCGGGTGAGCCCTGCAGCCCGCCACCAGCTCCACCCTGAGGAGTGGACCCACTGAGGCCCAGGCAGAGCTTCAGCAGCCCCCTACCCACCTGTTCTCCGCCTCTGAGCCCTTTCCCCGACCACCCGCATAGCCTGCCCCAGCCCCCACATACCAATTCACGGGCCCTTATCGCCCCTCGGGTAGTCCCCAGCTCAGCCTCAGGACCCCTCTCCCAGGGCCTTCCCCAGGTCAGCAGGCCACCTGCCCCACAGGGAGTGAGTGCTGAGGAGAGGACGGGAGTCAGGCCCAGCTTTCGGCCGCCGCCCTGGCCTGCACTCTTCCTTCTTCCTTCTCCACCGGCAGGCAGCGCAGGCTCCTCACCTGGGCCCCGCCCGCCGCCCCTGCCTGCGCACAGGTGTGTCCTCCTGCCATAGGCTGCCCCCCCACTGCCTTAACCCCTTGCCTCCCAGCACCAGCCCACGCGCCTCCTCTGACTCCCAGCCACCTTAGTAGGCCTCACACCATTTCCTAGCGGCGTCCTCTCACTTACCTGCCGCCTCTGCCCCCAGGCCTAGATCAGGGAGACTGGTCGGTCACCAGAGGGACAAAAGAAAGGGCTGTCTTTGGGCCCTTTTGCCTTCCTCCTTGGCATCTCCCCACAGCCACTCCAGCCCCCAACTACCTTCTCCTTCTGAGGTCTCTGACCATGCCCTCTGACCCTGCCCTCTGACCCGGAGAGCCGGAGATCCCTGCGATTAGCTTGGTAGGTTCCGGTTGTGCTAGATCTAATGCCCCATCTGTGCTGGGCATCCCTGTCCGTGGAGGGCAGACAGGCCCCCGCATGGCGCCTCCCTGTCCTTGGCCAGCCCCAGCGTTGGGGTGCCCGCCTCTGCTGAGAGGCCCGAGCTGGCCAGGAACGTCAGTACTGACCTAGACGACTCAAGTCCTGAGCGGCTCTCCTTCAGCCCTCACAGGCTCAGCCCCTGCAGTTGCCCCTCAGGAGGGGTGACCGGGGAAACTGCTCTGTTCTCCAGAGGGACCCAAGTCAGACAAGCTGCTTCCGGACCCACCTTATGGCTCTGGATCCAAGTCCCAGCCCCGGGCAGCTAGCCCAAGGGCGGTTAGAGGGTGTGGAGCCTACCTTTCCTTTGTGCAGCTCTAGCTGGGACAGAAAGGGCGTTGCTGGGAGAGGGGCCCTGAGGCCCACAGGTGATGGCCCCACCCCCCCACCCCCTGGAGAGCCTTAGCTCCAGGGAGCTTATTGTGTTGCCCAATCTGAGGTCTCTCTCTTTCTCTCTCTCCACCCCTGCCCCCTCCTTCCCTCCCTCTTTCTCTCCCTCCGTCCTTTGTTGTCTTTGCATCCTTCTTAATACCTTTCTGTATTTATTTTGTTTGTGGACTCTCTGGGTCTGCCTCCCCTACCCTTCTCCTAAGTTCATCATCACACGCCCAGCACGACCCCAGTGCCTGTGACTCAGTGGATGCTCTAAAGAGAAAGTGCATGCTGAATGAAGGACAGCCGACATCGCCTCAGAAGTGTGCCTACTCCTGAGCATGCGCAGTGAGGGGGGGCAGGACTCCCACAGGCTTGACTCCCCGGGAGTTAAAAATAAAGCCTTACTACAAGGAAGGAATCACTGGTAGCCCACTCTGGCTGGACACAGGGAAGGAAGAGGAGACAAAAATAAAACTGATCAGGAGCATAAGGGCGGCGGCGGCAGTCCCAGTGGAAAGGAGGAACAGGGGTCTCCTGCGAGCACCAGGAGCCCGGAGAGCAGAGGAAGAACCGGAGGCCCTGCGCCTCCTGGACTGGGTCTTCTCAGCTCTCGGACCTAGAAGTCGGCGCCAGGGCTGTGTGGCTGTGTCCCACTCAGGTGGCTGCCACTGCATCGCCATGGCTGTGGGCTCTGAGGCCAGACAGCCTGCGTTGAAATCTTAGCCTCCTGCACAATTCTCCTGTGACCTTGAGCAAGATAGTGAATCTGTGCCTCAGTGTCCCCTGCTGTAAAATGGGAATGATAGATATCTAGACTGAATGAATAGGTGTAGTCTTTTAAATAGTTCCTGACAGGAGCATTTGAGATCTTGCTCCTTGGTATATGTGGTCAGTTTGGCTCAAATAAACTCTTATTAAGAGTTATATATATAGACAGAGATATAGATAGAGATATAGATGATATAGATATAAATATAGATATAGATATAGACACTGTGGCTAGTGTGGCTCAGTAGATTAAGTGCCGGCCTGTGAAGCAAGGGGTCACCAGGTTGATTCCCAGTCAGGGCACGTGTTTGGGTGGCAGCCAGGTCCCCAGTAGGGGGCATGCGAGAGGCAACCACGCATTGATATTTCTGTCCCTTTCTCTTTCCTTTCTCCTCACTCTAAAATAAATAAATAATAAAATCTTAAAAATATATATTTACTTTAAAAAATAAAATAAAAAATAAATAACAGTGCCTGACACATGGTGCACGTGTTATGAATTATTGTTGCCTTTGCAGTTTTTGTGCCTCATCTCGGTGATCTTCACAGCTGCCTGGAAATCCTCCACTTTCCAGGACAGAGGCTGGGGAACCTGGCCCACAGCCACACTCTTAGGTGTGTTAAGCAGAGTCCAGAGCCAGGTCTGTCTGACTGTGAAGATGGAGCTTTTATTCGCCACCCCCCCCCCAAACACACACACACACACACACACACACACACACACACACACACGCCTCTCCCTGCCCACCTGTCCCTCCACCCCCTTCAGCCCTTCCCACCAGGCAGCACAGAGTTAGAGACCCACACACAGTGATCCTGGGGTCTTTATTTACAAGAGTAGAAAGGTCTGGCCCCACCTGGAGCCTGGGGCGGGGAGGGGGCTATATACAGGGTCTGGGAAAGGGAGGTGCAGACGCGACCATTTAAATTACAATAGAGTTGGGCTGGCAGCTCCTAGGCTCAGGCTGTAGATGTTCACTGGAGGCTTCTACGGAGATCAGGGCTGCAGCTGCAGAGAGAAGGGAATGAGGGCAGCTGCAGAGAGAAGGGAATGAGGGTGTGAGGGCAGAACCTGGGGAAGGGTCAGGAGAGCTGCTATGGAAGGGCTGGGAAGGGCAGAGTGAGGCTGCAGCCATTCAGGGTAAGCTCCAGAGCCAGAGGACACTGGAGGCAGGGGAGGGGATATCTCTGGGCAGAGGGGTCAGGGGACACTGGGGGCAGGGCAGGGCTGAGCCCTGAGCAGCAGGGCCATACCATGGCTGCCTCAGGACGGTGCCCAGCTCACTTCCTCTTGAGGGAGCCCTTGCTCTTGTCCTTGTCTGCTGACCGCTGCTTCTTCACCTTCTCCTCCCTCTTGTTCTTACTCTGCAGGTTCTCGTACACATCCTCCTTGTGTCTGCAGTGGGATGGGCAAGTGTGGGCAGTTGGCCCAGGTCAGGAGACAGTGCAGCGTCACCCAGCACCAGCAGCCCCTTCTGGGCCACTCTGCCTCACAGGTGAGAACACTGAGGCCAGGAGATGGAGGAGAGCTGGTCACTCTCCTTGCACTAGACTAGCAGCTCCTTGGGGGCAGAGGCTCCATCTCACACCTTAATATATTGCCAGCACCCAGCACAGGCCCCACACAGAAGAAGGGCACTTGGGAAACACTAAACACAAGTTCAAGCTTGAACTTGAACCCAGGTCTCCTCAACAACAGCACCTGTCCTCTCTGGAAAGAGAGGGTCCAGCTGGGGAGGAAAAAGGGGTGAATGCTGGGAGGTGGCAGGCAGGGAAGGCCACTCACTTGGACGAGGTGCGAAAGGCCTTGGCATGGGCATTCTTCATGGCAGGGGGGTAGGAGATGTTCCCATACTCCGACTCCTGGCCCTTCTGGGACTGCAGGCAGAAGCATGGTGGGAGGGCAGTGGTCTCAAGCAGAACCAGGTGACACCCACTGCCCTCCCCAGCGCCCCCAGGCCCTGCTTGGCACGCACCTGCATGACCTCCAGCTTCCTCTTGGTGGTTTCAATGAACTGGGCGATGGCCACATAGATGAACTTGTACTGCGCCTCTGTCTGCACCATGCCTGAGCGCTGTGCCCGCACCATCTGGATTGTCTTCTGGATGTCAATGTCACAGTCCAGCCCTGAGCAGGGATGACAGCTAGACCTCAGGCCCAGGGGGAGGGGGACACGAGGAGCTGCTCACCCACCCTACCACCTGCACCCCCCGGCAGCCCTCACCTTTGGTGGCGATGCTCTCCATGAGCATGTCGATGACAATGATGGTGCCTGTGCGGCCGATGCCCGCGCTGGGGAGAGAAGGAGGCACCATCAGAGGCCAGTGCACACCTCCCCAGGAAGGGGGCCCAGAGCTCCTCTCCAGCCACCACTCTCTTTCCACTTCCTCCACTCCCTGCCGTGACTCCTCATTTCTGGCAAGCGTCTGCTGCGAACCCAACCTGGGAAGACCCAGGACCCCCGGTCCCACCGCCGTCCTGCCCACCCCCCTCCCTGGGACCTTCTCTGAAACCCTTGGCCTGAGGGAGGTCTTCCCCTTCTCCCTTCCTAAGTCATCTTTGGAGCTTCTTTCTTCAGGGCTTCATTTCCCTTTTTATTTAGACCCTGATGGCAGGAAAAGGGCAGCCCTCAGACAGTGGGGTGCAGGGGACACACGGGCCAGAAGACGCGGAGGAGCAGTACAGCAGGAAGTCTGTCTGCCTTCTCCCCCACCCTCTGCCTCCACCCTTGGGCAAACAGAGCCCAGGCACCTCAGGACCCCACATGGACCTCAGTCCCGCCCCTTCTCCGGGCCTGTCAGGCTAATGCCCTGAGTCGCGCTAATTTCAAACCCAGATTGTCAAAAATAACCCCCCCTCACCCACTTCCTTCCTGTAACGTCTAAATAAAGGCCATGGGGATTTCAAGAATTGAGTGAGAGTGTGGGGGTGGGAGGCAGCAGGAGGGTCGTTCCTGGTGATGGGTCTGCCCCTCGAAGCAGAGCATGGGGGCACCTCCAGACCCGGGCCACCGAGCCCTGCCCCAGGAAAAGCAGTTGCTGGTGAGGAAAGAAGTCGAGGGCCTCACAGCCTGGCTCACATGGAGGGGGCGGGAAGAGAAGAGCACAGAGCAGGTTTCTATTTCCCGTTCCCTGACAGCTCCCACTTCTTGAGGGTTTTCTGTACTCCAGACACAACGATAGAATCTCATGTAATCCTCACCACAGCCCTGTGCGATCCTGACTTTATAGATGAGGAAGCTGAGGGTCAGAGAAGTGAAGTAATTTGTCCAAGGTCACCCAGCCGGTGAGTGGAGGAGCTGGAATTTACACCAGCAGTCTCTGTCCCAGACCCTGTGCCCACTTCCCCCCACCCACCGGGGCCAGGCCGGATGGGTCGGCCCGTCTGTGGGACTCTGCCCCTCAGACGTGCTCCTCCTTGCTGACTGAACCCCTCAAAAGGAATGGGGTCTCCTGACCATGAACATGAGGATCTCCCCTGGAGGCAGTGATGTAGTGCCCCTCCTGAAGATATCACCTGTCCCTGCATACGCAGGCCAAGTGGCACTTGGCTGGGAAGGGGGGCTGTTGCTGGGAGCAGCAGTGAAAAAGCCCGGCACTCGCAGGGCTGCAGGTGGAGAAAGAGAAGGGACGGAGAGCCACACTGACCCCACATGGAGGGTGGTGGGGCCGAGAGGAAATGGGCTGAGTGGGCCAGTACGAGAAAATGGCGACCAGGACCTTGGGCTGTTGTGAGTGCCAGCCCAGGCTCTCCCCTGACCCGCTGGCTAGGTCTGTTTCTTCACCTGTCTTTGGCAGGGATGGACAAGATGGTACACCCAGGGAGGTCTCTGGGAAGGCCACCCCAAGCACAGGATCAGACAGTGGGGTTGATTCAAGCTAAGTTTCACCCATGGATCTGGAGCCCCAGGGGGCCCACCAGAGGCTGGGGGAGAGGGGAAGGCAATAAAGGAGTTAACACATAAATTGCTTACAGTGTGCACGGCACTCAGCAACATTTACTCGCCAGCTACTGTTTTTGTGGTCACTACTAATCTATGTATTATTCTTCTCACCTGCAGTGCACGATGATGGGCCCTGCGTGAGGCAGACTTTCCTGCCGCTGATTGACCTGGTCCAGGAAGCTGAGGACGCCCCCAGGCTCGCTGGGGACACCATGGTCAGGCCAGCTCAGGTACTGGTAGTGCCAGATCTCCCGCACCAGGTTCGCCTGGACAGAGTACGAGAATCAGTGTCCCCCGCTCCCACACATGGCTCCATCCCTCCCAAGCCAGACCAGAGAACAGGTCCGAGGAGGGCCCGTAAGGGGGAGGTGGTAGGGGATACTCACATTGTCCAGCGGGGAGACCTGTAGGGTGCGGAGTTTGTACTCAGCTGTGTCGTGTTCCCCACAGCTGGTTACAGAGTAGGGCCCATACACGCGCTGAGTGCCCACCTCTGGCCAATATGGGACACACTTGTTCTGGAAGGGAAGGTGGGGGTGGAGAATGAAGCAGAGAAGCAGGCGTGAGGCTGGGCGTTCTGGGCCCTGTTCTAGGTCCCAAGTCCTGGTGCTGGCCCAGTCAACATCTCTTAGATGAACGGGTGAGCTGGCCAAGAGTCAGAGTCTCAGGACCCAGGGCTGAGACTTGACCAGCCACCTAACTTACAAGCCATTCGATACACATAGGCTGACACACGCCCTAGACCTGAAGCTGTGCAAACAAGGCAGGAGTCACAAATGCAAATAAGAGGCAGTCTGCACCCCTGAGCCTCCAGGAGCTCACAGAGAGACAGGTAGACAGGAAAACATGGAGCGTGGGGGAGGGAGAGACTAATTCTTCCTCTAGGTTATGGAGGAAATCAGAGATGGCTTCACAGAGGAGGGAGCATTCGAACTGAGTCTTCACAAATGAGGAGTCTGTCAGGCAGAGATAGTGCAGAGAGAGGAAGTCATTTCCTAGCAGCAAGTGAGCTTGTGCAAAAAGGCACAGAAACCTGAAAGAGCCCGGCCCTCTGGAAGCAATGGATGTTGCAGAGAGGCCGCCAGGTCTTGAGTGCCAAGCCTTAGAGTGTGACTTAATCCTGAAGGCAACTGGCAGCCGTTGAAGGGTCTTCAGCGAGGGGACTACGTGACACAGCCTGTGAGTTGGACGGGATCACTTTGACTACAGTACAGAGGGTTCTGCCGTGCAGGGGTGAGAGGAGAAAGCCAACTCGAGAGACTTCTAAGGCAAAGGAGACAAGAGGGGCTCTTGGCTACGTGGGGACAGATGGAGGAGGAGCAGGCAGAATGTTTGCTTCAGGACACTTTGAGGCAGAAGCCCGATTGAAAACCTGGGTCTAGGCCCTGGCTGGGCAGCTCAGTTGGTTAGAGCGCCGTCCTGGTACGCCAAGGTTGTGGGTCGGATCCCCAGTCAGGGCACACACAAGAACCAACCAATGAATGCACAAATAAGCAGAACAACAAATCGATGTTTCTCCCCTCCCCCCACCTTTTTCTCTCTCTAAAATCAATAAATAAGAGTTTTCAAAATAAAAATAAAAAAAAAACTCTGGGCCTGGGTCTGGTAGTCAGGAGAGCCCAAGGCTGGAAGCGGGGATCTGGGAGTCAGAGTGTATCCAAGACTTTGTGCCTATTTCCCAAGAAGGGCTGAACCCTTGCCCTCTGAGGTACCTTTCTACCCTGACATCCTTTGCTTTGATGGTGGTAGGCAATGAGTAGTGGGGAGGGGGTGTGGGGGTCAGGGGGCGGCGAGGGGCCCCGTCTTACCCGGCCTTTCTCCACCTCCCTGGTGGTCATGACGATGACACGGCTGTTCTCCTGCCATATCATCTGCCAGAAGTCGTTGACCGTGGCATCCAGGCAGCCCTGGCTGGCAATGTAGGTCTTAGCATTCTCATCAGGGCCTAGCAGCTGGTTCTGGACACAAGTGCAGAAGACATACATCAGGACTGTGGGCCTCCCGGCTCAGGACACGCCCTTTGCCCCCACCACCCTCAGCCACACAAGTCATCAGCTTTGACTTTGCCCACACACCTCTGGACCTGGTGGCCCCCTGAGATGCGGAATCCCCAGGGCCCAGCCTCTCCTCCTGTATGACTTGTGGGCAACACTGACCTTGATGTAGTTGGCGTTGATGTAGTCAGACCCAGGGATGTTACTGTCACGCCCCTGCAGGATCACTCGGCTGTGGTCGACTGAGAGCGAACAGAGAGGAGGCCAGAAAGGCCTGGGTCAGTAGGAGCTCACCAGCCCCTGGGTCAGGCCCTTCCTAAACTCACAGGCTATTGCTGTCCGAGAAGCCATGAGGCTCTCAGAGCACTGTGGGCTGGCAGGGCACCTGCAGGAGTTGGGGTGGAGGCGTCAAAGGAAGGACAGCGGTGAGGGTGGCGGGTGCGGGAGGCTCTACTGGGAGGAGTAGAGGCTGTCTGAAGGAGCGGAGGTTCTGCTGTGTGTGGGTGGGGGGCAGACCCTCCCGGAGATGGGCGCAGATGATGGGGGAGCTGGGCTGAGGGAAGGAGAATCTCCTGGGGGAATGGGTGCTGCTCGGGAGCAGGAGAGATGGAGGCTGCGGGGGTGCTCACAGGGCAGAATGTTCTTGTAACGGTTCTTGCTCTTGTTCTCTGGCCGCTGCCCTTCCAGCCGCTCGTGCAGGTTCTTCACCTCCTGCTTCTGCAGACTCTGAGGGGCGAGAGGGGGCAGTGGAGCATCAGCCCCTGGAAGCGGTGTCCGTGGATGGACACAGCATGGGGCAGGTCAGCCCTGACAGGGAAGCTCAGCTGGTTAGAGCATCATCCCTACACACTAAGGTACTGGTTTGGTGCCCTGTCAGAGCACATGCAAGAAGCAAACAACAAATGCATAAATAAGTAGGACAACAAATCAAGGTTTCTCTCTGTCTCTCTCTCTCTCCCTTCCTCTCTCTAAAATCCACCAATAATTTTTTTAATGGGGCATATCAGCATCAGGGGTAGAGAGAGAAGGGTTTCTCCACCCCACGCTAGACGCCCTGATGGCCCCCATGACACACCTCAAACTCCTCCCAGAAGCCGGCCTTGGCTGTGTCCTCCGACTCTTGCTTCTTGTTCAGTTCCAAGACCCGGTTCTCAATGTCAGCTGCGTTCACCCGTGTGGCATAGTATGGCTGGGGTGGGCGAGGGTGAGAAGTCAGCGGCTTCCAGACCTCCGAGGCTCGTGGGGCTGAGGGACTGCTCAGAGGGAGGAAAGAGGCAACCAGGCCCACCCCTCACCTGCCGCAGGTAGACAAAGGCGCCCGAGGCCTCCTCAATCCCCGTCTTCTTGAAATGCTCCACCAGGTCCGTGAGGCTGTCAAAGGTCTCTGAACCACCCACCGTGTAGCGTCCACCCTGAGGGATACCAAGTCAGGCCACCCCACGGGGCCTGCGTCTCCCTCCCTCTACCCCCAGCCTTGAACGGAAGCCCGGCTGATCCTCCCCACCGCCCACGCCATGAACGCAGATGGGAGCCCCAGTAAGATCCCCCCCGCCCCCGGCAACTGCCCGGCTGCCTTACCTCACACATGACCTTGATATGGGTGACTTTGGGCGGGGAGCCTGGGCCAGCTTTGGGTTGGTCACTGAGCACGGACAGCACAAAATCTCCAGGCTGACTGAGACTCTCACGCACGAGGAATGTCCAGGGCTCACCCTTGGCCTGCAGCAGCGTCTCCGCCTGCCCCCCAGACATGTGGCCATGGTACCACCTAGAAGAGGCAGCATCAGCAAAGATGAGTCCTGGGCCAAGGGGCAGTTACTGAGCAGAGGTGCTCACAGGGCAGGGCAGGGAAACTGAGTATCTGTGATGTGCTAGATGCTTTCACATCCACCACAACATTTAGGTCCGTTACTCACAAAAACACAAAGAGGTAGGTACCATCCCCACTTTACAGATGAGAAAACTGAGGCTGGTGATTACACATTGGCCCCAGGCCCTTGCTGATTCAAGGCAAGCCTCAGGAGTGCTAACCAGGTCCACCTCTGCAAGTTTCAGACAAAAGCAGAAAGGCAGGCTATATCCAGAATATTTAGAGGGGAGAAACTCAGGAAGAGTCCCCATCAAAGACAGGGCTAAGCTCGGGAAAGAGAACAGAGAGTAAGAGAAATGCAAAGGTCAAACCACAGACAGCCATGGAGATGGGAGAGACGGAAGTCACCAGGGAGGCACGACGACGGGAGAACTCCCCCAGGGAGGCGGGGAAGACAGCCTGCTGGGGAGACTGGTTTAGGGGGCTCTGGGGTGACTGGGGATGATGCCATTGAAAGGCAAGCTGGGGTTCAAAGGGGTTCAAAGGGGCTCAAAGGGGCAAAAAGCAGAACTAGGACCTTTCCCCAAAGCACACCCCCTTCCCAGGAGGAAACTGTAGCCCCACAATGCCCAGCCCCACAGGAAACCACGTGATGGAAAAAACACAAAACTCCTTCTGGGGAGAGAGTGAGAAGTGAGGTTGTGAGGTTTCCTCAGCCCAGGGACCTCGGGAGGGGGGCATTTTCCAACCGCAAGGAAGGGGGGAAAGAGGGAGGGGACCCATCTGTCTCACCCATCTCACTCCGGCCCAGAGAAGACCACAGCTCAGAGACCTCCAGAGTCCCCTGGACCCCCCCGGGCCACCCCATCCCACCACTTAAGGACAGGCTCGGGTGCCAGGGCAATGAGGAGGGGTCCAGCCCTCTCCCCCCAGCCTCCAGGATGAGGAAGTTTCCATGCAAATGTTAGGCTGACCACAGGCACAGAGCTAGCCATCAAGGGGACAAATGCAAATTCCTGTGGAGGAGGAGGAGGGGCAGCAGTCAAGGCCCAGACACAGACAGAGGCTTTGAGAAAGAGCTTCCCTCACACTTCCAGGGTCAGGGGTGAGCCCAGGCGTTCAGGCTGGGTAACCAAAAGGGCTCTTCGAGTCAGCTTCCCTGGTCTTAACCAGCCCTGGCCCCGGCTCTGCTCTTCTCCCATTCCTCCCCAGTGATGTGAACCCAGGCCCGGCCTCCGCCCCCAGGGGGCTCACTCAGCTCCTTGTCTCCCTCCAGATCAATACCCAACCTACTGATTCTCTATGGTCTGGCCACCCGGTTCTCCTCTGGCAGGACAGAGCATGGCTGTGGGCAAGGGTGGAGAGAGGACATGAGAAGTTCAGAGGGTGACAAACTCCCATGCGTGCTCCCGGTGAGACGACGAGGGACAGGGTGCGAAAGGACTGGGGAGGGCAGTGATGAGCAAGATCATCAGTGCTGAGCATTCACTCCTAGAAGATGTGGCTTCAAAGGAAGTGGATCAGTAGCTTCATGTTGACTGGAGAGAGGTCCCTTTGTGGTGGGACATGGGGCCTGCACGTCACCTCATCCAGTTCTAAGTTTTAATCAGTGACTTGGACAAAAATACTGATACAAGGTGGGAGGCAAGCATCTCAGAAACACTGAAAACTGACAGAATCAAGTTCAGGATCATTTCAATGATCAATGCACAAGTACATTACAAGGGCAAGTTGGTTTGGCCCCAGGAGTGTGAGGGTAAAAAAAAAATCCCTAGAGTTTTTCAGCTACCCTTTGCCCTAATAGGAGCTGTCATTGAGATAGCAGCCCAAAGGAGCCACCTGAGATGCTGAGTGTTCAGGTGCCCCCACCTCCCACCCAGACTTTAGGGAGACCACCTGGGGTGTGGCCAGCCCAGGCCTGGGGCCACATCTTTGGAGCCAATGGGACGGAAGGGAAATGCCTTGAGTATTATTACCCTGTGCCCAGGTGCTAGGCCCTTGCACATGTGACTATGTGTCCCAGGGACGCCCGACCAGCCCCAAGGTGGGCCCATTCCCTCTGGTTTGCTCAGATAAGGCAGTAAGTGTCTTCAGGGATGTTAGCCCCTGTGCTCCTTCTCAGTACCCTCCTCCTCCTGTATTAACCTGTGCTGGAGGAGGGAACAGTTATAGGAAGTCAGATTCAGTTCCACAGAAGGAAGAAGAGCTTTCTAACAACAGAGCTGGCCACAGGAACAGCCTCTCTGTCACCAGTAATGCCTGGGTTTCCAGCTGACGGGGACCCTGAAGAAGGCCAAGGCAGCCTCTTGCAATCCCAGGGGTTGGTGGGAAGGGGTGGGAGGTCAGTCCTCGGAGACGAGGCCTCGGGGTCACATGGATGAAAGAGGGCCGCAGAGGAGCCAGGGTGGGGAAGGCGCCGACAGGCCAACAGGCCGGGGTGGAAGCAGAGCCCCTCACCTCTCACTGGTAGGGTCGGAGCAGTTAAGCGGGTACTTGAGGTGGATGATGGTGCCATCGCGGTCCTGGAGGACGCCGTGCTGCTGCGTGTAGTACTCCACCAGCTCCGTCAGTGTCGCAAACTTCTCCCCTCCATACAGGTCATAGAAATCCCCCGAGTTCTGGATGCGAATGTGGGTCACCTGATCCCCTACCCTGCAGGACACCAGGGAGTGAGGCCAGTGGGTGCAGGAATAGTGGTGGGGAGGGCTCGGGGAGGGCTGGGGGACGGGCTGAGTGTGGGGCCACACACAGGATGGGGTGGACAAATACAGGGACAGGGACGTGCTGGCCCTGGGCGATGGGGAGTCGGCAACGCCACAAGGGAACCAGAACAAACAGCCAAAATACTGCTCCTGAGTGGAGCTGAGGGCCACCTACCTGACAGAAAGGGAGAAGTCACCCTGGTTCTTCCGACTGGGCCGAGCCAGGAAACTCCCGTGGACACCTCGGCCCTTGAGCAGGGTCTCTGCGTCCAGCCCACTGAGGTCTCGATGAAACCACCTGGGAGGCCCAGGAGGGCGGTGAGGAGAGGTCGCATGGGCTCCAGGTCACCCATGCCTCCTGCCTACCGTGGGTCCCAGGCCCTTACCTCACCATCCTGGGGGCTCCCCAAGAGGAAAGGGGTGCAGGGAACGAGGTGGTGCCGGGAGTCCGGGCAAGTGGAGCACGCTAGGGGTAAGCCTCCACCGAAGCCCTCGGCGCCCAGACCACCTCACCACCCCTGCAGTCCTGGTTCTGGGGCTGCCACTCCAATGGCTCAGGGCCGCCAGCAGGGCGGGGACAGGAAGGGGCGCGGCCCCCTTGGGGGAACTCACTGTACTTCTCATTTTAGAGCAGAGGGAAGAGAAGCAGAGCCTGTGGAGATGGGGGTGGGGATGGGGCCCACTTCCCACGTCTGCCATCAAAGACCTCAGGAGCATGGCAGTGCACAAATAGGGACACACGTGTGCCTTGTGCCCCCCAAGCAAAGGCCATGCTCCATACATGTAACCCCACACAGTCACATGCCATCTCTCGCTGCTCCACGCAGCCTTCCCTGGTCCAAGGTAACAGTGATGGTCCTGGCGATCACTGCCATTGACTGGAACCTCACCGTCCACCAGGCACTGTGCTTTAGGGGCCTTATCTGCTCTACCCCTCACAATAGCCCTATGAAGCCGGTACTATCTTTATCCCCATGTTATAGACAAAGAACCTGAGGCGCTGGGCGTGTAGGGAACTTGCCCAAGGTCACCCAGTCAGTAAGTAGCAGTGTCACAACAAAACCCAGCCTGTCTGGTTGTAAAGCCAGTGATCGTAGCCACCATATGCTGGCTCTCTAGGCTTCAGAAAACGGGTGGGAGCCTCTTCTTCCATTGAGGCTGCAGCAGGATGGGGAGAGTCCCTAACAGGCAAGGCATGCAGATGCTTACAAAGGAAGGGGTGCCCTTGCCTTCCCGGCACACGCTGATGAAGAGGGGCCACTGAGGCAGAGGGATGGACAAAATGGCCCCTGTGCAGCCTGCCAAACTTGCACATTTTCTACTTCTTGTCCTCGGGCCTTTGCCCCCACCCTGCCCTAACCATGCAGTTGGAGCCCAAGAAAGAAATGGGGGTGTGTGTGCAGAGTCGGGGAAGCAGGTGGGGGCAGAGTTGCCAGGCCCCTTGGGTCCAACCACCCTATGCCCGAGCCATAGCTTCTTGCCAAGTGGGACTGATGTGAATCAGCCTGGGCCCAGAACAACCAGGGACGTGTCTCCTGGGGCCTGGAGCCTGGGGCCAAGGTCCCTGCCATGGCTGATATTCTCAGGGCTGGTTGACCTTGAGCGGCCATACACACTAAAAGCCTATGATGCTCTCTGTATGTGATTCCAGTGCAGACACCGCCCAACCAAAATGAGATGAAAGACGCCCAACAAAGAATATAAAAGACAGCCATGTTGGCGGCTTCCCCTAGGGAGGGAGACTGGGCTGGCTGGAGGAGAGGGCTGGGAGGGACATTGACTTCTCTCTTCTACCTTTTTGAAACCTTGTAGCACGGGCATGCATTACCTTTATAAAAATAAATTCACCCTGTCCTGCATGGCTCAGTGGATTGAGCACCAGACTGCAAAGCAAAGGGTCGCCAGGTCGATTCCCAGTCGGGGCACATGCCTGGATTGTGGGCCAGGTCCCCCGTAAGGGGTGCACGAGAGGCAACCACACATTTATGTTCTCTCTCTTTCTCCTTCCCTTCCCCTCTCTCTAAAAAATAAATAAAATCCTTTTAAAAATAATAAAAATAAATTGACTGGGAGAATGCAATTTCCAGAGAAGTTCTGGGGAGTAGGTAATGCCCTACATCTTGATCTAGGTAGCGCATACATGAGTGTGTTAATCTGAGGTTCATCAGGCTGTGTGCTTAATATTAATACACATTATGTATATCATACCTAATTTTAAAATAAGGAAAAAGAAATAACACTGTTAAAGCCCAACAAAAGTCTATTTTTCCTATGATGACTACTATATCAGTTTTTGAAACATCCAACATCCATGTCCACCCTAGGGCTTTTTATCCCCTCTTTCTGGTACCCGGGGGGACTTGCTCACTCTGCCCATTGCATGGTTTAACGCTAACTATCCTCCAGCGCTGGACAGCCACACTGAAAGACCACGAGTTCCCTCCCACAGCAGGGGCAAGAAAAGCGGCTGCAAGGTCCACTCCGCCACAGAGGGCCCCTGCCAGTCTCGCTTACCGCCAAGTGCTCAAACTTCACATAATGCCTCACGTAGAGTGCATGTCCAACAAACAAGCTCATCAATACCCATGCCCCTCCGGGGCCACAGGTCCAGCAAGCATACTTCTGGCTTGTCATATACAGACATGTGCACACACACACAGTCATCCATCTGTGTACACACAGTCCCACTACATGCACCTCATCCGCCATGTCCAGTACAAATACCCACATGGGGCTGTGCTGGTGGTACAGCGGTGAGTGTAGCTGCCCTCCAGATGCCTACATGGATGCCCCATCCTGACCCCACACAAAGTGGCAGGTCCATGCTCAGCACTGAACACCTGCCGCATGCTGGCCCCAGGGCCAATGTCCTTCTGGGGCTTAACCCCACTTGGTAGAAAGACACTAGCTAGGCCCTGACTCATGGAAGAGGCAGGGATTTTTCTGAAAGGTGTCAAGCCAGAAGACAGACACTAAGGTAAGATGTACAGAATCTGGTGTCCCCTTAACAGGAAAATAAGTAACAACCACCTTCCTTACCTTGGCAGAAGCACCCCAGTGCTGGTGGAGCACTCGCACACACTGAGTCCTGCCTGGGCCTCACACGTCCCTGTGACGTAGGGATTATTTTCCCCGTTTTTTTAAGGGAGGAAAACAGGCTCAAGGAGGCTGAGAGTTACAAAAGTCAGAGCCTAACAGTTCCGAAGAAAAAACTATTCACAGGGGAAGCAGGGAGACAAAGGGAGACAGACAGAGATCAGTGGTGATGCAGAAAGACAGTCTAGAAAAGCGAACAAGGCAAAATAATCTCAAGAAAGTTATCCAGCTTCCCTGAGCCTCAGTAGCTGCACCTGAAAACTGGGCTTAACAGTACTTCCCAAATACGGATACAAAAAGACTGATGTGTAATAGGGTTTTGGTACCAACAGCTTCTGCATTACAAATTAATCCACATGCCAACCCCAGTTAGTAGGTCTCATCAGCCCAATTTTAGAAACAAAAATGAAGGCTCAGAGAAGTTAAATAAGTTGCCCAAGGTCACGAGGTCTCTCTCGTGAGAGAGAAGGTGGACAAACCAAGACTGCCTGACACCAGCGCTGGTTGTCCTTTCTGACACACAGACCACACTGCTGGAGCAAGCTTCACTGGGATGTGGGGAGGTGTTGGCACAGCCCACGGGAGAAGCTCAAAGGCTGGCACTCCCAGGAGGCAGCACCAAGGTGGCAGGCACAGGACCCACGGGAGCAGGGCTGGGTGTGAGAGAGCAGCGAGCCCTCTGCTGCAAAGCTGCTCTGAGAGGCTGAGACCTGTTGCAGAGGATTTTTAGACCAGGCTGAGGGACCAAGGAGGGGTGCTGCACCAGGAGAGGCTTTACCACCCACCTACTAGGAAAACGACCATGGCAGGCAAATAAAAGGGAGCAGGGTGGGTAGCCCTGGCTGGTGTGTGGCTCAGTGGACTGAGTGCTGGCCTGCGAACCAAAAAGTCGCAGATTGGATTCCCAGTCAGGCCACATGCCTGGGTTACGGACCAGGTCTCCGGTTGAGAGGCAACTAATCAATATATCTCAAAAATAATAAAATAATAAAATAAAAGGCATCAGGGAAACGGATAGACTGGATAAGAATTGCTGACAGTGACCGGGCGTGCACTGGGGAAGGCAGCACAGGTGGAAAAGAGGGGGGCGACCAACCCACCAACCCACCAACACTCCAGCAGGTCTTCGCTGCAAGAGCCAGACTCTCACAGGTCGGCCTGGGCCCTGCCTTCCTCTCCACTCGTTCCCTCCAGGCACACTGTCCTTGTTCCCACAGCAAGGCCATCCCCTCTGCCCAGGGTGCTGCGCTGGCTCTTCTAGGTCTCAGCTCGTCCCCTGCTCCAGAAAGCCCTCCCTGACCCCTCGAGCTGCTCCTCAAGCGGCAGCCCCAGACACCAGTTGTTTTGTTTCACGCTGAGAATCTGAAATCAGCCCGTCTGTTGCATTCTTCGTGTGATCTGTCACCTCCCACTGAAGTGAGGCTCTGTGAGAGCAGCAACACGCACACCGGTGTGCTGCAAGAATGTTTAAAACGTGCCGTACCTGACCATGTAGTCGGGGGCACTGACCTCTTTTCCCTTAGATTGTCATTTAAAAAAAAAAAAATGACAATAGCCAACACAACAATAACTGTCCAGTATGAATAAATCAAAATTATACCTATTTTGGGGGTCAGATCAGCAAAAAACATATTTTTTTAGTGTGCCGCAGAATTTTAGTAATTCGTTTATGTATGCCTTGAGATGAAAAATGTTGAAAATCACTGTGCTACAGTATTGCCAGCACCTTAAAAAGTACCAAGCACATAACAGATGCTCACTGTGTATCTGTTGAATGAATGATGCCGGGGAGGGGAAAGAAAGTGGAACAAAGGCACACTTTCTCGGGTTTGCCTTTCGGACACATTGTTACAGGTGATGCGGGCTACCCAGGGGGCCAGGTCTTAAGCACAACAGCAGAAGCAGGGGACCAGAGGCTGGAGAGAGAAATGCAATGGTGAGAATACACATCTGTCGGGGGAATAGTGCTGGAGAAGAAGGGGGAGCCCCCCACCAGGAGCACAAATGAACCTGGAGTTCCTCAAAACTTGATGCAGACCCAGGGCTGGGAGCAGTGACAAACTGCATTCATGGTCACTCACACACCTGTCAGGAATGAGCATGAACCTTGCCCCTCCCTCCCAAACTAACCGGAGACTGTAGCACTCAGGTGGAACAGGAGACTTACCCATGAGACAGCATCTCCCCTGAGGGATGGGGGTGTCACAGACAGCGGGCCACAAAGGACAGAGCTGAACCCAAGGTGCAGCGGTGTAGTGGCCCAAACCTGGTGAAAAATGCTCTGAACTCAGCCACTTCCTCCTCAATGCTGTCCACTGGGCCAATGGTAGAGCAGCAACAAGCCTCTGGACTAATGATCCCCAGAAAAGGAACAGGTGGGGTGGGGCTGGCCTCAGACCAACCACAGCAGCCTGCTTTTCCCTCCAGCTCTACTTCTTGGTCGGGAGTCCAGGGCTGCCGCCTGCCTGTCCAGGGCCTCCTTCCCTTGGGAGGGGAGGAGCCACCTGGAGCTCCACCTGGAGCTCCAGCTGACATGGCAGCAGGAGGGCGGGTGGGGGCAAGGACCAGGAAGTAACCCTGGCCAATCGAACACCAACCAATGGGGAGCCTCTTGATCCACAGCCACCAAACAAGCCTCAGGAAAAGCTCAGAAAGCCCCACTCCTCAGCAGAGGTGCTGCCTGTGCAGGCCTACCAACCCAGGATGTCGAATGTGCAGCCCACACACCCTCCTACCCTGCCTTGTACCAGGGTTGGTCCCAACAAGAGTATAGGAAGGATCTGGACAGGGAGATGAGCAGCTGGAATGGCAGAGGGAATCTGGGGCCAGGAGGTGGGGTTGTCGGGTCACAAAAGATTGACATGGAAGCTAAGTCACAGGTATGTTTATTATCCTCGGGAACATCAAGACTTTCCCAGGAAGTGTTATAGGGGAGGCCAACCCTCAGGAGGCAGCGACACCACCACCTGAAGCAGGCCCGTGGGGCGGCAGTGTCATGGGAGGCAGGAACAGCGCCTTCAGCTTGCTGGACAGGCTGGCAATTTCGGGATCCTGAGCTTCATAAGACTTGACCAAGCGGGCAAACTTAAGAACACCTGCAAGGGAGATCTGAGCGTCAACCCATATCCCCAGGGAATGGAGGTGCCCAAGACAAGAAGGTGGGTAGCTTGAATACGAGTAACTAACTGGCTGCTCCCCTTCTGGCCAGGTAGCTGCCTGCAAAACAAGGCACATGCAAGACCTCTGTCCTGTGTGGTTTGCACCAACCACTTCCTGGTCTACACAGGACACAGATAGATGGGATGCGGTGAATGGAAATATACCAAAGCAGTGTACTTCTCACCATCAGGTAAACAATTGTAGCCATTTCATTATAGGAACCCAAAGTATGAACACCCACAAGATCTGACGTCCATAACCACAATACAGGAAGGCCATGGGCCAACTGGTCTAAATCAGATCTCACCAAAGAAAATGAACCTCCAACCCTCAGGGACAGATTAGCTGAAACACCTCGGAGAGGCTGAAGGAGCCTGCTGTCGTCACACAGACATCTCACTAAAGCTTCCAGAACAGGGTTCAGGTCCAGCTCTGCTGTGACCTCGGCACTTAGTTTACTACAGGAGTCTGTTTTTCTCATCTTAAAATGGAGTAGTATAATTAATGGTAACTACAAAATGCATTTAGGACTTCACCTGGTGCAGTTCAGGGAAGACCTTAGGCTCTCAGTGCCAATACTGTTAGTCAGATTGTGGCTGCCGCCGTGTGGCGAGAAAGGAGACGACAGCTCCCAGATTCACTCCACCTCCCCGGCCTTCACCGCCCGGCCCACCTTCCCCGTCGCAGCTGAAGCCGTAGGCTTTGATAACCTCCTGCTGAATTTGTGTAGCCACCGGCAGCACGAATTGCAGCATCTTGCCCATATCGTTGCATGCGTTGTCTCGAGCCTCGTCCATGCGTACGGCGTTCTCGGGGGCCGAGAACGCCTGGATCACCTCGGCCAGGACCACTGTACGGCAGATGCAACCCAAGGTGGCGTCCCGGGGTAGACAGAGGAGCATCGCCAGCAGGCCCAGCCGACAAAGCAAGGAAGAGGGCAAGGAATTAATTAGTGGGCCCAAGCCATAAGAATCCAATACACACGGCTCGGAATCTCTCGCTCTAGGATATCCTTGTTAAAGGAAAGGGGGGGGGGGGGTGGTACCGCGCTCCCCGTTTCCCACCGATGCAAGCATGTCCGTCTGTTAACCACCGCCCGCACCCTCTTCCCGCAGGCAGCCGGCCGGGTAACGAGAACGCTCCTCACCCTTGGCCTGCTCCGCGCTCAGGGCCGCAGGTTGGGCGGAGGCGGACGCCATCGTGCTGTAATGGTTGCACGTGTAGCGAAACCAAAGAAATGCTGAAAAAGGAAACACGCTCTCCCAACTAGGATCTCCAGATGGCTCCAGAAAGGAAAAACCGTGGTAGTCGCAACCGGAAGTTTCGTCAGTGTAATGTTAACTACTTTATTATAAGCTCCTGAAGTCTTTCGTATGTCTCCTAATGTAACACCAGCGTTTTACCCGGCACTAAGAACATACATCTTTAAAGCCCAATAGTCGAGTAATTCTACCTTTTAGCGTAACGTGTAATTGTGGGTCTTCCCGTAAAGACAGGAAGACCTACTAGACAAATTCAAAAAGAGCTGTAAGCACTGAGAAGGAAATCCTGGAGAGAACACGGGGAATCCATGAACTCCACTATTGGTGAGGGTGAGCTCAGAGCGGCCTTTTCTAATTCTTACTGTTGTATAATCAACGAGGCGCACTGTAACATTCACAAGGAAAAACAGTAGTTTAAGGAACTTATATCATTCACTTCTAGACTTTCTGAACATTTGATACGAGTTTATGCAAATTAATCGATGCTGATTGGCTGAAAGAAGCCAGTCACACCCTTTAGTTTTTAAGAACGGAGACAGTGATTCGCAGCGGTAAAAGCTTGGAACTAAAAGCCCTCTCGCACTTTCCTAAAAGGACCTGTTTAGGAAAGTATACTGCAGCCTGACACCCTCTAATTTCTCTTTTCTAGGTGTTTGAAATTGTCACCTACTCTTCTCAAACCATAGGGTAAAGACTCCTGGATTCTAATCTACTTGATTTGTTGAAACCCCGGCCCCTGCTTCATAACCATGTACCAAACTATTGTACAGAAAAGATTCAGACTGGTCGCTCCTGTCAGACCAGTAGCAAAACCGCCTCAAGTCTGAGCATTTCCTAGAACTGGCCTTGGCAGAGGGGGTGCCTGTCGCAGGCCTCCAGCACCCTGACTTCCCAGCCTTGGGAGGAAGGAGGGGGACTAGCTTCAGTGGCACCCTCTCCAACTGCCCAGGGTCCCTCCACCCAGTTGTTTCAGAAGGCCTGTCCCTTCCCTTGCAACTTCGGAGCTGGTGTGTCTTGAGGTCCCAACCCCATAGCCCGCAAATAAAGAGTCACAGCCATCTTCCTGGGGAGTTGTGAGGATGTTTTGTTTGGTTGGTTTTGGTTGGGATGTTTTTAAAGAGCATCATATAGATATTTATATATAAATTATTAATGTGGGGCAGGGGCAAGGAGCATACATCGCAGAGGGGGCGCGCTCACAGGGATTAGGGAGGGGCAGGGGCGGCACACAATGCTACGCAAAAACAGCCACATCTAACAGATGAAATAATCACACCAACAAGGTGGGGGAGGGCGTGATGGCCACAGGGATTGGGCATGGGAGAGGAAGAAAGCAGGGGGACAAGGAAGGACCTGGTCCAAGATACTGTGCGCCTTCTGCCCCCACCGCTGCCACCTCCCCACCTCTGCACACCACAGGAGCCTCGGCCTTCCATCTGTCCCTTCCTCCCTCCCTCTGCCCAGCTGCGGAGGCCCTGCAACTGAGCAGCACCCCTCGATGCTCTGGATTGCAGGCCGGGAGGGAGACCTCCAAGGTCCAGATGCACACTCAGGCCCTGGCTGTCTTGATTGCAGGTTTACAGCGGCTTGTCACTTTCCTTTTTCAGGTGACTGGGGAAGAGAAAAGGTATAGAACATATGAGAGACTGAATTCAAACCTGACCTGACCCCTGTCACAGAGGATAGTGGAGGGGATCTCCCCCAGGAGCCTAGCCCAGTTGTACCATGCCCAAACCCCATCCAGGCTTACATCCCTTCACTCCAGGACTAGGCATGCCTGGTAGTACCTGTAGTAGTCCTCCTGGGCAGGTAGCGGCACACTGTGCAGCGGGTGATGGGCGTGCAACCACTGCTGCTGCTCTAGCGCCAAGCGCTGCAGCTCAGCGGACTGCGCGTGCATGGCCTGCAGCTGGTGAGCTGCTGACATCGGGGCAGAGAGGGAAGCTGGCAGTTCCCGGTAAGGAGCGGCTGTGGGCAAGAAGGGCAGGGAGCACATAACTGATGGGGGACTGAAGGTCTACTCTGAACCAGGCGATAGCCAACCACTTTACATACAGAGGAAACTGAAGCCAAAAAAAGTTGGGTAATAGCCAGTCCTGCAAAATGCCAGCAGTGGAGTTAGGATTCAAACTTCTTAGCCTGGCACTAAAACCTATTACCTCCCTTGGGCAGGACCTGCCCCCATTCCCACCTCCTCTGGGTGCCTCCTCACCCCCTCCCAAGCCCAACTAGACCAATCCCACCATCCAAATTCCTCCTTTCTGCCCTTCACTCATTAGACCTTCCCCATCCCTAACTTCCATCCTTACCAAAGAGCTGGTGACGAAGAACTTCGTTCTCGTGCAGAGGGTGAGGAAGAAGGGGGTTGGGGAGGGTCCCAGCTGGGTAGGGTATCCGGGTAAGGTGAGACCCTGAGGCCAGGGGGTCAATGAGAGGGTGCACCGAGGCAGAGGCTGGAGGGTAGAGAAGAGGAAGGTGTCACCAGAAGGCAGGTTTGGGGAAAACCATGCATGTAGGTGAAGGGAATCCAAGCCTGGGAAGAGAGATGGAAAATCAAACAGAGAGATCCAGAGTGAAATGAGGAGGCACAATAGACAGCATAAGACATTACTAGAGCAGGGACATACTGATGGCAGAGGGCAGATTACAGCTGTAGAGGGATCTGAGGAAAAGAAAAGAGAGAAGTGGACTGCTTAGAGGAGATGGAAGAGGACAGAGAGTTTAGAAAATGAGACAGGAAGAGGACAGAGGATAAGAGAGAGGGAAAGCTCAAGAGACGTTGGAATGAATATGAGTATAAGGCTAGATTGGGCAATACGAAAACACAGTGAAGGGATAGTAAGCTAGGCTCATTATTATCTAGGATGCCCACAACCACAGCTACAAGGCTCTTTCTGAAAAGGCACAGAAATGGGGGAGGAACAGAAAAGACCTCCAGCTGGGAGAAGTCAGCAAGAAGCCACAAGAGTTGAATCCAGAGGAACAAGAAGACAGGTATGTGAGGGGCTCTAATGGTAGAAAGGTGGTGCTCTTTCCAAGATTCCCAGCTTGAACCTCTATCATGGGTGGGATGCTAGATTCTGAAGAGGGTGGGGGTGTGAGGAACAGTCTTTGTGGCAAGGGTAGGATATGAAGGGACAGGCTGGTGCATGACAGGGAGGCAAAGGTCATGGCAGCACTCAAGAGAGAGGCTCATGGAGGACACGGAAGTCCTGGCTTGAGGAACAGAAGAGCTGGGTCACTTGCTAGACGGCAAGGTAGCCCCAAGGAGTGAAGGAAGGAAGTAGGAGTCTCACCTGCATGGATGGCATCCTGCTGGTGGAGGTGCAGGTGAGAGTGGATGTGGGAGTGCTGGTGGTGATGGGGGGTCACATTGAGCATCTGCAGCCGGGCCAGTGGGTCATTGCCCAAGGCTGCCACCCTTTCTGCATGCTGTCTCTCAGCTGCCAGACGCTCCGCATAGGACATGTCAGGCCGCAGGGCTGGCCCAGCAGCCAGTGCCAGACGTTCCCTCTCAAGGGGCCCCAGGCTGGGATGAAAGGGGAAAGGGTGCAGGCCAGGAGGGCCAGGCTGCAGAGCCAGGCCCCCGTGTCGGGGGAAGGGATCCAGGCCTGGCCCAGGAACCCCGTGTAAGGGTTCCAGCTCACTGGGCTTCACCTCGAAGCCAGGCTTGAGGCGATCACGGAGGTCTCGTTCTCGGGCCTCCCGCTCCCTCTCCCGGGCTGCTGGGTCACTGCTGTACAGGGCTGGGACATTGTAACCCAGGAGCCCCGGGTCCACTGCCCCCAGGGGCACGTAGAACGGATGGTTGCGATTGCCAGGAGACATGACGTGGGGCCGGGCATATTCACTGAGAGTGCGCAGGGCCGGAGTGTCAGGACCCAAGTAGGGGGGCACTGTAGCCACAGCGCTGCCCGGCTCAAACGGAGGGCGATGGGGCACAGGGCCGAGAGATGGACACTCCACTGGAGCACGTCCCTCCTGAGCCAACTTCTGCGGGGTACGAAGAAAAGAAGAGTCAGAAGAGCAGTCCTGTAAAAAGGTGGCCGGTCCTAAGCTACTCATTTGCCTCAGCAACTGAATGCAGCCTACCAGGACCTTCCCTAACCCCTTCTCCTAAATAGTGGCTGTTCTTACAGTCCACAGGTAGTCTGACCTGAGCTGTCCTTCAACCAACCCAGGCAGGCAGTCCTCTCGCAGGAATCTTCCCGGTCTCCATTTCCTAGGCTGCAGTCCTTCCTCCCCTCCAAGAGGTGGCGCGATGACGCCCCGCCCCTCGAGCCTCCCAGCGCAGCGCAAAAGGAGAGCAGTAAGGCGGGAGGCGCACGTGGTGACGCACTCACCATGCTCCGTTCCAGCTCGCGCTCCTTCTCGCGCTCCCGCTCTTTCTCACGTTCCCGCTCGCGCTCGCGCTCCTTTTCTTCGCGAGCGCGCTGCTCGGCCTCGCGCCGCACCTTCTCCACCAGATCGGCTCTCTTCTTGGCCAGCTTGGAGCCCTCCAGCGGCACAAAGTATAAGTCGCTGCGCGCGCACGAGTTAAAGCCGCGATCCAGGTGTTTATTGAACCTGCCAGGGCGCGGAGGCAGCAAGTGTTTAGCCCTCGTGAGCGGCTCCGCAGTGACTCCCGCCCAAAGTCAGCATCCGCAGGCTGGGAAGGAGGGGCGAGGGTGCTTTAAAAAGCACCCCATGACTGCAAGCACCCTTCCTTTCGTGCCTCCTGCCTATCTCTGTCACCCTCTTCGTTGTTCCCCATCCCAGTCCCGCCCATGCCCCACTCACCTGGCTGACTGACTGGCGTGGCTGGGTACGTCTACCACCTTGGGAGGGGGCGAGGGGCTGCGGACAGGGGGCACTGGGCTGTCGGGGGTCTCATATTCCTCAGCCGGCTCCTGTTTGATCTGCGTGGCGTTGAGGGGCGGCCCCGAGGCAGGGCCCGCAGGAGGTGGTGGCAGGGATGACAGGCTCGAGGGCCCTGCAGTTGGCAGGGGTGGCCCAGGTCCCACGGTGGGCGAGCCTGGCTTGAAGGTCCCTGGGCCTGCGGGCGGCGAAGCGCCTCGGTAGCCTGGTGGGGTCCCCGTTCGGAAGGAGGGCGGTGACCCCGGCTTGTATCCCGGTGGGGTGGCTGTCTTGTAGGCCCCTGGGGACTGGGCTCTCTTCCCATACGGTGGGGGCCCAGGTGGGGAGGCTGTTTTGTAGCCTGCTGGCGAGGAAGCCACTGTGGCAATGACTGTGGAAAGTGTAGCCGAGGAGGTGGTGACTGGAGGCACCGGTGGGAAAGGGTAGGGCGCCCCTTGGGGGCCCTGGGAAGGGGAGGGGTGTGAACATGGGTAGGACCCTTGAGAGGAGGAAGAAGAGTTGGAAGAGGAAGAAGAGGCTGGGGGGCCATTAGGGCCTGCTTGGCTATAGGACACCTGGCTGTGAGGTGGGGGCAGGTGTGCTGGCCCTGGTGGGTAGGGCCTCAGAGAGCCCAGGGAGGGGGACATGGCATAAGGGTGTGCATGGTGGGAATTACTGCTCTCTAGGGGGTGGGGATATGCTCCAGGTGGCGGGGGCCCAGAGCTACCATGATGCTGTTGCTGCTGCTGTTGCTGCTGCTGCTGTTGCTGGTGGTGATGGTGATGTGTTGGAGCTGGTGGGTGGGCAGTGGACTGTCCTCCAGTGGAAGGAGGGAAGGGGCCTGGGTGGGCATTGCTGTTGGCCAAGAGGCGGCCATAGGGTGGAGGTGGTGGGGGACCCTGGCTCCACACAGCCTGGGATGGGAGAGAAGGCTGAGTATACTTGGGTGGCTGATTAGAAACAGACAAGCTGGTCGGGGGAGGGAAGGAGTGGGGATAACTGGGCAATGCCTGGGAAGCTGCGTATTGGGAGGCAGAGGCAGATGAAGAAGAACTGGCAGAGGAGGCTGCTGCAGAACTACTACTAGAGGATGAATAAGGATACCTCATTGGGGGGGCTGGGGCAGAAGAGGAGGAAACAGGGGGCAGAGGATGGGGTGAGGGAGCAAGAGTGGGGCCCTTCTCTGGGCCAGGAGGAAGTCCACCCATACCCTGCCCCATGGCATGGGGAGAGGGCAGATGCCCAGGTAGTGGCTGGGCCCCCAGCCCAGGAGGAGAGGCTGATGCATTGTTAAGGGGTCTCAGAGCAGGTGGGGGAGGCAGGTTTGGTGTCACGTGGGGGAAAGTGGCTGGTGGTGGAGCAGAGGGTAGGTTTCCACCACCCACTGGAGTGTTAGGCGGCTTTGTTGGGGGAACACCACCAGCCCCAGAGCTTGATATTGAAATGGGAGTAGTAGGTGGGGGGTGCTGCTTACCCCCACTAGGGGCCCCTACTGAAGAGGCAGCCCCTCCCCCCTTGGGACCCATTGGGGGTCCAGACAAAACCCCTCCACCAGCACCCCCAGGATAGAGCTGTGGGTGAGGGGGAGGGGCCCCAGGAGGAGCCTGGAACATCCGAGATGTGGGGGGTTCCATGGGAGCATGATATCCAGTGGGTGTCACAGAAGAATGAGGTTCAAAACCAGGCTCTGGCTGCCGGGGGTTGCTGTCTGGTGGTGGAGGAGAGGGAGGAAAGAGTGGAGGTGGGTGGTAGGGGCGGGCTGGGCCCTGGGACAGGCCAGAAGACGAGTCGGAGTCATTCTCAACACTTCCAGGGCTGTAGATGCTGGGGGACGTGCTTCGGTTATCCTGGTCTATGTCCCTTGGGTCACTGCTGCCATCATCATTGAGGCTCCGCCCATCTAAGCTGTCCAGATCGGAGGGAGACTGTGGCCGAGGGAGCTCCTGCTGCAGAAAAGGGAGGGCCATTTTCCCCTTTCCTTTCTTGCTTCCCCTAGACTTGGGGTCTCCTTGGCAAGAAATCATTTCCCCCTCACAGCACACCACTGTGCCAAAGTGTGATGAATACTCTTACTCAAGCCCACTTTCCTACCATCTCTGGATTCCACCACATTCTCAGTTGCCCCCTAGCAGTTAGTCTGGTTTCCTCCTTGTAAAACCCTGGCCCTTCAAGTGTCCATCTCAGGCACCTTCTCTCTGTCCACAGCTGAACCCAAACCCCTGTCTTCCACCAGCTCATATCTACCCTCCTCTCAACTCCTTTACCCCTTTAACATCCCAGAAACCCCTGGTTCTTAAAAGGACCACCTCTACATTTTCCTTATGATTTATCTGTTCCTTCCAGTAAGACTTCTCACCCTTAACCTCCTGCCCTGCCCCTTCCTGAAAATCAGGACCTAGGAAAGGCTAGACTCTTCCACACTTCCAGTCCCCTTTGACCCTGCCTAGCCAAAGCCCTAAAGATCTGTCTGATATATTATAGACAGGACCACTTTAATAAGTACTAGGATGTGATTTTTCTCTCATATCCCAAGTGAGACTAAAATAGGAATCCAGCACTCAGTGGACTGAGTGCTGGCCTGTGAACCAAAGGGTTGCCAGTTCAGTTCCTGGCCAGGGCATGTGCCTGGGTTGGGGGCTGGGTACCTGTTTGGGGGTGTGTGAGAGGCAACGACTGATGTTTCTTTCCCTCACTTCCCTCCTCTCTAAAAATTAATAAATTAAACCTTAAGAAAAATAGTGAGATTAACAAGAAAAAGGGAATCCTGAATGAAAGAAAGTGTAGAGGAAGGAAAGTCAGAAGATGGGTCAGGACGGCTGCAAGGGTCTCCCACCTCAGTTTTGGTCTTTTTTGGTGCGTTGGTCTCCTCACTCTCACTCTCTGAGATCTCCTCACTGCGGCCCTGCTTGCTGACCTTTGGGGTGGAGGCTTCCTCTACTCGTGCCTTCTGTTAAAGAGAAAGAGAAAATTCTTGTCTTACACCTCCCAAGCCTCCGCCACTACCCTGTGCCAGACAGGAAGTTCCCCCACAACACACACAAACACCCTCAGCCCCAGAGCCTGAGCATCCTGTGGGAGGACCTCGGGACAGAATACCTTGGCTGTCTGCCTAGACTTCTCGGCTTTGCCATCACTGCTGGATGTGCTGACCCCTCCAGGGGAGGCCCGGCCCCTCGATCTCAGTTCTTCCCGGGGCCCAGGGGCCTCTTTCTTCCGTCCACTCCTCATTGACATCTGAGGAATAAGGAAGAAAACAATAAAAAGGTTTTTTTACGTTTCACCTAACTTCAGGATGCACCTTACTTCTGTTCTTTCTCTCCAGGCCCTTCCCCCTAGCTTCCCCGCCCCTAATCTTTCATGTGTCTCAATTAAGCTATCACTCACTGAGTCTTTATTCTGTCGTGTCTTCATTCTTCAGGCTGTGGAGACCCCATTCTCCTCTGCCTGGGCAGCTGAATACAGAAATTTCTCTGCTTCACCCCAAGCTCCCCACAGCTGTGGCCTGGGAAGCAGGAAGCAGGATCTCCAAGTTTCCAGTGTAGGCGCCTGGGACTTGCAGGATCTGTTTTCAGTGAAGCCTGTTAGAAAGAACATCCAAGTCTCCAAATCAGGGAACAGAGTCTGAAAGGGCTACCACTGTGCTTGTCAAGGGGCTGAGCGAGTGGTTCCACGCTAAGCCTTTCGGTCAAGAGGTACTAGCCCCGTAACTCGGCTGGCTCGCCCCATGGGCTACCCAGCTATCTACAAGTGCAGAAGACTCTGCTTGCAATGTCATCTCTTTCATCCCTGGGGAGGGCAATACAACTCAGATGTAGCTAGGAGCCCCCATTCTAGAGATGACACTGTTTTACCCGTCACAGTCCCCAGGAGATACCTGTGCACATGCGCATTCCACAGGGATGCGAAAAGAGGAGCGAAAAGAAACAAGCTCAAGTAGTAACAGAGGAATGAAAAGAAACAAACTCAAGTAGTAACTTATGTATCGAGTACCTTCTTTATGTCAAACCCTCACCTACACAATTTAATATTTACAACCAACCCTCAAAAGTAGGTGTTACTACTCCCATTATATAGGTGAGGAAACTGAGGCTCGAAGATTGTGATTCTGACTTGCCAAATTCATGTGATAATACACAGCGAGGAACCAGTGACGGTGCCAGCATCAAGCCCACCTCTCCCTGATTTCAAAGCCCACGTTCTTTCTTCTATGCTTTGCTATATTCTCATCAGAAGCTGGTGCGATTAGTCCTCAGAAGACCTAGATCAGCCCCAGAGATACAAAAAGAATCTTTTTTCACATCAGAGTAGGTGGGAGAAGACTGCCCCAATCTACACTGCAAAGGCACACAACCCTACCAATCCCAAGACCAAATCCAGGTATCCCCAAAGAGCAGAGCTTCACTTTTGAGAGCGTCATAAAGACCCCCTCTCTAGTACATGGGGTCCCGAAGGCCAGAGGAAAAGGCAGGACTTTTCATGTTGCCGACCAAATCAGCGAGATCAGTGAGCACACAACACAACTTTACAATCTTGTGAACCTATCTGTCACTCGGCTCAGATGGGCACACACCCCTTCTCACAGCTGATCTGTATCTATCCATATCTATATAGTCAGCTATTTTTGTTTGCAGTGGTTTGTATTTCTTGCTAAGTGTCCTATCTTTCAACACTACTGACCATATGATCTTTAGAGAGCAAAAATGTTGTTATTGTTCTCTTCCTTTCGGTGTCCCCCACTGATGGCATGTACACATGTGTGTTCCGTTCTTGTTTTTGATCTTTAAGCTCACCAACTTCATAGGCCTTCTTGGATGAAGTGCTGGTGGTCTCAGTGGGAACGGAGTAAGCTTACCTGCCTGTTCTGAGTTAGGAGGCCTGGCTAGGCAAGTGGCATTTCCACATCCTAGATCATACTTTCCCCAAGGAATACAAAGTAATTACTTCACTCAGTGCCACTGAGCCATACTGAGGCAGGTAGTGAGGGGTGAGCCTAACCTTTCCAGGAAACTTAGTAAGAATTTACTTAGAGTAACAAAATAGCTGGAACAGGGCCCCAGGCCTTTTGAACTTACAACCGATGCTCTGCCCAGTAAACCAGCAACTTTTCCTCAACTACAACTATTACCACATTTTTGTTGTGTAGATTGATTTGAAAACTCAACCCCCAAAATCCAAAGAATAAAACCCAAATAACAAAAGGGAAAAGCAACCCTAACAAAAGTGCAACAATGAGCATTTGTGACTGGTGTGTCTTTGCTAGCCCCTCTAGAGAACAGTGCCCATCTCTCCTCCCCATCACTGACCCCGCTCCCAAGTCTTCCACAGCTAGGTCAGAGAAATGCGGGAATGTCCCTGAGCAATCCTAGTGTGCCCCTCCCCCCACCTCGACTTTCAAAAGCACCTGAAATCTGATAAAACAAGCAAGGAGTAACTTTGAAAGATAAAAACAGTCATAAAAAGGCAGGTAATCCTGGGGCAAGGAGGGGCAGGGCGAGAGCAGTTAGGGTTGTGTCTGAATCAGAGGCAGGTTTTAGCAGCAACAGCTAAGCTACACTCCATCTTGCCCTAGTAGCCAGTCACTGCAACTAACATTTATAGAGCACCTACTGTGTGTCTGGCAACACACTAAGCTGACTCACATTCATTGCCTTACTGCAAAAGGAAAAGGATAAAAGACCAGATTGGGGAAGTGGAAAAGTGAAAACTAGGGAAAGAGTCTCTAAGAACAGAAAAAGAAATTAAGGGAGAAATGTGAGAAGGGTGCCAGAAGGAATACAATACAAGCACAAAGCTTTTCTGGGAAGGGCTTACAGAGTGAATTTCAGGATCCTTGGCCCAGCCCCCACCATCATTCCAGATCTGCCAGACTAACAAACCAGTCCAAAGTGACTGCTAGATGACAATGCAGCCCAGACCAGCAGATAACAATGCACTGGCCTAAGCCTTCAGAGAATCCAGGATTGTCAGGCGCACCTCAGAAATCATCTCATCTGTAACCCCTTCACCTCACAATGACGCCGAGGCTAAGAGAAACAGGTGACTTGCCCAAGGTCACAGAAGTGCAGCCAGGACTAGACCCAAGTCTCCTGGCTCCAGTTCCAGAGTGCTTCCACTGCACCAGGCTATTCCACTGCCCTTACCCCTGGGCCACCCTCACCTGAGACGGGCATGGAAAAGCTCAGGCAGTCCTACAAGATCAGGGAAATAGGTCAAAGGTTAGCTGAGGGAAGGGGTCACTGTGTCAAAAGAGGAAAAGGTTGATTGGGGAAGACGGACTCAGATTAAGAAAATGGAAGAATATCCGTACAAAGAATCAAAAAGACTACTGCATACAAAAAGTCCCTGCTAATAAGAGATAGAGTCAGAAAGAACTACCAAAAGATGGTATAGTGAAGAGAGCACTTCCATGCTCCCACCATGCCTAGGGGGGCAGACTTGGAGAAACACCGGGACTGTCAACTAACACATCTACCTGTGTCCAACAGACTGCTCATGGAAGGGGGTGGGCCCCTGCTAAACCCAGACGCCAGCAGCACCGGCCACGTTCTCCAGAACCCAGACAACGGTCCTCCGGATGTGTCCAAAGTCTGAAGTCCAGTCAACATTCTGAACCCCCACCTATTAGACATCCGCTGGATCGTTGCCATGGCAACGAAATGGCAGAACCTGAACCTCGAGAGTCCATCCCAGGGGTCCATCAGCCAGCCACTCCCCTTCCAGTTGCTAAAGCAACTCCTACTCTCCTATAGTACCCTCAGGGAAGAGAGCTGAAGAGGACCTACCCCAGTAGAAATAAACCCATGCACAAAGGGAAATCTCTGAGCTCAAAATAGTAAATGAAGACAACCCCCCTCCTGCCACAAACCACAGCTAGAGGGGCAGAGGGATGCCCTAGGGAACTGAAGGTGGAGGTGACAACTTGTCTGGCGTGCCTACAACATGGCCCAATTCCCTCCTCGTTTCCACCCTCCCGGATACCCTCTCTCCCTCACTCTCCCGTCAGTGTTCCTCCCTCCATTAGTTTTAAGATGACCCGCGCTACTGGGCCCCAGTGTGCCCCTCTCCGAGAAGTAACTCTGTCTGAAATTGGGAGGAAAAAAAAGACCAGAGGTGACCTGCACTAGGGGAAAGAAAACTGAATCACGAGAGCATTGCCTTCCCAATTCCACTCGGGAACACCTCAGGGTCCTCTCGAAGGTGGGCCCCTGCTCGGTCGTTTCCCCGGGTTCCATTCCCCTCCTTCATCAGCTACAATCCCTCCCCACCTACCACACCCCTTCCCCACTTCCCACTTCCCTTCCCCACAAACCACCCCCAACCTCGAGCTCGGAAACCCGGGTTCTGGGCCTCTGGGGCTTTTCCTGGAGACCTGAAGCCCCACCTCGCTGCCATCTGTCGAATTTCTTTTTGCCTTCGCCCCAAAGCCCCTTCACGGGTATCTCCCGTTCATCCCCAAGCCACCCTCCGCCGCGGGGTCCCGGCTGCCCCCTCTTTTGCCCCATCAGCCTCCTCCGGAGACCCTCCCACCTCCCCCCACACGCCCGATCCTCCGGGTGCCCGGGCCCTCGGCCCTCCGCCCTCCGCGGGGCGCCGGCCCCACTCCGCGCCCCGGCGCCGGGCCCGGCGGAGCCCGCAGTGGGGGGACCCGGCCGGGAAAATAACAAATGGAGGCGGCGGCGGCGGCGGCGGCGGGAGGGGAAGTGGGAGGGTGGGGGTGGGGGTGGGGGTGGGGGTGGGGAGCCGCGGGCCCGGGGCCCGGGCGTGCCCCAGGCCCGCGCGGCCGCAGGTCTTACCTGGCCGGAGCTCGGGACGGCTGGCTGGCTCCGAGCGGGATGCGGGGATCCGGCGCCTCCGGGGGGCGGCGGCGGCCGCTCCCCCGCCCCCCTCTCCTCTTCCCGCTTCAGACGCCGCCGCGACGCCGGCGGCCGCGGCCCCGACCCGCTCGGAGGGCGGCCCCCATCCCCCTCTCCCCCACCCCGGCCCCGATCGCCCGCGGACCCCGAGCGATCCCGACCCCGGCTCCGGCTCAGCCCCTCCCCGGGCCCGCCGCCGCCGCCCCGCGGCCCCCGGAACGCCCGGGCCGCGCCGCCCGCCCCGCCGCTCCGCTCGCGCCCGCGGCCCTCCGCGCGGCTCTGCCCGGCTGCCCGCCGCCGCCGCCGCCGCCCGCGCCCGCCTCGCGCGGCCCGCACTCGCGCTACCCCCGGCCCCCTCGGAGGCCTCCGCCCGCGGCCCCCGCCCCTTCGCGGGCCGCCGTCGCCCTCGCCCCCCCCCGCCCCTCCCCGCGGCCAGCGGCGCCCCCCACTGGGTCCCGGCCCCCCGGCCCCCGGCGCCGGCCCGACCCCGGGCTGCGGGCGGGCTGCGCGGCGCGTCCGTCCGGCGACTCGCACAGGAAAGCGGCCGGCGAAGGGAGGGAGCTCGGGAGAGGGGGATGGGAGAAGGGAGGAAGAGGGAGAAGGAGGGAGCGCGGAGGAACGGGGAGAGAGGGGCCAGGAGGGAGACGCGAGGGAGGGAGAGCTCGGCAGGCTGCGCGGGGGGAGGGGGACGCGAGAGGGGAGGCGCCGCGCGAGTTGGCCGCGGCCGAGGCCGAGGGGGCCCGGGGCGCAGGGAGGGGTTCGCGGGGGCGGAACGTGGGGAGCCCGCGGGCCTGGCACGGGAGAGGGCTAGGGAGGGAGGGGCTGCGGGTTATAGGGGCAGATGTGGGAGGCAGAAGTTTGAGGGCACAGGGGTCTGTGGCGGAGGTGGGGCGGGAGGTTGCGGGTACGAGGCCGAGATTGGGGCAGTGGGGTGAGATTGGAAAGATGGAGCTACGAGGGGGCTTTCGGGGCAATGAGGTGTGTGGTAAGAGATGCAAGCAGCCTGGGTGACAGCGTCCGTGGCAGACATGTCGGGCGGGGGAAGGTTGGGGAGGCAGTTATGACAGAGAATAGGATAGAAGTTTGGGGTTAGAAGGAGGGGAAGAAATTGAAAAAAAAATTAGAGACACATATAGGAGGCTGAGATTTCTGGAAGAGGGTAGAATTTGAGGGTAACGTGTCGGGGAAAGAAAAGGAAATGTAAGAATTTGGGGGTGACGAAGGCAAGCTGGAGAGAGACAAGTTCAGAGACATCAGCTTGGAGTGAGAAAGGGAAGCATGACGAACCTTAAGAAGGGATGACAGAAGTGGAGCCAGATGCATTCTCTAGGGGTCCCTGGGGCTCTGGCGGGGGGGGGGGGGGGGGGGGCTGGAAGACACAGGGGTGGCTGGGCTCTGGAGGTGAGGGGTTTCCAAGAGAGCTGAGGAGGATTTTGATAGCAAGACAAAGTAGTTAGAACGGAGTGGGTGTGGAGGGGTTGGGAATGGGTAAAGAAGACTGGATGGAAATGTAAGATCAACACGGTCTTTGGTGGTAATATGAAAGAGGGAAGGTCGGTGATGCAGAAGACAAGAGAGTGGAAGGGAAAGCAGGAGAAGGAAATGACAGAAATGGGGGTGGGCGAGCTCCAGTGTAGGGAAGAGATTACTTTATAGGAGTGGGACACCATGCTCGGGCCCCCTGTCTGGCGGTGTCTCCTTTGAAGTCATCACTGATGGTACTTTGGGTCCCAGGGAAGGAGTGAGGTGGGGATTCTGGCTCAAAGCATAGCCAGATCCCTAGGTGCCCTCATCCCCCAATCCCAATCATTCTAATGTGGAGACAGTCCCCACCACAGGCCTAAGGCTCTTTCTTCTCCTCCCACGGCTCTCCAAGCAGCCTCTGACACTGTCAGTCTGCCAGCCATTCCCAGTCTTCAGACTTAAAGCCAGCACCCCCAGCAGTCCAGCACCAGTGTCTTCTGGGCTGGCTCCCTGGCCCCACACTAAACTGCAACATCTCCCAGGACAAAGGACGCCAAGACACTGGTTGGTTTTTGGCAGCTGAGAGTGGGAAGGCCAGAGAATGGGAGGGAGGCAGGCTGGGAAATAGGAAGAGCTGGAGCTGGAGTTTGGATTGGGAGCCCTAATAGTTCTCCAGATTTGGGGTGGGGATAGGGTATGTGTGAGGCCAGGCCAGCCAGAGGCCAAGGATGGACCCTGAATGGCAGGATCCCCCCCAACCTTCTGAAAAGGAAGGAGGTTGGCTCTGTAGCAACTCAGTAGATTTTGTCTCATATTTCCTTGGGCCAGGCTCAGCCAAATTCTAGAAATACCCAAAAGCTCTAAAAAGATTCCAAAGCTCTGGGGACCCTGAACAAGAAGGCTTCCTTGGCCTAGGAAGGAGTCACCACTCTTCAATCTCTTGAATTGGCTGGCACTTTACCACCCCATGCCCACCTTCCTTATTCTTTAGGGCCTTCAAAAGCCCAGGCCAGCTCCCTATCTCCCCCCACCCCCCAATGCTCTCCCCCATCCCAGTATCCTAGGATAGCTCCTGCCCCTAAATCCCCACCTCCCTACTTTGCTCCAAGGCTCCTCCTACCCCTCACCCACCTCCCTATTACATTCCTCCTTCCCTCCCTCCCTCCTTCCCTCTCTCTCTCTCCCCCCACTTCCCGGTTCAGTCTCCTGCTGGGCCCTGGCCTGGGCCCTTTCCAATTCCCTTCCAGGTTTGGTTTTTTTGTTGTTACTGGTTTGTTTGTTTGGTTTTTTTTCGGGGGGGGGGGGTTGCTTGTTTTTCACCACTAAGGGATGGATTAGGATGATGGCATATCTGAGCCTAAAAGAAAAATTTAGGCACAGGTTGGAATAGAGGATGGGCGAGTCAGAAGAAAAGCCAGGGCCTACCCTTTCCAGTTCCTCTCCTACCTGAGGGCCAGCTGACAGCTCAGCTTCAAGAAGCACCACACACACACCACCACCGCTACCATCCCTCACCCCAGCTCGCTCTCTGGCCCCAGCCCCCCACAACCCACTGGTCTCCAGGCAACGGCACAAAGGGAAAGTGGAGAGAAGGGCCTAGGAAGCCCTGGCAGGGCTGGCGTAACCCTATCCACCCAGTACCTGGGTGGTGGTGGTGGTGGAGGGCGGGGGGGAGCATGGCTGCCAGAGAAGGCGACTTAGTAAGGAGGGAGGAAAGGGCAGAGGTTAGGGAATGTGGCTCCCACCAGAATAAGCCTGGTACTTTTCTTTAAACCAGAAGGTACTAAAGAAAGGTGAAAATAATGCACCCTAGAGAAAAGATGAATATAATGCACCAAGAGGTACGGAAAAAGTAGCGTGCCCCGAGGGAAACAGAAAAGGCGCCAGGAGAGAAGGGAAAGATGAGATGCCCACACCGAAGCACTGAAACGAAGAGGCACAGAGCAGAGGGGGCAAGAAGTTCTTCCAACTGAAAATGGAGGAGGTGGCAGGGACGCAGGAAGGACAGGGCAGAGAAATGGGTCCTGCCCATGCAGGACTGGAATCTTCTAGTCCTGGAGCTGGGTAGGATGGCAGAGGAAGTCCAGGACCAGAACTCCGAATAGAAACAGAGTGGGAGGCTCACAAAGGGAACAACCTTGAAATTCCTCCCACCCCCCCTTTAGCCAGACTCCGGTATGTTGTCCTGCAGAACCTTGCCTCCCTCTAGTGGCCACAGCTTCCCCCAGCCCCTAGGATCCAAAGTACTGAAGGGGGTCGTCACCCCTGCTTGGTTTCTGGGTTCCCATCTCAATGCTGGGGCTCCATAGGAGCTGAAGCATTGTGTGTCTCCAGCCACACACTAGCACCCTCCTTGAAGGCTGACCCGACTGCAGGGAGTGGAGCCTGTTGAGTAGTTCAGTCTCCAGTTAGCTGGAGGACTGTTTCCTCAGGCCCTCCTCTCCATCCCCTAGTACCATGCTTCCCTGCCCGGCCCCCCGCCTTGCAGGGAGTAATAGCCATGCAATGCTGTCTCACCTCAGAAGCAGACAGGGTTTTGTTTGGGAGAGCCCCGGTATGGGAGCTGCTCTAGTTCACAGATTTATCCCTTCTTTGGGCAAGGCCCTTTGGGAACCTGAAAACACTTTGGACACCTTTCCCCCAAAATGCACATAAGCACAACATTTTTTATAATTTTAATAATTCTTGTGTCAAGTTAAGAACTCCTAATTCACCTGGGGCCAAGCTTGCTGCTGAGAAGGCAGGGGCAAGGCAGACCTCACCTGGCCGGGGTGGCGTAGGCAATGCTGTCTGCTGCCACCTTTGTTCTATTTGTCTTCCTCCTCCTGTGCCTGTGCCCTCCCCGGCTCTGCTATCCAGTGTCACCGACTGCCTTCCCGGTGCTCCCCTCACACGGACTACAGTGAGACTCCTCAGACACAACAATGCACTGTGATTCAGACTTTAATGGTGGTGCTCGTTTCAGTGCCACAGAGGTGTGGAGCGTGGCACAGGGAGTGAGGCGTTGCTCTGGTGCAGCTGAAGGAGGAACGGGGAAGGCAGAGCCGGGAAGAGGTCTGGGGAAGAGCCCCCCGGTGCACAGCCCCACCTGTGGCCCCAGCCAGGCTTCAGAGAGGGGTGGGTACACACAAAGGGACCGCCAGCAGGGCCCTTTCCTGTTAGCCTTGGCATTCCAGCAAGACTTCCCATCCCAGGCCATCTCGGAATCTACAGCCACATGAAATACAGACACTAGTGCCCCCACCTCCAGTTTTTAGCCCTGGAGTTATGGGGAAATGATTGATTAATTAACAGGATGGGTGAAAATAAATAAACAAACAAACAACACACTGAAACCTTAGGCCAGGCACGACCAGGAGCCAGCACCTCCCTCCACCTCCGCGCCACGCAGTGCCTGGCTCATCCGCAACGTGGAGAACACATGGAACCGACACAGATCACAAGTGATGCGTGGCCCCTCTCCAGATGCCTCAGCCACCAGCCCTGATGCTCCCATCGCAGACCCTGCTCATCCTGCCATGGACCCCCTTGTGATCCTCGGTCCTGTGGCCAGTCTTCGAGGGGAGAGAACGGGAAGGAAGGGGCAGTGAAGAGTGTGGAACCCGAGGGGGACAAGCAGAGACAGCAGGGGTGGGACAAGCCCAGGAGCGGCGCAGCAGGTCAGCCGGGGTGTCCGAGGTGAAATACCGCAGAGCAGGACGGGAAGGGGCTCCGGGGTGATGGGAGGGGGTCCCAGGCTCCAGGCAGGCAGAGGGATCACAGCACGCTGGGGTTGCGGAAGTTGTGTCCCGCGAAGCGTGCTTCATCTCCCAGCTCTTCCTCAATTCTGAGAGAGATGAGCCGGAAAGGAAATGTCAAGTAGGCGGCTGCAGGAGGCCCCCGGGTCTCCAGGCACCTCACAAGGCCTGCTCCCGAGGCCCAGCCCCAGCGTGGGCGTTCCCCGGCTTTCCCACGTGACCTGCAGGATTCGTCCAGCAGGCCACCAGTCAACCCATCTTTCAATCTTTTCTGGATTTCTACTGGTCGGGGCACTGGAGAGGGGACAGTGGGCAAACAGCTTTTACCCCTGAGCCCTGGCTCCCAGTCCCCAGGTTCCCTCACCTCATGAGCTGGTTGTACTTAGCCAGACGCTCAGAACGGCACGGGGCACCAGTCTTGATCTGAAACACCCAGAGAGACAAGCAGCTCAGCAGCTGTGCCTTCATTCCTTGAAAGGAAACTTACAGTCCCTTGAAATTCCCCTGACACCTTCAAACACCTGGAAGGAGACACCCACCTGAGCCTAGAACCCACCCACTGCACAAAGATCTCCTTTGCACTCACCTGACCTGTGCACAGCCCCACCACCAGGTCTGCGATGAACGTGTCCTCAGTCTCTCCTGAGCGATGACTCACCATGACTCCCCAGCCATTCTCCTGGGCCAGCTTGCACCTGTATGGATACATCAGCACTGACCGCCAGCCCCTCGCCCTGGGCACTCTCTTTCCAGCCCCAATGTTGGTCTGTGTCAAGAAATAATCTGGCCCTGCCTGGTGTGGCTTGGGGGATTGATCACTGGCCTGCAAACTGAAAGGTCACCTATTCGCTTGCCCGTCAGGGCATGCGGGCCAGGTCCATGGTTGGGGGCAAGAGGCAACCAATCGTATCTCTTGCTCATTAAGTTTCTCTCCCTCTCTTTATCCCACCCTTCCCCTCTCTGAAAACAAACAAACAAACAAATAAATAAAATGGAGAACCTTGGACCCCTCCCTTAGAAAAGAAGTTTCTGGAGGGAAGCCCTCTGGGAGGGGAGCAGAGGCTCCGTGATGGAGAGAGCAGAGCTGAGGGCTCTGAAGGTGACTCCAGGTTCCCCCGTTTGCTTCAGCGTAAATGGGCGGGATTAGACTTACAGCCCTTGCAGGAGGGGTCCTGGGGAACAGGGGCTGAGCAGGAGAGAACCGGGAGGCACTCACGCTTGGATGGCTTCAGTGACCGAACCGATCTGGTTGACCTTGAGCAGCAGACAGTTGCAGGCCTTCTCTTCCACTGCCCGCTCGATACGCTTTGGGTTGGTCACTGTCAGGTCGTCACCCACAATCTGTATCCCTACATTGGCTGTGAACTTCGACCAGGCAGCCCAGTCATCCTGGTCGAAGGGGTCCTCAATGGAGACCACTGCAGGGAGAGTGGCGAAGGGGCTGTTGACCCTCCCTGGGGCTCCGTGCCAGGTGGGCATGATTCCCTGAGATGGTCGGATGCCCCGGCCAACTGAGCCTGCTCCTCTTGCCCCACCCCCATCCCCAAGTAAGCCTGCCCCAACTGATCCTTACCTTGATTCATTCTAAAGCTTTCAAAAAATAAGGGTTCAGAATCTCTCTCACGACCTACCTGCATTTCCATATTTTCACAACCAGGCAGCCCTTCCTCATGACTAATCAAAATCCTTCATTCTGCAACTCATATCTGAAGCCTCTGGTAGACCTGAAGGCTGATTCAGTTCCGCATCAGCCTTCTGTTCACACATCGTTCCCAGATCCACTGAGCATCCCCAACTTTATCCACCCTAAATGCTGAAATGTGCTTGCTCCCCACCAGGTCCAGTCATGCTCTCAACATCCCTGGTTTCTTCCAAAGCCTTCCCCGTGAACCCAGTAGCTTCAGCGCACATGACTTGAATCAGAATCCAAAGCAGATGGAGCAGATCCATCCCAGGTACCTGCACACTTACACCACATACAAAGCCTTGGCTCTGCAGGAGGCTTCCGCATCCCATCCCTCTACTGGGCACCTGAGTCAGCACCCAATAAGGTCCAGAGTTGCCCCAACACATCCCCGCTGGCCCCCTGCCGGCCCCCTGCCCTCCCCCACACCCGCCTTGCTCTCACCAGGATAGTCCCTGACAAAGTCCTGGTAGAGGGACCCCAGCTGGTCCCCAGTGATGTAGCGGGAAGGGTCAGCAGGAGACTTGAAATCCAAGTCGTATTTGCCGTCACGATAAAACTCTGAGGCAGCGACATCCATGCCGATGACAATCTTTTCCGTGTAGCCCGCCTTGTCAATGGCTTCCTTCACCAGTTCCAAGGCTAGAGGTGAAACGCAGTGAGATTATTAGCAGGAAGGGCAGACAAGGAGGAATGTGGGAAAGGAAGAGATTAAGGGCAGTGGTAGAGGGCTTGATGTGCGGACGCAGCTAAGGCTCTCCCTGGGGTTATCCTCAGGTCTGGAAGGAGCAGGCCATCTTCCAGGAAGGCAGAGGAATAGGCTTATATTAATAAAAATGCTTTTTTTAATAGCTGTCACTTATTGAGGGCTAACTATGTCACCTTAGTACTTCACATATAATGATCTCACACAATGAGCCCTGGCTGGTGTGGCTCAGTAGATTGAGTGCCAGCTTGTGAACCCAAGGGTCGCTGGTTCAATTCCCAGTCAGGGCACATGTCTGAGTTGCGGGTCAGGTCCCCAGTAGGGAGCATGTGAGAGCCAACTGATTAATGTTTCCCTCCCTTTCCTCTCTCTAAAAATAAACAAACAAAATCTTTAATCTCCACAATGATGCTATGAAGTAGATGTTGTTGTTAGTATTCCCATCTTACAGATAAGAAAGACAAAGCATGGAGAAAATAAGTGAGAAAGATCATCAGCCAGTAAGTCTTCAAGTCAAGATCCAAACGCAGGCAGTTTGGCCTCAGAACCTTAACTCTTAGCCACTGTGGTATTGTTTCTACTCACCATGCAGTTTCTCCCCTGGCAGAGAAAAGTTAAGGGTCCTTGGGGCCTCAGAAGCTGGGGTGAGGTGGGATAGATTTGAAGTAGATTACCTGGAGTTCAGTGTGTCTCGTCAAACTGAGAACCCTTTGGAGTTACAGGCTGGGATGGATCCCACAGGTGACCCAGGTCACCTTCCAGCTCTCCCAGGAGCTCCCGAGAGAATTTACAGTTGCTAAGGAAGCCGGCTGGGCGGGTGACGACTGTTCTCCTAGGCCTGCGTGTGGATTCGGCAGGCCTTCTGGAAGCCACTCCAAGAAGTGCCACCTCGGAGAGCTGGCAGGAGTCAAGGACCATCCACCCAAACTCCTCAGGATGTGGCGAAGCGTGCGCCCCCCTCCCCCACTCCACCGATGGCCCAGAGCTGGGAGTAAGGCTCCTGGTCTCACCTTCACTGTTCTCCAGGATATTGGGGGCAAAGCCACCCTCGTCTCCCACATTGGTGGCATCCTTGCCGTACTTGTCCTTGATGACCCCCTTGAGGGTGTGGTAGACCTCCGCCCCGAGTCGCATGGCGTCACGAAAGCTCTCCGCGCCCACTGGGAGGATCATGAACTCCTGCATGGCCAGCTTGTTGCCGGCATGAGAGCCTCCATTGATCACATTGAAGGCCTGGGAGCCACAGGACAGAAAAGCCACTGAGCGTTTGCCTCTCCGCCCCTGGGAGTGTTCGCCCAAGATCCCAAACTTCCCCCAGCTCCCCAGACTCTGAGCCTCATGTCCCCGTTCCTTTCTCTTTAGTCCTTTAGTCGCCCCAATCCCTTTGCCTTCCGTGAGTCTTCCCAAGGTTCCATGCGCCCCCTGCCCCCACCCTGGGAAAGGCACAGACGTGGCGCGGTGCTCACCGGCACAGGCAGGATGAGGTCTGAGTTCCCAGCCAGCTGAGCAATGTGGCGATATAGGGGCAATTCCCGCTCAGCTGCCCCTGCCTTACACACAGCCAGGGACACACCCAGGATGGCATTGGCGCCAAACTTGGCTGGGAGATTATAGAGAAAAGCACTGAGCAAAAATATCCCCTTCCCCATCCAGCCCTTGCCTCCACCCACAGTCTGCAAAGGAGCCAGGAAAGGAGACGCCCCCTCCCTCCTCTCCTGCAACATCTCATCCATTTTCCCCTGAAATAGCTCGTCAGTTGCGGGGAGGTGACAGGAAAGGGCAGAGAGCTGCACATGTTTCTAAACATCCCAAGACCAGGCTGTCTCATGCCAACCCCCTTCTCTTCATGCTGCAAAGTTCTTCCTCTGTCTGATGTCTCTCCGCCACCACCACTGCATTAAACTCATCTTCTGCTCTGATTCTGGGGGCGGAGGGGAGAAGTCCTTCCTCAGGAAGGCCCCACAGCGCTGGCCCCCTCCGTTCTCTGGCTGCTCCATACATCTTCAGCCTCCCCACTTTTTCCCTGGCCCCTGCTTACATTTGTTCTCAGTCCCATCCAACTGCAACATCAGATTGTCCAGCTTCTCCTGCTCCACCACCGAGAGACCCTGCAGGCAGAGCCACCATCACGCAGGGCCAGAATGGAGCTGGGCCCTCAGACACAGGGCCCCCCTTCGCACAGGCTCACATCCGGCCAGGGTCCAACCGGGTTCTTGTGACAGTGGCCTGTCGGGATCTGGGGACCTGAGCCCTCACGGGAGCAGAGACCAGTAAGGGGTCCCACCCTTCCCTTGGTAACCATGATTCCCAAGGGGTGGGCCTTTCCCCCCCCCCCCCCCCCCACTCATCCCCTGACCCAGGATGCCTTCCAGGACCCTGGTCCTGCCTCCCCCAGCAAAGAGTGAGCCTCACTGAGCTGATGAGGGCTGGCGCAATGATGGTGTTGATGTGGTCCACTGCCTTCAGGACACCTGGGGAGAGGCAAAGAGGCCAGGCTAGGTCAGGCCAGAGGTGCCAGAAGAGAAAAGGCAGGGAAGGAGTGCAAACAGAGCCTTGGGGGCTGAGTGAGGTGGGAGTATTAGGATGAGGGGTAAGAGAGCTTGGAAAGGAGAGAGGGCCTCACCTTTGCCTAAGTACCGCTGTTTGTCCCCGTCCCTTAGCTCCAGGGCCTCATAGATCCCAGTGGAGGCCCCACTGGGCACCGCAGCCCTGAAAAGACCTGGGAGAGGAACATGGAGTGAGGAGGAGGAGAGAAAGACAGTACAGGAACAGGGGTCCCATTAGCACTCCAGGTCTAAACTTCTGCCTGTCACATCCAGCCCTCTCCCCACACAGCTCCTAATACACAGACACACACAGAGACACACACACAGCTCCCTGATGCACACACACACACTGCTTCCTAGAAAACACACAGCTCCCTAATACACAAAACATAGTGCCCTAATGCATACACCATACGCTGCTCCCTAATCCACACACAAACACACACACACACACTGCTCCCTAGCACACAATACTGTTCCCTGACACACACACACTACTCCCTAGTACACAGGCGTGCAGCTCCCTAATGCACAACTACTCTAATACACACACACACTGCTCCCTACCACACACTCCTATGTGTGTGTGTGTGTGTGTGTGTGTGTGCGCGCACGCGCATGGCTCCCTAATACACAACTATTCTAATATACACACAGCTCCCTAACACACACATGCACAGTGCTCCCTGGCGCACACACATAGGCATGCATACAGCTCTCTAATACACAACTACACTCTGATACACACACTGCTCCCTAATGCACACAAGCACACACAAAGGCAGATGCACAAGCAAAGGCCTCCTCCTCCACTCCACTGAGGCACTGAAGTCATGCATTCACACACATACACACACAAACACACACACACGGGCGCATTCACAAACATGCAGCGGCAGGGCATGCATCACACACTGAACTAGAACACGGAGGCCTGTGTAGTCTAGCTCCCCTGGACAACAGGACCCACCCCCCACAATCCAGGCTGTGGGCCTGGCCCAGCACCCCACCCCTGCTGGGAATCAAGGAAACTTCCCATCCCAGGCCTGGGCAAACCCAGCACTGGGGGGTGCAGTTGCGGTGGGGGTTGAGGGGCTGTGTTCAGGTCCAGGCCGCGCTCAGTACCTTTGGCCGTGTGGAGATCCACCTCCACGGTGGGGTTTCCACGGGAGTCCAAGATCTCCCGGGCCCAGATCTTCTCTATCGACATGATGGCTGGGATCTCCTTGGGTGAAAGGGAAGTGAGGAGAAAGGTAAGAGGCTTAGAGGGGCGGAGCCTGAGATCAGTGGGAGGGGCCAGAGGCTGGGAAGGATGGGAAAGAGGTTACTGCAGTGGGTGGGGGGTGGGGAGGAGCAGGCTGCTGCCCTCGGCAGTGGAGGCTGTGGAAGGGATTCCCCCCACCCCTGCCTCGGGGAGAGGAGAAGGTCACTGCAGTGGGAGGCGGGGTGACACCCAGCGTCGAGGTGGGAGGACACCGCAATGAGGAGTCGAGGGGCCCAGCAGGGGTTCCCTCATCCCCTCAGCCGCTTCGGCAGCCAGCTGGTGGGGTTCCCCCAGATCTCCTCCGAGCGGAATGGCTGCCAGGTTTGCCTTTCCCGTTGAAGCCAGGAAGAGGATGGGTAGTCTAAATAGCCCAAGCCTTTCCTGCCCAGCCCCTCCCCCCATGCCACCCAACTCAGCCCAGGCCCCAGCCCCTGTCCACACAGATGTGCAGCAGAGAAGTCAGGCGAGGGTCCTGGGGAGGCTCGCCGTCCCGGGTGTCACCGGGGGAGGGGAGGGGGAGGCGGCAGGGTTGGGCCGGTCCTCCAGCTGCCGCTGGCCAAATTCCCCGCTCGCCGCCCGGAGCGGGGCGCCGGGGGGCGGAGTGGGAGAGAGGCAGAAGTCCGGGGATGCTGCGGAAGGCTGAGAGCAGCCATCTCCCCAGATGCAAATCCGAGAGGATGTGCGCGGATAAAAACGCACGGCCGGGGGAGACCACGAACTTCGTGTCGACGGAGCCCGAGGCGGAGCGCGGAGCGTGGGGAGAGGGGGAGGCCAGGGTGCAGGTGTGGCGCCCAAATGAGGAGGGGGTGACAGCCAGAAACCCGGAGGAGTGGTCCGGGCAGACGGGGAAGGAGGGCGCGGGGGAGGCGCGGGTGACAGCAGGTGCGCAGCGCCCGGGGGAGGGATGCGCGCGGGCCCAGGCAGCGGGGCGGGGGCGGGGCGGCCAGGGGATGCGCCGGAGGGGTGCAGGGGCCCGGCCGGGGCTTCACCTCGGGGCTGCAGACTCAGGCGGCGGCGGCGGCGGCGGCGGCGCAAAGCGAGCGGGAGTGGCGGCGGCGACTGCGGCTCCCGGGCGGGCGGGCGGCGGACGACGGACGGGGGAGGCGCCGATAGGGCCGGGCGGGCGCATGTGACCCGGAGCCCCCGATGAGTCAGGAGCGCGGATGGAGGCGCGCGTAGGAGCGCGGGTGGGGGGCCGACAGGGGTGTAGTGGGGGAGGGCTGGGGGCGACCAAGAGCCCGCCTCTCCCGGCGCCCACGCGAGCTCCTGCCCACTTCTCGACCCCCCGGGAAGTAGCAGGCACAGGCTCACCGAGGAATCTGCGTCCTGAAGCCGCTACAGCCCGGGAAGCCCCCGACAGACTCCCCATCTCACAAACCCGGTCAGACACAAGAGTATCCAAATGTCTCTTTATTGGAACCAGAGCGGTTCTTGACCCCGCAGCCCGCCCCGCAGCCCCTCTGCGGCCAACTCCACCCGCATATCCCCTGGGCCGGTCCGGGCTTGGCTCCTAGCAGACCTGCCTGAAGGGTGCCGGCTGCCCGGCTCTCGGCAGAGCTCAGGCCCTCCGAGCCCGCTGCCCCGGTGCCCACAGAGTCTGGGCTGCAGGCGGTGATGAATCCCCAGGCCTGGGGCAAGAGAGGGCGTGCTCTGTCTCCGCCTGAGGGTGTGCGGTGGTGACCCCTGCTGACGGAGCCTTCTCAGGTCTTGGGGCCAGTACCTCTGATCCCCTGGAGGAAGAGGACAGAAATAAACCCTGTGGGCCCAACTGCATCCTCAGCGCTGCCTCTGCCCCCATCTCAAGTGCCCAGCGGCTACACGTTCCTGGGCGCATCTCCCCGGGCTCTTGCTGCCTCACCCTGCCCTCCTTTCTTCCCCCAACCGTGTCCTGTTATTTTTAGCTTCAGGTTTTTAGTGCAGGATCCTTCTCTTCCGCCTTCTCTGCTAGGCTCGGCTGCATTCCTCAGGCGCCAATGACCACCTCCCTCCCGCCCCACCACCACTGTCTTGCCCCAGACCTGGCCCTTCCAGCTGGCCTTCACTCTAGGTCCGGTGTGGCTGTGCACCCCACACCAGCACCTCTGTCTGCCTGCCCAGTTCTTTTCACTCATGCTTCTGGCTTCCTGATGTATCTCCTAAGCCTTTTCTCAGCCCCAGGATCCTGGGTCCTGCTGGCTCTTTCTCCTCACTCTGAGACACCCCTCGACTCCTAACCCTGATCTCTCCCTGGGTGCTCCTTGCCTTTCCCTTCTTCGCCCACCTCCTTCTATAGCAACTCCTTTCTCCCCCTATGTGCCAGGCCCTTGGCCTCCTCTTCCTGCCTCCCTGCCTCCATGCCGGCTTCCTTACTATCCTTGAAGGCCAGAAGAATTGCTGCTACGTCGGTGGCTACTCCGGATCCTCATAGTGCTCAAGCTCGGCCTCCTGCTCCTGCTCCTGCTCCTGCTCCTCCTTCATCCTCTGACGAATCTCATTAGCCTCAGACCGATCCTCCTCCTCGAAGAACTCCTTGTCCAGACGTTCCAGCTGGGGCATCTGCACCAGGGCCTCCTGGCGGTAGTCGTTCTCGTCGGTACATGGGTTGTCCAGCAGCACCAAGGCTCGAAGCTTGGGCAGGTCCCGAAGCTTGGCAAACTCCTGCAGGTTGCTTATTAGATTGCCCCTGCCAGTATGGTCAGGAGGGGTTCACTGGGCTTTGGAGGCCAGCTGCCAGGAATGGGGTCTCTAGAGGACTCTACCCTGGGCTCCACTTTCCCTAGAAACACTCTCTGTATGGATGGGCCTGCCTAGCATTGACAAACTTGCTGCAGAGATGCTGTCCAGCCCCAATCCTGTCCCTTTTCTGCCCTTTGAGGAATCCCTAAGTACCATATTCTATTCTATAATGTGTCATATTTATCTTTTGAAGCAGCAAAGCTAGGTCACAGCCCTGTCTTGCAGATGGGGAGCAGGAGGGAAATCTCCTTTGCAGGGACAGACTTCTGTGTCAATGACAACCAATCAGAGGTTGGAAGATAGGACTTGGGCCGGTGGAGAAGGAACTGAGACTGAAGCTCGAGGTGGTGGATGCTATGTTGGTGCTCCCCACCGAACAGAACCTAGAGATAGGGATGAGCTGGGACCTCCCAGCCTAAAGAACAAACTTCATCTCTTAATATGTGTGCCTCATTACACGGTATTGTGTGTTTATTTTCGTGTTCGTGCTTCAAGCCTTTATAAAATCAGGTTTCAGTGTTTCACCTTATCTCAGCGGAGGTGCTGAACCTCTCGCCGCATTTCTCACTGGGAGCACTGCGTGCACGTTGTGCTGGGCTGCCCTGTGCTTCGCTGGAGGGTGAGCAGCTTTGGCCCCGGGGGCACCTCTGAGTCATTGAGACAAGGCATCTCCCCGGCACTTACTTCCAAACCGCCCCAGGGAACAGTCACTGAGAAGGGTCCACTATCCCTGTTTAGACTATTAACAGGAAAACAGAAGTCCCTACAACCAACCAGACCGATGTGGCAGAGCTAATTAGCAAGAGATTGCTCCATGAATTAAGGTTGGAGTTGGGGTTCAAGGTGATACCACTTCTCCCTACTTGGAGATTCTGTTTCCATTGCCAGCCTTGACTGAGGAGGCCCTGTTACTAAGGAGGCAGTTTCCTTACATCTTTGCTTAATGAACACACATAAAATCCTCCCTCAGACAAGAGGGGCTGGAAGAAAATGCCCCTGGCCCCTAGTGCCTTTCCACCCAGAGATTTCCTTTCAAAGATTTTTCTCTGCTCATATCTGAGCACATCTTGTGTGCTTGTGTTTTTTGTTTTGTTTTGTTTTGGTTTGTTTTTCATCAGTAAGGGGGCCTTCCAGGTGGGACTCAGGATAAGAGAGGCAGAAAATGGGAAGGGGACTTGGGTTCAAGAACATGGAGAAGCAGAGTAGAAACTTATGTGGCTTAACACCAAAAAAATAGAACTGGAGCCAGTCCGAGTCTCTCCAGCACAGGGACCATCTGGGTTCCATTAGGTATTCCTGAAACGCAGTACAAGGCCTGATACGTAGCAGGTTCTCCATAACTGTGGAGTGAATGCATAAGGATTTGGGGGGTCTCAGACTCTAAAGATCTTAGTGTTGCAATTACAGCTGAACGCAGAAGAAAGTAGGGAAAGGAGGGATAAGGATCAGGATGGAGGATGAGTTGAGAATCTTGAAGTGGGCTAGGATTGGGAGACTGGGGCCAGGGAAGAACACAGGGTCAAAAGCTGCTCCTGGTCGGGTGTAGGAGCAAAGTGGGGCCTGGAGGGGGTGCATACCTCAGGTTGAGGTACTGCAGTGATTTCATTTCCTTGGAGAAGCCGCTCAGAGTTTCAATCTGGTTGTCTCGAAGGTGCAAGCTAGTGAGATTACTTAGGTACTCCAAGCCTTCCACCTTCCTCAACATGTTCTGTGCCTAGACTCCAGGATACAGCAGATATATTGGGAGAGGGGAGAAGGATAAGGAAGGAAGAGAAGTCAGAAAGAGCTGCAGCCCTGCTGGTGTGGCTCAATGGATTGAGCAGTAGACTCCAAAGCAAAGGGTTGCCAGTTCGATTCCCAGTCAGGGCACATCCAGGTCCCCAGTAGGGGTTGTGGAAGAGGCAACCACACATTGATAGTTCTCTCTCTTCCTCTCTCTCCCCCTCTCTCTAAAAATAAATAAATAAAATCTTTTTTAAAAAGAGAAAGAGATGCAGCAAAAGAGGAAATCTAAGAGGTAGATAGAGAGGGGTATAGGAGGGGAGTGGAAGGGGATAGAGATCAGTGATACAAATAAAGAAATCCAAGAAAAGCATGGCTGGTGTGGCTCAGTGGATTCAGTGCCTGCTTGTGAACCAAAGGGTCGCTGGTTCAATTCCCAGTTAGGGCACATGCCTGGGTTGCGGGCCAGGTTCCTGGTAGGGGCCATGCCAGAGGCAACCACACATTGATGTTTCTCTCCCTGTCTTTCTCCCTCCCTTCTCCTCTCTCTAAAAATAAATAAATAAAATCTGAAAGAAAGAAAGAAAGAAAGAAAGAGAAATCCGAGAGAAGCTGCCAATCCAGACAAAAGTCAGCAGTAACCCCCTACTGACTGCTCATCTCACCAAAGCCGCCTCTGATTAAGGAGGTCATGCTTCAACCCACCCCCAAGTCTAAGAGCCCCACTGCTCTACTGAGGAGAAATGACTTCAACACCATGCTGGAATGAGGAAGTTGGAAAGTCTAAATGACTAAACATTTAAGTGGCCTCCTTAACCTGATGCCTGTACCCCAGTTATGGCACATTATGCAAAGCAGACTATTTCTGTATTACCCTGTATTATGTATTATCAGCCCTGCTATCTGGTCAGCAGCTTGTCTGCTTTAACTTCGCATCACCACAGCATCTGGCATCAAGTAAGGGCTCAATAAATGGTACCAATGATCATTATGATGATAAAGCTAGTAGCTGAGCCTACTAGAAGCCAGGCATCCTGGCCCCCAGGATAGTGCCCTCTTCCCTGCACCAACCGCCCTCTGACCCAGCGAGCTACCAGGAAGAGGTTCTTCAGCTTGGGAAGGTTGAGCCCCATTGTGCTTTCCAGTTGGTTCCCTCGAAGCTCCAGTGTGTGTAGGCTGATCAGTTTCTGGGGGTCCAGACCTGTCACCGTTTGGATTTGGTTCCCTGAGGAGCAGGAGGGTGTCAAGAGCCCAAAGGGCCACTCCAAAATGTTCAGCAGCAGAGCCTCCGTTTTGGGAGACTCTGCATCCTTCTTTCCCTCTAATGTTGGGTAGATATGAGGAGAGACAGGTCCAGGTTTAACACCTTCCTCAAGTCTTTGCTCAATTATCAGCTTTTCAATGATGCTTGTCCTAACTAGCCCGTTTGAAATTGCCACCTGTGCCCACCCCCTCATTTCTTTTACCCTGATCTATTTTCTCCATGACACATATCTCCTTTCGACTCAGTGTATAAATTTATTTACTGTGTTTATTGTGTTCATTGTCCGTCTCCCCCACCTAGATTGTACACTGCATGACAATAGGGGCTACTTATTTGTTCACTGTTTTCTCTCCATTAGAGAGAAGTGCCATAACGAATCACAATGTATCTGAATGAATAAATGAGTGAATACAAATTGCTGTGTGGCACAGCCGAGGACCACATTGCCCACCCCTGTTGGCCCCAGGCTAGGAAGGAAAGAATCTGTGCAGCCCATCCTAAGGACCTACCTTTGAGATTCAGGATGCCCAGAAGAGGATGAGAGATGCCCTCAGTGTCCGTGATCTGATTATAGGCAAAACTGGCAATCTGCAGGTAGGGCAGTTCATTCAGCTGGGCACTCCGAAGCCGGTTGCCATCAGCCTTGAGCCAGAGCAGGTGGGTGAGGTGATTGAGTGGAGACAAGTCTGTCAGATGGTTCTCAGAAATATCCACATAACGCAGATGGATGTAGTAACGCAGCAAAGAGATGTCTGTCAGATCTCTAGGAGATGGCAGGGGCCAAGGTTAAGGTAAGAATCCAGCAAGGGCTGGCAGAGGTGCTAAAGCAGAGGGCCACATGGAGATGGTTTATAATGGGGAGAGGAATGAGTGATGGATGGGAGAGGTGAGGGGAGAAGAGAAGGTAGGTGGGTTCTTAATAGTGGGCAGGGATCTTGTGTCTGTGAAGGGCTGAGACCTTACATTCTGAAGGACAAGCGAGGGAGTCCAGTAGGAGCCCCACATCCCCTCTCACAGCCTCCAATCCCCCGGGCAGCGCTGACACAGGGAGACTCAGAGCTCCTAAAAAGTAAAGTCTGTCCTTCCCTCCCACTGGACCAGGATGAGAGCGATCCAGACTCTCAGCCAAAACACCCAGGAATGAGGATGAGAAGGAAGATTGAGCCCCACAACCTCAGTCCTCTTCTGCACCACGCCCCCAAACGCACCTTTCTTTAACCTCCAGCTTGACATAAGCATGGGCCAGTCCATTTCCAGTCTTACAGAGCAAAGAAAGCCCTTCCTTCATCATGTCCTCCGTGAGGGGGTTGAGAATCCACTGCCGGAGGAAGCAGAGTCAGGCACCCCTTTCCAGCCCAACCCTGTCCTTAGCCCCAGGACCCCTCCCTTCCCTGCTCTCACTTCCTCAGAGCCGCCTTCCTCCTCTTTCCTGTCATCCTCCCACTCCTCTGTCTCCTTCTCGTCGTCTTCCCTTTCCAGATCTTCCTGGTCTGGCTCGAAATCTTCCAGATCCTCTTCATCTGACATCTTTCTTCCCTGCTGAAGGCTCTGGAGTTTGATCAAGCCAGGTCCTGGTCCGGAGAAAGAAGGTCTCCTCAACGTCTGCCCACCCTCAGCTCCCTCACCTCCATTGATGGGGCCGGCAGTATTACCCATCACCTCTCCTCTCTTTCCCAGCTATGCTTCTTTCCTCATCCCTATGAACATCTCGTTTTGATTCCCAGCCTCCATATTTCCCACCAAGGAGCCCTCTCTCAGGATGCCTTTCCAGGCCCCTGAGACCCAACTCTCCTTCAGCAGCTCATCTCCCTGTTTCCTGGGTGACCCTCCTCAATTCTTCCCACCTCTCTTACCGACCCCTCCCCTTGCCTTGCACTCCTAACCCCAGCCCCCGCATTTCTTCTAACTCTCCCATCCTGCTTAGCCCCGTTTGCCTGTCCCCTCGGGGACAAGGACACCAGCCCGACGCAAGTCTCCAATCCTCCCACCCAATCCCCCTTCGCAGAAGGGCGCAGACTCTGGTTCTGTTCAATTACAAGCAATGCTGGAGAGGGTCCTGGCCCTGAGAGTGCAGGGTTGTTTCGGAAGGGCGGGAAGAGGGAAGAGGCGTCGTGTGCTGTGGTTATGGCAACGGAGGGGCGGGGCACTGGCCGTCCGCAGTGGACGACCGTTGGGAGAAGAGGCCCGGGCTAACTGAACTGGATCGGTGGTTGACAGGTTGCAAATTCCTTCTCTCAAACCCGGGAACCCGGTGAGGGATTGGCCAAGGGCCTAAGACAGGGGGCGGGGCTTAGAACAGAGCGGAGGGTAGGGTTGGGGGCGGGGCTGTCCGTTACCTGAGACCTTAAAGGGGCCGGACTTCCCCAATGCAAAGCGCTGTGAAAGCAAAGGAAACTCATCCCCTGAAGCAACAGGCGGGGAAAGAGCAGCAAAAATACCAAGGCAAGTGGACTGATTCCCGGCTTCCCTCCTACCTAACCTCCCCCACCCCACCCCGCCCCTCACACACACACCGGGCCCGGCCTTTCGTTATTTTCAGATACAGCTTTGGAATGGAAGAAGCCCAAGCCCAAAACGACCTGAGTTGGAGTCCTGGCAAATCTGTAGTTTACTAGCAACTTACCTAAGACTCCACTTTCTCATTTGTAAAAGAGGCTTAACTACACCAACTGCCAGAGATAAAGTGTGAGTCTAATCTATGCTAAAGCACTGTACGGATTACTAAACCAGTTTGGGAGCATTTCACTCCTCCTCATGTCCTGGACAGGTTTGATGCAAGACTTTTGGGGAGAAAATCCTACATGTGCCCACTAAAATGCTCTTCGGACAACAGTTAAGCACTGATATAGCCAAACCCAGGCACTCTGGCCTGTGACTTGTTGAAGGAGACGAAAACAGAGACGTTGAGATGCAACAAATATTTTGTGCTAGACATGGTGTGAGATGCCTTTACAAGTGATATTTAATCTGCACACCTGTGAGACAGATAGTATTTGAAAGAAGAGGAAACTAAGACCCAGGGTGGTTAATGTTTATGACACAATTCCTGCCTAGGGAAAGGAGGAGATTACCAATCTTGTGGAATCTAATATAAATAAAACAATTTTGCAACAAGGTAAGATACCATGTGACTAATTGTGAAATAGTGTGTTACAAAGTGGTCCAATGGAAGATGTGGTGGGCTGGAAATCAGGAAATATTACCTCCTGTCCTGACTAGCTTGGGTAATATAGTTAACAGACAAATATGTTTTAACACACTTTTGTTAAACACTCTGTGCCAGGTGGTGCCTGCTGGGATCTCAAGGACTGTAAAACACAGTCCCTGTTCTCAGGGACCTTACAGTCCAGTGACAGGGTTAAGTAAACAAGTAATTCAATATAATGAGTGGTCATAATAATGCCCCCCAACACTTACAGAGCTTTTACTTAGTGCCAGGGCATAATTTCATTGTACATGGGAATATTTAATATCATATATTCAGCTCACTGAGTCCAGAGGAAGCACCTTTGGTAAGGCCTGGAGGAGAAAAAGCTCAGTGGCTGTGCAAGGAAAGCAGGTAGTTCTGCTGGCTGGAACCGTAGGTAGGTGTACGTAGTGGGGTGAGGCAAGATCAGCAAACAGAGCTGGATCACACTAAGGAATGTGGACTTGATCCTAAAAGCTGTGAGGAGCCATTGGAGTTGTTATTTTGTGTTTTGTTGAAGGACTGAATCTGCAATGTGTAATAAGAGTAGATACTCCATCTTCCTTGATAACATCCTTCCCTCCATAACTGTTCTAAATGGTATCTCCTTTGATTATAAAAGTAATAATTAAAATAAAATAATAGAGAAGTATATAAGAGGAACATAAAAGTCTATGGTCTCCCTCAGCACCACTCTCATTTTTTAATAAAGTTAATTTATTAATGAAGATGTTTAAAAAACACAAATGTTATCGATCATATATACTGTTCATCAGCTGGGTTATTGTCATTTAAAGATATGTTTTGTGCCCTCGTTGGTATGTCTCAGTAGATTGAGTGTGCTGGCCTGCAAACCGAAAGGTCACCAGTTTGATTCTTGCGGACGCATGCTGGTTGGGGACATATGAGAGGCAACTGATCAGTGTTTCTCTCCCTCTCTTCCTCCCTCCCTTCCCCTCTAAAAAATAAACAAAATATGTATTTAAAAATCTATAAAAATACATTTTGGACATGTCTCATATCACTAAACATAGATCCACCTCTTTCTGTTTGATAGTTGTCTAATCTTCCATTATGTGGATATGTGATAATTATTAAACTGTTCCCTATTGATGGATATTAACTTTAAAAATTGTCCACATTAGCCCTGGCTGGTGTAGCTCAGTGGATTGAGCGCGGGCTGGGAACCAAAGTGTCCCAGGTTCGATTCCCAGCCAGGGTACATTCCTGGGTTGCAGGCCATAACCCCCAGCAACCGCACATTGATGTTTCTCTCTCTCTCTCTTTCTCCCTCCCTTCCCTCTCTAAAAATAAATAAATAAAATATTTTTAAAAAATTGTCCACATTATAAACAGTGCTGCATCAAAAGTCCTCATAGATATATCCTTACTATTCTGCATAAGTCCTCTGTACAAGTACTTCTGAAATTGTCACGTGCATAGGAATTGCCTGAGGATCAGATTAAAACGAAGCTCCTGACCCCGTGAGTGATGCCAGCACTGCTGGTCCACAGAGTTGAGTAACATGGCTCTGTGGGATCCCGTCTTAGAAGGTGCAGTTTCTAGTTCGAGGATACATGCTTACCTTTGCCAATCATAATAGGTTGAAAAATAGGTATGTCATTTTAATTTGCATTTTTATTGTTAGTGACATGGTTTGTTTTTGTGCATCCATGTACTTGTATTTGTTTTATTTTACAAATTGTCTTTTCATATTCTTTCTCATGTTCCTGTTATGTCATTAAGTTTTAAAATTGGCCCTAGCTGGTGTGGCTCAGTGGATTGAGTGCTGGATTGTGAACCAAAGGGTCACCAGTTCAGTTCCCAGTCAGGACACATGCCTGGGTTGTGGACCAGGTCCCCAGTGGGGGGCAGGTGAGAGGCAAACACACATGGATGTTTTTCTCCCTCTCTTTCTCCCTCCCTTCCCCTCTCTTTAAAAATAAATAAATAAAATCTTTAAAAAATAATAAAATTGATTTGGAGAAGCTCTTTTTGATTTGGATATTAACTGTGGCAGAGACTGCCACCTGCCTATCTAACATTCATTCTTCCTTTTTTTCTCCCTAAGAGAACAGTTTTTAAAAAGCTTTATTAACATTTAATGTACCATAAAATTCATCCACTTAGAATGTACAATGCAACGGCTTTTAGTATGTTCAGAGTTGTGCAACCATCACTACAATGAAATTTAGAACATTTTCATCACCCCTAAAAGAAGCCCTCTACCCCTTAGCCATGTGCATCTCAATCCTCCCTTCCACTCCTGCCCCTGGCCACCACTAATCCCCTTTCTGTCTTTACAAATGTGCCAATTCTGTACACTTTACATAAATGAAACCATACAATGGGTGGTCCTTTATAACTGGCTCCCTACTCTTGGCATCATGTTTTTAAGATCCATCCATTTTGTAGTCCATATCAGTACTCCATCTCTTTTCATTGCTGAACAATATTTCATTGTGTGGTTTTTAGTCTTAAATTCATCTGAAATGATTTTTGTGTATAGTGTGAGATAGGGATCTAACATTTTACAAAAGAAAGCTGATTTTCTCAGCACCATTTGTTGATTAATCCCATTTTTCCATTCTGATTTGAAATGTCATCTTTATCTATCTATCTATCTATATAGTTTTTGAACTATTATTTTCCATTGGTATGTCTGGCTATTTCTGCATTAGTGCCACATCGTCTTAGCTATTGGTTTTTCTGGATATGTCATGTATCCTGCTACCTTATTAGTTCTAATAATAGAGTAGATAGTCCATTTATTAGACAGAGAGAAGTGGAGGAGTTCAATAAAACTTAAGAAACTAAGTTCCTAAAATACACCAGGGGAGGCCCCTCAAAACCCCAGAATTTAATTATAAAAAGCTGTGTACTTATTCATACATGTTTAAATGTCAGTCACTTTCAAAATACTCTCCATTTGATGCACTACATGTATTGAAATGTTTTTCCACTGCTCAAAATGGTTTTTGAACTTGTCAATTTTGATGCCTGTAGTGCTGCTGGAGTCTTTTGTTTCACCTCTTCCACAGTGGCAAATGTTTCCCTTTGAGGACTTTTTCATATGGAAACAAAAAAAAAGCCGCTCAGGGGAGATCTGAAGAATGGGGAGGGTGGAGCATGGGGGTCGTGCCATTTTTTGGTCAAAAATGTGTGATGTTGGCAGGTGCACCCGTAAATCACCAATCATGAAATGGGCAGGCATGTTTAGTCTTCAAAAAAACTTCACTGAAGCTGGACACAGCCTCTCATAACAACGTCAGCTAGCACACTGGTACAGATGGGTTCCTAGAACACTCACCTAGTGGGGAAGCCTATTCTACAAGTGGCATGCCCTTCAGAAGATAATTACAGGTTTTTTGGGGTGCCCCCTCATATAAGAAATGCAGATTAAATAGATATATGGTATAGGATTCATCGGAGGTGGGAGAACCTTGAAGTAGAAAGAATGAGAAGCTGAGGATGATAAGGGCCTGAAGTAAGAAGATGGCATGGGGAGGAAATTTCAACAGGACTCAATAATGGAAAAGACACAGGGTGTGGAGAAGAGGAATATAGTCAGGGTTTGGCTGAATCTAGGGTTCCTGGAAAAATAGCATTGGCAGTGAAAAGCAGCGGAGAGGTTTGAACCTGGAGCTGCAGAAGGTGACCACTTTCTCTGAGACTTACTGAGATTGCAGTGGTAGTGGAACACCCATATGGAGACAGGGAGCTAGAGCTGAGTCTCAGGATGGCTGACCCTTTTGCTCAACTATCCTTCCCAGGACTGCAGTCCACAGAACTGCCTTCTCCCATGGCTGGGTTTCCCCCCGTGTTGTGTCATGGCTGCAGGTAGCATTCAGGGACCCAACTGAAACCAGTCGTATTCAGACAGAGTTCCTTTTTGCTACTTTCTCATAAGAGCAAGGAAGCTTCTTTCCCAGAATTCCCTGCTACCCTGGATTTTCTTTTATGTGAAATAATAAATGTCCTTAAATACCATTTGGTCAGAGTTTCTGTGACTCAGTGGAAAGCATTTTGATAACACCTGTATTTTCGTTGTATCTCTATCATCCATAGTTTGCAACATTTCAACAAAAGATGTGTGTGTGCATGGGTTTCTCATTTTTCACATTCAGATTATACTCCAAAGATTAAATGACATCTATAGCTGTGATGTGGTGGTAAATGTTTAACAGGCTCTCCAGGGAGAAATAAAGCCCTAATTTTTACTATTTGCTTATTTCTCTGCTGTAAATACTCCTACCATGGCTGATTTCAAGCTAGTGACTCACAGTGTGGCGTTTTCATACATGACCCTACAGACACAGACAAATAGCTTCAAGAGCACAGATGACAGTAAAATTGTTATGGGCTGAATTGTGTCCTCCTAAAATTCATATGTTGAAGCTCTAACTCTCCCCCCCGCCACCCCCAAACCTCAGAATGACTGTATTTGGAGACTGGGCCTTTAAAAATATGATTAAGTTAAAATGAGGCTATTTAGGTGGCTCAAATCCCATCTGACTGGTATCAGTGTAAGAAGGAAAATTTGGACACAAGGCACCCATGCATAGAGAAGACGACTGTGAGGACACAAGAAGGCAGCCACCTGCAAGCTAAGAACAGAAGCCTCAGAAGAAACCAAACCTATTGACACCTTGCTGTTGGACTTCTTGCCTCCAGATCTGTGAGAAAATTAACTTCTGTTTAAACTATGTAGTATTTAGTTATGGCAGTTTTAGCAAATTAATACAAAAATGTAGTAAAATAGTGAAAAAGTGATGTTTTGAGTACTTTATTTAAATTATGTTTATACATTTTAGTTTTAGTTTTTAAATATTTATTTATTAGAATTACAGCATCACATTTTAATTCCTGAACTTTGCAGTTCAGCATTAATGTCACCACATGTATACAAATAGTGTAAAAGTGCAATGGTATTTTCAGTACAAAATAAACACTTGTTTTAGAAAAACTATACTTCCTACCTACACAGACAGCCTAGCTTTTACAAACAATAGCCAAAATGAAAACTAACCATAAAAATAACTGTAAAAATAAATTGGGACAACTGTAGTAAAATAAACAATAAAAAAAGGAAGAAAATCATTTCTGCCAGAAAAAAGTAAAAGTAAAATAAAATCAACTATACGCCCTGGTTGGTGTAGCTTAGTGGATTCAGTGTCACCCTTCGAACTTAAAGGTCACTGGTTCGATTCCCAGTCAGGGCACATGCCTAGGTTGTAGGCCAGGTCCCTGGCTGAGGGCATGGAAGAGACAACTGATTGGTTTCTTTCAACAGAGAGAGGGGAAAGGAGGGAGATAGAGAAGGAGGGAAACATCCATGTGATGTTTGAGAGATACATTGATCTGCTGCCCCTTGCAAGCCCCCAGCCAGGGACCCAGCCTGCAACCAAACCAGCAACCTTTCAGTTCACAGGCTGGCACTTAATCCACTGAGCCACACCAGTCAGAGCTGAGTCCCAAATTTTTATTTTTATTTTTTTAAAGATTTTATTTATTTATTTTTAGAGAGGGAAGGGAGGGAGAGAGAGGGAGAGAGAGAGAGAGAAACATCAATGTGCGGTTGCTGGGGGTTATGGCCTGCAACCCAGGAATGTACCCTGGCTGGGAATCGAACATGGGACACTCCAAATTTTTATTTCCAACCAAGAACTCTTTTCTCAGTCCCAGGCTTATACAGCTAACCTCCTACTTCTCCACTTTTAAGACTTACCAGCATCTCAAACTTAACGTATCCAGACAAATTCTGTATCTTGTTCCCTAACTGCTTTTTCTGAGCATTCCCTATGTCCTATGTTCCTACGTTCCATCCAGAAACCCAGGGTCATCTTGTCATTTTTTCTCCCTCAGCAACATCTTCCCACTAGTCCCCACTGAATCTACCACCAAGTGTGACCTGTTCTACTTCCAAATGTATCATGAATCCATCCACTTCTCTCCATCATGTGACACCTCTCTTACCCAAACTATTATCACTCCCTGGAACTACTACGGTAGCCTCCTAAATAGTCTTTGTGATTCCACTCTTTCTCTCATCCAATTATCTTCTCTAAGTAGCTACAGTGAGCTTTTTCAATTGTAAAGAGAACCTTCTGTTTTAACCCCTCAGTCTTTCCTACTGTTCTGAGGATAAAATATTCAGCACCGTGGTCTATACGCAAAGCCCAGCAAGGTGTGTCACAACCTTTGCTATTGGGCATGAGCTACACTTGGGCCACACAGCCCTCTTTCCAGTTCCTCAGACCTCAGCTGCCTCCCGCTTCAGGGCTTTCATTTATACTTTTTTTGTTTTAGATTTTAGTTCTTTTTAGAGGGGAAGGGAGGGAGAAAGAGAGGGAGAGAAACATCCATGTGTGGTTGCCTCTCAGGCACCCTGTACTGGAGCCCTGGCCTGCAACCCAGGCATGTGCGCTGACTGGGAATCGAAGGAATCAAACTGGTGACCCTGTGGTTAGCAGGCCAGCGCTCAATCCACCGAGCCACACCAGCCAGGGCTCACTTACTCACTTATATGTGGAACTCAGCTAAATCCCACTCACCCTCTAGGCCTGATTAAATGGGACCTCCTCAGAAAGGCCTTTCCTGACACCTAATCCAAATTAGGATCCCCTCACATAATTCCCTGCTTTTCCTTGATTGTGTAAACACAATTGTCTTTATATATAAATGTGTGAGTCAAGTTTGTTCCCTTCTAGATGTCATCAAGGACTTCTGCGTTGGCTTCTTCTAACTCTAACAGACCTTGAGTTTCGCACCACATTCTACTGCCTGGCACAGTGCATGCTACACAGTAAGTGCTCAATAAATACTTACTGAATGAGTATTAAATGTGCTTTCTAAAAGTAATTAAAGATACCCTCCGTCATTGTGGATTTGTCTTTGTGTAGAGGAAATGTGCCTACCTCCTCCCTCTACTTTGAGAATCACAGGTGAGGACTGAAGAAAGAACAAGCCAGGGAGATCGCCCCAGTTAGGATTCACTACAAGGAAGTAGAGACCCTAAACGATATAAAGGCAGAAAGAAAACTCCCAATAGCTGAGGCAGTATTTTAAAAATTAGCAAGGATATGCCCTGGTTGGGTGGCTCAGTTCACCGGGGCCACCCTCTCCTGCACCAAAAGGCTGCGGGTTCAGTCCCCTGTCGGGGTACGTGCGGGAGGCGGCAGACAGATGTTTCCCTCCTTCTCCTTTCATTTCTCTCTAAAGCCAACGATAGAAAGTATCCTCAAGTGAGGATTTTTAAAACGAAATTAGCAAGGATAAACAAAAACTTTGGATGACTAGCCGACTTATCGAGCAAGGCTGGCAGCGTTGAAGAGGCACTGGTTATTGCAGTAGGTGTGCTCCTTTATGCTGCGGTTTCCAGCATAACCTGTGTCTCCTCCTTCCGGCCTCCAACTTCCGGGGTGAACAAAAGGATTCTCCCCCGCGGAGGGTCCCTAGGTATAATTGCATTGATAGCAGGAAGGAGAGGGAGACGGGGAAGCAAAAGAAAAAACTTTTGAAGGATGGAAGGCAGCAGCCCTTTAAACGTAATGAAACTCGGGGTGCAGAAGCCCTAGTCCCTTCCTCTCTACTCTGGAGCCCGGGGCTGGAGTAACTGCCCATTAGAAACCGGCCTAGCGGGCCGCGCTTCCGCCCCAGCGCCTTTGTTCCGGGACAGAACTTTCCAGACGCAAACGCTGGCGCCGGAAGGAGGTGGGCGGGGCGGAAGAGGCCGTCCGGGGCGGGGCCCCAGGTGAAGGGCTCCTGGCTTGGTCGCTGGCGGGAGGAGAGGCGAGCTGGGACGAGACCCTAGCAACGGGCGTGGCCGCTGGGGGGCGCGCCAGCCTCTCCGGCCGCTGCCCGCGCCCGTGGCCCTCCGGCTCTCTCGCTTGCTGTGAGTCAGCGGCCCCGCCCGCGCGATTTGGCTGCTGTTACGTAACTGGGCTTCGGGCGGCGTTGTGGGGCTCGGCATCTGGGCTCGGCATCTCCGGTGCGGCTGACATTTCCTGCAGTCGCCAGCTGGTTACCATTCTTAGGTTTTGCAGGATGGCTTGTTTAACCTTTCCAAGCCTCGGTTTCCGAATCTGTAAAAATTGTGATATACTTGTTGTGAGGTTTAAATGAGATGCGGTGTGGTGGTGTTTCATCATATACATATTTAATGCGAACTCAGCACTACTCAGATTAAATAGGGCAGAGGGTCTCCAGCCACCATTCCGCACGAGTATGAGATGGGAGACTGGACTATGTATGATTTCTTGGCACCAGTTCTGGACCTTTAATTGTGTATCTTGTGAATCTCACTGCGATTCTTGTGTTTTGTTTTTAAAACTAGATTCTGGTGTTTTAAGATGCGTTTTTTCCGTATAACAGTACCCATCTGAAGTCAATCTAATCATTTCATTGGACATGCAACCAAATTTAACAACAATCTCTTTCCGTGATGGAAAAAAATTAAAAATATATTTATTTTAGAGAAAAGGATGGAAAGAAACTTCGATGCTAGAAAGAAACACTGATCAGTGGCCAATGGTGACCCTTCGCTTTGTGGGAGGATGCCCAACAACTGAACCACACCGGTCAGGGCTCATGTGATAATTCTGGAATGAAAACTGAAAGAACACTAAATTTATGCCTGGAAGAAATGAACCAGAAATCTATTACTAACAATGGCAATATACAACAAGAAAGAAAAAAGAAAAGAAAGAAAAGCAGAAAAGCAAAGCTCTTAGTCTCAAGTCACAGTTCAAACCTCCTGCCAGAGAAGACTGCCTTTGGATGGGAGGATTTCAAAACCAGCCACAGATGGCCTAACAGTTTTAGAAACCACTTTAACCTCAAAAGCATGCAAACTGACTGCTGGGTAGGCTGTATCTGTGGGGGAATAGGCAGCAAAACCCATCCAGAGCTACTGAAAAGAATTACTGGGCTATCTTCCAGAATATAATAAGGCTGGTATCTTCTTGGGAGGGAAAAGCCCAACTGCTTTTGTATTTCCAAATTAGATACACAAGGCAATTAATGACCTCCTCTCTCATGGTGGCAGTGTAGCTCTGTGTTTAATAAAGCCAGACATGTTCTATAGGGGTACAGATCCCCATGCCATAAAGAAAAAAAATTGTACTTTAGCAATCAAATGCAAAGTCCTGAGTGACTGCAGCCCTTTTCCTGATTTGGTTCTAGAAGTTGAGTAGGTCCTTCAAGAGAATGACCTTGGCTTTACTGTTGCTGATTGCAAGCAGCAGTACCATGCTAAGGTACCACATGCACTTCATGAAGTGTGTTCATAAAGCCATTGAAGTCTGCCTCCCCCAGCATCACCCCTATCCTTCACTCAGCTGATCTAAGCATGATTTGCTATTTCATAGCCACATACATGAGGCTGAGATTCCTCCCTGACTCCCAGAGCCATGAATGCTGACCCTAATATCAATGTGGAATGAGCTGGAAGAGTTGGAAGTTCTTTAGTATTTCCAGTTGCATCATTTATATCAGACAGGAAAATAATCAAGCCTAAACCAATCCATACATATTGGGAAGAATGTGTTTAGGATTTTAAGGATTTTTTTATTAACAAAGAAATGAAATGCATTTAAGTGGCCTAGCAAGTGGCTTGTGAACAAAATTGAAGGGCTTCTTGAGAGCCACAAAGAAGCACTAATAAAAAGCTTGAGGAATGGCCCTGGCTGGTGTGGCTCAGCGGATTGTCAGCTTGCAAACCAAATGGTTCGATTCCCAGTCAGGGCACATGCCTGGGCCAGGTCCCCAGTGTGGGGTGCATGAGAGGCAACTTCATGTTGATGTTTCTGTCCCCCTTTTGCTCCCTCTAAAAAGTAGATCAATAAAATCTTTTTTAAAAAGTTTGAAGAACTGATAAAATCCCCAGAAGATAAAGATATAATGAACAGGAAGAAAAGATCAGTTCAAATCTTCATAGATATGTTGAAGTGTTCCATACTGCCAAATACCTGAATGATTTAATTTCTAAATAAAAGTGATCTATGGAGAGAAACCTGAAAATTATAGATATAGTTAAATGTATGCATTGTACATTTTTATAAACCAGCAATTGCTTATATAAGTATGCACCCATAGAAATGACTGCTTTGGTCCACCAAAAAACTTACACAATAATGAACATGGCGTCTTTTTCTATAATAGCCAAAAACTATTAGCTATTAGTTGGAAATAATTCCAACTAATAAGAATTATTATAAATAATTCAAATCCCATCAATAGATACATTGTAGTATATACATGCAATGAGATACTGTAAAACAAAATAATGAGCTACTATTTCATGCAACAACATGGACGACTTACAGACATAATGTTGAGAAAAATAAGTCAGACACAAAATACCTACTAGCTCTGACTGGTGTGACTCGGTAGTTGGAGCAGTTGTCCTGTAAACTGAAAGTTTGCAGGTTCGATTCCTGGTCACGGTACATGCCTAGACTGTGGGTTTGGTCCCTGGTGGGGACACACACAAGAGGCAGAGGGTCCTCAGGTGAGGATTTTAAAAAACAACAATAACAATACACCCTGGTGGGTGTGGCTCAGTGGACTGAGTGTTAGCCTCTGAACTGAAAGGTCACAGGTTCCATTCCCAGTGAGGGCACATGCCTGGGTTGTGGCCCAGGTCCCCAACTGGGGGCATGCTAGAAGCAACGGATTGATGCATCTCTCGCACATGGATGTTTCTCTCCCTCTTTTTCCCTCCTCTCCTCTAACAATAAATAAAATATTTTTAAAACAGGCTTAAAAATAAAAATTTAAAAATGCAACACATAATATATGGTTTCATTTATATGAAATTGAATAAGAGGCAGAGCTAATCTATACTGATAGAGGTCAAATCCTAGTGACTTTTAGGGATGTAGTGCTAGGGTAGGGGCAAGAAGGAGCCTTGTGGGATGCTGGAGATACACTTGATCTTGATGCTAGAAATGGTGGTCACGTAGCAATATAAATATAAACATAACACAGTACTCGCTGGCTTCAGAACTTGTCAGACCCTGTACTTGTCTCACTTTGATAAGAAAAAAAATGTGTCAGGACTCGTCGCACTTGCTAGAACTTGTACAAGAAAATGCTTCACAAGAGAAAATGCTTTATCTTCTGGCGCTTATTGGTTTCAGCACTCATCACAGAATGAATTAATGATGCATACCAAGGTACCACTGTATGTAAAAATCCACTGAGCAGTTTAGGATTAGTGTACTTCATGTATGTTACACATCAATATAAAAGCAAAATGTTAAATTACTTGTAGCAGCATGGAATATTTAAGCTATGATCAACAAATATTCAAGCAGTTCAAGATCCAGTGGCAACAATTGCTAAATACCATGTTTGAAACAACCAGCAACTTCTCAGGCTGAATTGGAGTTGGCTGTGACTTAGGCTCGCTTAGCCTTCATCAACTTGGCTATCACACAGATCCTCCACTGATACTCATAGGCCACTATCCACTGTCATGATGTCATTATTTCTGTTGTCACACTGGCAAGAATATCCAGATTGGGTGGATGACAAGTATTCAGGTTTACATCTTTCTTTTTAATATGCTTTCTCCTGTCTCTTTAATTAAAATATTATAAAATTTTATTCTGTACATCATTGTACAGTGTGGGGCAAATGGAGTTTATAATTGTAAGTACATGAAACAGTTTATTCTTGAATTATTTATTAATTATTATATTGTTTTATTTTTTAAAGATTTTATTGATTTTTTAGAAAGGGGGAGGGAGGGAGAAAGAGAGGGAGAGAAACATCAATGTGTGGTTGCCTCTTGCACGTCCTCTACTGGGGACCTGACCAGCAACCCAGGCATGTGCCCTGACCGGGAATCGAAATTGCAACCCTCTGGTTAGCAGGCTGGCACTCAACCACTGAGCCACATCAGCCAGAGCTAATTATTATATTATTTTCCATTCAAACAACTTTAAATCTACTTTTGCCCCACTCTGTACCTGTGCTGCCACATATTGTATTTGACTCAAACTAACATATGCTGTACCTAATGGGGGTATGCAATTTTCGAGGGTAATGTTGACTACCAGGCAGAGTTGTCCCCACACTTCTCCTGACTCTATCCTCCCAAAATGTGAAGCTTGTAGCACAATGCTTGACACATGGCTTGACCACAAAAGCTTGTAAGTAATCAAGCCTGAATTCTCTGCTACACTGTATTCTCCTTGACCCCTTTTCTCACTCTGCACAGTCTCTCCAAACCCCTCATTGATTCTCATAGTTCACTGCCTGGATAAAGGCTGACGCATCTCCCAGATTCATTTCTTCCCCAGGTCTCTACCTCCTCCTCCGTTCCTGTCATTGTCAAGTGTGTTCTGGATGGTTCCTTCTGGTTGTTGCCTAGACACCTCGAAAAAAACATGTCCTAAATTGGACTCACTATCTCTCTCTCCCACCCTCTGGCACCTGCCCCAAGTTGCTCCGCTTCCTGTCATCTCCTTTGTTAGGGGCTCCTCTTCCTGTCATCTCCATCTTTGTTAGTGGCACCACCATCTGACAAACTCTTCCAGGCTCAACACCTCTCTCCCTTTCCTTTCCCTGGCCTCAGCATCTAACCAGTTACCAAATCTGGCGATTCTATCAGTGGTTTTTTTTTAAATTTTTTATTTATTGGTTTTAAGGGCAGGGGGAGAAACATTGATTTATTGTTCCACTTTATTTATGCATTCATCAGTTGATTCTTGTATGTGCCTTGACTGGGAATCAAACCTGCAGCCTTGGCTTACCAGGACATTGCTACCTGACCAGGGCCCTCTCAGTGTTCCTTGGATTCTTTTCATTCTTTTTTCTACTGCCTTATTTCAGTCTTTTGAGACTTGTCACCTGGGCTGCTAGAACCAGTCTCGGTGCTTCATGCCCTATGTCCTTTGAATCCTCCTCAACATTGCTGTCAGGGTAGCTTTTCTTTTTCTTTTTTTTTTTTTTTTTACCATTTTAAAACATTTAATTTTTAAAATATATAGCCCTGGCTGGTGTGGCTGAGTAGACTGAGCACTGGCTGGTGAACCCAGGGGTCACTGGTTCAATTCCCAGTCAGGGCACATGCCTGGCTTGTGGGCCAGATTTCCAGTTGGGGGTGTGTGAGAGGTAACCACACAATGTTTCTCTCGCACAGCTTCTTTCCCTCTCTTTCTCCCTCCCTTCCCATCTCTCTAAAAATAAATGAACAAAATATTTTAAAATATATATGTATAATCTTTATTGTATTATTTTCCATTACCATGCAGTACCCTTATCCCTCCTCCCCTCATCAATCATTACACCGTTGTCCACATCCATGAGCCCTTGCAGGGTGGTTTTTCTAAACTGGGTATCTGACCTTGTTCCCCCCGCCACTTGTCTCCTCCTTGGCTCCCCTGTCCACAAGCGAACATTTGCGTTCTTTAGCTTGTCCTACAAGGCCTCCTTCAGCCGGCACCAACTCCTCTAGGTTTGTCTCCCTGCTTCCTTTCTGGCTGCAGCAACCCTGAAGTCTTTGAACTTCCCCAAACCCAACTACAGCTTCTGGCTTTTTTAATGTCGGCTCCGTCTGGAATGCCTTCTACATGCTGCAACCCTAAACTCACCCCCGTCCTGCAGAAACGCCTCTCAGGCCAATTGCTAGCCACTCGCTGAGATTCGGCCAAGTGTCATCTCTTCCAGGACACTTTCCTTTCCTAACCGCTTGATCCCTGGTTAGCAGTCCCATCCTTTTTACCCCCATACACTTTCATTACACCTCTGTAATTTCATCTACTACATGGTAAACGGTTTTTATAAATGTCCTTGTAAACTGTTTGAGGATTCACCGCTCAATCCTCTGTGCTTAGCACACATGATCACATTTAAACCAGAAACCGCTCCAAGCACTTCACATGTATAAAACCTCACTGAGTTCTCATGAATATCTCATGCAGTAGATACCAACAGCACTTCCGTTTTACAGAAAAAGAAACAGCACTAGGGAGGTTAAGAAATTTACCCAAGGTCACGTGTGCACACTGGCCTTCAGGCGTCCACACCCAGTCAGCCTCGCTCCTCCCCACTGAGGATGCACAGCCTGCATCCTCCACCACTGTAGTATACTGTCTCTCCTCAGAGGGGGCGCTTAGTACGTGTTAAATACATCATAATGGCTATGATTAGTGAGTGCATACTGAGTACCTGATTCCAGACTGAGTGCTTTAACGGGATTATTTCAACTCCACAACAACCCTGTGAGGTAAGTACCACCATTGTTACCCATTTTACACGGCAGAAAACAGGTTCAGAGAAGTTTGGTAACCTCCCCAAGGACACAGCTAATTAGTGGCATAGTTTCACTCACGACCGAGATCTTAATCACTACACTCTCCCTAATGAGACATGAGAATGGACGGGCATCCAGGACCAAGACTAGAACAGCATGGAGACCTATGCCATTTACTGCTCAAGGCCCGAAAGACAGTGTTCGGAACCTCAGACATAGAACGGGCCGACTCACAATTGGGTCGGAGAGAGACCTACCCAGGAACAGTGACCCAGAATGACAAGCCCATGGAAATCGAGGCCAGCACAATGCAAGAACCCCCTTGACTCCATGCCCCTCATATCTAGGGGTTCAGGAGTCGGTTGCCCCGGGGACTCAAGGATACTGACAGTGGGGAACAGACCTCCAGAGACCCCAAAGCGATGCCAGAAAGGGACTAACCGCCCCAGATGGTCTCCTCGTGGGGGCGTGGCCTCGGTGTGGGGCGCAGCCTGGGGCGGCAACTAGAGGGTTAACCACCCAGGAAGGTCCAGTTTGCGCCCAGGTGGGGCAAAACCTGGGGGAGGCGCTGGAGGTGAAAACCGCCAGCGTCCTTCGCCCCACGTGCCGCGGAACCCGCGACCTCCCCGCTGGGGGAGCTAAGAGATGCTCAGGAGCCGCCGGTGGCGCGGACACTGGGCAGGCGAGGGGGACGGCCCTGGAGAGGCCCAAAGGCGTGAACTCGCGAGAGTCTCGGGAGACTGGGACAGATGGGTGAGGACGAGTTGAGGGGGGAGCGAGGAGGGCGGAGCGGGGAAGTGAGCAAACGGGTGAAAGGTGGAGCACCTGGTTGAGGAGCCTCCGCCAGGTCGCCGCACTTCACACCCTCTTCTCTGCTAACTCCTCTCCAGGTCAGTCCCGAAGGGGAGAGCAACTGGGAGAAGAGAAACGCCCCAGCAAGACTCTTTCGGGGAATCCTCCAGCTCCTCGCCTCCATGGGCCAGACGGCCCTGGCAGGGGGCAGCAGTAGCACCCCCACCCCACAGGCCCTGTACCCTGACTACTCCCGGCCCGAAGGCTTGGAGGAACTGCTTTCTGCTCCCTTTCCTGACCTGGAGACTCAACGGCGCCACGGCTGGAACCCCAAGGACTGCTCAGAGAACATCGAGGTCAAGGAAAGGGGATTGTGCTTTGAACGGCGGCCCGTAGCCCAGAGCACTGATGGGGCCCGGGGTAAGAGGGGCTACTCGAGGGGCCTGCACGCCTGGGAAATCAGCTGGCCCCCGGAGCAGCGGGGCACCCACGCCGTGGTGGGTGTGGCCACGGCCCTCGCCCCACTGCAGGCGGACCACTACGCGGCGCTGCTGGGCAGCAACAGCGAGTCTTGGGGCTGGGACATTGGGCGTGGGAAGCTATACCATCAGAGCAAGGGGATAGGGGCCCCCCAATATCCAGCCGGACCTCAGGGTGAGCAGCTGGAGGTGCCGGAGAGGCTGCTGGTGGTTCTGGACATGGAGGAGGGAACTCTGGGCTACGCTCTTGGGGACACCTACCTGGGGCCAGCGTTCCGCGGACTGAAGGGCAGGACCCTCTATCCGGCAGTAAGCGCTGTCTGGGGCCAGTGCCAGGTCCGCATCAGGTACCTGGGCGAAAGGAGAGGTGAGGCCTGGGTAGGTGTGGGAGAGTGTTCTTTCACTGGTGGCTGTGGTTTTGGGTTGGAAACCCAACACCTTTACGAAAGTGGAGGGAACCTTCATCTGACCTGCCTCCCTAACCCTTTATTCAGTGCCGGGAATGGCTAAGGGTCTTCACAGCTGTTACCTAATTTAATCCTCCCAACAGCAGTAGAGGTAGAGGTGACGCTTGGGAACTTGCTGTAAGTGGTGAGCCCCCGATTGGAGGGAGGCTCTCCAGGAATTAGGGCTTTACAGGAGCTATCAGCTCCTGGAGCAGAGGTGCGCAGGGCTAAAGGGCTCCTGGGCTAGGTGTACAAGTTTGAAAGGCAGTGCTAGGCACCCGGAGTGTGACACATACCTACTTCTTCAGTCAAACCCCAGGAAGGAGTCACTGGGGACTGCCCCCGCCACCTCCTCAAATGGGAGGAGCCTTAGAGGCAGGGTTTGGGGTGGGGCTGCAGGGAGGGACCTCCTTGGGGAACCAATGGGGCCAGGCTTGGAACTGATTGAGCTGTTCTCTGCAGTTGTAGACTTAGCAGAGGCTGGATGCCTCTCCTCCTATCACCCAGGGTGAGCTGCTGTGGAGTGCCGGCTTCCTTTCACTTCATCAGCCCCATTCCCCAGGCCTTTCTGGGCCAGCTGCACCCCTGTCATAGCTACCTTGCTCTGTTGCTTAGAGGCCTTAGCTAGAGCTTCACTGTCACCACTGTCACCACTGGAAGTGCGTGACACTTCCCACCCTAAGAGCAGATACAGAACTTCAGGGTGGCTAAGATGTCTCTCAACCAAGGTAAAAGTAGACTCAAGAGCAGGAAAGTGGAAGGGAACCCTATAGACTGAGGATGTCTGGTTGGCGGCTGCACTACTTACCTTCCCTTCCTTCTCTCTCCCAGCGGAGCCACACTCCCTTCTGCACCTGAGCCGCCTGTCCGTGCACAAAGCACTGGGGGCTGCCCGTCTGGGCCAGGTATCTGCTCTGCCCCTGCCTGCTGCGATGAAGCGCTACCTGCTCTACCAGCTACCCTGTAATACCAGATTGCAGGGCCTTGATGCCGTCCCTCCCCAGAAGTAGGGGTGGGACACTGTTGGCTTGGACCAGCCACTTAAAGCCAGTGAGGCTGGTGGGGAGGTGAGGCTGGCCCTTACCCCCAACCTGACCTCAAGGGAGCTTAATAGCCCCAGACCCACCCAGGGGTGAAGAGAGAGAGCCGTTATTCAAGGTTGTGGTGTCCTGGTATGCAAGACATTTTTTTTTTCAAGTAAAAATAAGAAATAGGCTGTCGTAAAAACCTCTCTGGTACTTTTTGCACAAGTGTCCTGTGGCTGCCTCAAAAAGGAAAGAGAAATGATGTGGAAACAGGTACAATGAAGAAAGACGAACCACAAGGCTTAGTGGCAGGTGTTTATTCCCCCCCAACCCTCTGCCACCGAGCGGGGCTGCTCACATACACAACACACACAGGCGCTGGCACCAGGGACGAGAACAGAACCCCTGGCCTCGGAGGAGAAGACAGGGCTCTCTCCCAGCCCTTGGCCCCATGGTGTGGGATGGAAGAGGATGGCTCCCTTTCCTGACTTCACTGGGGACTGAGGGGACCCACGAGCAAACTGCCCCTCCCACCTCTCAGCCAAGGAGAAGCCTCCTTGATGACATGTCTTGTTCCAATGATCATAGTAAGTGGAGAAGGGGTTGGCCAGGTCCCAGCCATTACAAGGTGAGATGTAACTGGTGAGGGAGAAGTACAGTTTGGATCAGGCCACGAGAAGGGGCAGGTGATACTATCAGAAGCATGTGTGTCGGGGGAGGAGCAGTTACTGGGCTTCTGAGCTTCGTTGCCCTTGGCATAGCAGGAAGGAGAGGGGAGATGAGTGGGGCTTATTGTTTGGCATTGATGATGTCCACAAATTCAGGCTTCAGGGACGCACCACCCACGAGGAAGCCGTCCACATCAGGCTGGCTTGCCAGCTCCTTGCAGGTTGCCCCAGTCACAGAACCTGACATGAGAGAAGAGAGGGTGAATGGTCAGGGAAGGGATGGGCATACTCTATTCCCACCTCCATGTCTAACCAAGGAGGCTCAGTCTAGTTCTCAGCCCACCCCACCTCAAGCTGGAGCCAACCCACTCACCTCCATAAATGATGCGGGTGCTCTGAGCCACTGCATCAGAGACATTGGACTTCAGCCATCCCCGGAGCTTTTCGTGTACTTCCTGGGCCTGGAACAAGAAGCCAGACTAAGTTAAGACCCTGCGTCTTCCTGAAAGGGGAAAAAACCCTGGGCACGAGTGGCGAGGCAGTGTGGTTTCAGAGAATCCCAGCACCTGGGGTCCGGGTCGGAACACCAGGACTCTGACACACATGCACAACCCAGGCTGTGGAATGGACGTCCTTGGACAAGTCACTCTCCCCTTCTCTGGGCTTAGGGGCTCCTGCCTTTAAAAGGAGGGGTTGGCCAGGATGGTCTCTGTGCTATCCATTTTTACTGAGGCAAGGTAGGACAAGGGTGGGGTCCTAGGCTTGTTTACCTGTTGAGGTGTTGCAGTCTTGCCTGTGCCGATTGCCCACACAGGCTCATAGGCCAGAACAACCTTGCTCCAGTCCTTCACGTTATCTGTAGGACAGAGACCACAGAAAGAAGGTGAACAAGGAGCTCAGTAGCTTGGTACCCAGGGAATAAAGAAGAGGGTGGCATGCTGCCCTCTGGTGGTTATTTAGGGAACTCCATGAGGCATCAATACCATGGGGCAGGAGCAGCAGTGATTGAGAGGATGCAAGGGATCCCACCTTCCCCTTTGCTCAGCATGGGAATCAAGTCAGGCTGCAGCGCTTCTGACCCCGCCCCCCGTGCCTCCATGGCCTTGGCTAGGCTCATAGGTCCCTTCAGAAATACCTGCGATGACCTTGGTCTGTTCAAAAACGACCTTCTCAGTGATGCCAGCTTCCCTCTCATCTAGCTTCTCCCCAATGCAGGCGATCACTCCAAGTCCCTCCGACAGGGCATGCGCCACTTTCTGCCCAATCAGCTGTTGAGGAACACAGTTGGTGAAACACTACTCTTGGGATAGCATCTCTTAATCTCTCTCTTCTCCTGGTTACTAACCTCATCTGACTCCCCAAAGACGTGTCTTCTCTCCGAGTGCCCCAGGACTACCCATGTGGCTCCACAGTCTTTGATCATGCCAGGGCTGTGGGAAGAGATGAAGCCACAGTTCCACAGGGGGCCCACCTGTGGCTTTCCACTCAATGAGGAAAGTAAGGGAAGGCCCTCACACACCCTTTTCCCACTTGCATCTCACCTGATCTCCCCAGTAAAGGCCCCATTAGTCACTTTGTAGCAGTTCTGGGCAGCCACAGCAATCTTGGGATCTAGCTTCTGCCTGGCAAAGTCAATGTAGGCGGTGGGGGGTGCACAAACCACCTCTGTGGATGAGAACACAACATTTGTCAGGCTCCATCCCGGGTCTGGAGCCCCCTAGCCTTCACCAGCTTCCTTAGTTCTGCTTTCCTTCCCTTTTCACCCCAGCAAGATGATCTTTGCACACATCCCAGATTGGGCCCATTTCCAGCTCCTAGAGCTTTTCGGATGCCCCTGAGAGGCCATGGCCCTGCCCTTTGCTCTTTTAACAGCTGTGGCTCTGATTTCTCTGGGCTATTCTGGGCCTGGGCACCTCCTAGACTCAGCATTCCCTGGGGGCCAACCCCACCTCCCTTCTAAAATAGCTCATCCCTACCTCCCACAGGCAAGGCAAGGATTTTTAGCAAAAGCATAAGGGGCCAACTCCTGGGGTTGATATTGGAGTCTCTGTCGAATAAACCAGAAGAGGATGCCTCTTCTGATCAGGCCGGTGGTTCCGTGTTTTAGGTGGATGGGAAGGACTAAGTACAGCACTCTGCCGGTGGGTGGCAGGGAGCTACCAGCTCAGAGAGGCCCTGCGCTTCTCTGGTTCCAGGTTGGAAAAAGCCGTAAGATCGCTCCATATTCCCAAATGGCATCCTATTTGGCATCTGCCTGTTTGACATCTACTCAGCCCCTTTCTGAAGAAAGCAGGGCTCTTCCAGGCTGCGGAGGGTAGAGGATCGGAGCGGTAGCTCTGGAGGCAGAGGCAGCGCGGCAGGAACACTCAGCCCGCCAGGCGAGGCTCTGGGAGGAGTCTCGCGCTACGTGCAGCGGCGCACGGAGCCCGGCCTAGGGGCAGGTGACTGGAGGCCTGCACGCCCACTCAGCCGCCTCCACTCCCCCGCACCCCCAATTCCCGGGCTGTCGCCACTCCCGATCGCCCACTGGTGCTAATCTCCGCTTCCATGCCGGACTCCAGGCAGTGCAGCTCTGTCTGTGCTTCGGGGCCATCTTCTTGGAGACAAAAACGTCCTTTCCCGCCCCACTGTCCGAGCGCACCGTTAGATGTGGCTCCGATTTCCCCCTCGATACACCCCTGGCATTGCGGCTGCTGGGTCAGCGTCCGGGTCCCCAGTAGCCTTCGTTCTCAGCCTGCACCCAGCTCTACGAGCACACCCGGTAGCTCGGGAGAGGGCGCTCCCCCGCCCTCCCTGCCCTGCCTTACCCTACCCAATGAGGCTCACCGGTGTCGGCCGGCACCTTGGCCGCATTCAGCGTGTTGATGAGTTCCCCCAGATTCGCCTTCCGCCCATTCATCTTCCAGTTCCCCCCCACGAAAAACTTCCTGGAGGGCGCCATGGCGCTGGAGCCGACACACTGAAGGTCAGGATCACCGCGCAGCCGCGGCCACTGCCCGCTTATATAGAGCGCGGTGAGACAGAACTCCGCCTCCTTGGCCATGGTTAGCCCGGCCCCCGCCTGCAAGTCCTACCCCCAACCCCGCCCGCCGCCCTTGTGGCAGTGTTCTGACGTTACCCCCTTTCTTGTAGCAACGTTCTAGGAGCATCGGAGCCGAGTCGCTTCAGCCTTCCTTTGCCTGACTCGGGAGAAGGCGAGAACTGTGAGCCCCTGCGCTCGAGGAACCGGCTCTTCAAGACTGCAGCCCTCTAGGGGGCCAGAAGTGGTTCCCAGGGGAACTAGCTGGCAAGTCCGACCACTCCAACTGCTTGGCCTAGGCCACATTGCTCAGGAAACTGAGGGGTATCTTCCCAACCCTGGGAAAAGGAACTCCCTCCCCCCATCCAAGTATTTAGCCTTATCCGATTGCTGAGCAGGCACCTTTGACCCCCGCAGGGAGAGTCTAGCCCACAGTTACTGGGCAAGTGACAGGGTTCAAAGAGGGAGGGAGGGATGGCCGTTGCTGGCACCAGCTGTACAGCCGAGGCTGAGGCCCAGGCAGTTCAGAACTCCTCCCCTAAGGCACCCCACTCCTCCTCCAGTTGGCCCAGGGCTGACAAAGGACTGCAGGGCCTGGGGCCTAGGCCCTAGGCCCAGGGCTTCCTAGGCACTAGGGACCTGTGGACATGTGTGTGACTGCTGGAAGGAAAGAAGGGCTTTTCACCCCTGTCTTTGCTGTCACCCCGCTCCACTTCCCCCGACCTGATGGGCCCCAGCCCTCACCTCACCCTCAATTTCCCAAGAGCTCAGCTACTGAGAAGCACGGGGAGTTTTGGGGCGCTGGCCCTCCTGCCAGCCCCAGGGCAGATACGTCTCCACAAGGAATCAAACAGGATACAATTTAGCCATTGTACTTTTATTCACATCATGTATTTTGGCATTTTCCAGAGAAGAACAGGGAAGAGACAGGGTGAAGGAAAGACTGAGGCAGGAGGGCGAGGGGGTCCCCATTTCCCTCAGATCCCTCCTGGCTTGACCACACAGGGGACAAACACAAAGGGGGAGGGGAGGAGGAGCACCCCGTCCTGTGGAAGAGGCTGCACAAAGCGACACCCACACGCACACACATACAAACCAGCCCCTCCACACCAGGAGCTGGCAGGATTAGAGAAGCAGAGGAACAGGGGTTTGGGGGAGGGGAAGCAACAGAGTCTCCTCACAGACAGGCAGCCACCCTCCCGTCCCCACCCTGCTCTAACCCCAAAGTCTCTCGAGTGCCTCTCCACTTTGCTTGGCCATTCTCCTAGGGCCTCTAGTTTCTTCCCTGCTGTGGGCGGAGGGGCGGGGGCATAAAGAAAAAGGGTACAGAGCAGGCAGGCTGCAGTCCATCCCCCAGCCCCTCTCCCTCATGCCAGGTGGTCTGACCCCTGCCCTCCGTGGTAAGGGGTCAGGGCAGGCTCTTAACTGGCCACTCTCTGGTAGAAGTAGATGTAGCCCAGGTCCTTGGGCGGCTTCTCAGAGGCACACACTTTCTGGTCGTTGTAGATCACCCATCTGGGGAAGGTGGGGAAGGGTGGAAAGAGATGGACCAACTGGGCAGTCCGCAGGGCTTCTACTCGGTTTCTCTGACATGGCCCCTGGGGCCAATCCTGCAGATTCTGGGGAAAGGCCCCAGTCCAGCTGCCACCTGTCTGCAGGGAGCATCCCAATCTCACCAAGGTCATTTCCCCTGCTCAGTGTCTTTACCGCCATCCCCCCACCCGTTTCTATAAGGCAGAAGTCTGCAAACTTTTTCTGTACAGGGCCAGGTGGTAAATCTTTCTTTCAGGTTTCGTAGGCCATCGGGTCTCTGGTACAACTATTCAGCTTGCCTGGTGCAGTGTGGAAACAGCCACAGACAATGCATGAATGAGTAAGTGTGGCTATGCTCATTAAAACCACTTACAGAGGCAAGTGGCCTGAGTCGGCCCTCTGGCTGCAGTTTGCCTCGTCTCTGCTGTCCAGTGTTCCCTCACCCCTCAGTGTGTGTGCGGCTCCTGTCAGGTAGTCCTTCGCCTCCTCCAGGGTTTCCAGGGTGTCCCTATGCATCTCCACTCCCACCCCCCCATTCCAAACACACATGGCTGGGCCCTCACCTGCCTTCCTTCTTGATGTGGCAGACGTAGTGACCACACATGGTGGAGGTGCCCATGTGACTGATGAAGGCAAAGAGCTGATACTCTAGGGAAGGAGAGAGGGGGACGGCAGAGAAGACAATGAGAGAGGGATCCTGGAGTGACAGTCCAAAAATCTATCTGACACACAGGTGGCAAACACAAGGCCCGCGGCTGAATCGGGCCCTCCACCTTGTTTATACGGCCCGGCACCTTGTTTCTACCCGGCGGCAGCGCCGAGCTCTTGCTTGACAGTTAAGGAGCAGTTACGTTTATACGGCCCTAAAGTTACATTTGGCCCTTTGAAGGCAACTGCAAGGCTGATGCGGCCCCCGGTGAAAGTGAGTCGGACACCCTGCTCTAACAGCTCGAACTTAGGGAACGTAGGCATGTACTGGATCAAAGACCCGCCTCCACCTCCTAGAATCCCACCTTCAGGAGTCCTGTCACCGGGAAGAAGTTTCTGCCCCCTCTGCCCCAAGAGGGAAGCAAAGCTGCCTTGGAATGAGGCTCTGGCAGAGCAGACTGGCAAGACTCTACCAGGCCTGTCCTCTCTCCCCGGGACACTCACTTCCAGAACCATCCCGGACTTTAGGCCCCACCGGCACAGACTCAGAGATGGAGTCGGCAGCCGAGCGACCCTCTGAGATGTCCATGGCAGCCTCTGCGTCTAGGTCGTCGATGTGACTGAAGATCCAGTCCACAGCCCGTTCTAAACTATTGTTCTTGGGGAGGAGAAAAGCATTACATTTCCGACAAGTTCGGGGGCAAGAAAAGCACCAGTGAAAGCCTCAGTCAGCTCCTTTGTCACAGCCACAGCAAGGTGGAGCCCAGCCTCGGCCGCACCATGCCAATACCCTTGGTCTTGCTCATGAAGGATGGACCTCACTCCCACCCTCTGCTACCCCAGAGGCCCCAGTCCTGAGCTGGGGACAGCCCCTACCGTGGCCCGCAGAGCTTTGAGGGCCTGGTCCCGGGAGAAGCCCATGGAGACAATGGTGGTCACGCAGTCCTCTGGCGGGGGGTCCGCTGCTGCACTTGTGGAGCCAGGCCCGCTGGAGCCAGGCAGGATGAGGGGGTTTGCAAAATCTGTGGATGGGAAGGGGTTGCAGTGTTTTGGGGAGGATGGTGGCCCTGCCTGGCCCTGCTACCCAGCCCTGCCTACCTGGATCATCCATGTGCGACATGACCCAGTTCATGGCGGCCTCGGCCCCGCTGTTGCCCGTGTAGTAGACGGCTTTGCGGCAGGCGTCCATGGGGAAGCCCATTTCCACCAGCTGGATGATGACCGACTCATCCAGCATGGGGGCTGTGGTGAGAGAAGTGCAGGCACAGTGATGGACTCCTCGGGCTACTCTTTGCTCTTCCTCCTCCTCCCACAGTCCCGCCCTGCCCTCTCCCAACCATTGCATTCCAGGCATTTTTCTCTCACAGCCAGGCACCTTATCCCTGTACTAGAATGAGTACAATGTGGGTGTAGTACCCTAAAGGCACAGAACTGAGGCTAAAGACCCCCATGGATCCCCTTCCTTGCCCATTCTCACAGAATGGGCCCTGTTTCTGGAATATGATTCCCAGCCCCCACCCCCAACCAATGAAGTGACAAAAATGGCGGGCCATTAGCCAGTGCTACTGCCATCCACACTGAGAATGTGGCTGGGAGTGCTCCAGTCGGTCCTCACGTCCACCAAAAGAGGGCAGAGGAAATTTGAAAGGGAGGACAGGAGAAACACAAAGGACAGGGTCCTGGGGAGGCAGGCAGAGAAGAGCCCCTCGGCAAGGGAAAGAGACAGGCAGGAAAAAGAGTCACTAACATGTTGGAGAGGAGAAGTGAGGGGAGCAGAAGGAGTCTTCGTCTTCGTTGCCATAGAAACCAAGGCTACCTTTGGGCTCATCCGGAGTAACCAGGGGTGGGGCAATGTCAGGCAGCTCCTCCTCTCCAGGCTGCAGCCCTGTACCCCTCAACTGGGAGATGTCTAGCTCCTCTGGCATCTCAATGGACACGTCTGTAATTGGAATGGCCCAACAGGTCACCTCAGGAGCTCCAAGGCCCTCCTGAGGAGGCACTTTGGGGATCTCAAGCTCCTGCACCATATTTTGGCACCGCCCTGCAATAAGGAGCTGTGCAGAGAGTACCACCTTAGGGGTCCCAATGTAAGAAAAATAACTGTGGGCCTGGGAGTCAGGGGACCTGGACTCTAGTCCTCGATCTACAACAAATGAGCTGTGGGCGAGGAGGGGCCTCCCACTTGTGGGGCAGGATGATTCTGTATTTTTGTGGGTCCCAACTTCTCTAGGAAATGAAATTACATCAGCAGTTCTCAAAGTCACCTAGGGCCCGTAAGTAAGACCCACGAGAGCTAATTATTTCAAGATTATTAAAATGAAAACTTATCACCCTGGCTGGCGTAGCTCAGTGGATTGAGCGCGGGCTGCGAACCAAAGTGCCACAGGTTCAATTTCCAGGCAGAGCACATGCCTGGGTTGCAGGCCACAGCCCCCAGCAACCGCACATTGATGTTTCTCTCTCTCTCTCTTTCTCACTCCCTTCCCTCTCTAAAAATAAATGAATAAAATCTTTAAAAAAAATGAAAACGGCCCTGGCTGGCATAGCTCAGTGGATTGAGCTCAGGCTGTGAACCAGAGCATTGCAGGTTTGATTCCCAGTCGGGGCACATGCCTGGGTTGTAGGCCACGGCCCCCAGCAACAGCACATTGATGTTTCTCTCTCTTTCTCCCTCCCTTACCTCTCTAAAAATAAATATAAATAAAATCTTTAAAAAAATGAAAACGTATCAGTTATAAAAACTAAACTATGGAAATGACTTTTGGTTGTAAATCATAATTATAAAATCAAAGAAGTCTTTTAATATTTTTAGTCAGTGCTTTTCAAACTAGACATATTTTGAAACATCTAAGGTAACGTTTTCTCTTTCAGAGGGAAGTGAGAAAAACATTGGTTTACGTGTATTAAGGCCCCCTTATTTTTTTAGCATTTTCTGCTGAACCTCCCTTGCTTGTCCCAGCCATCATACCCAGTTTCTTGGGTACCCAGTCTAGGCCGAAGGTGAACTTCTTGATCTGGATGACCAGGTAGTCAGGGAATGAGGCAAATCGTGTGGTCCTAGGGAAGAGAGAATGTCCTGGTAGCCAGACAATCCCAAGGTTCTCCTATCCTGAAAGTCCCCACCCCAGGGTTCAGCCTCTCATGGGTAGAAGACCTAACAGCCCAGAAGATCCTCCATATTCTTATCCTGCCCTGGGCAGGCATCAGAGCATCTGCAAACAAGGAGGTGCAGAAGCCAGGAGAAGGGCTGTCTTACTGATAGGAGCAGCAAAGCAGTGGGTGGCTGAATTCTCTTGAGACAAAGCACTCTTACAGACCTCCAGCTCAAGCTAACCTCTGAGCAAAAAGTAAAACCATTTGCTGGAAACCCACATCCTATTCCCTACTAAGTGTCTGCACTCTGCCAGGATTGAGGGAGAGGGTGGAGAGCTGCTGCACTGAGAAGTGCCCTGTGCTGTGAGAGAAGATGGAGTGGTTTGGGCAAGACGAGGTAATACATAGTAACCATCTGAGTCTGCTCCGGTGGGGCTTCTTGGTTCCCACCGGGGCCAGATCACCAGCCTCAACTGATGCAATCCTGAGGTTCCACCCAAAAGAGGAATGACAGAACGAGAAAGAGGCAGGGGGCATCTTCAGGACTACCCTGACACGGGCCCGAGACCATCAGGCCCAGCCCGGCAGGACTTACTTGACAGCTACTGATTTGGCCTGCAGAGCCGTGCTCCAGAAGTCATCCACCTGCTCGGGGGCCCCATAGGCCTCCAGGCAGGAGCTGAAGGGCACCTGGGCCCGAACCAGCTCGGGCAGTGGCAGCTTCTCCTCTTCAGCTTGCCGCTTCTTCTCCTCGTACTCTAGAAGCTCCTCTGGTGACAGAAGTGGCGGGTGGATCCCTCAGAAGGTGCTACCTCTTTCCCTCCTTAGCCTGGCCCTGCTGGCTCTGTGTCTGTGACTACTTCAACTCCTCAGCCCCACCCAGTCCCGCCCGATGCGCACCCACATATGATTTTGCTTCTCTTTCTCAGCACAGCTCTGCTGACGAGCTGTGGGCAAGTTAATCTGACCTCGCTCTGCTGTCCTAGCTTTGGACTTACGGCTGAGGGAGCAGAGTGCCCTGTGGGCTCTGCTGCTGTAAGTGCCCATGCATTCCCCACAGCCTCCACTGCACCCGTACCCAGGCCTGGCTGAGAGCCACCTACCCTTGTTAAGGGCCGCATCCATGGGCACAGGCAGCTGCATGATGTAGTCTACCCGCTGGGTGTACTTCACCTTCTCTGTAGCCAGGCACTTGATCTTTTCCTCCACCAAGAAGCGGAACACTTCATTAGGATTTTCAGAACTCCGGCAATTCCTCTATGGGAAAGAGGCAGGTGGAGAGATCTGGGAAGCCAGGGACTGGAATGGGGGCCTAAATGGGTTCCTGGTGGTCAAGGAGGGAGAGGAGGGGAGGGGAAGGGAGACTAGCACTGAGAGTGCAGGGATGCAGGAACAGAGTAGAAGCCCTCCCCAACCACTCCCGCCTCCCTGGTTCTGGCCCGCTCACAGCACTGTGGGACTGTGCTGGAACGTGCTTGGAGTTCTCTTGATAAGTAGTAAGTATCCTGAGCATTTTCTTTGGGTGTATCCTTCATAAGGCACAAGCCCATTGAGTGTAAGGACCACTGCTTGGCTCTGCCATTGTCCTTGCGTGTATTCGCTACCACAGGGAAGGGGCAGTGCACGCAGGCTGCCAGAGCCGGGGGCGGGGGGGGGGGGGGGGGGGGGGGGACTGGGCGGGGCTAATGGGGACAAGAAAGGCCGGGAGGAAGAGGGAGTGAATTGCAGGTAGAGGCAAGGACTTCAAAGAGTACCCTCCCTTGCCTTCTTCTCAGGCCTTACTTCCACCATGTTGATAAGGTGAAGGAAGAACTCCTGGGCATCCTGCTGCCGGTTGGTAGAGAACTCAGGGTGACCCTTGCCAATGAGGGCCTTGAACATCCGAGGGGCAATGCCATCTTGAAGTTCCTAGGCAGAGCCAGGGCAGTGAATTAGCTGGGGCTCAAGAGGCCACCTTCCTCAGACATATCCCAGACCTCAGTTTCCCTGTAATTCCAGAGCCCGAAAAGGATGGATGCAGTAGACTCACCTTTTGTTCTGACACCTGCTCCCCATCGCCTGACTCCGGTGCTGGCTTGGAATACTCTCCGGAGAGAAGGCCGTGGCCCAGCTTGGCCCTGTGTTAACATCCAAGAGAACCATTTTGCTTTAGTTAACTAGCGGTAATCTGCCGTCTCTCTACACCTGTCCCTACTCACCTCAACCCTGGTTCAGGGCCCTCCATAGACAACTTGCTAAAATGTGGAAAACCTTAGGGTCCATGGGAACCCACCCCAAGGGAGAGGGCATGCCCAGAAGGCAATCATCTGAAAGCTTCTAACTGGCTGGGGCTACACTGCTGCCCCCTCCAGGTGGTCACGGAGGACAGAGGAGGCACACAGGCAGCAAGGCTCTCAACAGCCTTCAGACATAGGACCTGGCTACATACACCTGGGTGCTGAAGTCCTGGGTCGGGTCCGCTGGGGCGTTCTGGAAGATCTTCTCCAGCTTTTCCACATACCTAAGAGCCAAGGGAAGGAGAATTGGAGGGGCTTTGGTCCCGGCTCAACAGAAAAGCAAAGGGAGAAACTGTCTACCAGCTCAGTGAATAGACTCCCTCCAGAGTGGGGAGTCACGTGGTTGAAGCCTGGAGTCCATTTCTCTCCAGCAACCCGCCCTTCCTGCCTCTCAACTGCGTCAGCACACAGTGCCCCGAGGCAGGCTTTCCCAGCCTCCTCCCCGAGCAAGCGAGCCAGGGGAAGGGAGAACACAGCCTGGGAGGAAGATGACTACAGTTCGTAGCCTTTTGGACAGAACTTCTCAATACGTTTTAAGTTTTCACATAAGCATCAGGCCCATTCCAATTAGATGGTAAAGTCCCTTTTGCTAAAAATTTGCCTTTCTTCTTAGTATCCCAAGTCCTCCCTCTCCCCCAAGTGCTACGTGGCCACGGTAGGTGCTCATCTGATGTCACTCGCCTAAAATAAAGACCACCTGCTCACCCCTGAGTCAGGCAGGAGGCCTCCAAGAGCCCTGGGATTTGGTGTTCTGCTCTACCAGTGGCGTTTGCGTGTGACTGGGTGATGATGGTGCAATCCTACAGCTGGCTCCCCTCATGGCACACCAGCCACAGGGTCATGGGAACTAAAACTGCGCTGGAACAGAGGTACTGAAGGTGGCTGAAGGAGGAGTGTGCCTAGAAGCTGATGGCCAGGAAAGGAGTGGGGATGTTAGGTGCGCAGAGCCCGGGGCCAGCGGTGGGGAAGGCACTACTCACTTCCTCTGGAAGTCGGGGATGCTGAAGAGCACCTGGACCACCGAGTTGAGGTAGCAGCTGTTACCCAGGTTCCGGATGCCTGTGTAGCCAGGCCCGAACAGGGGTTTCAGTGGCACACTTGACTCCTGGATCAGCTCCCATTCGCCAATCTGCTGGTTCATATCTATCTCCAACTCGGTCATCGTCTTGTCCGTCTGCAGGGAAGGGGCACTTCAGATGGGGGGAGAGACTCAGCCCTGGATTTTTTACATTGATCTCTCCCAGGATCTAGGATGATACCCAGCTGGAGCCTAGAATTTGTTGAATTACAGAGGCATGCAGGATATCATCTAGTCCAAGTTCTAAATGGCCACAAGCAACTGCAAGAGGACTTAGTTATCAGGCTTGAATGGGGGAATGAAATGAAAGCAACTCCCTCTACCTGAACTGTTTTTCCCATTCCAAAGGCACCCCTTCTCACCCCTCAGGTCTCCACGCAAGCAAGACTTCCTCAGAGACACTTCCCTGATGCCCCAGACTGGGCCAGGCCCCACTGCTGTCAACTACTGCAGCACCCTCCACATCTCTTTCATAGCGCCCTTCACAGCCGGTAGCTAATCAGTTATCAGTGTGAGTGATGCCTGCCTCTCCAAAGAGTGTGTAAAACAAGGACCACACCTGCCTTATTAGTGACTAACACAAAGTAGGTACTCAGGAGTAGTCAATGAATGAACAAACGATTCTAGGAAATTTGTCAAAGCCCACATATCGTGGGGACTGGAAGGACTGTGCTCACTCTCTCCAGTTCTCTGTCTCAGGCAAGGAAGAAGGGCCTAACAGGAGCAGGAATAAGAGGAATCTGAAGCTGAACGAGTCTCACCTTTTGCATCTTCAGCATGTCAATGCCGAAGTGGGAGAGGTGCTCAGCCAGGTTGGGGTCCAGGACCATGTCGTCCTCATCATATGAGTACACATCTAGGACAGGGGGCAGGAGCAGTGTCAGAGGCGGTGACTCAGGACTGGCCTGGCCACCAGTGTCACCCCCTGCCTTGAGGGGCCTTAGTGGGACAGAAGGGTAAGCCTGTAGGGTAACTTCTTGGCTCCCTTAAACCTTCTGGGGATGGCTGTCAGGGAAAATGGGGTGACACAGGGTGAGAGTTGGAATTAATTGTGACTCCACCCCACAGGGTAAGCTTCTAGGGTCAAATGGGTTGGGAAGGATGCTTCCTAGTCAGATACACTGATAACTTCTAGGAAGGGGACTGAGGTTTTGAAGAGTAATTGAAGATTTGGTCTCATCTACAATATTTTCATTGTTTATCAAGAGAACATATTCATGTATTATTTGTGCCATACAAAATGAACAATAGTTAAAACACATTTTGGCATGGAGGTAGCTAAGGAAGGAAGGGAATACCAGCTCCGTCAGGTGTGATGGTGCCCAGTTTGACAGCTAATGGGTAGCCTGTCTCCCTGAAGTGCTCCACAGCATGGTTGTTGCCGCCACTGCCATCGAAGTAGCGTCGGCCACAGAGGATAGAGCCATCGGTCAGGTTGAGCCATAGGTTCTCTCTCATGTCACACTTGGAGCACTTCCAGCCACTAAACCAAGGAGAAAAGAAATTGAGCTGAAATATGGGTCAGGGGTGTCTGGGAGTGGTAGAGAGAAAGGGGACTCTGTGGGCCCCTGCCAATCCAATTTCTCTCTCTTCTCCTCTCCTCTGGATGTCCCCCTGCTCAGTTCTTTGCTTCCCAGTCTCCCTAATTGTCGTGCTGCCAGCCCTCTCTCCCACCAGATCTCCCAGGAGGGTGGCCTCTTTGCCCCTGCTCTGGCGGTTGTGCCCCGAGGTAGAGGGGCCAGGCCTCACCAGGGAGGGATTCGAGCAGGGTTGTCCAGCTGCTTGAGGTTGAAGGCATGCTTAGACACCTGCCGTACTTCCCCATCCCAGGCCTGTACTTCCTGCTTGCGGGAGGCTGAGTCGGCGGACAGTAGTGCCTCCACCGCACTGGTCACCTGGGAGAAGCAGAGGGTCAGAAACAGTACCCAAACCCCATCCCCCATGCCCCTCTGTCACTTATCTTCAGCTTTCTCAGTGCTTGCCCAAGACATCGCTGCCCTGGCCCCGCTTGCCCCAAAATCTTTGGGAGGGCGGGAAAAGATTCATACCCGATCTCTGACAAAGTCAGGCAGTCCCCCCAACCCATCCCGGGCAATTTCCAGGTAATCCGGCAAAATGACAATCTTCACGTCCTCATCGTATTCAAACTTCTCCTCGCTAAGGTCAAACCCGCCTTCGACACCTGATGAGACAGGGAAGAAGAGGGAGAGTAGGACCACAACCACAGGTAAATGTCCCTCCTCTGATACAGTACTTTACTTTGTCCCCTCCAGAGCTCTAGGGTCCCTGACCGGGCCCGTTCTTCTGGGGCTTTCCTAACACCTCTAGAAGCAGGAAAGCCCAGCTCAGGGAGAAGAGTGGGGCTACAGCAGTACTCACCAATAGCCAGGCGGGTGGGCTTCTTTCGTGGGGGGTCTCCAGTGCCTGCGGTGCTGTCTTCCTCTTTCTGCAACGAGGCAAGAAGGGCAGAATCAGCAATGAAGACCAGGTAAGGAGAAATGGGGAGGGTGGACAGGATAAAATAATCTCAGAAGAGAATGAAGCTAAAAACATGTGTGCTAGCCCTGGCTGGCATAACTCAGTGGATTGAGCGCGGGCTGTGAACCAAAGTGTCGCAGGTTTGATTCCCAGTCAGGGTACATGCCAGGGTTTGCAGGCCATGACCCCCAGCAACCCCACATTGATGTTTCTCTCTCTCTCTCTCTATCTCCCTCCTTTCCCTCTCTAAAAATAAATAAATAAAATCTTAAAAAAAAAAAAACCCGTGTGCTGAATTTTAATTACACCGACAGACATAGGTGAGAAGTCAGAATGGAACAGATTCAAAATGGAAACCCCGTGGGATGCGCCAGAAGGTCCCCAGGCCCAGCCCCTATCCTTACTGGGTGCCGGGTCCGCCGGAGATGCAAGTAGACTCGCTGGCCCGTCTTGTTGAAATGTCTCTCCACATACTGCTTCCCGAAGCCCAGGAATGTGTTCATGCAGATGTACAGGCCACCCTCAGACTCCTGCAGGACAAGAGGCAGGGGAGGAAACAGGGAGGATGAAACCTGGCCAGGTGAGGAAACCAAGACCTGGGCTCAAACACTGCTGGTTTCCAGAAGAAAGGTTCTGTTTTCTAACACTGTGTGGCCCTTGGCAAGTCATTTATTTCGTCAGGATTTAGTATCGGCTAAGATTCTCCCCATTCTCCTATGACTTTGATAGTCAATAAGGACACCAGGAGCTGAATAACACCTATCAGTCACCATTCCTCCTCCTTGCTCCTTCTTTGGGTTTTGGACCCTCCGATCAGTTGCAGAGAATTCCCTCTACCTCTTCTCTAGAGCCAAAAGACCCAGAAAGAAAACAAGGACCAAACACCATGGACTTCCAGGGCCAGAAATTACATTCAGAGGGGGGAAGGGCCCTTTCCTTGGAGAAGGCAGATCTGCATGTCACACACTGAACCTAAACCAAGGACACCATGACAAACCCTAACTCATCTCCAGGATTAAGAAAACCTACAAGTGCTCTGGCTGGCGTAGCTCAGTGGATTGAGCTCAGGCTGCGAACCAAAGCATCGCAGGTTCGATTCCCAGTCAGGGCACATGCCTGGGTTGCAGACCATGACCCCCAGCAACCACACATTGATGTTTCTCTCTCTCTCTCTTTCTCCCTCCCTTCCCTCTCTAAAAATAAATAAATAAAATTTAAAAAAAAGAAAAAGAAAAAGAAAACCTACAAGTGTGGAGAAGCAGAGATTCTTCCGGTACCTCTAGGCGCAGAGCTTGCCAGCACGACCGGACCTTTCTTTTACCACACTCTGCCAGGTAGTTGAACCCTGGTCCACACTGAGGTTTCTCCCCCCTCTCCTACTGAAGTCTGGCTCCAGCAGAACAATGCCTTGTGTGTCGCTCATGGCTAAACCCGGACTCGGCCTGGCAGGGACGTGAAGTCTGGCATTCTCCAGCCATCACCCTGTCACCTCCCCTCCGACCAATAACTAAATTCCCACTGAAGTCCCATCACCCTCCAACCTCAAAGCCATCCCCTTTCTAGAACAATCTAGCGACACTTGCTGAGACAGGTAGGACACATATAACCCAGATAGAGAACCGGGAAAGACAAGTACCCACTCTAAATCACCGCTGACAGGAGACCACGGGCTTCCCCCAGACTGAGCAAGTGTACCAGTGCCTTTGTGAATAAAGTGCTGGAGAAGGCGGAGAAAAAAAGTGGGGACAACCACCTCTGATCCAAGTTTCTGAGTAACAGCAGACTACTTCTTCCTGGAATAAAAGCCTCAGTGGGCTTAAAAAAAACTCTTTGCTATGATATTTAAAAATAGGGCACCATCAAAGGCAGTGCGTGGTCTCACAGATTGTGTACCACTACCTAGAAGAGTGTGGACTATAATATTCATAAGGAAATAGAGCATTTCTCATGGGGTGGGGGGTGGTGTCACATTAGCTCTCTTTCTACTGTGAACCCAATTTGAAGACAATCAAATATGTTGGAAGTCGGTTAGCCAAGTCAACTCTGCCACACTGGAGGTGAGAGAAATGTAATGACATTACAAAAATTCCTTTTGGATTATTCAAAGAAGTTTCTAGAAGAGAGACAGGAACTGATGACTTCTACCATCAGCTGGCAATTAAGAAAAAACTTTTCCTCCTGACAAAGATGGTGCCTCACCAAGCTATGCATCTGATAACCTGGAAGGCATGAGGAAACTGCAGGGATTCAGCTCCTCTGTTGGAAATAAGAGACGGTTTCACCAAGGATTGGGAGCCCTGGAGCTCTGCTCTGAGCAGTCCTCTTTGAGCCTTGCCAAAGCCAGACTTCAGAGAAGCAGCATATTATTTGAGGCCAAAATCAAAGCCTAGCAAACCACAAATCAGCGGTGATCCTGAAGTGGGCTTTAGATCCTGCTCCTACACTCAGCACTGCATTAGTGAAGCCTTTCCACTCTGACTTGCAGTTTTCCTGGCCCTGAGCTGGTCTGGCTGAACACCCTGGGCAGGGCCCAGCAGCAGCTTGAGGGGAGGGGTGGTGAGGGGGGTGGATCCCAACCAGGCTGCTGCCCTCTCGGTTCAGGCTCTGGCCTGGGCAGAGTCTTGTCTCTCTGGAGGGTGACACAGGAAGGCAGAATTGCAGGAAGGGAGGTACCGGGTGGAGCCAGTATAACGTGAAGCACGGTGTGGGTGGCGGCTTTGTCTAACTCGTCAAGAGTGGGAGTGGGATGGAAAAGGGGCCTTAGTATCCTGCATGAAAGAAACCATCTGTTTGGGAATACTTTTAAAAAGGGTCCCCTCTGCTTTCTGTGATGGGCGGGAAAAAGAGGGGGCCGCGGAACTAGTTCATCTTAAAGAAGAAACTAGAGCTTTCCTCTCCTCTTTCCCTCCCCTCCCTTCCACCACGACCCACCTCCCCGCCCCCTATCTATATTAACCGTGGATGGAGGCTCTGTAACTCGGCCTTCCTCAAAAAACGGCCTTCTTCAGGGCTACTTACAAACTACTACGTGCCTAGGAACTGCAGAGCCAACCCTCCAACCCCAAAGCCGGCCCAGAACAGTGAGGGGTAGCCCCATCCCTCCTACACGAGACTACAAAACCCGGAGAACCATGCGCGACAAGCAAGGCCAACTCCCTGGCTTTCCCAGGGATCCACTTGGGGGATGTAGTCCGACGATCGGGTTGCGCCCCTAGCTTAGAACGGCAGAGGGGAGTGAGCGACTACAGTCTCCACAATGCTCCACGAAACTGGGAGCGAGCGAGGTACACCCGGTGGCTTCCGGGGGCAGTAGTCACACGACAGTTCCAGCTAGTTAAAAGCAACGGCAGGGAGTGGCACGGGAGACTACATGTCCCATGGTGCATCACAAGGAGGCGGTAGCCCAAGCCTTGCAGGCCCCGGCAGAATGACCAGGGCTATGGAAGGAAGTCGTGCTCCCTGCGGGCGTGGGGAGTGGGCTTACCGGTGTGTCGAAGGAGAAGGCGCACTCGTCTTTGTGGACCCGGTCTCCAGCCTTAGGGACCCGGATCGTCGGTAATACTGACAGCAGCGCCTCCTCACTCAGCTCCGCCATGACACCGGCAGCAGCTCCTCCACACAGAGCAGCTCCCACCGTTCCTAGTCTCCCACCCCCTCTCTTGCGGACCAATGAGCACTACTCGTTAGGTGCATGCGCTTCAGGGAAGACGCGCGAGAATGGCGGTTGGAACGAGCTTGCGTACTGGTGCTCCGCCCTCTGCCTTACTCTTGACTAAACCCAGTGAAAAGCGCCTCCAGCCCAGCCGGTGGTCAAAAAATCCAATCCCACTCCTCCAGGGTAGAGCGCCAGTAGAGTAACGAGGTGTAATGTACTCCAGAGTTTTCGCTGCTCCCACTCTGGGACCCCTACAGTCGCTTCGCGTGCCTTCTATTGAAGAGCAGAAATTGAGAGTTCTTTAAACCAATCTCAGAAACTTTCCTGGAGATTTGTCCGATCAGAAAATAGGGCAGTTCTCGGTATTTGAAAGGCAGCTATCCAATGAGGCGGACGGAGTGTTAGCGATTGATAACGCCATCAACCAGCAAGGATTACCATTTCTCCTCAAAAATCTTCCTAAGTCTGTCTCCGCCTGAATCTGTGCCTATTAGCATAATAATCCATTCTATTTTTAAAAGAAAATAAAATAATTTGGTTTTGAAATTGAAGGTCTCAAAAGCAAAGATCGGCACTCCCTAAAGTCTCACTTCAGACACTCGCAGCCTGAGAGGAACAAAAGTCCTCTTTTATCAAGGAGGCGTCAACCCTGGGCAAGCCAAGCCGCTGCCCAATTGACCACCGTGGCTCCCGTGATAGACGTCCCCTCAGCCCAATGGCTTCCTTCACTGGAGGCGGATCCCACGTAGTAGGCCTATAGGAGTCTGCGTCGGTTCAGCCAATAGGATCACGGAAGGGGGCGTGGCGGGAGGTTTGAAACTCAGCTTCAGGAGTTGAGGCTCGAGCTACCGTGCCGCAAAAAGTGGAGTTGGGGCACGGTAAGTGATTTGAATAAATTAGTGAATAAATTAGAGGGCCTGGCAGTCCTGGGATAAGCCGCCTTGTCAGCTGCACCAGTCATTTTCCTCCCAGAGGCCTCTGGCCCGGCGGCCAGGAGGTTCCTTAGCTGGGATCTGGGAAGATCGGGTGGTTTGGAGTTCGAGGCCGGACATGGTCCTGGTGAGGGCTGAGACCTGAGTCATTTCTCATAGGCATCCCCTCCTCGCCCCTGCCCAAGCCCTGCCCCACCCCCTTCCTCCCTGTTGAGATGGGCTCAGCCAAGAGCATACCAGTGACTCCTGCGCGGCCTCCGCCGCACAACAAACATCTGGCTCGAGTGGCGGACCCGCGTTCACCTAGTGCCGGCATTCTGCGCACTCCCATCCAGGTACTCTGGGCCGGGTAGGGGGTAGGTGGGGAAACTGGCCGAATTCTTTGGCGTCTGCTTAACCTGATTCTGGGAGAGTCCTCCCTGCCCACTTCTCTTTTGAGGCCTTAATTTCTACATTCTCCTGAATGCCTGAGGGCCTTGGCAATTTCTGCCTGGAAAGTGGGCCTGAGGCTGGAGACCTGGGAGGGAAGAAGAGTCAAGGCCCAGACTTTAATAGCCTTTGATCCCGATAGGTGGAGAGCTCTCCACAGCCAAACCTGCCATCAGGGGAGCAGCCAGAGGGTCCTAATCAGGCCCAGGACTCAGATCCCCGCTCTCCTACACTCGGCATTTCAAGGACACCTATGAAGACCAGCAGCGGAGGTGAGTGGTTGGGCCCAGGGAATTCTGATAAGGCTGTGAGCTAGCATTCTCGGATGGGGGTCAATGAGGCCATGTTCTCAGGACTCCTTCTTAAAGGGGCCTCCATCCTCCTGCTGTGAACCCTTTTCACTCTTTCCTCAACATTTTACTCCCTCTCACCTTGATTTCCCTCTTCTCAATTGCTCACCCACCAGGGTATGAATCCTAAGACTCCTATACTTTTGCTCTTTGCTGAACAGCTTGTATCAAAGGGTCACTGTCTCACTTCACTTCCCCCTTCTAGAGCCTCCAAGCCCACTGGTGAAACAGCTGAGTGAAGCATTTGAGACCGAAGCCCCCAGAGCAAATCTTCCCCCAGAGCCTATTCCACCCCCTGAGGCTCCTTCATCTTCTGAATTGGACTTGCCGCTGGGCACCCAGTTTTCTCTTGAAGACCAGATACCACGTGGGAGCCAGGCTGAGCCTCCCTCCAAGCAGGCATTTTCCGAGGAAGAAACAGGACAGCCCTCAGAAACCTTTACAGTCAGCCAGGGCTCAGACAAGTGCATGAGAGACCCTGAGACACCCAGATCTTCAGGTACAGAATTTAAGGGTAAGGTATAAGGAAGAGAAATTGAGATCGTGTTTTGGGGTAGTTCAGGAGGGATAAAATGTAGGCCCCTAATTTTGGCTCCTTGCTTTAACTCTTTACCCACCCTAGGTTCTAAGTGCAGTAGACGGAAACCAAAGGGCAAAGTACTAGGGAGATCTCCCCTCACCATCCTGCAGGATGACAACTCCCCTGGGACTCTGACACCACGACAGGTAAAGGGAGAGGGTGAGAGTTATTCCTAAGAAGTTCAACGTAGAGGGTGGGAGGACTTACCCCATCTTCCCTCTCCTAAACAACTTCCCTCCCTCCCCCAACTTGCATACTGTTTTTTGTAGGGTAAGCGGCCTTCCCCCCTGAGTGAAAACATTAGGGAACTAAAGGAAGGGGCCATTCTGAGAACTGGAGGACAAGCGTGGGAGCAAGGCCAGGATCATGATAAGGAAAACCAGCACTTCGCTGTGGTAGAGAACTAGGCCATGTGTGGCCCAGCCCTGGCCTCACCTGGGATCTAGGGATATCCTGAGTCCTCTCCCCCCTTCTTTCCCTGGGAGACTAGAAAGGTTCCTTTTTTTTTGACACCCCCTAAACGACCAACTCTGGAACTGAGAACTTTCTTGGACTTTCTTTGTGTGTTACGTGTGTCTTATATATTAAAGGAAGTGGTTTTAAATGATGTTGTTAAGTGTTATGCCTAAACCTTGCTCTGGGTCATCTTGATGTAGAAAGGCAGCCTGGGGAGCTTGTGTTCCCTGGCCTGAGTGCCCCTGCACTGGTTCCTCCAAATCTCTGAACACCCCTCCCTTAAATCCTGGTGTTGCCCGGGGCTCTGTCCTTGGCTCTTTCCTCTTGCTCTCCCTAGATGTTGACCTCTAGGGATTAGCTACCTTCTACCTATAATCTGGTAAATTCCAGGTCTCACCATCTAACCCCGCCCTCTATCCAGCTGCCCCTAGGCACTTCACAGTCAGTTTGAGTAAAGTTGAATTTGTGATCTTCCCCTCAAAGCCTGTTTCTCTTCCCCTCTTCTTTATCCCTGTAAATAACAGAATTGTCCACCCAAACCCAGACCTTAGCCATCATTTTGAATCCCTCTTAACATCCCATGTTCTAGCACTCGGTCACTAAATCCTGCTGATTCTATGTTTAATCTCTTTCCTGTCCCTTCCCTTGTCCCCTCTGTCCTATCGCTCTTGCATTTCTTGCCACATGCTTCCTACCTGTTTGCTTCACTCCATCCTGTCTCCCCTGCCTGCATTTCATCAACCTACATTGCTGCTAGGGTCGTCTTTCTGAGAAGCATATCTGATCACGTTACTACTTTGCTAAAAGTTTGTCAATGTTTCCTCACTTCCTTTTATTATCTGATTCCTTCTCAATATCATCCTACCATACAAACACACATGTACACACCATAGGCAGGCGGTTGTGAACTGCTGGACACATGCTCCCAGCCACTGGTGAATGCCTTCTCTCCTGACCCATCTCAGGCCTTCCCCACAAGACTTGGGCTTCTGCTCTCCCCACTACTTTCTGCTCACAAGCTGTCTGGTACCCAACCTTTATCACTTGCACCCACAATACTTTATTACTTAAGTGGGAACTGAATCTTTTTGGAACATAAGTAGGATGGAAGCCAAACATCAAAGATATACCAGGGTGCTGTACTTTATTGCAGGTGCTTTGCAGAGAGAAAAAAAAGATGGTAGAAAAAGGAGAAAGCACGAAGGAAAAGGGGGCCAGGACCTTGGTGGTGCCAGAGCCATAGTCATGGGCTAAGCACCCTGTGCCACACAGGTCTGGACAAAGGGAGGAGCTCTGGGGGAGGAATCCTAGGGCCTGGAGTCCCACACTGGAAGCCTGCTGGACCTGCCAAGGGCTGGGGAGGGGTCAGTCATCCTTGCTCACTAAGGGTGAAAGTGTCATGACCATGGCGAGGGGAGGCCATGGGAGGAGATGGGGCAGTTCTCTGCCTGTCCCTGATGCGGCCCCCCAAAGGCACACTCCCTGTGTTCCCCATTGTCTTCAAAGGAGAAAGCTTTGTGGGAATGGCAGCTGGGGTATAGAAGAGGAAGTTTAAAGGAACCTTAGAGAAAGTGGGCAGGAGAAGGGGCAGCTGAGTGTCTTCATGGCCTTTTACCTCCCCCCTCCAGCCTTCTCAGTTCCAGATTTTGAGGAAGCTGTCCCAGGAGCCAGTGGCCACCGCCATCCCATCAGCTGTGACCCCCAGGCAGCTGACCCTGTTGTCATGGCCAGAGAGGATGCCTGAGGAAAAGGGAGAGGAGACAGCGTGTCTCCAGGTGCTCATTTGGCAGGGAGTGTGTGTGCACGCACAGGTATCCCAGCTTAGGTAGGCCGGGCTCTGAATTCAGCCCCCTGATGGAGGCTGGAAGACAGAAGGAGGATTAGCCCTAAGCATTAGGCTTTCTCAGGAACCCGGGTTGGGGAAAGGTTGGAAGTGTCGGTGTGCTGTGAGAAGAGCAAGGGGCATCTTGATGGACTCCTGAAAATAGGGAAGTAGCCCTGTCATGCTGCTGCTTTGTTTCCAAACAAAGAGACTGAGGCCCAGAGAGAAGTGACTTGCCCAAGAGCACTCGGAAAGTAAGGCCCAGAATTAGGATTTGGATCCTGACTCTGTGGCTAGTGTTGTTTTCATTCAGCACCTGACCTCTCCCAAGAGGAGAAGCCGCACTATCTGATTCACCTGCAGACCAGCCTGGTCCTAGAGAAGCCCCGGGCTTGGGGTCAGGGCCCAGCTCATTGCACAGTTCCCTGAGACTGCCCTGTCCTTCAGTGGATGCCCCTGAAACCCAGACCTGACTAGACAGTCAAGATCCTCAGGTCTGGGGATCACTGGAAGGAGCTCCTTTGGCAGGGAGCAGCCTGACATTGGGCAAAGGAGAAGGGCCCCTTAAAGCAACTTTTCTTTCAGAGAAGATGATCCTGCATTGGGAACCAGAGGGGGACTGGGTTGCAGGGGTACCGCTCAAAGTTATCTGATAATTAGGGAATAGCAGTAAGAGGTTCCCAGCAAGAGGAGCTGGGTGGAGAGTACCTCTGGCTAAGGCAGCAGTGGGGAAGGGGGCTAGAATGGCCCTTACCCACACGCTCGCCCTTCATGGAATCCCAGACATTGCAGTTGAAGTCATCGTAGCCTGCAAAGAGCAGGCGGCCACTGAGGGAGAAAGCCACAGATGTGATGCCACAGATGATGCTCTCATGGGAATAAACGGTCAGCTCCTGGTCTGCCCGCAGGTCAAACAGACGGCAGGAGGCGTCGTCTGAGCCTGTGCAGATGGCCTCTCCATTGGGGAAGAACTGAGGGCACAGGTGGCAAGGGAGTCAGGACGCAAACCTGAGCAGCTGCTGCCTCTCCTGCCCTCCACCTGACTCCTGTCCTGGTGGCTCCAGGGCGAGCTCCTTCCTCCAGCCTCCCTGCCTGTCCCTCCCCTGGCCTGCAGTGAGAGAGGCCACAGCATTGCTCTCCATGCACGCTGGTGGGTCCCCTATACCCTTCACTTCCTCCTCATGATAGCGCTGCAGGCCAGCGTTATGCCCAGGAGGCCGAGGCAGTGCCTGCAGCTTGTCCAGGGTCACATGGCTGGAAGGGCGGAGGTTGTCTCTGACTTCCCACTAGTCAGCTGGATTGGAGTGTAGGAGCAGGGCCAAGTGCGAACGCATAGTCTGAACCTCATCGTGAGGAAGTGTCAGATCAACTCAAATAGAGGGAAAGCCTACAGAAAATTGGTTTGCACTCTTTAAAAATGCTAATGTCATGAAAGACAAAGGTAGAAAACAGTTCCCACTTACAGGAAACAGATGTGGCAAGAAAATGCAATACATGTTCCTGGTGGGGGGCAAACTGCTATCACAGATAATACTTGAGGTGATCGGTGAGATGTGAAGATAGACTGTAGACTGTAGAATTGTGTCACTGTTAGATTCCCTGATTTTAAGAATTACACTATGGCTATCTAGGAGAATGGCCTTGTGTTTAGGAAATACACACTGACGTATTTAAGGGGTAAAGAGACACAATGTCTACAACTTACTCTAAAAAAAAACAGGGAGAACCATAACGAAAGGCATATCTGCATCTAGGTGTATGTGTTGGTCTAGCTAGCTAGCCATGTCAATCATCTGTCCATCCAACTAGGCCCCCATCCCTCATCCCTTCCTCTACAGAGAGAGAAAGATACAACAAATGTGGTAAAATGATAACAGTGAGTATGGGTAGGTGGGAGCGCTTTTTGCTACTCTCACACTTTTCTGTAAGGTGAAGTTATTTCAAAGTGGAAAGTTACCAAGCCAGGGGGAGGGAGCCGTGGGAGGCGGCGCAGGGCGGTGCTAGGGGCCCGGGAGGCGGAGCACACTGGGACTCACACAGATGGCGTTGATGTCCGACTCGTGGCCGGTGAAAGTCTGCCGGCAGGTCCCCTCCCGCACATCCCACAGCTTGGCGCTGGCATCACAAGCCCCGGAAACGAAGAGCTGGTAGTCGGGAGACACAGCCAGGCTCATGCAGTCCCCTGTGTGTCCCACAAACACAGTCTTCTGCTGCCCGGTCTCGATATCCCACAGAGCACTGCCAAGGGGAGGGGAGGCTGTCACAGAAAAAGGCCAGGACAGAAGTGCCAGCCCAGCCCAGCACCCATAGTGTTCAGTCCTCACCACGTGGTGTCCCCTGAGCTGGTCACAATGTTGTTGTCATCCAGAAAGCGGCAGCAGGAGAGATAACCTGGGGGTGGTTAGGACAGTGCCCTGGCCTCAGAGCCACAGCCCACCCACCCCAGGGCTTCCCTGGAGCCTCGGGAGGGGAAGACAGGATCTCTCACCTGTGTGAGCAGAGAGTTCCCGGCTGACCTTGACATTGCCCTCACGGGATTTGAGGCTGTAGATAGAGCACATGTTGTCCAGCCCCCCACACGCCACGAAGTTCCCCGATGGGGCATAGGCACAGGTCATGACCCAGGAGGAGCGCAGAGGGATGGCATGTACCTGCAGGAGGTCAGGGTGAGCAGGGCAGGACCTGGGCTCAGCCCCCGGGTGGATAGGGCAGAGGAAGGCAGGCACAATGTCCCCAAGGAAGGACAGAGTGGTAGAGGGGCGGGAGGCAAGATTGGTACCTTATTGGTGGTGTAGGTGTCCCACACGATCAGTTTTCCATCTTGTGAGGCACTCACTAGCAGCCTGGGAAGAGGGCATCCCAAGTCACACCCTGTGTCACCCAAGCCTCTCCTCCCTGCTTCCCCTCCTCTCTGGGCACGCCTCAAGCCTCACTTGGAATCAGTGGCCCAGTGCATGGCATAAATCTTGGCCAGGTGTCCCCGTAACGTCCGCCTGGTCCGCATCTGGACTCGTCCCACGACTTCTAGGTCAGACACAAGCTGCAGCAAAGTGGGTGTTAGAAATCAGGTGAGCAGGGCATGTGCCCAGATGTCAGTGTCATGGCCATTAATCTGTACAAGTTTCTGTTCTGGGTCAGCCCCCAGTCTGAAAAAAGTAAGTCCCTGCCGTGGAGTGGCTTAGGTTGGTGTGAGAGACAGCCAGTGTCGTGTTGTTAAGGATTTAACAACTCTCTCCAGTGCAGGGAGAGGAGGTGGGTGGGTGATTTCTATCCTGTAATTCTCCCACCACAGCCAATTTCAAGCTGCCAATGTGAAGTCACTGAACACGAACTTAGGAAGATATGTACACATTCGACAGCTCCAAACCACTAGGGACTGGCCTGCACACACCACTCCAGCAATAGCCAGCTCTTTAACTGGGTATCCAGGGTATCGCCACGGCCCTGAGCTGCCCCTCCTGAATTCTGTTGTCCTATGCCCCTTAAACTCTATCCAGTTTCTAGACTTAGTTTGAGGCTCCAGAGCCAATAGACTTGATTTGCCATTTACCTGCTCTATTATCTTGGTCAAGTTACTCAACCTCTCTGAGCCTGTCCTCATCCATAAAATGTTTATAGCACCTACTTTATGGGGTTGTCATAAAAATTAAATGAAATTTCCCTGGCCAGTTAGCTCAGTTGGCTAGAGCATCATCCTGATATGTCGAGGTTGCTGGTTCGATCCCCAGTCAGGGCACATACAAGAATCAACCAATGAATGCATGCATAAGTGAATCAACAAATTGATGTTTGTTCCTCTCTCTCTCAAAAAATCAATTTAAAAAAAGTAAGTTTTAAAAAAGAAAATTAAATGAAATTATGTGCTTAAGCAATTTAGCCCAGTGTCTGGTTCATGGTAAGTGTTCAATAAATGCTGACTCTTGCCCTGGCTGGTGTGGCTCAGTGGACTGAATGCCAGCCTGGGAACTGAAGGGTTGCTGGTTCAATTCCCAGTCAGGACACATGCCTGGGTTGTGGGCCAGGTCCCTGGTGGGAGCATGTGACAGGAAACCACACATTGATGTTTCTCTCCCTCTCTTCCTCCCTTCTTTCCTCTCTAAAAATTAAATAAAATCTTTAAAAAGAAAAAAGTAAATGCTGACTCTTATTAAGATATTTAATCCTGCCCTGGCCAGTGTGCCTCCTTTGATTGGAGCCTTGTCCCATGCACTGAAAGTTTGCAGGTTCGATTCCTGCTCAGGACACATACCTTGGCTGCAGGTTCCATCTCCAGATGGGGAATGTGCAAAAGGCAACTAGTCAGTCTCCCTCTCTCTCTCTCTCTCTCTCCTTCCTTCCCTCTTTCTCTCCCTTCCTTCCTCCCATCCTCTTTCTCTAAAAGCAATGAAAGGATGTCTTGGGTGAGGATTTTTTTTAAAGATATTTAATCCTCTCTGAAGTACAACCTACCCTAGGAAGCACCGTTCTTTTAAGTATCACTAAGAAAGAAAAAATGCTGCCAATTTTAGTTGTAAGGCACCATCTAGTGTTGGATGCGTCTTGATTTCAGAAATGTCAGAGTGTGGAAAGGTGTGCATCTTAGGATTGATGAAATACAGTATTAAACAATAACTGGAGTCCATAAGGGCTTTGTGATTGACAAAGGACTGTCCCTCTCTTCCTCCTCACCACCCTGCAAGGTGAGGGGTATAGTCCCTCCTTTTTTATGGATAACAATAGGGACAGCGTCTTGTCCTTAGCCTCCAATACAGGCCCTGATCTCACTGTTTGTTGAATGAATTAATCAATGTTATTCTTCATTCCAAGGACATATTGTACTAAAGCTTGGGCTGGTCAGGGAGCTCCCATCCCTTCTCCTTCCCTCAGGCCCTGCCTCAGGGGACAGAAGTCTCACCTCTGCCATCGTGGTGTCAGCACAGGCTTTCCTGGCATCCTGGGGGGAAAGCAGACATCAGGGGAGGGAAGGGCAGAGTGGGGGGTGGGGGTACACAGGTCTCTGAGGTAGGTGGGTTGGGGCTCTACAGTTTGGGGACATCTCAAGTATGATGAGGTCCAGAAAGCCTCCAGTCACTTCCAAGTCAGGGGTCTCTGAGGTGTCACTCAAAAGTGAATCCAGTCTCCTTCCCCCCAGGCCACATTCCCTCCTGTCCCCGTTTCTATGTTTTCTGGGGTTGCCATGTGGGACATTTCTGGAGTTACTGCGATCTGCTTCTTGAGCTGTTCCGCTTCCTGCCGCAGCTGCTCCATCTCCCCCATGGCTGACAGGTTGAGGGGTAGCTCCGGCTCCTGCCAGGAACACGGGGTAGGTACAGGGGGATCCCCAGCAAGCCATGTTTCTGTCCCTCACACCTCACACCAGACTGCTCATGAGGGCTGGAGCCCATTCCAAGAAACGGGGAAACAACCCAATGGCCTACACCACCTCCCCCACCGGCCCCTCCAAGTTTGGAGTCCTCTGTAGCCAGCCCCAGCCCTGCCCGAGCCCTCCCTGCAGCCCCCAGCCCCAGAGAGCAGAGCCAGGCTGGTTCTCTCTTACTTGGGCTCTGACTGGACCTCTCCCAGGTTTCCAGCTCCGGTTCCCAAGCGCCTCCTTACTCCCTCAGCAGCGACGCCAGCCCGTCACCTGCCCCAGCTCTGCTGCCAGAGGAGCTGGCCTGGCCTGGCCCCACTCTGGGGAGGGGGGGGCAGTGGCACTGACAGGGAAGGGTAGGGCCAATGATGATGACTACGTCAGGCAAATGAAATCAGCTGGCAGGGGTGGGGAAGAGCACAGGGAGAGAGGTGTGTGGCTTCCAGAGAGACTTGGGCCCAGCCAGGGGGAGGGGTAGAAACAGGAGTGCTGGGCTATAGAGGGGCAGCCCCCCACAACAAGCCCTGGAGGGAGGGGGGGTAGAAGGGGTGCTTCCCTGATGGGTCTCTCTGCAGGCAGAGAGAAGAGCATCAGGCCCCATAGGATTAGAGCAAAGCTGTGAGGATTAAAGGCTGAGTTTGGGAGGATGGGAAGGAGCAGTAGCCACCAGAGCTCCAGCAGTGCCCCTGGATGCTGGCCCCCACCAATGGTGATGATCTTGGCAGTCAGGGCCTGCCTAGCAACCAGGCCGAGTCAGAACGTGAGGGTGAGACACGACCCATTGTCCACGTCCAAACTGTCTTCCTGAGCTCAGGGTGGAGCAGGGAAGAGGGTTCCAGTGACTGCAGGGAGGGTGCAGGTGGGGAGCTGAGATTAGACGGGACTGATCTGGATAATCCTTTTTCCCGACAAACCCCAACCCGCTGCCCCGGGATCTGATCCTGGGTTGGGGGCAGCGGTGGGGGTGCAGGGGGGTCAGGAAGAAGGATGGACGGGCCTGCCCCTGCCTTGGGTGTAGAAAGGTTTGCAAGTGGAGGGCAATCCCATCCTGTTCCCATCTGGGTTTGGTGCACTCCTTGCCCCCACGACTCCCGAGGTCCTGCTGGGGCTGTGAAAGCAGGAACCTTAAGGATCAGGCTGCTCTAGGTCTTGGCCAAGCTCAGAGGGAAAACAGGGTTTAGAGTTGGAGGCCCAAGGAGCAGCTGTCAGAGGTTTGAGTGTATTTGCATGAGGAGAGCAGGTGGCTGAGATTTCCCTGACAAATCACAGGCTCAAGTGGCCCCGCCTCCCTGAGGCCCGAGGACATGTCTCCCCACCCCCCCACCCCCCACCCCCAGGCCAGCCATAGCCACTCCCACCTCCAGCCACACTGTGATACACTGATGGGCCTGGGCTGAGGGAATCTTCAAGTTCTTTATTGACAGGTTGGGAGAGGGCAGTGGGGTTATTCTCCCCTCTCATCCCCCTTTATTTGAAGCAGTCAGGCCCTGCTCCCTGTCACTTCTTTCCAGGGAGGCATCGCGTCCTCTGTTTGTCCGGGGCTGGAACTCTATCACCTGGGGCCAGCCCTGGCTCCTCAGACCTGGTGAGCTCAACGCTGGTCCGTGCGGCGTCCTCTGAGTCCAGGGCTGGACGGCCCTTGTGACCCCCATGGTGGCGGGAGTACAGGGACTGAGAGCTCGCTGTTCTGCTCCTGTCACATGGGGCCTTCTTGTAGGTCCTGGCATCAAGGCAACCCTCACAAGTCAGGTGGCCACATCTCCAAGGAGTGGGCTCAGTCCCTCACAGCTCCTCTCGGACCCGAGGCAGCTTCCCAGCCTTGTCCTGGACCCGCTGAAGCCTGCGGCTGGGGGGTTCTGGGGAAGGGTCTTTGCTAGGCATTTCTTCTTCTTCTTCCTCCTCCTCCTCCTCCTCCTCCTCCGGCTCCTGCAGTAGCTCTTTGGCTTCTGTCCACTCCTGGGAGGTAGGAGGAGAGTCTAGCCCAATTCCCCGTATCCACGCTCCCCCAAGACCCTCCCTGGGTCATCTCAGCCCCTGCCCCTCACCCGTCAGCCTGCCTACGCTTCACACACCAGGAGAGACATCCTTCCCATTTCTGCTCCTCCTCACCTGCTCCCTGTGCTCAGGTGCCCACGTGTGCCAAAGTGCCAGGGCGCAGCGCCGGCCCCGAGTCACGGCCCACACACCATGGGGATTCTCCCCACCAGAGCTGAAGGCCACGAGGCGTCCACAGCGAGGACGAACCTGAGCCTGGGGAACGAGGGCAGGTTCAGGGCCAGGGATAGACCTTCAGAGAACTTGGCCCTGACTCCTGGATCAAGATAGGGCAGGGAGCACCGGAAGGTCAGCTCTCTTGCCCATCACTTCCCACTCCTTAGTTCAGTGACTATCTCAAGGCAAATGGGGAGTTGACCTCCACTTAGGGAACACAAATGTCAGACTGAGGCTAAAGGAGTTGGAGCCAAAGGGAGACGGGACTTCCATCAGGGTCTCCTGTTGGCTCCTCCCCCTGGTGCCCTGACTCTTCTTGTCCAATCCTTTGACCTGGGCGTGAAGTAATCTGCAGAAATGAGCACAGGACCAGACTCTGCATACCGGGGATAAGGATTGTGGGGACATTCTTCCTCCCCAAGGCAGGCTTGGATTATAGGTGGCTGGTGGTAGTAAGCAGAGGAAGAAGTAGTTGGGTAAGACAGAGCAACAGATAATGAGAAATCACTGTCTCTCTCCTTCTCCTTCTCCCTATTTTTAGCCCCTACGTTCTACCTGGAACAGGGACTTGGGGTTCTGTGCTCACCCACCCTCCTGTAGGTGAGGCACACACTGAAGGCAGGGTCTGGAGGGGCCACTTTGAAATCTCCCTGGGGGGCATAATCGACTTCTGCTAGGAGAGCCTCCGAACACAGACCGTGGTGCGGAGGGCTGGGGAAGCCAGGGAAAGGGAGGGTTAAAGTGGCCCCAACCATTTCCCTGCATTTGCCTCTGGGAGCCTTCTGTTTTGAATCCTGAGCCCACAGCTGGGCTGCCCGTGCCCACCCCCACCCCACTTACCCTGACAGTGAGGGCGTTGGGCTCTGTGAAGAACAGGTCCCCGCCCTGGAAGTCATCATTGAGGTAGAGGACTCCACTGGAGGAGGAAGACAGGCAGTGAGACCTCAACCCAGGCCCCCCTGCCGGGCCCCTGGAGGAGCTGCCCACCTGTAGTCTCGATAAGTGTAGGCTGGGGGCTCCCGCCAGCACTCTCCCGTGTCAGGGTCCAGGACGCAGTTGTCGGCGTGCACGGGGTGGCTGAGGTCCATGCGCTGCTCTTGCTCCCCTAGGAGGCAAAGGGGCCTGGTGAATGCCTCTGTGCTCCCACGCCCATCCACCGCCTCCCACACCCACCCTGAAGCTTGGGGCTCACCACTGAACAGAGAGGCCAGGCCCCCACTGGGCAGGGGAATCAGTCTGTCAGGAGTGAAGATAAACCCACACGGTGTGGGGTTGCTAAGAGTATGCAGTGCCTCACAGGGACCCGAGGCTGGGGAGGAACAGGGGGGTCCTGGCAGTTACCTTCGATGGCAGTACGGCACACCAGGTGGGTGAAGGAGAGATGCAGGGGCCGTTCCGGGGAGAAGTAGGCCTGAGTTAAGGTCCGCACACGCTCGCTCACCTCCAGAAGCAGCTTAGCGCCCTGAGTGCCCACAGCCCCAGCACGGGCCAGCTGCAGGTTGTGAAAGGAAGGGCAAGAAAGGCAACGGAAGCGTGGGTTTGGAGTCCCTCTGCAGCCAGCTCTGTCCATCAGCCTCAACTGCTCCTTCCACTGGCCCCACAACAACCCCTCCTCAATCCTGGACAGAGGATTCAAGGACTGAGTCCCAGGAGAGCTCCTGCATAGGAGAAGCCCAGGCCCTGGTCCCAGCCTCCTGTGCACCCTCTTCCCCAGTTCTGGGCATCAGACCAGGGCATGGGTGCCTCCTCTCTCACCTGTGCTGCCTTGAGCACTGTGAGCCCCTCGAAGCGTTCATGGGGGCTGTGAGGGGAGCGGCGGCCCCGATAGCCAGACCTGGCTCCTGCCTCAGCTGCATCCTAAAGAGGGAGAGAGTTGGCTGTGGAGTCCCTGTCCTGTGGCCCCAGGCTGCCCACAGGCTACAACCCTCCCACTCCTTGGAAGAGGCTAGAAGCTTCCAGAGTTCTCAGGTGGCTCCTTTTCCTGAGCTGCTGCCCTTCCCCAGAAAGTGACTGCCTTCATGTCAGAATGTCACTCTCTGGTAAAGATCTGGGGTCCCTGGCTGAGGGGCCTGTGCACAGAACTCTGGAGAGCATCCCACAGTGGGGTAAAGACAGCTGGGAAAGGGGTGCAGGAAGGGCCTGATCATTCATCCCCGAGGAGCCAAAAATAGAGAAGTCCCTCTGCAAACATGCCTCCAGCGGGAAGCTTGATAGTCAGGCCATGTCCAGCCAAGGTATCTCTCTCTGGCGTCTTCCCACACTGTACGTGCTTGGAGAACTTGAGAACCCTTGACACAAAGTCCTAATTACCCAATAGCTACACAAAACTGTCATCACCTCGGCGGTGGTCTCCTAGTATTTGGATGTCCTTTCCTGACACCTATTCTTCTGTCTGCTTTTTGCAACTCGGTTAAAGTATCACTACCTAAACCTGGCTGGTGTGGCTCAGTGGATTAAGCACTGGACTGCAAACCAAAGGGTCACCAGTTTGATTCCCAGTCAGGGTACATGCCTGGGTTGCAAGCCGGGTCCCCAGCAGGGGGCGCACAAGGGCAACCACACACTGATGTTTCTCCTTCCTTACCCTCTCTCTAAAAATAAATAAATAAAATCTTTAAAAAATAATAAAAAAAATAAAGTATCACTACCTAGTTATCCCATCATATAAACCTCACCTCTGAGAAACCACCTTATCAGGCAAGCCATCTAATCTTTTATTCTTGTATTCATTCATTCATTCATTCATTCAACAGATTTGTACACGGCATCTACTGTGTGCCAGGTACTCTTCTAGGCACTGGGGACACAATTGTGAATATGAACAGGTCCCTGCTCTTATAAGGTTTACATTTTCAGATAACAGACCAACCAACCAGATCAATTCAGATAAGTGTTATGAAGAAAATAAAAACAGGGCTACAACCTTGAGAGTGCCCAGGCAGGGGTTGGGGGACAACTAATTGATGAGGGAACATTTGAACTGAAACCAAATGATACGAAGGAGCCACTGCAACGTCGGAGAGAAAAATGTTTCGGGCAGCAGAAATGGCAAGAGCAAAGGTCCCGAGGCCAGAATGAGTTTAGTGAGATCAAGGGACAGAAGGGTCTGATACTCGAGAGTTATCTTTGATGCCATTCTTTCATCCCACATAGATATAGTCCTTAATTTTTCTATTTGATTTTTTAAATGTTTCTCATCTGTCCCCTTCTCTTCATTCCCTTGAAATGAGGACCTAACACAAAGCAGTGTGGCGCTCCTGCGTCACCCCAGGGTCTCCCCCTCCTTCCCTCTCCCACTGCACTTCTCCACACCGCCACTAGAGGGGCCTGCCAGTTCTCCGGGACGGTGGTGGCTCCTTCTACCCTTCAGTAAGCTGTCTTACCCTACTTGCCAGGGCACAGAAGGCCCTTGACCCTCTCCCCTGTGATTCCAGCTCTGGGCCTCTCCCCTGTAACACCTCTGAATAATATAACAACCTGATGACTATAGTGACAGCTAAATGCTGAACATTTCTATATTCTTCTAAGATCTTTACCATGTACTGACTCATTAAATCCTCACTGTATTTAGCCCCATTTTACAGAAGAGGAAACTGGGCTCAGAGATGCTAAAATACAATGCCCAACATCACACAGGTGGTCACTGTGGGGTCTGCCTTATGCTCTCAACCCCCGCACTCCACTGCAGTTCCCAGAACACCTTGGCCTTCTCCCTCCTCATCTGATGCTCCTGTCTGTCTCTGCCTCATTAACTCATCCGTAAGATTGAGCTCAGAGGCCACCACTACCCAAGCCTTTTATGACCTTGCACTGCAGTGCTTTTTAAAAAGATTTTATTTTTTTTTAAATGAACTTTTAAAAAAGATTTTATTTACTTATTTTTAGAGAGGGAAGGGAGGGAGAAAGAGAGAGAGAGAAACATCAATGCGTGGTTGCTGGGGGCCGTGGCCTGCAACCCAGGCACGTGCCCTGACTGGGAATAGAACCTGCGATGCTTTGGTTCGCAGTCCTCGCTCAATCCACTGAGCTATGCCAGCCAGGACTAAAGATTTTATTTTTAGAGAGGGGGGAAGAGAGGGAGAGAAACATCAACGTGTGAGAGAAACATCCATTGGTTGCCTCTTGCACACTCCCAACTGGGGACCTGGCCCGAAACCCAGGCATGTGCCCTGACTGGGAATCAAACCAGGTGACCTTTGGACCCACAGGCCAGTGCTCAATCTACTGAGCCACATCAGCCAGGGCACATTTTAGTGTATTTGAAGGAGTACATACTTCTTTTACCAAACATATTACCCACTCTAACCATGTGCCTCCACGTCTGACTCCTCTCTACAGTGAGCTCCTGGAGGCAGGGTCCATGTTCAACTACACCTCCCTGGAACCCAGAAGTTTCGAGTACGCAGCAGGCACTCAAAGAGTGTGTGCTGAAGAATGTGGAGTCATGAAACGGCAGGCTCAACCCGGCGAATGTGAATCATTTGACTCAAACTAGGAGGGACTTCGATGGGCGGGAACAAAGCCTGTGTCCACTGAGCCATCAGCCAGGCTAGTGATGAAACTCCAGGGAATCCTCACCCGAATACTTACACTTTTTTATGCCTTTATTTTTTTGTTTTTGTTTATTGATTTTTGGAAAGAGAGAGAGACACACACACACACACATCAGTTTGCTGTTCCACTCACTGATGCAGTCATTGGTGGAACCTGCAACCTTGTCAGATACAATCTTGTATCTGCATGTGTCCTGACCAGGGATGGAACCTGCAACCTTGGCATATCGGGACGATGCTCTAACCAACCGAGCTACCTGGCTGGGGCCTGTTTTTTTGTTTTGTTTTGTTTTGTTCTTCCTATCAACTTCTGGCAAAATTCCTGTGTAAAGAGCGCTTACCCATGCCCTCTAAGTTGAGATGAAAAGGGACTTGTCCACAGCAGAAAGGCAGTGGCAAGCCTAGTCCCCAGTGGAGAATCAGAGAAAGCAGAACAGGGGGCATAATGTGCAGTTGTGCCTGGGTCCCAGTGTGCCACCTACTCACAGGTCTTCTCACCTTGGCCAGCTGCAGCAGCACCCCACACTCGGCTGTGGTGAGCAGGCCGTCCAGCACTGCTCGCTCCGACCCATTCAGCTGTCTTGCATCCTGGGTCAGGGTTACTCCCTCCATGAGGAGGACATCTGCAGGGAAAGGGACAAGGCAGAGGGGACCAAGGGTCTCCTGAAGGCAGGCTTGGCAGTAGCCCCAGCTGGCAGCCCCAGACCCTCCAGGCTCCTGCCTCCTGTTCTCCCAGGGACTTACCCTTCCAGTTAGTCAAAGTCTTTGGCTGTGGAGGCTCGTGGTCCCAAGGCCGATGCTCTTGATCCTCTCTCAGGGGTGAGAGACATGCTCAGTGGATGCACAGGCCAGTTCAACCCATGTCCCCAGACCCAGCCTCCCAGGACCCCTTCTGTCACCTTCCAGCTCAGGGTGGGCCCCTCCCACCACTGTATCTCCTACCTGAGCTTTTCTCTAAGTGTTTCAGGGATGAAAGCCGCTGGAGTCCAGAGATCCTGGAACAGTCAAGAAAAGCACCATCACCCACCAAATCTAGCCCGGATCTGATATTAGACCCTGAACTACTACTACATTAAGGTTCTCCTGTTTCCAGGGGGCAAGGCAGAGGTGGAAAAAGCCCTCAGCATTGGGCCAAACTCTGTCATAACAACAGCAACAACAAAAACAACGAATGTAGCACCATTTGCCAGGTGCTCCGCTAACAGCTTTACACACGGAAGTGGGACGGACAGAAATGGAGTCACTCACAGGATCCTTGAAGCTGGTCCCCAGGTGCTCCATGGCATAGTAGAGCTGTCTCTTCTCCCCCAGGGACCGAAGGACGAAGCGCCGGATGTCCTGAGGCGGAGTGGACAGCAGGGAGCAGGGGGTGAGACAAGGAGCAGTGGGGCAGGGAAACGAAGGCCGCAGGACAGAGGGGCGGCCCCAGGTTCTAGGGGACAGCCTGCTTGCTTCACTGTGCCTCTCCAGCCAATCTTTCTTCCTCAGCAGCTTCAGGCCGTCTGGGTTCACACTGGGGGAGAAGTCTGTGTGCGGGGTCGGGGCAGGCAGGGGGAGGTCAAGGGAAGAGAGATGGGCTGGCACTTGGACTTGGAGTCTGAAGCGGGAGTAGAGAGCATGGAAACAAGTCAGTGCTGGCCTCGAGGATGCCCCTGGTGGCTGGAGTGCTTGGGCCAGAATGGGGGCACGGAGTTCAGGGTACTGCTCAGGTATATCTGTTGGATTTAGGGCTTCCTCACAGGGTAAGTGGGGGAGGGGTACCTCTCTCGGCCCGAGGCCAGGTCTCGGCTCTCCCAGCTGGGCCTGGTACCGTTTCAGAGCTTCCTTGGCAGCCTCATCCTCCGGATAGAAGAGCAGGACACTCAGGACATTTTCCATAGCCTGGGACAGATTGCCCACTGGAGACAGAGCAATAGGGTGGGGTGGGGCACAGTCCAAGAATGGCCACGATGATCCCCGGGCAGAGGCAGCAACGACAGGTGGACAAAGGCAGAGCCAGAAAAGGTGATCTCCCAAAGCCAACCAACTCCACCCCCACCCCACCCCACCCCCACCAGACATGCTCCTCCACTGCTTCTTTTCAAAGCTTACTCAAACATACCTGAGCTGAATGGGCAGAGTACAAAGGGGAGGAAGAGAGGAGAGAATAAAGTAAGGTGAGAAGCAGCAAGGGCAGAAGGAGCCCTGTGACCCATCTCCTGAGCTTCCACAGTGGTGCCCAAGGAAAGCGAGCTAGAGTCCTCCAGAAGTGATGGTCCCCATGCAGCCCTGACCAACTACAGATCCGGAGACAGATGGGAGGGACGAAGAGATGGGGCTCAGGATAGCACCAAAGTCAAACCTTCACTTTCCCTGTTTCCAATTCATTGCCCCCACAGCTCACCCTTCCCCAACTGACCCTGAGCATGGGCCTCATGCAGCCTCCTCAGCTGGCTGGGAAGGAAGTCAGGGACAGGGAAGCTGCGACCAGGCCGTGTGGCAGTGTCCCCCACGCAGCGCTGCCGGCACTGCAGGACCTGAATCCAGTGCCCTGTGGAGGACACAGAGGACCCATAAGCCATTCAGCCTGTCATGCTCCTCCTCCCGGCACTGTGACCCACCACATTCCCCGCTCCTTGCCTGCAATAGCCTCATAGAGGCCCGCCTGGCTCCCAGTCCCTTCCTCCTCTTCATCCCTTTGATGTTCCTCAGGCCCCTCACAGCCAGCCCGGCATCTCTCCATCTGGGCCAGGCTCTCCTGCAGGGCCTCCTCAAGCCTGGGCAGTGCCAGTTCTGCCTCCTGGCGCCCCAGGAGCTCCAGGCCCGAGTCATAGGCCGCCTGTAATAGAGGGGAATGGTCAGTCACCTCGGATCCTGGCATGGGGGGCGGTGCCCAACATGATTAAGAGGCAGAAAGAAGGGGAGGAGTGTTGGTCTCATTTGGGGCATGGACTCCAGGTCCCACTTCACCTTGGGGAAAGACAGGGGTGGGCCTCAGGATCGGAATGTTAGAGCATGGGACTTTAGCAATCCTCAGGAAGAAAACCAAGTCCTACAGAGGGACTTCCCATCCAGGGCCGCTGAGAACAGTACCCAGATCTCCTGATGCGTGAGATACACAGGGCCACAGTCCAGGAAGTCCTGTGCGTCCTGTTAGTCAAGGGCTGGGGAAGGGACAGGGGTCCCGCTGAGGGTCTCACCCAGTGTGGAGGCGTCTCCAGGTCGCGGAAGCTCTGCTGCCTAACCCTAGACATACGTCTGTACTTAGCCATGTCTTCCCGCATCTGCAGGTGCGTGGGGTTTGCTACAAAGAAGGTGTGAGCTGCCGCTGCTGCCAGGTCCAACTTCTTCAGCTGAGACGCAGGAAGACAGAGGAAGTCAGCACCCTGAAGTGTGGGCGTCAGACCTCTGCCTCTCACCAGCCTCTCCATTCCAGACACACACTCGGGCCTGCCTCAAAGCCTTCTGGAAGACTCGTCAGTCAGGACTGCCCACCTCCCAAACGCCCAGTCCCTGGACAACAGTATGTTGGCACTCTCGGGAGTCCGGCAGCTAAGGAAAGTAGGTCTAAAGACTTTGGCATCAGTGAGATGTGGGCAGAGGGGCCTCAGTTTGGGAGACAAGGAGGAAGTGATTTCTAAGTAAGGTGTTAAGTGGGGGAGACCTGAGTGACCAGCAAAACCCGTAGGTCTCTAGGACCCTGAGCTGAGGTGTGTGACCAGCCCCCCTTCCCCAGCCACGTAGACGACAGCTACTGTGCCAGTAGCTGCGCAGTGTCCATTGCCCCCACCCCCCACTGCACCCTCAGATATTCTTCCTCAGGGGCCCTCAGCCTGACACCCCTCCTCTTATCTTCCCAAAGCTCCCTCCTGCCCCAAGAAAAGTCTCACACTCGCTCTCCTCCCCATACTTCCGTCCAGCGCCGGGTTTCACCCCTACCCCCTCCACTTCGTTCCTAGGAAGAAGCCGCGCTCACCCGCACGTAGGTCTCAGAAAGACCGACTAAGATTTCGGGCCCCTTCCCTCCATCTTCGATCTACTTTTACTCTGCTTCAACATCCCCATCCTGTTCCAACTTCACTCGCATTCTCCCTTAGGCTGTCCCTCTAAAACTTCAGTGAGTACTAGATGTGATTTTGGAAGGACCTACTAGAAAAGAGAGGTCCGTTCACCGCCGCCTAAGGCCCCACCCGAGCCCTGACGCTGGCATCCCGCCCTCTCCTGGTGAGCAAAAGTAGGACAGCGACGTGTGCTGGGGCAGGACCCAACAATTCGCCCTGGCGGCTGGCGCACCTGATAGTAGGCCCTCTGCAGGTAGTTGTAGGGCTCCCGGCGGCGGAAGGCGTCCCGCAGCGCGCTCCCCACACGGAGCCGCGCCGCGCCCCCGGGACCCAGCCTTTGCGCCACGCACTGGCTCAGGCACTCCGCGCGGCGCAGGGCGGCGCGGAGCAGAAGGCGCTCCCAGGCCCTGGGTGCTGGGCCGGGCCGGGAGTCAGACCCTGGGGCGTCCCGGAGTGCAGCCCCCAGCTCGGCAGCACAGCGCTCTCCGCAGTCCTGCCGCGTGCGGCCCAGCTCCGCATAGCTACGCATTGCCTCCCGCAGCAGCGCCACCGCTGGTGCCCAGGCCCCCGCGGAGTAGGCGCGCAGCCCGTCGGCGTAGAGCAAGTCAGGGGCCTGGGGGGGCGCTCCGGGGGACAGCGTGGCCAGGCCTGGGGGCTCGGGGGATCCCGGGGGAGGCAGCAGGAGCAGGAGCAGCAGCAAGCGAAGGAGCCGGAGCATTGTGCCGGAGCCTCCGGCGGCTGCCGAAGGGAAATGCGGGATCGGAGAGGGAGAGAGAGGAAAGGGGGCTGGGAGAGGGAGGGGAAAGGAAGGAGAGATAGAGAGGAGGGAGGAGATGAAGGGAAAAGGAATGAATGAGCAGAGCCAAAGAGAGCTGCTGGGGCTGAGACCCAACCCGGGGAGAGGCCAGTATGTGTGAGAGAGAAGTCAGGAGGCATAAAGTGGAGAAAGCGATCTTTAAGACGAGCGGGATAGTGTGGAATGAGAAACAGACCAAGAAACAAATCATGGACTGAGGGTAACTGGCCGGAACTGGAGCGGCCCGGGGTTTTGAAAGACTGCATGAGGAGCCTCCTCAGACCATAGCCACCAGACCCTGAGGCCCATGGAGTGGGAGCCACTGTCTCAGCTGTGTTCCCTGTTCCCCTCCACTCTTGGGGCCAGGAAAAGGAGTGTGGGTGCCTCTCACATGCTCAAATGCCACCCCAACCCACCCCCACCCCCCACCGCGCCCCAAACTCCTGGAAAAAGAGCTTGGGAATGCAGCATGGAGGAGGGTAAACTCCAGGTCTGCAACACCAAGTTAGTCCCAAACCCTTTCCTGTCCGGTAACTGGGCCCCCACATGGATTTTGGGGAAGGAGGCATGGGGGACAGGGTCACACTCAAACAACCTCCACAGATCTGAACAAAGATCTTTTATGCCCCAAACCAGTGCCCCCCAGCATGAGATGCTTTTATAAGCCCTTCTCTGTGTATGTCTGCATGTTTACGTTTGTTTGTCTTTCTCTGTGGGTATTTCTGTGCCTCTGTCCACTGCCCTTGCTGTTTTGTCCTCTATTTCCACCCCTCAAGCCTCTGACCCCCAAGCCTCTGACCACATACCTTTGCTGACATAGTACACACACACAGAGGTTTCTATGGTAACACTTTAGACTTTAATACATTTTCCTAGGGGTGATGGAAGGTGAGTAGGGCATCTAGTAACTTGGATGGGAAACAGCTGGGGCTCGGGGACCCCAGATACAGTGCCCATCTCCCTGGAGTCTGGAGGCAGCTGCCCTAGGCTCAGGGCCAGAAGGAGGTATCATCCAACCAGACACCCTCTTCTGAGTCCAGCAGGCCTACTTGGGCTCACAGGGTCAGCTGGGAGAACATGGGGTTCCCTGGACCCCAGGATCCTCCCCAACCTCTTGTACTCTCCTCACCTCCTGTCAGGGAGCAGCGTCTCCCTGCACTTAGTCCCAAAGGAAGTCCAATGGCTCTGCTATCAGGGGACCCTAGGGAGAGTCGGCGGGGTGAGAGGCCCAGTGGCCTGGGCCTTCGAGGAGAGGCAGTCGGAGAAGGCAGAGGTGTCTCATCAATGAAGGTGGTGATCTCCTCCCGGAAGAAGCCAGGACCCCGTAGGGGCCCCCCACCTGACCCCAGAACCCCACCCTCCAGGAATTGTCGAAGGCTAGCTAGCCCTCCACCTTCAGCCTCCTCCTCATCCTCCTCATCCTCCAGCCTTTGTCTTGGTCCCAGGTACTCAGAAGCGTCCCCCAGGGCCCGGCTCTGGGCTGGGAGGACCCGGATGTCATCAGAGGATGACCACTTGTGCAGGAAGGAGCCCGGTGTCCGAGGGGTAGAGAAGATGTTGGTCTCATCGTGGGACAGACGGCGGGACAGAGGGACCTGGGGAGAGGAGCAAGTAGACCCAGAAGTGCTGCAGAGACAAAGCGGGTAGAGCAGGGACCAAAGTGGGGACTCTGCAAGATGGCACCCACCCCCTTAAACTGCAAAACATCTTCTGATGGAATGCATCTGAGAGTTCTGAAGGGAAGCTTCCCTTAGCATGCCTTTCTTTTCCCTACCCGTTATGTGCCCTGCAGGCCAGGACTAGAGGATGGGCAGTTGGGATGGATAGCAGAGACTGAAGAACAGTAATGAAGGGACACCCAGAATAGGGGGCATATTCCCTAGTCCCATACCTGCAAGTAGTGGACCCTCTCAAGAGGGGGAAAGAGCATGTGCCTCCCAGGCAGCAGCTTCACCTGGGTGGGGTCCCCCGGTCCCGTGGCCCCGTTGGCATCAAAGCGAACCTTGCACACTCGGCCATCTGCGTAGTCATCGCAGCCCCCGTCTAGGAGAGAAAAGAGGCAGAGTGGTTACAGGCAAGGAACGCCCACCGCCCCCTGCCCCCCTTTAAAACTTCCACTCCCTTTTTATAAAGTTCCCCAGAGAATCTTTCTCTTCCCACTATTCTGTAAGCTCCAGGAAGAAAGTCAGAGTGGTCTGTTGCATTCGGTGCTGAAACCCTAGTGCAGCATTCATACAGACATACTTACTGAAACAATCGTTACCCCCCCCCACACACACACACAAAGAAAAAGGCTGTCCCTACAGCTGGGGTCCCATTCAAGAAGCTTAGCCTCCCCTTAGTTCCATGCCCTTCCTTTACGGTTGTTAGGTCTCTGGTCTGTTTCTCAGGCACTCTGCCCAATGGAGGCAGAGCTGGGTAATGTGGACTTCCAGAGGAGAAGTAATGCCCCTTGGAGGGAGCCCTCGGTGCAAAACGAAGCAGTGGGTGTATGTTGTGGCATAAGATTGGGGAAAGGGGGACCTGGAGTCAGCCCAGGGGCTGCACAGGTTCCTTCCAGCAGGGGGCACTCCAGGGCAGTCCGTCCCCGCACAGTGGCAGAAAGGAGCAGAAAAGGGGGCCAATGCCCAGGAAAAAAAACCGGTCACTTCTCTGACCGTCGTCGCCATCCTCTTCGGACATGATAGCCACGCACTGCTCCCACACTGTGCGCACGTCCGCGCGGTAGCGCTCGCAGGACCAGATGAAGGAGGGCAACAGCAGCGTCTGTGCCATGGAGCACCACAGCACCGCCAGCACCATCCACGGGGGAGCCGAGTCCGACTTAAGGGAGAAGAAGCTCACCACCTGGTGGGAGAATGAGGAATGGCCCGGGTCAGGGCCCAGAGCGTAGGGGGCTCACTTGACCCCAGATCTGATACCCTAGTGCAGTTGGTGGACAAGAAGTCGGGAAGGGATGGCCCGGATCACATTGGATCATGACAAAAGCAAAGTCGGAGGTGGAGACAGGGAAAGGACTGACTCAGAGGAAGGTCAGGGGAGACTACTAGAGCAGAACCCTGGGTCCCCAGGGAGAGGAGCAGAGGTACTACAGCTAACCTGAAGACAGACAAAAATTCAGGAGTAAGGGCCAGGTGGGGATGCAAAGAACTGGGGTGGTGGGGTGAGCTCTCGGGTTTCCACCCAGGAGTGCTCGGAGACCCTGTGACATCCAGAGGGAATTAGGGAATGGAAAGTGGAGCTAAGCAACTGAGTGATAGGTCTGGGGTGCCGAACAGTGGAGCCTCAAGACAGGTGAGGGAGCTGGAGATGGGCAGCAGCATGAAGGATGGATGGTGGAGTTGAGAGGTGAGAACTGGCAAACAGACAGTGGAGCTGGGGGTCATGGGAAGCAGAAGATGGATGATAGAGATGGGGGCCCGCAGATGGAGTGGGGGTGGGTAGAGGACAGGAAGATGGAGTTGGAGGCCAGGTGATTGTTTTGGGGCCTGGTTTGGGAAGAACAGGAGGAGGGACCCCAATCTCACCAAGATGGGCACCCCTGTGAGTGAGTCATAGAGAAAGACGATGGCGCTGACCAAGTTGGTGACCTGCAGGGATGTCTTGGCCGACTCGGAGCCATCCAGCGAGGACCGCCGCTTCCCTCGGGCATCTTCCACCACAATGGCTGGCACCTCAAAGGCTGGCCGTGTACCCAAGCCCCCTGCCCCACTCCCCTTGGCCCCACCCCCACTCCCCGCTCTCCGGGCCTGCCGAGCCCTCCGGGGCCTGGCCCACAGTGTCTGGTAGAAGGTGATGGCCACACAGACCAGCCCCATGACAATGCCCCCAAGTAGCAAGAGGCTGAAGCAGACACCAAAGCCAAGGCCAATCTTGGATACTATGAACTGGCAGCCTCGGGCGTAGTAGCGCTCACCGTTGTTGTGCCAGCCAATGGAGGGCAGTGTGGAGAGGATGAAGCTGACCATCCAGATGCCCATGACAGCATGCAGCGCCTGCTTCTTGGCATTGCTGAGGCGGTAGTTGACAGGCCAGCGCACCATCCACATGCGATGGTAGGAGAGTGAGGCAACTGTGAAGCAGGTGGCCAGAGCCAGTGTGTAGTAGGTGGACACAAAGACCTTGCAGATGCTCTCATTCCAGTCGTAGTCAGAGGAAGCCTGGCGCCGGAGCTGCACCACAGCGAAGGTGGTGAGGGGCACCGCGGCCATGAGTATGTGTGTGCCGGCCAGGAAGCAGAGCAGCAACTCCAGTGGCTTGTGCTTCTGCTGCTTGGCAGAGATGCTGAGGATGATCCAGGCATTGGCCAGCAGGGCCAGGAGCCCACAGGCCAGCCAGGACAATGCGTTTGAGCGCAGGGAGGCCTCCTCTGGCCCCACCCCGCCCCGAGCCATCCTATCTTTGGCCCCCCACCCCCTTTGAACTCCTGGGGGTGGGGGCTAGGTCTCACCCAGGAGCCCCACTCACACACACTCCCATGATGCCCACAGTCCTTGCCTTGTAATGAGGCAGGCAGCCCCTAGGTCCACCCTACTGCTCAGCATTGCCTGACTGACTCAGCTAAGTTCACACATGGAAGGCAGAGGAGGAGACTGGGGGTCAGCGGAGGTGGTCCTCAGCTTCCATATTGGGTAGGACCTTTCCTGAAGTATGCCTGTAGCTGACTAGGGGAACAAGCCGGCTGCTTCCCCAACTATGAGGCTGGCTGGGGAGCTCTGGCCCCCATACTGGGACTTGCAGTTTTCTTCTTCTTCTGGTTCTTGACCAGCCGGGGGTCTTCTGGATGCCCCAAGGGGTTGTGAGGTTGGGGCTCAGCCACCGGGACAAACTGCAAGGGAGAGATGCCATGTGGAAGGGGGCAGGCGAAGTAGGCTGGTCTCTAACCGGCGTCTCATGTTCCCCTTGAAACTGCAAACATGACTCATTCCTGGGTTCACGAGGTCATTCAGAACATCCTCCTGCCTTAAATCAGGGGGTTGCTCAAACACCCCACACAACTAAGAGCCATGTCTTCCAGACCTCCAGGAGAGAAGGAATTCTGACCTCCTGCCTCCTACCCCTTCCAGCCCTTTTCCTCCCTCCACCGCTCTCAGCTCCCTTCTTCTCCTGTCCCCTGTCCAGTGCTACTCAACCCCATCTTCATGCCCCGGAATCTGTCTTCAGAGCTGCTGATGGCAGAGGCACGACCTGTTTCTTCTTGAGGGCTTCACAGTAAACCGGGACATGGTATTACAGCCCCTCCCCAAACTACCAGGCTCCTGGGCCCGGGGCCTTGGTGCTCAGCCCCATCTCTTCCCCACACTCGCGTGACTGCCATCCAGCTCCCCAGGAATCTGGGAAGACAGGAGAATGGAGGCTGGGACCGAGGGGGGGGACTAGGGAACCTGAAGGCGGGGAAACGGCTGACATCAGAAGCATCCAGAAATGGAAAGAGGGGGGACGAGGAGGAAGGAGGAGAATTTTAGCACAAGAGAAATAAAGAGGGGGGCAAATGATAGTATCTGAAAATAGAAGGAAAAGCCCAGAGACCCCCGGAGAGAAGGCTTTAGAGGGAGAAGGTTGGGAAGGAGGGGAGGAGGCAGCAGGGAATGGGAGGCAGAGAGGGGAAGCTCCTCGCAAAGGTGCGGACTCCCACCGGTGGACCTGGAGTCCTCCCTCCCTCGCCCCAGCACCAGGTTCCCTCTGATGGGAGGGAAGACGGTCCTGAATTTCCCGACGCGGAGCTTCAGGAAGAAGCCCTGGGGCGGGGGCGGGAGGGCTCAGAGGAAAATCAGGTGCAACCCTAAACGGAGTGGAGGCAGGAGGGATGGGCACAGCGGCTTGAGGATAAATGGGAGGCAAAACGGGCACAGCGGTGGGAGGGTCTATTTCCTGAGTAAGAACCTCAGACCCTTGCCCTCCTCAAGAGGGACTAGTGCACCCCCAACCCCGGTCTTCTCTCGGGAGCCCAGTGCACCCTGGTTGCCATGGCAATGACCAGCCAGAGGGAGGTGGGGAGAATTGGCCGCGAGCGCCTCCCCCACTTTCCGCCCCCGGCAACCTCGAACCCCTTCCCACCCATCCCTACCCAGGCCCAGCCCCTGGGCTCAGGAAGAGAGAGATGGGGAGTCGGAGAGGGAGGAAGGCAGGAAGGATCTGAAGGGCAGAGAGAAGGGCAGAGAAAAATCCGAGGAAGGTGGGAGAGGGGTCTGGGGGACTCCAGGGCGGATACGGGGTCCAGCGCTCTTCGCCCTTCGGGGTGAAGGGGTAAGGTTAGGCGGCTCCTCCCTCGTGCCGCCCACCGGCTCTCCAGGGTAGAAACAGCAGGTGGCTGGGGAGGAGGGGCCGGTCGGATGGGAGAAGAGGCCGCTGGAGGTGGGGAGGGGGGCGAGGGGAGGAGACCGCGGGGACTGGGCAGGGGTCGGCTTACCTCGGGCTGCGCCCAGCACTGCCATGGAGAGACCGCACTCCCGACACGGCCCGCCGGCTCCCGCTCGCCCGCCCTCCTCTTCCCTCCCCCACTCTCGGCCCTTCTCCCTCCCCTCGGTCCCTGCCTCTGCGCTCAGCCCGCCGCGCACTCGGTCTGCGTCCCCCGGGACTCCCCCAGCCCGCCTCCCTGAGTCCTCCAGCCCCTGAGCCCCCGCGTAGAGGGCCAGGGGAAATGCTTTTGGGAGGGAAAAGCTTTCGGTAGGGCGGGGAACTGGACGGTGGTGACTTGCAGGAGGAGGGACAAGGAAGGCACCGAGAGGGAGGGGGCGAGGAAGATGGAGGGGAACCGACTTCATTGGTGAAATGGTTCGTGTCCTACCCCCACCCCATCCCGTTTTCAACACGAACACAAGTTCCAAGAGGCAGCTGGTGGTGTACGGGCACTGAGGAGCTAGCTGTTCCAGGAGGAGGAAGAGTGTCAGCGTGTGTCACGGTGTATCTGGGTGAGGTTGAGCCTAGGGCGAGCTCGGAGGGCACGCGCTCCAGACCCTGGGCGGTGAGGGGCCGGCGCCGAAGCTGGGCTGCTCCTGCGGCGAGGGTGCACGGGTCTGGACGCTCGCCAGGACGCACACACCTCCCGGAGTACAGACTCACACTCCTTTTGGGGATACACACAATGCACGCACACACATTAGTTTCTCATGGTCCTTGCCCTCCACCACAAACACACACACGTGTGGAACACACGCACTCCCACAGACTCTCCCCCTCAGTGCATCACACACGTGTGACCACAAAGTCTTAGCCTCACGCGCACATGCAGGGCCCTCTGGGGGGTGAGTAGGTGGGTAGTCAGTCTCCAGAGAATTTTTCCCTCCCCAGAGGAACCTCATCTCCTTCCTGGGGCAAGCCTGGCAGCTTCTGCTCTGGGTCTGACCCCACAGATCAGAAGATTCTGGGTTCCCAGAGAGGAGTCCACACATCCATACATACATGTCTCCATCTCTCTCTCTCTCTCTCTCTGTCTCTCTGTCTCTCTGTCTCTCTCTCTCTCTCTCTCTGTCTCTCTCTCTCTCTCTCTCTCGCACATGCAAATGAAGAAGAGCATCTTTATAGTAAGTTTGCTGTATTTTTCTGTCAGCTCAGGGAGTTAGGGATTGGAAGTGGCAGGAATACAAAGCAAGCAATGGGGAGCTCTGGCAGCAATTGGGTGTTCTTCTTGGACGAGGCAAGCTGGAGAGAAAGGGAGAGAAAGAAAGGGCATAGGGACAGAGGAGGATGGTGAGAAGAGAATGGAAGGAGAGGTAGAGGAGGCTGGGGATTCCTGAGACAGCTGGATTGAGAAGAAGAGGGAGAATGCTGGTACCCTTGATTTTCCTGTAAAGGAGCATGCAGGGCAGGGGGACTGAGGCCCAGCACTGTCACCCTTCACAGGAGGGCCTCTCAGCTGTTCGCTCTCAAGCCTATATTCTGCTCCCTCCCCCTGGCAAAGCTCACCCTCCAGAAGGTTCTTCACAGGGTGAGTGGTGGGTCACTGGGTACCCTCTCCCACAGGGCCTGCCCTCCCAGCCGGTGCTCTCCTTGGAAGAGCTGCAGGTTTCATCCTGTGGTAACAGGATTCTGCCTCCAGCAGGTGGTAAAGGGAGGATTTTAGGCAGGGAGGCTGTTCTCCGTGTTCTTGACCTCCCTGAGGCAGGCCTCCCTGTGCTGTAACGCTCCCGTGAATCCTAAGGTACACACTGGGCATCTGTGACTCACCAGCTCAGAGATCTATGTGGTAATTGTTCCATTGTTCAGAAAACAGCAGTAGAACTAGGGGTCAGGCCGTTGTCGCTGGTCCTGACTCAGCACAGCACTTACTAGTTTTGTGACCTTGGGCAATCATATGACCTCTCTGAATTCCATTTCTGGTCTATAAACTGGAGATGCTAATTGGGGTCCTGTCACCACCAGCCTCCTAGGATTTTTCTCAGCTTTAAATAGACAAAGCATGTCAAACTGGTTTATAAACTGAGTGTGTTGCTTGGGTGGTCAGGAACTGTGTCTGTGCACAAGTGTGAACTGTGCATGTGGGTGTGTGTCAGAATGGAACAGTGGAGCAGTCAGGAGCCTTTAGATTGGATCTGTCCTTGACTGGCTGTGTGGCCTTTGACTACTCCCTGCCCTCTCTGATCCCAAGTTTCTTTCCTGTACTTTGTGCTTCAGACACCCAGCCTCACACGCCAGGCCAGGGAGGGCTGGTCCTTCGTGCCCCCCTGGGATCCAAGTGGGCAGTGAGGGAGAGAGTTGAGAAGAAATCATGAAAGAAGGGCTAGGGTTTGACTGCATAGGGAACGAGGCAGCAGTGGTGTGAGTAAGCCTCTGGAAGAGGAGACCCAATGGCCAACTGTGGACAAAGAGCAGGAGACGCCAGAGGCGCTGGGATCTGCTACATTCATCTGGTCCGCAGGCCCAGGAGCCCAACAGGAAACGCAGGGTAGACGGCTGGGGAGGCTGCACGTGGGAAGCTCTCCCAGGCCCAGAGCCTCAGATGAGATGACGTGTCTTCTGTAATCGGCTGGAGGACGGAGGACGAGCGAGTGAGAGGAGCAAGGCTGCTCCTCCCCAACTCCTCTGGGTTCTGGGATCTCCGTGGCTCCCAGACCCCTCGCCACTGCTGCCTGCCACCCCCACCCCCCGCCCCTTAGCCTTCTGCCTGCTGTCTACCTCTTCAGCCATCCCTTTGTACCTCTATTTCCCCTCCACCATCTCCCTTGGCCCCCATCTCCTCATTTCCACCCCTCCTCCCTCCTCATTCCCTCCCCTTCCCTCTCTTCTTTTCCCCTCTTGCCCTCCTCCTAGCCCTCCCATTCTCACAACCACCCCACCGCCACCCTGCCCCGCCCCCACCCCTGTCCTTCTCCCCCCAGTTCCTTACTGGGGGCATTGGCAGGTCTTCTTCTCACTGAGGAGTCTCTTGATCTGAGACATCCGCTCTGCCTGGCGCTGTCCAGGAAGAAGGAGGGGAGTTGTGAGGGCCTTTGGCCTCCAGAGGGGAGGTGCCCCTTGGAGGGAAGAGTGGGGAAAGCTGGGAGGGCAGAAGCAGATACTGTGGCTGAGGCCATCTGTCCCAGAATTAACTCTGCTCCTTCCTGCCTCTCCCTCCCTGGGATCTGGGACACAGCCCAGTCTGCAGTGAGGGAACTCGGTGGTGGGCAGAGAGAAACAGAGCAGAAGCAAGTCACATAGACAGGACACCCTTGTTGCTGTGTGTGTCCTGAGGAGGGGGGTGTCTGAGGAGGCTCACTCACCCTTTGGCGCCAGCACCTGACGCAGCAGAAGATGCAGAACCCAGTGAAAATCAGAAAGCCTGCAACCGCCCCCAGCGCGATGGCCAGGAGCTTTGGCCAGGCCTGGGTTAATGCTGAAGATGAAACTGCAAGAGAGACAGGTGTTCAGCTCATTCCTTGGGTTGGGAGAGCAGCGCGGGGAACACCGGGCCCTCACAGGTCATCGGGGCTGGAGGGCAAAGGCTGGGGAAGAGGTTTCAAGGTTTAGAGACTACAGGGCACCCTGGGGAGCTAGGAGTAGTGGTCCCATCTGTGTGCCTTAAACACACGTACATGCACACTCACATGCACACACACAAGTGCTTGTGGTTGGGTTTGGAAAGGAGCCAGGATGGGGACTCTTGGTCAGGTGGGCCTCATTCCTCAGCTGTAGAGCTTAGGATTGTGGGAACGTGCAAGACCACAGGTGGGGACCTACAGCCAGAAACTCCCTACCTCGTGGCTCCTGTATCCAGGCACCATCCACCCAACCCTCCTCTCTCAGGGGAGTTGGGAGAGTGGGACCCTGGGTGGTCTGCACCAATCCTGCTGTGGACAGTGCCACCGCTGAGGAGGCAGGGGCTAAGGGGTTAGGCCTCACTCACCCTCAACCTTGGATTCCAGTAGAACTTTGTTGTTGTCACTCAGTAGACACTGCCACACACCCGCCTCAGGGTTCAGCACCTTTACCAGCTTCTGCTGACTTAAGAACTTTGCAGACTGGTTGTTCAGCCTCCAGCTCAGCCTCAGCTTGGGGGAGCTGGGCCCCAGCATCTCACAGGTCAATTGGTCCTGGGACTCATTCACTGCAGGGGAACGAGAGCCTGAAGTTAGGAGCCTGGACCTCTGGCTTCCTGGCACCTCTATGCTCTAAGGGGAGCCAGCACAGTCAAAATGACACTTTATGTGGGTGTTTCCCTTTTGGCATCTCAGGGCACATCTTCATGCAGTTCTAATAGAGGAAACACAGCTTTCGAGGTCCAGCAGTCTTGGATTCGAATCCCAGCCCCACTGCTTACAAATGTGTGTCCCTGAGCAAGTTGCTTAGCAACCTGAGCCCCAGACAATTATTAAATGCACAAATATTTGTAATGGGGCCTGGCATGTAGGAAGCATGGAGTATTAGACATGATTACCTGGGGAGCTGTTATGATGATTTAAGGAAATAGGGAAGTGAAGAACGCAGTGTGGGGCCTGACATTATCATCGTCACTATCACATTCCGGGCAGGCTTTCTCCTCATTAGGGGAAAACAGACACACAGAAGTGGGGGCTTAGCCAGGGTCACAGAGGGTGGGGCTGAGGCAGAACTAGAACCCGGGTTGTCAGCACATGGCCTTTGGGGATTCTCAGTGGAATGTGCCCTAGGCTGGCTCAGAGACGTCAGGGAAGATACATGGATTCCAGTGTTAGTGCACAGCCAGCCCCCAAACCAGTGCGCCCTTCTTCAGCTCCGTCAGACAACCAGGGCTTAGGCAACCCTTTGGGAGCAGGACCTGGCTTAGAAGGAGGCCCGGGTCAGGCCCTTCCACCTCCCGCCCCTGCCTTCCCCTTCTCAGCCCAGCTCCTCACTTCTCATCATCACGAGGTTCACTTTCTGATGCAATTGCCCCTGCCTGAGAGACAGGGTCAGGTTTCCAGAACCGGCGTCCTGAGGTGAGGCCTTGAGCAGGCTGAACTGGAGGGGGAGCGTCTCCTTCACCTGGATCTTCCGGACTTGCCGATTCTTCACCACAGACACCTTCCTGTTCTCCAAGGAGAAGGTAACCCAGGACTGAAGGGAGGGAGCCCCCTCCTCCTGCCACCTCAGCTCCCCTTTCAGGTTTTCGTCTTCGAAGGTGAGCGGGAATGAGAACACTACTGGCTCCCCCACTTTTGTGTAGAATGTGTTAGAGACCTCCTGGAAAGCTGGATGTGGAGAGGGAGAGAATGTGGGTTAGAAGGAGATAGAACAATGAGGGTGTCCAGGGTGGGGCAGGCATGCGGTGGGGTAGCCATGAGGTGGGGACAGCAAAAAGATGGAAGGGGAGCATGTGCATCCAAACATCCAACTTGCCATTTCAGGCTCCTAAATTCCTATTTACCTCTTCAATCTACTTTCTCATTGCTCCACCCCCACATGTTCCCACAGCAGTGCCTCCTCCCCCTGGAAGCCCTCATAGAACAGTCCAGCCAGAGGGGGACCTCTTCCTCTTCTGGACCCCTGGAGCACATAGGGTATTTGGCCCGAGTTAATTAGGTGCTTAGATAGCATCCTTGCCCTGGCTGGAGTGGCTCAGTTGGTTGGACGTTGTCCTGTAAACTGGAAGGTCAGGTTTGATTCCCAGTCATGGCACATGCCTGGGTTGTGGGTTTGGTCCCTGGTAAGAGGCAACTTATTGATGTTTCTCTCTGGCACCAATATTCCTCTCTGGCATTGATGTTTCTCTGCCTTTCTCTTTCCCTCCCTTCTCCTCTCTCTAAAATCAATAAACATGTCCTCAGGTGAGGATAGAAAACAAAAAACAAAAGTTAGCACCTTCACAAAATAAGGGAAAACACTTACAAAGGGCTTACTATGTGCCAGGCACTGTCCTAAGCACCTTACATGCTACATTAACTCTCATCACTATTACAGCGAGCATCACCCCCATTTACAAAAACCAAGGCACAGAGAGGTTCAATAACTTGCCTAAGGTTAAGTCAGAGTGTGGATTTGAATCTGAGCCCAGACACTATTTTACCTTGTATCACACAAGCATCTGGGGTGAGACCTGCATTCCGGGCTTTCAGTTTTCCCCGAAGTGGCTACTTCAGGATTCTAAAGGAGCAAGGTAGAATTTCCTCAAGCTACTGTCCCTGAATAAGTGGATTTGCCAGCTTAGTGGGACTGGGGAGCTGAGGCAACAAAGAGAACAGATGTCCTTGCCATTCTTCTTTTGGGGCCTTCTCCGTGGATTGTTGGGGTCTCCCACATCCTTACATCCCATGTCCCTTCCTTCCTCCAAGTCCACCAGCCTGAGGAAGAGAGAGCCCGGTACATCCCTCATGATGGACTTCAGCTTTAGAGGAGCCTGGCCCTAGCCTCCCTCTGTCCCTAGTACCAGACTCAGCAGCAGAGCCGTCAGAGTTGAGGGAGGGCCCATCAGCCTGTGAGGTAGGGGGCAGTCTGCAGGGGGCAGGGGCAAGTCTTACCCAGCACCAAGATGTTTATGTCGAACACCAGTGTCTTCTCGTTCTGGGAGACAGTGCATGTCCAGGAGCCACTGTCCTGTAACCCCAGCCGGGGCAGGGAGAGGCTCTTGTCGTCACCCCTCTTTTTATTCCCTGGACCTTTCCATTCCACCCAAGGGTGACTGTTAGGGGGTTTATCCAAGGTCAAGGTCAGGCTCTGCCCAGCCAGCAGGCGGATGCTGCTGTAGGTGTTCGAACTGGAATTCACTGTAGAGGGAGCAAACCACCTGTGTCACACACACACTTTCCCCAAGGAGAAGGGAAGAAGCCAGGAAACCAAGAGTGCCTCCCATCACTGCTGCCCCAACATCTCTCTTCCAGCCAACACCCAGCTGTCCACCCCAGCCCACCCCAGCCCTAGGCAGGGCTTCCCTCTCTCCTCCTCTCCTCCCCTCCTCTTCTTCTCTTTTCTTCCTTTGTCTCTTCCCCTGCTTCCTATGGCTCCTGCCCTTCTCCTTCTCCCTCTCTGGATCTATTCCTTTCCTCGCTGCCTGACCCAAGGCCTGAGGAGGTTTGAGGAGATGTGGTGGCCAGTCTCATCTGGCTCTGGACTATTGAAGTACCATCAGCTCAGGCCCTGGTTTGGGGGAGGGATGGGAGTGGGAGAAAGGAGATTGGCCGGAGGTGTCTGTACCCCAGGCCTGCTCTACTCACATCGAAACACCCACAATTCCACTACTCTCTTTGGCGTATTCTCCACTTCACAGACATAAGTCCCTGTGTCTGACATCTCAAGGTTATTGATGATCAGAGGAAAGGATCCGTGGTCCCACAGGTATTTTTTTGAATCAACACGCTTGTTTATCTTGGTGGTACCTGGGAGTAGAAGTCACATGGAAGAGGTTGGGTAGAGTGGAGACACCACCCCTGGAAGGCGGGGCTCCCAACTCTTCTGATATGCGTTGCTAATATCCTACAGAATCTGCCCTCTTCCTAGTCAGAGAACTCCAGACTGCCAAGGAGGTCTCATCTCATTCATTCACCCAGCCAGGACAACATCTCACTAATCCAAAATAAAGTAACGTCGTATTTAGAGAACACCAACTCCTACATGCTAAATACTCTATGTATGCATTATCTCAAATAATCCGCACAGCAATTCCAAGTAATAGGCACTGTTTTGCTTATTTTGCAGATAGGGAAACTGAGGCTCAGAGAGATTGAGTAGTTGCCCAAACTCTTATTTACACAATGTCAGCAGGAACATTAACCAGCACAATTTCTTTGAAATGTAATTTGTAATATCTACCAGAATTGCAAATGTACATACAAAACTAAATGTCTGCAAAGAAAGGATAGGAAAACAAATTATAGTTCACTCATTCAGTGGAATGCTATGATAGAAGCATGGGAAAGCTATATATATACTGAGATGGAATAATATCTAAGAAACATTAACTGAATAAAGCAAGATATTGCATTAAACAGGCTATCATTTGTTTAAAATGGAGGGGAAATTTTATTTATTTACCTATCTGCCTTTTATATGGACAAATATTTCTAGAAGTAAACATAAAAAAGTAGTAAACTTGGTTGCCCCTGGGGAACAGGAAGTGACACCCTTGAGACAAGTGTGGGAGGGGAGCTTTTCACTATATACCCGTATCTACCTTTTCAATTTTGACTCTAGTAAGGGGTAGAGTGGGATTAAAATTCAGGCCTGTTTGGTACACTATTCAGTACTGTTTCTGGAAAGTTCCTGAGGCATGAACATGCGGTCTCCTCCAGTCTCTTCTTTTTTAGTGTCTAACAACCATCACCGAGGGAGGTTCTCTTAAGCTAACCATTTTCTGAGTGCAGTGGTAGCTCCAGAGTTCCTGTGGAGGAGGGCTTTAGAAGCTAAATTTGCATAGCAAACATAGTTTTTTTGCTTGGGTGAGCACTTACAGGGATGGGAGGAAGGTGCCCCCCCCCCACCGCCTCCACCTTCCGAGCAGCCATAGGCCTTCTCCCCACACTGGCCGTAGTGTGGGAGACTGGATGTCCTGTTGGCCATGCATTCTCCCTTCTCTTCACTCCCAGACCTCAGAGTCCCTTTCGGGCTCATCCTCTCCAGGAGACCTTTCCAGAGAACTTGTAGCCCTGGGCACAGCCCAATCCCAGTTCTCCGTCCCACACTCACCCAACACCCCTTTCATTTGTCCCTTCAGTTGTTCCCACCCTACTTGCTCTTTCCCTTGGATCTACACATCGGTTTAGTTCCTCCATTTTTCTGAAATCCTACTACATTCCTTTCACAATTTTCCAAGCTTCTTGAAAAAGGAGCCTTCTCTAGTTCTGCCCCATTTTTCACCTCTTTTGATTCTCTCCTCCAAATCTAAGCACCATCCCTTTTCTTCATTTTGGACTCTTGTTCTGACATCTACACTTAGGCCTTACCCAGACTCTGTCTTGGACCTCTTCCTCATTTCTGTAGATATTCTAAATTCCACTGCATTCTGTCTCAGCTCTGCAGATGACTCCCAAGTTGATATTCTCACCTCCACCCTCTCTCCTCAATTCTGGGCCCACATTTTCAGTGGCCCAAGAGATAATTTTTTTCAGATTAGCCTGATGTCACCCAAAACTCAGTTGGTTCACAATGAAATGTATCACCCCTCCCCTAAAATAACCCTTCCTCTTCCGGACCCATCATGGCTCACTTGCCCAGGCTGTCCCATACCTGGCGAAAACAATCGCAGGATGGTGTGAAAGATCTGAGAGCATGGTTGAGTCTGGGATAAATTCATGGAGAAGACCAGTGTTGAACCAAGACTTAAAAGAAGTATAGGCAGTGGACTAGAGGGAAGGGGAGTAGTGAGGACATCCAGGAACAGGAGGAAGCTCCCATGGGCAGGCACCTCAAAGCAGGGAGAAAATCACCTGGGGGTGGAGGTTCCTGGCTGGGAAGCTATGGGAAGTGATGCTAGGGGTGACTGTCAGGCAGAAGCTTCTAGGCTTAGTCTAGTGGACTAGGGAGTGACATGTGCAGGGTATTGTTGCTTTGGAAGTCCGTGCTGCAACAAGTGAAAGAGAAATCAAAGTTGAAGAGACTGACCCTGGCTGGTGTAAGTTCAGTGGATTGAGCACGGGTTGTGAACCAAAGGGTTGTCAGTTTGATACCCAGTCAGGGCACATGCCTGGGTTGCAGGCCAGGTCCCCAGTAGGGGCCATGCGAAAGGCAACCACACGCTGATGTTTCTCTCCCTCCATTCACCCACTTTCAAAATAAAATATTAAAACAAAAACAAAAACAAAAACATAACAAAGTTGAAGAGACTGGTTAGTAGCAGAGGGAAATTGCCAGATATGTGGCCTTGGCAAATGATGGTGGTTTTCCCATGGGAATAAAGAAGATGAAACAGAAACACACTTCCAAAAGAAGGGATAACTATAGTCGGTGAGGGAGAGGAAACCAAGGCTTGAAGTGAGATCAGGAGAGTGACACTGCCTTTGTCAGGGACCAGGAAGTTGGAAAGGGGAGCTGCTCTGCAGGAAACTCAAATCATAGAAAGAGAACAAGTATTGACCCAAAAGCCTTAAGGATTTTTAGAAAGGAGCCCGGCTGGTGTGGTTCAGTGGATTGAGTGCTGGCACATGAACCCAGTGGAAAGGCTGCCAGTTCGATTCCCAATCAGGGCACATGCCTAGGCTGGGGGCCACGTCCTTAGTTGGGTGCATGCAAAAGGCAACTACTTGGTGTACTCACATGGATATTTCTCTCCCTCTCTTTCTCCCTCCCTTCTCCTCTCTCTAAAAGTAAATAAATAAAATCTTTATATATATATATATATATATATATATATAACACCTTATATATAAGATTATATATTATAAATAAATCTTATTTATATATATTTAAGATTTTATTTATTTATTTTTAGAGAGGGAAGGGAGGGAGATAGAGAGGGAGAGAGAAACATCAATGTGCGGTTGCTGGGGGTCACGGCCTGCAACCCAGGCATGTACCCTGACTGGGAATCGAACCTGCGACACTTTAGTTCGCAGCCTGAGCTCAATCCACTGAGCTATGCCAGCCAGGGCTTAAAAGTAAAGAAATAACATCTTTTTTAAAAAGGCAAGTAAGAAAGAGAAGAAGAGAAAGACCAAAGCTCTAACCCAGCTCCGTCTCTAATTGCGCACAAAAGCTCGGGGCAGGGACTTCTTCTCCCTGGGCCTCAGTTGCCTCACTGGTAAAATCCAAGTGTGGGACTGGAGCCATATACTCCAGACTTCAACCATTCATATACCTTATACCTGATTTTTGGTCAAATCCACCTGTGTTATTTATGTAACATATTAAAATAGATTCACTTTTTTAAATTAAATTAAATGACTTCATTTTAAAGAGAAACATTACATTACTGTGATAAACAGAAAGCCAGTATCACCTGAAATAAACAGAAAGCAACTGTAAAAAAAAAACAAAAAACAAAAAACAAAACCACCGGAAACAGAAACAAAAACTAAAACTAAAAAAAAGTTATTATAATTATCACTTAAAACTAACACTTATACCTGAGTCTCTGTCAACCTGAACCCTGTGGGACCCCAGAGGTTACCAGCAGCAGAGCACTGAACCAGGGATGTTCAATCCATAATGCTTTTCTCCCTGATTGGGGAGCTTGGCCACCCTACCTGTAACAAAACCTGAACTCCAGGGGGAACGTCCCAAAATCTTGATCCCAGTAGGATACTTCCAGTTGAACTGTACGTTCTTCTTCTCAGTACCTTGGCAGGACAGCTCCACTGTGCTTCCCACCTTGCCCAGCACCACTTCGATCCCCTGAGTGATCCCTGGGAGCAGCAGCGCTAGGCGGAAAGGAGGAGGTCAGGCCTCAAGCCAGTCACTGCCCCACCTCAGGGACTCATCCCCACCTCTGCATTTCTCAGCTAGCCCTTCCTCCCCGCCCACCTGCACCCACACCCCAAATCTGAGCACTCACCCAGTTGCAGCAGCAGGCGCAGATGCCTACAAGAGATTCCCTGGTTCATTGTGCCCTTGCTGAGGCAGGCAGGGACCTGGGCCTTCCCCTGCAGGAGGGGCAGAGCCTGAGGGAAATACTAATGGTTAGGTAGCAGGCATTTATTGGGCCTGGAGCATACCAGGGTGATAGGCAATCTCTCTCTTCAGGAACCTACAGCCAAGCCAAGGAGGTGGAGTGCACGCCTCTAAGCGGACACCCAGCAGTATGTGCCACACAGTGCTGTGGCCAGGCCGGGGCGGTCTCTGCCACCTGGAGTCAGAGAAAGGTTTATGGAGAAAAGGACAAATTGGTGGGGACTGAGATCGGGGAGCCAAGCCAGGTCATGGAGGTCTTTGAATGCCGTGCTGGGATGCTGGGACCTGACCCTGGGCCATGGGGAGCCAGCAGGGGACTTGATGTAGAGAAGGACATGATTAGATTTGCAAAAGGGTTCCCTGGAGCCACTCTGTGAAGGACGAGTGCAGGGAGGCCAAGCCCAGGAGTCAGGATTCTCACAGTCCTGACAGAAGATGGGGCCTGAGCTCAGGCAGTGGCGGTGAGAATGCAGGGAGAGAGATTGACTTATGGGACAGTTCTGAGGTGAGATTTCCAGGATTTGGGGCCTGGTGGAGTGTGAGGGACCAGGGAGAGGAAGAGCAGAGGGTAAAGGCCTTGCTCACTAGCAGATCGACCCTGTAATAACTCCTAAAAGGACACGCATGACATGCTGTTTCAGCATTTAGATGAAAGAGCAGGAGCCACTTCTCTGAGCTTAGAAGACCGTCTCTGGTTGGGGGGAGGAGGCTGCAGGAAAGTTCTGAACAGATCTTAAGGAAGGGGCAGCATTAGGTCAGAGCAGTGATTCTCAGAGTGCGCCTCCAGATCAGCAGCGGCAGCATCACCTGAGAACTTGCTAGAAATGCAAATTCTCAGGCCCCATCCAAAACCTGCTGAATCAGAAACTGGGGGTGGGTCTAGCAGTCTGTGTTTTCACAGACCTCCAGGTGACTGAGGCAGGCTTGAATTTGAAAACCATGAATTAGATGAAAGAAAAGGGGAGGGGCATCCCACCCCAAGGTGTGCAGAGCTGGTGGGGCTGGTCCAGAGAGCTGGGAGTCAGGAGAGGGGTGCTGGGGGCTGGGTCCTACTGATGAAGTTTGGGGGAAGATTTTTAAAAAGCTCTCTGAAGTCACTCCACCTGCCCGAAGGAACAATTACCCAGTGCTTAACGTGTGGCAGGGACTCGACAGAATTTTTTTTAACCAGGGAGCTAAGAAGAGAAGATGTCAGGAAGGAGGACTCAGGAAAGGAAGGAGGCTGGTCACGAGTGCAGTTGTTTACAAGTTAACTTGGGGCAGGGAGGCCTTCGGGGGAAGGCTGGGGTGAGAGAGTGGGGTAAGGGCACTCGTACATCTGAAGTGGTTCTCACTGTTCCCCCCAACCTAGACTCACTGCTTTTGGTGAGCAGAAAGTGAAGGGGTCTCCTCTGGGATATACCTTTCCTGGGGCCCAAATTCAGCTTAGATGGTTGAGAAAGCTTGGACATTCTTGACCTTTCCCCCAGATGGTGGTCACTTTTTCTTCCCTACTCAATGATCCCGGGGTCTGTGCAGACAGCCACCTCCTCCCTCCAGCTGCCTGCACTGCCCCAACCCAGCCCCAGGGCTCAGCTCAGTGCTGGAGGCTATGGGTTTCCAGCTGCTGCTTACTTTCGTGCATTGGGCTTCCGCTGCTGCCGCCCCAGAGAGCTGCCCTTTGATTCCCACATCCTCAGCCTCCTCAGAGGCGCTGTGCCCCAGTACAGTACAGCCCCAGGGTGAGGCTGGGAGGTGCTTGCTGGTCCCCAAGGTCCTGGCGCCTGGCACCTGTCTCTCTCTCTCTCTCTCTCTCTCTCTCTCTCTCTCTCTCTCTTTCTCTCCCTCCCTCCCCCCACCCCCTTGTTGCTTTGCTCACATCCATGCATTTCTGTACCTATGCCCCCCCCCCCATGCTGACACACCCATCTTCAAGTCCCTGGGTCTGTGTCTCTCTTCCTCTGTGCCTCATATGCCACGAGGCAATTCTGGCTGTCCTGGTTTTTGTGGAGTGCCCGTGCCTCTTCTCCTTTTTCATCTCTCCTCATTCCCTCTGCCACCAAGCTCTAGTTCCTTTTCTTGCCTGTGACCGGGCCTCCATGCCTCTGGCAGGAATGCCGGCTTTCAACAAGCTTTGATCTGAGGCAAGCCTGCAGAGGGTGCACGCGAGGGGGATGGCTGCAGGGTGGACAAAGGGAAAAGGACAGATTGGGAGAAACACACAGAGGCCCCAAGGAAAGCAGAAGGTAGGGAGACCCAGAGCAGCTCATTAAAACAACAGCTACACTCCGCACAATCCATGATCACACACAAGGCCCAGCAGAGTTCAAACAAGGTGGGGGCAGAGGGAAAGAGATGAAGAAATTGTGACAGGCAAGCCCCCTGCATAAGTGTGCAGTTGAGCGAAAGAGAGACAGAGAACGAGGGAGCGAGGAGACCGAAGCGGCAACACGCCCCCCACGCTCAGAGCCCTTGAGGTTCCTGCTGCCCTCACCCTGGCCCCCTGAGATGGGATGAGGAGCGAGGCTGGGGAGAGGAAGAGGGCACAGCCCCACCACAACGGCAGTCTGTGGTCCCCCAGGCCCTTTTATCTTCCCCCCCACGGCTCCCAGGCAGCCCCCTCAAGCCCAGCCACGGGATGTGCCCTGACCACACACACCCTCTCTACTGCTTACTGGCTTCGTATAACTTCCTAGATACCACGACCCCTCTAAGGGACCCTGTGGTTCGGGAGCTGCAACCTCCGCCATCCTCTCCCTTGCCTCAGCCGCCCACGTTGGGGGAGACGTGCCCTCCCTCCTTCCCTTATCCCCCGAAAGGAGCAGAGCTCCACTTAGACCCTCACAAACCCGGGCCCCCATCTGCTTCCTCCCAGCACCCACCCCCTCAAAGCTATTCCATTCAACAAACACCTATTCAGTGTCTAAAACGTGCAAGGCCCTTGGTCTACCCAACTCCCCTGCGGCCACCTCACAGCCATGGCTGGGATGGAGGCCTGAGGAACTGAGAGGCTGCTGTCCAGAACCAGTTGGCAGAGGGAGTTTTTATTTCAGGGCAGACCTCTTCTATATATAGAGTGTCCCCACGCTGAAAGAGGGAAATCATCTGGGGAGCTGCCTCTGGCCCTGCCCTGTCCTCCGGGGTGCAGGGCAGCCATCTTGTAGAGACGACAGAATCCAGCACAGCCCAAGGCAGTAGCTGTCACCACACACACAAAAGCGGCCATCTCCCCACCAGGTCCTGCTCTCAGCCTCGCACTCCTAAGTGCCCGTCCCGTGAGAGCAGGGCATCCAGGGGGAGGTATCCCACCCCGAACGAAATCTTTGATTTATCGAGAATGGGCGCTTCTATTTTGAGGAATCAGGACTGCACTGAGGAGGCCCCTGTCCCAGAACACGTCTACGAAGGGCAGGCGGAGGCCGCCCTGGGTGCGGCGCTGGAAGGCCTCGGGGGTCTCAGGAAAGAAAAGGCCTGAGGCTGTGCAAGTTGTGCGGGGTGTCCCATCTCGGGGGTATCACCTCCTGAGTCCCTCGCACTGGACCAAGTCTGGGGCAGGGAGGGGGCTGCACATCCTTGTCTGACCCTCTAGCCTCCTTTTCCAGAGCAGCTAAGACACCTAAAGCCCACTCTCTTAGGGCCAATCCTTCCAGTGGCGCATTTCCCTAAAACCCTGTACCTCTCACTTTCACAGCCTTTCATACACAAAGCTCAATTCCAGCCCTTTTTGAGACTTTTGGCTTTTCCATTCCATTAATCATTTTAAAGCTAATTAAAGGGGAGTGCCTCTGGACATATTGTTCAAAACTCTAAAAATGCACAAAAGTAGACCAAGCGTAAAAATACATACACGCGGAAAAGACCATTAACAAAGGTTGCATCAATCACATGGCTTATGAAATGCCGTAAGGATGATTTCTGGTGCGACTTTTTAGTGATCGTGTTGTTGGGGAAATTGGTTTGGGGAAAACTGCCTCTAGACCAGATTCCACGCCTCTTCCTCTTTTTCTTGCTTTCCTTTTTGTTTCCCCCTTTTCATTTATTCTATAGGCTTCCTCCCTCCTTCATATTTATTCTTCCTATCTCTTTCCCACTCCTTCTGTCCTCTTTTCCCTCTCTCCCTATCCTCACTTCCTCCACTCCTGCAGCTAATTGCCTTCCACCGTGGGCCTTTCTCAGTCTGAGGTGCCCTCGAGTCCCCATTTCTGTTCCAGTTTTGCAATCCGAGGCAACAACCCCCTAAAGGCGTCTTCTGGTCTGGGTACCTAGCTGGGCACAGTGGGGAGAGGAGTCTGGCATAGTCCCCGGTCTCCTGAAGCTCACAGTTCCAGTGGGAGATCACTGCTGATGAAATACACAAGAAGATGGCCAGAGCTGTGGGCAGAAAGTCTAGCACATTCCAATGCACCTGCTGCCACGTTCTCCTCCCTGTCCCAGACCCACAGAAAGGAACAAAGCTGAGTCTGTGCATCTTACCTCTGGGCCTGTGTCTTTCGTCCCGTCTGTGTCTGCCTCTCGCACAGGTGTGCCTGTGTTAGGGCTGGCAGCTCTGCCACCAGGAGCCCACTGGGGAGAGGGCTTGTAACTCCCGCAGAGACGCACTTAATCGGAGAAACAGGAAGCCCGGTAGTGAGGTTCCTTCCTCCACACCCCAGACAGTCCCAACGTCACCATCTGGGGCTGGGGTCCCCACCCCCCGCCTGTTAGGAAAGATGTTAAAGTGAAAATACCAAAGTCAAGGGGAAAAAGTCAAAGTCAAAGCAGAACCAGGCTGGAGGCCAGCACGTCACTGTGCTTCTTGCTGGGTGGCAAGAAAAAGGGTCACTGCACTTTTTTGTTGGGTGGCAAGAAAAACATCATGTCAGTGATACTGCAGCCTGGCCTGGGCTTCAGGGAAAGAGGTGGGAGGCAAGGGCAGGGCACGTACCAGCTGCTTGCTTCCGGGCCCTGAGGGCATTTGTTTATGAGGAGGCACCAGAGACATTGTGGATGGCCCAGGGTGGCAGAAAGGGCCTGGGTGAAAAGGACTTCTGAGGCACCCAGAGTGGCCAGGGACCAGACTCTTTCCCTCTGAGCCTTCGTCTCTGCCAACCCTCAGATGTCTGTCTCTAGCCCACATCTCTCAGGAGCTTCAGATGTGCCTACCCATCCGCCTCTTGGACACCTCCACCTGGATGTTCACCAGACATAGCAAACTCAACCTGATCCAAACCAAACTTACCATCTGCATACCACTGCCTTCTGGTAACCTAAAAATAAAAGGCCTTTCAAAGCGAGAGGCAACAAGCATGTATTTGAGATCAGAATAGCTATTTGAAAAGCATTGGTTTTGACAGAAGCCCAAATAATGTTCCAGTCAGGAGATAAAGGTAAGGGGTATTGATAAGAAAGGGAAGGTGAAAAGCTACATCAGCGGAACAAAGGCATTTCTATTGGGGCAGACGATGTAGCATAGTGTTGTTTACTCTAAAGAATGCTTTTAATTTTCAGTCCAAGAGCTACCAGTCCAGTAACCTTAATATCTGCTTTTGTGTTATCCCTGCAAACAGTTCTTTGGGACACAATGTTGCTTTAGGCCTGCCCATTCCAAAGGTTATTTTTCCCTGTTTTAACATGCCAGAGGTTTGAGGCATAAAACGGGCACATTTCCTCTGGCATAACAGCTTTGGCTCCATTTTAAAGTGGCTCCATTTAGTTCCTCCCAGCCGGCGCTGAGCCACGGGCATCTCTCAGGACAACTGGCACGAGCGCCACAATACTTGGGGGCTACAGCAAGCCCCACCGCAAGAAGCGAAATTATGAGCTGGGACGCCCTGCTGCCAGCTCTCAGATTGGCCCCTGCCACATGGACACAGTCCACGTGCTACGATTGGCGCCGTGGCACACACACAGTCCACGTGCAGGGAGGAAGCAAGAAGTACCAGGCCTCGAGGCAGGACGTGGGCAGCTTGGGGCCCAGGGTGTTGCACACACAAATAAGGATTATCTCTGTTGTCGGCAATGCATCCAACGACAAGCTGGTCCACCCCGAGCCCCTGGTAAACAACTGCACTGTGCTCATTGACAGCACAGAGTACAGAAAGTGGTACAAGTCACACTGTGCTCTGCCCCTGGGCCTCGAGAAGGGGGCCAAGCTGACTCCTGGGGAGAAAGAAAATTTAAAGAAAAAACAACCACAGATGATAATTCAGAAGACTGCCCAAATCAGCAGTTTTCTAGAGGAGCAATTCCAGTGGAGCAAACTGCTTGCGTGCATTGCTCCAAGACCAGGCCAGTGTGGCCGAGCAGATGGCTCTGTGCTGGAGGGCAGGGAGCTGGGGTTCTAGCTGATGGAAATCAAGGCCCGGAACAGCAAATGAATGCTTCTCCCTTCTATCTCAGCTTATGTAATAAAGGTGTCTAATATTAAAAAAAAATAAATAGACTTCAGTTGTTTTTTTAAATATTTAAAAATTTTATTTATTTTTTTTAAAAAGATTTTATTTAACATTTAGACAGAGAGGAAGGGCGGGAGAAAGAGAGGGAGAGAAACATCAATGTGTGGTTGCCTCTCGTGCACCCCCTACTGGGGACCTGGCCCACAACCCAGGCATGTGCCCTGACTGGAATTGAACCTGCGACCCTTTGATTCGCAGGCCAGCACTCAATCCACTGAGTCACACCAGCCAGCAGTTATTATTGTTTTGTGCCTGCAATCCTACTTCTCCTTAAATTCTCCCCCTCAGTAAGGGCTTTACCATCCACCAAGCTGCTCAAGCCAAATAAACTGGATACCTTTGACTTCTTCACCCAGTCCCTCCTGTGTGTTTATTTACCAGTTCCCACAGATGTTGCCCTCTAAATAGCTCTGAGGCCTATCCAAGTCATTCTGCCCCACTGCCACCATTCCCATCCAAGGTGCCATTATCATCTTTTGCCTGGACAATCACACCCGCCTCCTCATGGTCTCCTGGCCTCTCCATTCTTCTTCCTCCAGGACATGCTCTGCACAGCAGCTTGAATTTAAATGTGCACATATAATCACGCCATTCCTCTACTATGAAAAAAGAAAGTGGCTAGTTCAGTTTGCAACTCCAACAATTAATACAGTGTTTCCACTTGAAACAACCACCGAGCTTCCTTTGCAGCAAAAGGGCTTCTCTCCCTTCACAACATTTCACAGCAAAGGAGCAGTGCCATATCTCATTCCATAACAATGTAGTCAAGGGTTGAGTTTTAATAAAATTAATATTTACTGCTTCATCAAGGGCATTCTTAAGTGAAACTGGCATTAATTTCTTCTTTTTTTACCGCAAGTGCCTGGCGGTGAAGAATACAATGTCTGTAGTATGATTTGGCTCCACTGCTGAGATTTGTGCTAAGGCAGCAAGCCCTCTATCCCAGACTGCTTTTGCAACATCATTGCAATCTCAACATGCACATTTTATTTTTATGAAAATAAGGGGACCTCGCAAACCCCCTGATAGGGGCTCAGGGACTCCTATGGGCCACACTTTGAGAATCACTAATCTAGAAAATTTTTATTCATTCTTCAGATCTTAACTACCTCTCTGTACAGAGCTTCACTGTCCCCAAAGTCTGTTTTCTTTTCTTTTCTTCCTTAGTAATACCCTCAATTTTAAAGGCACTCACGGCTGCCCAGATTTGTTATACTTCCCAGCCTGCTTTGCAGCTGGATGTGGCTAAATGACTATTTTAGTTAATGAATATAAGTGAAAATGTTAGACGTACCACCTAAGGAGCAGCCCTGAAAGGAGGGTGTATGTCCTTCAAGGGGGAAGTATGTCCTTCCTCAGGCCTTCATCCTCTTACTGCAGCTGGAATGCAAACACCTTCCCACCTGCTCAATTCACACTGTCTCATTCACACTACCTAGCAGGCTCACAGTACCTATGGGCATCTATTTAAGTTTGTAACCCCTGACCCTCTCTACTCGTTCATGTTTTCAACAGTGTTACCTGTCTACCAGACCCAAGGTACTCTGCTGGGTGCTAGGGATGTTAAATAAGCTAGACATGATCACTGCTCTGACCTGTGATGCAGACACTAAACAATTAATAATATCATTACGATTAAACAAGGGCTACAAAGGAAGAAGTGTAGGGTGTTGGGAGAGCTTATCGTAGTGAACTTTATCTCAACCTGGAGGTCGAGAAAGGTTTCCATGGGAAGTGTGTATCAGTAAGCACTGGGCTCTGCTACCAGAAAAATTCAACATGATAGAGGCTTGCATGAAACTGAAGTTGATTTCTCACCTGAAAGAAGTCTGGAGGCAGGTGGTTCAGAGGTGAGGGAGGTGAGGGGCCTCCCCATTGTACCCCAGAGGCTGGATTTGGGCTCTACCATCCTCCACCCATGACCCCTTTGGTCCCCCCCTCTCTCCCTGCCACAGCCTGAGAAGGCTCCTCAGGCTCCTCAGCTGAAATCAGGGTCCTTTACGGTAAGACCTCCCAGTGCCTGTGCTGCTTTTCCCCTGGAAGCGCTGCTCCAAGGGCAGTGGCTATGGAACTATTGACTGCTTAGTGTCTGCCTCCCAGACTGGAGTGGTGACCACGTCTGTGTTACTTAGCTCCCAGCAGAGTGCCCTGGGCACAGTAGACCCTTAACACTTGGAAAATCTTTTTTTATATATTAAATTTTATTGATATTTATTGATATTAAAATTGGTTGTGGTATGTACATCCCACCATAAAATGTACCATTCTAACCATTTTTAAGTGTATAGTCTATGGCATTAGTGCATTCACATAGCTGAGCAACCGCCACCACCGTCCATCTCCGGATTGTCTCATCGTCCCCAGCTGAAACTCTGAATTGGTTAAACGCTGACTCCACACGCCCCTCTCCCCAGCCCCTGACAGTTGAATATTTTTTGAAAGGATGAATGGAGAGGGAGTAGATCAAGTCACAAACTTAAATGCTTACAGGAGCCTGCTACAAACTGTCAATGAGAAGATCAGCCTGGCTGTGAACAACAGGGAGGGGTGGGGGCTGAGGCAGGGCAGCTGCTAATCCCAGAGCTGCAGCTGAGCTGATAGTAAACGTGGTGCCAAAATGTGAACTCAGAGTTGCCGGCTCTGCCATAATTTCGAGAGAAGATGAAAAACCAGACGTTTATGTAATATCTCCTCATTTTAATGTTGGCAACTATTTTTTTTTTTTTTGTTCTAACACTGGGCAAATCAAACAAAGCATTCCAAGGGCTGGGTATAGCTTAGGGCCCACTGTTTGCACCAGATGGACTGTGTGACACCACTGCACTCTTGGGCTTGTGACCTGTGAACGTCTATGCAGATGGGCTCTCATGAGTCAACAGGCTCCAAGAACCTGGCTTTCTCTCTCTGGGATTCCCAAAGAGGAAAAGAAAAGAGGAACAGAGAGCAAGTTTATACTGAACATTTAAAAGAGCTGTGTGCTTTCTATGGCTGTGCATTCTATTTAATCTTCACAACAGTGGGAGGGCATAAATATTATTCTCCAGATCATACTGATAAGGATACTGAGGCTCAAAGAGTTTAAGAAAAGTGCTGAAGGTCACAGAGCTAGTAACCATAACTGGTGGAACTGGGATTTGAACTCCTGCCTGGGCCCCAATGCTTGGATTGCCCCCTCACCCACTTCCTCTCCTCTGCATTAAGGAAGCCTAGGGTGAAGACTGAGTTGGCTTCTCCCACAACGGTGCAGGGGTATAAGGCCGACAGCCCATCTGGGGCTTCTGAGGCTTAGCACCACCACTATCCTGCATATCTGTAGAGTGATTTTCCACTTTCAAAGCACTTTCACATACACTAGCACCACATTTCATAGATTTTCGGTAGGTATTACTATCCTCATTCTGCAGAAGGAGGAGCTGAAGTTAAGCTCTCTGCCTCACAACAGGACTGTATGCATGGAGCACGGGGATTTCCAGAAGTCTCCTGTTCCTGGTACAGAGCTATTTTTGCCGCATGAATGCTGTCTCCAGATTGGAGGACAGGGAGAAAGTCAAGTGGGGAGGAAAAGAGGGGAAGCAGATGGAAACCAGCATCAAGGCGGACAAAGTGTTGGAGGCTGGGCTATTGGAGAAGGGGCAGGGCTGCCTGTGGAAGCCTGGGGGAGGGAAGTTGGAAGGCCCAGGTGCAGGCCTGTGGTGGCCTCCTTACCAGACACATCTGCAGCTGCACTGACACCCTCTGCGAAGGGGGTTGGGGGCAGGACTTGGAGATGGGGGTGTGGGGGAGGGGCCACAAAGCCTGTTCTCTGGGAAGTTGGAGGGTTGACCTACCTCCACCCTGGCCACATTCTCTCCAGCTCCATGACCACCTTCTGCAACTCTCAGAAGGTGTGATTCCTGGGCCTCCCGCACTTCATGGGAGCTATGAACAGGCAAATTTCAGAGCCCAGCTTGGGCTCAGCCAGCTGGCACCTGCAGCCTGTTGGATAAACTGTCAGCCACAAAGTGAAGCAGACAGAACCCACCCCCACCCCAACGTTCAAAGGGCAAACTCCATCCTGGGGTGGGCCCAAGCCAGGAAACCTAAGCTCCTTACTTACCTCTTCATGGAAGGGATAGCAGCAAGGACCAGGGCCTGAACTCTAACACCTCTGCCTGGTGTGGGGAGGTAGAGCACAGAAATTTCTGAGCCTGCCATGCACCATAAGGATAAGAAGACCAAGGTCAGGGGAGGGAGACCGCAGGTCTGGATGAGCACAGCATGGCCTCTAGCCTGACACACTTGACTTGGCAAGGCTCTGAACTCATTTGGCCTCCAGAACTTCTGAACAGTGGGCGGGGGGGAGGCCGTCAGGTCCGTGCAGGGCTAGGGGTAGAGGTACTCAGGGACACCTCTCCCCTCTGGCAGCCCGTGTCTTTCAGGCACTGTTCCCCCTGTGTACACACACTGATGCAGGACAACTCCCAGTGATTCCTACCTCCTTCGGTTTACACCCTTCTGTTGTCCCCTCCCACACTGTACCAGCATTGGTCTGTGTGACCAGTAGACCAGGGCAGAAAGGAAGATACGTGACATTCCAGATTAGGTTACAACAACACGGGCCCTGGCTGGTGTGGCTCAGTGGATTGAGTGCTAACCTGCGAACCAAAGGGTCACTGGTTCGATTCCCAGTGTAGAGCACATGCCTGGGTTGTGGCCCATATCCCTAGTTGGGGGCGTGTGAAAGGCAACCACACATGGATGTTTCTGTCCCTCTCTTTCTCCCTCGCTTCCCCTCTCTCTAAAAAATAAATAAGTAAAATCTCAAAAAAAAAAAGAAAGAAAGAAAAGAACATGGTAGCTCTGGTCTTGGCCACTCCCTCCCTCTGGGGGAAGTCAGTTCCTCTGTCAGGACCAGCCCGACAAGAGGCCCACGTGGGGCAGCGCTAATGCCTCTGGCCAGCAGCCACCTGAGGATCCTTCTTGGAAGCAGGTCCTTCACTTCCGCCAAGTCTTCAGATGACTCCAGCTCTGACCCACATCCAGGCAGCAACCTCACAAGAGACCCTGCCCCAGAACCACTCGAGTCAGCTGCTCCTGGATTCCTGACCATGTGAGAGAAGGTTTATTGTTTTAAATTACTGAGTTTTTGGGTGATTTGTTATGTGGCAGCAGATAACGGATACCCCCTTCCTTTTTAACAATGACCTAAGATGATCTCTCCTTCACCCCCACCAGCCCCACTGAACTACCTGCCTCCTTGATGCCCCTCCCCCTCCAGGACCCCAGCCTAGCACACTAGAGCGGTTCCCAGATCCACGTGGAGATGCAGGATGAATTAACCCAGCTTCCTGGAAGGACTATGAGAACACGAAGAGGGCTGGGGGTTATCTTGTTAGAGCTTTGAGGGGAGGGGGGAGCCGAGGGTCTCACCCCCTGGGAGAGAGCTCGTAGGGAAGGGGGTAAAAACTAATAAAAGGGTCACTGCAAGCCCAAGCCCCACGCCCTCTCCTCCTTCCGCTCTTTGCCTTTCACTTCCTTAGTGGGTGAATAAGGTGGCCCTTCACTCTGCCCTGTCCCCACCCCTCCCTGCCCCCTTTCTGCAGGAACACGGGGAAGTCCCTGCATAGATGCTGGTGAATCCTCGATGACTACTTTCATAAGCCCAAAGGGCATAGGATGTTACCTAGTAGAAAGGAAAAATGCCACCCACAGAAATTTCCAGGAAACCCCTGCCCGACTAAAACATGGGGGCTCCTGCTCCTGCAGACCTGCCCCTACTACCTTTCAGTGTATTTTCCCTCCTGTCCAGGGTAAAGGTCCCTGACGGAGCGGTCTGTGGCCAAAGTCCAGAGCCCAGCACACACTGCAGGCCGAGGTTGAGGTCACTGTGGGGGTGCTGTGGGCTGGGGCTGTGCTCTGCTCTGCTGACAACAGTCTTCGCGCCCTGATCCGAGACAGAGAAACAGAGCCCGGGGCAGGCAGGCTGGTGGGTCTTCCATATCATCATTATCCCATTTAATAGGTGAGGAAACTGAGACTCAGGGAGATGAACTCGGGCCACATCGAAATAGCTGGGGTCGGAAGCCAGGTCTCCTGGTTCCCAAAGCTGCAGCAGCAGCCAGCTGCCTTGCTGGCTGTTCTTGTCCCCACGTGGGGCCTTTGTTCAGGCACTCTCCTTTGTCAGACTTGGATCATAACCTTGCCAGGTCCAGGGCTGCGTGTCCCGAGGCTCTCCTGGAGGGCAGATTCGCACGCGCACCATTGCAAGGGTGCTCCACAAAGGTGGTGCCCACGTACGGGTATATGTGCCCATCAGTCCTCTGCACTGTTAATCTCCTTGGGCCTGCCCCCCTCCAACCCCCTCCCAGTGGCGTGTGACAAGCAATGACCACTGGGTGGCAGTGTGTTCTCATGCCTGGGAACAGGCAGGGCCCCTAGAGCTAGGGAGCATGGAGGTGGGGGTGGAGGCAGGTAGGAACTTCAGCCAGCGGCACAGAAAGGTTGCAAGACTTGATCTCCAGGAGGACTTGACATGACAGGGCTGCTCTGCGAGTGTGCGTGTGTGTACACACACACGCTGCAGCTACAGGGCCAAGGACAGTGCTGAAGTGGAACCGAATGTGGGTGGGGTGGGCCGGAGGAATAAAAATATAAAGGAAACCAGGGCAGCCAGCTGGATATGAGTGATATGGGATAAAGGATGGGGGAAAGGGCTGCAGAGGTAAGGGGTGAGGGCTTTTTGGAGCTTCAGAAAAATGACAACCCAGAAGAGAGGGAGAAACTAAGAAAGAGACCAGGGAAGAAAGAATCACGGAGAAGCCAGGCACAGAACGAGGAAGATAAGAAAGACTGGCTGCAGAAAGTAGGTCAAAAGGCTGAGGTGGGAGAAGGGAGCCCCCAGAGGTTGGGGAGAGGCAAGAACCTTCACTGGACAAGAAGGAGCCAGACTCAGGCTTGATGCTGATGGGAGTTTATTTGGACTGAATTACAGAGACCCACTGGCTGCTTCAGCTCCAGGTCAGGGCTGCTGTGGCCCTGCTGGCTCTGGCTCTGGCTCCAGGTCTGGCTCCAGCTCCAGCTCTGGCTCCAGCTCCGGCTCCAGCTCTGGCTCCAGCTCCAGCTCTGGCTCTGGTTCTTGCTCCAGATCCTCTATCTTGCTCTCAGCCCGAGGTGGGCGAATCCCATGCTCTAAAGCAGAGAATCTTCTTGGTCGCCACTGTGGAGAGACATGGAGGGTGGGAGGAAGAAAGGGATGAAGAGAAAGAGAAGGAGAAGAAGGAGGATACTCAGCCCCTGCCTTCCCCATCTGGTCCCAGGCCTTTTCTCAGCCCCTTCAAGCCTCCCTTGTGTTGTTCAAGCACAAGGGGTCCCCGGAATACAGAGGCCTATGAAGAAGGGCTCAGCATACACTTTAGTCACTTTTCCTGAGGAAGGGGTGCCAGACAGCACTCTGAGGACTGGAGAGAAGGAAAGCCAGAGGCAGGGGGAGGGGAGTCCTGGAACTCACCCGTCTTCTCCAAAGGTGAAAACCAAAGGGCCCAGTCATCAACAGGAGAAGGAGGACACCAAGGGTGAGAAACAGAGGGAGATGGCCTGTTTTGGGGGCACCTGGGGCTCTCTCGGAGTACTGGGCACCTAAGGAGAAAGTACAGGATTAGGCATAGGGTCCCAGCAGAAAGGACACCATCCCACACCCTCCTATTTTACAGATGCAGACAATGAGGCCCAGAGAGTTTAAGGGGCTTGTCCAGGATCATTCAGCCAGTTAGTGGTAGAAGTGGGTTGGGACTAGACAAGAGCTGGAGGCCAGGCCCCTAATAGAAAAAAAGAGCTGGGAAGGGGTGGTGAGGGGGCCTGCAGGCGGGACTAAGATGACTAGTCTGGAGTTGGGGCTGCGGTGTTGCGGGGTCTCAGACCTGGTCCAGACAGCTCCGTGAAGTATACGGCTGTTCCAAGAAGCCTCTCCCCCTGGTACAGGTGACACTGCCAAGGCTGAGAAAGGAGGCTGGCCTTCTGTACCTCCAGCCAGGGTCCTGGAGAACTCCTCCAAGACTGCTTGTCCAGGGGGCTCCACACAAAGCGCTCTTGTCCAGATGCCGGAGTCACCTCACAGAGCAGTTTCCTCAGGTTGCCAGGTAACCCAGAGGGCTTGGGAGTCACTGAAAACATCAGAGGAAAGAGATCTTTTGAGTCCCCGACCCCCTTACTTGACACCATAGATTCAATTCCCAAGCCTCAATCACAATGCACTCCTCTGGGCTCTGATTGGGTGAGGTTGAGGGGAGGAGATCAGGGTCATGGCCAAATTAATCTTACGAAGACAAAGTTCTGGTCAGATCACTCTGCTGCTCAAACACTTTCCTGTTGCCTTCAGGGGACTGTTCAAACTCAAAATGGCCTGGAAGGATCATGTAACAAATGCTGTTTCAGATTCTTTTACACTACTGTCTACTCGAATGCTCAGAATCCCCAATACCTGTCAGGTGAGCGGGCCTCACTTTCCACTTTTCCTGTTTCCACAATTTGAATGGTATCAGTGCCCCTCCCGTGAGGTGCCCCATGGATGAACTTGCCCCTTTTCTGAATGTTTGGAGAACAGTGAACTGACCCACTGATCCTGAGACAGAGCATCTCAAAGCCGAACAGTGAGTGGCAGGGTGAGCAGGAGGAGACCAGTGGGCAAGGGCCTTGGGCTGAGCCTGGGGTACAGGGAACCTGAGGATTTGGTGACACAGACGCCCGAGTATGGACCCTGAGTCTGGCACTTCCCGGCTGTGTGATTTTGGGAAAATTCCTTCTGTATAAAGCATCGCCCGCCGAGTTGTCATGCGAGAGAGAGCATGGGAAACTGACACGCGGCAGTGGACCTTCCAGAAGACCTTGGACAGAAAGAATTGGTAGGTTGTGGTGACTGACTAGACATGCGGGGAGAAGCAGGCTAGGTTTTAGGGTGAGTGGGATGCAGACGGAGTTATTGACGGAAAGGCTGTCAGCAAGAGGATTGGGCATGAGGAAAAGATGGGGTTCAGAGTGAGATTGAGGTGTGACTATGAAATCCAGGTAGAAATACCCAGGAAGCATGTGGAAATTCAGCACCGGCCCACAGAAAATGTATTGTTTGTTAGCATATTCATTTATTCACTGAGCCAATGCACATTATTAAGCACCGACTGTGATGTCACTATTTAGCAGCCACAGGTGAGTACTACAGACACAGCCAAGTATTCACCATTGGTGACTGATTAAATTGCCAATCAATCAACACATTTTCTGAGTTTTCTTTTCAAGTGTGTTTGCTTCACACTGTCTCGAAAAGCCCATGATCAGTCAATATTTGCTGATCGACAGACTGATTTATTAACTCCTCCTAAACTGAGGCCATTTCCTGCAACTTTAACCCGGGCTCTCGCTTCAAAGTGGGACGAGTATTCTAGAAATACATTCTACCCCTTTGGAACTATTCGAACTCTTGGCACCTTTCTAACTTCTCAGACCCTCCCCCTGATTCAGAGCAGGGGATCCCCTTAGACAAGAGTGGAACATTCATCTAGTGACTCAAGAGGGATTTTCAGTTTCAGTTCTTTACATATGGGGGTGAGAGAAAAGGAGGTCGCCAGCGGCGGCCTTTGTAAACCGTGCCCCTGGCCTGGCACCGTGAGGCAGACTCGTCCAGCCTTCGCCCGGCCAGTCTTCCCTCCCTGCCCCAGCTCCCCTGGGTTGGGAGCTACTCCCTTCCCTCACAGCACTGACCTGTGATGACTGCCAAAGTGACAGTGGTACTGTGCCACTGCCCCTGCAGATAGATGTGGCAGGTGTAGGTCCCGGCCTGGGCCTGGCTCACAGCCTCTAGTTGAAGGGTAAAGTTGCCATTGTCTTCAGCCACCAGCCGGTCAGGGCTTCCACCGGGAGGGGTCCATGTGGCAGTGAGGGAAGACGGAGTCCTTACGCCAGGAGGCAGTTGGCAGGGCAGCTCCACCCGGGAACCTGCTCCTGCATACACTGTCAGGGGGACTGGCGCCACCGGACCTGGAGAGAAAAGGGACCGCAGAGTTAAAGCGGGGAGGGGGAGGTGGCAGAGGGGGTGAGCACTGGGTTGCCATGGAAGGGAGACAGAGAGCAAAGAAGGTGGTCCTGATCAGAAGAGGGCTAAGGAGCAGAATAAGATGCATGAACTGAAGAGACTCAGAAACCCAGGATGTGGGCTGGGCCAGCTGGAGACTGAAGGCTGGCAATTGAGGCTGGACGGCCAAAGGAAAGTCTACAAGAGGAGAAGGCAGCTGAAAGGCGGCAATAGGAGGAAGACAGAAATCAGACGGTGGGGTCCAGAGCAATCCCATGAGGTGTTAGGTGCAGAAGCCCTGCTTTGGGGATCTGTAAGACAGGGGGAGGTGAGAGGGGGGCAGGAAGGCATTGTGGTCGAGCGCAAAGGAGGCGGATTGGAGGAATTACCCAGAACAGTGAGGTTGTATATGCTGGAGACAGTGAAGCCATCTCTGTAGGTGAGGATGCAGCCCCAGGGCCCAGAGTCCAAGGGGCTGACTTTGGGCAGGAAGAGGAGGCTTCCAATCAAGTGGTGATGGGGGGACTCCTGAACAGGGACTCTGCCCGGGCCCCGGAACCACTGCACAGAGGCTGGGAGGTCAGGGCGGCTGAAGGAGCAGTTCAAGACGACCAAGCCGGAGGTCCTGAGAGACCCTGGGGGACTGGCAGTCACTGTGCGAGGACGAAGAAAGGTCGTTAGGCCCCGGGGCACTTTCCCCTCACAGCAGGCCCAGCAAGCTGGAAGCTGGCTTCTCCTCCACCCCACCCCCTTCAACTCAGTGCTTGACACCTGGAGGTGCTTAAAATGGATGCCCAGAGTCTCCTGCCTATTTCCCCTGCCTCCAAGTTTGCTTGGCTTGATCTACCCCTCCCTTTCTACCAGGCCTCGCCTGAGGATCCTCACTAAGCCCACCTCCTGAGCCACAGATGTCTGAAATGAATCACTCTAGCCCCGCACCCTCCCTCGCCCCCCAAGGGGTGCCTCTCCTCCTCCACCCTGGCACTCCCACTGTGGGTGGGGCAAGGGAAGCTCAAGGGTGATACAATCTCTTCAAAGGCACCCCACACACTCATACGTGCTTTCTCTGGGGGCACCTTCCACTTAGCGATCCGATTCCCCACCCCCTTCCGCTACCCTTCTGGGGGCTCGCTGTCAAGGCTTAGGGCGCATCCTTAGAAGTACACCCTCGGCCCAGCCCTTCCTGCCTCCGGATGGCGTGGATCTGGGCTCCCTCTTCCCGGACTGGCGCCCCTCGCCCCGCCCCACCTACCCCGGGCCTGGCCCACGCGCAGACGGAGGCGGCAGGTGAGGGCTCCGTTCTTGAGGTTCACCGCGGCGCTGTACTCGCCGGCGTCGGCGCGTCGGGCCGGGAGCAGCCAGAGCGAGAAGTCCCCGCGCTGGAGGCCGCGCTCTTCCAGCTTCATGCGGGACTGAAGGGGCGGCCGCCCGCTGCGCAGCCCCCCAGGAGCCAGCCTCAGCACAGTGTAGGGGGTGGGCGCCACGGGGCGCGAGCCCCTGGTTGGGGGCGGGCTGGGCGCGGGAGAGAGAGATGGAGGCATTAAAGGGGAAAGCGGTCTCGGGGGAGATGCAGTCCTGCCACACTTTGAGCACTTGGAAGCCCACCCAAAGGGAAGATCTCTTGACTGCTAACTGTCCCGGTCCCCCTGGCCTTGCGACAGCACCATCCCCTGCTAGCAACTCATGGAATGCAAGGATGTGGGGAGCAGTTTTCAGAGGAAGGACCTAGGGTGCATAGTGGCAGGGGAGGCAGGCCACTGGCTTTAGAGGGACTGACAGCTCAGGGGAGGGGACTGGGGTCTGCTTTGGGCCTTGGGTTGTGAGTCTGGCTGCCATTGCTGCTGGATTTGGGAGTTCTGTTGCCCAAGTTTGGGGTGCATACCTGTCTGGTAGATGCTGCCAAGTGACCCCTCCTGTTCGAAGAAGGCTGGAATCCTGGAGGGGGATTGTGGGGCTGCAGGGAAGTTGGGCAGGAGCCCCCTCCTGGGCCCACACCTCCGGGACCTCTGCCCCAGGTCCTGGTGCCTCCACTGGGGAGGAAAAGAGAGGCCAAGGGGAGGGGACATGAGCCAAGTGACTGGGGAAGACCAGGGGTTTTGCCCCTTCCCTACCAAGGGGGAGCCTGAAGAGAGGCTTTGGGGCTGAAGGACTACCTTCCAGGCATGAGAAGAATCCACCCAAACTAAGAACCTTGGCTTTTGTGCTGCCATCCAGACAACCCTGCTGACCCCTCCTGTGTGTCTGGAGGTCGACCCTCCCAGAGGGTCATCCCCACCTTACCTGGAGCCACCCACAGCAGTGGCAGAAGCAGCAAGACCTGGAACTGGGCCTCCCCCATCTCCCCCTGGGCCCCGGCCACAATGAGCCCTCCAAAGGGAAGAGGTCAGAAAGTGGGGAGAGACAGCCTGACAAAAGAGAGGTTCTGCTACGTGGAAGATGGAGGGAGAGAAAGCTGGAGGAAGAGGGACAGGGGCAGAGGCCAGGAGAGAGAGGGGAGGAGCCAATGACCTGAGGCTAGAATCCAGAGGAAAGCTAGACAGATCAGGGGTGGGTAGGGGGTGAGGTTGGGGGGTCCCAGGGAATGGGGCAGGGCAGTGGCAGGGAGCAGAGCGGAGGCAAGGTGGATGTCTTGAGCCGGGAGACCGGTCTGCTGCTCCCAGGGCCCTTGCCCCTGTCCTTCTGCCTTCCCTCCACCTTGCCCACTTCCCCTCTGCGTTGCCCCCCCCCACACCCCGGGGCTTACGGTTTCGCTTCTCAGTGGAAAGTCTGAGGGGGCTGATTCCCAGCAGCATTACCCTTCTCTGTGGTGGCGCTCCCCTTGTTTATTTCCTCAGTCTTGGGTGTCCCCACCACCCCCTCCATGCCCTCCCCCACCCTCCTGACTGCTCCCTTTTCCAGGACCTTCTGCCCTGGTCTCCAGACCATTTCTGCCTGAAACTACCAGCTTGCTCACCTGTAAGCAGCCTCTGGTCAGTCCCAACATTCACGGTTTTCCTGGCCAGCCCTCTTTGGTACTCATCCCCTCCCTCACTCCTTGAACCTCCCAAACGTCATTGCTCCTGTAGACCTGCCTTCCCCACCCACCCAATGACTCCTGGGAACAAGGTGGAGAGGAAGTTTTATTGGATCCTAAAAGATGGTAGGTCTGGGGAAGGGCACCTCAAGCCCAGGGAAAATAGCTACGTTGTATTGAGACTTCAGTATGTGCTGGGCACTACACTGGACACTTTATATACAGTCACTCATGAAATCTAATGTTATCCCATTGTACAGATGAGGAAACTGAGGCTTAAATAATTTGCCACGGCCAGTTATGGAGTGTGAGGACAAAAGCTGTGTCATCCTGACCCCCGGTAAATTATGGGTTTCTTTTGACGAGCATGGTGGCGTTAATGAGTCACACATACCCTGGCCCATCTCAGACCCCTATGTACTCAGCACCTGCTCCCAACCCAGAGGTTCTGTGTTGGCAAGGGTGATACAGAGAAATGCCGAGACCCTGCAACAGATCAAACTCTAGAAAAACTGAGGCAGAAGTGCTAGGGAAGGAATCCTGAGGCTTCCAGAGGGAAACACTTGCTCCTCACCCCACCCAGCCTAAGGAGCCAGCCCAGCAGGGAGTGGTGGAGGGTGGGTGCCAAGAATCTGCAGCCAGTCGGGGTACCACAAGGGGTCCTGGAGTTCCCCACCTAACCAGGTGACCACTTCCTCAGTGCCAGGCAGAGGGGCAATTCTGATGCCAGGCAACTCTCACTCCAGGACCCAGGCCTCCCAGCCCTCTCCCACTGCAGGGGTGGGACTTCCTGTTTCTGAGGCTGTTTCTTTGCCTGGTTCAGCACAACAGGGCTGGTAGCTTTCCACTGGGCTCAGCAGTGTCTAGACCTGCTGTGGGCTAGCAGGGAAGTATGTGTGCATCACTGGGGAGGAGCATCCCCAAAAACCCAAGACCAGGACAACAGTCAGCTCTCAAAGAAGCTGCGCTCCATGCCTGCCCCTGGAGCGCTGACCTTGTCTTCTTGAGTGGCGGATGGTAGGAGTCTTTTTATAGAAAGTAAGGGTCCTGACAGAATGTGATATAGCCACCCTCCTCCCTCTGCCCTGGGAAAGCAGGAGACAGGTTAAAAACAGAAGCTCGACCATTTCTTTATTAAATTATACAAAAAGGGGGGTAGAGGGGGTAGCTGTGGGGCTTGGTCCCAACCCTGGCCCCACCCTGGCCTGGCGCTGTCTGAAAGGAGGGGATCTGAAGGAGACCCAGGGATCAGGCAGGGTAGGGACGGACAGGACAGGAGGCTGGATGCAGCGGTTAGGAAGGAGAGGCTAATGGAGGAGGGGCGGGAGTGGCTGGGGGGAGAAAGGATGAGAAGGAGAGAGAAAGGGGCAACTGGGGACCAGCTGGGGAGCTCAGATGGAACGGGTCAGGACATGGCAGACGGCAGAGTGGAGATGGAGGGGCAGTGTCTGGAGAGGTGGACATGAGAAGGCTGGGAGAAAGAGGGTGGCAGCTCTGATGCAAGGCCCAGAGCAAGGAGCCAGGTGAAGAGTGGCTGCACTCATCTGACCCTGCCCCCATCTCCAGGCCCTGGGGGGCCTCCCACCCCAGCCCATTGGCAGGGGGCTCATGCTGATGCCCCATTTTCTGTCTTCTGCCGCTTGGGATCAGCTTCATCCTGTAGAGAGGAAAAGAGATGATATGGGAGAGGGACCGCCCCCTGTCCCTGCCCTGTTCCAGCACCCACCCATGTACCACAGGGATCTGGGTCCAAGTCCAAAGGGCGCCCAGCCCCTGCTGCATCCCTGACAGCCCCTTAGGCCCCACAACCAGCCCAAACCTCCTCTTCAGCAGCTCTCTTCAGCGCGGGCCCTTCGTCGTCATCATCTTCTTCTTCCTCATCTGAGGAGCCAGAAATGGGTCATTGGGGAAGAGCAGGAAGCTCCATCAGACCCCCTGTGGTCAGCCCTGTTTCAGGTCTTCAAACCCACCCTGACTCTGTTCCTTGCAGCCCAGCCTCCCTGCCCCTCCCCACCTTCTTCTTCCCCTTCATCTTCCTCTTCTCCGTCCTCAGCAGTTTCTTCTTCTTCCTCCTCAGCTCCATTCTCCTCCTCCTTTGGGGACCAGAAGAGGGAGCAGTGTCAGGCTGGCTGTTTGCCTCCACCCACCAGCACCGCCAAGGCAAGAGGCACTGGGAGGACCAGAAAGGTGAGGCAAGGAGGACGGGAGAAGTCAGAGGAAAGACAGGACCCAGCCTCCCAGGAAGACAACGGGAAGGGGATGGGGGGCAGATGCGGTCACACAACCCCCAACCCCGACCCTCAGCACCTCCACCACTTCTTTCTTTCGTTCTTTCCGGCTGGCCTTCTCCTCCACCTTCTCTTTCTTCTCCTTCAGGTCCTGCAAGAGAGAAAGAGGTCACCTTTCTCTCACCACAAATGATCTGCAGCCCTGAAGTCCCTCTAGCCCGGCTCTCCCTCTGCAGTGAGCTTCCAAAAGTGCAAAATGGAGAAGGCAGCCTCAGCACCCGGAGTCAGAACAGGAGTCCCAGGGTCTTTATTATTATTATTATTATTATATTTATTGATTTTAGGGCTGGGGAGAGAGACAGAGAAACAGCTATTTGTTGTTCCACTTATTTTTGCATTCATTGGTTGCTTCTTGTATGCGCCCTGACAAATCGAACCCTGTAACCTTGGCGTATGGGGGACAACGCACTAACCAACTTTGCTACCTGGCCAGGGCCAGTCCCAGGGTCCTTAAGGCCACTAAGGGGCTGAGACCAGACACCTTCTTCCCCAAGACTCAGGGAAGATGAAAAGTGATGAGGGAAGGGAATTAAGTGGCCGAAAGTACTGTTCACCATCCCCATCAAGTTCTTCCAAACTTTCCTGGCTGAAGAGTGCAGCTCAGCAACGCAATTCCCCTCCATCTGCTCAGAGCCCTGATGCCCCACCCCCTCCCTGCTGCCTGCCCAGCTCTGCCTTTTGTCTACCTCTGGGGCCTTTCCTGGTACTCTCTCCTGGGCACCCCTCCCAGCGACCAAGGCCTTTGATTCTCTCAATCTGTGGGTCTGTCCCCAGAGTCCCCAGGCTCCTACTGGGGCAAACACCACGGGGATAGGGAGCGTACCCTGGCCTGATTCCTGGCGCCCTTTTTCCCACTCCCCCCTCCAAAAGGAAGTTCAAGTAGTTTCCTCTTCCCTAAGGCCTGTGGAATGTTCGCGGTGTGGTGGAAAGGTAGAAATAACCACTTCCAGGGGATATGGGTCAAGTAGGATAAAAGAAACATGGAAGAGAGTGTAGGACATGGGCGATGAAAAGAGGCCAGTTCTTTGCCTGGGGTGGGACAGGTGTACAGGTGGGAAAACCTGTCTCCAGGACCCTCCCTTGGCACTGCCCCTTCCTCATTCCAAGATCTCAGCAGGCACACCCTAATATCCTGTACTCTTTTTTTTTAACCCTCACCCGAGTACATTTTTTCATTGCTCTTTAGAGAGGGAGAGGGAGACAGACAGAAACATCGATGGGAGAGAGGAACATCAATTGGCTGCCTTCTCACAAGCGCCCAACTGGGGATCAATCCCGTCACCTGTCACTCCAACCGACTGAGCCATACCAGCCGGGGCTTAATGCCCCTTCCTGATGTGGCAGAGGAAGATGCTCTCGAGTCCCCCCTCTATAGACATACCCGCCCTTCCAGTTTCGATTCCAGTCCTCTTCCCACCCCACCCTTGTCAAGCGCTGAATGACTGTCTCCCTAGGATCTGATCTGGTGTTGGGGTGCAACTCTGTGTAATCTGATTCCATGTGGATGGAAGTTTTCTATGTGAGTAGATCACCCTGGGAGGGTATGTCCTTTCTGGAACAGGACTGGGGAGAGGAGAGAGGGTTGGTGCCAATGGCTGGCCTGGAGGGACGCTCAAATCCCTTCTCCTTTTCAGGGGAGCATAGAATGCTCTCACCCCAGCTGGGTTTCTTCGTGTCACTTGGCTGTCCTCATTTCTTTGCCACATGGTAGGTATGACATTTCTAATACCTGGTAGACTTTCCCCTCCATGCTGGGCCTGGAGAGGCTGGGACTTGCCAGCTTCTCTCTGGGCCCCAGCACCAGGTCTGTGTGGCCCTGGCCTGAGTTTCCCCATCTGGGCTGATGGGGGGAGGGAGAGAGTATGAAAAGGAGGGCGGGGGACTACCAGAGACCGAAGTCCAAGGGGCCGGGCCCTCTCCTCCCTATCCTGTCCTCCTGGTCACTGTCCTTCCATGATCCCTTTTCCAGGAGGGTATGTGACCCAGGTCTTGTGATGAGCAGCTCTCTGGCCTCATTTACTCAACACAGGCACACAGGCTGACACAGGCTGACACCGGTTCACACACACAGCTACAGAGGAGCGTCCATGAGACCCAAAGACACATGGCCCGGTGTTTCGGTGTTCTGGCACACTCTCGACACAGCCAGTACAAGAGCACAGCGGAGCCGCTCAGCACTCACAAAGCAGCAACATGGCTCCAGAACATCTATGTCTCCACATGCACACATGTAACTGCCACAGGCAGTCCCACACACTTGCTGAATTTCAGACATACAAAGACACCTACTCAACGAAGTCACATGCCACCACACAGCCCACCCGAAGGCCACGAGGCACACCTTGTCAGATCTCCAGGGCCCCTCTCTTCCACCGCCTTTAATCCCATGGGTTCCCTCTTATTACTTCACGGGCCACCAAGAAGCCTCTGTGACCTCCTCAGCAATCCCCCCGCCCCCAAGGTCGGGCTCCCAGCCCCCAAGCCCTGGCCGAATTAATTTCCCAAAGCGACACTCAGCAGGTTCCCTAGAGAAATTAAAGGCTGGAAGAAAGGCAAGGGCAAACGGATGGGCCAGGAATGGGAGCTGACGAGAGCAAGGACGGCTCCACGCAAGGCCATGCAATGCTGAGCTGAGGCCTTTTCGAAGGCTATTCTGGCCTTGCTTCTGATTTTTAGGGGCTCAAGATTCTTTAAGTGTGGGGGGAGAGGCTGAAAGGGTGCTAAGGAGAAAAAAGACAGCTGAAGGCCAATGGGGGGAAAGAATGGATATAGATGTAAAGAAAAGAGGGAATGACAAAATAGAGGCAGTAGCTGTCCAAGGAGAGCAGCAAAAGGCTGTCGGGCCTCGAGGGGAGGGGCCGAGAGCAGCAGCCTCCCGGGAGAGTACTGTTTACACCAGAGGGTCTCATCCCGCTCGGCCGAGGAGAGATGAGGTCAGATCGGAAGGAGTGACAGGGAAACGGGACGCGGGCAGAAGGGCGCGAGGGAGGGGGCAGGTAAAGTGAGCCGCGGCGAGCTCCGACGGGAAACTGGCCGGGACGAAGGCGCGCGGGCCTGGCCGGGAGAGGGGTGGGGACGGCGGCTGGGACCGATCGGGGCCGGGAGCGGCACTCGGGAAGCTAGAGGGCGCTGGCGGGCGGCGCGCCGAGCTGGGTAGGCAGAGCCAGGCTGGGGAGGGGGGGAGGGCGGATAAGGGTCGGCCGGGATCCTGCGCCAGGGCAGCGTGGGGCCGTCGGGGGCGGCCTGGGGCACACGACCGTGCGGAGCCCACGGGCCGCGCGGGGCCCAGGCCGCGGCCATCCTTGCCCGTACCTTGGCGCTCAACTCGGCCGCTGCCTCCACGCTCTTCTCCGACATGGTGCCGGGGCCGGGGCTGGCGGGGAGCCGGGGTCCCGGGGCCGGGACGGAGGGGCCCTGGACGGCGGAAGGTGGCCGCGGCCGGAACCTGGCGCGGTGGCGGCGGCGGCGGCGACAGCGGCACTGGCGGCCGCTCAGCAAGCTGGATCTCTGGAAGAGGCGGCAGAGGCGCGCGGGGTGGGGCGGAGGTGGGTCTGGAGTGGAGACCCGCAGGGCTGCGGCCGTCCACGGAGCGAGCGGAAGGGCGGTGCGGGCGGTGGCCGGCACGCTCCGGACGCGGTCGCTAGGTCCTCGGCTCGCCGCCCCCGCACCCGCAGAGCTGCCGCCGACCAGCCGCTGCCGCCCCCGGGCAGAGAAACCGCTTATAAAGGCGGCGCTGCCCGACGGGAGGGGCTTCCCAGGGGTGGGGCAGGCGGGAGCGGGGAGGAGAGGAGAAGGGAGGAGGATGAAAGCGGAGGTTGGAGAGGTGGGGATAGGAGGATGAAAGCGAGGGGAGGGAGCGCGCGAGAGGCGGGAGGACTAGACCGGGAGGGGGAGATGGAGAGACTGACGGTCTCGGAGAAAGGAGTGGGGCGCGGAGGTGGGAAGGGGTGGGGTTCCTGCGGGGAGGGACCTCTCCGAATTCCGACCTACTGCCTATGAATGCGGAGTCTGTCTTTTGGGGGCGGGCTGGAGGGATGACCAGAATCCTACCGACCCCCCTTCCCACCCAAAGCCTGAGATTTTGCCTAGGGATGATGAGGGGAGAGGAGGGAAAGGCTGGGCAGGTATTTGGTTTTGAGAAACCAAAAGCTTAAACTAGAGGAAGAGGGTGGGGAGCTACTTCCACATCACTCTGGATTTCCCCTCTCATCCAGCATTTATCTGCATTTTCTGCGTGGCCTTGAGGGGGGATGGGGGGAGGAAGGGCAGCGCACTCTCTGTCCTGCTCTAGGTTGACATGTGTGACCCTTACTGGGTCCTACTGTTCCTGGCCCTTCTTCCTGCGCTGAGGGGGTCAGAGGCCCTCCGGTCTCCTTTCCTCTCTTCAACGTCTGACCTTTCTTATTCGCCCATCTCACCTCACTTTTCTTCTGACCCTTCTATTTTCCTTCATTCTTCCTCATTCATCTCTACCCAGACCCCGCCCTCACAACTATTTATATCACACATTTCTCTTATTCTTCTGTCACCTGTGCTGTGCTTCTCATTTGCCTTCTTCTACCCTTCCACCTCCGATATCTTTCTCCCAGACAACACGGTTCTTGTTTCATCTGAGTCTGCCACCTGGCCCTATATCCATACTTGATTTTCCTCAATTTCTCTTCATATCCTTATTTTTCACAATTCTCTCTTTTTCTCTTTCCTCTGCTACCATCTTCTCCAGCCTTTCAGAATTATGTTTGCCTAACTTGCAAAGGGTTCAGGTCTGGAGTTTCAGCCCCACCCTACTCCACACATCCTCAGTTCCTGGTCCTCAGTTTCAATATCTTTGGTCATTTTGAGAAGCTTGGGATTTCAAGAGGGCACAGGTACTGGGGTGTGTATTAAAGGTCACAATGTGGATGGGGTGGAAAGCTAGGGTTTGGAAAAAGATATCTTTGGTATGTGCACTCCTATATTTGGTTATCATGATTATTACTCGTCTTTTTGTAATTTTCTTAATAAAAAGGACACACTGGATCAATCATGTAGTATTTGAGTGCTGAAATACACCATCTTTTGGTCCTTTGGTGTACGTACCTCCCAATTTCTGTTTCTGAGACTCCCTTATCAGTTTCTCAGTTTCCCTCTCCTCAAAAATCTTGGAGCCCCACCCAGGTTTTTCCTCGCCGGACTCTGTCCATCTTTCTCTGGGATATCTCCATCTCTCAATCTGTTTCTCTGACTCGTTCTCTGATGTCTTGAGCGATCTCTGACCCTCTCCATCTCTGTACACTCTTGTTTCATTTTTCTCCTCCCCCCCTCCTTTTACCCTCCCCCCCCAGTCTCCCCTGTCTCCCTCCCTCCCCGTCAGTCTCTTTCCTCTCCCTCCCACCCTCCTTTCCTATCCACCCCCTTCCCTCCCTCGCCACCTCCCAGCCCCGCCTGCTGTCTCGGACACCCTGCTGGGCTCTTACCCTGTTGCCCTGGTAACCGCCCCCCACTCCGGTCACCTCCACTCCCCTCCCCCCTCCAATCCCCGCCACCAACAACCTCCATCCACCTTCCTCCTATTTTTCCTGAGAGCCAATAGAAACTCTGTTGCCAGGTGGAATGCTCATTTGAATCGGCCAATCCAGGAGCCTAACTGCTTGCCCTGCCTTATATGGGGATTTGAGGAGGGCCACTCCCCCCACTCCAGCCCCACAGGGGATCAGCCCCTCCATTGCCCTTTGCCCGCTGTGGACATAGTCCGGGTCCCTGTGTTTCTGTCACTCTTCTGTAAGGGTCTGGCCTCCCATTTCTCTAACTGGGACCACCGGGGTTAGTGTTGGGTGTGAGCGGGACTGTGGGTTGGGCCTCAGGGCCGAGGGTGGGAATGAGGTGTGATTAAGAAAGGGGAGGCGGAGGGAGCCGGGAATTTTGCCCAGGGAGGGGTGTCTGGGAGCGGAGGCAGCTGCAGTGGAAAATTCCAGGGAGATGGAGAGGCAGAGAATGGGAGTCCTGCCCCAAGGCCCAAGGGAGTGTCGTAAGAATCTAGGAGTTTGGACACTATGGTCCTCAGGGACCACAGGAAAAAGACCTAGAAAGCCGGAGGCCTGGATCTAAATCCCTTCCTGCAAGGGAAAAGCATCCCTTAGCCTTCCCTGTCTGGGTTGGACAACAGACTAGTCTCCTGAAGCCTTGGCTACATGAGAAGGAAGCCAGAAGTCAGAAGCGGTGAATATGGAGTGGGTGGGATTCTAAAAGCCAACCCCCATAGTCCTTGGGGTAAGACTTTGTGCCTCTGGGGCCAAACAGTGGTAAAATGATGCCAGCCTGGGTTTGAGCCTTTCCAGGGAACTGTTTCTGAGGCCTTGTGGAGCTTGCCTGTCCCTGGAGTTCTATCACTCCACCGTCCAACTGAGAATTTCTCCCACTATTGGAAGGGAGAAACCTGTGCCGCTTAAACACTTTCTGGAGGTGGGAAGAAGGAGGCCAGGTGAGAGGAGGCATGAACCCCCTGGATACTGTGATTTCCGGCCTGACATCCTAGAAATTGACCTCAGAACTGTGTGTAAGGTGTTCGACTCGAACCGTTTCCATCTCATTCTTAAGTGAACTCTTCCTCCCTGTCCCCCTTTTTTTCCCTAAAGTTTGCCTATTTGATAGGTTAAGTGCTAAGGAAGTTGTAGTTATTCAAGGCATCGGAGGACAGAAAACAGAGTTGTACTACCCCTTTCCTCACTTCACTTTTTATCCCCGCTCCCAATAACCTCATTTTCTAAGTCTTCATTTTTCCTTTGCTTTTTTTTTTTTTTTAACTAAACTCAAAATCATTGGAGAGTTGAGACTAGATGGACTCTTAGAGAGAGACCTAAACCAGCTTAACTTTGATCCTGTTTGTTTTGAGTATGTTTTCCCCAGAAGTGTTACTTAAGAAATCACCTTCCAGACATTAAGGCACTTTCATCATGAACATTATCAGTCAAGTGTGTCCATCAATATATTCTGCTCACATTTTAATAGAGTTAAGCTAAAAAAAATCCAAGTTTTCTTTCTTTTTTTTTTTTTTTAAGATTTCATTCATTTATTTTTAGAGAGAGGGAAAGGGACCTGGCCCACAACCTGGGCATTGCCCTGACTGGGAATTGAACTAGTAACCTTTTGGTTCATAGGCTGGTGCTCAATCCACTGAGCCACACGAGCCAGGGTCCAAGTTTTCTTATTGCGCTCTATATCAAGCTGGAACTTTTGCACTTCAGCAAACTTTTATTGAGCTCCTACCAGGTGTCAGGCACTGTGCTACGTGATGGAGACACAAAGCTGAATGAAGACATGGTCCTTGCCCTCAAGGAATAGATGGGGAGAGCTCAGTCCAAGTACAACTTGAAAATTGACGTGTATCCAGGTATTCTCTTTACACCAGTCAGACCAGGCAGCACACTGTCCCATCTCCATGGAATGCCTTCCTGATGTCTCCTGATTTTTACAAATCCTCACTCATTGTTCCCAACTCCAAACAGCCTTCCTTGGTTCCTCCACTCTTACTGATTGTCTCCTCTTGTACATAATACCTAGTGTTAAAGAGGTACATAACGCTATGCACCAAAGACAAAGAGCTCAATAAATTGATTTCCTAGCCCTGACACACCATTTTGGACTCAACCTCAGCGCCCTCTCAACCTTTTTTTTTTTTAGTAGGTGGAGAAAACATACAATATGCTACCAGGATATCAACTTAACTCTCTCTGACTTGGGTTCTTCTCATTCACTACTGATGCCCTCCCTGGTGGTCAGTCTTTTACAGTATGACAACCAAAATTTCTGTGGCTTTCCTACTTCCCCATGAACTTTCTCCCTAGCATAAAGAATTGGTTTTACAACCGTACCTCTCCTCTAGGTTGTGTTTGGTTGCCTTCTTGGTAACCTCCTTCACTTTTACATCTAGAATGATTTGCTATTGTCCAACCTTCTCCTGTTTTCCTTTCAATTTCCCGCCCCCTGTGCACTCTTCAGGAAGCCTTCAGAGGCCTTCAAAGGGTCCAGAAGAAAGATAACATTTATAAATGCTATCTGGCTCTAGTGAAACTTTCTGTGATGATGGAAATGTTCTCTATCTGCACTTTTCAATACAGTGGCCACTAGCCACATGTGGTTATTGAACACTTGAAATGTGGCTAATGCAAGTGAGGAACTGCATTTTTTTATGTTAACTTTAATTAAATTTAAATAGCCACATGTGGCTAGTAGCTACCATATTGGACAGCACCACTTTAGACCTTGGCCCTAAGCTGACTCTTCTTTTTCCACCTCCTTTCCCTTCTCCACTCCCAGTGTTCTGTATGTAGAAAGTCAAAAGCAACTCTGGCTGCTGCATTGAAATGATCTGGGCCACTTGTCATAAGCTTTACCATAGGTGCGTGTTTGTTCAGGGTTTCTACATTTTCATAGGTTAAACAGACTGTGGCTGACCCAGACAGAAAAGTAGAAATGAAAAAGGATAGTGAAAATGAGACCAGGAGTGACAGCTAAAACTTATTTTGCCCAAAATACAAGACGGAAGGAGGACTTGATAACCAGGAGAAGGCAATGACCGTGTTGACTGAACCTTTCCAGGTGAGTCCAGTCTCAGGGGTCCTGTTCTCACTCAGTCTAAATGACTCCATCACACACTTCCATGATTTTAAGACCTACTGCCAACACACATCTCAAACACTGATGACTTTATTTTTTTCAATTCTCATCTGAGGATGTTTATTGATTTTAGAGAGAGAGGAAAGGAGAGAAATAATGTGAGAGAGAAACATGGATTGGCTGCCTCCTGAACGTGCCCTGACTGGGGACCAAACCTGCAACCGAGGTGTGTGCCCTGGCAGGAAAGCGAATCCGCAGCCTTTTGGTGTACAGGATAATGCTCCAACCAATGGAGCCATTCGGCCAGGGCATGATGACTTAAGCCTGGACTCTGGCACTTGTTTCTCTCCTGAGTGCCAGTCACGACACGACCCAATTCCCTTCTCCTCATCTCTCCCTGGATCCTGCAAAGCTCCTCAAACCCCACATTTCAACTGAGATTCCCTCACTTTCTGCATCAGGTACAGGTGCTGTCCTCCACTCATTCATTCATGCAGAAGGGTCATCCAAGGTTCCACCTTTTCTTTCCCTCCCTAGGCCCTTCACATTCTACTTTGTGGAGATTCCTTGAGTGCCTCCTCTTCTGTCCAAGCTCAGTCCTGCCTCTGCTTCAAGGGTCAACATCACTCACTGACTGTAAGCTTAATTAATTAGAATTTTCAATCAATTTTAAGAATTTTTGTATTTTCAACACCTACTTCCCTACCTGGCACATTGTAGAAGCTCAAAAATTGTTTCCTGAAATGCATATACTCTCTTTCTACTTAAAATACAAACAGTTTTAATTGTTCTTTATAAAACTCTTTGATAACTTCCCCAGGCCTACCAGATATAGTCCAGGAACAAACAGGATCCTTCAAGGTCTGGTCTCTTTAACCTCTATAACCTTGTCTCTCACCCCTGTTCCCTCAAAAGTTTTGCTTCAGCCTTTTTTTTTTTTTTTAATCTCCTCCTAGTTCTTTCCCAACAGGGCATTCCTCTGTGCCTTTGCATCGATCACGTCTGCCTGGAATGCTCTCCAGCCTCCACGCCCCCACCCCAGAAGCCATTCACTCCCTCTTCTGAATCACTTTTGCCTGTTTAATATACATCTTTCACAAGGCAAAGGGAGTCAAATACATGGTGACAAAAGATTTAACTGGGTGGTGAACAAACAATGCAATATACAGTTTATGATGTAGAATTGTACTCTTGAAACCTGTATAATTCAATTAACCAATGTCACTTAATGTCAATTAACCAGTAAACTTAATAAGAATTTAAAAAATTATATAGCCTGGCTGAGTGGCTCAGTTGCTTGGAGCATTGTCCTGTACACCAAAAGTCTGTGGGTTCAGTTCCTGGTCAGGGCACATACCTGTTTCAGGTTTGATCCTGATCAGGACGTGTACAAAGGGCAACAGATTGATGCTTCTCTCGCACATGGATGTCCCTCTCTCCACCTTTCCCTCTCTCTAAAATGATCTGGTGTCTACTGCACAACTCTCTCTACCTTGGACAATTTAGTGCCAATTTTCAGGGTTTCTCTCTCCCCCCCCAAAGCAAATACATGTATACATACACACATACACTCAGCCACACCCATTCATGTAGGCTCAAGCAGGAAATCCAGTCTCCCCTAATTCCCACATCATTCCCCATCCTCACTCTGTTCCAGCATCCAGCTGCCCTGGATTTGCTCCAGGTACATGACCTTGCATCAAAAAAGGCCCCTTTCTGGCCAGCTCTACTCTCTCAAGGACTTGCTGACTTTGTCTCCATCAAATAGAGAAGTGAGTATAGGAACTACTTTGTTTCTCTTCCTTCCCAACAATCTTTATCCTCCTTGTGTTAAGTAGGCCTCACCCCTGGCAGGGTCCACTCTTCCTCCTACATCTTACCATCTACGAGACACTCCAATGACTGAGGAATTTCTGTTCATCAGAGTTCATTGGACAGAGATGAAAGGAAAGAGGAAGGAACAAAAGGAGAGAGAGAACTTGGGAGGGAAGGGAAGGGAGGTTGATGGAGAAGGAAGACAAACTCTTACTGTGGGAGACAGAAAGGTTACTTGTATATTCCTTCAATTCTAGAAGTAGATGGCTGCCTAAATGGCATTTCTCTGGGAACTCTGAAAATGAGCTTTTGCATGTCCTCCTTCATCTCCATCTGTTCACGCATTTCTTTTCACCTGAGACAAAACCCAGGTTTGAACCTTTGTCTCATAGTTAGAAGCTAAATTGTAACTTGTAAATATTCTTTTGGATCTGGGCCAGGTTGAGAAGCCAAGTATGCACAGAGCCAACAAGTTACATGTGGATGTTCTGCCGCAGGTGGTCAGCACCCCCAAACTTGCTTGTTCGAGGGTCAGCTGTACTCCTAGGAGCAGTAATACATTGAAATGATCACTTTAAAATCATGCAAAGGTAAAAATGATAACAGATTCTTAATTTTGGGAAGAAAGAAGAGAAAGAACTATAGGCACCTAAAGGCAGTGAGTAGAATGCCAAGTATTAGAAAAGGTAAAAAGGAGGAGGCTAAAAGCGAGGTTGTATCTCCTGTCCAGTCTTGAAGGTTGGACATGATGGAACGAGAAGGCAGAAGCTGGAAGGTGAGGGGCCACACTTAGTTAAGTCAGGGCTACAGAACTCTCACGGGGATAAGTCGATCACGTGTCGAACTGTTTCTGTTTGGAAGAGGAAAAAGGGCACTTGCATGGTTGGATGTCCAGAGATAGAGCATCTGAAACATAAATGTAAAAGATTTTACTGAGTCTCTTCCCCAGGAATATCAATAAAAACAAATGTTCTTTTATTCTTTCTTTGGTTTTGTCAGTCTGTCCCTTTCTAAATTATCTGTTTCTGTACCTTTTGTCTTTACTATTGTTTTTTCCTCTTTAATAATGATCAAGTCCAAAGAAACCTGAGAAGCCATGACCCCAGTACTTTTTCCTGAGTCACCAAGGACCCCTTCCTCTTTCTTCCCCAGGGAAGTGTTGGGAACAAGCCTTTCTCTTTGGCAGGCTCCACATAGCACTCATATGGCTAGCAGCCAGAGTAAAGAACCAGGGAGAGCTAGAGTTTGGATAAATCTGGTTTAAAGTCCATCCTAGACAGTCCAAATCCCCTGACACCCAGGGGGAGGGCCTTTCAAGTTGGGCCAGATTTTATGCAAGACATTTACTATGTCAAAGTATCAGTCTTTGGCCTGGAGTCAGGTCTCCAGAGTCTGTGTCTAGCTCCACCCCTAGGTGATTCTGGTTAATGGAGCTATCCAACCTTTTTCTTCGCCTCCCCTAGTTTAGACCCTTGACTTAGCTACCTGACAAGAGGCAAGAAAGATCAGTGCAAGACTGGGAGCTCTTTAGGGCAAAGGAGTTGAAGAAAGGAAAGGAAGGCTGGCATTTAAATAATTTCAGAACTACAGCCTTTCCCTAGTCTGACCCTCACGGCAGAGTGAGGGGTTTAGGAGCCTCACCAACTAACTCCAGCTAGGGGATGCAGTCCCAGCCTGGCTGAAGAGTGCCACCTGGCGGCTGAACCTCTCCCCACCTGGATTCTCTCTGCCCCGCCCGCGTTCTAAGCCAAAGCTAGACCTGGGCAGGACTGTCACCTCCTCCTGTACGTCACTTCAAGGACCACGCCCCTGCCTAGATCGCACCTCCTTCTGAAAGGACCGGCCCCTAGCGCTTTCCCTGCAGAATTGCCGCCCTTCATCCCTCTAGGGCTGAACGCTTCTCCGGTAGAAAATCTGCTCCAGGTTCCCCAGGGATCCGCCTCATCTAGTCCTCCCCTGGGAGCCTGCCCCTCCCCCATGGGAATCTACCCCTGTCCTCTTCCTTCCGGAGTGAATGTGCTGCCCCGCCTCAGCCCCGTCCCTCGCGAGGAGTGGACTCCTGTGCTTCCCCCCACCCCAAACCATTACCGGGACCCTTTTCTGGTCCTCAGAATTCAAATCCAGATTACCAATCAGACCCCCCCACTCCATATCCCCAGAGAACCCCTGCACCCTGCCCTCAGCGTCCGACACCCCAAGAGCCGATCCCTGCCTCCTCTCCACACCCGCCAGCGGGCGGAGCTCCCCGGGCCGGCCCCGGGGTGGGCGTCCCCATCGTGACGTCATTTCCGTCCGGGCCTGGCCTCGGGTCGGGCTCCGTGGGCCGAGGGGGGAACGGAGGTGGCAGCTGTGGGAGGTGCCGGCGCGGGAGAGCGAGGAGCCCAAGCCCGGACCAATCCTGCGTCCGGGGCCGCAAGCCCTGATTCTGCAGCGCATCGAGAGGCGAGACCGGCCGGATGGGCCGCTGAGCCCGAATCGGGGACCGGTGAGGCTCTATCGGAGCGGGGTGCAGGGGCTGCGAGCCTGGGATGAAGGGAGGGGATGGAGTCAGGCCCGCCTCTCCCACTTACAGGGAGGAGAGGCCGGGGCCAGGGGAGCCGCCGACGGTCGCGGTGGGGACAACGAGGCCCGCCAGAGGAGGCCTGGCAGCGGCTGGGTGTAAGGAGGGGGCGGGATGGCTTGGGTCATTAGGGAGTGTAGGGCCAGCATTTAGGATTCACAGCCGGAACTGTGGCGTCGGGGGAGGGGGTTGCTTCTGGCCAGAGCTTTGGGAAGAGGATGGCAGTGAGTGGGGGAGGCAGAAAATTGAGAGGCTTGGAAAATGTTCCGTGGCCCTCCTTGCGAGAGAGGTGTGAAGAGCTGTTATCTTCCTAGAGGGTGGTGGTGAACACCTGGAGAAGGGTCTCACTGGCGTTTGAGCTGGGGGAGGGGTCAGCTACAATATTTGAAAGGGACAGTGCTGTAGGAGTCCCGATATTGAGCCGGTGTGCAATGCTTGGCTGCCTCCAAGTATCAGATCTTTACAGTGTGGAGCCCCCTGGAGCTAAAATCAGGATGTTCCGATTCATGAGGGACGCAGAGCCTGAGGATCCCATGTTCATGATGTGAGTATGCCCTCCCCCTCATGCCCTAGAGCACTCGTCCCACTCCACTTTAGGTCTCTGAGTAATTCCAACAGACATCTGGGTTCCCTCTGTGGGTACTGATGGGAACTGGCTGGATACTCAGCTCCAGCTCTGACTTAGAGGAGAAGTAGGCGTCTGTGCCACTGTTTCCCTAGGACTGTTTTCTTTTGGGAGCAGAGGGTGGTGACTGTTTGGCCCTTCTGCCATCTGTCCTCTCTACTCACTCCACAGGGACCCCTTTGCTATTCACCGTCAGCATATGAGCCGAATGTTGTCGGGTGGCTTTGGATATAGCCCCTTCCTCAGCATTACAGATGGCAACATGCCAGGGACCAGGCCTGCCAGCCGCAGGATGCAGGTAATGGTGCTGTGTGTTCATGAGACCAAAGAAAGGTTGGAGGGTGGTTAGTAAAGCATTTGATTTTCTTTGCACTATAGCCTTTAGCAAGTAGGATCATCCAGGAGTCGGGGGGAAGGGGTCTGGAAGAAGGGCTCAGTGATCCCATTTTGTGAGGAGGATGGAAAAAGGGCTGAGGCCATAGACTTGGTTTGGGATTGCAGTGACATAGAATGTGGTCTCTGATGTGTGTCCCTTCTGTGTTCCTGCAGACTGGGGCTGTCTCCCCCTTTGGGATGTTGGGAATGGTGAGTTCTCATCTTCTTGTGTCCGTCCATCTCAGGTACACTTAGATATTCCTTCCAAACGTGCCCCTCTGGAGTAGCCTCGTGGGCAACCCTAGAATCTTTTTATAGTGTTCCCACAGCGCTGGGCCTGCTGTGTGCTATGAATCCTATAAGATAAAGATGCTGATATTGGTTCCTGTCCTTTCAGGAGCCCTGCACATTGGGGCAGTGTAACTGTCTACCAGAGTTGATTCTTTTGAGCAGAGAGTTGCAGTTGAAGGGGCACTTACACATGGTTTTTAGATTTGTTTACGAGTTCATGCCCACCACTTTACAGGTTACAATCCATTAACTTTGGCATGCTTCCTGAAGGTGGGAGGAAATAGGGCAGTCAGGAGGAGGAAAATGGATCAAGGCAGCCTTGGAGACTGAGGAGGAGGGCAGGTGGCCGTACACAGGAAGAGAAACATGAAGAGAAACGTGTTCACGGACAGTGAGAAAAAGCAGGTGTTGGGTGGGAAGGGAGAAGAGAAAGGGACTATGTAGCCACACAGCTAGGGGGTCATCTCTGAGCACTTATTCCGCCTTCTCTCTGCCGCAGTCGGGTGGCTTCATGGACATGTTTGGGATGATGAACGACATGATCGGGAACATGGTGAGACTCTTGCCCCATCCCCCATCCTGGCCCTGTTCTCAGTGACTGCTGGCACCACCTTGAGTCCTCAGAAGCAGGAGTGGGGAAGAGTGTGCTAGAGAAGGGGTCAGGCTGGGTAAAGAAATTGAACCTGGAGAGCACTGGTTCCGGTGTCTGTTCTCATGCCTGAGAGCGAAGCAGCAGCAGCAGCGCTCTTATTAAGTATGCAGTGAGGCTTGGTCTCTGAAGGCCCTTCTTGTTCGTTGTTGGACTCAGAGGAATTTGGGGGTGATGATGAGTCCTAACATTTCTTCCGTTTTCACGTTTTGTGAGGAAGATCTGAGCACGAACAGGCCTCTGAAGTGTGGGATCCTATCTCCAGAGGACAGCCCCCCCCCCCCCCTTCAGTCCCACTGCACCCTTTCCTTCTCAGGAGCACATGACTGCTGGAGGCAACTGCCAGACTTTCTCATCCTCCACCGTCATCTCCTACTCCAATACGGGTGATGGTGCCCCCAAGGTCTACCAGGAGACGTCCGAGATGCGCTCGGCACCAGGCGGGGTGAGTTGGAGAGCTTCTCTTCTGTCAGAGAAGGCAGGGTTTGAAGGGCAGTCATAGAAACCCTGCCTTCTATTGTCAAGATTGGGTCATGGGTGGTTTTGTCTGTTCTGGGTCGCTGTGGCCTGGGCTTTGGAATGGGCAGCGGAGGGTGCTATGTTCTGCCTCGTCCCAGATCCGGGAGACCCGGAGGACCGTGCGGGACTCGGACAGCGGACTAGAGCAGATGTCCATTGGGCATCACATCCGAGACCGGGCTCACATCCTCCAGCGCTCCCGAAACCACCGCACAGGGGACCAAGAGGAGCGGCAGGACTACATCAACCTGGATGAGAGTGAGCCTCGCTGCCTGCTCTTTGCCTTCCCAGCTTCTTGTCCAGTAATCCCTAGCCAAGTTCCCGTGAGCTAGGAGATACCAAGTTTTTCTCCCTACCTCCATAGATATTTTGGAAGGCAAAGCATAGTGAGCCCCATACTCTTACCTCAGTTGGCGCCTTGTTGGTGTAGGAGCTGAGCTAGGTCACCAGGGAAGGGTAAACTTTGTCGCCTAAGTAAGATACTGGTAGTAATCTACCCTTTCCACCTGGATCCTTTTTTTTTCTCCCTGTTTTTTAAAAAACAACAAATATTTATTAAATACTTTGTGCTTGGGACTCTGCTCCCTAACTAAATAATCATCCCATTCCTGATTTCCTTCTGCAGTAGTCATGCCTTGAGCCTGCTAGTGGCTTCCAGGAACCGCACTGAACCAAAAATTGCTAAATAAAGTTGCCCTCCCCCGCACATCCCGACACACCTGCTTCCAGCCTCCGTGGCAGTTTTTCGGGCTTAAATGTCTGTGGCTCACTCTTAGGTCTTCCTCCAGAAGCCAGGCTGTCGGTAGCTGGTGTCATGTCTGCTCCCTGTGTCCTGTGCAGGTGAGGCCGCAGCATTTGATGATGAGTGGCGGAGGGAGACGTCCCGCTTCCGGCAGCAGCGCCCTCTGGAATTTCGACGGCATGAGGCTTCAGGGGGTGGGGGCCGAAGGGCTGAAGGGCCTCCCCGTCTGGCCATACAGGGACCTGAGGACTCCCCCTCCCGACAGTCCCGCCGCTATGACTGGTGAGGGCCCTGGGCCCTCAGCCTCTCTTGTAAGTATCTGAGGGAGAGGAATTGTTAGATGTCAAGCACAGGAGGGGGTTAGGGAGTGTGCCTGTGCTCCTCACTCTGCCAGGAGGCAGAGACGGCCCAGGTGCCTAGCAAACCCTGCCTTGGCTGGAAGCTTTAGGTGGTAGGGAAAGGGAGAAGAATGCTCTCTCTGGCATCGGGAATAAACCCCAGCTTCGGCTTTTATCACTTGTCTTCCTTTAACTTGTGCTCATCTCTCTCCCCTCTAGGTACAGGCTGAGAGGCTCAGAAATCATCCCCCGATAGAACCTTTTCCTCTCCAACCCCCACTCCCACTTTAATATTAAATTAACAGGCAAGCTGGCCCCCATCTCTCCCCGGGGGCCCTAGGGGGAGCCTTTCACTGCCCCCTTTACCTACATTTTCCTTCTTTAACCCCCTTACCACGATGACTCCACCTCTCCTGTATCCACTAACTTGATTTTTCATTTTGCTGCTCCGTCCTTGAACTTCCTCACATTTCCCATTCTACCCCTGCCATACGTTGAAGGCTTCCGGGGGAGCTCTGGCTTCAGGGGCCTCCTCCCTCCCTCAGCTTCTTAGGATCTTTGCCCGCCTCCTCCTCAGATCCCCTGTTCTGCAGGGGCCATAGCCCTCATCCCAGGGCTGTGTGTGGAGAGGACTGGCTCTAGACCCTCTCTCCCTCCCCACCCCCTACACATCACCCTATATCCTTCTCTGCCTTTATTTTTTGATTTGTGCAACTTGTAACTAGGTGTTTATGGAATAAAGGAGAATGGGAAAAAAAAACAAGTGGCACTCTGCTTTACTTCTCATCTTTGCTCTATTCAATTTCAACCCTCCTGTCTCCTAGTCACGTTCTTACTTTCCCTCTATCTTTATGTGTGGCCTTCCTAGCTCAAGTTCAAGCCCAGTGCCTCAGAGGTAATGGCACTGGGACTGTCAGCACTGAGAAGGAGCGGTGGAACTCAGTGGGGCTGGTCTAGGAGGATGAAATGTAAGCAGCCGCCTTAATGACTCTCTCCCTTGCTTTTGCTGTCACTTCATTTGTCAGGAGGAACGTAGGGCATATCTGTCTCATCAGTGCCTGAGGAATTTGCTACCCCTTGTCCCTCGGGCATCGCCTCTCCTGTGCACTGTGGGAAGGGACACTTGTGGTGCGGAGCAGGAAGGAGCCCAGAGAACCTTACACAGGCCTCCAAGGGGGAGGAGCTTGGGTCAGCAACGCTCCACCAAACATTCTTCAAACCCTCCACCGCCAGTTGTTGAGAATTTGAGCCCAGGGAAGGAGACCAGACGGGAAAACGAACCTGGAACCTGAGCACTACAGAAAGGGCATGAAGTGCTCAAATTTCTCAAGACGGTTACTCTTGCTTGACCAGGCTCAGCCAAGTGGGTCATCTTAGGAACTTATTAATGATGACAAATGCTTGCCTGGTGAGTCTGTTGATGGTTTCCTCTACCCAACAACAACAACCCCTCCCCCCTAAACTTTAGTTCTTTTCTGCTGATAAAAGCATAAAATCTAACAACTACCACCTTGAATTTCAAGGTTCTGGGTCCTCTCAGCAAAGGGAGGTTTTGAGGGATAAATAGATTCAAGAGGATTTGCCCAGTTGCTCCAGGAGCAGAGGGGAAGTTGAGCTCATCAGCCAGGCACTGACTGTCGCCCTAGGCAGGTGTTAAATCTCGTTAGGTAGGGCCGGTGAGGATACATGATCAGGGTCTAGGGAACCATCCCAGTGGCTAAAATAATCCAAGAATCCCAGAAGTTAAACAGGTACAGTTAATCTATCTCCACTTGGGTGTCGAGTTATGGATGATGGAACTCAAAAGTGTCCACAGCCCTCAGCTTCAAGTGTAATCTGTGCTGTGTCCAGATGGACATTTACTTCCTGTAGCTGTGGAAGTAGCCTGCAGCAGTCTCCTGAAGCAGCACGTGAAAGCACTGGAGTTGTACGAGGAGCCCATGGGCTGGGTTGTCAGCTCCGCTCTGCCACCAGCCTAGCCATCCGGTCTTGGGAAGGTCATTCACTTCCCTGGACTTCAGCCATGCAGGTCCCTTTTAGCTATAAAATCTTAGGCTACAGTTAGTGCCCAGCCTCTCGACCCGGATTTTGGTTCCAGGGCCCACGAACCAAAATGGGTGGGTGTAGTTCTGAGTGGGGGCCGCAGCAGGGCAACGGTTGCCCTTACTTCCATGTCGGTGAGTCACTCCAGTGCTTCACAAGCTCTCTCATCCGGGTTCTGGCTTTTGGACACATGAACTAATTTTCAGCCCTGCTCCCTGCTCTCGGGTGAGGACCACCCTTCAACTTGGCACTTGCTCCTAGGTCTGTCACTGTCGTTCTCAGCCATGATATGTCGTGGGAAGTTTGTGGCAGTGGCCACCCAGTGAGGTGCTCAAGAACCAATCTCCTGTCACTTCTGACCTGTCTGCCATTGTGGGCAGAGGGTCAGGAAGCAGAGACAGGAAAGGAACTTTCTGGAGGAATGCTGACATTTTATTTCTGGTCAGCTCTCCAACTGGGCCCAGTGTCATGTACCTCAGCCACTCCCTTAGCCCTCTGTCGGACAGGTGTCCAGAGGGCATGGTCAGATTCACTTAGGTTACTCCCCTCACCCCAGAAAAGTACAGGCTAGAAGAGGCTGATGCTTAGTGGAAGACTACAAATTACACAATGTGAAATGATGAATACAGACTGGCCTGAGCAAGACTTGGCTCCACCACTTATCTATGACTCTGGGGAAGATTCTTAATCTCGCAAAGTCAGGGTCCTGCTTTGTGAAATGGGACTTTCTAGGCACTGGTGGCAGTGGTGATACGGATTCATAGCTCAGAATTATGAGAATTAAGTGAGTTTGTCCAGAGAAAGCATTTGACACAGTGCATGGCATATAAATGACTGGTTTCTCCCCAGTTACTTGGTCCCGGTCTTGCTCCTTCAGTGCTCCCTGTGGTCCTCATCTGTGGTTCCATCCGCAGGACTCCTACGATACTTCCAGGCACAGCCTGGAAATCGTCTTACTAGCCCTGACTCAGCCTCCAGCCTCCCATTCTCCTAACTACCAACTATCATCTTTCACCCTTTCGTTCCTCAGCTTCACAGACCAACTTCACAGACTCAGCCTTCACAGGTAGAAACAAATGCTGTGGGCCTTTCTGACCCAGCCCTACTTGCAGTTTGGGATATTTTTCCCTCCTGCAGTAACAAAGGGCATCAGGTCCTAATAACACCTTTTACCCAGTGCCCTCTTCCTCTACCCAATGCCCAAGTTACATAAACAGGGAACCAAGGGCTGATCCCCTCTGACTGTAAGAACCCAGCAGTCTGGTCTCCTAGCCCACATATTCCAGTGCATTTAACTCCGCATACTCATCGTGCCCTACACATCCAGTCCTGGGAATGGGGCTGAAGGAGTACCAAGCGTCAAGGATTCCTTCTCAGGCCATTCCAGTTGGGCTGGGGATAAAGAAAAAAAACTTTCCTTCTCCATTCCTTATACATCCTTATACATCACTGGGGTCTTCAGATAGGAGAGGTGGGAGTCAGGGGAGGCTACATTACAGGAGAGATGAAGACAGGGACAGTTAGGCATAGGAGGTGCTGACAGGTAAGAGAAATAACCAAGGAGACTGGGGGCACTGGGAAAAAAGACTATACCCGGTTCCCCAAGGGGGCTCCCAACTAGCCTCCACCCACGTGGAGAAACTGGGGGTTGGGGTGGGCGCAGAGCTGACGGGGCTGGAGGGAAGAACACCTAAAGGGGCTGGGGTGCAGGAAGATGGCAGAGCTGCCAGGGAGGGGGAGCCTGAAGCCCACTGTGGAGCGTGCTGACAGCTCTGAGCCTTCCCAGCCTCAGTGACCTTAAATGGTATCTCAGGGGACAAGGAGAAGTAGGTAGTGCTCTGCCCGCACCTCACTCAGGCCCGTCCGCCTTCTGGACTGTCTCTGAGATGAGAGGAACCGAGTGAGCATTCAGAATTCCTTGCCTTTTCTCTGCCTTTTATGATTCTTATTCCTGGAAGACCTTATCTTTGGGACAGGAAGAGGGTGCTGCCCCAGCATTCCTTTCAAGCTCTTCATCTGCTCTGTCGCCTCCCATTGGAGAACTTGCAGGTTCTAGACAAGTGTCCCAACGATGTTAGTGTTCTCCAGCCGAGGAGGTCAGCCAAATGCCCGAGGGTTCTGAGGCTAGGACATGTGGACACGTGATGCTGGAGGGTGGGAGAGAAAGGTCATGGGGCGGGCTGGAGCGGTGAGACTGGATCTCTAGGAGAGGGAGCAGAAATACCTTGGGAAAGGTCAGGTGACACTGAAGTGGGAAATGGTTTGATGAAAGTAAACAAAGCCAGGTTCTTAGAAAACTGCTGGTGAACTTCAAGATGTCCTGGATTTGGCAGCAGTTGGAGGGTGGGGGGAGGTTCCCAGTGTGGCAGGGAAGGACAGAAACAGATTCCCAATACAGATAAGATAGCCCTTGATTTAAGTAAATCAAGTATATAATATAATTTTAGAGTTGAAAGAAACCTTAGAGATCACCTCTGGATGTTCCCAAATGTGGCAGCAGATGGGAATCGCCACCCTAGACATACTAAAGCAGAATCTTGAGGCTGGAGAGGGTTCCAAGGCAGCTTAGCGACAATTACAGATGTCATCCAAACCCTGGCTCCTGTGTTACTGCAGGGGAGACAGGGGTGCTTTGTTGAACATCATACAGCTACCTGCTAGCACTGCAAGAGCCTGAACTCAAAACCCAGATGAACACAAACGATACTAATGGGGGTCCTTTAAATAAAAAGTTTCTCGGTGATTTAAAATGTTTTAAATTTATATGAAAATATACCCAAGTAACAGCACAGTGTTTAAAACGACAGACTGCCAGTAGTCCAGTGTGTCTGGTTTTTGAAAAATCTTATTTTACTTTTTAAAAGATTTTATTTATTTTATTTTTAGAGAGAAGGGAAGGGAGGGACAAAGAGAAACATCGATGTGGGGTTGCCTCTTCCACTCCCCCTACTGGGGATCTGGCCCACAACCCAGGCATGTGCCCTGACTAGGAATCGAGCCAGTGACCCTTTGGTTTATGGGCTGGTGTTCAATCCTGAGCCACACGAGCCAGAGCTTATTTATTTTAATATGCAATAAAATTGCTAGGTGTGCAGCTTCTATGAAGTTAATATATATAGGTTTGTGTAAACACACTAGGAGGATCAAAGCCACTCCACCCCAGACCCTTTCCTGTTTCTGCTTTGTAGTGGCCACACCCTTCCTTCAATCCTGGCCCTTGGCAACCACTGATTTGTTCTCCATTGCTATAGTTTTGCCTTTCCATAATGCCATGTAGTGAAATCGTAGAGTATATAACCTTTTGAGAGTGGCTTTTTCACTCAGCTTTATTTAGCCTTTGAGATTCACTTATGTTGTGGCATGTATTAATAGTCCATTTCTCTTTAAAATATTTTTTTCTTTAACTGATTCTAGAACGAGGGGAAGGGAGGGAGAAAGAGAGGAAGAGAAACATTGATCCATTGCCTCCTGCACGTGCCCCGACTGGGGACTGAACCCTCAAGACAGACATGTGCCCCGACTGGAATCGAACCAGTGACCTTTTGGTCTGTGTGACAATGCCCACCTGAGCCACTCCAGCCAGGGCACTAGAGTTCAAGCCTTTTTAGTGCTGAGTAGTATTCTACTGTTTGTCCATTTATCCATTCACCTGTCAAGGACTATTCTCCAGTTTTTGGCAATTATGAGCACAACTGCAATAAACATTCCTGTACACGTTTTTGTGTAAATAGGTTTTTTCTTTAGAATGAAATGGAGTGGGATTGCTAGGTCATATGGTAAGTGTATATTTTATAAGAAAATGAAAAACAAAAACTATTTTCCAGAGTGGCTGCACCCTTTTGCATTCCCACCAGCAATGCAGGAGAGTTCCACTTGCTTAGCACCCTTGCCAACAGATGGTATTGTTTTTATTTTATTATTTGAAATATATATATTTCACCCATTCTGTTGGGTGTGTAGGTATTATATTTATTTTAATAGCTAGCTCATCATGATTTTAATTTGTGTTTCCCTCATGACTAATGATGTTGGGCATCTTTTCATGTGCTTATTTGCCATCATTACAGCCTCATTGACTAAGTGTTTAAGTCTTTCAACCATTTTTCAAAATTGGGTTATTTTCTTACTGTTGAGTTTGGAGGGTTCTTTGTCACATAGGGAATTGCAGATATGTTTTCCCATTCTGTAGCTTGTCTTTTCCTCCTCTTGATGTTTTTTTCAAAGCAAAAGTACTGAATTTTGATGAGGTCTAACTTACCACTGTTTCCTTTATAAATCATATTTTTGGTGTCATTCCTAAGAACGTTTTGCCAATTCTAGGAAACTAAGATCTTCTCCTATGTTATCTTCTGAAAGTTTTATAGTTGTACATTTTATATTTATCTCTCTCTCTCTTCTTGGGTGAGTTTGGTAGCTTGGGGCTTTCAAGGAGTTGGTCCATCTCATCTAAGTCATTGAATTTATGTTTGCTCGTATTCCCTTACTAACTTTATAATATCTGTGGAGTGTGGAGTGGTATCCTCTCTTTTATTCCTAATGCTGGTAATTTTTGTCTTCTCTCTTCTATCAGCATGACTAGAGGGTTATTTGTATTGATCATTTCAAAGGATCAACTTTTGGTTTCATTGGCTTTCTATTTTTCTATTCTCAACTTCCTTAATTTTTGCTATTGTTTTTCTTTTGCTTGTTTTGTGTTTACTTTTGCTCTTCTTCATGTATCTTCACAAGGTACAAGCGTAGATTGTTGACTTTAGGTCTTTCTTCTCTAATATAAGCATGTGATGCTATAATTTTTCCTCTGTTGCTGCTTTAGCTGAATCTGATGTATTTTGATATATTTTTCTTTTTGGTAAGTTCACAATATTTTCCCATTTCTCTTTGATACATGGGTTATTTAGAAGTGTTTAGTTTCCAAGTGTCTGAAGATTTCATTGTTAGCTTTCTGTTATTGATTTCTAGCTATATGATTCCATTATGGTCAGAAAACATGATTTTTATAATTTCAATTCTTTTACCTTTGTTGAAGTCTATGACCCAGGACATAGTCTGTATTGATAAATGTTCCATGTGCACTTGAAAATAAAAAGTGTATTCTTCTGTGTTGTGGGAGTGTTCTATAAATTTCTATTAGATTCTGTTGGTTGATGGCATAATTTATATTGATCAATCTTCAAATTCACCCTTTTTCTGTCATCTCCTTTCTGCTAATAAACCTCTCCAGTGAATATTTTATTTTGGTTACTCCTATTTTTCAGGTTTGTTTAAAAAAAGATTTTATTTATTTAATTTAGGCAGAGAGGAAGGGAGGAAAAGAGGGAGAGAAACATCAATGTGTGGTTGCCTCTCGTCCACCCCCCACTGGGGATCTGACCTGGCCCACAACTCCAGCATGTGCCCTGACTGGAAATCGAACTGGTGACCCTTTGGTTCTCAGGCCAGTGCTCAATCCACTGAGCTACACCAGTTAGGGCCTGTTTTTTAGTTCTAAACTTTCCACTGGTTCATTATATCTTCTATTAAAAAAATTTTTTTTCTTTATTGCTTGTAGAGAGAGGAAGGGAAGGAAACATCAGTTCGTTGTTCCATCTATTTATGCATTCATTGGTTGATTCTTATATGTGCCCTGACTGGGGATCAAACCTGCAACCTTGGCTTATCAGGGTGATGCTCTAGCCAACTGAGCTACCCAGCCAGGGTAACATCTTCCATTTCTTTGCTGAAACTTTCTATCTTTCTATTTGTTTCTTCTCCCAGCATGTTTATACTGCTGTGAAGACTTTTCTTTTAATTCTAACACTTCTGTCATCTTAGGGTTGGTTGTCTTTTCCCTGGAGATTTCTTTGTATACTGAGTAATTTTAGATTATATCCCAGATGTTTTAAAATTGATTTTAGAAGGCTCTGGCTATGTAGCCCAGTTTGTTAGAGCACTGTCCCAATACTCTAAGGTTGCAGGTTCGACTCCTGGTCAGGGCACAAAGAAGAATCAACCAATGAATGCTTCAATAAGTACAGCAACAAATCAATGTTTCTCTTTATCTCTCCCTTCCTCCCCCCCTCTCTAAAATTAATCAATAAAAAAACAAAGCCAAACACTTTATTTTCAAGAAAGGGAGGGATAAAAGAAGAGGGAGAAGAGAGACAGAAACATCAATTTGTTGTTCCACTTACTTGTGCATTTATTGGTTGATTCTTGTATGTGCCCTGATTGGAGATCAAACCCTCAATCTTGGTGTAACAGGACAACACTCTAACCAACTGAGAAACCTCGCCAGGCTACTCTGAATATTTCCAATATTGTTTTGAGACTCTGGATCTTGTTAAAATCCTAAGATAATTTTTAAAAAGATTTTATTTATTTATTTTCAGGGAGAGGGGAAGGGAGAGACAGAGGGAGAAAAACATTGAAGTGTGAAAGAAACATCAGTGTGCAAGAGAAACATCAATCAGTTGCCCCTCACATGCCCCCAACTGGGGACCTGGCCCACAACCCTGACATGTATACTGACCAGGAATTGAACCAGCAACCTGTTGCTTTGTGGGACAATACCCAACCCACTGAGCCATGCCAGTTAGGGCAAGAATGTTACCTGTTTTAACAAGCAATTAACCAGTTGGGTTCAGGCAGCAACCTGCCTTCTCTTCACTGTGGTTCCCCTCTCGGTTTAATTTTCAGTTTGTGGAGGTATGTGGGTCAGCCCTGCATGTGTGCCACTCAGTGGCCAGGCAGACGTGGACAGTGGTGCAGCCTGTCGCTCAGTTCACAAAGCTTTGGTTAAGCTGTTCAGGGTCAGATCCGTGCTTGTGCAACTCAGAGGTGAGCCCAGGAGTGGACACAATTCTCCGGGACTGTCCTTTTGATTTTCCTCCTGTGATCTTCCTGACGCTTTCTAGTTCTCTGGAGCTTCCCTTCTGAGGCCCCTGACCAAAAAGTTGGGACTTTAGTTTCTCTAATCTGCTGGGCATTTCCCAGTGTTTGGGCCAAGCCTCAAGAGAACAAAGGAAAATACAGAGGGGATTTGCCTAACATTCGTGGGGGCACAACTTGTCTGGTCAGAATTTTAAGTGCCTGCCGAGCCACTCTTGCTCCCATGCTGTAACTACCACCACCATGGTATATGCCTGGGGCTGGAGGTGGGAGAAAGGGAGAAAAGAAAACAGGGTTTCCCCACTTTGACCCTTAGGAGTCCCTTCCTGTTCCTCAGACCAGCAATAGAGGGCTCTAAGAGGAGCTCTTTGAGTTCACAGCTGATGTCCGTTTCTAGGTTTTGGCTGCCTTGAGTCCATTCTGGGTGATACCGGAGGAGGAAAAATGGTGAACTCACTACTGATTTAGTGGAACTTTAAGTTCTGGTTTCTTTCTCCCTATCATTTACTTGTCTGAGATCTCAGTTGCTCCATGTGTTCTGTCCAGGAGCATGGGGGAGACGGGGTGGGGTGTGCCTTCTCCATTTATCTTATGTGATCCTGGGCAAATTACTGTACATAAACTTTGTACCTCTTTTGTCTTTGTTAGCAGACAATAATTGTGTCAATTTCAAAAGGTTGTGTAAATTAGTGACTTTGTATACATAAGGCACTTAGAATAGTGCTCAATTATATAGTAAGCACTTATAGGTGACAGCTTTTATTAATAGCAATCACCACAAATTAGAAAATAGAGATAAGCAAAAACACAAAAATCACCCACAACCGCATGGCCAGAAGTATAACATTATCGTTTGTATTGTCTCAGATTTTCAGTCAAGACATATTTATCAATTGATTAAATGGACAAATAAGTAAGTTAATGTACTGTATTGTATTCCCTGCCCCATCTTCCAAATTATGCATTTCATATCAGGGGAGAGGCAGGAGGTCACAGGATGAAAACTTTCTGCCTCCAGCCTTCATCCCCACTATTCCTCCCACCCCAAATGCTCATCCTTGTTCCCTTTTATCAGGTAACTGCAACTTGTGCTTCTAGTTTCAGTCTAGAGGTGACTCCCTGGGGGCTTTCCTGATGCCAGGCAACATGTATAGATGCCTGTTTCATGCTTTCAGGTCACCCTCTACCTTTTAGCACTTACCACACTTAGTTATATAACCATATGCATAAGAACCTCAAAGGACAGGGCAAGTCCTCTCTCTCATCCTGTACTCCAAGTTTTGCCTTTGCTCGCCCTTCTCTCCCAGACGGTGATCCTGGGCCTCCTTACCTGTCTTCCAAGGCCCTGCAGTAGAAGACTTTTCAGCACTAACCTAGGCAAGTCTGCTTTATAAATGGGACTGCACCACTCAGAGCTGAGCCAATGAGGGCAACAAAGGCACATTTCCACTCCACATCCTGGAGATTCTAATTTGGAAGGAATGGGGGTGAGTGAGGCTCAGGAATACGCATTTTCAAAAGCTCCTTATGATCTAATGCCGGTGGCCCCGCCGCCTGTGGTGGGAACCTTCTGATGTGGCTTCCAATGATCCTTGCCTTCTGATGGTTGCTAGGCTGGACCTAGTGAGTGATAAGTGATAGGATGTCTCTTCTGTGGTTAGGTAACAAAAGACTGAGATTGTTAGTTCACCTTGCCAATGTGGTCTCTTGCTCTGAAGGAGAGGGCCACCTGGTCGGCCTCTAACCAAATAAGCTGGAAATGAGGTCCTCAGTCCAAGATGTAGTGAATTCTGCTGAGGATCATTGAGTGTGCTTGGAAACAAGTCTTTCCCATTGGAACCTTGAAATAATATGGCCTTAACATTGGCTGTAGCCTTGGGAGAGACCCTAAAGAAAACTCAGCTCAGTTGTGCCCAGCCCCAAAACACAGAAACTGAATTAATAAATGCATATTCTTTAAGCCACTAAGTGTTAGGGTAATTCGTACACAGCAATAAATAACTAATACACTGCCTATACTTGCCTAAGTGGAGGGTTTTCTCTTTAGCAGGATTTCATGAAATATTGACTATAGACATTGTCCCTGTTCTTGTGCATAAAGATATGCAGCAGTCCAAAGGCAGATTTTTAGCTTCAGAGACTTCGGCTTATCTTTTTGGTGGCATGTTTCATGTGCACGAGCTCTGAATTCTCATGAAAGCAAGTTATCTTCCTCTTCCTCTTCCTGTAGTGGTCCAGCCCTCCAGCCATCTAAGTTTGCTGTATGGAAGGGGTCAGCCTGTGAGAGTGTGCTTCAAGCACTGGTAAGATTCTTGGTTGGGAAGACTTTCCTGGCACCCTGGGCTTAGTTTATACATGGAATCCCTAAATCCTGAACCAAATTTCATGCTCAAAAACAGCCTACAAATTCTCGGCTCCCTCTTTTCCATGTCTGGGTCAAGAGCCCATCTCTGCAAGTCAAAAAGAAATTACATTTGCACGTCCTTGGGGCTGTCAGTGGTCCTCCTCCATCTTTGGGCATTAGGCCAAGCAGTACCAGCCCAGCCCGCACTAGACTTTAGAGCCACCCAGTGAAGGATGGAACTAGAGAGGTCAGGAAGTTATGGAGCCATTAGCTGGAACCAGTTTGCAGGGAAACAAGATACTAAGTTCAAGAGAAAAACTGGCATGGGCAAGGGAGGGCAGATACATTTAAAGCACAAGGAATGAGCAATTCCTATACATTAGAGTAGGGGTCCCCAGCCTCACTCCTCCCCATCCAGTGGACACTGCTCTAATTACTGCCTGAGCTCCACCTGCTGCCCAAGCCCGCCACACCCCTCTGCATCCCCTCATCTGTGGAAAAGTTGTCTTCCACGAAACTACTCCCTGGTGCTAAAAAGTTTGGGGACTGCTGCATCAGAGAGTATGGGGGCAAGAAAGGGTTTCAGAGGTAGAGACTGAGCATCAAGATACAAACTCAACTTGCTTGTCTAGAGAAAAGCTAAAATGAGAAGCCAGGAGTGGCAGCTCCTGAAATGGGCCTCACTGGACTGGTTCCATTGTCTCCATTGCCTCCTCAAGACAATAAGCTTACCCAGACACTTTAATCAGAGTCAGGATCCCGTCCCCTCTCTAGTTCTATGACTGACAGCTGAGGACCCGTAAAGAGTGGTCTGTCCCAAACCTCCTCCAGTAGAGAACAGCACAAGTTCTGGAGAGCAGCTGAGTCAACACTGGAGCCCTCAGGAGGCAACTGTCTCACATGCAAATGTGCATGTGGGGATGCCAACCGTCCCTGACACTGCAACTTCCCAGTTCTAGGAGTACTCAGCAGTTCACTAGGCCAAGGCCAATCCTCTCAGCACAGTGCTGGGGAAGCTCTGCCTCGGATGGGGGGCAAGAGCCTAGCTGCTGCTTCTTACTGTGACATGAGAGTTCTGTGTGGTTGACGCAAAAACTGGTTTCCTGTCAATTCTTCCCCTTATAATTCTGTAAGGTGGAAGGAAGCAGGCTGAACATGGCTGCTGGGGAGCAGGGGCAGTGATTCTCACTTTGCATCTCCGGGGCCTGTCACACGCCAGTGCTCACGAAGTACCTGCTGTTTCTGAATAAATGCTGAGCTACTGAGCAATCTGTTCAAAGTCACGTAGCCCAAGACTCAGCAGCTAGTATCTGGTTCTCTTCGTTTTCCAGCACTTCACTTTAGAGTGGACTGGAATGAACCTTCTTCCCATCCACAAATACCGAGGACAAATGAGCCCTGGCCAGGTGGCTCAGCTGGTTGGCATGTCACCCCATATACCAAAAGGCTGAGTGTGTTGGATCCCCTATCGGGGAACATACAGGAGGCAAATGATCAATGTTTCTCTCTCATACTGATGTTTTCATCTCTCTCTCTCACATCAATAAAAATATCCTCAGGTGAGGATTAAAAAAAATCTAAAGAAAAAGACAGAAGATACCCAGTTCAGGGCATGTTTGTATATAGATTTCTCATAGATTTATTTCTGTATTATGTTATATATAGATATATGCATATATGCTTCTTTTTTTAATACAATCTATATCCCCTTCCCTTCCCCACAAAACTCACAAAAGGAAGTATAAATCCTTCCAGGATTGCCATCAGGCTTTCCAAGATAGCCAGAGCCAAGAAAGAACCATCTCTTGACATCTCAAGAAACAGCTGCCCTTCTCAGGCTCTGGGGTCACTGAGGCAGCAGCATTCCCAGGACCCAAGGGGAGGTGAGAGGGAAGGACAGGACTGTAGTGTGACCGATTTCTAGGATGAAAGTGTCCAGTGACTCCTAGAATGGCAGACTGGCTCCAAGGACTCTCGGTGGGAACGAAGGTGGAAGCCCTATGGCTGTGCAGATGCTGCCCACATGGGCTGGGGGTGGGGAGCAGGAATTGGGGACTAGTCATGCAGGGGTGGGGTGGTGAGATAAGGACCACATGGGTTATACTGGAGACACGGCAGCTCCACCTATTCAATGACATAGAAGAAACACGGACAGATGCTGGCTCTTAAAAATACAGGAGGGAGAGCACGGTAGGAAGGGTGAGGGGGACAATGGGACACATAAGAAAGTCACAGAAAACAAAAAGTACCAACAAAAACATGACTTATACTTGCCTCCCCCCTAAAGAAGGTGGGTGTGACCTATGCTTGGGGGTAGGGGAGAGAAGAGAGGTGAAAGGTCATGAACCTAAGATTATCAGCTGGCCAGGGGCACAGGAAGGCTCTTTGAGGACTCCTAAGGGTCAGGCAGGCAGCTAGGACCCCCTATCTCCAGGGGGAAAAATGATAGTCCCTTTAGTTCGACTTGGACCAAATCTTGGCGCTCCCTCGGAGCCTGGCAAGGGGGAGAGAGAAAGAGAAGCTGCAAGGAATCCCCTAACCCCTGAAGGCTCCCCCCATTTCCCTGCCCCCTGGCAAATGACTAAAGGCAGTCAGGTCTCCCAAGGAAAAGCAGGCACCCCAGAAGCAAGTAATTCCTGCCACATCGGCTCACCCCTTGCCCTTTGAGGCTTTCTTGCTGGGCTGGCGCTGGTTGGTGCCAGCAGCTGGTTCCCGCAGTTCAGTCAGGTGTTGCTCAGGGTCCTGAGTTGTGGCTGCAGCTGCTGCTGCTGTGGTAACTTTAATGGTTTTCTTAAGGTTGGCGACCTATCGGGATGAAAGGAGTTCGAAATAACAGAGAAGGTTCCTGTCCACCTTGTCTGTCTGCTACAGCCGCTGTCCAAACCCCTCTGCACCAGAAAACTGGCCCAGGCTGGGGGAACTTGAGTCTGTCTTGCTCCCCTGCCAGCTCACCTCACTCTCAATCTGCTGCTTCAGGCCCAGCTGCTGCTCCTTGTGCTGGTTGGCACGGCTCACCTGCTCCTCAATGCCTGACAGCACTACCTCACAGCCCACACACCTGCGGGAATTGGGAGAGGGAAGTGTCAGCAGAAGAGAGCTGTAATCAGACTCACTAAAAATAGACTCAGAAAGAACCCTAGATCCTGATATGCAAACCCTTGTCTGAGTTAGGAACTTTCACCAGGGAGTCTGCAAAACCACCTGCAACAACACTCCCAGGAGCTGGAAAGACACTCACTAAGATAGGAGAGGTATAAGGCAGTGACAGGAGTGTTGTGCAAGATGGAAGTAGGAACTAAAGCTGAAATGGGATAGGGGGTGCTAAAGAAGGGGAAAAAAGGTATTAATTAACTAAAGTTAAACAAGGACACAAAGAGAAAAGCAGAAGTGGAAGAGGCCCAGGGCCTGTGGACAGTTATAGACCAAGGGGTTGAATCCAGCCTAAGACAGGTAACAAACTTCCCAGTGAGGATCCTCTCAAGAGCACCCCTTGCCATTCCCTCCCCCAATTACTACACCAAGGACACCATCTCCTCTCGCTTGCCCTCCTGTCTCCCCTCAGAAGCCTTTGGAGGAACGAGCTGAATTCCCTTCATCCTCTTGGATTTCACCTCTGTAGCCCGTCTCTCACCCCTGTGAGCCCATCCAAAGCATCTCTCCCTTTCTTGGGGCGAGAAGAGGAGGGACAGTGCCAGGACACAGGTCTCACCACTCCTGTAGGGTTCGGGCGATGGCACTGAGGTCCTGGCGCTGGATGTCCCGCCCAATGCTGTAGTCAACCTCCAACCGCTGATTGCGCTGGTCCAGGGAGCCACGAAGCACGTCGGCATACACGGCCTCAATGACAAGGTCTTCCAGCTGCCGCACATTTCGCAGGGCAAGGGCCTCCAGCAACACTGCATATGGGATACACTGGGGCCCGAGAGGCCGGGCTGGGATTTGTGAGGTTCTGCCATAGAGAAGGGCTTCCAAGGTTCTTCCTCCCTCCTCCTCCCTGCCTAGGCTCATCTGCCTCCCCTCCACTCCTATTCCTAAATCATTTCCTCTAAAAGGCTGGTTCTAAAGTGAAATAAATACAAGTACTGCCGCCTAAAAAAATAACAGCATGAGAAGGACAATCGTAAACAAAATAATTGACTTATGCTCTCCTACTACCCTTAGCTCCAACATCACAGAGGAAGAAAGTGGCATCTGCCTTTGCCCGCAGCTCAGGGAAGCACACAGACCTTGGTTAAGACCAGCCTGACATAACAGGAGTACGTGGTATGGGAGAGGTCTGGAGTTACTGTTTACCTTCCAAAGGGGTTTGTCAGAATAGACAGCCTGATTTAAATAAACTCAGAATGAATGATGAGAAAGTCTATGAACGACTGGGAGAGTGCAAAGGACAGGAGGGGGATGTTTAACAAAAACCAAACCTAATGGCCAATGCAGAAATACTTCTGGGTTATATAGTTCTTATTCCAGCAAACCAAAGCCTAGCACTTCCCCAGAAGAGAGCCTAGTTTGCAGCTCCGAGCACAGAGGCTGTTTGCATCTGGACCTTCTACAGTGAGGAGGAGGGTGAACCTTGTACAACACAGTGAATGCCATCCTAGTTGCTATTTTGACCCCAAACATAAAACATGTTTCATTTAGAACTTAAGTTGATTGAAAAATAAAAGCAAAACAGCAAACTAAAAGGCTACAGGTAATGGAGTCCAGATGCAGATCTCAGAGGGATGTTGGGAGGAAAGAGGGAAGAAGCAACAGTGTTTCAAAGGCGGTCTCAGTACAAACTCCCTTCAGATGGGCCTTATGAAAGGACAAACAAAAGGGTGCTGGGGGGGCTGTCACTCACTTTGACTTTGGCAGCGAGGGTAACGACAGAGAGGTGCCGAAGCTTATTCTTCTGAGCCTCCGTGAGTGGGGGAAGATTCCGGGCTTCAGCTGGAAGAAAGGACAAAAGTGTAGGAAATCCTGATTTCCCTTTTGTGGGAAGGCCTAGCCTCTGTCCCTTTCAATTTTTTTTTTGTTTTTTAAGTTTTCCATGCCAATTCAGGTCTTGACTCTGACCCTGTATACCTAAAGGATCTAAGTAGGATGCCCCAGGAATTTCCTCTGAGTCCCTCCAGAAATCACCCTTCTCCCACCTTCACTACTCCAGAACTCCAGCCCCTCTGCCTACCTAAGTAGTCAGCATATGTTCCGTAAGCAAACACCGTGAGCAGGCGGAATGTGGAAGCAAAGTCACTCTCGGCCAGCTGCAAGAATATGAGGGAAGAGATGACTGGAAGGACCTCTATCCACCTTCCTCCCAGCCTTACCTTGTTTGGAACCCCATGTTCTGGCCCCATCTTTCCCCTCCATTAACACTCACAGCTCACTAGAAGGAACTCTGCCTCTCTGATGGCTCTCCCCCCAGGAAGCCCTCATTTCTACCTCCAGGCCTCCTCCTCTCACAATGCCCTCTTCCTCCATAAGCCTCCAATCCCTACCCTAAATTCAGGGCTGAAACCTTCAGAGTGTTCAGTATCTAACACACACACACACACACTAGACATTTCAAATGTGTTTTTTATTTGTAAATTTGGTGTGTTTAATATTTGTAAATCTGATTATCTTTAGGCAGTCTGCTATATTCCCCAATTAAGCAGACCCCTGCCTCAGTCTCCTTCATCTCCAACAGCTACACGGCCTAGGCAGCCCCTGGAATTTGTGGCCTCTGCTTCAGATCTGCCTCACCCAGGGGGCTTTCCTCATACAGGCCAGCGCCCCTGCCCCACCCCAGATCTCCTCTCCTCCTATCACTGATCAGTCTTTCTGGCACTTCCTCAATCAAACCCTGCTTAAGATTGTTTCCTAAGAATTATCTTTCTTTTCAATAAGATTACAGACCCAGTCTCTCGTATCCTTCTTAGGTCAAGTAGAGCTAAGTATGTAAGTGTGTCTCTCAATAAATACTTGGTGAGGAGCAAAGTCAGCCCCATTTTCATAAAAGAAAACTGAAAACCTAAAATAAAAGTGACCTGATCAAGGTGATATGATTATTAAGTTATTATTACACTGATGGAGATGGGCTGGAATCAGGTCTCCTATTCTAAATCACATTGTTCTTTTGCTTAAAAATGAAAAGTACTGAGTTTTACAGATCATCCATCCTCTACAGGAAACTAAGAAGTTTACTTGCATACTTACTCTTGCCAGGTGCCAGTTAATCATCATCCTATTCTTGTTCAACTGAACGGTTATGGGTTGCAAAATGAGCCCTGCCCACCCCTTCTCAAATTCAAACGTTAGCCCCAAGCTTCCCTGTGGGCTATCCAGGCCAGGAACCCACCTCTCTAACATTAGGCATATCCAGCAGTTCCCCAAACACGTAGACACCAGGGGCCTCCAGCACCTGGTGGATGAGTGTGGCCAGCGCTGCCCCCTTGGCCGACTTGGCCAGGAGCAGAAATTGCTCTTGGTTCTGCCCTGTCACCTTCACCTCGGCACTCATGGCTGCACTGAGCTGGGGGGACCTGGGCTCAGGATGCCTGGAGCTGCAAGGAAAGAGGATGTGAAGGTGGAGGTCCCTAGACACTGGGAGGATGAGAAGCACAAGGGCTAAGGCTGACTGCAGAGGCACAGTGACTACTGCAATCGGGAATCAGAGATGAAGCGGTCTAAAACTCGGAACTAGTTATCCAAAAGACGCCTGGCTGAGACTTTGGTTGCCACGCCCAGTTCCCCCCTCCCCTGGGCCTAATCCCAAGCCCCACCACGTGCACCCCAGTGAACCCCAAGACACAGGATGCAGTAGGGGGAGGGGTGTCACATGGTGTCTACCCCAACGACAACGCTTCTTCAAATTTCCACTGGTGCCCGGCAAGTGCCCCCAACCATGTGACCTCACCCTCACGATCCTTCCCCGTGGCTCCGCCTCCTCCCTTAAAGAGGCCGCCCAGAGACCGGGGCTCCCGCAGACTGGTGCGCCGTACCCAGGATTAGACTCTGAGGGCTGCTACCTGCAAGCTTCGTCTTCCAGAGACCCAGGCGGGGCCGCCGCTCCGTCACCTCCGGCAGCTGTTTCTAGTCTCTCCTGCCACCTCCCCGCAGGGTCTCTCCGGCCGCTAAACTCTATGGTTGGCTTCCGGCTGTACTTCCGCTCTTACTAGAAGGTTTTGGGGCGGGACGCGTCCCCGCTCCCGCCTTCCAACCCCTGAAGTTTCTGTGAGCGACTTAAGCATTCTACTCTCTGATTGGCTGTTGAGGAAAGACTGACGGGCACTTTTTTTCTGCTTTGATTCAATAAAACTTTATTGTTGCCCAACGCTAGACTCTAAATGCAGTGGGGGCCTCTGGTCTCAGGCATATAGCTGGTGATTGTGTTTAAAATGTCAGGATGGATGCATGAACAGAAGCAACAAGTCCAATTAGGAGGCTACTGTATCCAGGCAAGAAATGGTTGTGGCTTAGACAGAAGTGATCATTGTGGAGGTGAGAAATAGTTGTGTTCTATATTTAATTTAGAGCTAAAGTGAACAACCTTGGCGGGTATGGCTTTGTGGAATGAGTTCCAGCCTGCGAACTGAAAGGTCTCTGGTTCGGTTCCCAGTCAGGGCACATGCCTGGGAATGTTTGTGAGCCTGGTCCGCAGTAGGGGGCACATGAGAGGCAACTGATCAATGTTTCTTTCCCTCCCTTCTCCTCTCTCTAAAAAATAAATAAAATCTTGCCCTGGCTGGTGTAGCACAATGGATTGAGTGGGGGATGCGAACCAAAGTGTTACAGGTTCAATTCCCAGTCGGGCCACATGCCTGGGTTGCAGGCCAAGGCCCCCAGCAACCACACATTGATGTCCCCCCACCCCACTTCCCTCTCTAAAAAATAAATAAAATCTTAAAAATAAATAAATAAATAAAATCTTTTTTTAAAAAAAAGCTAGAGTGGACAGAATTTTGCAAATGGATTAGATGTGAGGTGTGAAAGAAAGAGAAAGAATTAAGAATGACATCATACAAGCAAGTTGCAACAAACTTTCAGATAATTTTAATCTTATGTGAACTTTTCCAGAAAACAGGAAAAGAAAGGACACCCCTCAACTCATTCCATGGGGCCAGAATTACTTTGATAACCCAACCAGAAAAGGGCAATATTAAAAAGGAAAATTACAGGCCAATCTCACTTATTAACTAAGATACAAAGATCTTCAATAAAACATTAGCAAACTGAAGCCAGCAATGTGCAAAAAATATCAAAATCCAAGGCTAACTTGAATTTATGCCAAGAATTTAAGGGGAGATTGATATTAGAAAATACATCACTTTATTCATCATATTAATAGATTAAAGGAATGAATCATACAGTCAAATCAATAAATATAGGAAAAGCACATGCTGAAATCAACATCCACTTGTGATTTAAAAAATCTTTTAGAAAACTAAAAGAGAACTCGTTAATCTGATAAAGGAATGCCTGGCATCACCAATTCTATTCAGTCTTGTAATGGGGATACAAGCCACAGCAGTTAGGCAAGGGAGGGGGGAAGTTAAAGAATTACATAAAAAGAGAAACAAAGCTGTCACCACCTACAAAAAGTGTGAGAATGTGATAGCAAAAGTAGAAAAGACAAAAGAATCTACAAATAATTAGAGTGACTTTAACAAGGATGCTTGACAAAAAACATACAAAATCAATTATATATCTATATATGAACAACAAATAATTAGATGATGAATAATTTTAAAAGTTACTTATTGCAGCCTTGGCATTGCACCTATATGCCCCTAATTAAGATTACACAGGTTCAGTTTGTTAGAGCATTGTCCCAATATGCCAAAGTTGCAGTTTCTTCCTTTCTTTTTTAAAAAGATTTTCTTTGTTTACTTTTAGAGAGAAGGGATAGGGAGAGAAACATCCATGGGTTGCCTCACATGCCCCCAAGCCAGCCTGCAACCCAGGCATGTGTTCTGACTGAGAATCAAACTGGTGACCTTTCGAGTACACGGGCTGGCGCCCAATCCACTGGGCCACACCAGCCAGGGCAAAGGTTGCAGTTCTGACTCCTGGGTCAGGGCACAAATGAGTATAAGAATCAACTAATGAATGCATAAATACATGAAACAACAAATCACTGTCTCTCAAATCAATAAATTAAAAAAAATAAGTTACTACTTGTAGTAGTATGAAAAATATCAAATACTAAAGTATAAATTTAACAAAATATGTGTAAGACCTGTATGTACCAATTATAATTTACTGTGAGACACTGGAGGCCTAACATAAAAGGAGAGATATTACCATGTTCATAGATTAAAAGTTTTTTAAAGATTTTATTTATTTATTTCTAGACAGAGGGGAAGGGGGAGAAAAAGAGAGGTAGAGAAACATCAATGTGTGGTTGCCTCTCACATGCCTTCCACTGGGGACCTTTCAGTTTATGAGATAATACCAGACCCACTGAGCCACACCAGTCCGAGCAGTATTCCATGGTTTATGTTTATGTCTTGTTGCACCTATCTTTATGTGTTGTATTTCACAGTAACAATACATTTTAAAAAAGCATCTACTTCAGCCCTGGCTGGCGTAGCTCAGTGGATTGAGCATGGGCTGCGAACCAAAGCATCGCAGGTTCAATTCCCAGTCAGGGCACATGCCTGGGTTGCAGGCCATGGGCCCCCCAGCAACCGCACATTGATGTTTCTCTCTCTCTCTCTCTCTTTCTCCCTCCCTTCCCTCTCTAAAAATAAATAAATAAAATCTTTAAAAAAAGGCATCTACTTCAATCAAAACTCTTAGCAAACTAGGAATAAAAGGGGTCTTCCTTAACTTGATAGAAATTATTTGAAAAAACTACAACAAATACCACTGTTATTGGGAAAACAATGGAAGTGTTTCCTTTAAAGCCAGAACCAAAAGAAAGATGCCAGCTATCACTGCTTGCATTCACATTGTACTAAAGGTGCTAGCCAGCACAAGAAAAATAAATTAGAGCCATGATATTGGAGAGGAAAAAGTAAGCTGCCAGTATTTGCAGATAATATGACTGTAATTCAAAAAGTCTAATAGAGCAGGGATATCCAACCTTTGGTGTCTCTGAGCCACACTGGAAGAAGAGTTGTCTTGGGCCACACATTAAATACATTGCAACATGTAATCACAAAAAAAAAATTCATAATGTTTTAATTCATGATTTTGTGTTGGGCTGCATGTGGCCTGTGGTTCACGGGTTGGACACCCCTGCTATAAATTATTATACAGAAAAGAGAGCCCATCAAGGTGGTTGGCTCTAAAACCAGTATTGCAAATCAACTGCACTTCTATAAACCAGCAAAAACAATTTGAAATGTAATCTTAAAAAATAACTTTTACCCCAACAGAAAAGCAATAAAGTACCTAGAAAGAAATAAAACAGGAGATGTTCACTATCTGTATGCAGAGAATTATAAACATCATTGAAAGGCATTAAAGACCTAAATAAACGAAGAGATATCCCAAATCCATGAGAGGAAGTTTCAATATAAAAAAGATGTCAATTTGTCTTGAGTTGGACTTTGGATTCAATGCAACTCCAACCAAAACCCTATTGAACTTGACAAGTTGATTCTCAAGTAGAGCAGTGGCCAAGAAGAGGCAAAATACTCCTGAAGAAGAGTATACTGGCAAGGTGGTGTTTGCTCCAGGAGATAACTAGGTTTATTTTAAATCTATAGGATTTAAGAAAATATGTTATTGGTGCAGGTTTTTAAAAGCTGACAGAAAACAATCCATGTATATAAGGAACTTTGATACAAAACAATTAGCAAGGCAGATCAGGCAGAAAGGAAGGACTTTAATAAATGAGGCTGGGAAAAATGATTTTCCCTATTAAAAATGAAAAAATAAAATAAAATAAAAAACTGAAATGAAAAATAGATTCTTATAACACACCATGCACAAAAATCAATTCAAGATAGACTTAGGACTTAAGTATAAAGACCCAAAATTTTAAATCTGTTGAAGAATATGTAAGAAAATATTTTTCTGACTAGGAGGGTAGAGAGTGATTCTTTTACACAAGAAATAAAAAGCACAATCGTAAACTGAGCGGTTGGTAAGTATGCCTATATTAGAATTAAGAACTTCTGGCCCTGACTGGCATGGCTCTATTGCTTGGGCATTCTGTGATCGATTCTTGGTCACAGAATCAGTGTTGCAAGAGGCAGCTGATCAATGTTTCTCTCTCATGTTGATGTTTCCCTCTCTTTCTCCCTCCCTTTCCCTCTCTCTAAAAAAGAAATAAATAAAATTGTTAAAATTAAGAACTTCTGATAATCAAAATACAGATGGTCCCCAACTTACAATGGTTCAACTTTTGATTCTTCAGCTTTATGATAGTGTGAAAGTGATATGCATTCAGTAGAAACTGTACTTCGAGTTATGATCTCTTCCATGGCTAGCAATATGCACTATGACACTTGCTCATGATGCTGGGCGGCAACAGCGGTGGGCCGCAGCCCCCAGGCATCCATGATCACGTGGGTAACCAACCAGTACTCTACAGTGTACTTACTGTGTTGCCCGTGTTTTGTGTTTTCACACACCATCACATGTACAAAATGCCCATCTGTGTTCCTTGCTTCTGATGAAAAAAGGAAGGCAATTATTCTTGAGATGAAACTCGAGATATTTGTCCAACTGTAGGCTAATGTAAGTGTTCTGAGCACATTTAAAACTAGGCTAAGCTAAGCAATGATGTTCAGTAGGGTAGGTGTATCAAGTGCATTTTCGACTTAACAGATATTTTCAACTTACGATGGGGTTACTGGGATATAAACCCACTGTAAGTTGAGGAGCATCTGTACATCATGAAAAAAGGCAAAGGACAGGTCACAAATATCTCACAATGAAGACAATATTTGCAATACATAGAACTGACAAAAGACTGGTATCCAGAATATATAAAGAACTCCTACAAATCAGTAAGAAAAGAAATAATCAGGCATTCCCAGAAGAGAAAATTCAAAAGCCTAATAAGCATTTGAAAAGATGCTCAACTGCATTAGTAATTAGAGATATGCCAAATAAAACCAAATGAGATCCTATTATACATCTTTGGGGCTGGCAAAAATTAAGAAGTCTAAAAATACAAGTGTTGGAGAGAATGTAAATCAATGGGAACTTAAATATTGCTGGTAGGAGTGCACATTTTATTGAAAAACACAATTTGGTATTCTTTCTCAAAGATGATTTTTTCTTTTTTCTTTTTTTAAGATTTTATTTATTCATTTCCAAAGAGAGGGGAAGGGAGGGAGAAAGAGAAGGAGAGAAACATGAATGTGTGAAAGAAACATCAATCCATTGCATCTCACATGACCCCAATCAGGGACCCAGCCCACAACCCAGGCATGTGCCCTGACTGGGAATTGAACCAGCGACCTTTTGATTCATAGGCCAGCACTCAACCCACTGAACCACACAAGCCAGGACTTAAAGGTAATTGTTTTTCATTCAATATTATTTTGCATTAGTTTCAGGTGTACAGCATCGTAGTTAGACAATCATATACTTTATAAAAAGATGCTTATTCTTTTTTTTAATTTTAAGAAGGTTTTACTTATTTATTTTTATAAGGGTAAAGGGAGGGAGAAAGAGAGGGAGGGAAATATTGATTGGTTGCTTCTCCCAAGCCCCCAACTGGGGACCAGGCCAGTGACCCAGCCACATGTCCTGACTAGGGATCAAACTGGCAACCTTTAGGTTCACAGGCTAGTGTTCAATCCACTGAGCCACACCAGCCAGGGCAAGGTGTTTATGCTTATATTCCACAACCTAAAAGTCTCACTTCTAGATATGTACTCTAGAAAAACTCACACGTGTACAGGAGACAAATAAAATAACATTCATAGCAACAATGTTTATAATAGCAAAGGATCATAAGTCTATCAACAGAATAGATAAATTATGATATACTCACACAGTGGCACATTATATTCCAGTGAAAGTGTATGAATTCCAGTTACCTGCCACAATATGGATATATCTTGGCAATGTTACATTGAGTGAGAAAACAAACATGTACCAAGAGCTACTGTAATATTATATAACATATTATATAATGCGATACAATGTAATATAATATAACTTTTATTATATTGAAAGTAAACAAGACTAAACAACACATTTATTGTTTAAGCTTATATTTATTTGTGAGAAAACTATATTTAAAAACAATGGAGGAAAAAATACAATAAAAATTTTTAAAAAATAAAATAAAAACAATGGAATAATTTTGCCCTGGCTGGTATGGCTCAGTTGGAGCATTGCTCCATAACCAAAAGGTTGCAGGTTCGATTCCTGATCAGGGCACATACCTAGTTTTCATGTACAATTGCCAATGTGGGCACGTCTGGGAGGCAACCAATTGATGTTTCTCTCTCACATTGATGTTTCTCTCCCCCTGCCCCCTTCTCTAAAAGCAATGAAAAAATGTGTTTAACTCTCACCTCTTTTTAACCCTCACCTCTTTGGGTAAGGATTAAAAAAACACAATGGAATAATTTTAAAAACTGGGGAGGTAGTCATTCTAGGGAGAGGAGTCAGGGGGATGGTAGGATGGGGACCACGTAGACACAGGTTATTGGTAACTTTCTAGTCCTTGGGTTGGATGGTCAGTTCATAGATACTCATTTTAATTTCCTACTTTATAACTAACATATATATTAGTATCTTGTGCATCAAATTTTATATGTAAAATCATATTTACATACATAAATACACATTATATTTGTATACATATGTTTAAAGATATCAAAGTTAAATAAAAGACTAGCCAGATGTAGATATATATACAAAAAAGGTGACTTCAGGGTTTCCTCCCTGATCAATGGGAAAAATTGAGATGCCATTTGTCAAGAGAGGAAGTGCGAAGGGAGGGGCAGGTTTGCAAGCCTGGGATAAGGGAAGGGGCTAGGCTAGAGACAAAAATTTAGAAGTCATCTGTAAAAACAATATTTAAAGCCCAGAGACTGAATGAGGTCCCGTGGGGTATGACCACAGATAGAGAGGAGAGCCAGGATGTGGCAGTCAGGAAGAGGAAGAGGAACTGGCAAAGGGGGAGGATCCAGTGTGGGAGGACAACATTCAGGTCAGGGTAGCTTGATGAAAGTCAGGTGAGAAAGTGTTTCTAGCCCTGGATGGTGTGGTTCAGTGGATGGAGTACCAGCCTGCAAACCAAAAGGTTGCTAGTTTGATCCCCAGTCAGGGCACATGGTCCCCAGTTTGGGGCATACAAAAGGCAACTGATAATCAATGTATCAATCACATTGATGTTTCTCTCCCTCTCTTTCTCCCTCCCTTCCCCTCTCTCTAAAAGTAAATAAATAAAATAGATTTTTTTAAAAAAGCATTTCTAGAAGGGGATGTGATCACCTATATCAAAGACTTCTGATCACCAAGTAAAATGACACTGACAATTGGCCTTTGGACTTGGAAATGTGGAAGTCACAGGTAGCCTTGAGAAAGGGAATTTCAGCAGGGTAGTTTGGGCTCAAGAGAGATTTGGGAGTACGTCCATCTGTCAGAATATTATGAGGCTGTATGAAAGAATGAAGAAGCTCCCTATTCATTGATATAGGAAGATAGCAAAGACACATTGGTAAGTCAAAAAAGAAAAAATGTAGAACAGAATACATGATATGCTAACTTTTACATAAAATAGCTGAGGGAATAACATTGTATGTTATGGAGACTTCTGGCCAGGATGGAGGCATAGGCAGATACACTTTGCTTCCTTGCACAACCAAAAGAAGGACAACAACAAATTTAAAGCAAAATATAACCAGAACTGCCAGAAAATTGAACTGTATGGAAGTCTAACAACCAAGGAATTAAAGAAGAAACATTCATTCAGACTGGTTGGAGGGATGGAGATGGGCAGCCAGGGTGGAGAGGACTCATGGCAAGGTGGCAGCTGGAGGACTGGGTGGTCCCACATTTGCCTGCAGATAAACCAGGAGGAACAACTGGGGAACAAGACAGACTGTGTAACCCAGGGCTTCAGTGTGGGGAAATAAAGCCGTAAAACCTCTGGCTGTAAAAACCTGTGGGGGCTGCAATGGCAGGAGAAACTCCCAGCCTCACAGGACAGTTTGTTGGAGAGACTCACAGTGTCCTGGAATGTACACAAACCCACACACCCGGGAGTCAGTACCAGAAGGGCCCAGTTTGCCTGTGGGTAGTGGGGGAAGTGACTGCAAGCCTGCGGTGAGCCAAGCAAGCAGCGTTGTTCCCTCTTGGATCCCTCCCCTACATACAGTGCCACAATGCAGTTACATGGGTTGCCCCGCCATGGCGAAGTCCTAAGGTTCTGCCCTTTACAACATTATAGGTGCCCCAAGACAAAAAACATGACCCAAATGAAAGAACAGATCAAAGCTCCAAAAATAGAACTAAGCAATGAAGAGATAGCCAACCTATCAGATGCACAGTTCAAAACACTGGTAATCAGGATGGTCACAAAAATGGTTGAGTATAGTCACGAAATGGAGGAAAAAGTGAAGGCTATTCAAAGTGAAATAAAGAAAAATATATGGGGAACCAACAGTGAAGAGAAGGAAACCAGGGCTCAAACCAATGATTTGGAGCAGAAGGAAGAAATAAACATTCAACCAGAACAGAATGAAGAAACAAGAATTCAAAAAAGTGAGAAGAGGCTTAGCAACCTCTGGGACAACTTTAAACATTCCAACATCCAAATCATAGGGGTGCCAGAAGGAGAAGAGGAAGAACAAGAAATTGAAAACTTATTTGAAAAAATAATGAAGGAGAACTTCCCAAATCTGGCAAAGGAAATAGATTTCCAGGAAGTCCAGGAAGCTCAGAGAGTCCCAAAGAAGGTGGACCCAAGGAAGCACACACCAAGGCACATCATAATAACATTACCCAAGATTAAAGATAAGGAGAGAATCTTAAAAGCAGCAAGAGAAAAGGAGACAGTTACCTACAAAAGAGTTCCCATAAGACTTCCAGCTGATTTTTGAAAAGAAAACTTGCAGGTAAGAAGGGGCTGGAAAGAAGTATTCAAAGTCATGAAAGGCAAGGACCTACATCCAAAGATGACTCCATCTAGCAAAGCTATCATTTAGAATAAAAGGGTAGATAAAGTGCTTCCCAGATAAGGTCAAGTTAAAGGAGTTCATCATCACCAAGCCCTTACTATATGAAATGTTAAAGGGACTTATCTGAGAAAAAGAGGATGATCAAAACTATGAACAGTAAAATGACAACAAACTCACAACTATCAAAAACTGAACCTAAAAAACCAAACCAAGCAAACAACAAGAACAGGAACAGAATCACAGAGATGGAGATCACATGGGGGGTTATCAGTGGGGAGGGGGAAGGGGAAGAGTATGGAAAAAGGTACAAGGAATAAGAAGCAAAAATGGTAGGTACAAAATAGATGGGGAAGTTAAGAATATTATAGGAAATGGAGAAGCCAAAGAACTTATATATATGACCCATGGACATGAACTATAGGGGGGTGATTGCTGGTTGGAGGAGGGGTATAGGCCTGAAGGGGGATAAAGGTGAGGGGGAAAATGGGACAACTGTAATAGCATAATCAATAAAAAATATATATTTTTTAAAATTTTTATTTATTTATTTTTAGAGAGGGAAGGGAGGGAGAAAAAGAGAGAGAGAGAAACATCAATGTGTGGTTGCTGGGGGCCATGGCCTGCAACCCAGGCATGTACCCTGACTGGGAATCAAACCTGCGACACTTTGGTTCACAGCCCGCGCTCAATTCACTGAGCTACGCCAGCCAGGGCTAATAAAATATATTTTTTAAAAAATAATAAAAAGCAATGAAAATATGTCTTTGGGTGAGGATAAGGAAAAAAGAATGTATATTACTATTTGCTTGTGAATGCATAAAGAAACTCTGGAAGAATACACAGAAATTAGTCACATTGAGTGCAGGGATGGGAAAGATGGTGGGCAGCGGTTGAGAATGAGAACTTTCATTATACACAGGGTCCGGCACAAATAATGCCCCTACTTTATTACAAAAATTTTTATTACCAAATCATGAGCATGTAATTTTGTAACATTACAGTATCACACTCAAGCACACCATATGACATTTTAGGTGAAATGTCCAAATTAAAACTATAAATTATTACATCTATATTATTACTCTACCAACTACACTCAAGCAGGTGCTACTTCTGCCAGACCCTGTACATTTTAATATTGAAAACTGTTTTTGCACAGGTGAATGTATTACCCATTCATATGATGAGTTACAGAAATTAAATAGCTCAAGTTAATAAAAGAGAAAGAGAAGAAATGGGAGAAGTGGAAGAGGTGGTGAAGGCAGACCATCTTCTGAGATGTTTTCCTGCAAAGGGAACAGAGAAGGGCGGGTGCTGGAGGGGGACCTGGAGCTAAGAAGGGTTTTTTTAAGCTGTGAGAAATTACAGCGTGCTTAACAGGCTGCTGGGAATCATCAAGGAGAGAGGAGCGATGCGGGAGAGGGAGGGACAGTCCCTGGAGTGAAGAGGCTGGTGACTAAAAAGGCCTGGTATTTCCCCCCAGAAGGAGGGGTGGGGATGGGACACGGTGGTGGAAGTGGGAAGTTGTCTTCTATCACCTTCTATTTTCTCAGGAAAGCAGAAAGCAAGATCATCAGCAGAGAGTGACGGGCGTTCAGAAGGACATTGGAGGACAGGAGACAGACAGACGTCTACCCTGACAAAGACTGGCACCCCTCAGTGAGCCCAGAGATAACGAATGATAAAGAGACCACAGAACCAAGCCCAGGGGATTTATGGACTGTGGAGTGTGGGAAGGTCCTCAAATTATCTGAAAACTCACTTATCACTGTATTTCATTGTCTCCCTCACTAGAGTCTAAATCGCAAGGGACCATGATGGCTTTGTTCTTGCTCTCCATTGTATCCCCAGGCCCTGGTTTAGTTCCCAGCATGTAGTAGGTGTTGAATGTACGAATGAATAAGAATACTAGAAATAATTGATAATGGCTTGAAGTTCTCAGTGTAAAAGACAGTCTGACGGTAAATGACCCACGCCCGTCACATAATGAGTCCTCTTACCGCACGTCCTCAGGATGCACTGGGACTCACTGAGGCCCAGGATTCGGTGTGACTTGTGCACCCTGCCTCACATGGCCCCGTTCACATCCAACGTGCACTGTGTTTCCCACTGGGAGACAGCAGGATGGCTCACTCCCTGCTGTTCTGACCTCAGAATGAAGGACTGTCAGGGGCAGACAAGCAGGAGGGCAGCCTCTGCAGATGCTGGTCAGAACAGCAGGCTTCCTTCCGGGAGGCGGGAGCGCAAGGCTAATGATAGTGATAGTGCAGGGGATGAGGGGCGACTGTCTGGAGGGGCGTGGGTGTGAGCAGACTCAGCCACGAAAGCATTGTGCACAGATCACAGGGCAGAGATCAGGGAGGCGGGGAAGACAGAGGAAAGGCAGGTGGAGGGCAGAGGACAGAATGGGTAGGGGTCCCAGGTGAAGTTCACTAAGCAGTGAGTACTGAGCATATATATGCTAAGCCCTGAAGTAGGTTACAGGGGAACAAAACAAATGAGATCTTCGTTTGTAGCATACATGGGGTGGGGTGGGGGGACAGACAATAAACAGTAAACACATACAAGATCATTTCAGAGAGAGAGGAGTTGGGAAGAAGGAAACATATTGGTGAAATAGTGGGTGGTTTGGTGAGAAGAAGGAGCCAACCTAGTGAAAGTGAGACTGAAGGGAGCACAAAAGCTTCCAGAAACAGGGAATCAAAAGTGCAGAGGTGCTAAGGGAATGATTTTGGGTGTTCTGGAACATCAAGCTATCCAATCTGGCAGGAACATTGTTTGAACACTGAGGAGGAATACAAGCTGAAAGGCTCCTCCCAACAAGGAGTTCAGATTTATTCCAAGTACAATGAAAAGGCACTCACATATTTTAAGCAGGAAGGAGCATTCTGAAGATGAGTTTGTAAAGGGCAAGGGCAGGGTCGAGGGAACAGCTGGAAAGCCGGTGCACTATTCCAGCCATCGCCTCTCATCTGGAGAGGATGCGAGCAACAGAGTTGGAGAGAAGTGGGTGAATTCGGGATATGTTTTGGAGGCAGAGCTCGTGGGACTTGCTTGTGAATTAGACACAGGATGGGAATTAGCAAGAAAAGGGAAAGGGAAGAAGGACGTTTCCTAGGTTTTTAGCCTGAACAAGTGGGATGAGGAATACTGGGAGAGAAATGAATTGGCCAGGAGAGAATTCAGGACATGCATTTCAGCTGCATTAGCTTCGCATGGCTATTAGGCATCCAAGTGGAGATGTCAAGTAGGCTGTTGGATAAATGAGTCTGGAGCGCTGCATATAAATTTAGGACTCTCTGACATTTGCACAGTGTTTAAGCCCTGGGACTGGATGACATCACTGGACAGAGAGCGTGGAAAGACGAGAGGGCCAAGGACTAAGTCCTCAGGAGCTCAAACATTTAGAGGTCGAGCAGAAAAAGACTGAGAAGGAAAAGCTAGTGAGGTCGGAAGGACACAAGGAGAGTATGGTGCCCTACAAGTGCAACCCAAATAAAACCGGGCTGTGACAGGGATGACTGGGGTGGGACGGGGTGAGCGTGGGGGCAGGGGAAGCTATGTTTGATAGTGAGGCTGGAGAAGGCCTCCTAAAAGGTGACATTGGATCTGAGTGAAATATTAATGAAAAGAGTGAGTCATCGGTAAAAGCCAGGGGGAAATGGTCCAGGTACAGGGAATATCAAGTGCAAAGACCTCGTGGCCGGTTCAGCAACTCTAGTTCTAGAAACGTAGATCCGGTAGAGTGTAGCTGGGGCACAAGGGTTAGGAAAAGAAATCGGAGAGTTACTTAGGGGCTAGGTCACGTAGGGCCTCGTCAGTCACAGTAAGGAGTCTGGATACCTGAGTGCTAGACAAACCGAGTGATGTGACTTGAACTACTTATTTTAAAGACAGTCGGGTTGCTTTGGAGACAACGCCTTGCAGCAGGGTCGGAGTGGGACCGGGGGACCCAGTTATGGGGACAATCCGAGGTTGGTGCGAGGTCTTCGCTGCCGCCCCCACCTTGCTCCCCACTCCTCACTCTCCACCAGGAGTGAGGCAGAGTTGGGGACACAGAGTCTCAGAAACTACCTAAGGTAACCATGACGTTGGGGTGCCAGGGCGGAGAAGCCCGCCATCCAAACGCGGGGAATCAGACGGTCGCTCACCCTCCGCCGCCCTCTCCAACCTTCCACCTGGGACACAGCTGAGCACGCCTCCCGTGGTGCGGCAGCGGGAGGGTTAAACCGTGTGGCCTACCGGCGGGAGGGGGAGAGGCGGAGACCGAGCGCTCGGAGGTGCCGCGCCGAGCCCCGCCGAGCCGAGCGCAGCGCGAGCCGAGCCGAGCCGAGTCGAGCCGAGAGGAGCATCTCCCGCCGCCGCCGCCACCGTCGCCGCCGCCCCGCGCCCCAGGCGCCCGCCCCCCACCCTCTCCAGCACCCCGCTGCCGGCCACCCCCCCGACCATGCCCCGTGCCCCACCTGCTCCCGCGACCCCCCAGCCCCGCTCATCCCTGGGCGCCCGCAGCTGCCGCGCCGCCGTCGCCGCGCCAGGCTTGCAGGTGAGTGAAAGGGACCCCCACGCCCCCACCCGAGGGGGCCGGGCCCTGCCCTTCCGGACTCCGAGTGTTTCGCCTCCGAGTCTTGCGCCCCCGCCTCTCCCCGCGCGGTCCCTCACCCGAGCTCCAGCCTCCAGCCCAGAAGCGCTCCTTCCCTGCCGTGCTCTCCATCCCTCCTTCGTTCCCAGCTCCATCCTGCCCTCCTAGCGCAGTGGTCGCCGTGCCCGCGGCTGCCTCCATCCTGCCTTCGGCTCAGGCTCCTGGCATCCTCCCGCTGCGGGTTCCCCGTCTGCCGTGGGTGCTCCCTCCCTCCGAATCCCTTCGCCGACCTCCTGGTCCTCGTTTTCTCCCCCGATCTCCCGGTCCTCCTTTTCTTCCCCGACCTCCTGATCCTCGTCTTCTCCCCCGCTCTCGCTGCTCTCCAACCCTGTGAGGGGAGCACGAGCTCGTGAGACGGGTGGGCTGGGGCCACGCTGGAGATGGGGCCGGGATCCCCCACCCCAAGGTTCCCGCCCCACCCCCCGCTCGTCTCCTGCGCACAACAGGTCCGTGAGGCGTGAGGAGAGGGAGGGGGTGGCGCGCCAGCCTGGGGACTGCGGGCTTCCTGGCAGGGGCAGCTAAAGGGGGTTCGGGTCCAGAGACTGGAGTTGACGTCAGGGGGAAGGGGTGATGCACGAGGCGGACAGGCAAGTGGGTCCTGGAGTCAGCCGGCCACAGATGTCCCTGTGAGCCCTTCCCCGCTTCACTGCTTCGCTCCCACACGCCCTCCCTCCAGCTTCGTTCCCTTCCCGGCCCGCTCTCCCTTCTTCCCACCAGGCCCGCATCCCTGTCTCCTCCCGCAGCTCCACATCCCTTCACATCGAAAGAAACAATTCCCAACTCCTCCATCTTTGCTGTTCCAGGCTTCGGTCCCATCCCTTCCTCTCCTCATGTTGCCCACGGTGTTAGGCTCTCTCCTTTCCCATCCCCTTTCTCCCCAACCCTGCTCTTCTCCACCCCTTCTTCCTTCCTCCCCCTGCCACGGTCTCCTCTTCCCTTCCTGCCTGGACCTTTTCCTTCCTCTCCTGCCCTTCCCCCTTCTTCCCCTGCTCCTGTGACCCCCTTCACCCTCTGTTTCCCTCCCCGACCTTTTTAATTCATCCCGTTCTCCCTTCAGCATCCTCCACGCTTCCAGTCCCCTGTGCCCACCCCTCTTCTGTTCTCTTTCAGGACGCACTCTGGCCCCTCGCCCTGTGCTCTGCGCTGGCTTCCTCTTCACCCTTCTCCTCCCTTTTCACTCGCAACCCCACCCTCCCTTTCTGGGCCTTTCATGGACCCTTCACATCTGTCCCCACTGCCCACTTCCCCATTCCCTTCCTCAGACTTTACGATCATATTCCTGTTATTCTCGGAGAGTACTTAATGTACAGGTTTAGACCTAGAATCCAGAGGACGCAGGGTATCATATCCTCATTCACTCTGGGGAGACTGCCCCCCACCCAGAACCCTCAACCCTGAAAACATGTCCTTCCTCTTTCAAAACTAACCATCCTGATTCTCCCAGGATTCTTTCCCCAGGAGAGCTACATTTAAGGAGGTGGGCTCTCCCCATTTCTGTCTCCCATCAGAGGGCACCTATGCATTAGGATGATTAAACATTGAGCAAAAATTAGCCCTGGCTGGTGTGGCTCACCGGATTGAGTGCTGGCCTATGAACCAAAAGGTCACCAGTTCAATTCCCAGTCAGGGCCCATGCTTGGGTTATAGGCCAGGTCCCCAGTTGGGGGCGTGCTATCTCTCACACACTGATGTTTCTCTTCCTCTCTTTTTCCCTCCCTTTCTCTCTCTCTCTCTAAAAGTAAATAAATAAAATCTTTTTTTAAAATTGGCAAAAATTGTATATTATATTCTCCCACTCACCTCTCTCTTTCTCTGTCTCTCTCCTTCCATCCCTCCATCTCCTCTTCCCCTTCTCCTAAAGATGCAGATCCCTGGGGCCAATCATGAGAGAAATGTCTGGGACTACAAGTGGGGTGGGCAGGCTGGGTGCTTCCACTGCGCACACACCACACACACATTCACAGACTCACTCTCTCAGATTGACTTCCTCTTCCCTCCCCCACTTTCAGATTCCCTCCCTAGCAGTAGGTACACAAGGAATCACAAGGTTCTTTGCTCTAAATTAAGATTCAAGAAAAGCTTGGAGCTGTGGGCAGCGGAAGTGAGAAGGAAGCCTGAGAAGTGGGAGGAGACCCTGGGGTGGGGAGCTAACAGTGACCTGGGGAGTGGTGGAGAGGGGCTGGGGTCTGGACAGGGAGCCACTCTGGGAGCCTCCCCCCCCCCCGCCCCCCCCCCCCCCCCCCGACCCCAAGGATGCTCAGCAGCAGTGAATCCTGGGTGGCAGCAGCATAGCTGGCAGCCAGCAGCCTGGGAGGGGAGAGGGGGTAGAACTGGTGATGAATGAGCTGGGAAGGTACCCAGGGCAGGGAGGGTGGGGACGTGACAACCCCTTCTCTCTCCCAGTAAAGGCTGGAAATCTGGGTCACAGCTGAGGAAGATCTCGAACATGGAGTCCAGGATGTGGTAAGTTTGGCACAGCAGCGGGAGCTTGGAGGCCACCTTCCCTGAGGCCTTGGCCCTTTCCTCCCTAGTCCCACCAAGGGCCCACCGTCCCAAGGGCTAGACACTAGGAAGACAGAAAATGAGGCTGTCTTCCCAAGGCCCACCTGCTTTTGCAGAGAGACCTGGAGAGAGGCATCCGGGGATCTCTGGTATGAGCCTGTCCTTCCCACACGTAGGCCCAAGATGGGCTTCTGTCTCACCCTCTTTTTCTCCCTTTTTGCAGGCCTGCACTGCTGCTGTCCCACCTCCTCCCTCTCTGGCCACTGCTGTTGCTGCCCCTCCCACCACCTGCTCAAGGCTCCTCCTCCCCTCGAACCCCACCAGCCCCAGCACGTCCCCCATGTGCCCGAGGAGGCCCCTCTGCCCCACGCCATGTGTGTGTGTGGGAGCGTGCACCGCCACCAAGCCGATCCCCTCGGGTCCCAAGATCTAGGCGGCAAGTCCTGCCGGGCACGGCTCCCCCGGCTACCCCATCAGGCTTTGAAGAGGGGCCACCCTCATCCCAGTACCCATGGGCTATTGTGTGGGGCCCTACAGTTTCTCGAGAGGATGGGGGGGACCCCAACTCTGCCAATCCTGGATTTCTGCCCCTGGACTATGGTTTTGCAGCCCCCCATGGGCTGGCTACCCCGCACCCCAACTCAGACTCCATGCGGGGTGATGGAGATGGGATCATCCTTAGAGAGACACCTGCCACCCTGGGGCCATTCATATTCGGGGGCCGTGGGGAAGGTGAGTGGGAGTGGGGGAGGCTGGTAGGGATGTGAGGGTGGGGAGGCTGGTTGAAGACTCAAAGAGCAGCAAGAGAGGCCTTGTCTGTAAGCTCCTTCCACAAATGTTGTGCTGGCGCAGGAGGCAGGGATGAGGATGCCTCTAGCCCCCAAGCTCAGGCCCATGGGAGAAGGCAGATGTGTAAATACATGGGGATGTCAGTGTAATAAGTGCATTACTAGAGGCATGCACAGCATGTTTTTAAGAAAAACGAGGGGAGAAACTTCTCATTTCTCAGGACACTTTTCAAGAATTGACATTTGAACTGAACTTGGAAAACAGAGTAGGAGTCCATGCAGAGGGACACCGTGAGTGAAAGGAACTCAGGGTGACAGCTCAGCTCTGGGAGTACAGAGACAGGGCCAGTGGTTTGGGGTGATGCCAGGGCAGAGATGGGTGTTTCCACCCCCTGGTTTCCTTACAAAAGCAGGTTCTCCCTGGCCTTGCAGCCCCCTCCTCATCACATGTATCCAGGTTTGAGAAAGCGGAGAAGGATGTGGAAGGAAAAGAGCTAAAAATTCTGGATAAAGCTGATGAGCAGGATAAAGGGGGTGCTCTAGAAAGAGCTGGGCAATATGGATTCACAATGGCAGCCCGCTCAGGCTTACTGAACCCGCAACCCAGCTCCATTCCCGCTGCCTTGTGGCTCCTCCACCTTGAGCCTCCCTGAAACTTTCTTCCCACCCCAACCAGGTGTGGACCCCCAGCTCTATGTCACAATTACCATCTCCATCATCATCGTTCTCGTGGCCACTGGCATCATCTTCAAGTTCTGGTAAGCTGGGGTGAGGAGGGTGCTGCCAGATAAGGGCTAAATGTTTGGCTGGACGGAGGAAGGAGCAAGGGCATCAGTTTTGCTGGGGGTGGGAGAGGAAGTGGTTGATCCAAGCAAGACCTTGGGGAAAGGTAGTTAAGGATTTGGGTTGGGGCAGACAGTGAGAAACCAGGGCAGGTCCCTTCTCCCAGGGAAATAAAAGGACAATGGGAGAGGCGGGGGATTATATATGTGCACTAGGGGCTTTGGTGGGTATCCCTTGTCCCCATTTCTTCCAGAGAAGGAAGACAGAAAACTGAGCCAGTCTGTAGAGCCTCTCCTGAGGGCTGCCTGGGAAGGAGGGAGCAAATCTGGAGCTTTCTCTGCATGCATTTAATAATGGGTCACTCAGTCCTTCACACTTTACTGAGAGAATCATTAGACAAAAGTGTCCAGGTCATTAGCTGACTCTGAACTAGAACTAAACCTGCCAAGGCACAGGCTGAGGAGAGAAATGGTTCTTCTGGATATGCATGGGGGAGAAGGCAATTCTGGGCAACTCTACCTGTTGGTGGGGAGGAAGGACTATTCTGTGGATCTGGACCAGGTTGGGAGGATGGTTTAGATCCCACAGCCCCAGGGAGACAGGGTAGGAGAAGTGGTTTTATGGACACATGGTCTTAGAGGTCAGTTTCTCTGCTGTAGGGTGTTAGAGGTGCCTGAGGGAGGCTGGGGGTGACCAGCCCTGCAGGTCCAGGATGGGGCTTCTTAAATTTATGAAAGAACCTCTTCCCTTATGGTGCACCAGCTGGGACCGCAGCCAGAAGCGGCGCAGGCCCTCAGGACAGCAAGGTGCCCTGAGGCAGGAGGAGAGCCAGCAGCCTCTGACAGACCTGTCCCCAGCCGGGGTCACTGTGCTGGGGGCCTTCGGGGACTCACCCACCCCCACCCCTGACCATGAGGAGCCCAGAGGGGGACCCAGGCCTGGGATGCCCCAGCCCAAGGGGGCTCCAGCCTTCCAGTTGAACCGGTGAGGGCCAGGGCAAAAAGATGGGAGGGTGAGGAGGGGAGGCCATTTAGGTCTCTGGAACTGCGGTTGGGGTACTCCTTCCCGGGTGGGTGGGAAGGAGGTAGGCCTGGCCCTCCCAGAGCCTGTGGCTTTCCTTCCCAGCCTGGCTCCTGGCCCTCCCAAGGAGCCTGGACCTCTCCTTTCTGGGGAGACCCTTCCTTCTCCCCTCTCTGTGGATCTGTGTCCTGTTCTCATGCTGCCATTTAACTCCAGCTCTGCCCTCTTAACCTTGATTCCCTTTGTCTTGGACTCCCCTCTTGATTCTGGCTTACCCCTTGTTTCCTGACTGTGCCCTTTCCCTCTTCCTCTCAGGATTCCCCTGGTGAATCTGTGATGCCCACCCATGTTGGGGTACCACCAAGCAGGAGGCCGAGGGGCCGGCATAGCCACCGCCCCACTGAGGGTGGGGTGGCTGTGGGAGCTGGGCTGCAGGTGCTCCTGGCCTCTGCCCTTGCCCTCCACCCTGGAACACTCACTGGCCCCACAGTCAGTCCTACCTGCTCACCCTCCTTTAGGTGGGGACCTCCCATATTTGTGGTTTCTGGTCCCCCGTGCCCACCCTTGCACACTCACATGAAAGCCTTGCACACTCACCTCCACCCTCATGGGCCATTGCACACACCCATGCTGTTGTGCAGCCAGTCTTCTGCGCCTGCTCCCCATCCACCTCACTCCTCTGCTGACCCCTCACATTCTTCCTTTTGTTTCATGTTTTTCACGCTCTCCTCTCCCTGCAGTTCACGCTCATCTCAGTCACTCAGTGGTCAGTGGGCGACTTCAGCATTTCCTCTCACGTGTCTGTCCTGGCCCCATGTTGTGATGTTGCGGGTCGCACTCTCACTCTGTCTCATGAACACCCACTGACCTAGTTTCTGTGGCTCCTGCATGCTGCCCAGAGGTCGGTGGGAGGTGAGCTGGGGGCTCCTCATGCCCCTATTTGTCACGGTCCCATCCCGCTCCATGTCATGCTCTTCACTGTCCTCATCATCCCACCCTGTGGGTGCTCTCATTACCCTGAGGGTTCCCCCACAAGAAAGGAGGTAGTGAGGCCCCACACTTTTCCCCACCCCACTGCTAAATTCTGTTGTCTGGGAGATGGGTTTTGGGGAGTCACCTGCTGCACTACATGAGAAAGGGGCTCCCATTTGCCCTTCCCTTCCTCCTAAGTCCCTTTTGTCTTATCTGTCCTGGCTGTCTGTATATGTGTCACTCTCTGGAATTCAAAGCCCCCTGAGCCAGTCTTCCTCTTCCAAGCCTCCCTCAGTGCCTCCTGATTCCACTGAGGTTGGCAGGGACTGGAGGCAGCTGGTTCAAGGCCATTGGGAGCTCTACCTCCCAACCTACCCCTCCCTGTCCTGGGCTCCCTAACATCTCTCCCTCCTCCCGTCCTTTGTTCTTCCACTCACTCCTTTTGCCCCCCACCCCCACCCCTGTTTTGTCCCTACTTCTCATAATTTTTTCCACCTTCTTTCCTTATTCCTCTCTTACCTGGCTCCTATGCTGTGATATATATTTTTGTATTATCTCTTCTTGTGGTGATAATCTTGAATTCTTGTGGGATGTAAGTTTCAGAATTTTCAAATAAAGCCTTTGCAAGATACCCGAGTCCCCTGGTTCTGTCTTATGAGCCCTGTAGAATGGACAGGAGGTGAGGCAACGGGCAGCCAGGAGGGAGAAAGAGAAGGATGAGCAGAGGAGCCCCTGGAGACTCAGTGTGACCTGTGCCACTGCTCTGACCTGGGGTTGGGTTCAGGGACTTTACCTGGGGACTAGATGGAAGGAAGAGAAACTAAGGAAGCAGTGCTGAGCAGGAGCAGCCAGAGCAAGAGAAACGGGAAGAGTGGCTTGCCTGTTACTTGCCAGTGAAGGTCAAGAGAGACCATGTGAAAGGAGACAGAAGAAAAGGGCAAATTCCATAGAAGGACGGGCAGTGGAGCAAGCAAGAAAAGGGAGAAGAGAGAGAGCTGATAAGGCAGACAGAGGGGTGGAGGGTAAAAGAAGAGAAAAATGGAGCAAGGGGAAAGAGGCTGCCTTGCTTGGTTTATTTTCAGCCATGCTCCCTAACCTGCCCCCACCCAGGGTTACCCCCCAAAAGCTGTGCGGCATTGGAAGCTCTGTGGTTAACACGCACTAGCTTTCCCCACTCTGCCTGGTCTGATAGGGTATGGGGGTGGAATCAAGGGGTGTGTTTTCAGGGAGGGAACCCAGTCTGCCCAGCTGGGATCAGTCACCTCTGAGCCCTCAATTCTAGGTTTGGCTTTTGTAACAGCCCTGCAAAAGCCCACGGAACACATCAGCCTCTCAGCTGTTGCTAGGCTCTGTTGCCATGGTAACCACCCAGGTCTCATTTCTCCCCCCACCCCCATCTGTGCCCCACTTGCTCCCTGGAAATGGGGAGCTCCAGGAAGGAGAGGAGCCTGGAATGTGTGAAAAGGCGGTCTGGGCTGCCCTGGGCTGTGGATGCCTTCATGTGTTTACCTTTGCGGCTCAAAGCAGGAATGTACATGGGTTGGTAGATGTGTGTTTTTAGGTGTTGGAGCTCTTGGCTGTGTCCTCAGGGAAGTATGGTTGAGTCCACGCAGTGCACAAAGGTGAGTGGGAAGAAGGCGGCTCATTTCTCAGGACCAGAGCAGTGTGTACATTCGGGGCATGAGACTCCCTAAGAAAAGACAGACTGCTACAGAAGAAAGAAGCAGAGCCAGGCCACGGAGTGATGAACCAAATAAAAGCAGAGGTACAAGGCAAACAAGCTGCTGAGGAAGGCTCAGAAGCAATCCACTGAAAAGACCCCAGTGGGCAGATGGTGGCCTGGATGGAACCTGAGGGTGCAGGAAGAGGTGCTGACTAGGGGCGAAGTGGGGGGACACTGTTGGGGGCAGTGAGGGAGGGATCCAGGAGGATAGGAGAAGAAGCCTCAGTAACCTTTCCCTTCGTTCCCCACAGGAATCTAGTCCTTGTCCTGGGTGGGGGGGGGGGGGAAGGGGAAGGAGCTCAAGTGCCTGGAGAGCACACCCCAGCTCTATCACCTTCAGCAGCTGTCTGCAAAGGGACAGTGTGACCCTGCAGCTCATCCATATGCAAAAGGAACACATGAAGGCCCCTAATGAAGAGGGAATTAATTATTGCCTGATTAGACTGCTGTTTCTCTAAATTTAAATAGATTAAAATACACCAGCAGGACACTGGAAATCCTCACCTGTTCCCTCTCCCTAAATGCCCTCTTGCCCATGGAAAGTCGGATGGGAGAGACAGAGGAGAAAGGAGACATCTTAGTCTTCTGAGTTTTCCTAAAGGAATTACCCCAAATTAAATCACATAGTCACACTAACCGGGAAGTATCTTGAGGCCACAGGGAATGGATGCTAACCTTTTTCTCTCTCGGAACTGAAACTGGAACTAGGGTCTTGGGGGTTCTCAGAAAGCTCCAAGGAAGTGGTAGAGCAGAGAGTCATTGCAAAGTGACAGACCCAGAACATATAAACAATGGCCATACTGCTGTCTTGGTTTTTGGAGGCCACACATTACAGACACTACTGGGACCAGAGTCTCTCATCACTATGCATTACACCGTCTTCGCCTCCTGAGTTGTGTATCCAATGACTCAGCCAGGCTTCTCTTAAATGTTTTCCTGGAATGCTTACCACTGTGGCTCAGACCAAACCAGGGAATGGGGAAGCCCCCCGGAGGAGGGATCTCCTGGGCAGAGCTCCGGGTGTGGAAGTGATTCAAGATGGTAACAGTGTGCCAGCTGGAAAGCCCCAGGCTAAAATTAACAGCCCTCCTCCCCCTACACCCCACATTTATCTCTAAAGCTATTCTGTAAGGAGTTCAAAGAACTTAAAACTTGCTTCTTATGGCAAGGGCAGGAGCAGGACACAGCCAGAGACACTGAGGCCCAGAAGTGCCAGTTAATGTAAAGGGGAAAAGCACTAGAGGAGAGCCAGGACTTACAGTGATGGCTGCTATTTTGCCCCCACTTTTCTGCTTTAGCCCCCAAAGTCAAGGTTTCTTGAATCGTGGTTCTTCATCTCCTGCAGGAACTGGGTCTGGTCACACCTGAGCCCTTAAGACCTTTATCCTGCCTGCTGTTGCTACTGGGTTAACACAGACTGAGTGCAGAGCCGGGAAATAGGATAAAAAGTAGATACTTAAAACAATAAAAAGATACAATGAAGCTCTGGTGGGGGACGGGTGAAAAGTTTCTGGGTTCAATCCCTGGTCAAGGGAACATACCCAGGTTTTGGGTTTGATCAGGAGGCAACCAATCATGTTTCTCTCTCACTTGGATGTTTCTCTTTTTCCCTTCCTCTCTCTCTGAAGTCCATAGATATATCTTAGGGTGAGGATTAAAAAAAGATATGAACAATTACAAGCCAAAGACACATATCTTCTTAAACATTTAAGTCAAATGTTTATTTTTAGGTGCTCTTTGCTACTTCCTTGCTGTGGCCTTGGGGAAAATCACTTAAATATTCAGTGTTATTTTCATTGTTGTAAAATGGGCATTACAGTTATTTCTACTAGGTTTATTTTGCTCCTTAAACAGGGGGCTGTGTCTGTTGGTAGGAGGGGCTTCAATTCTGCTTCAGTCAAAACAGCTGCTTTGGCCCTATCAGGGTGCAGGGTAGTGGCAGCGTTCATTTACTCAAATAACGTACAGTAGTCCCTCCTCATCTGCTGGGGATAAGTTCTAAGACCCCCAAGGGATGCCTGAAATCTCAGATAGTCTGAATCCTATATACTATATTTTTTTCCTACACACACATACCTTTTTACTTAAAGGGAGCATTTCCTGGTTTTTCAATATCTGAGTTGCCAGCATCACTACAGTTGTGCTTTGGGGCCATTATTAAGTAAAATAAGGGTTGCTTGAACACAAGCACTGCAGTACCTCCACAGTCAATCTGATAACTGAGATGGCTACTAAGTATCTCGGGCAGGGACAGTATACACCTTGGAGACATTGGACAAAGGGTTGAGTCATGTCCCAGGCTCAGCCCTCAGCCGGATGGCTGGAGATTTCATCATTCTGTTAAGAATGGCACATAATTTAAAAGTTATGATTTGTTTCTTTATGGAATTTTCCATTTACTGTTTTTGGACCATGGTTGACCAAGGGTAACAGAAACAGTGAAAGTGAACCTGTGGATAAGGGGACTGCTGTATAGTTATTTAGCATGTACTATATGCTAAGCAAAAGTGGGAAGGATACTATGTATGAGATAATTTCTTCCCTGAGGAGCTGACAAGCTTGCTGAGGAGCCACATGTATAAAACAGTTAAAATAGCAACAAAAGGTACAGACTAAATGCTGTGAGAATTAAGACATACGGGGCCATTATGGGTTGGAGCAATCAGGGAAGCCTTCCTGAAAGAGCTCATAAACTCTTTCATTAAGTGTTCATAAACGTTTACTGACCACTAACTAAATTCCAGCTCTGAGGTCAGATACACAATTCAAAGTCCTTGCCCTCCTGAAGCTGATATTCTAATGGGAAGAGATGGAAACAGTATGTCAGGTAGTGATGAGTGCCATATTTAAAAGCAAAGGATGAGGAGACAGAGATGTGGAGGAGGGCAAGACTAGCAGAGATCAAAGCAAAGAGACTAAGGGGTGTGATCAGGAAAGGGCGGATTTTGATAGCGGCGAGAGGTTATCAGTTACTCTTTGGGCCTAAGTAGGAACCTCAGAAAACTGACACATCCTGTCCTTACCCGCAGAGTCAAAGCACTGAGAAATTCTTGAGAGTACAGTATAAGAAAGAAGAATGGCAACTTTCTACATCAGGCTATTCCCTGACAGCGGGAAGGGAAACGGGACCCTACTCTTTTAAAACCCATTCCTCCGCTGGTACCTTGATGCATAATTCATGAACCTGTCGGGATCCCACCCTCCCACTGCTCCAAAAGTCGCTTCCGGAAGCCCGAGGACCGCAGTTCTGAAGATTCAGCTTCTGCCCTTAGCAGAACCCGCCTTCACTTCCGTTGAGGCGTCACATCCACCGAGGGTTCTACCGGGTCCCTGGGCAGAAGCCACTTCCGCCCCTCCTTGGCGTAACTTGCGGCCTAAGTATTCCTGGAGCTAGCGGCGCCGGATATGATCTACCGCTTCCGGAAGTGACTCGACCTTTGCATTACCCCCCCTTCCCCATTGCCGCCCCCCCTTCCCCATTGCCGCCCCCCCACATTGCCATTTCCCTCCCTCCCCCCTTTTTTCGTTTCCGGCGCTCCCGCCTTCTCGCCGCGGCGGACCAACTTGGAGCGTGTTAGGGGGGGAGGGAGGGAGGGGCCGTGGAGGAATTGGGGTTCTTGGGAGCACAAGCGGCAGCACCACTTCCGGGTGAGTGTTAGGGGAGGGAGGGCGGTAGAAAGGGGGCCACCCACTGCTTAGAGCCCCCGCCCTGCGGGTGTCTCGCACGCATTCTCTGCGTGTGAGAGTGTGGTCTCTGTCGCGCCTAAAGTGCGTGCTCGCGCGCTCCGCGGTGCTCTCCCCCTCCCCTCGGCCCCTGAGGTCCTCCCACCCCAACCAGCTCCCTCCTCTCCCAGCCAACGCCGCCCCTCCCGCGCTCTGGCTCTGGCGCCGCCGCAGCCGTCGCCGCTGGGTGAGTCTTGCGCCGCTGCAGCCGGCGCGCGCCAAGCTCTCTGCTCCTCCCCCCTCCCCTTTTCCCTGGGGGGGTGGGGAAGGGGGTGCTCCACGGTGTGACTGTACGTGTGTCCGTCCCGGAACCGGAAGTGGTTGTGGAGGAGCGGGCGATGGGGAGGAATGGGGGGGCTTAGGGGGCGGGTGTCTGTGTGGTGGGTGGCAGAGTTCAGCTCCCTGGTGGAGAAGGAGGGACGTCCCAAGGAAGGACCTTTGAGGAAGGGGTGTGGGGGGGTGACATCAAGTGAAGGCTCCCAGGAGCTGTCTCAAGGAAGCAAAGGTTTTGGGGGACAGCTGGGGTCTCCAAAAGATAGACCGCTGTGCAGGCTGAGGGAGGTACTTCTTGGCGCAAGGCCTTGGGTAGGCAGGGGCGAAGTCCTCCCAGAAGTGGGGAGGGGAGACCAGAGGAAGTGGCTGGGCCTGAACTGGCCCTGTGCCTGACACAAGGGTTTGTGCATCCCTCTAGTCCTCAGTTTTGCTCTCCGAGCCAGTCCACGGGGTCAGGGACCCTTCTCTTCCAAGCCTTGTGTTCTCTTACCTCTGGTTACTTGTTGGCCCTGGGGAAAGAAGAAGAATCCGTGTCTGAGGACAAGAGTAGAACCCAAACACCGGTGATAGAGTTCATCTTAGTTTCTGGGACTTAGATTTATTTCCTTTGTAGCTGCATTGAGGTAGCACTGCACTCCTGTGATTATAACCGTGCAACTTTGGATTCTTGGTTGGGGGGTCCACCTACCTTCCTGACTGCTGACAGTCAAAGAATTCCTCCACAGTTCTCTGGTGTCTGCATCCTTACTGGCCCCTGTAACCCAGACAATTTGTTTACAGAAAGTTCAGGAGCCCTGGAAAGGAGAAAGAATAAAACGACAGGAGGAAGAGAGAGAGAGGGTAAGACAATGTTGGGTTAATGGTTTTTCTTGTTTGGGGGGAGAAGGGGTCATAATAAAATAGGTTTTTGGGGAGACAATATAACAGAATTCTTCACATAATAGTGATTGTAATACTGGTGTTTGCTGGGAGAAAAATCAGCCTTTTCCTACTATCTCTTGGGGGTGCCTAGGAAGTTGTGCAGAAAGTTGGCTCTGTACCCTGTCACCTTTCATTTCCACCAGTGCTCGTCAGGAATGAATTACGAAATGTGCAGGTGAAACCACTCAGTGGTGTTGCATTGTGCCCAAAGCAGAAACTTACATCTAGTTTGGGGACAAGTGGGCCCTAATTGCTAGTATATTCCTTGTGGCATAGCTTTTGGAATTGCTTTCCTGTATTTGGAACCAGCAGAGTTGAGTTTAGATCAGGGTGTGTATCCTTGATATTACAGCTTAGTGTTTGGAATGGATCTGTTGAGTGATTGAATCTATGACACAGTTATTTGAATTTGATGTGGCATGGTGAAGTTTTCAGGAAAAAACTGGGTCATAGGTAGTTTGAAGTAAAGTGGATAAAACTGTATGGATTAGACTCCATAAGTAGGTCTGGAAGAATGGAAAATATAAGACTTGATGGTGATAGAATTTTAGGTAGGCTGAAAGTGACAATGTGTTGATCCAAAAAAGTTTTGAATTCAGAGCTTATAATCCTCGAGGTATCTCCTAGGAACCCATTCTTGGCTGGTTTATAAAATGTATTCCCCATAAGTTTCTGAGCCAAGTTGATTAAATTTTAGGTGCATATCCCCTCCAGCCTTCCCGCCCCCCTTCCCCCGCCCCCCCCCCCCCCCCCCGCAATACCTCACATTGCCTAGATCCGTTATTTATTGTGGAACAGGCAGGGCAAGGGGAACTGCTGCGTTGGTCTTCCCACCAGATACAGGGTATGATGGTCCAGACTGCCATCTGTGTGGTGGTGGTGGTCTTGTTGGTCTCAAACATGTGTGGTGTGATGGTCTGTTCCAATAAAATTGGGATAAACCTGTTTTGAGTTATTTTATACTTGGAAGAGTTTACAGAAAGTAGGAAGGCTCTAAATTCTATTGGGATGGTCCTTCTTGAATGTCCTTAGTAATTGAGAAAAAAACTTTTGTTATAAAAAATGGTCCTCTGTGTTTTGTTTTGTTCCTCAAATCCTTAACTAGTATTGTAATCTTTCTGTAGTTGTGCATTTTTGGAACAGTTTTGCTCAATAGAGTGTCTGAGATCCATGGGTCAGGTTCTTTCTGTAGTTGGATTTGAGTTGATCTTTGTATCTCTCTTTTTTGTAAGTGTTTCTAGTTGGTGATTACTAAGCTGGAGGCTATAGAACTGATACTTTGGGGTAGTTCCTTTGTAATTATGTGGTCTTTATGTAATTTTCACTAATTGTCACTAATAGGCCTCATCACATGGAAGTACTTCTCTTTGTTTCTTTCAGGAGCACTTTGAGCATTTTATTCTTTTTCTGGTTTTTGTTGCCTTCATGCCATCACACTATGCCTCTTGAATTTGTTTTAAGGGGTTTATTTTGCTCCATCGTTTACCCAAATAAAAACTTAATAGAGTTGGAAGTTACTCATTTATCCACCGACGTAGGAGCTAAAATTAGATTCCAGAAATCTTGATTCCTAGGTCCATTCTCTAGCTACTTAATGTGGTTGGTGTATTTCATGATTTTCTAAAGGTTGGCTGTATTAAGAGAATGTTATTTTCCTGAGGAAAAAAAGTTGTGCTTCATTTTAAAAAGAACAAAAAATTGTAGTAAGTACTTCATCACGTATACAAAAACCACATGCTGGGGGCAGTGACATCATTTCTTGATGGCTGGTAGCACTGTGGAAGGATGGACAGAGCTCAAGTCCTACTATGTGTTTATGGATGTTATGTAATACTATCTTTTTTCTTCACCTCCTCAGTGCTTCCAAGACTTCTTTGGAGATTGACAAGGAAATAAAGCTTTGGCTGGTGTGGCTCAGTTGATTGGAGCATCGTTCCATAGACCAAAAGGTCATGGGTTCGATTCCCGATCAGGGCACATACCTAGGTTGTGGGTTCAATCCCTGGTGAGGGCATCTATGAGAAAGCAACCAATTCATGTTTCTCTCCCCACACCCCCCTCAAAAGCAATGGGGAAAAATATCCTTGGGTAAGGATTGAAAAAGGACAAAAATAAATAAATAAGCAGTTCCCTAAACCTCTTGAAAGAAAAGAACTGCCTAATTTAATTATAGCAAACCTCTGTTCTTATTAACAATTGAGGCACAGTGCAGTGGTAAAGTTGAAATTAGAACCCAGATTTTCAATCTGCCAGTATACTTCTTTGTACTTACTATGTTTTTCCTTCTTTCTGTTCTTTGGGGCTATAATAGAAACCTTCTCAGTCTGTGTAAACCACTGCTTTTTTAGTGTATTAGCATAATTATCAAAACTGGCACTCTATGTACAGATGAGATCTCCCCATAATATCATTGGGCTTCTCCAGGTTTCAGAATGTTGGTACATGCCTGCTTGGATGTCAGGATGGTTTGGTGAGAATTCCTCCATGAAAGAGAGTTAAGAGGGTAAGTGGTGAAATGGACAGTGAACAGGTATTTGAGTGATCTCGCCCCAGCAGCACCCTGTTACACTGCTCCAAGGGTACCATTTGCCTGTATTTCTGGCAAGAGCCTGCCTTCTTGACTCTCCACAGTGGTATAGCATTTCTCAGGTATCATTTTGCAGGCAAACATTACTTCTAATTGGCCTAGCAGTACTGTCCATGTACCCCCATTTTGGGGCTGACATATTTGTCAGGAGCCCACAAAACGCACTTATCATTTTGTCTTAGGACCAGCGGTAGTTCTGATCTTCAGCTTTGTTCTCTTAGGAACCAAAGCAGAGTGACAGACTAGGTGTCCATGGAAGTGGAGAGGCCAGTTACTCAGTTTATTCCCTCTGGATGGTCTGGTCTTTTTACTCAGAATCTGTGATTCTAAAATCAGTTACCTTGGTGGCCAAGGTTTCACAGAGAGTATTATCTTTAACTATTGTCATCAGAACTTCGGTTTTGAAAATATTGGTGAGAACTACCTGAAAAATGTGTAATCCATTCCTGGAAATATTCTAAATTGTGTGTTGTGAATCAAGCCACAACGTCAGAGTGTGTGTACTTCAGTTATATGGCTTTGCTGTCTTGTAGAACCCCTTTCTCTAACTTGTTCTGCTGTTTACTGTTTGCCTTCAATTTCCTCATTTAGAAAATGGAATTACAGTACCAAACTTCAGAGAATTATTGTAGGAATTACATGATGTGATAGTTGTAAAGCGCTTAGAACAGGACCTTCAACACAGTAAGGACATAATGGGTGGTGATGGTGATGGTGGTGGTAATACTGTTCACCACATCACTCTGTGCGCCCCCTTTATAGGAACCTACAGGAACTGCTTTACCTGTGCCACTCATAGGACAGTGAGAATGGATAACAGTCTTGTGGGGGAAGGAATGGGCCTCGTCATAGGAATCTTATCTGAGGACATTGTTATTTTCAGGCTCTCAGTTCCTCCTTAATTTTCACATGCAGAGTGCGTTTACTTCCTTTACTCTTCAGGGGTGTTATCTTCTAGACCCTCCTTTCTTCCACTCTCCAGTGCTGCATTTCTATTGTATAATCACCACTCTTGTCTGTTTCATTTTTTCTCAGCTAGAAGGTTGGGCAATGTGGGGTCATGAGTTAAGGTTTGAACTCCTCACAGTGTTTTCAAAATCTCTGTCTGGAGTCCACTGTCATTCATTCAGTTCATTCAATATGGAGTTGCTTACGTGGTGATAAGTCCTGTGTTAGAGACTGTGGAGAGGTCCAAGATGTGACCTCCGCCTCCCGAAAAGCTTGGCAAGATTGGATCCCCATAAAGTGCAACCTGGTTGTTTCTCGATTTCTGTTGCCTGGGGAGGACCTGAAGCCCCTAATGCTGGGAGGAAAAGGTTAGCCCCTGTTTTGGAGACTGTCTGGTTTTACTGTAATTCATAACTCAGGGAGCAGAAATTACCTGCAGTTGATCCCCAGCCATTTAATACTGAGCCTCGTTTGTGTGAAGCTGCTGTAGTCACAAATTTGGTTTGTTGCCTCTCTCCTTTGCTACTTTTTATGAAAAAGGTTGAAATTGTTTTGCTTCCCCTTTTAGGGTTTATGAAAAATTGAGAGTGCTCGTTAAAGGAGAAAAAAAAATGTGATGAGACTTCCAGAGAAGGATAGGGACAGCGTTATGTTTAGAGAGAGATTCTTTCTGCTCGAACGCCTCTGTTGAAGCTCTTTTCTAGTTTCCTTAGTCAGTTCTTGAAACCGAGTTTCTGTATTCAGTCTACCCTCCATCTCTTCGCATCTCTGCTGTCTGCTGCCAGCATATCCTCGGTGGGACCTGTGGCCGTAGGTCTCAGGTCCTCCTTCCCTGCCCGAATCTTGACTGCTCTCGACTCAGAGCAACAATGTGGTGACCGTGTTTATTTCTTGCTGTTCCGTGTTTCCCCATTCTATCAGTCCCATACTCCCTCTCCACCTGTTTTCTGCTGGGCTGGATCTTTCCTGGTCTAGGATTTTGGGAAGTTACTGTTGACCAGCATACTACCAATTAAGCCTTTCTAGAAGTAATCAGAATGTAAAAATCAGTGAGTGGTAAGATGCCTTGGTTCGTAATCATTTGTGACTTGCCGTGTGATTCTGAGGGATTAACTTAATGTTTCTTGCTTATTCGTCACTCCCAAAGTTTTACGTTTTTTTTTTTAAAGGTACTTTTCTTGTCTTTTCTAAGATTTTATTTATTTATTTATTTATTTATTTAGAGAGGGAAGGGAGGGAGAAAGAGAGAGAGAGAAACATCAATGTGCGGTTGCTGGGGGTTATGGCCTGCAACCCAGGCATGTACCCTGGCTGGGAATCGAACCTGGGACACTTTGGTTCCCAGCCCGTCCTCAATCCACTGAGCTACGCCAGCCAGGGCTCCAAAGTTTTACGTTTAATTATCATCTGTGTACGGAGAAGAACTCAAGTTCTCAAGTTCACACTCCCAGAAGCCTGGTGTTTGAGAACTATAAAGCAGGAGTCTAGTAACATGGATGAGTTCTGGCCCTCTGTTGTCCCTATTCTGAGTCCCTTTAGGTGGGAGTCTGTGGTGCTGCTGCTTCTGCTGGTGCTAGAACTCTTTTTTTTTAACTGGTAACTCTTAGGTTCTTACTGCTCCACCTAGCGTGTGTGGTATCTAGTGTAGCACCATAGATGTTCTTTGCCCTTGGGATCAGTGGGATTTGGTCCCCGGATACCATATGGTACCAGAAAATACCTTGATTTTGCCCTGACTGGTGTGGCTCGGTGAGTTGGGTATCCTCCTGCAAATTGAAAGGTTGCTGGTTTGATTCCTGGTCTGGGCACATGCCTGGGTTGCAGGCCAGGTGTCCGGTTTGGGGGGTGTGGTAGGCAACCAATTGATGTTTCTCCTGAGCATTGATGTTTCTCTTTCCTCTCTTGCCCTCTCTCTAAAAATAAATAAATAAAGTATTGAGAAAAAATCTTGATTTTGATTCCTGTCAATTTCATTCTTTAATATTCTTGGACATTTCCTGTACTGGCCTAGAACCTTTCCAAGCTACATAGAACTATAGATGTGTCAATTAGAACTCTTGGGGTTTTTTATTTCAAGGAAGGAGGACTTGAAGAATAAAGGAAAAGAGGAATAGTGTTAGGTGCCCTGCTGTTTGAAGCCAGTCAGTAGTGTTATTTCGTGGGACTTTGGGCACATCCCTTCCCCTCTCATGACTTTAGTTTCTTTTCTTGTCAGAAAAGGAAAGTAATACCAATTCTGTTTCTTGGGGTATGGAAAGCATTCTGTGGGTAAATGAGATGTGTGTATGTTCTTTCAGCAGCCTCTTACCTAGGACTGCCTTTGTTGGATGGGGATATAGTGCTGAGTGGCTCTGACCAGTGGGACTAATATGCTAGATCCTAAGGTCTTTTTTTAAACTTTTATTCGTAAAGATTTTATTTATTTTTAAGCAGGGGGGAGGGAGAGAGAGAAAGGAAGAGAAATATCAACATGTGGTTGCCTCTTGCACACCCCTTACTGGGGACCTGGCCCACAGCCCAGGCATGTGCCCTGGCTGGGAATTGAATTGGTGACCCTTTGGTTCGCAGGCTGGTGCTCACTCCACTGAACCACACCAACTAGGGCTAAATTCTAAGGTCTTGACCACTGATTCCCAGCCATGTGGCCAAAGAAGAAATCAGGAACTCCTCAATTCCCCTTCTCCATTGCTAAGGTTCAGATTTATTTCTGAGTGTGACACGGTCTCTCTTTCTTCAGGTAGAATGGAAGAATCTCACTTCAATTCTAACCCGTACTTCTGGCCTTCTATCCCCACGGTCTCAGGACAGGTATGTGGGGTTTGCTTTTCTGCTCCTCTACCATGGTATACTTTTGTCAACTCTGTGTAGTAAGTTCTATTACTGTGAAGACTGATGCAAGACAAACCACATGTTTTTTCACTAGGTCTCCATCACTCAGAGTTATATAGTGTTTCTGTTTAGCTTCTTTCTGGAAGCACAAAGATATTAACTACTCACTCCTTGATATCCGAGGAGGAGGGCAGACAATGCTAAGTGCTTAGGAACAAAATCAGACTCTCCCTGAAGAGGCTCCTCCCCTCCCCTCCCCCTTCCTTTTAATTATTTATTTTTTAAATTACAGTTGACATATATTAGTTTCAGGTATACATCATAGTGATTAGATATTCATAAAACTTAAGAAGTGATCACTACAGTGGGTCTGTAGACCTCTCTGGCATCATGCATATTTATGATACTATTGACTATATTCCTTCTGCTATACTTTATATTCCTGTAACTATTTTTATAATTGGCAGTTGTACTTTTTAGTGCCCTTCACCTGTTTTGCTTATCTCCCACCCCTTCCCATTTGGTGACCATCAGTTTGTTCTCTGCCCCTTCCATTTCTTCCAGATTGAAAACACGATGTTCATCAACAAGATGAAGGATCAGCTGTTGCCAGAGAAGGGCTGTGGGCTGGCTCCACCCCACTACCCCACCTTGCTGACAGTGCCTGCCTCAGTGTCCCTGCCCTCAGGCATCAGTATGGACACAGAGTCCAAGTCAGACCAGCTGACCCCACATAGCCAGGCATCCGTTACCCAGAATATCACGGTGGTCCCTGTGGCGTCTACAGGACTAATGACTGCTGGTGAGCAACTCTGCTCTTCTCCAATCTGAGGTGTTGATCTTCCATGATCAGTACCCCAGGCTGGAGGGCTCCAACAACATGGGGAGTGGGAAATGTGTTTGATTACTCAATCAGATTTTTATTAAGTGCCTACTGTGTGCCTAGCAATGCGCTAGGCATTATGGGGGATACAAAGAAGTAGAAGATGCGGTCCCTGCCTTTGAGGAGGTGACATTCTTTCCTTCTCTGAATCAAGGAGTCTCCTGTTCTCAGAGGTGGAGAAGAGAAGGGAGTCAATCAAGGGGTAAATCTCACTGTTACCAGGGTTGGGGTGGGGACAGGGGTTAGGAGACCATTTTTTTTCCTACAGGGTTTGGGGTGTCCTATATACTCTGGGCTGGGGGGTGGTGGTAAGGGGTTAATTATAGACAATTATTTGGGGAAGTTAAGTAGGATTCAGATCAGGATTGGGCAGCATGACACCATCTCCTTTTTCTTCCAATCCTAGGTCCTGGTTTGGTAATCACATCCCCCTCAGGCTCCCTTGTGACCACAGCCTCATCAGCTCAGACCTTCCCCATTTCGGCTCCCATGATTGTCTCAGCTCTTCCCCCTGGCTCACAAGCCCTGCAGGTGGTCCCTGACCTTTCCAAGAAGGTGTCATCATCCCTAACAGAGGAAGGAGGCGGAGGTGGTGGTGGAGGTGGCAATGTGGCTCCTAAACCCCCCCGGGGCCGAAAGAAGAAGCGGATGTTGGAATCAGGACTGCCTGAGATGAATGACCCTTATGTCCTCTCCCCTGAGGATGATGATGACCATCAGAAAGATGGAAAGACCTATAGGTATGAATGATCCTGGGGCAGGATGGGGTGAGGATTCCTGTCTCGGCTTCCCTACCCTCTCTTTGTCTTGCCCCTAATCAGGCTGTATGCTCTGCCAGCTTTCCACCTCAGATCCATGTGCATGTCAGGTGTTCTGTCACGGGGCAGGAAGGTAGAGCTTCTAGCACTTCACTGGTGCCTCTTCCCCCAGGATGCAGACCCATTTCACCCAGAGTCATCAGCACTGACTTATTTTTGAGTGGCATAATGGAGTTCTTTCTTGTAAAGAGGCTTTAGACTGGGTTTGAGTCTCTGTCTCCAGCACCTTTTTGTTTTCTGCATTTTCCATTCCTATTTTTCCAAGAAACCTTTCTGGTAAGCGCCTCACCAGTGTGCTGTCCACTGGTTCTTGGGCCATATTTGAGCATTGAGCCTGCCTGGCCGACCCTGCATGGTTGGGATAATGGGAGGGGTCTCTATAAAAAGGTGGGAGGAATAGGATACCTCCCTTATCCCCCTTGGAATATATGCTTCTAAAATGACTGTTTGCTCACTTTGTAATTCATGGAAGTCATTTTGATTCTTTATTGTCTTTAAGTTGTCCATTGCCAAAAAGCATTATATTTGCATGTGGTACTGTACAAAATAATTACATAAGTAAACTTCCCTGCCCTTTGAACATTGCAAATCTTTTTCATTCCCTTGAGAACTATCAAGGGCCCTCGTGGGTTTGGGGAATTTGGTCCCATTACACAGAGTGGGATAACTACTGTCACAGCTTTGACACAGACAGGGGCAGATGTGCATGGCTGGGAGATTGGGTCTGTCCTTAGTGTACCGAGATGGGCAATGTTGTTCCCATTTTAGGAGCGAAGGGAACTGCGGCACAGGAAATGGACAGAGCCTTGGGCTCATGGATTCAGTTCCCGGCTCCACCACGAACTTGCTGTGTGACCCTGGGCAAGTCCTTTTCCCCTCTCTGGGCCTCAGTTTCCTCATCTGTAAAATGGGGAGAATTCTGTTTCTGCCTCCCATTTGTTGGGGGTACATATCAGATAAGATTTGAAATGTTGGGAACTTCAAAAGAGATAAAAAATAGCCATCACTTAGCATTTATTGTTTGTGTTGTACACTTCTGTAGAGAGCAGCTACAACTATAGAGGATTGAAATCCCTCTTTGTGAAGGGAAAATGAGGGGAGTGTTGCTAAATTCAGAAAATGTCGAGCACTGCAGAATTCAGTGTTTAGTCCGAAAGCTCATTGCAGCTTTATTATTACAGGTGTATCCCACTCTATACAATAAAAGTGTTCCGGGAAAATGTTTACATCATATCATATTATAAAGGTACCTGGCAAATTTGATTCATTTAAAGGCATTCATTTATATGTCATTTCATAAATGAAAATTCCTCTTCAAAATATTTTGTAGAAATCTGGATTTTTATGTATTTGCTTAAAGTGAGGTCCTGGTGACATGGGGGTACGCCTACACAGACCTTGCTGTGGCGGGAGCAGTGGGAGGCTCTCCGACACCCTGTGGAGCCCTTCACATGGGTCAGGGCCCTCTGGCTCTGCCGAGGTTTTCCTGTTCGTTAGTGTTTTGGACCCATATTAAAGCTATCTCTGGACTTCCCAAACTGTGAATATGGAAAGAAATATGAATATACAATTAGAAGGAAGCTCTGATGGGATTTTCCACAACCTCGATGTTTTTGGAATTTTTGATAGGCCCCACACCTAGGTGACTAAAGAGAACTCTGAAATTTAAGGGGGACTAATTACATTCTAGGTGAATGGAATTTATTCAGAAACTCAGAACTCGGAAGTTCTAATGGAATCTTTTTAATCACAAAGACTCCCTCTTTCAATGCATGTGTGGGTCAACCACATCCATTCCTGTGGCCAATGGTATTTGACTGTATATTGGAGGAATTGGGTTCTGTTGCTCTGGGCAAGTCAACTTATTTCTGACTCTCTGTTCCCCTCTGTAAAATAGGAAGATCAGTTGTGGTCTTCATCTGTCTTGTGGAAATGTTTTGACGGGAAAATCAGAGTATTTGAAATGGTTTTTGAGCATCTTAGGAAAACAATGGGATGATAATTCATTGTGGTTATTGTAAGCAAGGTCATTGCACTGCACGCTTCCAAAGGAGCACTGTTCTCATGTTGGATGTGAATGGTGCCCCCTCAAGTTGGGCACCCAGTGATAAGGGGTGCCGGCTCTTCTGTCGCCCACTGACTGCTCCCTGCCACAACTTTCCTACATCAGATTCCTTTTCAACCACACAACACTTTGCATGAAAGAGCTTACACTCCTTTCTGTGGCTTCATAGGATTTCAGAGTTGGAGAAACTTGAAGGGTCACCTAAGCTGTCTCTTCTCTATAGTTTTAGTCCCCTAAACATTCCTGGAAGATTGCTGTCCAGCCTCTCCTTGAATACTTCTAGTGTGAGGAATCTTAGGCTAGAATCACAGCTTTGTACTGAATAACTGTTTGTCCTTTGGCAAAGTACTTAACCTTTCTGAGCCTTCCTGTTCCTTTCTGTAAAACAGGGATAATACTTGCTAGCTTGTTGTGAGGAGTGGAAACTCTGTGTTTAAGGTTCCCTGGCAATATGAGGCACAACAACAAATGGCAAACTCATTAACATCATTTTTGTACCTAGTACTTCTTGAGACTGCTGGTTTTGTTGCCAGTCCATTATTGATGAATTTAAGTTTTGTAAATTCTTCTCTAGGTAAAAACTTCGATGAAGTTTTCCTCTTTTGTAATTAATTTCATATTAAGGTGTGTGTTTGTATGTTCAGCACTCATACACTAAATGCAATTTTGTTTGTTAAAATGAATGTGTCGTTCCACCTCTGAGAAATTTTAGCAGCCAAGGGAAATTATCTTGTAACTTTAGTGCAGGTCCCCTCCAAGTGACAATGTGTCCAGTTCCTTTTTTTTTTTTTTTTTTTTTTTCAATCCTCAGCAGATGATATACAGGGTCCGGCACAAATAACACCCCTTTTTTATTACAAAATCTTCTGTTGTAAAATCCTAAGCATCTAATTTGGTAACATAATAATATCATCCTCAAGCATACCATATGATATTTTAGGTGAAATGTTCAAATTAAAACTATAAATTTTTACACCCAAATTATTACTCTACCAACCACATTCAAGCAGGTGTTACTTCTGCTGGACCCTGTATTTACTGGTTTTAAAGAGGAAGGGAGTTTGGGGTAGGGGAGAGAAACATCGATGTCAGAGAGAAACCTCAATTGGCCGCCTCCCATACATTCCCCAACAAGGGAAAATCCTGCAACCTAGTTAGTTCCCTGACCAGGAATTGAACCTGTGACCTTTTGGTGTACGGCACGATGCTCCAACCAACTAGCCTACCTGGCCAGGGCCAACATGTCCAGTTTCTAACCTCAGTCTTAGTGACCCATCCACGCTGATGCTGTTAACATTAATGCAGTTTTATTATTTGAGAATACTGGCTTACTTTAGATGGTCCTGGATATTTGCTGGCCTTTCTAGGGGCAGATGTTTATCTGTCTATTTTATACACCAGAAAATTGAGGTCTGGATTGATGCGCAAGCCTATAACTGAACCCTGAGTAGAGCCCAGGTGTCCAGACTTCCCATTGGCTATGTGTCCTTTGGACTCTGCTACCTATAAACAGAACCTCCTCACCTCCTATACAGTGGTTGGGCATCCCAGACAATAGGCAGCAATTGGTAGACTGGTGATTGCATTTCTTCCAGAGTTATCCAGTAACTAGAGAAATAAAAATGGGTTTTAATGATTAGAATTTTAATAGCTGCATTAATAGAGGGACCATACCCCAGCTAACAGTAGTATCTTTTTCTCTGAGGAGCTCAGAGTTCTTTGTAGTCTTGCAGTCAGTTATTCTCTAAAAGTTCTGGGATTAGAAAAAAAGTTGAAATCACCCCTCACACAATTCCAAGCCCCTCTTACAGAGATAAGTAGGGAAACTCCAAGAAGAGGTATTTATCCCAGTTACTGGGCTCCTAGGCTGTCGCCCTTTCTACCAGCCCACACTGTGCACTAGTGATTTGTTTAGGAATGCTAGGGTTCCAGCCCACATATAAATACCTTTTACCTATTCAAGTCTGAATAGGTATGGTTTGTCCTGCTCAGAGGCCTTAGTATTGTTGGGCAGTGTCGGAGTAGGAAGACTACCAACTCAGATGATAAGTGAAAGTGTATTCAGATGCTCCTGATGTCAACCCAGGGTGCTGACATTGGCTCCATGTGCGAGGAAAGAGGAAAGTTTTAGCAAGGAAGCCCAGTGTTTTGCAAGTCTTTTTCTCCTAAATATTCAAGAGACACAACCCACTTTTAACAGATACCTTGGCTTATTTGCAGAAATGGCTCTCACATAATTGCCTAGTGGGTAGGGGTGGCTGGAGGAACATCAGATACAGGGGGGAGGGCAGACATAATGTGATTTGGAAAAGCCCCTCCAAGGACTGTAATTCTGATACTTCCCCACCCCCATCCCTCTAGGAATCCCTGGCAAAAAGGAAGTAGGAGAAAATCTGAGAGAAGGCAAATATCTGTGGAGACAGGCGAGAAGTCCTTCTGGGTAATCTAGTCAGTTTGTCCTCATTGTCATTTCACAAGTTTGAGAATACCTGAGTGATGTGCTTATATGTGGGAAATTGGAGGAAAGAGTTCTTTAAAAGTTTGAAATTAAGTTATAGGCAGAAGGAAAACAGAAGTTAGCTGACAATCCTAGATCAGTGAGGTTCACATTAGCCTAGAGCCTGTAATAAGATTTTCCTGTCTTATCTGGTTGAGTTCTTGTTTTTGTACCCCCTTAGGGAGTGCAGTCATTCAGCAACCCTGTATTGAGTATTTATGTTGTACTGGGCTGTGTTAGAAGCTTTACCTATAAAAATAAATAAAACAGAGCCTCTTCTCTCATGGGCCTTACAATGTAGTTGGAATAGGAAAGATTAGAGAAGTTGACTTCTTTGGAAGTAGAGGGGAGGGTTCAGCAGTGCCTTCTTGGTGGGAAGGATTTTAACCGCTGCCCTCACTTGGCCTAGGTGCCGGATGTGCTCACTGACATTCTACTCAAAGTCGGAGATGCAGATCCACTCCAAGTCACACACCGAGACCAAGCCCCACAAGTGCCCACATTGTTCCAAGACCTTCGCCAACAGCTCCTACCTGGCCCAGCACATCCGTATCCACTCAGGGGCTAAGCCCTACAGTTGTAACTTCTGTGAGAAATCCTTCCGCCAGCTCTCGCACCTCCAGCAGCACACCCGGTAAGGCTGCTCTTGGTTTTCTCCCACTACCTGGCCGTACTCTCCATGTTTCCTTTCCAATTTTGCCCTTTGGGACCCTCAATTCTCTCCCATTACTCTCTCTAAAAATTAAACTCTGTGTCATAGGAATTTGGGGGGGCCTGGAAAATTGTGGTCTTCAATCCCAAAGTCTGGAACGATTTTTGTGGTTTCTTTCTGTGTCTGTGTTTGGAAATCTTCTGCAGAGCAGGCCCTGCTTTTACTATATGCTTCAGTTCAGAGCCAAGGTGTGCATTCAACTTCAGGTCCATGGGGAACAGGCGGTATTGGTCTTTGTTCAAATAACAGTTTGGAAGCAGGGTGTCTGTGGTGAGTGTGTAACCTTAGAGCCAAATGGAGGGTTGATGAAACTGAAATCTTTAAGGTGACCAGGAGCCAGGGGTTCCAGCTCTTCATCATCTCACTGCCATTTTAGCCACCGACTTAAGATCAGCAACAACCTAAATCTTGGTGTCCTCTTCATTAGCCTCTCCAGGCCGGAGTATGTTTGGGAGGAGGGAGGAGGGGGTGTTCTCATCCGTCAAGCAACATCATTTCACCCAGCAGAGAGCTGAGCCCGTGGTGTCGAACTGCTTCCTCCTCCCCCCTTCCCTCCTCTCCTCTCCGGCAGGATCCACTCGAAGATGCACACGGAGACCATCAAGCCCCACAAGTGCCCGCACTGCTCCAAGACCTTCGCCAACACCTCCTACCTGGCTCAGCACCTCCGTATCCACTCGGGGGCCAAGCCCTACAACTGTTCCTACTGCCAGAAGGCCTTCCGCCAGCTCTCCCACCTCCAGCAGCACACACGGTAAGGGAGAGTGGCAGGCTACTGCCCCCGTCCCGCTGGCATGCCCTCCCCACCCCCGCCCCGGACACACACAACAACCCGCATGCGGGGGGCGGGGGAGAAACCTGGCTGGAGGAGAGACCTGGCTGGAGGAGAGACCTGGCTGGAGGAGAACACGACTTTCATCTGGGAAAAAGGACAAGTGACAACATGGAGACACAAGTGGATGCTCAGAGAGAGCCTTTCTGGGGCAGAAGCTGCACTGGGGAGATGGAATGACTGTGTGATGTTCCCAGATGCATGGGAGGAAGAGATTGACCTGGAGCAGAGACAACTCTTCTTTCCCTCACTGGCTTCCCTGAAAACACCTAGGCACCCATCTTGCAAGATTTTCTCCTTGATGCCAAAGCCAGGGCATTTGAAGATGATACCTCTAGCCCTTAGGGCACCACTGATGAAGGGGAGATACAGACTTTAGCTGGGTGCCAGCCTGCCAATACCTACAGCAACAAGTAAGGCTCCGAGGGATGCCAGGAGTAGAATACAAAACCAGACGTGTCCTAAACCTTAAAGAGCCAGCAAACAATGAAAAAGCTCATTCCTCTTAAGGATGCCCACTGTTTGTCCCATGAATCTGGAGTGACTAGGAGGAAGTGACTCTGCCAACTAGAAGAATTGATGTCTTTCAGTGGTATCTCAAGTTGAACTGGAATCCACACTCTTACTAAACACTTGGCTGCTTCTGGATGTGGTGATATTCTTCAAGTGGTCAGACATTGTGCTTTGTGAAGAGGAGGAGTTGGGCTTTCCTCATAAGGAGACATATCCTGTGATGTTTTCAAGATTTTATACCAGAGGTCCAGAAAACCGCCTGGTCTCAAAGATGGTCCTGAAGTTCCTGAAGAGAAGCAGGTGTTCGTACACCCTCAAGTCCTTGGCTCATCTCAGTGGAGGGCCCTGTAGAGTTTGGGAAACAGGTCAAATTGGTACTAAACTAGGCATTTCCTGCTGTTAGGGGGCTGGACTGGGAAAGGTCTGAAGGAGTTTCTGCAAGTATTCATGTCGCTGCTATTTTCCATAGTTAGCATAACTCTGTGCTTTGCTTTGACATGAGAGCTTTCTCTGGGAGTGGTGCTCGAGGCAGCGGGGATAGTTTCTGGCTGGTTAGTGGGGGTCAAGGAAGAAGTTTTATGTATTTCTTCTTTTCCTTACTATTGTGTTTACCTTATGTTTCTGAGCATTCATCAGGGATAATTACTGTAGGAGCTTACTTGTATACCTAGTAATATGACCTGCCTGTCCCTGGGCTGCTGAGCTACCAGTCCCTCCTTCCCCAGCAGGAGGAGCCCATCTTGAACTGAGTGATGCAGGCAGTAAGCAGCAGTCAGGCACTACGGCCTGATGATCCATGTCAGAGGAGCTGAGACGTCCTGGAGATCCATGTCACACTCCCACTCCCGTGGGAGGACAGGAGTGGCCTTGAGGAGGCTCATTTAAGAGCCAGTCCCCAAGCGGCCTTGCTGATAGCCTTTCCCTTTCTTGTTTTCTCATCCCATGCAGAATCCACACCGGTGATAGACCATATAAATGTGCACACCCAGGCTGTGAGAAAGCCTTCACACAGCTCTCTAATCTGCAGGTAAATGTTCCTCTTTCCACATGGGGCCTTGACTCCAAGACTTAGGTCAAAGTGCCATTTAACTAGTAAAGCAGTTCTTAAACTTTTTCAGGACCCCTTCACACTTTTAATAATTATTGGGGAACCCAAAATGCTTTTGTTGATGTGCGTAATGTTTATCTATATAGATATTGTAAACTATTGTTTAAAAAACAACAAACCTATTGTATGTTAACACAAATAACATATTCCCCACCCTGGCCAGTGTGACTTAGTGGATTGAGTGCAGGGCTGTGAACCAAAGGATCACCGGTTTGATTCCCAGTCAGGGCACATGCCTGGGTTGCCAGCCAGGTCCCAGTAGAGGGTGTGTGAGAGGCAACCGCACATTGTTGTTTCTCTCCCTCTCTTTCTCCTTTTTCCCTCTCTCTAAAAATGAATAAATAATTTTTAAAAAATATCCCAAAAACGCATACCCACCAAAAAATTTAGTGAGAATGATGGCATTATTTTACATTTTTTCACACTTTAAATTATGGCTTACCAGAAGATGGCTAGATCTTGTGTCTACTGTGTTCAATCTCAATTGCAATATTATGCATCATTTAATTTCTGTACAGTCATGAGAGAATGAGAGTGAAAAGGCAGTCATTGTCTTACTACTATTTTGGAAATAGTTCTGACCTTGTGGACCGCTTGAAAAGGTCTTGGTATTCCCTGGTGATCCCCGTGTCTCACTTAGTGAACCACTGGACGAGTGAGACAAGCACAGCCACCATTCTTTCAGAATCCTGGTCTGTGCCGCATGAGGTATTCTTCTTCCCTTAGCCCGTGGTTCCTGAAGTTTCATTTGAAGCAATTTTTACTGCCTTTAGATGGAAAGAGAACCTGGGAGACCTAACACCCTGTTTAGGGCTTTCCAATAAGGAGGCAGGAGGGAAAAGTCCAGTACACTCATCCTTATTTTTACCAATTTTATCAGTCCCACAGACGGCAGCACAACAAAGATAAACCATTCAAGTGCCACAACTGTCATCGGGCTTACACGGACGCAGCCTCACTAGAGGTGCACCTGTCTACGCATACAGTGAAGCATGCCAAGGTGTACACCTGCACTATCTGTAGTCGGGCATATACGTCGGTGAGTGCTCGGTGTCTTCTCTTTCTTCTTAGGCCCATAAGACTACAATCTGCATTACCCCATCTTTCTGGATAACGATCTGTCACAGTGAATCTGCTGCCTCCTTCACTTCATCTTAGGTGTCAAGAAGAACAGACTCTAAATAGACCCATAGCTGAGGAATTTAGGGATGTCTGATCCCTTAATCCTGTAGAGATTGCTAAACAATGCTTCCTCATTTTACTTGAACATAAGGCAAAATAAAGCAACCTGAGAATTTGGGTAAAGAAAGATTTCAGTTAGATGTTTTCCATTAAACTCTAGAAAAAGGTGGTAAAGTTGTTCCATTCAAAGATCTTTCAGAAAATGACAGCTTTTCCTGTGCTGTCAAATGCCCATGGTGCTCTAAAGGTCCCCCTTCTCCCTAGCCAGGAGTGAGCCCTGAAAGTGGCACAGAGCAAACCTGCCGATGCCTTCAGGACATTTCTGTAAAAGTATTGTTCTATTTAAAGCAAAGTAAGAGCCCAGGATGCTAGTTACAAGTATCTTCTTTCCTTCTCTTTCCTCCCTCAACTCCTTTTCTCTATCTCCCTCAGGAAACGTACCTTATGAAACATATGCGCAAACACAACCCTCCTGATCTCCAGCAACAAGTACAGGCGGCAGCGGCAGCAGCAGCAGTGGCCCAGGCCCAGGCCCAGGCCCAGGCTCAAGCCCAAGCCCAAGCCCAAGCTCAAGCCCAGGCCCAAGCCCAAGCGCAAGCTTCCCAGGCATCACAGCAGCAGCAGCAGCAGCAGCCACAGCCACCACACTTCCAGTCCCCTGGGGCAGCACCCCAAGGTGGGGGTGGTGGGGACAGCAACCCCAACCCTCCACCCCAGTGTTCCTTTGACCTGACCCCCTATAAGACGGCCGAGCATCATAAGGACATCTGCCTCACTGTCACCACCAGCACCATCCAGGTGGAGCACCTGGCCAGCTCCTAGAGACCTGTGCTGCCACCCACTGGGAAGAGGGGAAGGAAGTTCTGGTCCCTTCTTTCTCCAACTCCTCTTGGTGGGAAAAAGTCCTCTTCTTCCTTGACATGCCTTGGCTCCATCTCCTTGGACCTCAGGCACGGACTTCCTCCACAGGATACCATCCTTATTTTCAACTCCTCTTCAAAAAAGAACATCAGCCCTTCTGATTGGCAGAGGAATACTGAGCTGGTAGTGTAATCCAGCAGCCTCCCCTCCTAAGCATAGCTTTTAAAAATTGGGAGTTGGTGCTCAAGGGAGGGATTTGCTATGACCTCATAGAAACTTTTCCATTGTGGGCACTTATTCCCTCCTTACCCTCATAATCCTCGAAGTTCAGGCTGGTAGAAGACTAGAGGCTGGCCCTCCCAGACACCAGAGAGGTGGGAGTCCTAAATGCAACCAGCCTCCTGTTCTGATCTTACCTGTGAAAGAACAAGAGGTTTCTCATGTTCCCTGACCCCTGGGAGTCTTTTTCTTCCCCTCATGGTCTCACTTCAGTTCTTAACTAATGCTGGAGGAAGGGGATCTGGATTGGGGGGCGTGGGGTGGTCAGACTCCCTTTATTTGTAAAGGGGCATGGGCTGAGATGTGGTCCCCAAGGGGCCGGCAATCCCCAAAATGGTTGAGGGGTGGCTTAGAAGTGTGGGTTATGGTTTTCCTTGGAGCCCCTCCCCTTCTCTGCTAACCAAAATCCTGTACTCTCAGTCTCCCCATCCCAAAACGTAAGGAGGTATGAGAGCTTTGTGTTCTTGATGAAATCCTGTAACAGTGGGGTTTTGCAGAGAAGGGAGGGTTCAGGGCAAACACAAGGACTGGAGTTAGCTCCCTAGGTGCCACGGCCAGTTGCCGGATACGGATTTATATATAAATATATATATATATATATAAATATATATATACCCACTCATCACGGCCATCTTTGTTGTAACCATTTCTGTGTTTATAAATGCATTATATCTCAGAATTTTCATATTGATGTTTTGTTTATTTTTGTCTTCTTTTTTCCCACCCTGTCTTCTGGCCAGTGACATTTTTATTTTCTTTTGTCTTTTTTTTTTTTTTTAAATCATGACAGATTTTAGAGAAAAGAGAAAATGAAAAAAAATCAGGAAATCAGTTGTTATAAAGCAATTTAAAATGAAGAAAAAACTTATGTACAAACCAAGGGGTGTTTTTAGAACCTTGTATAGAAATAAATTCATGTAAAAGGATCAGAGGCAGTGGAGCTGCTGATGTGAGCGTGGGAAAAGCTATTTGAAGAGCTGTTCAAGGCGAGTACTAAGGATTTACACTAGAGTTTGTATATGTGAAGAGTGAATGTTGTGTGATGAGACTCCGTGTTTGTCCCCAGCCATAGATATTTCTGAAGTGGAATCTTGGTTGATAAGGATTTCTACATGCAAATCTTGCCATGGGGACTGCATTGCCTAAATATGTGGAACAAGGTTCCAGTCATGTTAAAACCACTAAGCTTCTTATCAAAGAATTGCAAGCATGGCCTCTTGAAAGGACCTATGCTCTTGCCTGAGCGTCAGTGGGCTCAGTGCTAATTCCAGCTGGCATGTGTGTACATACATGTATCTTCATTATACTGTAGCACCTAAAACAGGTTTCCTGTGGTGGAAACCATAACCAGGATTGAATAACATTGCAGGACAGTTGTGCAGAGGAATAGAAGGAGGTCAGAAAACCTGGACATCAGCCCTGGCTCTACTATCACACAGTGTTGGCTGAGATGCATCTTCAGGTATTAAAGGAAGGGGTTGGGCTAGATCACCTCCAAGATTCCTTTTTGAGAATTAAAAAAAAAACCTTTAAGTACTGAAAAAGTTATGACAAAGCTCCCACATCTGATAACATGTCTGTCCTCTGGGACTGCTGGGCCCAGTGCTCATCAGCCAGGGGAGTGTGGACAGTCAACGAAATAATGCCACTTTGTGAGCATTATCCAAGAATCTCCATCTGTGGCGGCACTAACGGAGCACCACATGACCAAATATGCTGGTGTTTGTTAGCTTCCCGAATGTTTAGTGCATTTTCCCCCTGAGCTCACCATCAATCTAAAAGGTCCTGACAGCCCTACCTTCACAGGTATTAAAACCAGAATCATTTTAAAAATGTATTTAAAAGTTTATTTTTAGAGGGAGGGAGAGAAGCATAGACGGGCTTCTTGTCACTGGGGACCTGGCCCATAACCCAAGCATGTGACCTGACCAGAAATTGAACCTGCCACCTTTTGGCTTGCAGGAGATTGCTCAACCCACTCAGCCACACCAGTCAGGACTACTTTTTAAAATTTTTTTATTTTTATTATTTTTTTAATTAATGGTATGCTCAATTCAGCAACAACCCTGTGAAGTAGGTGCTGTTCTCATTTTATAGGAAATAGGCTGAGAGCTTAAATTACTTACCAAGGGATGTGCACTTCAGAGTGAAGCTTAGGTTCTATTATCTTACTGCTTGCTCAGTAAACTCACATTATATTTCACATATTTGTTCTAAATTATGTGTTTGAAAACCATGTACCATTGATAATTATCAAGAATGTGTGTTAGTAGTGACAGTGCTCTCCCAAACACTGCCTTACACCACGGTTAGGATATGAGCTTTGTGTTGTTTTACCAGTGTGGCGGCAGTCTGTCATGCACTCCGTGGCATCCATCCTGGTGAAAACTGTCGTTTTTATGGTACTGTAGCTGAGGAGGGTGACAGTGGGCATCTAACTGCCAGAGTTGTGGCAACTCCAGTTATGCGCCCATCCTTTCAGAATCCTGGTGCTAGTTCACATCATATATAAACTCTAATAAAAAGGGAGACAAAAACACAAGGGGAAGGACAGAAGTACTATGTCATTTTATGCAAGAATGTATTGAATGTAAAAGGATAATGCTGACAAAAGGTGTGTAGAATTATACTTACCGTGACGATTATAGATTTATTTGTATTAATAAGCAAAGATGACAAGCAATCTACTATTTCCATGTTAAAAAAATAATCCTCGGGAGTTGGTGTTCGTGTGAGTGAACAGGAATGCGGATGGTTTAAATCTCACAACATTCAGTTTGCCTCCCCAACTTCCTTAAGAAATAGCTACCTTAGAGAAAGTCTTAATTCAGCTGGGATCAACTCTAGACATATTTATATTCTGCAAAAGAAAGATTTCCCAGTTGCTGAAAAGGGATATTTATGGAATACAATCCAAGAGTCAAGTTTTGTCGGGGATTTTTACCTCATTACCGCACATCCCCGTTTTGGAGGGAAAAAAAGTTTGATAGAGAATGCAAAATGGCGACCTCCACTGACGTCATGACTGCCGTGGTGGATCGCGTATGGGGGTTCAGTAAGGGCGGAAGTGGACTCAACTCGCTTCAAGCCGCCTCTACGGGCAGTCGTGGACACTTCCGCAAAAGGATAAGGGTCAACATCATCAGCGGATGTGTCCCGGCGAATAATTTACTAAGGGCGGAAGTTCTCATTTTAAGGGCAGAAAAGCCGTAACCCAAGAATAATAGCTTCAGCGTCTGTCGCGTTTCGGCCACTTCCGGGGCGGATCGGAAGTTGCTTTGTTTTGCTTCAAGATGGCTGCGGGGATGTATTTGGAACATTATCTGGACAGTAAGAGCAGGCTGGAGGAGGGGGTCAGGGGTCACAGAATGGTGGTGGTGGGGGGTCGAGGCAGAAGAGATCTATGGCTCCCAAGTCCCGGTGGTTGGAAGATTACAGTTTTGAAAGGGTTCCGGGAAAGATAATATTGGAGGGTATGAAGAAAGAGGGGGCGGGGCAGCAGGATGAAGCCTCGCTTTCAGGGGTAGATGAGGGAGGGGCTGCGCGATGGGGCTCAGGGATGTTACTTGAAGGGCTTGACGGGCATCCCCGGGAAGATATTTGCCGTCCCCATCTTTAGGATCTCCATCTTCACTATATATATATTACATATATATTAAACTATATGTAATTAATATGTAATATAATATTTGTAATTTCCCCCCTCAAAATCATTCCGAATTGGTCATTTTAGTATATCACTGCCATTTGGAGTAGCGACAGAGAGCTCGCAGCTTCTCTATTTACTCTTTCCCAAAAGCGTTTTCTCGTAACGATGGGGGCTTTTAAGTAACCACTGTGAAATCATGACTTGGAATGCTTCTCTCTTTGCAGTAATGATCCAGTTCCCTTCAGATGGAAATCTGGTGTTTTGTTTATGCCACTTTACATAACCCAGCCCTTCACAAAGCCTGTCATCCTATGTGCTTCCATTTGTCTTAGTGTTGGAAGTCATTCATTCATTCACTCATTCATTTATTGAGGGTCTGCTATGCATCAGACATAATGGCAGATAATGAGGTTATAAAAAAAAAATGAACAAGACATAGCCCTTGGCCTCAAGTGCTCAGTCTAGTAGGAAACAGATTCTGCTAATAAATATAAAACAGTGTGACAAGTGAAATATTAAAAATAGCTTAAAAGGACACTTAGTAACACTGGAGATACAGAAGCTCATTATCTGGGGATGTAGGTAAAGCTTTACAGAGGATGTGATGTTTGAATAGAGTTTTGAAGATTGAGTGTTTGCCAGTGTGGAAAGAGGGAATTGCAGGTTGGGAAAGGCATGAGCAAAGTATTATGATGGGTTCGGGGCAATGTCAGGGGAAAGTAAGGTCGGGGTGTTTGATGTATAGGACTCTTGAGGTGGAAGAATGGGAGGGAGTGAGAGTGGAGAAAGAGGCTGGAGCTAGATAGTGCAAGGTCTTCTTTAAATTTTTATTTTATTAGAGATTTCTGACTTTTCTTTTTTAAAAAGAGATTTTATGTATTTATTTTTGAAGAGAGGCAAAGGGAGGGAGAAAGAAAGGGAGAGAGACATCGATCAGTTGTCTCTCACATACCCTCAACTAGGGACCTGGCCCACAACCCAGGAATGTGCCTTGACCAGTGATCAAACTGGTAACCTCTCAATTTGCAGGCTGATGCTCAATCCACTGAGCTACATCAGGCAGGGCAGTGCAAGGCCTTTTAAAGCCAAGCTAAGAAGCTTGCACTTTAGTGAGGAACCAACAGGTTTTTTAAATAGAATGATTTTTATAAAGGAAAATGACTGACGTGTGATAAATTGGAGCATGCTAACCTTTGTAGTAGATGAATTAGTGGTAATAGTCCAGCTCAATAATGAGGATCTTATCTCAGGGAGTGACAAGTTTTGGGGAGTTAAATATGACCAACTGACCAAGTGGTTGAGACAGAAGAAAGGGTCTAAGGTGATTTCTTGATTCCCTGCTTGGGAAGTGAGGTAGACAGTATGTCATCAACAAGATAAGAAATTCAGAGGTAACAGAAATATATTAATTCAACTTAGACTTAAGCATAGAAATGGTAATTGTGCCCTGGCTGATGTGGCTCAGTGGACTGAGGACAGGCCTGTGAATCAAGGGGTCACTGGTTCCGATCCTGGTCAGGGCACATGCCTGGGTTGTGGGTCAGGTCCCCAGTGGGGGGAGCGCAAGAGGGAGCCACACATTGATATTTCTCTCCCTCTCTTTCTCCTTCCCTTCCCCTCTCTCTGAAAATAAATAAAACCTTTAAAAAAAAGAAATGGTAATTGTATCCATGAGAATGAATGAGATCTCATGGAGAAAATGAATGAGAAAATGAGAAGGTTAAAGAGTAATCTCAAGAAAGCATTCATGTTGAAGGGACAGATTATGGAAATGTTAGTGTGGGAACTACCAGTAAGTATATGATGAGATTCATAATCCAAAGGGAAGAAAGTTACTCAAAGGAGAGAAGATGTCTCCAACTGGACAGTAAAACATATTTTAGGATAGGACTGATAAGACCATTTGCTTTGATAAGTCATTTGGTGACAAAGTGATCGGAGTAAACTGGTGGTAGTAGGTCTGAGGTTATAGGTTAAAGCAGTGGAGGCATTTTAAAATTTGAAGTGTAGTCATGCAGAGAAGGTTTTTTTTTAATGGCAGAGATTTAAGTATTCATGCATTTGTTCAAGTATTTATTGAAGACCCTCGTATGCAAATCACAGTTTTGAACACTAGAGAAATAGAAGAGGACAGGCATGCCTAGCTCTTCTGGAAGGCTGGGGAGACATACCAAAAATACTGTTACTAATTACACAATTATTTAATTATAGTTGGATCAGTGCAAAGAAGGGTAGAGATAGAATAACTTGACAGCAAACTCCAGGGCACTTATTGGAGTCTAGAGAAGTCAGGGTTGAGCTGAACTTGGAAGAATAAACTGGAATTGAGTAGGCCAAGAGGTATGGCGGTGGTGGGATGAGGAAGATCAGGTGGTGCCTTCTGGGCACAGAGAGCAGCATGTGGAAAGCCAAGCAGCAGGAAGATTGCTGTTAAGTTCCAGATGCTCAGAGAAGGCCAGTGTAGTCAGAGCAGACAGAGCACAAAGGGAGACTGATATGCGTTAAGGCTGGTGTGAGGTAAGCAAGGGCCAGAAAGTGCAGAACAAGAGGAGAAATAGTGCTATAAGAAGTTACTGGAGGGTGATAAGCAGGGTAGTGAACAGATTTGCATTTTTATTTGCATTTTTTATTTTAAAGTCCACCTGACGATTATGTTTATTGATTTTAGGGAGAGAGAGAGAAAGAAACATCGATGTGAGAGAGAAACATCGAGCAATTGTCTCCGTACGCACCCTAACTGAGGGTCAGACCTGCAACCTAGCTATGTGCCCTGACTGGGGATCACACCCGCGACCTTTTTGGCATATTGGACAATGCTCTAACCAACGGAGCCACCCAACCAGGGCCAGATTTGCATTTTTTTTTTTTAAAGATTTTATTTATTTATTTTTAGAGAGGGAAGGGAGGGAGGGGGAGAGAGAGAGAGAGAGGGAGAGAGAGAGTCATCAATGTGCGGTTGCTGGGGGTTATGGCCTGCAACCCAGGAATGTACCCTGGCTGGGAATCGAACCTGGGACACTTTGGTTCCCAGCCCGCGCTCAATCCACTGAGCTACGCCAGCCGGGATTTTTTTAAAAACATTCTGGCTACTGTATGGAGCGCAGATTGGAAGTTTGTATGTGATGAGTGGTGGAGGATACCAGGAGGATATTTGTAAGTTGAGAGCAAGGGACTTAGAGGCAGAGATTGACTGTAAGGGAAAGGGAAGGGCTGATTTGTAAAGTTTCTGAAGGGGGAAAGGTGGGAAGGCTGTGCAGAGATAAGGAGGTTGGTTGTGAAGAGAAGCAGACACTGGCACTTCTGAGGGAAGAATGATGATTGCTGTTCCACAGGCGTCCAGTGGTTCAAAGGAGGGAAATCTGAGTCTTACTTTGGACCTGCACTTGAAAAGCAGCTATAAGGCCTATGAAGGCCAGTGAGTCTCAGTTACTCCTCTTCTCCCTAGGTATTGAAAACCTCCCCTTTGAACTGCAGAGAAACTTTCAGCTCATGAGGGACCTGGACCAAAGAACAGAGGGTATGTACAGAATAAGCGGTCCCATGTGTATATCGGGTGTATGTGGTCATTTCTTTTTCTGTTCGGTGTTACCATATCATCCGGTCTGATCTGGAGAACTTTGGCTTCTTTCTCTTTTTTACTCTCTTGCATTTCTTGAAAGGAAAGTAGTGATGATCTGCATTTCAGTATCATCTTTCCATAACAAATGGCGTATTGCAACAGTACCTCAAGAATTCAGAGATGCTATGTCCTGTATATCTTCCTCAAGAACAATTCAACAAACCAAAGTCAGCACCAGAGTCATGTCTGTTCTCCATGTTCAATATATTTATAGGAAGGCTAGAATCCTTCTCCTCCACTGGATTGTTAACGTTACAGTCACAAAATTCAACACGGCTTTAGACTGCACCTCACGCTGGTAGACAGGAACTCTGCTGTATGAAAAGTTCTTAGAAAGGAAAAGAAAAAGAAGGAAAAGCAGCAATTTACATCAGGAACTCTACACTGTATTCTTCAGCCTTACAGCAGCACTAGATACCATCTGTGGCCTTCCTTGGAAGTTAAACAAGTGTGGCTGCATTGAGACATTCACTTGGAGCCTGAGGCTGCACTGCAATGGTCAGGTTGGTCCCTTCAAAGTCAGAGGTGTCTGTTGGAGCTATCCCCCAAACCTGCTGAAGGATATGTAGGTCTTACCTTCCATCCTTGTGAAACCATGCTTAAGACTCTAATAAGCTGGTAATAGAATACCTAAAATTGTGATTTAAGTTACTCTGGATAAGTTTACTCTTGAAAAGGAGATCATCTAAAACCCTGGATGTAGGCCCTTGAGAACTGTCTGCTGAATTCTGAGAACCAGCTTGCTTTCTTTGTAATACAGTTCCAACTCTTGAGTTTAAGCACAGAAAGGCCAGTTGGAGATTATCAAACTACCTGCTTTTCCAGCTTCCTTTAAGGGCCTTGAAGAAGTGGAGCATAAGCATAGTATGCGCACAGTCCATCCTGTCACCTGTCACTGCACTGTGTTACAGTCATGCTTCTGTCTCTTTCTGTCAACGTATTTTATGATCCCTACCAAATACTAGGCAGTAGACATCTGTAGTCTGAGTGTCTTGGGACATTGCCAGCCTTCCAATATTAAAGTGTTTGGAGCACTATATAAGATAGCAAACAGAAAAAAGTGCTGGAAGTTACCAGCAAATTGCAGATGATGAGCAAAATAGGGTGGGCAGTAAGTTGAAGACTTGTCTCATTTTAAATGATGAGTTATAGATGCAGAGCCAGCAGCAGTGAATGACCCAGCCTTGTTTACAGCACTCAGAGCTGCTGTGGGATATTTTTGCCACAAGAAACCAGGTGGCTTTTGAGACAAAATTCATCATTCAAGAAGCAGCAGCAAGCCCTGCAAAGAAGTATCTTTAGACAACACAAAATCATACTTTGTATTAGTGCAATGTGCAAAGGATCTATCATTATGTTTCAGTCATTTAAGTTGCAACTCTGATAGCAATGTTTTCAGCGCCTGAAGGAAACTTTAAAACAAATACTATCATATTACTTAAGTACATGGCACAATGAACATGCAGTACGTATTAGTTATCAGAGGTTATCATGGTCAATGGAAAAGGTCCAAGCAACAAGAGGAAGAAACGTGTATCACCTAGCCACTCAGGGGCCATTGTGACCAGGCCTCTCTCTGTTGTAGACCTGAAGGCTGAAATTGACAAGTTGGCCACTGAGTATATGAGTAGCGCCCGCAACCTGAGCTCCGAGGAAAAATTGGCCCTTCTCAAACAGATCCAGGAAGCCTATGGCAAGTGCAAGGAATTTGGTGATGACAAGGTGCAGCTTGCCATGCAGACCTATGAGATGGTATGGCCCTGTTCATGGCTCCCCACCTACCTCCCATCTATTCCTCAGGGTCCTAGACCCCTCCTTCAGCTGTGTTGGGATCTGTTTTGGGTCTGGGAGATCTATAGAATCTTACTTAACCAATCTTCGTTTACTGGCACTAACCTTGCACCTCTTCCTTTTCCTTCCTTTCCACCCAGGTGGACAAACACATTCGGCGGCTGGACACAGACCTGGCCCGTTTTGAGGCTGATTTGAAGGAGAAACAAATTGAGTCAAGTGACTATGACAGCTCTTCCAGCAAAGGCAAAAAGAGTGAGGAGGAGGGTGGGCTGTGAGAAGCGGGTCAAGGAATCGAGGAGAAGAAGCCGGTTCTGCAGCTGTGAGGGAGGGGCACCAGGTTGGAAAGAGGGGGAAGGAGGAGGACTTAACTTGTCTTTCTCCCTGCCTTTTGGCTTTCCCCCTCTTTCCTAGAAGGCCGGACTCAGAAGGAGAAAAAAGCTGCCCGTGCTCGTTCCAAAGGGAAAAACTCAGATGAAGAAGCCCCCAAGGCTGCTCAGAAGAAGTTAAAACTTGTGCGCACGTGAGTGTTTCGGGGAGCACTTAGCCAGGTGACACCCTCTTCTCTCCCATGGCCCCACGCCCACTCTGCACTGCCCCTTGCCACTTTCTCTGTCTTCTGTGCCATATTTCCTCTCCTTACCATTTTGGTACCTGCTGGACAGAGAAGTGAAGCCCCAAATCATTTGCCTCACCAAGATCTTCAGCCACCTCCAAGAGTCTCAAGTTTTAGCTTCCTTTCCTGCAGATGACACTTTCTCTTCCTCTTGGTATGCAGAAGTCCTGAGTATGGGATGCCCTCAGTGACCTTTGGCAGTGTCCACCCCTCTGATGTGTTGGATATGCCTGTGGATCCCAACGAACCCACCTATTGCCTTTGTCACCAGGTCTCCTATGGAGAAATGATTGGCTGTGACAACCCTGACGTGAGAACCATTTTAACTGAGGATGGCCGGTCCTGGGGACATGAAGTAGAAATGAGATGCAGGCAGGGGGGAATGGTTGAATAGTGGGACTTCAAATTAGGAGGAAGGTGACTGGAGTTGTTTGGCCTTGGGCCTTGAAGAATTCTCCAAAGAGATGGGATAAAAGAATACTCCTAAGGAACCTTGGGTGGGGGTGGGGGTGATTCTTTTCTCTCCCCTGCTCCACCCTGGCCTGACTTCTGCTTCCTCCCTCTTTCCTAGTGCTCCATCGAGTGGTTCCACTTTGCCTGTGTGGGGCTGACAACCAAGCCTCGGGGGAAATGGTGAGAGAGAGCTGCGGTAGGAGCTGGCCTGCCCCTACTACTCTGAATGGCAAAAGGCATTCTCCCTTTCACTCACTTTCTCTCTTCTCTGCTCAATCGCGTTGTTTCTTTTTAGGTTTTGCCCACGCTGCTCCCAAGAACGGAAGAAGAAATAGATAAGGGCCTCGGATTCTAACAGTTTCTTCCACATCTCCTGACCTGGGCTAGTGCGGAGAGGAAAGCCGGTGCTGGGGCCAGGGGTTCCAGGGAGAAGTGAATGGTGCAGTGTTGTCATCCCTTCTCCTGCCTTGTCTCCACTCCTGGTGCTGAGGCCGCACCCAAATCCCGTAGGGAGGGGTGCCGCAGCCACTAAGGGTAGTGCTCTCATTCGGCCCACCCCCTTCAGAAGGAAGTGGTCTTACCCACTGTCCTTTTGCCTCCATGCTGAGGTTGGTGCTGTATTTCCAAGGGAGGGTCCTCTTCATTCCCCTTGCTTTGTATTTAAGGACTGGGGCAGTAGCATGGGGGCGCTCCCCCAACCCTCCTAATTCCCTCCACCCTGTGGTGGGGCTATGGTGTAATAAACTTTCATTGTTCTATTCCTGCTTTTTCCATGGAGGGGGCTCCCCTTCCTCTGTGCCAAGAGGATTCGTCCTGGCCTTGTGAATGGGAGAGGTCAAGGTGGAACGCAGATAAGCCACGTGTAAAAGAACTTGGGTAGGTGAATAAAAGCTATACCTATTGGCCTGCTGTGTTTTTATAGAGACACCATTTTAGTACATGTGCTCAGTATTTTTTCCCATCCTTTGGGTTAAATAAGAGGTGGGAGGATGACATGTCAAAAGTAAGATAAGACATGGAACCAGAGGTGCACCAGAATGCCCAACTTCTCAATGTGGGAAGGACAAAGCTGGCTGGTGGGGTTGGTGTGCCTCAGACCAAGGGTTTCCAAAACTTTTTAAAGTGTACATCTTTTCTCCATAAAACATCTTCCACTTAATTTCCAATAAATATGTATTTGTGTTTTATACATGTACTATTATAGTAAATATTAGCTAGATTTCTTACTTTAAACACAAATCAGAAAAACACTTTTCCCCTACACCTGTGGATTGTCTTGCTCATCTCCCACTGGGAAACCACTTCCCTAGATTGAGCCACGTTTACACCTGAACTCCCCTGCTCTTGTTTCCCCTTTTGGCTCATTTCTTACCTGAAGAATTCCTCTCCGGTTCCTACCTGGGTAGGCCCTGACTTTGTGTTGTATATTCCATGTCTGTGCCCCGCCCCAGAATCCTGCCAATACTCACATCTGGGCCTCACCACCTACTGGGCAGTTCGTTTCTCAAAGCCAGTTTCCTCATCTGCAGAATAGGGATAATAATAATATCCAGTATGGGATTCCCTTGGGAAAGAAATAAGGTGATACACATAGAAAAGAACACATAACCTACTCCATCGAAAGTAATCAAAAACTTCCAACAAAACTCGACCGGGTGGCTTCACAGATGAATTTTACCAAACATTCAAAGAACTAACACCTGTAATTCTCAAACTATTCCAGAAATTCAAGAGGAGGCAGGACTCCCCAGCTTGTTTTATGAGGCCAGCATTATCCTAATTTCTAAACCAGATAAAGACACTACAAAGTAAGAAAATCAGGCCAATATCCCTGATGAACATAGATGCAAAGATTCTCAACAAAATATTAGCAAACCGGATCCAGCGATACATTAATACACCATGATCAAGTGGGGTTTGTTTTGGGGACTCTAAGTTGGTACAATATCTGCAAATTAGTTAACATGATACATCACATAAAATGAAGGATAATGATCACATGATCATATTAAAAGATGCAGAAAAAGCATTTGATACTGCAGCACCTATTTATGATTAAAACTCAGAACATGATAAACCCATAGCCAACATAATACTCAATGGGCAAAAGCTAAATGAGCTTCACTTAAGATCAGGAACAAGATGGGGATGTCTGCTTTCACCACCCTTATCCAACACAGTACTGGCAGTCCTAGCCACAGCAATCACACAAGAAATAAAAGGCATCCAAATTGGAAAGTGAGTAAAAGTACTTGCAGATGACATGAGCCTATATATAGAGAACCCAAAAGATCCCACCCAAACTACTAGAACTGATAAATGAATTCAGTAAAGTAGCAGGATACAACATAAATATCCAGAAATGGGTTGCATTTTTATACACGAATAATGAACTATTAGGGAAACTAAGAAAACAATCCCATTTACAGTTGCACCCCCCAAAAATACACATATATATATTATATATATCTGGGAGTAAATTTAACCAAAGATGTACAAGACCTATATTTGAAAATTATAAGACACTGAAGAAAGAAACTGAAGAAGATACAAATGGAAGCATATACTGGGTTCATGGGTAGGAGGAATTAACATTAAAATGACCATACTACTGAAAGTAATCTATAAATTCAATGCAATTTCTATCAAGATACCAGTGACATTTCATAGAACTAGAATAAATATTCCAGCCCTGGCTGGCATGGCTGAGTGGATTGAACGCGGGACTGCAAACCAAAGGGTCACTGGTTCAATTCCCAGTCAGGGTACATGCCTGGGTTTTGGTCCAGGTCCCCAGTAGAGGGTGCATGAGAGGCAATGTCACATTGGTGTTTCTTTCCCTCTCTTTCTCCCTCCCTTTTTCTAAAAATAAATAAGTAAAATCTTTTTTAAAAATATTCCAAAAATTTATATGGAGCTAAAAAAAGACCCTGAATAGCAACAGATATCAAACTATACTACAAGGCTATAACAATCATAGTACTGGCATAAAAACAGACATGTAGATCAATAGGAAATGGAGAACCCAGAAATAAACTCATGCTTTTATGGTCAATTAACATTTGACAAAGGAGGCAAGAACATACAATGGGGTAAAGACAGTGTATTCAGTAAATGGTGTTGGGAAAATTGAACAGATACATGCAAAAAAAAAAAAAAGAAAGAAACTAGACTGACCACCTTCTTATACCATGCAGAAGAATAAACTCAAAATGGATTAAAGACTTAAATGTAAAACTCAAAACCATACAAATCCTAGAAGAAAAGATAGCCAGTAAAATCTCAGACATTTCATGTAGCAATATTTTTTTCTGATATACTTCCTCAGGCAAGCAAAACAAAAGAAAAAAATAAACAAATGGGACTACATCAAACTAAAAACTTTTTGTACAGAAAAGGAAACCATCAACAAAATGAAAAGACAACTCACTGAACGGGAGAACATATTTGTCAATGATACATTTGATAAGGGGTTAATATCCAAAATGTATAAAGGACTTATACAACTCAACACCCCAAAAGACCCCAATCCAATTTAAAAGTGGGCAAAGGACCTGAATAGACATTTCTCCGAAAAGGACATACAGATGGCCAATAAACATGAAAAGATACTTGATGTCACTAATCATCAGAGAAATGAAAATTAATACCAGATGAGATATCACCTCATACCTGTCAGAATGGCTGTCCTCAATAAATTAACAAACGACAAGTGTTTATGGAGAAAAAGGAACCCCCCCACACTGTTGGTGGGAATGCAGATTGCTGCAACCACTGTGGAAAGCAGTATGGAGTTTCCTCAAAAATTTAAAAATGAGATTGCCTTATGACCCAGTGATTCCACTTCTTGGAATATATCTGGAAAAACCCAAAACACTAATTTGACAGAATATATGCATTCCTATGTTCATTGCAGCATTATCTGCAATAGCCAACATTTGGAAGCAACCCAAGTGTCCATCAGTAGATGAGTGGATAGAAAAGCTTTGGTACATTTAAATAATGGAATACTACTGGGCAAAAAAAAAAAAAAAAAAAAGAAGGAAATATTACCTTCTGAAACAGCATGGATGGGCCTGGAGAGTGTTATGCTAAGTGAAATAAGCCTGTCGGAGAAAGACAAATACGATATGATTTCACTTATATGTGGAATCGAACGAACAAAACAAACAAAATAGAGACAGACTCATAGAACAGAGGACACACTGACAGCTATCAGAAGGGATGAGGAGGGTGAAAACCATGAAGGGATTAAGAAAAAACTCATAGACAACAGTATGTGATCCCAAGAGGGAAAGTTGGGTGGGGGCCTAGAAGAGGAAAAAGGGTGGATAAACGGGGGTGGAAAGGTGAACCCACAGTACAATATACAGATGATATATAATTGTACACATGAAGCCCATGTAATTTTATTAACCAGTGTCAACCCAATAAATTCAATAAAATTTTTAAAAAAGATATTTGAGCCCTGGCTGGCATAGCTCAGTGGATTGAGCATGGGCTGTGAACCAAAGTGTCGCAGGTTCGATTCCCAGTCAGGGCACATGCCTGGGTTGCAGGCCATGAACCCCAGCAACCACACATTGATGTTTCTCTCTCTCTCTCTCTCTCTCTCTCTTTCTCCCTCCCTTCCCTCTCTAAAAATAAATAAATAAAATCTTTTAAAAAAGATTTTTGAGGAAATATATAAAACCTCGTTTCCCCCAAGACCAAGATAAGCCCACTCTAACACATGAGAACTCAGCAACCTGTCCGGCTTCATTCGTTCATCCTGCTGCCGTTCACTGAAGGCCAGCCACGTGTCAGCACAGTAAGATCCGCCATCCCCGCCACCCCCAATCCCACGGCCCGGGAAGGAAAGACAGACGTGTAAACAAACAATTGCAATAATACGTTGGTAGTACTGCAATAAAAGTGAAAATAAAATCTATAGGAATTTAAGGAGAACGTGATCCCTTATTAGTTGTTCCTGGAGACGTTTATGTTCATTCCTTTGGACACAGGGGTCTCTTTTATTCACGGATATTTTAGGTATCTCTGATACCTGAAAGAATATGCCGAGCATCCCTTACTAGTAGATATTTGGTAAATACTTGGTTTTTGTGCTGGAAAAGAAAAAAAGAAAGAAAGAAAAGAACAGCGTCAATGACACCACCGTCAAGCTGGACTGGGCCACGCGAGGGCCCACGCGGCAGCTGCTGCGCCCCGCCCCGGCCCTCTGTGACGTGGGCCGCCCCTTCTGGTCCTCGGAGGTCGGCCGCACCCGCCGGCTCTCTCTGGCTCGGCCGGTTGGAAGCCGCTTTGGTCCGGGCAACGCGGGCGGACCGTCTGGGGCCATGAGGAAGCTGGCTGCTGGCTTCCTTCTCTCACTCCTGAAAGGTGAGAGATGCCCACCTGCTGGGTCTCCCCGCCGCCCCCACCCCACCCCACCCCACCCCACCCCGGCCGGCCCTCTGCCTACCGTTTCGGAAACGTTTCTCGGGGAGGCCGCGTGGGGCCGGATCCCCGGCTTCGGACTTGAACTCCTCCCGGGCCTCCTCCAGGCCCGCCTGTGTCTCTGTCCCTGGCGTCCCCACCGGCCAGACACCCGCGTGCCTGGTCCACACGAGGCCCCGCTGGCCAGTCTGGGTCCGTCCGGGGCCGGGAGCCGGTTTTGGAGCTCGGGCCCTCCGTCTGTCTGTTCCCCGCCCCGCAGTGCTGCTCCTGCCTTCGTCAGCTGCCCCGGCCCAGGACTCAGTTTTGGCCTCCACTCCCGGCAGCCCTCTCTCCGCCACCGAATATGAGCACTTCTTCGCACTACTGACCCCTACCTGGAAGGCAGAGACCACCTGCCGTCTCCGGGCAACCCACGGCTGCCGGAACCCCACCCTCGTCCAGCTGGACCAGTATGAGAATCACGGCTTGGTGCCGGATGGTGAGGGCCCACCTAGCAGGGCAGCTGTGTACTCACTGGAGACGGGGAGGGTACGGCTGGCCTCTTAGGCTGCACCCGTACTTCCCACTCTCCAGACCCCATGCGCCCAGGGCACCGCCGGGCGGGAGCTCCCTCTGTGTGTTCACCTTCTCCACCTCTGCCCCTTCGCAGGTGCTGTTTGCTCCGACCTCCCCTATGCCTCCTGGTTTGAGTCCTTCTGCCAGTTTACTCAGTACCGTTGCTCCAACCACATCTACTACGCAAAGGTGAGGCCCAGGAAAAGGTGAATCTGGTGTCCAGGACAAAGGCAGTGGCAGTGGCAGTAAGTGGCCAAGGAAGGACTCCAGGATGACCATCCTTAGGTGTTCCCTCCCTGCCACTTTGCCAATCACTTATGCAGGTCATGTATGCATACAGCCTCGCCTTGGGCATTTGGACTATCAGAACACTTCCATTCCTGCAAGAAGAAGAGGGAAGAGGCCAAGAGATAAGCCCTTCCCTGTTTTCTAATTGTCAGTGCTTTCATTCAAATCAAACGCTAAAGACTGAAGGCAAGGTTGTGGCCAAGACCCGGAGTTTTATCTTGCAGTTGAATCCCTTCTCAGGACTAGAGGGTTCTGCCAGGGACCCTGTCCCTTTATCCTGCCCAGGAACTGTGAGAGAGGTGGCATGCTGGAAAAGCACAAGCTGAAGTAGAAGTCCACCCTTCAGGAAAGGTATTCCCTCATTTCTTCTCTTCTTGCAGAGGGTCCGATGCTCCCAGCCAGTCTCAATTCTCTCACCTAACGCTGTCAAGGAGATAGACACTTCCACTGAAGCCCAGCCCAACACAATGACCTCCCCTGTGTCATCCCACATCACAGGTGAGACCCCCCCCCCAGCACCTGGGAGACGACCAGCAACTCCTTTCATAAATCCTAGAGCCCAGGGTTTAAGGAGTCAGTGGTAGAGAAATGGGAAGAATGTTGAACAAAGGTGGGAGGTGTGGACACGCAGTTCCTTTTAGGTAAGGGGCGGGGGCTGTTTTTTAGGAATGCAAGTTAGAACTTTCCTGTCCCAGAATATCTTCTGGCATGACTTAGAAGTCTGCCCTGAATCCATTTTTTTTATAGCTCTCCAAACATTCCTGTGTTTGGAAGTCCTCTGGGACTTCTGTAAGATAACATTTTCAGTCTAGAAAGGATTAGATGCTAGCTATTCAGAGTCCATGCTGTTTCCTAAGTGAGAGGAACAACAGGTGGTATTTGAGGTGGTGGTTAAGGAAGAGGAGCGCTTGAAAGGGAGGTGGAAAGGCGACATGCCACCAAGACCACAATCGCCATGGTACTAATATTTTGATATTTGTATTCCTCTCTGTGTCTTCTATACTCGAATGTGTGAATAATTATGATTTAGGCTGTTTTCTTCCTCCTCGGTGCTTATGTGTGTGTCCCTCTGTGTACAAAGACACTCATAGTTCAGAAAGTTAACTGCCCCTTTTTGTCTCTTTCTCGGTGCCTCCCAAACCGTGCTGCAGCCACAGAGCGGCAGGCATTCCAGCCCTGGCCGGAGCTGCTCAACAACAATGTGGAGGAGCTGCTGCAAGCCTCCATGTCCCTGGGAGGCCCAGAGCAAGGGTCAGAACACAAGCAGGATCAAGGGCAGGAGCATAAACCAGAGCAAAAACAAGGACATAAACAGGAGGAAGGGCAGGAGCAAGAGGAAAAAGAAGAGGAGGAGGAAGAGGAGGAGGAGGAGGAGGAGGAAGAAGAAGAAGAAGAAGAAGAAGAGGAAAAGGAAGTGGAAGAGGAAGAGGAAGAGGAGAAGCAGAAGGAAGGACAGGGAGCCGATGAGGGACTGCAGGCCATGCCTGGACTGCAGACAGACTCAGAGCCCAAGCTCCAGGTCGATTCTTTATTTTCCAACCCTTTCTCCTTCACTGCCCGGGTGCGGGAAGCTAAGTCTAAGCCTATGATGATGGAGAACATCCAGGAGCTCATTGGATCTCCCTCGGAAGTGGAAGAAATGAGTGATATGTATGATGAAGACTCTGTTTGGAGAAGCCAAAGCACTGGCAGGTACAGGAAGTTCTGACTCCCCTACTGGCCCTGCCCTTCCTGTTGTCTTCTTTGGGAATGAGAAGCCCACTTCCCAACTTTGGCCTGCAGACCCACTCAGACCTGCGTGGGCTTCAGGGACACCTAGCAACTGCCTGCCTCACCTGTTCAGTGGCCATCAAGGGTTTAAGTCCTGCCCATTTCCTACATGACGTACTGGAATGAGCCCTGTACCTGGAGCTACCAGCCTTGGGTTCTGGTCTTATCTCTGGTTTTAATGAGCATTGCAACTTTGAGGAAATTACTTCCCCTTTTCTGGACCTCTGTTCCTCATTTTTGAAAGGAAACAGTTAGTCCAGAGGTCTCTAAGGCCCCATCCAGTATGCTGAATGTGTCTGAGAGGAGGGGAAGAGAATGGATGAGGCTTTCTGCCCCAGCCCTCTGGCCCATCCCCACCAATCAGGGGTGTCTCCTTGCAGCCTCTTGCAGCTGCCCCATGTGGAAGCCTTACTGGTGATGTGCTATTCCATTGTGGAGAACATCTGCATCATGACCCCCACAGCCAAGGCCTGGCGGTACTTGGAGGATGAAACCCTTGGCTTCGGGAGCAAGGTAGGCCCACATGCTCTTTAATGGATACGTGCTCACTGAGCACCCCCTGGGCCTGGTGCTCTACTATTAGGCCTTGGGGGTGGGGCATGGGCAGGGATACAGAAAGCATGAGGCATTGGTGGACAGGCTCTTTCACCAGTGGGAATCCCTTCTTTAGAAGGACATCTCCATGCCCTGGCTGGTGCAGCTCAGTGGATTGAGTGCTGGCCCGCAAACTGAAAGGTTGCAGGTTTGATTCCCAATCAGGACACATGCCTGGGTTGCAGGCCATATCCCCAATTGGGGGCATGCGAGAGGCAACCAATCGATGTTTCTCTCCCATTGATGTTTGTCTCCCTCTCTTCCCCTCTCTCTAAAAATAAATAAATAAAATTGTAAAAAGAAAAAAAGGACATCCCCAGCTCATCTTAAAGGAGGAAAGCTCAAGACTAGTCTGGAATCCATTCCAATCCTGAATTCATTCCTCAGCTCTCTGAGTTGTTAGGCTTGATGCATCTCCTGATCCAGTTCATACCATCTTCAATGCTTGGACCTGAGATGCAGCCCTCCTGTTCCAGGGATTTGTAGAGATATTCCAGTTTCAATGTGTCCTCAGCATCCAGAAAATCCTATTCCAAGAAAAATATCCTTTAGGTTTTCAAATAATACAAGTTAGCAAGAGTTGGTATGCCATCCATTCACCCATTTGTTCAACAAATATTGATTGGGCACCAACTCTGAACCTGGTATTTGAGATATTAGCAATGAGTACGATAGATCGAATCATCTTGGAGCTCCTGAAAGCTCGGTGGGAGAAATGGACAAGGAAACTGGCAGAACCGTGTGACAGGGTAAACGCTGTGATGATAAATACAAAGTGCAGAGAGAGCAGAAAGGGACGACTGTCTATGTTCCAGAGGATCAGAGAATACTTCTTAGAGGGACTTAGAGAACCTCTTAGGAGAGAAGAGAAGTTAACCAAGCAAAAGAAGGGATTTGGTAGGAGTTTCCTGCTAGAAGGAATAGTATGTGCAAAGGCTGTGAGGCAAGGAAGAGATTTCATGAGGGACCAAGAATGAGTATATTGCTCCTGCCCTTAAAGGGATTCAGTGGCATTACCAAAGGAGTATGGTGGGTGTCGAAGAGAGGTTTCTTAAGAGCAGGAAGTTTAGGAGTCATGGGGAGCCCGCCAGAGTTTAGGGTTTGGTTAAGGGAACAGTAAGGAGTTCATTTTTGCCTGGAGCAAAGTAGGAGAGAGAGTCAAAGAGATAGTAAGGGTTATAATGTGAAACATTGCAAATGGCAGCCTGATGCATTTGTATTTAATTTGGTAGGAAAAGGAATTTAGCAACCACTTTTGAACAGGAACACAGCAATGCCTCCCTTAGGAGCTGTTGTGTGAGCAGACAAGGTGATGTGGGAGATTTTGTGCACTGCGGTGCGGGGTGCTCATGGGTGAAGCAGGAGGAGGGTGGGAGTGACTGCAGATCCTCCTGAGAAGGCTGAGGGAGCGCAGACAGGGCGGAGAGTCCAGCTAGGAGGATGTCTTCCAGGAACTTGGAGGTTTTGAACCTAGGTGCTTGAGTAGAGTATAGGGTTTGAAGTTGGAAGAACTGAATCTACACCCCAGCTGCACCATCTATTAAGACATTTGGTTTTGAGGAACTTAGCCTCATTGAGCTGGTTCTCTGCCAACCAAATGGAGATATTATTAGTACCTATGCTAGTGTAGGGCTCCTGTGAGGACTAAATGAGATGTAGTATTTATAGCCATGGTTCCTAACCTTGTATCAACCCTTTGTAAATGTTAGCATTATCATCGGCGTGGTGGTGGGAGAGAGGTGGGGGGAAAGAGAGAAAGAGAGAGAAAGGAAATTAGGACCTATTCAAAGGTCTATTCAAAAGTCTAAGTTAAAGGTGGCTGTAGGTCACTGGGTCCCATGGTGGATATCTCTCAGGCACTCAGCAACTGAGGATTTGAAGTTTGGGAAAGAGATCAGAATTGATTATAAAGACCCGGTGTCACCTGCAGAGAGATGATGATGACCCGGGAGTAGATACATTGTCCAGGAAGAGGGTGAAGAAAGAGAAAGCTGAGATGAGGTCGTTGTGGAACCTTGGGGAAGGGGCAGGGAGAAAAGACAGAGAAGCCTTTGGAAGATCCTGAATGCAAAGACAGCTCTGGAGGGCTGAGGAGTGGGACGGTCTCAGCCTCAGCCCCTTAACTGCACTCCTGTCCTAGGTCTGCGACAGCCTTGGACGGTACCATGTACCTACGTGTCCCCTCTGTGACTTCTGCTCCCTGAAGCTGGAGCAGTGCCAGTCAGAGGGTAACCTGCAGCGGCAGCAGTGTGACAACTCCCACAGAACACCCTTCGTGAGCCCCTTCCTCTCATCACAGAGCATGTCCATTGGCATCCAGGTACCTAGCTGGCTGGGCAGCCTGCAGTGGGGGAGGCCTCGGGCTCTAGGCAGATCTGGGTGTCTGGAAGGGAGGCCTACAGGGGAAGCAGAGGTGCGCACTTCTCCCCTGTCTACTGTGCCACAGATGGGGACTATAAAAGCAGGACGCTATTATGGGCTGGATTTTTACGGTGGGCTCCGCATGGACTTCTGGTGTGCCCGGCTGGCCACAAAGGGCTGTGATGATCATCGAGTCACTGGCTGGCTCCAGACTGAGTTCCTCAGCTTCCAGGATGGGGATTTCCCCACCAAGGTCAGAGCCTTTCCCCAAAGCTCAGCCCCACCTCACTTACCCCAGTTTCTTCCAGTTACTTACTCCAGGCAACCCTGGGATGTGGAAGGGGGCTTGGGCTCTAGCTTCTGAGAACCAGTCCTCACTGAACCTGCTGCCTGTCTCCAATAGACCAGACACACACACACAGTAGAACAGGACTGTGTTATCATAGAAGTCAGAATTGGGAGGGATAGGGGAGCACAGGACTGGGTTGCAAGAGACAGAGGTTCTGGTCCCAGCTTGGCCAGTTATTGCCAAGGGGCTTTGGCCAGGTCACTTCTCAGAGGAGGCCAGGTGCGCTCAGGGTGGTATGGCTGTAGACTGGTCAAGTCACTTCTCATTGTAGGCCAAAGTTATACTCATCCCTACAACAAATGACTCAGTGATTCCTGCGAGGCCGCCCCTCGCCCCCGCATCCAGTACTACCCTACCTCAGTCTGACATTTTCCTTCCCTAACTCTTCCAGTGCTTTCCCTGCTCAGTGGCACCATTGTCACCCCGCTCCCCAAAGTCACCTCCTCTGTGGAACCACCTGTTGTACCTGAGCGCCAGTCCCCTCCTGTCTGTGGTTTAACAGGGAAAATCAAGACACGGAAAAGTAGGGGAGCTAAGAAAGGGCTGGTCACTGAGTGGAGGGGCCCCTGCCCAGATCTTATCTCTGGGTCCCTAGATCTGGAAGGGGTCTCAGAAATCACCTCTGCTGCTCCCCTGAATTTATAGACGGGAGGCAAGTTCCACCGAGGGAAGTGATTCACCCAAGGTCACACATTAGAGATTGTTCTACCCTCCCTCTCACTTACCTATCACTAGAAGGCTCCCTGAGGTAGAACAGGGCGTGAAGGCCCAGTTCTGCACCCTTAGTGCCCCCCTGCCCCTTTCCCCATTTCTCAGCCACTTCTCCAGCAAGCTGAATAGCAGCACAGCCATTTCCTACTCTCTGGCTCCTTGCTTCTTCCTGACTGAGGGTGGGATGGGAAAGGCAGAGGGGACAAAGGCTTTTTCCTTGGTGGGGGGGTACCCAGCTGTAAGAGGTCTGGTTCTCAAGGGCCACACCCCTGCCCCTGGTTCTGCCACCTTGGTCACTAATATCTCCCTGCCTGCCCATCCCTGGCTCCTGGTTTAGATTTGTGACACAGACTATGTGCAATACCCGAACTACTGTGCCTTCAAAAGCCAACAGTGTCTGATGAGAAACCGGGAAAAGAAGGTGAGCCCCTCCCCGCGCCCCTCCTCTTCCCATCAGCCCCTCAATCAGTCACCTTGGTTGGGTGTCTTTTCTGGGCCACACAACCTCCCCTGCTTCAAACAGCAGGGATGTGGAGAGCAGTTTCCTGTTTGCCTCTCAGGGCAGAGGCCTCCATCCGAGCCCTCCCTCTCCCCGCTTTGGAGTAAGCAAGCCCCCCACCCCCCCCACCCGACCAAAGGGGGCTGCGGGCAGGGATGCTGCAGATGAGAGGTGAGGGCCCCAGGGCACCACAGGAAGAACCCCAGCTGGGTTGGGAACTAGAGGTTGAGGCTGCGGTGTTGCCTCCCTGCTCTTACTCACCGAGAAGTCTGGGATAAGTCACTTCCTCCCCCAGGCTCAGCCCCTTGACTTCCGAAAGGAGGGGGCTGGGCTACTTGGTGTCTCTTGCAGCTTGAAAAACCCACATGTTTCCTTCTTCCCTCTACTGCCCTGTGCCCATGCCCTCCAGTTTCTGGTTCTCACGGGACTTCTGACACCTCCCTCCCTACCGCCACACCTCTGGCTCCTTGCTCTGTAACTCGGACTGTGTGCCCCATCCCGGTGTAGGTGTCCCGCATGAGATGTCTGCAGAACGAGAGTTACAGCCTCTTGTCCCCAGCCAAAAGCGAGGAGCTGGTGCTTCGATGGAGCCAGGAGTTTAGCACCTTGACTCTCGGCCACGCCGGATGAGCTGGAGTTCGTCCTGTCTCCCCCCCACCTGACCCTTCCACATTTTCCATTACTTTTATACCCCATTTGTCATCAGTTTGCCTCCAGGCTGCCCCTTTTGGGTCTCTTAACTGGTCCCCACTCACGGTTTCCTTGGGTTGGGTCAGCAGTCCCACAGAGGTCTGCGATGGAAACTCCACCCGCTGTAAAGGATGTCTTTGTATAAAGTGTTTATTTTCAACCCGTGTGGCCCATTTTTGTTATGATCCCATCCTCAGCACTGCCACAGTGCCCCATGGGAATCAACCCTCCACCCCTCCCTCACCCCAGGGCTTATGGATCCTTCTGCAGGTGAGATGATTTCATGGGAATGAAATTATCAGGCAAGCAGCCATCTGCTGGGAGAAGAAACCCTAAGAGTTCAGGGATCAGGGAGTTGGATTGAAGAAGGCCTCAGCTGGGGCTGGGGGTCCTGTAGGCCAGGAGGGTGTATGTGTCTTCATCTCTGAAGCCCCGGGCCCCAGGAGCTCACCTGTGAGTGTAGGATTGTCCCTCTGGACAGTGAGGTCATGCCCGGGGCAACAATCCCTGGAAAGAGGGCAGGACTTGCCCTTTATCAAGGAGATGGAAAGAGCTGGGGCCTGGAGCTCGGGAAACCCTTGATTTGACATCCAGTTAAGGGCACATGGCCTGAACGTTGAGGTGATTGTGTCTTGTCAACATACATTGAGATATGACTTCAGTATTGGCCTTTAATAACCTGGGGTCTCCCAGAGCGTATTCCAGGGACACATATGTTTGAGAAGCTGTACAGTCTCTCTCTCTCTATATATATAGGTTCATGGTGATCAACAACATTAAAAAAAAAACTTATGGAAAAATTAAAGCATGCACAAAAATAGAACTGTGATGCAACTCCATGCACCACCCTTCACCCCGCTTTAGTCATCAGCGCACGGCCAGTCCATTTCTTACGGAAATGTTCAAGGCCCTGAGAAGCGCTGTAATAGAGAAATCTGTCTCAGCTAACAGGTTTCAAACTCCTTTAACCACACTATCTTTTTTCACTTATCACTCAAACACTTGCTTTTGTGTATTGAGTAAGCACCACAAGTTGATACAGAAGATGAGGGGCTTGGTCCAAGGTTGTAGAAAAGCAGGGCTGTCATCTGAGCTCTCTGTGAGCCCAGTGCCCCTGACCCCCCCACCCCCCCCCACCCCCCCGCCAGCTCACAGCCTAGGGAAGAGACAGAAGCAAGGAGGTAACTGCTGTGATTGGGAGCGGCGGGGGGCTGTGCACGCTCTGCAGTGAGAGTGGGCCCAGCAGCAGCCCTGGCATGCAGCGGGGTGCTCGGCAGGGTGAGGTGTAAAGCGAGGAGTGGCAAGAGCAAAATCACCTGAGGGATCTAAAAGAGAGACATCCAGGGGGAACTCGTAAGAAAATGGTGAGGCCGGTGGGTTAGTCATCACTTTAGTGGGTGGGTGTGCCGGTTAAGGTTCCCGGAAACTGTGGGGAGTGTGTGAGCAGTGGGTGGGGGGAATCATTAGCGGGGCCAGAGTTGGGGCTGGAGTCAGTGCCATTATCAGCCCGGGTTTCTTCTCTGGCTAGTCTGTGAAGACCGCTGAGGGCAACCACTTCCTCCTCTTTCTCCCTGCGCTTGTGGGGTTGGGCGAGTGCACGGAACTGGAATCTGCTGAGATCTGCCCAGGTGGGTGTGTCCCCACCCGCCCCAGGAGCAGGTCCTTCCAGCCCAGCCCAGAACAGGCAGCAGCAGCCAGCTTGGGGCAGCGGCAGAGCTCAACAGGGACACAGGTATGGGGGCACGCGGGGCAGTACCCCTCTTTTGGAAATAAGGGACATGGTGGGGGATGGAGGTGAGGGTGGGCCATGGGCCCTGGAAAATGTCTGTGAATAGTGTGAAAGCTACAAGGGCTGCCCCAGGCAGAAGGACTTGACCAGACAGAGGTCACACCTGGGAATGCCCCTCTCTCTGAAGCTTGAAGCCCCACACTGGGGTGCCTCGGGAGGCCGTGTGCTCCCCTTCATTCTTTAAGCCCCACTGTCATGCTGAGCCCTGGGCTTCCCAAGGCCACCATGGAGGGTCCCCTGGGGATGATTTCCAACCTTTCCTTACTCTCAGTGAACGCTTAACCCCCCATAGCCACTCGCCCCCCAGGGCCAGGCCCTCTGCCAGACGACATTGAACGTGTCTGATGAAACACCGTGAACGGCTCACTGGCACAAATGTGCGCTTATGTGTGTTCTTCCCGGCTAACGAAGGGGTACTTTGATGTGGTCTTTGAGAAACGCTGACCTAACCTAGTGCGTCCATCTACATAAGAGGATCCGACTTAGACAAGGTGATTTCTAACGTCCCCGTGGCTCTGGTAGAATGTGGCTCCTGGGTGGCAAGAGGGGGATGACATGTCAGATATTGAGCACAGCGGGGGATATCTGAGGACGGGCAAGGCCTTGTGGTACTTTTGCATCACACCAGTGAGGGCGGCTCCCTATCACTTATGTTGATGGGGGCTTCCCTGAAAGCAGGGGATCTCCTACCTGATTGTACCTCCAGCTGAAATTGTAGCCCTAAGGGGAGATGGAGGTAGGGGAAACAGAAATTTATGCCCTCAAGCCTCCCTTCTGGGCCACTCAGAGACACTGGAGTCCAGCTCTGTCTGCGCCTAACGCCGGCAGCCCTCCCCACCTTCCTGCCCCAGCATGTGCTTCAAAATGGAAGCCTTGTGTGCCCAGGCCCACGGGGAGGGAGACAGCGAAAGGGTGAGGGCAGAAGCCGGCGATAGAAGCTGACACACAGTGCTGTCAGGGTTCAGGGTGAGGCCAACGAGGTCAAAAGGCTGCAGGAAACTCTCCAAGGCAGGCCTCAGCCGGACCCCTCAGCAAGGTAAGAGGCATGCAGTCCTCCCCGAGCACAGGGCCAGGACAGCTCTGTCTGAGTGAGTTCTCTGGATGGGAATTTTATTTCCTGTTTTTCCAGCTCGTACATGCAGGGTGAAGGGAAATGTGCAGATGGGGAGGTGTCATCGCCACACTGGGGAGACTAATTATTGAGCTGCAGGCCACCTTTGCTTTCTGCCTTTTCCCAGGAAAAAAATAAATGGGAGAGATGAGATCAGACTACCTAGGGTGGGAGAAGACATGGCTGCAGGTGATGTGGGAAAGGCAGCGGGAGACAAGCTCAGGTAGAGGGTGGGGACTGGAGGAGGAATTTTGGCTGGAGCAAGCAGAGCAGGCCCGTACGACCTGGGATGACCTCCGGGGGCTTGCACCACAGAGCTACCTCTCTTTGGAAAGAACACGGTCCCTCGAGCAGGACGAGGCCTTCTGCTCGCTTGGGTGGCCTCATGCTGTCTCCACACCACCACAGACCCCTCAGCCTCAGCCCCAGCACGAGCTGATGAGCAGGATTCGTGTATATCCCCCAGAACAGCTGTGGGGCAGAGCCTTGCACAAAGCCTTCACACTGTGTTAAGTTTCTGCCAGAGGCTCAGCACAGTTCGAATCTGTTTGGAGAGTCTGAATATATGGATATCAGGGGGCCTTTATCATTAGGCCTCCTGTGCGTCCAGGGTGCGCCCTACTGGCGGGTCGGTGGGCGCAGCCGCAGAGGAAGTGGGCTCAGCCCTCGGCCTGGTGGGGACTCCAGAATCTAAAATGAGGTTGTTGAACAACAATAAAGTAATTTATAAAACAAAATAAAATAATAAAATAAAATTAAATTAAAAGTTGCGATCATTCTAGAGCCGATCTCCTGGGGCAGGGAGGATGGGGATATCTGAGATTTCCTTTTTTTCAAACTTCTGAAAGATGGGAATTACTAAAAAGAGGAGGTGAGGGGAGAGAGCAAGGCATTTGAGGACTGCGTGGAGGGGAAAGAGGAGGAGTTCTAGGAGAGGGTGGCCAAAGGAAAAGATGGACAAAGAGGGGGTATTTCTCTCCCCTTCCTGCCCCCGCTGTTGCCCCAAATCACCCATTTCTTTGTCTCCAGCTCCCATCTGTACTGTCGGTCAGATGCCAGAAGGGTGGGCACTGCTGGCAGGTTGTACAGAGCAAAGCGAGAGAGTGCTCATGAGCTAGCTTCCTGCCCACTTTTACTCTCTCACTCTCACTTCCTGCCTGTGGTAAAAGATTGTCTTGTCCCTGCAGCCAAGAACAGCGCCCAGCCCAGCTCAGAGGGCAATGGGACAGGTCTGAGAGGCTCTAGGGACGTAAGGAACTTAGGCCCGGAGGGTGAAGCACAGGGATGCAGGGAGGAGGAAAGTGGCTGCATGCACTCTGGTGTGAGCGGTGTGGTGGGCAGGTGATGTGGGATGGTGCAGCCCCTGGTGCCTCTGTGTGCTTGGTGCTTTCTTTGCCCTCAGGGCTGCGTCTGCCCTTCCTCCTGGGGCCAGTAGTCCATGCCTCCATGCATACTTGTGTATTACAGGGTGTGCAGCAACATTGATTGACAGGTTATTAGGGATCTGGTGTGCACATCTCATAGGGTACCTTCCTCTACCTCTGTGTGTCCCTGCATGGCCACATGTGTGGAGTCGGCATGCTTCCGTTACCACCCCTGTGCATCGAGGTGACTGAGCCTATGCAGGCCTCCGTGTCATGTCCTTCCTTCTCCCTGGTAACGTGAAACCCCAGTGTCCATTCTTTCCTGGGGCGGCTGCTGTTTCTTTACTTCCTACATTTCCTCCACAACCTGACCTCTCCCTCAAGGCAGGGCTGGGCAGAGGCCAGGCTGCCCCTTCCCAACACCTAGAACCCTCCTTCCATTTCCTGTTTGCCTCCTTTCTGGCAGCTTTTTCCATCTTGCCATCTGGCCTGGCACTCTGCCTATTTGGCTCCACTGACGGGAGCCACAGGGAACAGCGGATGGGGTGGGGACGGGGGCAGGGGCCTGGCAGCTCCCAGTGCTCAGCTTGGGCTGCTCTGTGTAAGGCTGTCAGAAAGGGATGACTCTTTGACAAATAGGTGCCACTATAAAGAAACCCAAGGACTTTCTTTTGGAATGAGAGCATTGCCATCTGCTTTTTGAAAAGATTCCTAACTTTACCTTCAAGTAACAGCTCATGTAATACATTTTGGTCTGTTTAACATTGTAACTTGGTCAACTGAAAGACTTGAAATTCTTAGAAAATAATTGTTCACTCATTCATTCAATGTCTAGTATGTGCCCCCTAGTTGTAATGTGTATTGATTTTCCAAGTAATAGTTAAGAAAGATAAAGTGTTGCTGTAATTATAGTGTGAGCTGTTCATGAAATTTTAATGCAGGCTGTTTCCAAATAGGCCTTTTTAAGGTACATGATCTTTTACTAAGTGAGTTATGCATATGGATGAGATAGTCAGAAATGTGATAAGAAGTGGTTAGTTGTTGTTTTCCAGTATCACTTGCCCTGGGGGGAAGGCGATGGACTTATGGTGAGAAGCCCTGTGGAGGCGCACAGAGGGCAGGGGAAGGAGGCCTCCTGCTGACAGACACGCGTTGTGGGGAGCAGACCCCCCAGCTCTCGTGCAAGCCTCAGGTGACTGCAGCCACACGAGACTGCAACCCAGCAGAGTCATTCCCAGATTCCTGCCACTCGGAAACTGTGGAGATGCTTATTGTTTTAAGCTGCTAAACTGTGAGGTATTTTTATGCAGCAATATGTAACTAATGCATATTTCAATCTTTGAAGCATAAAATAAATAGGTAAAAAAATTACCTGTTCTACAAAATATTGAAAAGCACCCTGCCCACAACCTGCGAACCCACCACCTGCTACGCCAAGGTTGTGGGTTCGATCTCCAGTCAGGGTACGTATAAGAAGCAACCAGTGAATGCATTAAAATTAAAAAAAGCAAGCAAGCAAGCAAAGAAGAAGTGGTGAGTTGTAAAAAAAAAAAAACACAAAACGAAGTGTGGTTAGCTGACTAGATTGATACGAGATGTTACAGCAGAATTACAGACTGGATAAACAAGGGGAGGGGGCAGATATCCTGCCTGGCAGCTGGTGAATACCACAGGGCCTGCTACACAGAGAGACTGAAGTGTGCGTGAGCTTGGGAAGGAAAGCAGTGAAAGGTGTGGTCCCCACCCCAGGATCCTCCCACCTAGTCGGGGAAATGGAACAAATAGACATAAAACAACCTGAGGAGTGTGAGGCAGCAAGCTAAGTGCTTACGTAGTTGAGGTAAGCGGCACTTCTGAGGAGGGGCGTAGTTGTGTGTGTGGGAGAGAGATGAGCCCGTGTTGCCGGTGTCTGAAGTGGGAGGAAGAAGTGAATTATTAAAAAGCATATGTTTCAATTAGACAAATGAGGAAGTAAAATGATTTACCTGTTAGCACGGGTTTCATACAAGTACCTATAAAAGACCAGGGGCTCTGTGCAGTGTCCGTCCTCATCTCCAGCCATCGCTCTTACTGGAAGTAGCACCAGACAGCTCAGACGTTAGAGCCAGGAGGTCCTGGGTTTGAATCCTGACTTCACTCCTCCCTGACCGAGCTCTTGAGTAGTCTTCTCTCCTGTAAAAATGAGCATAAACACTGACCTCAAAGGGCATTGGGAGGATTAAAGATTATGCATATAAAATACCCTGCAATATGGCGAACGATCAGTAAATAATAGCTATTTCACTCAACATTTATTGCCACTGACGTAGATGCTGGTGATACAAAGATGAATAAGTCACAGTCCACAGCCTCTCCCACAGTCTAGTGGGAGGTGCAGACGAAAAACAGCTCATTACAATACAGGTGGGAACAGCTATGATAAACCTTCGCACCAAGTAGGAGCGCCAGTGAGGGGACCACATCTGCGCTGTAGGGAGGGAGGGAGTCAGAGAAGGCTTCACATAGTCCTAAGAGGTGACTGAGTTTGCCAGCTGGAGAACGAGAAGAAGTTCTTTCCAATTTGAGGAAACAGCAGGTGCAAAGGCAGAGTCCTGAGAACATAAGGTATGTGCAAAATTATTATTTTGATGTAATTGGAGCAAAGGAGCATGGGAAGTGAGACCAAAAACCAGGAAAAAAAGCCTGGTTTTATTTGCTTTTCAGCATGGTTAAACTCCACTTAGTGTTCCTTTCACTGCTGAATTTGGTATTTTGCAGAGTAAGTGTTTCTTTGTCCCCTTTAACTGTCCTACCTCTTACAAGTCTTAAACTGCTGATAGCCATGGTAGAAGGGAGAACAAATGAACAAAAAACCCACAAGAAAACTTGTTACAGCCAGGCTTACCACTTGGTTCCATGTAAGAATTCAAGCAGTTTCTTTTGAATGGAAGAAGTCCGGTGTCTTAGGAAAATTGCTCGGGGTCTCTGGACAACTTTGCTCCCTGAGGTGGCGTGGGTGTCACAACAGCAAACAGGTAGAAAAACCCAAGCAACCAATGACAGAGGAATGGATAAACAAAACGTGATATACGAGTATATGTTCTTCAGCCATAAAAAAAAATGACTGCCATTTGATACATGCTATGCCATGGATGGACTTTGAAAGCTTATGCTAAGGGAAATCGGCCAGATACAAAGGGACAGATACTACATGACTCCACCCATATGAGGCATATGGAATGGGTAAATTCATGGAGACAGAAAGTAGAATAGAGGTTACCAATGGCTGGCGGGCGGGGGTGGGGGTAGAATGCAGTTACTGTTTCACGGGTATGAAGCTGTTGTTTAGGGTGGTGAAAAAAGTTCTGGAAATAGTGGTGGCAGCTACACAACATTGTGAATGTACTCAATGCCACAGTACATTTCAAGATGGTTACCATGGTAAATATTAAGTTAGGTATATTTCACCACATATGCACAAAATAAATGGCACCTGGGTAGCTCCTGTAGCCTCGTGGCATTAAAGAAGGTGGGATCCTAAGACCATGTCCTGTCATCTGGCTCCTCTACCTCTCAGCCATTCCCTCTCCCTGTCTGCCAGCTGCTGCCCGAGGACTGCAGCTGCGGCAGCCAGCTCTCTCCAGAAGCCTCATCAGCGCCCCTGGCACTTTCTCACCTCACGGCCTTGCTCTCTTGGCTTAAGGTCCCCTTGGAACCTTCACCACCAAACCACCATCTCCCTTCTATCACAGAACCCCATCTGGGAAGTTCCCTAGTAGCTCCACCCACAGGTTGTTCACCCTGGTAGAACTCTGCTGCTTGTTTGATCAGCCCAGGAGAGCCCTGTTACATTATCATCCCCACGTTACAGCTGTGGAAACGTAGAGGTCAAACAAGCAAGGTGAACTCAGGGCACTTGGAGTACAAACCCGGCTCCCACAGGAGCAACAGTGGATGTGATGAGCAAGGCTGGGATGTTGTACTGTCATTGAAGCCTGAACTTCATTCTTAGGTAATGGGGAGCCAGCAGAGTGCCTGTTCCAGGGGAGGTGCTGTATCGCCCTTGTCACTACCTGACGTAATATCTTCTTACTTGTACTTTATTTCCTGTCACCCTCCAGTGGAATGAAAGTAGGTGGCGGCAAGGCCTTTGTTTTGTTCATTGCTGTGAACAGACCCGTGAAAGCCCAAACACTTTCTGTATATCAAGTCATTTAACCTAAAAACCTCGTGAAGGAACCCCCTTCTTTTTCCACCCCTCCCCCCAATAAGGAAAGTGAAGTTCAGAGAGATAAGTCACTCTTCTGTGGACAAAACCTAGGCAAATCGGCAAAGCCAGGATTTAAACCCAAGCAGTCTGGCACTGTGCTCTCCAGCCTTGCTGCAGAAAGCTACTCTGGCCAAATGAAAGGTAGGGGAAAGACTTGAGACTGAGAAAAGACTCAAGAGGCCAGCAGGTTTGGCTAGATAAGCATCTGTGTCTTAGGCCTTGCCCTTGCATAACTTTGACTTTGGGCTTACCTTCCTATTCCAGGTCTGCAGATGATGAAGCTCTGACCAAAGGCATCCACCCCCCTGGCAGCCATCTGCCCTGCAGCCGTAGCTCACATTCTCATGCCTTGCCTCTGCTCATTTTGGGACTGTCTCTGTGCAGCCTCCAGGGCCCCTGTTCTGGAGATAAATGTGATGCCAGGACCCTGATGTGCTCCATGATGCCCCGAGCCTAGCTCCTCGGCACACTTAGGCACGATGTTGGTCAACTCCTTCGCCAACACTTCCACCAACAGCTCTGAGCCCAGCCCGTGCCCTGACTACCGGAACACCCACCGCCTGCACATGGTGGTCTACAGCCTAGTTCTGGCCACAGGGCTCCCGCTCAACGCGCTGGCCCTCTGGGTCTTCTTGCGCGCTCTGCGCGTCCACTCAGTGGTGAGCGTGTACATGTGCAACCTGGCGGCCAGTGACCTGCTCTTCACCCTATCATTGCCAGTGCGCCTCTCCTACTATGCACTGCACCATTGGCCCTTCCCGGACCTCTTGTGCCAGATTGCAGGCGCCATCTTCCAGATGAACATGTATGGCAGCTGTATCTTCCTGACCCTCATCAACATTGACCGCTACGCCGCTGTCGTGCACCCGCTGCGGCTGCGCCACCTGCGGCGGCCCCGCGTGGCGCGCCTACTGTGTCTGGGCGTGTGGGTACTCATCCTGGTGTTCGCAGTGCCCACTGTGCTCGTGCACAAGCCTTCGCCCTGCAGCTCCAAAGGCCAGCATGTGCGCCTGTGCTTTGAGAGCTTCAGTGAAAAGCTGTGGAAGGGGGGGCTGCTACCGCTTGTGCTGCTGGCCGAGGCACTGGGCTTCCTGCTGCCTCTGGTGGCCGTGATCTATTCATCCAGTAGGGTCTTTTGGACCTTGGCTAGGCCCGACGCCACACAGAGCCTGCGGCGGCGGAAGACCGTGCACCTCCTGCTGGCCAACCTGGTCATCTTCCTGCTGTGCTTCGTGCCCTACAACACCACGCTGGCCGTCTATGGGCTGCTGCGCAGCGACCTGGTTGCGGGGAGTCAGGCAGCCCGTGAGAAGGTGCGCGGCGTGCTGATGGTGATGGTGCTTCTGGCTGGCGCCAACTGTGTTCTGGACCCGTTGGTGTACTACTTCAGTGCCGAGGGTTTCCGCAACACCCTGCGAAGCCTAGGCACTCCTTTCCGGCCCAGCACCTCAGCCACCAACGGAATTGGAGGGACGCCTACCCTACGACCCTCTGAGGCTCCCAACACCACGAGGCCTGCTGCCGCCAGCCAAGGACTGCTCCAGCATTCCAATCCCAGGACGCCCTTCACCCAGTGCGCTGAGGATTCTGTCCTCTGAACACACAAAGGGCCCCAGCGCGGCCACATCCATCTCCATCCCCTCGCGCGTCTCACACTCGGAAGACTTGCAGGGTGCACATACTTGCAGGGTACATACATGAGGGAGGTGGATCAGACACTTGGATTTCTGCATAGCAACTTCAGCTCATAAATGCAGGAGAAAAGTGTGGGAACAATGGGGCACAAAGAAGGAAAAGTGCTGGTGGAAGTGTCTTTAAGTTGGTGGTGATGGTGAGCATAGGAAAGACCTCTTTTCCAATCCCTAGGAAGTGATGCTGTGAGCCTGCCAACACAGACAGAGGCAGATGACTGGGTGAAGTGCCCCTGGCGGGACTTGAAACACTGCCAAGAGCTGGTGGATGGAGCAGAAAGTGGGTGTCCTGGATTTAGACTGACCACAGCTGTTTTATGGCCATAGATGCCATCCACATTTCATTTCCACCTCTGCTTCCCCTGCCTGGCACGGAGGCCATAATACGAGAGTGTACTGCATGTGGACAGAACTGGTCTCCTTTTTGTTTAGAGAATTGTAACAAATTAGACCTGACCCCCAGCATGGGGTGGTTGGGGACAGGACAAAACAGTGAGAAGGTTTTTTTTCCTCCAAAAATGTTCGTCTCTCTTCCCCTTTTTAAGTCTTATCCTTAAATGTTACCCTCCTTCTAAGACCTCCTCCAGTCTAGGTCCTAAGTCTCCCCTCCCCACCCCTGCTTCATCTGCAATAAGGAAACAATTGCTTGTACTAACGTGGCAGTCCTCAAACTTTTTGGTCTCAGACCCTTTTAAACTCTTAAAAACTGAGGATTCCAAAGAGCTTTTGCTTATACTTTACCACATTAGAAATCAGATACTCACCATATTAGAAATTAAAATGAAGCTTTTACAGCAAATTCATAAGCACACATTTCATTAGCTGTGAGCGCAATGATATCATCACACTTCATGAAGCCTCTGGAAAACCCCACTGTGTACTTGTGAGAGAACAGGAGTGCAAAGAACAAATGACTGGTGCAGTCCCACTGCTGTCCTCGTCGGCTTCAGAACTCGTCAAACCCTGCACTCGCCGCATCGTGCCGAGAAACGAAAATGCTTCAGCACTCAGCACTTGCTCGGGACTCGTCGGTTTCGGCACTCTCACTGAGTTTCAGAAGGAATTACCGACGAGTACCAAGGTACCATTGCATTATGAAAATAGTTTTGACCTCGTGGACTCCTCAAAGAGTTGGTCCCCAGATCACACTTTGAGAACCATACATATACTAAACTAGAGTAATACAGTGTTAGAGCTCATGGGTAGCTTGTTCCTAGGGCATTATGTGTACATTGTATTTTATGGGGGAGAGCAATGCTCAACAAATGAATTGCTAATTGTATTCCTTAAGGCTTGGGGTTTGAGGGGGGTGGGTGGGGGACAGCAGGAGCTGCATGAGGAAAGGAACACTACTGCCTTGGGCTTCCTGGAGCAGCAGCCCTAAGGTGGGGGTGGAACTAATTATGCAAACACTCAGGAGGGGTGGAGCTTCTCCTGGGAGGGAAGAGGGACTGTGTCACAGCTGGAAAAGAAGAGTTCGCAGGGCAGTCAGAGTGCCACGGGAGCACAGGAATAGGTGGCTGGTCTTAGCAAGCTGGAGGCAAGGGAAATGGAAGACTGGTTTAATGAGCCATATACTGCTTTCTTTCCTCTATTTTTCCCCCTTAAGATTTTATTTATATAGCCCTGTCTGGTGTGGCTCAGTGGATTGAGTGCAGGCCTGTGAACCAAAGGGCCGCCCATCAGTTCCATTCCCAGTCAGGGCACATACCTGGGTTGTGGGCCAGGTCCCCAGTTAGGGGTGTGCAAGAGGCAACCACACATTGATGTTTCTCTCCCTCTCTTTCTCCCTCCCTTCCCGCCTCTCTAAAAATAAATAAATAATCTTTTAGAGAGGCGGGAAGGGAGGGAGAAAGAGAAGGTGAGAAACCTTGATGTGAGAGAGAAATATCAACTGGTTGCCTCTTGTACACGCCCCAAAGGGGGACCAAAACTGCAACCCAGGCAGGTGCCCTGGCGGGGAATCACACTGGTGACCTTTTGCTTTGGGGGACAATGCCCAACCAACTGAGTCACACCGGTCAGGGCCCTCTTTATTTATTTATTTATTTTTTTTTTAATAAGAGAAAGTTTATTTAGAAAGTCACAGAGGCAGAAGAAAGGGGCTCAGGAAACAAATCACAGAGGCAAAAGAAGGAGCCCTTGGAGCTTAGGAGAGAGGAAGGTAGGGGTAACACTCCTGGGGCGGCAGGCGGGAGAAGAGGGGGAGGGGAGGAGGCCAGGTGTGTTCCCGGGAGGGAGAGTGCCTGTTTTTGTTCCCTCTTTACAGGAGTTGGGAGCAGGGAGGGGTTGCAGAGTTGGCACTTTGACATCTTGAGGCCCTGACATCAGTGAGGGAGTTATTGCCATTAATGTATCTTGTACGCATTTCCGTGCCTGTCCCTCTCAATGCTGTATGCTTTTGTGTGTGCCCGTGTGCGTGCACACACACGGCAGCGTCAGGGTTCTGTGTGTATCTCCATTTCGGTTTGGAGTAAGCCTTTTGTGTGTCTTTATGTCACCTGTCCAGATGGTGATTTACAGGGATAAAATGACCCCTGGTGGCCAAAGCAGAGAACTGACCCAGATTCCTTAGAGACAGCTTTGAAGTCTGGGCCTTCCACCACCTGGCAGGAGGTTAGAGTCCTGGACTAGGCCCTTAGCTCCTGCTGCTCTAGAAGAGGCCTGATGGTTATCACCTGCTCCATCTTGCTTCATCCTTAGAGTTCAGGACCCATGCCCTTCTAACCCTGGGAGCGCCAAACATCGCTTAATCCAAAGTTTCAGCACATTGCCCTATCCAAACAGAACTGAACACGATTTTGAAAAATTACTGCCCTGGCTGGCGTAGCTCACTGGATTGAGCGTGGGCTGCGAACCAAAGCATCGCAGGTTCGATTCCCAGTCAGGGCATATGCCTGGGTTGCGGGCCACGTCCCTAATGGGGGGGCTACGTGAGAAGCAACCACATGCTGAATAACAATGATTAAAAAATAATAATAATAAAAAAATAAAAAATTACTTGACTATTTTTATATGCTGATACGTGATTGAATTCCAAAGTAATTAAAACTCGTGTAGCAAGTATCCTCTACATACCATATAATTTACTTATTCGTTATAGTTTATTGTGTCTCCTCTGCCTCCCTAGGTAGAATGGAAGCTCCCTGTGGGCAGGGATTTGGGGTTGGTTCTCTGATGTACCCCTGGCATCTAGAATGGCGCTTAGCACAAAACAGTGCTCAATAAATATTTGTTGAATGATGAGTTGGGTCTTCCTATGAAGTAGTTTACTATCTAGTGGGAACCAAAGAACAAATCAACACTAATTACCATTTAAGACAGAGGATGAAAGGATGCAGGGTAAGGTGTTGGCAGTTCATTTAGTGGGCAATGGGAAACTCCTGAAGGTTTTTTTTTTAATGAATTTTTATTCATTGATTGATTTTTAGAGAGAGAGGAAGGGAAAGAGAGAGAAACATCGACCTGTAGCTTCACCTACCCAGACTCATTGGTTGATTCCCATATGTACCCCAACTGGGGATTGAACCCGCAACCTTGGCATATTGGGACAATGCTCTAGCCAAGTGAGCCACCTGGCCAGGGTCCCTGCAGGTTCTTGAGTGAGGTTTTGCTCACCCTGACATACTGTGTGGGATAAACCATAGGAAGTCAGGTGAAGAGAGTCTAAGAAGAAAGGAAGACTGGTCAGGGAGCTATTAAAATAGTCCAGGCACAGCGTGATCATGGCCTGTGGAGGTGGATGGAGGTGGGTTGTCTCCAATGGGAAATCTCTGGTATTTAAGTTCAGGTGGACTGTGTCTGCACATTCAGTACACCTGCCCCTAGAATTTCCATCACAGGAAAAGAGAGGCAAAAATAGGTTAAGGAGATGTGGCAGGCAGAGGAGGAATGACCAGAACCTGTCAAGTAACAGGCTGAGGAAGTTTAAGAAAACCTGTAGCCGCTGCTGTTATCACAGGATTTCCCAGTTACTGAGTGGGCTGTATGATGGAGACGAGACGTCAGGAACCCAAAGTCCATGTCCTTGAGTTACCCCAACTGAGGTTTAGAAAAATCCAAAGGAGGAAAATGAGAAAATCTTAAATGGAGGGAGAAGAGCATTAGCAAGTTTTTAAAATGCACTCTGGCCATGGCTGGTGTGGCTCAGTGGATTGAGTGCTGGCCTGCAAACTGGAAAATCACAGGTTCAATTCCCGGTCAGGGCACACACCTGGGTTGTGGGCCAGGTCCCCAGTTGGGGGTGTATGTGAGAGGCAATTGATCGATGTTTCTCTCATACATGTTTCTATTCCTCTCTTTCTCCCTCCCTCCCATTCTCTCTGAAAATAAATAAAAAGTCTTAAAGATAAAATAAAATACACTTTGTATAGGATCTCAAAGAGGAGCTGCTCTTCATGAAGAACCCTGAGGAGGAAGTAAAGGATCTACAAAACCAGACTGCCAACTCTGGGTTGATAGTGGAGTTGGATGCCCCCAAATCTCAGGAACCTCAGCAAGATCACTGCAGACATCCGGGCCCAGAATGATGACTGACTGGCTTGGGAGAACTGATAGGACCTAGACAAGTACTGGTCTCAGCAGATTGAGGAGAGCGCCACAGCGGTCACATCGCAGATCACTAAGATGGGAGCTGCTGAGATGATACTCACAGAACTGAGACGTATGGTCCAGTCCTTCCAGATCGACCTGAACTTGGTGAGAAAGGCCAGTTTGGAGAGCAGCCTGAGGGAGGTGGAGCCGCACTATGCCATGCAGAGGGAACAGCTCATCGGGCTCCTGCTGCACTTGGAGTCAGAGCTGGCCCAGACCTGGGCAGAAGGGCAGCGCCAAGCCCAAGAGTACCAGGCCCTGGTGAACATCAAGGTCAAAATGGAGGCTGAGATCGCCACCTACTGTGGCCTGCTGGAAGAAGGGGAGGACTTCAGTCTTGGTGATGCCCTGGACAACAGCCAATCCATCCAAAAGACCACCACCTGCAGGATTGTGGACGGCAAAGTGGTGTCTGAGGTCAATGACAGCCAAGTTCTGAGGTGTTAAGGCAGCAGAAATGGGGCAACCCTTGAGCAGGAGGCCAATCAAAAGTTCAGAGATCAAAATAAAATATAATAAAAATACTTTCTGTATGCCTGGATCTCAATCTAGTGCTTAGAACACATTATCTTATTAAAATAACTCCCTAAATTAGGAATGATATTACCCTATTTCATAGATGAAACAGCCTGGAGAAGCTGAGGTCCTCAGGCTACACAACCAGTGAGTGGTGTGGTACCCCTTTGGCTCCTAGACATCTCCTGGATCTCCCCTTCCTGGTACTTCCCATCTTCGCATCCCTGCCTCCGTGACATCCACCTTTCTCTCCTTTCCTTTCTTCTTCCTTCCCCATGTGAGTCACCTCTCTCAAATGCCCCTCTCACCTTGGATCTGTTCTCCCATTTCTGTCCCCTTCCCCAGTTCTTCCCCCAGTTTTTGCTCTAACCCACTCAGCCTACAGCACCCCCATCCCTTTCCTTTCCATGTGCCGCAAGCCCTGGTGCAGAATGTCCTGTGGCTGGGGCATCCATCGCAGGATAGCTCAGCCTTGTGCAGCTGGTTGTGGCTCCCCCACCCCAGTGAGGATGTGCCCAGCATCTCCAAGGCACAGCACTCTTGACTGTCCACCAACTAAACGGAAGAGGAGACCTCCCCTGGGTTCTCCACAAAGTCTGTCTCCTCTGTAGGATGGTCCTGCCATGCCCAGAGTAGTCAGGGAAGTCGCAATCGTTGGTCTTAAAGTCAAGTCAGGAGAACCAGGGCATAAATAAGGGACCCCAAAGGGGCAGAGATGCTTTTCTCTCGGCACTGAAGCATCCTGAGGGAAGTCCTTGCAGGTCCCTACCTGGGGTTCTGTAGAAGAAATGGGGAGGGGAGGTTAATCTCACACCAGGCCTCCCTTTTTCTTTCTTTCAGGAGACCCTGGTGACAAACGAGGCTGGGTAACTAACTCTCAGCCTACTGAAAGCATCCAGGGGCACACTGAAAGCATTAAGAAGTGAAGTTCCTCACATGGGTCTTGGAGAACCCCAAAGGCTCTCTGAACTTTGGCATCAGACAAACCCAGGCATTCGTTTCAGGCCTAACACTTCTCAGCAATGTGACCTTAGCAATTACTTAACCTCTGAACCTCTGTTTTCTCCTCTGTGAAATGGGGAGCATGATACCCCCTTCTGGGTTGCTGTGAGGGTCAATGGGCTCACCTCATTTGAAAGTACCTGAGAGGCATCTGCAAAGGGGAGCTCTCTCCCACAAGAATGTGAGGAGGACGTGCCATTGGCAAAGTCTGTTTGTGATGCCCAAGCCGAGGGCTTCTGGAAGACAACAAGGGAGCCAGGTGAATCCTCACCCAGGCAGAACTCTGCTAGCAAGGGAGGGACAGAGGATGGGTGAGCAAGGCAGGCCCGGTGAGTTTCCATAGTACTAGGTCAAGTCGACAGTTTTCAGGGGCAGTGAGTGACTGGCTTGTTGCCCTCTGGGGGCACTCTCTCCCCACTGGACCCAAGTCCACCCACAGACAGAGGAGTGGGTGGATAGTGCCTGAAAGGGAGAGGAGAGGGGGCGTGGGATGAAACATCAAGCAAAGGAGAAAGGCAAGAGAGGAGGCAGGAGGGGAAGTCAGGGCCCAGGCAGGCACAGGGTGGGGCCCGGAGAGGGGCCCAGGGCAGGAGGGCGGGAGAGAGCCCGGGAGGCTGAGCGCCGAAGAGGGCGGAGGGAGGGACAGGGAGGCAGACTGGCGGCGCTGACACAGCCTCGATATGTGGAACGGGCTGGGGTTTGGCCCACAGGTCAGGCGTCTGGCAATATTATGGGATGGAGAGGCCTTAGGAGACAGGGAGAGTATTATGGGCTGGAACAGCCTTAGGAGACTGGGGAGTATTATGGGCTGGTGAGGCCCGGCTCCAACTGGAGGCGGGAGGAAGGGGTGCGGGGCGGGAAGGGGGTGGTGGTGGTGGAAGGGAATATTATGGGCTGGAGGCCTCCTGCGACCAGAGGCAAGAGTATTATGGGCTGGCAAGGCCTTCGGTGGCCAGAGGGGGGAGCTGCGGGGGATGGCACCGGCTGCATGTGACTGAGGGGGGGCCAAGTTGGGGGGGGTGGCGAGTGGGGGTGGGGAAGCATATTATGGGATAGCTCTTTGTACCTACTGCGGGGACTGCTTCTCCAGAAGATATTATGGGATGTTGTGTGTGGGAGGGGGAGTGGGCCTGGGGGGATTATTATGGGATGGTGGTGCAGAATGGGGAGGGCCTGAGAAGCTCTTCTCCACCCCCCCACAGCCCCTTACTCTCTTGCCATCTTCTCTAAGGTCTGCCTTCTCTCTCAAACGACCCAAGAGGAACACCTGAAATCCACCCCCCCCACACACACTTTGGGCACTTCAACCCATCCTAGACATCTCCCCTAACTAGCAGCCACCTCCGGGGACCTGAGGGGAAAAGGCAGCCCCTGGGGATGGGGAGAAAGCCCCAAAGCAGGGTTGTGATGGCCAGTGGACCACACCTTTCACCTCCGCAGGGTCCCCGTGTCTTATTTCCTTGGACCACTCTCCTTCCCCTTCTCCTTCCGTTCCCCAAAATGGGGGCCCTAGGTCTCCCTCCCCTCCCCCCTCCCCTCTATTTCCTCTTCTGCTCCCTCCACAGCCTTAACCAGTAAAACAGGCGGCCAGCTATTATGGGATGGCTGCTCCCAGCAGCTCTGCAAGGAGGGGGCGGTCACCGCGGAATGTCTTTTGTGGGTGGCTATTATGGGATGGCCGCCTCTCTTTTTTGGGGGGGTGGGGGCTAGCAAGGAGAAGGATTATTATGGGATGTGTCCTGCACAGCTGGGTGGGGCTGTCCTGGGTAGGTGAAGCTCTGGGGAGGGGGGGAGGGGGAAGGAAAGGAAGGAAGAGGGCAGGAGCTGGGGAGGGTGGTGAGCCGGGGAGCCAGACCTGAGGCCTGGCAAGAGTAACTGGCTGGAGAGGTTCTTTGGTGACAGCTGTTTGAAGGGGCCCCTGGGGCAGACTAGAGCTAACCAACTCTGAACCCTGGACACCTGGGTCCTTGTAGCTCACGCAGCTTGTGAGGTTGCTGAGCCCTGGGCCTGCAAGTGCTGCCCTGACAGTGAGAACGCCTGGGTTCCAACTGTATGGCACACCAAAGGGAGCAGTGCTCCTGGGTGACCACCATACCCAAGTACTCCTCTCCCTCTTTGCCTTCCTGGATTTGACCCTTGGAACCATAGCTGAGGTAGGGGGGTGATGCCATTGTACAGTCACATGCAGGGACTAGAGGCTGGGTGGGTCCTGAAGGACAAATGCCTAGCCCATCACTCCCTTCCACCCCCCCACCCCCAGACCTGCAGGACAGGCATCCTGTCTAGCCATCGTAATGCACTGTCACTGTGGCTTTTTTCCCTATGTTGTCTTCCCAAATCCCTTTTTCCAACAGACGAGGAGAGCACTGGTCCCTTAGATCTCTTATAAGCAGAGTTTTTAGGGCTCACCAGAGCAGAGATGTAGGGGGAGGAACTATGTACACAGAGTGTACCCAAAACTCCATGGACAATCACTCTTGAGTGTTATTTGAGGTTCTTCTGTACCATGGATGGAAACAGAACTCTAAGGTAACTGGCTAGAGAGGCTGTCCCCCTGGATACATTAATCAGGAGATTATCCCACCCCTTAGTCCCTGTGGGCCAATCATGCTAGTGGTTTATTTATAATTTATCTTGGAGGGTAGCTTGGAGCCAGGGTAGGGAGGGGGAGCATAGATGCACAAAGACCACAAAAGCAACATAGAACACACACACATCCTAGCCCTCACTGGACTTTCACCTAGAGGTGGGGCGTCAGTGGAGCAAGAGGGTGCATGGGTAGAATCTGCAGAGATGGGAGCCTGCACAAAAGGTACCAGTGTTTCTCATCACAAGCAAGAGGCTGTGACCACCCAGTTATAAAACTCTCTTCTTGGTTTATATTAGCAATCACTGTACTAATATGGTATGTATAGTAGAAGAAAAGGGGCAGATGGAGATTTACGGAAGAGAATTTGAGGCCCAGAGGCAGACTAGATCCCCTGGAGAAATAGGAAGAGAGGAGGACATAATAGGTGTCTGGCAGCTCTATATAGGAAGGAGAAACTTCTTGAAAAGGGGTATGACCACAGTATGATATCTTAAAAAACTGCCTCCTTTTCTCCAGGTGAGGAGCACAAGTCTCCTTCATAGTACTCAGAATAAGCATGGGGGAAGGTTTGCACAAATGAAGGGGGCCCAATCTTGAAGTTAAGAGTATTTAATGAGGAAGACCATGGCAGCCTTGTGGAACGGAGAAACAGCCTGCGTGTCACAATGGATGTGACAAAAAGGTGGACCAGGGAGTTAAGTCGGGCAGGAGCCAGTGGAAAGACTTATCAGCATCACAATACTCAGCTTAGAAGCAAAGGAATAGTGATTTCCAGAAGCAAGTCTTGTGTCTTCTGAACTCTTCTCCTTGCCAGTTCTCCAGTCCTATGACTCCCAGAGGAGAGGTGAGGGCCAGGCCCTTTCTCTAAGGAAGTGAGATCAGAAGGGCAATGCAGAGACGGTAAGAGGTTCATCCCACCCACTCACTTCTGGTCAGGAAGGGCCCCTCCTAGGGGAAAGTTCCAGTTTCTCTTCAACCTGTCCCATTGCCATAGGTCTTGGACTTGTGTGAAAAAGGCACAAGAGAACAGATGAAGACATTACCTCTGGCTTGGGGTCGGGGTTGGAGGGCAGCAAGGTGACAGTGCTGGGACATTGGTTTTCACTCAGGCCCTGGTTCTATAGGGGTCAGGAAAAGGGGGGGAAAGTGACAGCTTTATGGGCTCAGGTTCTCTGAGGGCCGAAGGATTTTAGGATTGGGCTCTCCAGCTTTCTCAGCCTGGGTCCCCAAGGTGGCTGCAGGGTAAGGCACAACTAGGGAAGGGTATGGATATGTTGGGAGACTATCTTGTGACATAATGGACTGAAGAAGGCTTCCCGGAACGTTGACTTGCATGTGTGGAGGGGAAGATGGTGAAGATTATACAACAAAAGTTTTTTTGGTTGGTGGGAAATGGGGCTTCAATGAGGTGAGCATGGGGCATTTGGAAGCATTATAAAACTTCAGAATACAAAATGAGAAAGAGGCTGAAAAATAGGAGACATTGAGGGTAAGCAGGACTTGGTGTTCAAGAATGAGGATAGCAATCCTGGCATGTTGACGAGTCACTCAAGCAGGAAGCATACGATGATATTATAGAATTTGAGTATTAGAAATGTGGGATGCATAAACATTGCTTTTCAACCAAAATCCCTTAGTATGTAGGGAACAGATAGATTACCTTGACATCGATCCATTTTGAAATACCTTCTAGCTTCTAGGAGGACCACCGAGGACCTCTACTGGGATGTGATCTCTCCTGAGGCCAGTTGAGATTTGTTTTATTCCCTGTAACAGGAAATTGGGAACTAGCACTCAATTGTTCTCCCTTGATACCTGATATTCTATCTGGTCTTGTAGTTTATCTAGTTGTTTATGCTTCTTGGAAGGAGGTACCTATGATCCTTGCATTTCCCATGGTTCCCAGCTCTCTGCCTTGCTAGGTACTCTGTTAACATCTGTTAAATGAACTGGTAGCAATGAGTAGAGGAAGAGTTAGGTCTAGGCTCTTGGTGTATATGTAGCAGGATACCCAGTTCACCTCATGATGGGATGTTCATCCATGGGAGTGGCCCAGGGGTGTTGATGAACAGAACACCTGGCCTGGGAAGGTGGGTTAGGGTGGGGAGAGTGCTGCTGGAATGTTGAGAAATAGTCTTTAGGTGGGAGTTTGTACTTATTGTGGGATGCTGGCAGGGGTGGGGTGCATGGATTAACTTTATGAATATAGTTTATCTGGCCAGCAGGGTATTTGGTTGGTCTTACTCAAAATTTAGGACTTAGAGGTAAGTGTCTGGAGATAATCTGGATTTTGGTGGACTTGGGTGGGGCCCTAGGTTGACTCTAAGTTTCTGAGTGTCTGGAAATGATGGGATGAGCAAAACTAGGTTCTGTCCCAGACATCAAGAGGCTTTATTTATGCCAGGGTATTGCTTTGGCCCAGAAAGGGATGCAGTGTGTACAAGTTGAGTTGGGGACAAGGCAATGTGGGTAGCCTACTTTACCCTGGCTGTGCTAAGTGGTAGAATATACTGACAGCATCTGGAGATGGGGGAGGTATGAGTATGAATATTATGGGATGCTGGATGGAAAAGTATAGGGGTGGTGGAGTGGAAATGAAGCATTATGGGATGTGCCGCATCATGGGTTGTGCTGGGAATATTATGGTATGTTTGATTGACCATGGGCTCCTTGCAGTTATTATGTGTTGGGATGGGGGAGTAAAAATTATGGGATATATTTCTAAAGGAGATTCGATGTCCATCTGCAGGGTGACAGTAGGGCTGCTGATCATTATGGGATATCTATTGACAGGATAGGGGTGATTATTATGGGCTATGGAGCTGGAGCGAGTGTGTAAGGTTGAATGTGGTGGTGCAAGGATCTAGACCCTGGCCTGCAGGGGATGAGGGTAGCTCCAAGGGGTTGGTTATTATGGGATGTCAGTATAGAAAGTGGGAGAGTGATTATTACAGGATTTGTGTGGGAGGAGGCCGAAGTGTCCCTTGTTGTAGTGTGTGTGTGGGGGGGTGAGTTTCTGACTATTATGGGATATCAAAGTGGGGGTGGATGAAGTGTGGTTATTATGGGATGTCTGTGGGGGCTGGGGATGAGTATTATGGGATGTGAGGCTGAAGTGCTGGGCGGGGAGCTTATTATGGGATGGCCATGGGGAGGGAAAGGTGACGAATTATTATGGGATGTTAGCATTAAGGCCAACAGTGAAGAAGTTGGCAAAGAATGGCTATTATGGGATGTCTGGGGGGGGGAAGGGTTAGTTGCAAAAGGTCTGCAACATTAGATGTCAAAAGCCCTGGATATGAGTGTATGGAGCGTGTGTGTATATGTGTGTGTTGTGTTGGTGGTGGTGGTGGTAGGGGTGTCCGAGTGTATTATGGGATGGCCGGGAGGTGGGTGGTTGCCCGGGTGACAAGCGCGCGCGCTCGAAGGGGGCGTGGCCAATGGTTGCCTGAGCGACGAGGGGGCGGGGGTTGCCCGGGAGACCTAGGGAGGAGGGTGGCGGTAGTGGAGGGGGGGTTGGAGTTGGTTGAGGTTATTATGGGCTGTCCGTGGGGGGGCGGGGCCTGTGCGGTGGGATTTCCCGGCCGGTGTTTCGGGCCCTTTAAGAGGCGACGCCGGAGCAGGAGCCATTTTCCCCCCTTCGGCCGCGGCGAGGAGGAGCCGGAGCGGGAGTGACACCGGTCGGACCCTGCGAGACCTGCGGCGGCTCCGGGGTGAGGAGGGCGCTGGGTTCCCAAAGAGACGCCCCTTTCAGCCGAGCCAGCCCCGAGGGTCATCCCACCACCCGCCGGTTCCTCAGGGTTCCCCAGACCCGCAGACCGCCCCTTACCCGGAGGAGCAGACCCTTCCTCTCCCTTCTCTGCAGGGTGCCACCGCCCCCCCCCCCCCACCCCGCCCTAACCCGGCCGGAGTCTGGCTCCCCTGAGACTCCCACCTTAGGCTTGGTCTCCCACAATGCCCGGCGCCCGCCCCGTGGCCCTCTGCTCACTTGCCCCCCGGGACACGTGGCCCGACCCCCTGCCGGGTGAGAGCCTTCTGGCCCCCAAGTTCCTGCGTGCAGCCCCCCAGAGCGCCCGAGCCTCCACGCCCCCTTGTCCCCTGCTGCTCCTCAGGAGAACCTGAGTTGTCCCAGAGGACAGCCTTTGGAAAGCTGCCCTGACTAGGGACTGGCCCCTCCCCAGGCGCAGGGAGGCGCCCCCCCACCCCCAAGTGACCTTGTGTCCCCGAGCGCTTCGCCGCCAGCCGCCTCCCTCGGCCCCCCCGCGCCTCGGCCACTCGGACCCTCCTCCCCCCGTCACACCCCACTCGGTGCAGCCCAGCTTCCCTCCTCTCCACGCCTGCATCAGTCCACCCTCGGGGGCTTCGCTGCCTCTCATCTGGGGGACTCCAGTGGGGGAGCCGGCTTCCGGGCTGCTCCTGAGGAGTGTGGAACTAAGTTCAGCCTGAGTGGTTCGGGTGCCCCGCTAGGGTGGCTGGGGTGGGGGGGGGGGACCGGTGGTGGTGGTGGTGGGCGGAAAGAGCGGGTGGGGGTGGGGGAGGGGGACAGTGCACGTCACTGACTGTTCTCTCTCTTTCCCCCCTCCCCCGCACAGTGACTCGGGCCAGTGTAGAGGGCCCCAGGCCGCAGGCAGGAGCAGCTGGGCCAATTCCCTGGCCGGGAGCGGAAGGGGATGGCGTCAGGCCTGGGCTCCCCGTCCCTCTGCTCAGCGGGCAGCGAGGAGGAGGATATGGATGCACTTTTGAACAACAGCCTGCCCCCACCCCACCCAGGTAACATCTTCCCCAAGGGCCCAGGGCAGGAAGGAGGCATTTGGGCCCTCCCTAGTGATTCCGGTGAGACAGGGCTTAGCCTCTCTCTGTGCAGAGTCGGAGGTAGAGGGCATCCGAAGGGAGTGGTTCCCTTCTGCGGAGCTCTTGTGGGAATGGGGTGGAAGCCATGTGCCTCCTGGGCTCCTGGGCAGAGATGGCAAGCTTGCTGCACTGTCTTCAGGAATGCTATGCAGTTCCCAGTTGAGGGAGCTCTCTGGGCTGGCAGGCATTACCTTGTGTGGGTCTTTGGAAGAATGCAGGTAGCTGGGACCCCTGGAGGCCGAGTGGTGGTGGTGGTGGTGGTGGGAGGAGGGGGTTGAGGATTGCCTTTTGATGAGACCAGCTGGGCATCTATGGTAGTTAGGATCCTATGGTTGCTGCTGTGGAAAGGAAAGAGGGAGTGCTGGTTACTCTCTATCCAATTATTTTTAGCTTTTGATCAGTAACTGGTTTTCTGTGCTGTTGCAAACTGTGTGAAGTTTGAATTGCGCTCCTTGCTTAGCTGGAATCTAGAGTGCTTTTAGCCAGGCAGATGGCTGGACCGTTTTGAGCTGGGGAATGGTGGAGGCTAGGGGTAGAACATTATAGCTTGAATGATATACTAAGAGTTGTGAAAGAAGGGAGATGACACCCTGGCCACCCTTCCTTCCCAGGCAAACGGATGTGATCCTGGCTTTTTTTTTTTAAGGTTTCTGCCCCTGTGCAGTTAGCCTTGGGTTTGGGCTGATCATGTGAAGTGTTTGTGTAGGTGTGTTGGGGGTTGCACTGTGTTTTGGGGTGGCTCCTTGAACTGGCCAAACCTGTATGGTTATAATTACCCTGCTTTATTGGAGTAACCCTTGTCTACCCCCAAGTGATTGATGTCATGTTTCTAAGCAGATGTCTCTCCTGCCTGCCTCTCCTTTAGAGCCCTCACTTAAGTTATCTTGTTTCCTTGACCTTTTTGTTTAGTTATATTTTTTTCTGCATGCCATTTCTTCATTCTCTCCACTTACATTTTTCATTTTGGAGCCTGCCAGTCCTGTTTCTGTTGTCCACAGAACATCTTTCATTTCTGCCTTCTTTCTCCTCAGCTCTAACGGCAAGTTGAGGTGGTATGGGAGAGAGTTTCCACATTTGGCATTTTCTAAGTTGGAAGTCTTCACTTCAACCTGAGGCCACTCAGGTCAATCTTTTTACTGAGTCTTCAGCTGTTGGGATAAGAAACTTAGGCTTGAATCTCTTCGTTGTTGCCCAGGGTGGGAGGTGGGGTGGTAGTGGTGATAATGTGGTCCCATCCTTTCTGTGAGGGGCATGAGAAGTGGTAGTGCCATCCAGTCAATACTGGTTGCACATCTTAGCTTTCCTCTGGCCCCTCGCTCAGCGTGAGGCTGTCCCCATGTCTGTTGGAAGCTGTGCAGGCTCTCCAGGTGAGCTCTGCCCCAAGCTGTAGCATGACCCAGTTTCCCCACTTGCCATATCCTATTCCTGCCCCATTCCCAAATCCCTGTTCTTCTATGTCTCAGCCAGTTTGCTGTTTGCAATGCTAGTACTTTATCTGCCTGAGAGGTTTGGGGGGGGGGGGTCTTAGGTAGATGGGAGGGTGTCTTCTCTGACTTCATGGGTTCGTCCTTGTCTCCAGTTCCAGCATTTATGGAGGTTGTGAAGAAGACGACGACCCTGAGATTAACATGGGGGTGGAGGATAAGGGGCTGGGAAGCTGGGGACATAGGGACCTAGGGATTGCTGGGAAGAAGCCCTTAAAGAAAATGATTTTTTGTGGTGAGATCAGACTGGTGTTCCATTCCCAAGGGAATGGGAGGGGCTTTCTTGTGCCTGGCCTGATCTGGGCTGAGTGTGGGGGGGGCGCTGATAGTGCTTTGTCCAGCCTAATGTCTCATGTTCCCTAGTATCTGCCTTGCTCAGGAAGGGCGGAACCAGAGTCATTTAGGGCTAGTTCTGGGGGTCAGGAGCTAAGAGCATGTGTAGGATTGAAGGAAACATTATCGTCCCCCACTGTTGAGGCTCTGCTCCTTTTTCTTGGTGTGGACATGACTCCCAAATGTTGGATAGGTGGCAGGAGGTGGTTTACGATCTGTGGCCTGGACTCTGGGTGGGGGTGATGAGGAAACGGAGTTTCAGAGACATTTTGTGGGCTCCCATTCCTCATGGTAAATCATTTGGGTATCAAATTTGAGAAGGTTGTATGCTCTGACCACAGTTCCACTGAGCGTTTGTTAAATCTTAGCTCTGGTGATTGAAAAAATGATTATGATTGAAGGAGTAAAACAGTCCCCTCTCATAGTATTGCCTTCATGTTTGTCTTGGGTTTCCTTGCCTTGGATGTCAGGGTGCCCTCTTAAGAACTGTGTCATCCCGGAGGAGGTGTTAGGAGAGGTGACATTTGGACCTGGGACCAGGTAATAATTTGGGAAGTCTTCTGTGAAGGTAGTCTTTCCCCAGCTACCTCTCTCAACCCCCACCCCCTCCCCTGCCACTTCCTGTCTGTCCTATGTTGGCAGCTGGGTGCCCTGGGCTGGCTTCTGCGGTCAGGAGCCATTTTCCCTCTCCTCGGCGGGTGAGGCACTCCCTCCTCTCCACTCCCTTCTCCACTACCCCCCTCCTTGGGCGGGGGTGGCTTGGGAAGAAGGAGAAAGAGGAGGGAGGAGGGAGCTGGTGTGCTGGTGTGAATGTCTGTTACAAAGGAAGCTGCCTCCTGGCCTTCTCCTCCCCCTCTGTGCCCCTTCCCACCTATCCCTGCCCAGGAGCGCTCAGCATTACCCCAGGCTTTGTGTGTGCTCCCAGCCAGGGGAGGAGGTGGAGCCAGATGGAAAGAGGATGGGGGGGTGGTGGAGGAGATGTGACAGCTGGGCTGATTTGGGCCCCTGGGGAGAAGAGGCTACTGACCCAGGAGAAGCTGGGGAGGAACAGTAGAGCTGGAGATGGGAAAAGGAAATTATGTTCGGGATTGGGCTACAACAGAACCTGGGACTTGGAGGTTCTGGTTGTTTTGAGCTGGGATGACCCGAAAGGGTGGGTGAAAGGTGTGGTTTCTGGGACCCCTGAACTGATATTCTTCGGGAACTATGGTGAGGTGTGTGCTATAGTTTTTGCCATCTGGATAGGATCTTTCATTCTCCTTCCCTGATTTATAGTCTACTTGGTAGCCAGTTCTAGGAAGACTAGACTTATTTCTATTACTTTGTTAACTAAAAGTGGCTTGATTTAGCTCATTGGAGACGAGCACGTGGAAGACTCCTGTTAGGAGTGAGGGAGAGGAGGCAGGGGTCTGGACAGCTGCCCCGGTGGGTCTGGGCTAGCCTGGCAGTCCTAATTTGAGTCTATACAGCTCTCTCATTGTCTGATTTTGTCCTGAGTCTCAGCTTCCTTCTGTGGAGAGTATAGCAGTCTCTTCAGTGGAATCTGGGACAAGAGGTGGGAGAATAATGTCTAAAGCCTCTAGATTAAGCTCTAACCTTTTGCTGTTGATCTTTTCCCTGCTTTCCTGTCTTTGCCAAATATATGTAGAAAACGACGATGACCCAGAAGAGGATTTGTCAGAAGCAGAGACTCCAAAGCTGAAGAAAAAGAAAAAACCTAAGAAACCTCGGGACCCTAAAATTCCTAAGAGCAAGCGCCAAAAAAAGGAGGTGAGCTGGTGACTGGATGCTGTGAGGAGTAAGAAGCAGGGAGGAGCTCTGAAAAGGGTGGAAGAGCTGGGGGCGTCTGTTTCTTCCTCTGAAGTGGCGGGCCAGGTCCTGGGGACAAGCCTTAGGGCTGTCCTGAGGTCAGCATGTGTGTAGCATGTGTGTGTCTGTCTCCCTCTCCCCCCCTTCCCTGCTCCAGCGTGTGCTCTTATGCCGGCAGCTGGGGGACAGCTCTGGGGAGGGGCCAGAGTTTGTGGAAGAAGAGGAAGAGGTGGCTCTGCGCTCAGACAGTGAGGGCAGCGACTATACCCCTGGCAAGAAGAAGAAAAAGAAGCTTGGACCTAAGAAAGAAAAGAAGAGCAAATCCAAGCGGAAGGAGGAAGAGGAGGAGGAGGAGGATGATGACGATTCAAAGGTATCTAGATCTCCATTCTCTATTCATTAGTGTTTGTTAACATCTGTTCTTTGTTTCCTGGACACTTTGCTGCCCATTAGAACATTTTCTCCTCACCTGTTTCTAATGATTTCCTTTTAGCTCTCTTCCTTGGGTCTTGTAAGCCTTAGTTACAACTCAGTTCTTTTAGCAGGTGTAGGCATTAGGTGTCAGGTCTTTGACCTTGCTCTCTCTGCAGGAGCCTAAATCATCTGCTCAGCTTCTAGAAGACTGGGGCATGGAAGACATTGACCATGTGTTCTCAGAGGAGGATTATCGCACCCTCACCAACTACAAGGCCTTCAGCCAGTTTGTCCGGTAAATAGGCGGGTCTAGGGGCAAAGAGGAGGAGAGGGCCATCTATAATCTTCTTACTTCTCTTTCCCTCTCTTATTCTTAAACTTTCTCCTTTTTTCTGTTCTCATCCATTTCCCCACCAGACCCCTCATTGCTGCCAAAAACCCCAAGATTGCTGTCTCCAAGATGATGATGGTTTTGGGCGCAAAGTGGCGGGAGTTCAGCACCAACAACCCCTTCAAAGGCAGTTCTGGGGCTTCCGTGGCAGCAGCAGCAGCAGCAGCAGTGGCTGTGGTGGAGAGCATGGTGACAGCCACTGAAGTTGCACCACCTCCTCCCCCTGTGGAGGTTCCTATCCGAAAGGCCAAGACGAAGGAGGGCAAAGGTAAAGTGGGCCTTGATGAGAGGGGTGACTAGTGTGGGCTTAGGATGGTGAAGACAGACAAAACGTGGAAATGCTGTTCTGTCAGCTCGAAGATAGAAGGTAGGAAGGAGGAATGAGTATTAGATTTAGGAGGGAAATTTGGGAAGTTGATCATGGGGAAGCCAGCTTTGGTGGAGAAAATTTTCATTATTGAGTTGGCCAAAAAGTTCGTTTGGTTTCCCTGTAAGATGGCTCTAGTAATACTTAGTTGTCTTTAACTTCATTTGAAACAATTTTGTTAGATTGTATTGTGACAGCTGTCACATCAGCACACATTTAAACAAATCTTATCAAAATTGGTGAATTTTTGTGCAGCCGTCATAATATTGAAGATGGAAGAAAATAAGCAACATTTTCGGGATATTATGCTTTGTTATTTAAAGAAAGGTAAAAACACAACTGAAATGCAAAATGATTTGTGCAGTGTACGGAGAAGGTGCTGTGACTGATCGAACGTGTCAGAAGTGGTTTGTGAAGTTCCGTGCTGGAGATTTCTCGCTGGACGATGATCCACAAAGTGGTAGACCAGTTGAAGTCAATAGTGATCAAATCAAGACATTAATTGAAAACAATCAACCTTATGCCACGTGGATATAGCCGACATACTCAAAATACCCAAATCGAGCATCAAAATCATTTGCACCAGCTTGGTTATGTTAAATGTTTGATATTTGGGTTACACATAAATTGAGCGAAAAACCTTCTTGACCCTATTTCCGCATGTGATTCTCTACTTAAACATAACAAAAATGTTCCATTTTTAGAACAAATTGTGACGGGCAGTGAAAAATGGATACTTTACAATAATGTGGAACAGAAGAGATCGTGGGGCAAGCGAAATGAACCATCACCAACCACACCAAAGACCAGTCTTCACCCAAAGAAGGTGATGTGTATATGGTGGGATTGGAAGGGAGTCCTCTATTATGAACTCCTTCCGGAAAACCAAATGCTTAATTCCAACAAGTACTGCTCCCAATTAGACCAGCTGAAAGCAGCACTCAACAAAAAGTGTCCACAATTAGTCAACAGAAAACACATAATCTTCCATCAGGATAACGCAAGACTGTATGTTTCTTTGATGACTGGACAAAAACTGGTTACGGCTTGGCTGGGAAGTTCTGATTCCTCCACCATATTCATCAGACATTGCACCTTCAGGTTTCCATTTGTTTTGGTCTTTACAAAATTCTCACAGTGGAAAAAAATTCAATTCCCTGGAAGACTGCGAAAGGCACCTGGAACAGTTCTTTGCTCAAAAAGAAAAAGTTTTGGGAAGATGGAATTATGAAGTTGCCTGAAAGATGGCAGAAGGTAGTGGAACAAAATGGTGAATATGTTGTTCAATAAAATTATCAGTGAAAATGAAAAACGTGTCTTTTCTTTATATTTTAAAACCAAATGAACTTTTTGGCCATATATGTGGTATAAAGTTTTTCCCGATTTTTCCACCCAGTGGTATGTATTTGGTTTATATGGTCTAACTTACTTGCTCTGTCCTGAATTTAGGTCCCAATGCTCGGAGGAAGCCCAAAGGCAGCCCTCGTATACCTGATGCCAAGAAGCCTAAACCCAAGAAAGTGGCTCCCTTGAAAATCAAGCTGGGAGGTTTTGGTTCTAAGCGTAAGAGATCCTCGGTGAGAGCCCAGCCCATCCCTTTGGTGAGGGTGTGATATCTGATAGAGAGGACGTTACCTCATTTCAGGATCTATCTAGCCTTTGCAGTAGATGCATAGAACGTGGGGAGATTGGCCACAGAACACGTGACTAGGCTCCATGTACAACAGTCCTTTTTCGAATACTAGTAACCCCGGTAAGAGAGGGATTCCTTCTCTACCACTCTCTTTCCCCTTGGCTTGAACCTCTAACCTTACTCCTTTTCATTCTTCCAGAGTGAGGATGACGACTTAGATGTAGAATCTGACTTCGATGATGCCAGTATCAATAGCTATTCTGTTTCTGATGGTTCCACCAGCCGTAGTAGTCGCAGCCGCAAGAAACTTCGAACCACTAAAAAGAAAAAGAAAGGTGTGTTTCTTTTCTGAGTCTATAAATTGGGTGGGATGGGAATGACTGGGCAATAATCTCCCTAAGGGGGTAGGGGCTAGGTTATTTTAGGGTAGGGGTGGGGGGAGGTAGTTTTTTTCTAATAATTGGGCTTTCCCTCTTCCTTGCCCAGGCGAGGAGGAGGTGACTGCTATGGATGGTTATGAGACAGACCACCAGGACTATTGCGAGGTGTGCCAGCAAGGCGGCGAGATCATCCTGTGTGATACCTGTCCCCGAGCTTACCACATGGTCTGCCTGGATCCAGACATGGAGAAGGCTCCCGAGGGCAAGTGGAGCTGCCCACACTGTGTGAGTACCTGGCCACTGCGGCCCTTTGGGACCCTCGAGACGAAGGGCGGGATGATAAAGCTCTTTTGGGCCTGGGTGGGAGTAATGGTGGTGTTGGTGTGGGCTTTGGGAAGCCTTCAGTAGAAAGATGAGTGTGGTTCAGCCTTGGGGTGGGGGGGTGGTAATAATCTGACTGTTTCTTTACTGCAGGAGAAAGAAGGCATTCAGTGGGAGGCCAAAGAAGACAATTCCGAGGGTGAGGAGATCCTAGAAGAGGTTGGGGGAGACCCCGAAGAGGAAGATGACCACCATATGGAATTCTGTCGGGTCTGCAAGGATGGTGGGGAGCTGCTCTGCTGTGACACTTGTCCTTCTTCTTACCATATCCACTGCCTGAACCCCCCACTTCCAGAGATCCCCAATGGCGAGTGGCTCTGTCCCCGTTGTACGGTGAGTGACCCCAGCCAGGGTGAGGGATGTGGGAAGAGTTTGGAGAACTGTATACCTTTCAGCCCTAGATAGGTATTTTCCTTCTTTGTGTAATCTTGGGATACTTTTGTCCTGGGAAAATGTATGACTGACTCAGAACAGAGGAGGTGATGCTTTACCAGCTCTCCTGAGGGTGATGGAGCAGTGTTCTAGTCCACAATATCCATCCCTGTCTTGCCACCCAGACTTGGGGTCTAGCTAGTTTAGAATGGTTTAAAAGGGTCACTTACTACTTTGTATTGCATAAGAGGAATTCTAGGCTCTAGGTCTGGAAATTTTCTGTAATTTCTTGTCGTGGGTTATTTTTTTTTTAATTGATAAGTGAGGGGAGAGACAAACAGACATTGATTTGTTGTTACACTTACTATTATGCATTCATAGGTTGCTTTTTGTATGTGCCCTGACCTGGGATTGAATCCACAACCTTGGTGTATTGAGATGACACTCTAACCAACTGAGCTACCCAGTCAAGGCTGTTCTGGGTTATTGTTGAAGCCTAGCTGTTAGCTCTGTTAAGCAGATAGGAGTGCTCATGTCACACTTGTCCTGGATGAAGTCCAGAAATGGAGAGGGAATTCTATTATTCTCTCCTTAGAAGGGTTGTGGGATTAGCTCTTATTGGCAGTGAGATTTTAATAATTCTTGGGTGAGGCTGTGGGGGCTATACTATCTCCATTCCATGGTAAAATTTGGTGTTGGATCATTTCTTTTTCTCTCAGTGTCCAGCTCTTAAGGGCAAGGTGCAGAAGATCCTAATCTGGAAGTGGGGTCAGCCACCATCTCCCACACCAGTACCCCGGCCTCCAGATGCTGATCCCAATACTCCCTCTCCCAAGCCCTTGGAGGGGCGGCCAGAGCGGCAGTTCTTTGTGAAGTGGCAAGGCATGTCTTATTGGCACTGCTCCTGGGTGTCTGAACTGCAGGTAAACCTGGGTAGGCTAGAGATGTGGGAACAAAGAGGGTAGTGAGAACACAGTCTCACGGGTGGAGGGAGTGACTGTAGCTCCTTGATGGCTTATTTCTCTTTCTGCCTGCAGCTGGAACTGCACTGTCAGGTGATGTTCAGAAACTATCAGCGGAAGAATGATATGGACGAACCACCTTCTGGGGACTTTGGTGGTGATGAAGAGAAGAGCCGAAAGCGGAAGAACAAGGACCCTAAATTTGCGGAGATGGAGGAACGCTTCTATCGCTATGGGATAAAGCCTGAGTGGATGATGATCCACCGAATTCTCAACCACAGGTACCAGTGGAGATGGGCCAGACTGTGGTTATCTTGGGCATACTGAGGGAGACCATTGACAAAGGTATTACGAAAATGGACATCACCAGTAACTTATACTTGGAAGAGACGCACACTCTGTTGTTGTGAACTGGCCGGATCCTGGTATTTGAGCCATAGGAGACTACAGATAGAGATAATTTTTGGTCCAAAGACGGGGATAGTAGAGGCTCTGACTACATGGCCTACCTAGAGGTCCGGTTTGGAACATACGTTGTCAGCAGTTTTTGAAAGCAAGGCTGACTTGGGAGGACACGAGGTGGCCTTCTAGCTCTGAGGGTTTTCTCCTCTTACTCTTGTAGTGTGGACAAGAAGGGCCATGTCCACTACTTGATCAAGTGGCGAGACTTGCCCTATGATCAGGCATCCTGGGAGAGTGAGGATGTGGAGATACAGGACTATGACCTGTTCAAGCAGAGCTATTGGAATCATAGGTGAGTGACTTTGGTGAGGAGTAGAGTTGCTTCTTTTTGAGAAGGACCGCAGACAGTGATGTGATAACTGTGTTTTTCAGGGAGTTAATGAGGGGTGAAGAAGGACGACCAGGCAAGAAGCTCAAGAAGGTGAAGCTGAGAAAGTTGGAGAGGCCTCCTGAAACTCCAACTGTTGATGTGAGTTGGGCAGAAGAGGGAGAACACAAGTTACTGGATAGGGCAGTGTCTTGTGTGTTGCTATTTAATGATGGTGCTAGTAATAACTTTATTGCTGAGGCTGCTTTGTGAAGTCTGTTTGCTCTACATCTCTGTAAATCAGAGAGAACACTAGGATTACTTTCTCTTTTTATTATCAAAAACAGAAGCATAGGAGGTGGTGTTTTATACGATGGAGGAAGTGTTACCTAAGGAGGGGAGAATCATGCAACCAAACTTTTATGAAACATTGGAACCTGGGTCTTCTGACCCATATTTCATATAATTTATGGCTCAGTTCCTCTGTGTGTTTTTTTTTTTTGTCTGCATGTGTAATATGAGGATGGTTAATGTTAAAGAGATGAATCTTGGGGGCGACAGTGGGGATGAGGGACATAGGGTTATCTACCTGGTAGATCCTGACTAGCAGAATTAATGTATTGCTAGTGAGGCTGTGATGTGTCTTTCCTCAGAACCCTGAGACCACAAGACCTCCATCTGCCTGATAGGTTGTTAGTTGCCTTGCTTCCTGGAGAATCCTAAATCAAACTCAGAGTTAGAATAACCACTGAGGACCTTTTCCTCCACAATTTCTTGTGGCTCTCCCAAGGAGGATCAAGTGAAAATGTGTGGGGAGGCGGCTACCACTCAGTTAGAAAAGGAAGAGAATTCCTTGCTAGCTCTTGACTTCCTTATTTCATCCTTCAGCCAACAGTGAAGTATGAGCGACAGCCGGAGTACCTGGATGCCACCGGTGGAACCCTGCACCCGTATCAAATGGAGGGCCTGAACTGGTTGCGCTTCTCTTGGGCTCAGGGCACGGACACCATCCTGGCCGATGAGATGGGCCTCGGGAAGACCGTCCAGACAGCAGTCTTCCTCTATTCCCTCTACAAGGAGGTAGGGGAGCTGGGGCTGTTAGTTTTTTGTGGGTGTATTTTGTGTTCATAGTCTACTCTTACACTCTGAGGAGGGCGGGGCGGGGGGAGAAATTGATCGCTAACCTTGAATGACACTGATTGACACACGTATACAGAGGAAGATTTGGGGGAATAGAGCCAGGGGTAGGATTAGTGGTGGGTACACAGAGCCTTAGTGCTGTGGAATAGATTTGTGTTGAGATCAGTGAAGTCTGGGTGGAATTGGTATGGGGAGACTTAATGGAAGAAGTAAGGTTTGAGTTCCCTGCAGTGTCGGATATAGCTTTGTGGAAAGGAGTGGGCAGGGTGTTTTCATACGCAGAAAAGTTCAGGGTGGGAACACCAATGCATATGCCAGTCCTCAAATAGCTGTTGGCAGCAGGTAGAGGTGGGACCTGGGGTTGTAGTAGAATGGGCCCTTAGTCCTTACTCTGCTGCTTCTCATCTTCCTCAAAGGGTCATTCCAAAGGCCCCTTCCTAGTGAGTGCTCCTCTCTCTACCATCATCAACTGGGAACGGGAATTTGAAATGTGGGCTCCAGACATGTATGTGGTGACTTATGTGGGTGACAAAGACAGCCGGGCCATCATCCGAGAGAATGAATTCTCCTTTGAAGACAATGCCATTCGTGGTGGCAAGAAGGCCTCTCGCATGAAGGTATCTCAGTGGAAGGGAGACTGCTCTCCAGGGGGAGTTGTTACTGTGGGCTTATTTGCCTTCTTGTGACTGGGTCCCTGGGGTGAGGCAAAACGATGACAGCTGGAAGGAGGGAAAAGCCCCATAAGTCCCTTGGGTTTGCTGACGCTGGAGAAGTTGAACATTAGTGACCAGGGTGCCGTCTTGTGCAGAAAGAGGCATCTGTGAAGTTCCATGTGCTGCTGACATCCTATGAGTTGATCACCATTGACATGGCTATCTTGGGCTCTATCGACTGGGCCTGCCTCATCGTGGATGAGGCCCATCGGCTGAAGAACAATCAGTCAAAGGTGAGGGGAAAGGAGGGAAATTGTGGCCTCCAGTGTTAGCTTTTAGTATCATCCATTCATTAAGGGCAGACTTAGGAGGAGACGAAAGGGGAGAATGGTCTTTGCTTTTCTTGGTGGCCAGGCTTTAAAACAGAGATGGAGTTGGGGGTGGGGGACCTAAGTGTTGGGCATTGAAGCAGCTTGGAGTTCTGCGGAGGCATACCGGAGTCCTGTTTTCATTGAATTTTACCTCTCTCCATCTGCTTCACCAGTTCTTCCGGGTCTTGAATGGTTACTCACTCCAGCATAAGCTGTTGCTGACTGGGACTCCATTACAAAACAATCTAGAAGAGCTGTTTCATCTGCTCAACTTTCTCACCCCTGAGAGGTTCCAGTAAGTGTGTTTATGTATAATCTCATAATTCTGCCTCTGATTTTCCCATTGTCCATTTCTTATATCACTTTCCTTTCTCCAACAACGTTTCCCTTTCTCTTTCTGAAGCAATTTGGAAGGCTTCTTGGAGGAGTTTGCTGACATTGCCAAGGAGGACCAGATTAAAAAACTGCATGACATGCTGGGGCCTCATATGTTGCGGCGTCTCAAAGCTGATGTGTTCAAGAACATGCCATCCAAGACGGAACTGATTGTGCGTGTGGAGCTGAGCCCTATGCAGAAGTATGTTGGAAAGGACAGAGCATTGACTCCATTTTGCAAATACTGTTAGATATCTCAGTGGAAGGGAGCCAGTCTGCAAACTGTTTCTTAACTCTTCCCCACACTCCGCCTCAAGGCATCTGGTGACAGGAGTGAGCAAGGCCTAGAGACACCTGATGGCCGGGAGCTGGAGCTCTTGGTTGTTCCATAGTCAGTCATACCTTACCTTGTTTGAAATGGTGGTGGTAGTTGTTCAGCTTCCTTAGTCCCGAAGTGAGATATGTTGGAAAGAAGATCTCAGATCTTAGGACTGCGTTTTGAGTCAGTGTGAAGACTGTTGAGGCTGATTTACCTTCCTCCCTTGCCCATGCAGGAAATACTACAAGTATATCCTCACTCGAAATTTTGAAGCACTTAATGCTCGAGGTGGTGGCAACCAGGTCTCTCTGCTGAATGTGGTGATGGATCTTAAGAAGTGCTGCAACCACCCGTATCTCTTTCCCGTGGCTGCAATGGTATGTGTGCCACCTCTGGTTCTTCCCTGAGTTAGAACTGCTCTGTTAGGCCTGCTTTCAGTTATTTTTTTCTTCTTCCCTCAGGAAGCCCCTAAGATGCCCAATGGCATGTACGATGGCAGTGCCCTAATCAGAGCATCTGGGAAATTATTGCTGCTACAGAAGATGCTCAAGAACCTTAAGGAGGGTGGGCACCGTGTACTCATCTTCTCCCAGGTATTATGGGGGTTGGGAGCTTTAGGGGATAGCAGCAGACAACCCTCAGTGACATGAGGGAAGGGAATATCACCTGACTTCCCCATAATTAAACTTGCTCCTTTTTCAGATGACCAAGATGCTGGACTTGCTAGAGGATTTCTTGGAACATGAAGGTTATAAATATGAGCGTATTGATGGTGGAATCACTGGGAACATGCGTCAAGAGGCCATTGACCGTTTCAATGGTATGTGGGAGGGAGTGGCTTACATCCAGCCATCCTCATTTGTTGTGTCTTTGGATCAGGTGCTTGTTCTTCTTGTGCATCTGCTTTTCTGCATAGTTCTTTTGGGCCTTTGTCAATTGATGGTGGAAGAGTAAATCTTTAGAATGTCTCAATTGGAAGAATGTATTGGACTGTTCCTAGGAGATTTTTTTCTTTGAAGTCTTCATTCTTTTGCTAGAAAGAAAAACATTACCTACCCGCCCCCCCCCCCCCCCCCCGCCAGCTGTCTTGAGGCCCAGGAGGGACCAGGATTTACTCAAGTGCATATCACAAGTTAGTGGCAGACTTGTCTCTGTAGCCATTACCTTTTCTTTTTTAAAAAGATAATATTTTGGCCCTGGCTGGTGTGGTTCAGTGGACTGAGTGCTGGCTGGCCTGTGAAGCAAAAGGTTACCAGTTCGAGTCCCAGTTAGAGTACATGCCTGGATTGCGGGCCAGGTCCCCAGTTGGGGGTGTGCGAGAGGCAACCAGTTAGTGTTTCTCTCAGACATAGATACTTCTCTCCCTCTCTTTTCTGCCTTCCTGCTCCTCTCTAAAAATAAATGTCTTTAAAAAAATAATTTTGAATTGAATGAAAAGTTGGAAAAATAGTGCAGAGAGTTTATGTATTATATTCTTCACCCAACTTCTTAACAATTTTTATAACCATGGTACAATTATCATAACCAGGAAATCAGCACTGGTGTCATACTGTTAACTAAATTGTAGGCCTTGATTGAGATGTCACCAGTTTTACCCCTCAAGTCTTTTTATTACTTTAGGATCCAAGCCCAGATCCCGCATTAAGTTGTTGAGTCTCTTCCTGTCTGACAGTTATTCATTCTTCCCTTTTTTTCATGACACGGATACTTTTGATGATTACTGGTCAGCTACTTGTGGATTCTCTAAGTTTGTCAGTTTTCTCATAATTAGATTGAGATTAGGCATTTTGGGCAAGAATGCTAGAAAGTGATGCTGTGTCCTTTTTAGTGCATCATATTGCAGGGGGTGGGGGAGGGAGGACATGGTGTGACTGCCCCATTGTTCTTGATGTTAACCTTGACTACTTGTGCAGGTGCTGTCTGTTGAGTTTCTTCAGTGAATGGGAAGAAAGTTATTTTTCTACTGTAATAGATAAGTATCTTAAGAGAGATTTGAGACTATGGTGATAACTCTTTCTTCTGAAACCTTCACATTGATTTCAGTATCCGCAGGTGGACCTTGCTTACAACGATTATTACTGTGGCATTGGCTCATGAGGTTTTATATTTCTGACATCCCTTCCATATTTATTAATTGGAATTCAGAAGACACTTCTAATGGTGTTTTTGGTTCCTTTCCTAGCACCGGGTGCTCAACAGTTCTGCTTCTTGCTTTCCACTCGAGCTGGGGGCCTTGGAATCAATCTGGCCACTGCTGACACAGTTATTATCTATGACTCTGACTGGAACCCCCATAATGACATCCAGGTGAGCAGAGGTAGCAGCCTGTTATTGAACTTAACTAGAAGTGAGGACTCCACCATCTGGAATTAGTTTTTTTTTTTTTCCAGGGGAAAACAATTGATTCTTTTTGTGTCTTTCACTATATTGTAAGCCAGAGAGTTTGGGTTATCTGTGGTTCTACTTTGGGTAACATGATAGAGGGTGGTGTCTGTGAGCAGGGGTGCAAAAGGAAGTTTTGTATGAAGACAAGCTTCAACTCCTGCAAATTGCTGGATATTTGCTTCTCATGTGGAAGTCTAGGTAAGAGTGAAAGCAGGAAAATATGGTTACTTCAGTTTCCGGCTTCGGTTTGTGCCCACTTCCAGGCCTTTAGCAGAGCTCACCGTATTGGGCAAAATAAGAAGGTCATGATCTATCGGTTTGTGACCCGTGCATCAGTGGAGGAGCGTATCACACAGGTGGCAAAAAAGAAGATGATGCTGACGCATCTAGTGGTTCGGCCTGGGCTGGGCTCCAAGACTGGATCCATGTCTAAACAGGAGCTTGATGACATCCTCAAGTTTGGCACTGAGGAACTATTCAAGGATGAAGCCACAGATGGAGGTGAGCTGGTCTAGAGCTTGTTTTGGTGTACGCCTTGGCCTCTCTGTAGGGAACTTTGACACCTAGGGTCCTGTAGAACTTGCTTTTTCTACTGCAGCTGCCGAAGCTGACTTTGGGGTTATGGACCCTTGATTTTTTATAGGAGGAGACAACAAAGAGGGAGAGGATAGCAGTGTTATCCACTATGATGATAAGGCCATTGAGCGACTGCTGGACCGTAACCAGGATGAGACTGAAGACACAGAATTGCAGGGCATGAATGAATATTTGAGCTCATTCAAAGTGGCCCAGTATGTGGTGCGGGAAGAAGAAATGGGGGTGAGTATGAGTCTAAGGCATTGCTTTGCTTGGTGATTGGCTCAAAATTGGAACTGAGACTAAGATGGTATTTAAGACAGTAGGAAAATATATCCCTAGGCAAATTAGTACGCCAGTGAGTTGATGTGCATCTTCTTGAAAATAAATACTGTAACATATGACTCACCACATTTTCATCTTTGCCATGGCTGTCAGGAAACCCACAGCGAAATTTCACACTCAAAACAGTTATATTAGCTCTTTATCAGAATCTCATTTTCTCTTATGTATTTTATTAACTCTACAAGTAAACTTGATTTGCTAGTTCAGGTCTCCTTTGGAGAAAAGATAGGAAATAAAATACATATCTAGAGAGCCTGTTTCTCTATACTTTTAAAAACAGAATGGTTGTTTTCCCTTTTTTCCTCTTCCCTTCCTTTTTTTGGTGTTTTTTTTAGTAAATAAATAGAAAAAACACTGAAACAGTAATAAAACATGTGGCTTCTGTAATAATTTTTTTCTCTGAATGATAAAATTAGGTATAAAATTACAATAAAAATTTGCTTCTTTATGTTTGTTTTTAAAAGATTTTACTTATTTTTTAGGGGGGGCAGAGGGAGAAAGACAGGGAGAGAAACATCAGTGTGTGGTTGCCTTTTGCATGCCCCCTTTTGGGGACCTGGCCCACAACACAGGCATGTGCCTTGACTGGGAATCGAACCAGCAACCCTTTGGTTCACAGGCCAGCACTCAGTCCACTAAGCCACACCAGCCAGGGCTAAAATTTGCTTTCTCCTTTGGTCTTCTTTAAACCACCCAGCTAAGAGTTCTTTGAATTGACTTAAGTTATGGTGGTTTTTACCATCTATTCTCATCCTTCCAACTTAGGACCATCTCTCTCACTGTGTTTTTCTGATATGTATCTTACCTTTGTTCTTGAAGGTGATGCTACTAACCTCAGTGATGTATAACTGGTTGGAAAGTCTGACATAGGTCTCTAGCCTAGATTTCAATCAAAACTGTTCTTTTGAAGGTGCTCCCCGTTCCTGTCAAGGCAGTAACTGTATGTAGAAGTGATTGACTGGCAGCATGTGCTGACAGTTTGGGAAGGGAGGGGTGGTACTCCCCCTTGCCTTGATAACCTCTGCTAAGGATTACACAGTATACAAATGGCCCTCTTATTAGGTGCTGCAGCTACTGTTTATAATATTTAAAAATTTTATTTTTTTGAGTAGATAATTCACATGGTTCAAGATTCAAAAGATACAAAGGTAATCTCTTTCACCTCTGTCTGCCTACCTAGTGCCCTCCGTGCGGATGACCAGTGTCTTCAGTTTCTTGTATATCTTTCTGAAAATAGTTTGTGTATGTACAAATTACTATATATCCATATATAGACATACATGAATATACACACAAACATGCTTTTTTCTTTACTTTTTAAACCCCAAAATAGTTTCTTATACATAATGTTCTCTACCTTGCTTTTGCCTACCTAATAAATCTTGGAGGGACAGTCTAAATCAGCACATAAAAAGCCCCCCAGTTTTTTTTTCTGCATAGTATGTCCTTGTTTGGAAGTACTGTAATTTCTTTCTTTCTTTCTTTCTTTTTTTAATTTATATTTATTTTCAGAGAGGGAAGGGAGGGAGAAAGAGAGAGAGAGAGAGAAACATGAATGTGCGGTTGCTGGGGGCCGTGGCCTGTAACCCTGGCATGTGCCCCGGCTGGGAATCGAACCTGCGACACTTTGGTTCACAGCCCGTGCTCAATCCACTGAGCCACACCAGCCAGGGCAACTTATTTCTTTTTAAAAATTAAGGTATAATTCGCCTATATCATAATGTTAGTTTCAGATGTACAGCATCATGATTTGATAATTTGTGTCTATAATTTGTGTCTATACTGTGAAATGATCACAGTAAGTCTAGTTAATACCTATGACCATATAGTTACAAACTTTTTTCTTAAGATCTACTTTCTTAGCAATTTCCCGTATATGTAATACAGTATTGTTAACTGTAGTCACCATGCTGTACGTTACATTGCCATGACTTGTTTATTTTATAATTGGGAGTTTGTATTTTTTAAGCCCCTCTATCCATTTTTGCCTACCCCCAATCCCCAACATTTATTTAATTCGTTTAGTAATGATGGACATTTAGGTTGTTTTTTAATATTGGCTGTTAACAGCAGTTTAATATAAGGTAGTTAGAATCAGTTAGTGGTCCTGAAATGTCTGAAAACAATATAAGAAGACTTTCAGAGGAGCATAAACATTACGGGAACATAAGATGTGTAACATTACATATAAGATGTGTAAAACCACACATATGTAAGTGTTTTTTTTGTACACAGTTGGTAAACTTAGGAAGTTTAGAAGAACAGAAGGGCTTATGGTCCTTCTACTTTATCTGTTTTGTAGGGTTTCAGAAGTGGCTCCATTATGCCTTGCTAAGGCTCTAACCTCTGTCTTGTACATTTGCTGCCTCCCAACTGGGTATGCGTCAGCACAAGGCGTTAGAAGAAAGCACACTATCTGTTCATTCACCTCTTGTGATAATGGCTCTCTCCCATGTTTTTCTTTAGTTACATTGACTGCTGATCCATATGGAATTATGAAGAGCCATGTTAATGGTGATTCAGTTTCTCTCAAGTTCTTAGGTCTAAGCAGGCACACCAAGTATTTGAGTCCAATCATGAAAAGGAGCTAGTAGAATGGGAACTGTGAGGACCAGGGGTAGCTGGTGGTGCTGACTTCAGCACCCCTGAGTCCTGGCCCTCCCTCTGTCCCAGGAGGAAGAGGAGGTAGAACGGGAAATCATAAAACAGGAAGAAAGTGTGGATCCTGACTACTGGGAGAAATTGCTGCGGCACCATTATGAGCAGCAGCAAGAAGATTTGGCCCGAAATCTGGGCAAAGGAAAAAGAATCCGTAAACAGGTCAACTACAATGATGGCTCCCAGGAGGACCGAGGTGTGTGTGGCCGGCCCCGCCCCCCACCCATGGGCCGTTCCACTAGAGCAGTGGGCCCCGCTCATCTGCCCTCTCTCCCTCCAGATTGGCAGGACGACCAGTCCGACAACCAGTCCGATTATTCGGTGGCCTCAGAGGAAGGTGATGAAGACTTTGATGAACGTTCAGAAGGTGAGGGCTATGCCTTTTTTCTGGTTGTTTAAATATTTCTTCTTCTAATACCTTTACTTGTGTCACTTACGCATTCTTTTCTTCTTGCAGCTCCCCGCAGGCCCAGTCGCAAGGGCCTGCGGAATGATAAAGATAAACCATTGCCTCCTCTGTTGGCCCGTGTTGGGGGGAATATTGAAGTAAGTGCCATATGATTCTTAAGAGATGCGGGCAAGTGCCAGTATTGGGTCTTTGGTAAAGTAAGACCTGCTCCTTCTCACCTAGGTTTCTTCTTCCCCTAGGTACTTGGTTTTAATGCTCGGCAGCGAAAAGCTTTTCTTAATGCAATAATGCGATATGGGATGCCACCTCAGGATGCTTTTACCACCCAGTGGCTTGTGAGAGATCTTCGAGGCAAATCAGAGAAAGAGTTCAAGTAAGTTGAGAGATGGAATAGGACTGATGTAGAGCAAGGGCTGCTTCTCCTCTCTGGGCATTTCACTGCACTAGTCCAGGCTGAACTGGGAAATGGGTTCTTTCCTCTGATGAAATAAATTGTCAGGTGAAGCTCCTAATAGCAGGGTTCTTTGTGGTCCTAGCTCCTCTGGAAGAGAACCTCGGGCATGGTGTGGGGTCTGGAGACCAGCCTTCACTGTAATGGTGGGCTTTACCTCAGGATGGAGCCAGAGTGGTCTGGGATATTCTTGACTGGGGGTGAGAACGAATCTGTTCTAGGAATTGGCATGACCACTATTCAACTCATTTCTCTATTTCATCACTTACAGGGCTTATGTGTCTCTTTTTATGCGGCATTTATGTGAGCCAGGAGCAGATGGGGCTGAGACCTTTGCTGATGGTGTCCCCCGAGAAGGCCTATCTCGCCAGCATGTCCTTACTAGGATTGGTGTCATGTCCTTGATTCGCAAGAAGGTGAGCCCTGAGCCTCTCTCCAGTGTTCAGGTTTTAGGAAAGACTGGAGAGCCATAGGAAAGTAACCTAGAGCTGGAATTGGTCTTTGACATCTTGTCCTGTTGCTACAGGTTCAGGAGTTTGAGCATGTTAATGGGCGCTGGAGTATGCCTGAACTTGCTGAAGTAGAGGAAAACAAGAAAATGTCCCAGCCGGGGTCACCTTCCCCAAAGACACCTACACCCTCTACTCCAGGGGACACACAGCCCAATACTCCTGCACCTGCCCCACCTGCTGGTAAGTCTACCTGGTACTGTCATTTCTGCCCCATTTTTCTTGTCCTGGCCTATCCTTTTTCTGCTCCCCTGTGCTCAGTTGTAACAGGGGAGTCCGGCAGGACATACAGCAATCTCCCTCTCAGTTTAGGAGGGCCGTCCTGAGTATAGGACTGGCTCTTAAAGGCACGAGAGGACAATAAGATGAGACAGATTGAGGGTGCATGACCTTCTCTTTGATCTAGGACCTTCTTCCTAATCATTTGTCTTCTATTGTTTACAGAGGATGGGATAAAAATAGAGGAAAATAGTCTCAAAGAAGAAGAGAGTGCAGAAGCAGAAAAGGAAGTTAAATCTGCAGCCCCTGAGGCCACCGTTGAGGTAAGTGATGGAGGTGACTCGATGCCATACCAGAGGCAGGTGGATAAACCTGTTCTTTCTTTTTGATGCCGGCCTGTCTGCTTCAACTTCTTTTTTTTTTTTCCTTTGAAGTGTCCACAGCCCCCTGCCCCTGCCTCAGAGGATGAAAAAGTGGTTGTTGAACCTCCTGAGGGAGAAGAGAAAGTAGAAAAGGTAGAGGTGAAGGAGAGGACAGAAGAACCTATGGAGACAGAGTCCAAAGGTATACACATTTTTGAGCACTACAGATCCTTGTGTAAACCAGTCACTCTTGGACTTCCAGCCAGGCTGTAGAGATGATCAGGAGGAAGTAATACACTAAAGAATCCTATACCCATGTTTTAAATTGTGGATGTGCCCCCCTCCCCCCGCTCCACTTTAAGACATCTTTTAAGACTTGAATCATAAAGATTTCGGTTTAGGATTGTTCCAGTTGGACATAGTGTAGAACAGAGGAGGCCATTCTTTTTAGACACACTCTCCGTATGATTTGTTCCCTCCAGGTGTTGCTGATGTGGAGAAGGTAGAGGAGAAGTCAGCAATAGACCTGACTCCCATTGTGGTGGAGGATAAAGGTGGGTGTTTGGAAAAGTTGACTGTGGTTTAGAAAGACTCTAAAACTAGAAGCAAGGACTTTATTTCTGGGACACCCCCTTTTCAACCCCTAACCTTTGTATCCACACTCATTTAGCCATTATAGCAAGTTAAGACTCCCATTTGTCCCCACATTTAGTTGTCACTGGACCGGTGGCACCTTTTCTGGGTTTGAGAAACACCTGTGTGGAGAAAGGGTGGAAGTGGGTATCTTATAGCACATAGTGCTGTGGATAAGGGCCACAATGTCTGGAGCTGACATTTTTCTTCTGCATATCCTATAGAAGAGAAGAAAGAAGAAGAAGAAAAAAAAGAGGTGATGCTTCAGAATGGAGAAACCCCCAAGGAGCTGAATGATGAGAAGCAGAAAAAAAATATTAAACAGCGTTTCATGTTCAACATTGCAGATGGTGGTTTTACTGGTATGAAAATGAGGGGCCCACTGGGGTTAGAAGGACCTGAGGTGAAGTTGGAGGAGTTGTTTGAAACCAGAGTGCAGGGACCACCTCAGCTAGATGAGGGAATGCCAGGCTGATTGCATACTCCTCTGGACTCCACGTTAGAAAGCCACAGGCATACTGTTAAAGTGGTATTGGGGAGCAGGAATAAATAGCATGTTGAATTCTCACAGATGTTTGCCTTTCTTTTTCTTTTCAATCTTCCCGAAATTCCTCTTTAGAGTTGCACTCCCTTTGGCAGAATGAGGAGCGGGCAGCCACAGTCACCAAGAAGACTTATGAGATCTGGCATCGGCGACACGACTACTGGCTGCTGGCTGGCATCATAAAGTATCCTTTGCTTCAGTCTGGGTTGTGATTCTTGGTGAAGGTTTCTGAAGGTTCCACAGATTGAGGCTCTTACTTTCCTTGTTTTTCCTGAGCAATTTTCCAATAGCCATGGCTATGCCCGGTGGCAGGACATCCAGAATGACCCACGCTATGCCATTCTCAATGAGCCTTTCAAGGGTGAAATGAACCGTGGAAATTTCTTAGAGATCAAGAATAAGTTTCTAGCACGAAGGTTCAAGGTGAGCAGGGTAGGGAGGGGTACCATTTTGAAGTAATAGCTCTTAAAGTACAGAAGGGTCTGCAAAGGAAGGAGTCTGTGCGTTCAGCCGTACTATTTATTGTGTTCTTCTGTGTACTTAACTTTTTGTATTCCGTGAAAGGCTTTGTTCCCAAGTATCTTCATTATTAAAGGTCAAGACATACAGACTTGGAAAATTAACATGCTGTTCAAGGGCTGAAGATGACTGACTGATGAATGACAGAGGCTCTAGTTCACTGGGTGTGTTGGGAGAACGCTGTAAGACTTCGGAAAGATACAAAGGTGGACTGAATTGGATCTCTGAGATGGTAGGGGTGTCAGTGGACTAGTGGTACTTTTTTCTGGGTCTGAGAGTCTGTGTGGATAAGGGGTAGAGTGGATGCAAAAAGGACACGCAAAGGTAGAGTTTCATTTTCGAATAACTAGGGCTAAGAAGCCCAGAGCTGAAGGGGCTCATACTCAGAAGTTCAGCAGGTATGTATTGAGGGCACTTTGTGTGCAGACCATCAAAATAGGAAAACGGGATGTCATGAAGACGAGACATGTGGCTCTAAAGCCAGGTGCAATTGAGGGAGTAAGGAGTGTATGCTAATAAACCTTCAAACATTATGTGCCAAGCATTGAGTGGCAGAAAGATACAAAGGCAAATAAGGCATAGTGCCTGTTCTCAAGGAGCTTTCAGTTTAAAGTAGAGGCAGATGTGTGATGAATGCCATTCTGGATGTTGGGAGGGAGACTGCTGAATCCATAAGAAAGTTCTCCAAAGGGAATCTTAGGAGCTGGGAGAGAGTTCACAAATGGCTGCCTAGGGAAGGTGGCATCGGAATTAAGCTTTTGTGAATGTAATGGAGATTGTTGGATAGAAACAGAAGGCTGTTTGAACCAAAAGGGATTAAATTGGGCAAAGACATCGAGGCAGTAGAGCTTAGGGTGTTTGGAAACAGTAAGTTAGCCCAGTTGGGTTATAGAAAACACTTACGAGAGATAGGTTAGAGAGAGAGTTAAGAGCTAGAGGGCAGTAGTTGGTTTCTTGGCACCAGATAGGAGAGTATGGACTTCACCTTATAGTTAATGGGTAACTATTGAAGGTTTGTGAAGAGTTTTGATGTGATCAAGGGGAATGGAAACAACACTCATGAAATCATGGAACTGTCAAGAAGGCAGTCATGAGGTAATCAGGGTTGGGCTGTGACACTGGTTGGGGAAAATGAAAAGGATGAAGGAAAGGAAATAAAACATGAAAGAATTTAAAGAATTTACTTATTTATTGTAGGGGTCAGCAAACCTTTTAAAGGCAAGATAGTCACTATTTCAGGTTTTGTGGGATATACCGTCTGTTACATACAGTCAACTCTGTCATGTGAAAGCAGTCACAGGTGATAAATGAATAAGCATGAATGTGTTCTAATAGAACTTGATTTATCAACACTAAAATATGAACCTCATAATTTTTTTAATCCTCACCTTAGAACATTTTTTTAAAATTGCTTTTAGAGAGAGAGGAAGGGAACAATTTGAGAGAGAAACAGATTGGTTGCCTCCCATATGCACCTGGACTGTGGACCAAACCCACAATATAGGCTTGTGCTCTGACTGGGTATTGAACCCATAACCCTTTGGTTATGGGACAAGACTCCAACCAACTGAGCCATACTGGCCAGGGACATAAAATTTTTTTAAGTGTCACAAACTATACTTATTTTGACTTTTTTCCAATCATTTTAAAAACCATTTTTAGCTCTTTGGCCATACAAAAAAACAGGCAGCAGGCCATATTTGGCTCCCAGGCCATAGTTTGCCAAACCCTTGCTTACTGGATTTGAAATGCAAAGTAGTAAGACTCCATTGAAGCTTTGAGCCTGAATCACTGAGAAAATTTAATTACCACTAGGGGATCAGGGAAGTGAGGAGAGGGAACAGTTTGTAGAAAAGAGTAAGTTCAGTTTAAGGCAAGTCATTTGGTGTTTCTCACAAGTAAATAAACTTTCCAGGACCTCTATCACCATAAACAAGTGGGATCAAAGAAATGATCATACATGAGTGGAATGAGAACAAGAATCACAACAATCAGTGTTTGAGCTGCAGGTTTGAAAAGCATCAAATCGTTTTCATACAGGTTCTGACTAACCTAGAAGAGGAAAGATCTCTTGGGTGAATGCTTTAAAAGAATAGCAGCAAGCCAAGGTCTGATCCTGGAGAAGGCTCATAGTTTGGGGCAGGAGGGAGTTGGTGAAGGAGATGGGGTATATGGATTGAAAGTAGATTTTTGGTCTATTTGGGGGTAAAGTAGTAGGCCACGATGGAGCCAGATCTTGTGGAAGAAGCAACAGCCCATTGTCCTCACACTGTCCTTTTTCCTGACCCCCTCATGGATTCTCTTTAAGAAGCAGTGGATACTTGAGCAAAGTAAGTCTCAAAACTTGTGGGTCAGCATTCTCTCTTTTGAAACATATTTCGAAGAACCTTTTGCACACTTCTATCAGACAACAAATAAAAGAGCTCGTTGCAATGTAATTTTTGGTATTGGGGCCTAGAGGCAGCCTAGATGTTTGGCATTGGGCGTGTAGATAGATAAAATGTGATTCACATTGTGGAGCACTAAGCAGCCACTGAAGAAACAAGATACATGTGATACAACAGCACAAATGGACCTTTAAGAAGATACATAGTGGGGAAAGGAAGAAAACATTTTATATAAAGACTCAGTAAGTACATTAGAAGGGTCACTTATTGGTGAAGGAAAGGAATAGGAGTGGGATGGAGACAAAAGAAACAAAAATAATTTTAAAGAGTAAAACAATTTAAATGATAATATGGTAGGTATATCCATAGGATGGACTACTGTGCAGCCATTAAGAATTGGTATGCCCTGGCTGGCGTATCTCAGTGGATTGAGCGCGGGCTGCGAACCAAAGTGTCACAGGTTCGATTCCGTCAGGGCATATGCTTGGGTTGCAGGCCATGACCCCCAGCAACCGCACATCGATGTTTCTATCTCCCTCCCTTCCCTCTCTAAAAATGGAAAAAAAAAAATAAAGAATTGGTATGCCCTGGCTGGTGTGGCTCAGTGGTTGTGAGTGCTAGCTTGCGAACCAAAGGGCCACCCGCTGGTTCCATTCCCAGTCAGGGCACAGTCCTGGGTTGCCAGCCAGGTGTCTCCAATAGGGGGTGCATGAGAGGCAACCACATATTGATGTTTCCCTCTTCCCCTCACTACTTCTCTCTAAAAAATAAGTGAAATTTTAAAAAATATAAAAAGAATTTGTAATAGCTCTGGCTGAGTGCCTAAATTGGAGTGCTGTGCCATACACCAGACTGTGGGTTCGATCCCTGGTCAGGACACATACCTAGGTTAAGGGTTCAATTCCTGGTTGTGGTATGTAGGGAGGCAGCTGATGTCTGTCTGTCCCTCCCTCCCTCCCTCCCTCTCGTAATTGGTGTTTCTGTCTCTCTGTCTCCCCCTGCTGTCCGTACCTCCATCCATCCATCCATCTATCCTTTCAAAATCAATAAAGATATCCTTGGGTGAAGGTTACAAAAATTTTTTAAAAGTGCAGTTAATAAGATGCTTACTATGTAATTCTAAGTGAAAACATATGTATATGTAATTTCAATTATATAAAAAATATCTATGGAAAGAAAAACTTCAGAATGTTAACAGTATCTCTAGGAGGTAGATTTATTTGTAATTTTAATTTTTTATACATTCTGTATTTTCTGAATTGGAGTTTTTATCACTTTTGTGTAAGGGAATCAATAAAGAGTAGAGTTCTAGCCCTGGCTGGCGTAGCTCAGTGGACTGAGTGCGGGCTGCAAACCAAAGTGTTGCAGGTTCGATTCCCAGTCAGGGCACATGCCTGGGTTGCAGGCCACGTCCCCCAGCAACTGCACATTGATGTTTCTCTCTTCCTCTCTTTCTCTCTCCCTTTCCTCTCTAAAAATAAATAAATAAATAAAATCTTTTAAAAAATGATCTATATGCCCGTTTCCAACTAAGAAAAATACTTTTTAAAAAAGTAGTTGTAAAAACATGGACCTGTGAAAGAGTGAAAAGAAAGGAATGCAGTGGTGAACTGCTTGGGCGTGGGTGGAGCAGTCTGTAAGATTTTTAATAGGTTCTGAGTCTCCTTTTTATCCCTTGTCCAGCTCCTAGAACAAGCCCTGGTGATTGAGGAGCAGCTGCGGCGAGCAGCTTACCTGAACATGTCAGAGGACCCCTCTCACCCTTCCATGGCCCTAAACACCCGCTTTGCTGAGGTGGAGTGTTTGGCAGAGAGTCATCAGCACCTGTCCAAGGAGTCAATGGCAGGAAACAAACCTGCCAATGCGGTCCTGCACAAAGGTAGCCAGTGGCTCCCCTGCCTCCTGCTGACTTGGAGTCCTTTCGCCTCTGCCCCTCCCCAACACACATTTCTTGTTTCCAAAACCTTTTTCAGAATTGTTTGGGAGCTTAGGATGTCCTGAGAATCTGTACCTTCTTAGAGGCAATCAAAGACAGTGGGTTTTTTGCTTCTTTTAACTCTTAATATATTCAAGTTCTTAGAAGTGGAGAGCAAACCACAATAATATAGTGTCATTTGGGATACTTTAGAGGTGATTTAAGATCCAAATTTTAGACCCCTTTTGATATTTTGTTTCTAATTAAAGTTGAAACATTGTGAGGGAGATGGAGGGTGAAATGAGGAAAGGAAAGCTTTTTTAAAGGAGAGGAAGATAAATCCGAAAGGTGGAGAGGAAAGATAATGAGAAAGGAAACAAAAGGAATAGGCTTCTTTCAAGAAAGTAGAGACAGAGACCAAAGGACATTGAGAGTAGGTGACTTTAAAAAGCATAGACAAAACACAGTCACGGGGGTGTAAAGTACAGCACAATAATGGAGTAGAGTCAATAATACTATAACTCTGCATGGTGTTAGTTGGGTACTATACTTACCAAGGGGTTAGCTTTGTAAAGTATTACTGTTTACTACACTGTATACCTGAAACTAATAATATTGAATGTCAACTCTAATTGAAAAATTAAATTAAAAATAAGGCATAGAATAATGGGCAGTTGCAACTGGAATGTGAGGAACAGAAATTTGAGGAATAGGAATTTGAGCATGGTAGAGACCAGGTCAGTTGACTGATAAAGGACCATACTCTAGCACTCCAGTATATGAGTTAGCTTGGTCACTGAGAAGTCATAGGCAGGGCACAGGTCCACTGTGGTAAAGAGCAGCTTGGTCTTGGCAACCACACTCACCATGTTTTTTTCTTCCCTCTGCAGTTCTGAAACAGCTAGAGGAACTGCTGAGTGACATGAAAGCTGATGTGACTCGGCTCCCAGCTACTATTGCCCGAATTCCCCCAGTTGCTGTGAGGCTACAGATGTCAGAGCGTAACATTCTCAGCCGCCTGGCAAACCGAGCACCTGAACCTACTCCACAGCAGGTGGGATCATGGTCTTCTGGCCCCCTGTTCCAACAGAGCCGTTCTGGAACTTGTAACTTCTTTCTCTAACTGGGCAGGTGGGGCTGACTTAACAGGGAATTCTCTTGGGATCTGGTGAATACTTTTGGTCTGAAATTCTGACTCTCATGGCTCTTTTTTTGCCATAGGTAGCCCAGCAGCAGTGAAGATCCAGATTGAGGATTACCACCTCCACCGCTGAGCAGTGACCTTCCTCACTTTCCCTTGCCCAGCTTCTCCCCTGGGGGCCTGAGAGACCCTTTCCTTCCTTCTGCCCATCTTCCACGTTGTAAAGGAACAGCCCCCAGCGTACTGGGGGAGGCGGGTAGTGAGGGGCAGTGGTGCCCTTCCTGCTGGAGAGACGTGCAGCAGTAGCGCCGGCGCCATCTGCAGGGAGCTGGCAGGCTGGCTGGCCTTCTTCTGGGCCCTGGCTTTCCCCACCGTAACATCTGTTACACAAAAACTGTTGTGGGTTCCTGCCAGGCTTGAAGAAAACGATCTGAATTTCTTTGTTCTTTTGGTTTTATTTTGTTGATTTATTTTGTGTTTTCTTTTCTCCTTTTTTGGGGTATTCAGAGTGGGCTGGGCCCCTGGGTGAGACACAGCTACCTCTGTTGGCATCTTTTTAATACCAGGAACCCAGCGGCTCCAGCCACGGCTAGAATGAAATAAAGTGGAAAGAAAAAAAAAATAGAAAAGAACCAAAAGCATAAAAATAAATCCACAGCAAAATTTCTTGAAAATTGAAAATAAAAGTTTCCTTGTATTTTAGTGCTCTGGTTCAGTGTGGGTGTAGGTGCTGGTGGCTGAATGTGTATGACTGGAGTCCTGGGAAATGTAATTGAAAATTAAAGGTTTCCTTATGTTCTGATAATCAACAAAAGAGCCATATCCAGTCTATGCACATGCCCTACGTGTTCCAGACCAAGGAACACGGCTAATTTTCCTCCTGTGGAAAAAGATTCAAAAATTACCTGGCTTCATACTCTATACTACCATTTAATGGCTGAGGAAGTGGACTTTTCTAGGCTGTAGATTTCTCATAAAATAAAAATATCTGCCTTCTAGAGTGAGTCAGAAAGGTAAATCTAGTAAAGGTCTTGGAACAGTTTTTAACAGCTACTAGGCACTACCTTAGTATTTACCTGAAGGCTGGGAAAAAAAATTTTAAAGATTTTATTTATTGATGTTTTTAGAGAGACACCAATGTGTGGTTGGCTCTCACTCGCCCCCTACTGGGGGCCTGGCCTGAAACCCAGGCATGTACCCTGACTGGGAATCGAACTGGCAACCCTTTGGTTTGCAGGCAGGCACTCAATCCACTGAGTCACACTAGCCAGGGCGCAAATTTTTTCTTTAGGTCAGGATGTAACATATCCTCCTGACCCTCCAGATCTGAACATAGGCAGAGAGAAACCTTACCTGACAGGCTGAGCAGGAGTGTTCGAGGTCAAGAAAGGGTTTCCTAATCAGAGTTGGGAGTTGGTAAGGGGCCCCGGGATTCCATGGTCTTAGAGACTGGAAGAAAGGAGGAGGGGCCTGCCAATACGCCTTGTTTTCAGGCGAAGGGGTGACTTTCAAGTACAGTTTCCCTACTGAAATCTGCACTGAGGCCATGAACGGGCGGAGAAGCTGAAAACAGTTCCATCGCCTTTGCCCTCTCCGACTACGAGTAGAGCGGTCCGCACGGGAATTTTCCCCGGCTGCACCGGCCGCACCAAGGGCAGCTCCACACAAGTTCCCAAGCCGTCTTTCGTTCCGCGTACTACCGCCGGCCGGAAGAGGCGGGGCTACAAGGCTCTCCTGGCGCCTGCGTAAAACGTTTCCTATAGGAGGGTGGTATCCGAACGCTAGTGTCGGACTGCACGTGGAGTGGTGCCCCTGGTACGGAGGGAGCGTCTTGGGCCCGGGCCTGTTTTCAGGTGAGCCGAGGCTTTGGAGGTTTCTGGAGGAAGTTTGGGAAGGGAGCACTAACTTGGGCCGGGGCATGGGGAGGCGGACGTTGTACAAATTGCGTGGGGTCCGCGTCTCTTCGTGGGATGGAGTTTGGTCAGGCCTGGAAGGCCTGTTGGGGTTGCTGAGTTGAGGTTCTGGTCGAGGTGATACCTTTTTCCACTCTAATACGCCAAGACTGCGGTCTTCCTTTCCCTTTCCAACACGCGCGGCTCATCCCGTGTTTCTTTTCCCCAGTACCATGGGGCGCAAGTTGGATCCTACAAAGAAGGAGAAGCGCGGGCCGGGCCGAAAAGCCCGGAAACAGAAGGGTGCGGAGACCGAACTCACCCGATTCTTGCCTGCAGGTAAGGGTCAGGCAGGCATGCTTTCTGGTTCTCCAGCGTTTATGTCGCTTTTTAAATTTGCATTCATAACCCCTTCAGTTTTTTAGTCTCTGTTCACTTCCTGTTATGTGGAATTTTCTCTTTATGAGGTATTACTACTAAGTATGAATGAAACACTGTCATCAGCGTTTAGAACTTAGGGAAGAGGCGACAGAGACACAAGTACCCATGCAAGAAGAGGTGTGGTTTAGCATTGGGGGAGTTTAAAGAAAGGAAGGAATCCCGTGCAGCTAAGTTCTCTAGAACTTAAATTTTAAGAAACTGGGTTTTGAAAAGCGGATGGTACTTTAGCAAGTGGAAGTTGGGAAGGAGATGGTCCAGTCACTGAACTGCATTATGGAGGAGATGGAGCTGAGAATGCACAAATCTGGTTCCCATACGGTGAGTAGTCAGTCTGTTGCGTGGAAGCCTGGGTGGGAGAGAAGAGTGGACAAGTTGCCTGCAGTGCACATTGGATAAAAGATGCAGTTCGTTAAGGTACACATTGTACTTACCCTTTTGGACACATTGCACCACTTTATTCTCTTAATGCCCTCTGAGAAAAGTACTGTTTAGGAAATAGATGCTGAGAGGTTAAGTAAGTTGCAGGTAGTTATTAAATGATGGGGCTAAGATTTAAACCTTTTATTTCTTGGAGAATGTATGAAAAATAGCAGTTATAGGGGTAAAATCTGCACTGGTTGGTAACCAATTAAATTGAGAGTAAAGGGTCCTGGCTGGTGTGGCTCAGTGGATTGAGTGCTGGCCTGCGAACCAAAGGGTTGCTGGTTTGATTCCCAGTCAGGGCACATGCCTGGGCTGCGGGCCAGGTCCCTGGTGGGGTACATGCAAGAAGCAACCACACACTGATGTTTCTGTCCTTCTCTTTCTCCTTCCCTTCCCCTCTTTCTATAAACAAATAAATAAAACCTTAAAATAAAAGGAGAATAAGGGAAAAGGCAGACAAAAAGGTAACTTTTGAATATGTATTATCAGAATGGTCATGATGGTGTGTATTGAAACCAGAAGTCTTGCCCTGGCCAGGTAGCTTAGTTGGTTAGAGCTTTGTCCTGATAAGCCAAGGTTGTAGGTTCCATCCTGGGTCAGGGCACATACAAGAATCAACCAATAAATGCATAAACAAGTGGAACAACAAATCGATGTTTCTCCCTCCATCCCTCCTTTCCCCCTTCTCTAAGTCATTTTGAAAAAGAAAGCAAGAAAAAAAGACATCAGAACTCTGGAGAGAGGCCTATTTTGGGTTTGGTTGCTGAACAACCAGGTGGAGATCATTTCTGTTAAATTTCTTGTCCATCTCCTGGTAAAGCAAGTGCAGTGAACTAGAATCAACTCCCTTTCATTAGTGTGCTCACTTCTTCCCACTTAAAAAAAAAAAAAAGATTTTATTTATTTATTTATTTTAGAGAGAAGGGAAGGGCAGGGAAGAGAGGGAGAGAAACATCATTGTGAGAGAGAAACATTGGTTGGTTGCCTCTTATATGCACCCCAACCAGGGGTTGAACCCACAACCCAGATATGTGTCCTGAACTTTCACTTTGTGGAACAATGCCTAACCAACTGAGCCACACAGGTCAGGGACCCGCTTTTTTTTTTTTTTTTTTTCTTTTTTCTTTTTTTTGGGGGGGGGAGTATAATATTTTTTAATTATCAAAAGCTGATGTGTATGAATCATTTGTAGAATACCAATGTAAGAAAATATAATAAAGAGTTACAGAACTGATACATAATCATGATATAATTAATACAAACATGAAAACAAAGCTATTATCTGTAGATACAGAAAAGGGTTGCAGAAAAGAAGGATAACGTAGAAATCTGTGCTGTTACTGAAGCAGCTAGAGAAGTATTTTGGCCACTGGTAATAGAGAGCCAATCTCAAAGAATAATATCCAGTTTAAATTATATAAATTGTATTATTTTTAAACTAATCATTTTACTTAATGGACTGGATAGAAGTGGATGAACTGTTGGATCCTGAATTTTTGGTAAAATATTATAAGAGCTAGGTTAGATAACATATTCTACATTATAGCTGTAAAATGTAAGTTACATATCTGAGAAAAAGATGGCATTATTTTAAATTATATCAAGGGTTATTTTCAATGTTATACACTTATATTCTCTGTAAGTAATAGGTAAGAGAACATACCATTCTCTGAAAACAAAGCAAAACCAAACAATGAAACTTCCGTTAATCTGAAACTAAAGATGAGCTTTCCATTTCTTGTCAGGATCTGTGCTGCTAAATATCATTCCTTCTTTTTCTAATTTTTTCAAATGAAGCAAGAGATTATGTTCAGCCATTTTATGTCGCTTTTTCTTTTTTAATCCTCACTCTGGGATACATTATTGTTGATTTTAGAGAGAGAGGATGGGAGGGATAGAGAGGGAAAGAAACATTGATTGGTTTCCTCTTGTAACCATCCCCCAGACCCAGGATCCAACCTGCATCCAAGGTATGTGCCCTGACTGGAGATCGACCCCACAGTCTTTTGGTGTATGATAGGACAATGTTCTAACCAACTGAGCCACCCAGCTAGGGCTCTTTCTCCACTTTTATTTCCTCTTCCCTTGGTTTTTTTTATTTCTCCTATAATTTCCTGGTTTTGCCTCTTTTTTTTTTTTTTAACAGCTGATGATGAAAATTCCAAAAGGTTGTCTAGTCGTGCTCGAAAGAGGTGAGTGTGACTGTCTAGACTTTATACGTAGATTAAATTAGTGCTGTTCGTCTTCAGCCACGTGATGCTGTATGGTCATGCTGATAAAAAGGGCTGTTTAGTTAAAAAAAAAAAAGGGCTGTTTGGGAACTGTCAGATTTCCTTGTGATGGATGGCAAGTGGCAGAACCTGGGGGTATGTTTCATTTCTTCACTCCTTATATCTTTTCAGGGCAGCCAAGAGGAGGTTGAGCTCTGCTGAAGCCCTTGAGATGAATAAGTGTCCTGGGGCCAAACCATTGCCTGGAAAGCTACCAAAAGGTCAGTAAAAATAGGAGCTGGATGCTACCTGAAGAGTCCTGTGGGTTCTGGGTAGGGAATGGTTTGTTGAACATGTCTGGAGTAGAAAGAACAACCAAAGGACATTCTTGGGGGTAGAAAGTACTGGCTCCATCAGTGTGTGGCTGCCATCAGTCCAGGACTCTTCAAATCCTTAGGGATCTCTGCAAGAGCTGTCCAGGCACCTGGTAAGAAGGGAGCCCAGTCCTTATTTAACAGTGCTCAAGGCAAGAAGCGCCCAGCACCAGCCATTAACAGTGAGGAGGAAGAGGAGGAGGAAGACTCTGAAGAAGATGGTGTGGGAAACCAGGGGGACTTCTGGGGCTCCGAGGACAGTGATGCTGATATGGTTGATGACTATGGAGCAGACTCCAGCTCAGAGGATGAAGGTGAAGAGGTGAGTATCTTTCTGGGTATTCAGGAAGGGATCCTTGCCTTACAGTCTTTCCAGATCCTCGAGACAGAGATAACCCTGAGTAGAGAAAAGGGATTTTAGTGTTCCATCACTGTTTTTCTATTACCTTGTGGCCTTTCAGGGTACATGAAAGTGTAAAAGAGCTGTACGATAGAGCATTTTAAAACAGGAGAATACTCAGTGCTGATAAGGATGTGGTAAGGCGGATACTTGTTTGCCCGCTGATGGGAATAGAAATGTACACATGTTTTTTATAAAGCATTTGGTATCTGAGAACTTTAGAAACTTTTTCTTTAAAAAAAAAGATTATATTGATTTATTTTTAGAGAGGGGGGAAGGGAAGGAAAGAGAGAGGGAGAGAAACATCAATGTGTGGTTGCCTCTCACACACCCCCTACTGGGCACCTGGCCTGCGCTCAATCCACTGAACTACACCAGCCAGGGTGAACCTTTTTCTTTATCTAGCAGTTCCATTTAGAATGATGATCCAAAATGTGGGCATATTTGTTTATGGAAGTGTAAGAAGTTACTTATGTATTCCACAATTTGCATATGGGTATGTTATTAGAAAAGACTAAGGCATGTTCCCGGGAGCATCCCCACAGGCCTTTCCCTTCCCCCTCTTCCCTGCCAGGTGCATTACTTTTGCTTTTCTCCCCAGCTCCAAGGGCCTTTCTTCTGCCTCTAACTTGTTTACTGAGCCTTTGCAGGCTAGCTGGCTCAATTCTGTTATCTCTGTAACTTTGTAAATGAACTTTCTTTTATAATTTGGGAAAAGAAAAAAATTTAAGTAATATAGAGTTGTGTAGAATAAAAAGGAAGTTCCCACTTGCTCCCCTTTCCCACAACCCCCCTTCTCTCTGAAGAGCTCCTGTTAGGAGATTTTCAGCCACTGTGTGGACTTGAATGCCAAAAACTCTGAAAAATTTCAAAACACACAATAGGCGTAAGTAAACTGTGGTTTATTCATATGTTAACATTTGGTCATTATGTCTGAATATGCTTGCGGTGGGTGAATGAGAAAAGGCAAGAAACAAATTTGGAAATGCATCATAATTTTAACCGTGTGAAAAATAGAGTAAGTCTGGAATATGGCAGAAAAGGTGTCCAAAGGCTGTTTTTGTCCTCTGTGTATACATACCGGTGTGTATTCATGTTTCAAACATCTTTATTTATTTTTAGGTTTTACTTATTTATTTTAGAGAGGGGGGAAGGGAGGGAGAAGGAGCAACATTGATTGGTTGCTTTTCATACACACCCTGACCTGGGACTGAACCCGCAAGCCACGCATGTGCCCTGACCGGGAATATGAACTGAGGACCCTTTGCTTCGCAGGAGGATTCCCAATCAACTGAGCCACACCAGTTAGGGGTATTTTAAACCTTTTGATAGAAAGAGGAATACAAAAGTAAATAGAACAGTATAATAAACATTTAAATTCATTACTTAGTTTCAACAGTGGTCAGTATTGTGCCAGTTTTATATTCATTCCAAGGTCTGTGTCACCTTCTTAGAGCTAGTGGTACATTTTATTTGGCGGGGGGGATACAGATAGAAAGTGCTAGTGAGTTGGTGGGAGGGCAGGCTTTGAATCACCAGCCCCTTGTATCTTTTTTCAGCTGCTGCCCATTGAAAGGGCTGCTCGGAAGCAGAGGGCCCAGGAAGCTGTTGCTGGGTGAGTTTTGGAAATTTCAGGATAGAGAACAGTTAGTGGCTGAACCAGTGAGGGAGGAAGGAGGGGTCTGTTTTGTCTTTGAATCACTCTGTTTCTGGACCTGTTTCTAGGGGCCAGTGGAGTGAGGAGGAGACTGATGAAGAGGATGAAGAGGAGAAAATGTCCCCTGCGTCAGGCCCCCAAAAGGACAAGATAGCTGAGGACCTACAGATCAATGTGGATGAAGAGGAACATTTTGTGCTGCCCCCTGCTGGAGAGATGGAGCAGGATATCCTTCCAGTGCAGCAGGGTAAGGGGTGGAGGAAGGTGCTTGCTAGTGGAGATTACCAGGCCCTGGGGCATCATGGGACAGATCCTTGACAGGTTCACATGCCCAGACTCCAGACTTGCAACGAGTTCACAAGCGCATCCAAGATATAGTGGGAGTGCTGCGTGATTTCAAGACTCAGCGGGAAGAAGGTCGGTCTCGAGCTGAATATGTGCATCGACTTCAGAGGGATCTGGCCACTTATTACTCCTACGGAGACTTTCTGCTTGGCAAGCTCATGGACCTCTTTCCTCTGTCTGAGGTACTGAATTGCTAATTTAACGCCCCTTCTGCTTTCCTTTCATCACCTTCTCTTTTACGCTGTATAAGGGAGGCAGTCAGCTCCCTCGTGCTTTTCTGGCTGAGCTTCTTGGCCAGCCTGACTTGCTCCCTACCGTTTTGCTTTCCCAGCTGGTAGAGTTCTTAGAAGCTAATGAGGTGCCTCGGCCCATCACCCTCAGGACCAACACCTTGAAAACCCGGCGCCGAGACCTTGCTCAGGTGAGGGGTGGGTTTTGAGGTTTGCTTATCTCTGGGAGGTACTGACTTCTGTCGACCACAGAGACTCCCCTCTCCCACCCTCACTGGATGGGGTCTTAGTACCTTATTGGTATAAGTGTGATCCCAGGAGGCAAACGGGTGTAGGCCTAGCGTCATGCTGGGTGTGTCTGACTGGCTCAGGCCCTAGGATTTCTGTGAAGTGGGAAACTAGCTGAGACATCTGAGTCACGATAAAAGTGCCACCTCAGAAATCGGAAGGAGTTGTTTGCCTTTTGGATCATTGAGAAGCTGGCGAAACTGTGATTCCTGCTCCCAGAAAAAGACACAGCAGGTCCTGACCAGGTAGCTCAGTTGGTTGGAGTGTTCTCCCGATGCAGCAAGGTTATGGGTTTGGTCCCCAGTCAGGGCACATGCAGGAATCAACCAGTGAAGCCCTGACTCGAGCGGTTCAGTTGGTCAGGAGTTGTCCCACAAAGCAAAAGCTTGCTGCTTCGATTCTGGTCAGGGCACCTGCCTGAGGTGCAGGTTTGGCCCTTGGTTGGAATATGTACCAGAGGTAATTGATCGATTTTTCTCTCATGTCTCTGTTCTCTCTCTCTCTTTATGCCTCCCTTCTCTCTCTAAAAATAAATAAAATGTTAAAAAAAAAAAAGCCAACCAGTGAATACATAAGTGGAATAACAAATCGATGTGCCTGTCTCACTCTCCCTGCTCCCTCCTTTATCCTTGATCCCTTCTCTCCCAAAATACAATAAAAAAAATTTTTTTTTAAAACATCATACACGTACAAACAGTATATAAAATGCATTAAGGGTTCGGGGCCCCTAGGTTAAAGAACCCTGTTTATAAAGTTCAGTTCAGCCCTGGCTGGTGTAGCTCAGTGGATTGAGCGCGGGCTCCAAACCAAAGCATCGCAGGTTCGATTCCCAGTCAGGGCACATGCCTGGGTTGCAGGCTATAACCCCCAGCAACTGCACATTGATGTCTCTCTCTCTCTCTTTCTCCCTCCCTTCCCTCTCTAAAAATAAATAAATAAAAAAAATTAAAAAGAAATAAAAAATAAAGTTCAGTTCATCTGTGTGTTTTATATCTCCTGGTGCAAAGATAAGCTGGTAAATATTTTTATTATTATTTGTAATCCTCACCCAAGGATACATTTTTATTGATTTTAGAGAGAGTGGAAGGTAGGGAGAGAAGCATTGATGTGAAAGAGAAACATTGATTGGTTGCCTCCTATATGCATCCCAACTAGGGTTCGAACCTGCAACCTTCTGGTGTATGAGGCAATGCTCCAGTCAATTGAACCACCTGGCCAGGGCTTGATAATTATCTTTAATGCATTCTAACCAGTAGGATTAAGTTTTGGTATTGTAAGGGGATTAAGCCTCTTGGAAAATCAGAATCCACTTCTAGGAAATAACAGAACAGGTGCTGGCAGTCTGCGTCATTGGGATGGAGCTCAGACCTCGAGTTAGAGTCCGAGGCTAAAGAAAAGGATGCCAGGGGACGGGGTGGGAGAAGGGAAGTTGTGTTCAGTGAGTCCGTGGTGACTGTTCTGAGAGCTCTAGGAGTTGTGCCATAGACTTCCCAATAGAACCGGGTTTTCGTATTTCCATCTGTCTTCTTGGTATAGTAACCTACAAGGTTTTAAAAATCTTCATTCTTCTTATCTGAAGGCACTAATCAATCGTGGGGTTAACCTGGATCCCCTGGGCAAGTGGTCAAAGACTGGATTAGTGGTATATGATTCCTCAGTGCCCATTGGTGAGTGTTCCCTGCCCAGTAGTCCTTGTGCCCCTGCCCTTGTCTCAGCTTGTCACAGACGGGTCCTCTGCTACAGGTGCTACTCCCGAGTACCTGGCTGGGCACTATATGCTGCAAGGAGCCTCCAGCATGTTACCTGTCATGGCCTTGGCGCCCCAGGAACATGAGCGGATCCTGGATATGTGTTGTGCCCCTGGAGGAAAGACCAGCTATATAGGTACGAGGAGGGCAGGCAGGGGTAGTGTTCATTTGGGTCTTTACTTTTGAAAGTAGGTGGGGTTGGTGACTGGCTAGCACTCAGGAGACAGTGCGCAGACAGCTAGCAGAGTGGTGAGGAGCAAAGGCTCTGGAGTTGGCTCAGGTCTAGTCCTGTGGGTACCACTTAAGACCTTGGGCAAGCCCTTGATTTTCTTGTCACCTATAAAATGGCATGGTGGTTGTGTTTGGGTTGACCATTATATTATGTTTGGGTTGTGGGGGTTGAGATGTATATATCAAGGTCCTTGGTATAGCAATCAGCCATAACCATTTTGATTAAGCTGTCACCACTTTTTAAAAAAATAGTCTGTAGGACCAGAGAGATGTTCAGTAACAATGGGAAAACACGTGTTCATGAGCTTGCTCATTACCAGGGGTCAGTGCAGACTGGGGAGACCTATGCAGTAGGCAGTGGGGAGCAGAGCTTATTAGAAGTAAAATTTTCCTTGAGGTGCTGAGACTTTACCTGTGTATTCCTGGGCAAGCGGGTGGCTAGCAAGTGTAGGGGCAGAGGAGCTGACTGCTGAGCACTGTACCCTCCCTCCCCTCAGCCCAGCTGATGAAAAACACGGGTGTGATCCTTGCCAATGATGCCAGTGCTGAGCGCCTCAAGAGTGTTGTGGGAAACCTGCACCGGTTGGGAGTCACCAACACCATTATCAGCCACTATGACGGGCGTCAGTTCCCCAAGGTGAGACTCCCCTCTGTGCATCCCTCCTGAGGTGTCTTCCAGTTCACCTGCCCTCTACCTGACATCAGCATGTTTAGACTTGATGCAAGATAGGTGACCAAAAAAGGAGATTAACCTATCCTTTTTCTGCAGGTGATAGGGGGTTTCGACCGGGTACTGCTAGATGCTCCCTGCAGTGGCACCGGCATCATCTCCAAGGACCCAGCTGTGAAGACGAACAAGGTGAGGAGCTGGGGTTGGGGTGGGGTAGGTGAGAGGCCTTGGCTGGGCCTTATGGAGCTGGAGGGGCAATAGAGGGGTACTCTGGGCAACCAGTAGCTCACTTGTCTTTCTGAGACTGCCTTCTGAAACTGTGACACCCTTGGGTCTCCCACCTGGAACAGGATGAGAAGGACGTCCTGCGCTGTGCTCACCTTCAGAAGGAGTTGCTCCTCAGTGCTATTGATTCTGTCAATGCCGCTTCCAAGACGGGAGGCTACCTTGTCTACTGCACCTGCTCCATCATGGTGAGGCCTCTGCTGTGGCAGAGCAGAGGAGAGCAGGGCTGGGAGACTGTTTGCCCCTTGCAGCTCCTCTCAGCTGCAGCTCTGCTTCTCCTTCTGCTTTTGTCCCCCTACACATCCAGGTGGAAGAGAACGAGTGGGTGGTAGACTATGCTCTGAAAAAGAGGAATGTACGGCTGGTGCCCACAGGTCTAGACTTTGGCCAGGAGGGTTTTACCCGCTTTCGAGAAAGGCGCTTCCACCCCACTCTGCGCTCTACCCGCCGCTTCTACCCTCACACACACAATATGGATGGTTTCTTTATTGCCAAGTTCAAGAAGTTCTCTAATTCTATTCCCCAGTCTCAAACAGGTAAGTAATCTGCTGTCCACCCATCATCACTGCTTTTGCACTTTCTGCCTTTCAAGAGGCTTTGTAGTGTGACCGCAGGGAAGGGAAGAATTTCTGCCTTCTTTGTTGCTGCCTTTGTCTGCTTGGGTAAGAGAAGAGCCTCCTCACATCCCAACTAGACTTATTCCTGAGCTTGGACCCCATTGGAGCGTGATAGAGCGTTCCTGGGGAAGGGGCCTTTCCCTTTATTCTCCCAAGTGTTTGTGCTTGTTTGGCCCTGAATGCGTGCCCAGTGTGGGTTGTGGTTTCTCTTTCTTCTTGGCCCAGGGTTGTCTTGCTGTTAATGCATCTCTGCTGTTCCAGCATTGTCAGCACAGGGTTGGCGTAAGACTCCTCAGAACAATCAGCAGTTCTCTGAGCTCATCGCACTAATTACAGTTGGTTTTCTCAGCCATCTTGAGTCTGTCCTGGGCCTCAAGGGGAAGGGTGCGGTTTTCCGAAACAGGCTTAGAGCCCTGCATGCTGGGAATGTAACCTGGGTGTAGTTGGGAGAGGGAGAGGTGAGTGTGTCTGGATGCAAATGGCATGATTTATTGAGTTGACTTTTTTCTTTATAAGTAATGCTCCTTACAAAAGTCACATCTGAATGTTAACAAGAACCTGAATAGTTAAAATTTGTTGTGACTTTGTTTTTAAAGATTGACTTATTGATTTTAGAGACAGAGGGAGAGGGGAAGAGAGAGAAACATCAATTTATTGTTTCACTTATGTATGCCTCCATTGGTTGCTTCTTGTATGTGCCCTGACTGGGGATGGAACCCACAATCTCCGTTTCAGGACAGTTTAGACCAACCTAGCTACCTGGCCAGGGCTGTTGTAACTTTGAAAGTACACATTTAATATATCAGTACTCATTAATGTCTTACTAGCTTGTTTCTAGTTACGTGAGCCTTCTTATATTCCTGCATCTCATCAAAATCCACCAGGAAAAAAGTCCTTGACTTAAAAAAAAAAAAAAAAAGCCCAGTGCTTCGGGTTTATTCAGGCTTTATCTCCTCAGAGTGTCTTGCTACATGCTGTCCTCAAGGGGGCACAGCTTCCTCTAAAACTTCTTGGCCCAAGGATGGGTAGTAAACCCTTCTCTTTACTGCAAGGTTCAGACAGAACGTGAGTGAAGGCCTGGCGATGTGAACCCAGGTGGTCTGCTCTGAGGCACTGCTGCAGTTGTACGGAGCGCTGGCAGTGCCCAGTGTACTCAGGCAGTTTCCTTATTTTAATGTCTCTACTCGTCTCTACCACTAATGATCAAAATCCAGTGATGAGGCCCTTTTTCTCAAAAACAATCTTTAATTTTAGCCCCAGGAAATTCTGCAGCATCCACCCCTACAAACCCAGACTTGCCTGACCTGAAAGGTCAGGTGACCCCCGAGCCTGAGAGCAGCAGCCAGCCTGCCAAGAAGGCCAAAGTGGCTGTGAAAGCAGAGCGGCACTTGCAGAAACGGCGACACCCCAAGAAGGCCTCTTTCCAGAAGCAGAATGGCATCCCCAAAGGGGCAGACTCTGAATTGTCCACTGTACCTTCTGGCACAAAGGCCCCAGCTTCCTCCAAGCTCCAGGATAGTAGTCAGCCAGCTGAGAAGGGCGCAGTGACAGCAGTGGCCAGGAAACCAAAGGCGACTGGGATAAAAAAGCAACAATCACCTAAACTGCAGGCTTCTAAGAAAGTTCCCTCCCTGAAGCAGAAGGCTCCTCCCAAGGCCATGGATGCAGAGACACCTGCTGGGTTGCGTCTCTCCCAGACTCTGGCCACTCAGAAGACTGAGAACTGTGCTCAGCCCTTTGGGAAGACCCAAGGGGCTAAGAAGGTAAAGCAGCAGTTGCCACAGAAGACTGCCAAGAAAGCTGCCTTCCAAAAACAGAATGGGACCCCCAAGAGACGGAAGACTCCTACCATGTCCTCCCTTGGTTCCAACCAGCCCCCACCGGCAAAGAGGAGAAAATCTTAGTCCAGGTGGATGGTTAAAACTGGACTGGGCTGGCTCCTTGCTGTTGTCACTGGGTTGGAAACCTTACCTCTGTGAAGATGGCTTTCCCACTATGCCTATGAAATTTAATATACATTTTGCAATCTCTGGTCACTTGTGTTTTTTTGAGGGGACTGGGTACTGGCTTTGCTGCTTTAAGGGTAGAAATGAGAGGGTGGGACAGAGAGGGAACAGTGTGGTATACTGAGAAATCAGGTTGGTTTTGGGTTCCTGGGGTCCCTGGGACTCCCTGGGGACTCAGGGAAGGAGAGTTGGTGAGTTGGAGGTAGGGTGTTTGGGGAGCGGAGGGCAATAAGTGTGTAGGGAAGGGGGGCTACGCACCACCGGCATCCGTGGCGAACTGGAGGACCTGTGCTTTATGCCACCCTGACTGGATTCTGGGCACGGGCTGGGGTCCGACCCACTCAGAAGAGCTGACTGGGGCTCCACTTAGCTCAGGATTCTACCCCAGACCCGGAAAAGTCCAGTTGGCAGCCTTAAATCGAGCCATTCATTGGCTTCCTCTGTGCCCTCCCCCGCCCCGCTGACCTCTGCCCGTTTTGTCGAGCTGTTTGATTGGTTCTCCCGAGTCCCCCGGGCGCTTCATTGGTTCTTCTCGCCCGCCCTGCATCCCTGCTCCTGCACCGGTCTCCATCTCCCAGCAGAAGGCGCAGCCATGAATCCGTTATTCGGCCCCAACCTCTTCCTCCTACAGCAGGAGCAGCAGGGCCTGGCTGGGCCGCTGGGGGAACCCCTGGGAGGTGACCACTTCGCCAGTGCAGGGGACGTGTCGTCGCCACTCGCCCCTCCCGGTCCCACTTACTCACCACCTGGGCCGGCTCCGGCGCCCCCCGCCGCCATGGCCCTCCGCAACGACCTGGGCTCCAACATCAATGTGCTCAAGACCCTGAACCTCCGCTTCCGCTGCTTCCTCGCCAAGGTGCATGAGCTGGAGCGCCGTAACCGGCTGCTGGAGAAGCAGCTGCAGCAGGCGCTGGAGGAGGGTAAGCAGGGCCGGCGGGGCCTGGCTCGCCGTGACCAGGCTGTGCAGACCGGCTTCATCAGCCCCATCCGGCCCCTGGGGCTCCCGCTGGGCGCCCGGCCGGCCGCCGTCTGCACCCCATCGGCACGCGTGCTGGGCTCGCCCGCGCGCTCGCCAGCTGGCCCCCTTGCGCCCTCCGCCGCTTGCCACTCGTCGCCCTCCACCTCCACCTCCACCTCCACCTCCTCCGCCTTCTCCTCCACCTCCGCCGCCTTCTCCTCGTCGGCCCGCTTCATGCCTGGCACCATCTGGTCCTTCTCTCACGCCCGCCGGCTGGGGCCGGGACTGGAGCCCATGCTGGTGCAGGGGCCTGGCCTGTCGTGGGTGCACCCTGACGGGGTGGGCGTCCAGATCGACACCATCACCCCCGAGATCCGCGCTCTCTACAACGTGCTGGCCAAGGTGAAGCGTGAGCGGGACGAATACAAGCGGAGGTAGGGATAGGGAACGGGCAAGTGGGGACATGGCTCAGTGTCCCGCCACACTCAGGGCCATGACAAGGTGTGGAGAGGAGGGCAGCTGGGGCCCAAGAATCAGGGAGAAACAAAGTTCTTGCTGTGTAAGGAGGAGCTCGGAAGTGCAATAATGGAATTGGATCCTGCAAGATGGAATCAACAGAAAATGCAGAAGTCAGACCCGTGACGGGAAAGAGACTGGCAGTGGAATACTGTGGGCCATTCACAGCTTTCCTCTGGCTTGTCTTTCTGTCTCATGTAGGCTTCAGTGTTTGGATGAAAGTGTAACTGGGTTTTGTGAGGTGTGAAAGGGGCAAGGGTCACATCTGGATTGCCTGGTATCCCCACCTGTCTCAGTCCTCAGGCAGTTTTGTGATATAAGCTCCACCTGCTGATCAGAAGCAAAAGGCAAGCGAACAGCTTTAACTGGGGAATTTTAACTGAAATTAGAAGGGAGTGGTGAGAGAGGGCTGCATGTGGGCTGGTGATCCTGCTGCTGTGTAGAGCTTTCCAAAGCAATGTTGTGGATGGAAGCCGGGTATCCACTCTAGTTTCAAATGAGGGGCTCTTGGGACTGCAGGGCATTGCTTGGAGTAGGCCAAAAACATGGGAAAAGAAAGACTAAAGGGAATTCCCTAGGGATTTGGGGAAGGGCCTGGTAGTTATCGTAGGGCCAATGGGAGGGGGGAATATGTGAAGGTGCAAAGAGCCAAGGGTGGAGGCCTTGTGGTTGGAGCAGGGGGGATGGGGGGGCAGTAGGAGAAAGTTGGAAATGGGGACACACCCTGTGAGTAGGAGGCAGCTGGGGGACAGGCTCAGTGCATGCTGAGGATGCAGATTCAGATTTTTGTGGCAGCACAGAAGGCCCCGTGAAGGATGCAGTGCTGGCGTGCCGGCTGCAGACCAAGTGGATGCCTTATAGGGTTGGTCAGCAGGCTGTTAGGACACGAGCAGGGCACAGCCAGCACTCTGCAGACTCCGTACTGGATGCCTTGGTCCAAGAGGAAGAAGGCAGGTTGGAGGGAGGCTTTGCCCTGGGGGCTTTCAGGTTTAACCTCTTAATTCGCTACTCTGACCTCTTGTGGGCAGGCCTGGGAATTACCCTTGCAGCTCAGTATAGCCGAGATTTGTCTGGTGGGGATTGGCTGAATGTTCTGGGAAGCGACTGCTGGCGTCTAGGATGACCTTCAGGTATCTGTAACCTGCCAGAGTCTAGCAGGTCACATATCAGCAGGTTTTCTGAGGTTACATTCTGTCCGCATTCCGGCTTCCCTAGGCGTAGTCCATGTCATGAGTATCTTTGGGAATCCTGGTTATCCCGAAATCACCGTTCAGCTGCCACCCAGCCCCACCCCCAGTCGGAGTTAATTTGCACAGTTAGCAGTGGAACATGGACAACTCTGGAGTACGTTCATAACCACAGGAGCAACTGCTGTTCTTGGGGCCATTTTTTTTTTTTAACTGGAAGAGTGTTTGTCCTTGGCCCAGCTGTCCAGGGCAGCAAAGAGTTACTCCTTGGGGACTGATGAGCTCATCCCGCTGCAGCACACTGCTGTGCAGAGGGCCCCGCAGCTTGGGTCGGATGGTACGCTTGGGTTGGATGGTACGTGACACTGGCAGTCGCTCATCCTTCCACACTGGGTCCCCCGCCCTCATTCTGCTCCCTTTGGAGCAGCAGCCCTGTAGCTCCTGTCTGCAGCCCGGAAGGCCTGGGCCCAGCCTGAGCACTGAGCTGGGAAGGAGCTGAGGCCTCCTGGGTTCTGTTTTCAGTTCCCCTTCCTTGTGTGACCTTGGGTGGTTCTCCTTCCTGGCCTCAGTTTTTCCCACATAGGAAAGGCCTCCACTTCCTCACTTTACTCAAGGATACAGTTTATTTGGAAGAGAGGTGGCTGGTAAATGTAGAATACACAGAAATTGCTAAAACCCTACATGTTAAGAGAATGTCCTCAGTGAGACCAGATTTGAACAGAGGTCAAAATGAACCTATTTGTGGGCAAGTCTGACTGGAGTGCAAATAGAATTCCAGTGAGCTTCCAGATGATGTCTTTTCATGCTTTTTTTACCCTGTAAGATTTTATTAATCTTAATCCTGACATAATTTCATTCTTTAAGTTTCTACCTGAATTTGTTGGTTATACTGTCAAGCAATGCTTCCTGCCCTTCCTGATACATCGTGTCCAGGGTTATTGTCCCCTTTCAGTCTTGCCTTCTTCCTCGAGGGACCCATGGGCTCCAGGGACACGAAGGTACCACATCTCAAGCCTTCACGTTGTAGATGAAGAAAACAAGGCCTGGAAAGATAATGATCTTGCATAAGAAAATGTATAACTTGATGCCAGTGGGGCCCATCACTGGCCCTGATAGTCTGAATGGGAAGGCCAGAGAAAAGGAGAAGGACATGGGGCAGCAGGGAGGGGCGGGCAGGGAGCCAGGAAAGCTTGGCCCTGGGCTGTGTGATGAGCCATCGGGGTGGTGGCCCGGCTGGCTGCCTCCTCGCTGCCCAACTGGGAGGGGCAGCCTCGGTGATGTAGAGGAGTTATTCTTAGGAATACCGCAGTGCGGATGTGAGTGAGGGACAGGAGAGCCAGGAGAGAGGAGACTGGAGGGAGAGCCAGGGAAAGGTGTGGGGGCGAGATGGGAAAAAAGGTGGAGGGAAAGGGAAGGGAGGATGGAATCCTGCGTCCACAGAATCTGTCCCCTTGGGTTTTCATTTTCTTGCTGTCCTCTTTGCTACTCCCTAACCACCTTTTTGATACTGAAGTTTCTTTCTTGGTGCAGTTCCCCTCCTTTCTCAGACTGGAGGAAGCTTTCCAGGATGTAGCAAAATGTGGTAGGCCGTATGAGTGGGATTTGAGAAGTTTCACTGTTCCAGCCAACCTTGTAGGGTGCAGTATTGCACACCCCCCCAGATAGCCTTCCATCTCTGTGATGTACCAGACCATGCCCTGGCATGCCGTGGAGTGCCCTGTGTGAGGAGCCGACCATGGGACAGAGACCCCGCCTGTGGCCCGGAGTGTTGTTAGCCTGCTCGTGGGCTTGGTCTCCAAATTCTGCATCCCGGGAGATGCCACCTCTGGCTCTCACTCCCCAATTCACAAGGAACCTTTTCATACTCTGGTTTCCCTTTCCCCCTGGGTTTGGGTGCTTAGTCGTCCCAGGCTCCTGCTTTGTACTATCACCTCTCTGGCTCACTTAGTGGGGTCTCTGGGTGGGCAGTTTCTGGAGCCTGTGAGGGTGGACTTTGAGTGTCTCCTCCCAGCTCTCTAGCAACTCTGTTGATGCGATACGTGTCCTGCAGCTGCTTTTACAGGGTTAAATGGCACCACACGAGGCAGGGCGGCAGGCTAGAGGAGCTCTGCTCTAATGCAGGCAGCAGGCGGGAGACCGGATCTGTGCCACTGAAGGTGGGGGACTGGGCTGGGTGGTCCGGTGTGGGCAGGACGTGGGGGACGAGGCCAGCCAGGCAGCTGCTGGGGCCGGGGCCTGAATTGGGCACCGTAAAGGACCGGAGCAGCTGCAGTCCTCTTAAATATAATTGCTGGTTGAGGCCTGGAGGTTCCGGGAAGGCAGCTGGTGAGCTCAGCACTGGCCAGGAAGCATAGAGCCACCCGACAGCTGCAGCCGCCCAGGCATTCCTGTCCACAGCTCCTCCCTGTGCAGGGAGCCAGACCCAGAGGCTGAGGCCTGAGCCAGACAGGTGGGGGAGCGGGGAGTGTTAGCCGTAGGCAAGGACTCTGCACCTATGCTCTTTCCCTTCTTCCCGTGTCTGCCAGGTGGGAAGAGGAGTACACGGTGCGGGTGCAGCTGCAAGAGCGAGTGAATGAGCTCCAGGAGGTGAGGGCGCCCCGCTGCCTGGGCTTCCCTCAGTCCTCCCTGTCCCCGCTCAGTCCTGGAGCTGGCTCCTTGTCCCTCCTTGTCTTGTCTTCCTCCCGCAGTGGCAGCGCCACTAATGTCAGGGTTTTCTGCTTGGCTGTAGGAAGCCCAGGAGGCTGACGCCTGCCAAGAGGAGCTGGCGATGAAGGTGGAGCAGTTGAAAGCTGAGCTAGTGGTCTTCAAAGGGCTTATGAGCAACGTGAGTGCCACCAGCGCGCCCCTCACACTCTTCCCCCGAGGGCTTACGTGCAGGCTGCCCGCAGCGGGCTGCCCCAAACCAGGCAGAGCAGGCCTTGGTAGGTGTGGCCTGCTGATTTCCTGTCTACCACCCCTCCCCCTCCTTGGCTGTGCTTCCGTTTTTTTTTTTGTTTTTGTTTTTTTTTTCCTTTGCCACCCTCTAGTTAAGGAGAAAAAGAAGGAAGACAGGTCCCTTGAGCTGGAGAGGCAGCATACCTCCATCCTCACTGGGGCTGTTCAGCAGACAGTGAGGAACGCTGGTCCCGGCCCCGCCCCTCCCAGCGGAGTGGCCCTGGGCGGATTCCTCAACCGCTCCGCCCCATGCGCTCCTGGGGAATGAAATAGTGAAGGCGTGTACTTGGCAGGATGATTTTGAAGATCCTAACGTGCTGAGGACGGTGCTGGCACATACTTAGTGCTAAATAAGTGTTAGCTATTGTTGTCCTTGTTACACTACGCTCTCCACTCCAGTAACCCAGTAGTCTCTGTCTCTCTCTGGGAGTGTAAGTTCCAAGGGGTACCCCCCCCTGTCAGAGGCACTGGGCCATGCCCTGCAGGGGCTCCCCACGGGGCCAGGGAGCCGGCTGCGTGAGCAGCCCGGCATATGAGCGGGGTGCTGTGGGGAGGGCACCCCGGAGGGACACGTGCTGCTTGGAGGAGTAGGCGGCAGCTTCATGGGGGAAGCGGTGGTGACCAGAAGGATGAGGAGGATCTTGCCAGGGCCTATGGACCCTTATGTGGAGTGTGGGGTGCCCCCTTACTGCTCCCCGTCCCCCGGACAGAACCTGACAGAGCTGGACACAAAGATCCAGGAGAAGGCCATGAAGGTGGACATGGACATTTGCCGCCGCATTGACATCACCGCCAAACTCTGCGACGTGGCTCAGCAGCGCAACTGTGAGGGCATGATCCAGATGTTCCAGGTGAGGGCGGAGGGCAGGTGTCGGCCGGCCCCCAGCCCGCATTGGCCCCTGCCCGAGCACCTCAGGAGGGTTGGGGCAGGCGAAGAACCTTCCGTCGTCACTGGCCTGCCACCAGAGCCCGTCTTCCTCCTCGGGGGGGACTCCCGTGGCACCCAGGGGCCCTCAGTGGGACTAGCTGGGGGGCCAGGAGGGGCCTCTGAAGAGAAGTTTCGGAAGCTGTCTCTAACCCGTCTCTCCCCCCTCTCTCCTCTGTCTGCTTCCTCTCCTCTCTCTTCCTCTCACCTTCTCTGGCTTTCTCCACAGAAGAAACTGGTTAGTTTTGCTCTCACGCAAGCTTATTAATGTCCCAGTGCCTGTTTCTGAACCACCCAGGCCTCGGCCGTCGGTTCTGACCTGCTGGGCTTTTCAGCGCAGATCTCTCCCCCTTCTCTCCTTTCCTTGCTGTTCCCCCCTTTTTCCTCTCTGCCTCACTTCTTCCTGCCCTCCTCCTTCTGGCTCCCCAGACCTGGGCGCGCGACTCAGGCTCTCCTTCGTGACCACCGTGCGCCCTCCTTGCAACCTGAAGCTTTCTTTTTTGTTCAGTCATTTCATTAGAAAGACCTTCTTTAGGGGAAAAAAAAATCTTCGTTAGCCGTCCTGCACATCTTCACGTGGCCGCAGCAGGCCACTGCTCCCCTCGCCCCACGGCTTTGTTTTCTGTGTGTCTTCCTGTTCTTCCCTCTCTGTCTGCAGCCGCCCCCCATCTGTGTCTGACTGCCTGTCCCTCGGCAGCTCCGGGGTTCCGTTCCTGTCATCGTAACTGTGTCTTCTCTCTCTGCCCGCCCCTCCCTTCTGCTGGTTCCCGCTTCTCCTCCCTCCCGGCCCACCGCCCGCCGCCCTTTCTCCTCATGCACCCGGCCTCGTCTCTGTAGTCTCTGCACTTGTCTCCCATTAAGGTCCCAACCATGGGGGGGCGGAAGCGGGAGCGCAAGGCTGCCGTCGAGGAGGATCCCTCCCTGTCGGAGAGTGACGGGCCCCGCCAGCCCGATGGGGATGAGGAGGAGAGCGCGGCCCTCAGCATCAACGAGGAGATGCAGCGTATGCTCAACCAGCTGTGAGTCCCGCAGGCCCAACCCCAGCAGCGCCCCCAGAGGCCGGAGCTCCCACCCCACACCAGTCCCCTCTGCCCGGAGGCAGGCCCCGCCCTCCCTGACACCCGGGCTCCCTGTCTCTAGGAGGGAGTATGATTTTGAGGACGACTGTGACAGCCTGACTTGGGAGGAAACTGAGGAGACCCTGCTGCTTTGGGAGGATTTCTCAGGCTATGCCATGGCAGCTGCAGAGGCCCAGGGAGAGGTAACCGCCCCTCCCGGCCTCGGGGCCCCAGGCTCTGCCTCTCCAGCTCACTGCCCATTCCCTCCCCTTGCCTCCCCTCGCTGCCTCCCTGCTCTGCTTTCCCTCTGTGGCCATCATCCTTCACCTGCTTCTCCCTTTCCTCTTTGTCCCTTTTCTTTTCTTTCTTTGATTTCCTTTAATACAACTTTCTGTCTCTCTCTCTCTCCCCCTCCTTGGCCCCGTGGAATGTCCCCATCCCATCCCTTCCCTGGCCCTCTCCCCCAATCCTTGCTTCTCTTTCTACTCCAGCAGCAGGAAGATAGTTTGGAGAAGGTGATTAAAGACACCGAGTCCCTGTTCAAAACCCGGGAGAAGGAATACCAGGAAACCATCGACCAGATAGAGGTATGGGTGAGAGGAAGCTGAGGACATGGTTCCCGGGGGGCCGCAGGTGGAGAGGCCCCATCCTGCAGACGGACCCTAGACTCCAGGGCCCCCCTTCCTTTGATGGGGAGGGGTGGTCACCCAGCGGTCGTCCCTCCGGTGGGTTCTTAAGATCTCAGGCTCTGGAGGGAGGCAGACGGATGTGGGTCTGCTTCTCAGCTCTGTCACCTAATTACTACTCTGACTTTCCATGTGCTTCTTATCCTTTATGAGCCTGGGCATGGGAGTCTCAATAACTCCCTCACAGAGCTGTTTGAAGAGGGAATGAAATAGCACCCATGGAGCTCAGGGCAGTCTCTGTCTCATAGTAAGTGTAAGCATACCATCTGACAGTCGTCATCATTGTTATCATCATTATTGTCAGTGCTATAGCAAGGCCACTCAGAGGTGGACTTGAACTTTATTTCTTCTTCCGCTCAGCCTTTGAACATTGATGTGCGAGTGAAACACCTATCAATTGCCTCTTGCACGCCCCCAACTGGGGATCTGGCTCAAAACCCAGGCATGTGCCCTGACTGGAATCGAACCAGCAACCTTTCGGTTTGCAGGACAATGCCCAACCCACTGAGCCACACCAGGCAGGGCAGAATTTCTGTTCTTAGCTCCTAGTCTTGAGGAACCTTCTAGAGATGGCAAGTGGTGCTGGTGCTTCAACTTCAACTGTAGGCTGTTAGGGGCTTCAGGAAGGATTTGTGGCACCCTGGATGGAGGGACCTGCGGGGGCGGGTGGGGAAGGACTTGGAGGTGGTCCTTGGGAGGGGGCCCTCTGCTGAGCACCCTGCCTTGGGGGTGAGAGGCGGACTTCCGTAATTCTCAGCCTCTGTTCAAGTCCACGTGGCATGTCGATGCTCTCGCTGCTCCCCCACGTCAAATGCTCCTGTTCACCTAAGCAAAACCTGCTTTTGGTTTTTGCCCAGGCAGACAAATGCCAAGTTGTACAGGCACAGGTAGATTTATGCTGCTAGCTGAGGAGCCGGGAAGGGAGAACTAGAACTGACCTCTTTCCCACGTCCACCTGTGGCACTGCCTTCTCTCTCCTCCTCTCTCCTTTTCTCCCGCCTTCCCTGACTCACCTCCCTCTTTCCAATGGTGGATTTAAGGTTTGATGTTTTCACTGTACCTTCAGCCAGGCAGGGGCCGTGGAGTCGTGATGTGAGGCTGCATCTCTGCCTGGTTCTGCCCTGGGACAAGAGGGGCTTAGTTTAAAACATGACGTGAGCCCTGGCTGAGCAGCTCAGTTGGGTAGAGCGTCATCCTGATAAGCCAAGGTTGTGGGTTTGATCCCCAGTCAAGGCACATGAAAGAAATAACCAGGGGAGGGGGCGTATAGGGGGACTAAATGGTAATGGGAAGAATATAATAAAGATTATATATTTAAAAAAAGAAACAACCAGTGAATGGGTAAATAAGTAGGACAGCAAATTGGTGTTTCTTGTTCTCTCCCTTCCTCTGTTTCTAAAAAGCAATACAAATTTTAAAAATGATACTATTATAAAAAAATAGGTAAAACATGATGTGAAAAGAAGGAAGAGAAAGTCCTAAGTGGAAACATGCTTTTTAAGGTTGTTTGTCAGCCATCCGATCCCTCTTCGGTCCCAGCAGAATGACACTGAGAGGATGTTGGGAGAGTGGACACGGTGGCTTTGGTGGCTCAGTTGCTCCTGGTGATCCATCCGGGCCACCCCAGGTCCTTTTGTCTCTGTGACCTTTGGTCCCTCAGGGTCACTTGGATGGAGGCAAGGAGCATGTCCCATTATTGGATGGTCAAGCCAAGGCCCAGGGTAGAGGGTGGGAAAGAATTCTCGCTCCCCACCTCCTTCCCTCTCTCCGTGTATGCCCAGCCTTACCCGTCTCCTGTCCCACTTACCCAGGGAGGCTGGGGCTCCCGTGTGGGTGCTTGTGGCTGTCTCCGTTGTCATGTGTGCTCGTCTCTGCGTGAACTGCGTGAATTTGGGGGCACGAGCAGACGTGTAGAGACGACTGGTGGTGGTCCTAGCCTTCCGCTGTGATGGAATATGTACGGGTGACGGAATGTGCAGGGGTGGACAGAAGTGGGTTTATAGTCGTGAGAACATGGAGCAGAGTTTATTCTTGTGTTATTACTTATTAATTATTGTATCATTTTCCATATAAACCACTGTAAACCTACTTTTGCCCACCCCTGTATTTATTTATTTTTTATCTGAGATATCTTTTATTAGGCAAAGGGAAGCAGAGGAGCTTGCTTTCATTTTTTTAAGTATATTTTATTGATTATGCTATTACAGTTGTCCCAGTATTTTTCTCCTCTTTATCCTTTTCTCCTTCTCTGCCCTGTATCCCCACCCCGCGCCCAACCCTCCTCTGTTTCACCCTCCCCTTGGTTCATGTCCATGGGTCGTACATGTAAATTCCTTGGCTTCTCCATTTCCCATACTGTTCCTGACCTCCCCCTCCCTATTTCGTACCTACCATTTATGCTTCTTATCCCCTGTACCTTTTCCCCCATTCTCCTCCTCCCTGTCCCCACTGATAATCCTCCATGTGATCTCCATTTCTGTGATTCTGTTCCTGTTCTAGTTGTTTGCTTAGTTCGTTTTTGTTTTTAGGTTCAGTTGTTGATAGTTGTGAGCTTGTTGTCATTTTACTGTTCATAGTTTTGATCTTCTTTTTCTTAGATAAGTCCCTTTAACATTTCATATAATAAGGGTTTGGTGATGATGAACTCCTTTAACTTGACCTTATCTGGGAAGTACTTTACCTGCCCTTCCATTCTAAATGAAAGCTTTGCTGGGTAGAGTCATCTTGGATGTAGGTCTTTGCCTTTCATGACTTCAAATACTTCTTTCCAGCCCCTTCTTACCTGTAAGGTCTCTTTTGAGAAATCAGCTGACAGTCTAATGGGAACTCCTTTGTAGGTAACTATCTCCTTTTCTCTTGCTGCTTTTAAGATTCTCTCCTTATCTTTAATTTTGGGTAACTTAATTATGATATATCTTGGTGTATTTCTTCTTGGATCCAATTTCTTTGGGACTCTAAGCTTCTTGGACTTCCTGGAAGTCTATTTCCTTCAACCAGATTGGGGAAATTTTCCTTCATTATTTGTTCAAATAAGTTTTCAGTTTCTTGCTCTTCCTTTTTCTCCCTCTGGCATCCCCGTGATTCGGATGTTGGAATGTTTAAAGTTATTCTAGAGGTTTCTCAGCTTCTCGTTTTTTTGAATTCTTGTTTCTTCATTCTGTTCTGGTTGAATGTTTATTTCTTCCTTCTGCTCCAAACTGTTGATTTGAGACCCAGTTTCCTTCCTGTCGCTGTTGGTTCTCTGTAGATTTTCCTTTATTTCACTTTGTATAGCCTTCACTTCTTCCTTCATTTTGTGACCGTACTCCATCAGTTCTGTGAGCATCCTGATCACCGGTGTTTTGAACTCTGCATCAGATAGGTTGTCTATCTCCTTTTCACTTAGCTCTTTTTCTGGAGTTTTTTAATTTTTAAAATCTTATTATTATTATTTTATTTTTAAAAGATTTTATTTACTTATTTTTAGAAGGAGGAAGAAAGGGAGAGAAATATCAACATGTGGTTATCTCTCACATGTTCCTCCCTGGGGACCTGGCCCACAACCCAGGCACGTGCCCTAGACTGGGAATCGAACCAGTGACCCTTTGGTTCACAGGCTGCTGCTCAATCCACTGAGCCACACCAGTCAGGGTTTTTTCTGGAGTTTTGATCTGTTCTTTCATTTGGGCCATATTTCTTCGTCTCAGTGCCTCACCCCTGTATTTTGTGCTAGGATATATTCTTCCTTGTCCTGCTGAGTGATGGGCTCCAGAAGCAGCCCCCTCTACCCCGACTCTCCCGAGGTGGAGAAGTTGGGGCACAGGTGGCGTCACGTTTGCTTCCTAGACTGAACAGGAGGCACGTCACGCTCCTCTGACTCGCTGCTGTGGCGGCCCAGCCGGAATCCCGGCTCTGGAACCGAGGCTGCCGCTCCAGCCGCACGCACCCAGGCCACCCTCTCTCTCACGTGTCGGTGTCCTGACCGTCTCTTTTATCTGCCCTGTGACCCACTTCTGCCTCCAAGTTCCCATCCTCTGCCTGTCCAGGTCAGATTCGTTATGGGTGGTTTCCTCTGTCCAGTTCAGATTATTCATGGCTAGTTTCCTGCCCTGAATAAGTTTCTCTTTGCTCTCAGGCAGTCAAGCACATCACCTCCTCGCGGCTTCACTCTGCCTTCGCTGCTGGCCCCTGTCCTTTGTACCCAAAACAAAGGGAGGCAGCAGATTGTCTCAGCCCAGATCTTTACCACCCCTGCACCGCCTCTCAGCTCTGCCTCAGAGCCTTTTTTGCAGAAGTGGGCTCTGGGAGGGAGACCATATTTCTCTGATTCTGAGGCCCGCATTTTTTCACACATAGCAGTGCCAAAGTGCGATACGTCTTCCAACCAGTAGGACGTTCAGTATGGCAAGAGGTCTTTCTGTTAGTCTCTGAAATGGCTTTCAGAGACAGGGGGAAAGGGAAGTAACGAGGAGAAAATGGATGGTAAGAGAATCAAGCCCCTTTCAACCATGCAGACAGGTGTCCTGCTTGATGCCGAGAGTCTTGCAGATACCTCAGAGTTAACAATCCGTTTCCTGTCCAGGTGCCTGGCATGCACATGTGCCGATGAGCAGGGCCTGTGGCCAGCGCCTGCAGGAGTTCCCACTTTAGTGAGGGACACAGACTGGGTGCCGTGTTGTCGGGGTGTGGGGGATGAGCCAGACGTGTGGGGACCCCGGGCAGCGCGTGCGCAGACAGTGCCCCTGCTCCGGGACAACATCCTGTCCCTCCTGCCCCTGTGAGCATTCCTCTCCTGGATGCTCTCACCAGCCTGTTGAAAGAATGCAGGCCTGGGGCAGAGACATTTGCATTCCTCTGTGATACTATTCTAGGCAAAGATTGCCAGGAAAGCCAGAAGGAATGATAGGGTATCAAGTGCCTTCCGCCGTATTCTGATTTATTTTTAAACCTGAGCCGTCAGCCATGCTGCCTGGGCCCCCTGCCCAGCGGTGCTCTGGGGGTGTTTTCCTCCTGGGGGCTGGGAGCAGGGTCCCTGCTGACTCGACGGCCCGGCCCTGTTCTCGCCACAGCTGGAGCTGGCCACGGCCAAGAACGACATGAACCGGCACCTGCACGAGTACATGGAGATGTGCAGCATGAAGCGGGGCCTGGACGTGCAGATGGAGACCTGCCGCCGGCTCATCACCCAGTCTGGGGACCGGTAAGAGCCTCCCCGGAGTGTAGGGCGCCGCCCACCTGCTTCCTTCAAGGGCTCATGAGGGAGCGGTGGACCAGAGCCCCGTGGCCGGCAAGCCCTGGAGACCCCCCTGCAGTGACCTAGTCACATCTGGATGTGGGGCTCTCATTGGACGTCACCTGGTACGTGTGGCCCAGCTGGGTGTGCATTCATGGCTGGACAGCTTGTACCTCCCAATGCCACCAGCTCCGGTGGTTCCTCTGGTTAGAGGCAGCTAAAAACTGACAAGGAACAGAAGGGGTGTGGGGGCAGATTTTTATCTAAAATCAGAGCCACCATTTGTGCATTTGACCAGGGAAGCAGCACTGCAACAAAAAGTAAATTAAAAAAAAATCACGGAAGTACTTCAAATAGACATAAAGCTGGGGCCTCGAATCAGGGCACTTGGGCTCAGCTGGCGTCTCCTCGGAGACCAGATGTTTCTGAACTCTGAGCCTCCCAAAGGCCTCCAGAGATAAAGGTGGGGTCGTCTCCCCACTGGTGTGGGGAGGGGGAGGTTTCCTTCTCCCTCCCCACTCCTTCAGCCAGCACTGCCCTCACCCCATGGTCCTCCTGCCCTTGCCTGAGAGGTCATTCACCTGCCCGCCAGAGAATAAGGCCAAGGGAGAGGGCTGCCTGCCTCATCAGGACTCCTGTGTGTCCCAAGGTGACAGCTGGTGTTTTTTTCTAGAAAGTCTCCTGCTTTCACTGCGGTCCCGCTTAGCGACCCGCCGCCGCCACCGCCGAGCGAGACCGAAGACCCCGATCGGGAAGTCTCCTCTGATAGCTCCATGAGATAGGGACCTGCCCTGGTCCCACCCTGGTGGGAACGCACCTTTCACCTCAGCAGAATGGGGGGTTCGCAGAAGGGGAGCTTCTTTTGTCCTGCTGTACCAAGCCTGGCCGCTGGGGGCAGGGCTGCTCCTTCCTCGGGCCTCCTCCCTGGGCCTCTCCACAGTTTTGTGGTGTCTGGAGCGAGGCTTGGCCTGCCCTTCCCAGCTGGGGCTCTCCCGCCTTCACGCGCGCGGGTGTCTGCTACTCCCCATCTTTAAAGTGCTGCCAGTGTGCTCGTGGCCCCGTGACCTCTCCACCGAATGAGGGATGTGATTGTCACACCGTCCTTGCCCTGCTGTGGCCTAGAGCCAGCTCGCGTCCGATTCTGAACTGGTGCTAACCGGCCTGTGCGGCGTGGGCGGTGGGCGAGCGGGAGAGGCCCCTCTGTGCTGCAGGTGGAGGGGAGCAGGACTGGGCAGGGCGCTGTGTCCTCCCTCTGTTGTCCAAGTGCTCCGGTCACCTGCCTGTGGACAGTAAGGACTGGCTGAGATGCCGCCTCCCTCGGGGAAATGCCATGCACCGAAGGGTCCTCAGTGCCTTGGGCTAGGTGGCTTCTGACTGACTGGGTGCAGTATCACGGAGGGAGCCGGAAGCTCGTCTCCCAGTCGCCGCTGAGGAACGCAGAAAAAGGCGAAGCTACTTGGGTGTGTGCTCAGGGTCTCCGTTTCTTCAAGTGTCAGCTGAAGATGTGCCTCCTCTGTGTCTGTTGTACACTGAGAGCAGCAGGCTGAAAAAGATGTCTGAACTTGCGAACCTTGGAGAGACTGGGGAGATGTGATCGAGACCTCAGCTTAACTGCCTGGGGGCGGTGGAATCTTTAACAAGAATGAAACTGGCGAGTATTTATTGAATACTTTGTGTCACTGTTTTGAAACACTTTGTGGTGGCAGCTACACAATCCTGAGGTGTGCCCTATTTCCTCTTCATTTCACAGACATCAGGTACCAGGTGAGGCCCAGGAAGGTAGAACTTGCCCCGTCTCAACCCAGGTGGTGGGCACCAAGCCGAGGTGCATCACTTCCTTGCCCCCTCACATCCCAGATTAAATGGTGCTCACTGCGCACCAGGTGAGGTGCGAAGCCCGTGTGCAGCCCACCTGATAGCTGGACGGCAGAGAAAAAGGCCCGGCCCTTTTAAGTGTCCCTGCTGGACACGGAACACCTGGAGACGGGGCGGTGGGGGAGGGAGCCAAAGAATGGCTGTTCTTCACACCAGTGGTGTGTGGACACACACGCTTTGGTCTTTGTTTTTTAAACCCATGGGAGTTTGAGATTTTTTTCTTAGGACTTTACTTTTAGGGAGGGAAACATTGATGGGCTGCCTCCTGCAACCCCCCCATTGGGGAGCTGGCACGTGGGGGCACACTTTGTGAGGGCTGCTTCAGGTTATGTGGGCTCTAATCTACCGCCAAGGTTGTGCCTGGCTGGGCCAAGCAAGGCCCTTTGTGGATCTCAACTAGAACAGTTTCACCTTAGTACCAGCCCAGCTCCTTTCCCCTTTGTCCTCAACCCTGAAATAAGATAAAGCAGAGTTGGCTGGGTGCAGTGAACTTTATTGATGGTGCATGACAAGGCAGGGCTCCCTAAGCCCCTCCCCTCTTCAGGGGGTCTAGGATGGAAACTGGAGGTCAGGAGATTCTCAGTGTGTTGGGGGATCGATCTGGGGCAAGGACTCCCCAGCAGCTGAGGGTCTCTTCCTGTCGCTGGGGCTGGTGGTCCATGGGGCTCTTACTCCTTGGAGGCCATGTGGACCATAAGGTCCACCACCCTGTTGCTGTAGCCAAATTCATTGTCATACCTGGAAGGGGATGCATAGTTAGGGTTATATTTCTGATCCAGCCACCAGGTGGCACCAGACCCCCCCCATCAGTTTAAATACTGTCCCCCAGGGCAGCCACACACCAGGAAATGAGCTTGACGAAGTGGTCATTGAGGGCAATGCCAGCCCCGGCATCGAAAGTGGAGGAGTGGGTGTCACTGTTAAAGTCACAGGAGACAACCTGAGGAAAGGAGAAGGGCAGGTGTGAGAATCCAGTCTTGCTCAGTGGGGCTGTGTGGACACCAAGCTCCCTGTCCCATCAGTACCTGGTCCTCCGTATAGCCCAGGATGCCCTTGAGGGGGCCCTCTGACGCCTGCTTCACTACCTTCTTGATGTCATCGTATTTGGCCTAACAAGGTAAAATCAACATGGTTATTGAAGTTCTGGTATTGCCACCATCCTACCGGAGACAAGCCCCCAGCCACCAAAGGTGTTCCAACCCACACTTACAGCTTTCTCCAGGCGGCAGGTCAGATCCACAACCGACACATTGGGGGTGGGGACACGGAAAGCCATGCCAGTGAGCTTCCTGCAGACAGAGAAACAGGGTCAGCACCAGCTCCCAGCTCCCCTGGTACCCGTGTCTGGAAATGCAGCAAAAAACCTCACCCGTTCAGCTCAGGGATGACCTTGCCCACAGCCTTGGCAGCGCCAGTGGAAGCAGGGATGATGTTCTGGGCAGCCCCTCGGCCATCACGCCACAGCTTGCCAGAGGGCCCGTCCACGGTCTTCTGGGTGGCGGTGATGGCGTGGACTGTGGTCTGGGGACATGGAGGACGGGGTGAAGGCCCTGCACAGTGCTCATGGCCTGCCCTTCAACCTCCCTCCCCACCTCCGGAAGAAATAAAGGGGATGCCGTGACCTGAGCCAATCCGCAGGGACCCATGTTTTCCACAGCCACCCCCGCCCCCCGCCCAGGGCTGTGTTGTGAGGAGGGGGGAGAAATGAGTGTGCTCTGGTCACTTTCCCCACCTTACCATGAGTCCCTCCACGATGCCAAAGTTGTCGTGGATGACCTTGGCCAGGGGGGCCAAGCAGTTGGTGGTGCAGGAGGCATTGCTGAGAAAAGGGAGAGGCAGGTCAGGGGCGAACAGGCCCTCTCCCCGTGGCACCAGCCAACCTCGCCTCGCTCCCTCTGCCATGCTCACCTGACAATCTTCATGGAGTTGTCATACTTGTCCTGGTTCACACCCATCACAAACATGGGGGCATCCGCAGAAGGGGCAGAGATGATGACCCTCTTGGCTCCACCCTTCAAGTGAGCCTGCAGCAGAAGAGGAGTTAGAGACCCCAGGGTCCATCTTTCCTGCCTGTCTTCTTGCTGTCCCAGCTCCTTTCACCTGCAGCCTCCTCGCCACTCACCCCAGCCTTCTCCATGGTGGTGAAGACACCAGTGGACTCCACAACATACTCAGCACCAGCATCACCCCATTTGATGTTGGCGGGATCTCGCCTGCAAGGGAAGACAGGACCAGGTTCAAGGACACGAGTACCATGTACCCTAGGTGGTCACCCCATCTCAGCACCTCCCCAGGACAAATTTCTTTCTCTCCTTCCACTTACTCCTGGAAGATGGAGATGGACTTTCCATTGATGACAAGCTTCCCATTCTCAGCCTTGACTGTGCCTTTGAACTTGCCATGAGTAGAATCATACTGGAACATGTAGACCTGGAGGGACAAGCGAGGGCATCAAAGGACTGCTGCTCATCAGCCAGCCTCTGCCTCCTACACCTGCCGTGAAGGCAACACACACACTCACCATGTAGTTGAGGTCAATGAAAGGGTCATTGATGGCGACAACGTCCACTTTGCCAGAGTAAAAGGCAGCCCTGGTAACCAGGCGCCCAATACGGCCAAATCTGAGGGGTAGAGGTGAGAAGGAGGGCGCTGAGAATTCTCCTGGGTGTGTAAGTGGCCTGTGGCCCACTCACACTTTCAGGGGGCAGACGGCCCATCCCTGCCACCAGAAAGTCCCAAAAAGGTCTACTTTATCTTCCTCCAGCAAGGTCATAAAATGAAGGCTCCTATTCTGTCCGAATAGTGATTAGGCCCAAAGCCCTGCCTGACCTCTTAGTCCTCTGAAATCTTTCAAGTGACAGTGCAGGGCACTGCTACTGCCACCCACAGTCGAGGCACATGCCTGACACATGGCATTCATCACCCCCACTCTGTGCCCCGGGAATTCTTGTTCCTACTTTGCCCAGCTTCAGGCCACACCCACTATGGAGCAAAGGCCTGTACACTCAGCAACATTGAGCTCAAAGGGCAAGAGTAAAGGTCAGAAGGTAACTGCGCAGGGAAAGCCCACCCCTTCTCTAAGTCCCTCCTACAAAAGGGAAGGTGATGGGGGAAACTAGCTGTTCTCAACCTCAAACCCTGGGGAGAGATGGGGGGGGGTTCTAATTACAAAGCCACCTGCCCTTCGTAGTTTTCTTCCAGAAATCAGGTGTAGGAGCAACACTTTTGTGTGTATAGGGAAGGAGGTGGGAGCACAGAAGCCAGGCCCCCAGCTGCAGAAAGGTCAGGTGCTATATTTAACCCCAGATTAGGGTAGAGTCAGGATCTGGTTTCTGGAAGATGGGACCGGGGAGAAGGGCAGGGATCCCAAGGCTCCCCCGGACATCTAATCCTCCCAGTGACCTTTACAACCTGGTCTTTAGGGTTCGGTGAGTTCTAGGCATCGACGGAAGGCGTTTCAAGAGGAGCCGGGGTGGAGGGGCTGCTGCTACAGGAGCCATTTTATGGTGAAAATTTCTAACTACCATGACTCAGCTACCCTGGCATGGCACTAAGCCACAGCTACCACACCACCCCAGAAAAAAAAAAGGAACCCCCAGAAAGCCACGTTTTTGATTCATTAGAGGATCACCTACGAAAAACATCCCTTCCAAGGGGGAATCGGGATGGCCGGTTAAGGATGGTCTAGTCTGGAGTGAATGTGACCAGGCTCCGAGGTCCAGCTCTGGGAGAGCAGCACCAGGAAAGCCTTGCCTCACCAGGTTTACCGGATAAAGGCGACTCCACCCCACTGAGGCAAGAGGAGGAGGAGGATTAGTCATATTTGAGGAGGAAGGCTGGAGAGCTAAGTAGGCGAGGTTACCTAACGGTGGTTCATTCATTTCCTTCCCGATTGCAACATGGCGGCTAGGTTACCGCAAAGGAGCCCTCCCGGCTGCGTGCGCCTGTGTGCGCGCAGCTGTGCCTCCTGAATCCCCCACGCTGTGGGGCCAGGTGGGGGCAAAGGGGGCTGGGGGAGGGGCTCCTCCCCAGCACGTGACCCCGCGGGGCGCGAAAGGAAAGAAAGAAGCCCCAGCTAGGGGACTCAAGAGATGGATCCAAAGCCAGAACTGGGGACTCTCCTGCTTATCTGGGGCGGGTAGAGAAGGCCCCGAGCGACTTGTCCCCGCAGGGGCGGAGTTACAGGAGGCGCGCAACAGCTAGGGGTGGGGGACAAGAGGCCCTCTGAGAACCTCGGCCAGGTCAGAACTCTGACCTTGAATTCTCCTTGGGGGAAGGGTACGACCATCCCCCCCCCCCCCCCACACGTCCCTCCAGCACTCACAGAGGCCCAGTCAGGGCAAGACCTGCAGACCCTTAACTTACCCGTTCACTCCGATCTTCACCATCGTGTCTCAGGGTTGAGGCTTCTGGGAAATGAGGGTGAGCATCAGGGGACCGGGCTCAAATGCGGTCTTCTCCTCCCCTCTCCCCCCCCCACCCCCGCGCTTCTCCTCACCCCCCTCGTATCCTGGCCACCATCCCTTCCCTCCGTCTCTGCACGTCTCCCTCCACTGTTGCATTGCGACGCCCACCCAGCGGACCTCATCCTGCAGCTGCACCCCCGGGCCCTCACGCGCCCGCATATCCTTTGTAATGTCCCTGAGGCCCTCGTGGCGCCTGCCTGTTTTTACTTTTACCTGGCACTGCGCAAGAAAACGCGGCTGTCTGTTGAACAGGAGGAGCAGAGAGCGCTGGGGGGAGGCTGCAGTCGCAATTTATGGAAACCGGGCGTGGCCGAGGCGTGGTGAAGCCGAGGCACCTCCTTCCCGTTTGCCCAGTCCCAGCCCAAGGGCGCGGAGGCCTGAGCTACGTGCGCCCGTAAAACCTCGAGTAGCCGTGTCCCTTTTTTTCTTTTGGACCCGCCTGGTTCTTCGACTGTGCACGCCCTGCGCGTGCGGGCTAGGGACGGAGGGGGAGGTGACTGAGTGACCGGGACGGTGCCTGGGACGTGCCTGTATGCATGCCACAGACGGTGGGCTCGAGGACCCGGGGCCCTTGTGCGAATTGAGGACATGCAAGAGCTAGGAGCGTTAGTGTCGCAGCACGGATGACACGGGAGGACTGGGAGCAGGTGGGATGCGGAATTGGAGCTGGAGCCCGGGGCGGCGGGCGGCTGCTCGCAGCCACCCCTTCCCTTTTTCTTTTACAAGCAGAGAGGCGGGAAGGCTGAGGAACTTCTTGAGGCTGTTTGGTAATGACACAGGAAGAGCCGAGGAAAAGGCTCGGGAGGGGCCAGCCCCCTTCCCCCACCCCCTCTCCTGGCTCCGGGCCTCTCTAGGCTAGGGGCCTGTGCTGGGCACTGAGCACTGGGGCCTGGAAAAAGAGGAAGTTAAGGCGGAGGCGCCTGCTCTGAAGGTCAGTCACGCTGTCCTGCAGCTCCGGACGCCGGGAGACCCGGTAAACTGGGGCACACAGGCCGGGCTGGCCCTGTATGCCCCAGCGGCTCTCCCCCAGGCCTGGCGGGGGCCCCAGAGGGAGGATGGGATCACTGCTGGGAGCCTCCCACAAAGTCGTTCCTGGGAAACCTGAGGGCAGCACTACCCAGGCTGGGAGACAATGTCCCTTTCATCCTCTCCAGCCCAGGGCAGAGAGCGGGACGTGAGGGCGGAAGTCCCTCCCCATCCGGGGTCGTGCTGGCCAGCCCGAGAGCCAGGGACTCGTTTTCACTGGCTGTGCCCAGGAGATGTTGGGGGCAGGGTGAGGAGTCCAAAAGAGGGAAAAGATTGGGAGGTCTTGGGCACCTGGTGGGAACAGGCCTCCAGCCCCTTCCCACATGTGAGGTAGAGGGAGCCACAGCTGTGCCAGGTTTGGGAGCTGAGGATGGGGGGAGGGCTGGTTCTGAGCACTTGGAAGAAAGAGGGGTTTGTGGGAGGGGGGGAGTGAAATGGACATTGCCTATCAGCAGGTGCACGAGCCCGGGATCTGGGGCCTCTTTGCTGGCCCAGCATAATCTGACACCAGCCCCCTTTTCTAGCTGAAAAGCCTGGGGCTAAGTTTAGCTGGTGATAACCTTTGCCTAAAAGGCAGAGAGCACGCTGTCCTGCACCCCGACTCCAGCCTCAGATCCCTTCCTTTTCTGGGATTGCCCTCCCTTCTTGGTGCCGACTTTTCACAAACAGCAAGAGCGGGGCCAGAGGGCACCTAACGTTGAGAGGAGGTGGGAGGCGCCCACCCTGCAGAGTGGGCTGGGGTAGTGGAGGGGAGATGCAGCTGCTACCCGCCCATTAACGCTTTCTCTGACCAGGGCTGTAGGAGCCCCTCCAAGCTTCTGCACTACCCAGAGCGTGTGTCCGAGGTACTGGCTGCCTCTTTGCCTCATGCCTGTCATTTTTCATTACTGTCCTTTCTCAGTCAAAATGAACAAAAAACCGCCCCCCAAAACCTGAGCTCCCACTGACTCAGTCTACTGTTGTCAGGGCAGCAGGCTGGTGCCACCTGTTCCAGGTGACTCAGAAGACTGGGAGAGGTGGAAAAAGATGATGGGCTTCAGGTGGCTGCACATTAGCAGCCCCTGCACCTGAGGGGCTGGACTTCCTGCAGCCCCTATAACACGGTGAAGAGACCCTGGTAGACAGACCTGTTTCCAGAGACACTGTCTAGACCCAGAGGGGATCATGGCTTAAGCTGCCATTAGGCAGGCCAGTCACCTGTCCTTTAGAAGCACAAGTAGGGTGGAGCTAGGACACAGTGGAAACCAGCCTTTGGTCTAGAGTGGGGGTTTTTCAAGCTCATACTGCTTGGCATTTGGGATTGAATAATAAAGTTGTGAGGTCTGTCCTGTCCATTGTAGATTATTTAGCAACCTCTCTGCCTCTGCCCAGTAGATGCTGGTAGCATCTCTCCCCTCTTGGTTGTGATAACAAAAAAGGTCTCCACACGTTGCCAGATGCCCACTAGAGGGCAAAATTGCCCGCAGGTTAAGAAGCACAGATCTGGAGACTAGACACTGCATAATTCTCCACAGTGGAGCGATCTTGTCACGTGCAGTTATCAGATCTTGAGGCGGGCCGGGTACTTATAGGCTCATCCTCTTTCTGGATTAATCTGCCACCTGCATCCGGGCTAACGTGAAAGGTGGAACAAAGACAAGCTTAGGTGAGACGTCTAAAAGTAGATAAAACATTTATTCATTAGAAAACAAGGAGAAAACTGGGACATCTGCGATAGTGTCAACAATACAAAAAACAAGGACTTGCAAACAGTCTAGTAAAAGCTCAATTCAGTTCAGTTAGTTTGGTTAAAAAGAAATGTCTTCCATTGTACAGATGATTTGTATATTAAAAACCCAAGGAGACAGGCAAACAAGTATTTTACAAGGGGCGTGGAATTCAAGGTCACCCCACAAGATGCCCTGCACAGCAGGGATGGGAACAGGCAAGCCGAGCTCTAGGACCTGTGCCTGCGCGTCGATGCTCGGCGGATGGGAGTGATTTTCTTCGGTGTCTCATCCTCGGTCATCTCTGCTGAAAGCTCTGTAAAGCATTGGAGTGAGAAAAAGCTGAGTCACAAGGATGGTGAACAATAGATCTCAGAAAACAAATGGGACAGGCCCAGACCACACTGCAGAAATAAAGCCCAAACTGTACAGGGAGGGAGATGACCGGGGCGGGGGGAGCCAAGCTGGTGGAGAGAATCTACACAGCAGCAGGAGCCCATCAAAACCAGCCCCCCACCCCCACCCCCACCCCCAGGCTGCGTCCCTTCTGGGCCGGCCATACCTTCCTCACTGGACTCATCACTTGAGAAGACAATCTGGGGTTTCTTTTTCTTAACCAGCCGCTGGGTGGTTGGATGCCGCTGGGTGGTTGGATGCCGGCGGGCAGTGCGGCGGGGCTCCGGTGTGACAAAGTCACTGTCCGAGGCTGCAGAGGCCACGTGCTGGTGCCTGGAGACTAGAAAAGGCAGAAGACGTGAGTCCAAAAGGAAGAAAAGAACCTGTTTCTGAGAGGAGAGCTGGTCTGGTCGGCCCGCCCATGGGTCTGCCTCGCGTACCAGAGGACTGTTTCCTGGCTGATGGCGTTTTCAGGCTATCTCCTTGGCCAAGCTCAAGTTCCTCTATTGCATCCAGCCCTCTTGTGTGGCAGGCCCGAAGCTTCTGCTCAAATTCATCTATGAGAGCCTGGGGGGAAAAGAGATCAAGACGAGGCTTGGAAATACAGTTATTTCTATGAATAAAAAGAACACAGGCCATGAAGAGACATGGTGAAGCTTAAGCCGCACGTCACTAAGCACAGGAAGCCAGTCTGGGAGGGTGCGTGCTCTATGGCTCCAACTATATGACGTTCGGGAAAAGGCAACACTGGGGAAACCGTAAAAGGACCAGTGGCCACTGCCAGGGTTTGCAGGGAGATAGGGGTGACTGGGGAGCACAGAACGTTAGGGCAGTGAGACCACTCTGTACGGCACTGGAACGGTGGGCACAGGTTATATGTATCTGTCCAACCCCGCAGAGCGTACAGCAGCAGGTGACCCTCATGTCAACTACGGACTTTGGGTGACAGTGATGTGCCCACGGAGGCTCATCGGTGGTAACAGTGTGTCACCTTGGTGGGGACGCTGATAATGGGGGAGGCCATGCGTGTGTGGGGGCACAGGGGGCCAACTCTACACTTTCCACTCAGTTTTGCCTTGAGCCTAAAGCTGCTCTAAAAAATAAAGTCTATTTAAAAAAAGTGAGACAGGAAGAAACAGGAATGGCAGACAGAAAGGTCTGGTCTTAGGTCCCTCTGGCTCCGTGGCTGCTGTTAGGCGGGGGAAGGGGAAGGCGGGAAGGCGGGTGCGGAGCCTCAGAACCCTGCGGACGGCGCGAAGCCGTGTGAGACCCGGCGGGAGCTGCTCACCTTGCCCTCGGGCTTGGCTCCCCGCCGCAGCTTGCCCACGACTGACAAAAAAGCATCGAAGATGGACTCATCTGACAGTTTATCTCCAAAGCATTCAAAGTTGTCCAGCATCTTACGGAGGCCTCGCTCTGTCAGGGGCAGCTGTGACATACAGTAGGCCAGGTCCCGGTGCTGCCGCTCAGTTCTGCGGACAGGAAAGGCTTTGTGAGGAGCGGCAAGGGACAGAAGAAGAGGTCAAGGCCCATCTTCTCTCAGTGTCCCCCGGCCCCAGGATGCTCTTTCCCCTGCAGGCCCCTCTCAGCACAAGGAACCCTCAAGGGAGGCAGCATACCGGGCTGTGCGGAACCGCTGGCACAGCTTCTCCACCAGGCTCTCAGTCTGCTTGTCCTTGGTGATGTAGGAGAGCAGCTGCCTGCAGGGAGGTGGGGTGCAGACACGCCACAGCTCGGGGCAGCTCCAAAGCCACCACACCAGCCCCTGACCCGCCCCTAGCACTAGCCTTCTGTCAGTCTCTTGACTTAGTAGAAGCATCTCTGCCACGGCCCATGACTGCCTCGCTATTCCTGTCTCCCATCCCGCAGAGAAGGGCCCACCCGTTCTCTGCGGTCTTTTCACTGTGAATGGGGATTTGTAACAACAGCAGCCGCCATCTAGAGAATACTATGTGCCTACCACCACGTCAGGAACTTTTACCAAGTTGGATCTTTTCAAGAACTAAGGGGTACACATTATTGGCCTCATCTTATTCTATTTTTAATTTTTTTAGAAAATTTGATTTATTCTTAGAGAGAGGAGAAGGCGGGGAGAGAGGGAGAAAGACACTGACATGTGATACATTGATCAGTTGCCTCTCGAACACCTGCAACTGGGGACCCACACCACAACCCAGGCGTGTGCCCTGACTGGGAATCGAACCGGTGACCTTTTGGTTTTCAGGCTGGCTGGCACTCAATCCACTGAGCCACATCAGCTAGGGCTTGCTTCATTTCATACAGGAGAAAAAAGCAGAGAGTTTCAGTTATTGCTGAAGGCCATATAGGTAAAAAGTAGCGAAGCCAAAAGGTGGCTAGTTCGATTCCCAGTCAGGGCACATGTCTGGGTTGTGGGCCAGGTCTCCAGTTGTGGGCGAGTGAGAGGCAACAGATCGATGTTTCTCTCCCTCTCTTTCTCCCCTCCTTCCCTTCTCTCTAAAAGTAAATAAAATCTTTAAAAAGCAGCAGTTAGAATTTCAGTACAGTTGTGACATTTCGGTGGACTGCATGTATGGTGGCGGTCCCAAATGATTATAATGGAGCTAAAAACTTCCTGCCACCCAGTGAAGTCACAGCTGTTCTTAATGTCGAAGCCCATTACTTGTGTACGTGCATGTGTATATGTGTGCGTGAGTGTAGTGGCACTAGTGTAAGACAACCCACTGTGCTGCCACTCGTATACAGTACAGCCCAAATAATTGTGTTCAGTACATATTACTTGATAATGATAATAAACTTACTGGTTTATGTACTGAGTGTATTATACTTTTTACCATTATTTTAAAGTGTATATTTTGCATTTACTAAAAGAAAGTTTGCTGTACAACAGTGTGCAGTGTTGCCCTGGCAGCAGCCTCACCCTCTCGTGGGTACCATGTGTCTTGACTGCACCCTTTTCACCTGTGTCTGATGGCCCCTGCTGTGGTTCTGCTCGGCAGCGTGCTGTACAGGCTGCGGCCTGGGAGCAGTAGGCTGTCCCGCACGGCCTAGGTGTGCAGTGGGCCGAGCCACCTGGGTTGGTGTAAGTGCGCCCTGTGGTGTTTGCACTGTGATGAAGTTGCCTAACAACACATGTCTCAGATAGTGCCCCTGGTGAGCGGTGCGTGTCTGTACAGGTTTGTCTGATTGCTGAGCCTCTGCCAGGTGAAAAATATGCCCCAAGGCCCAGGGAGCCATACTTCATGATGACGTGAAAAGGCTGTTCCTCCACCCCTCCCTCGGGGTCTGACAGGCGGCTGATGATGTCTGGAAGGAGGTTATAGATGGCATTGCCCTGTAAGACAGAATTATGTTAAAGACACGGGGTGACCCACACGCTCCCTTGGCAGCAAACCCTAAGCTGCCTCTCTGCCTCTCACCTTGTGGGAAAGCTCATTGAAGAAGGTCTTGGCCAGGGCAGCGATCTGAGGCACGGGGTCAATGAGCAGCACGGCCATCTCGCTGACCTGGCCTTTCACCTTCACCATGTCCTTTAGGATTAGGTGGGTCATCACTAGCCCTGCTGTTTTCCGCACTTGCTGAGCTGGGTCGCGAAGGCTAGGAATAAAATCTCAAGTCATTGGGACCGAGGCCATGGGCTGCACCCCGACACTGGCAAGAACAGCCCCTGGCAGGAACTAGCACCCGTTCTTATATGCCATTCCAGAAGCGGTTAGGAAGCTGTCTAGAGTTGGAAGCTGGGATGGTGTACAGAGGCCACGCTTCATCCAAAGTTTTACGCAGTTTGGCAATAGCTTTGGGTTTTTGCCAAACTGCAAAAACCCAATAGCCAGGGCCTGTACAGGTCAAGTACTAAGCAGATGTTGAACGGTAATCCTAAAGACTGGGAAAATACAGCTGCAGTAATTCTCATAGTGACTTAATGAGACCCTCCCTGAGCTGGCAGGGACTGCTAAAGCATTGTGAAGGATCTCTTACCGAGCATAGAGATGAGGTGTCCAGGGGTCCACCAGGTTGGGGAAGCGGATGGCCAGATCCCCAATAACTATCATGATGTTAGACCGGAGAATGGGGAGAGAGGACTTCTCTAGCATGGTGAACAGAAGACGAAGCTGAGAGTCACAGAAAGTGGCACTAAGGGCAAGGAGAGGATCGTCACGGAAATCACACCATCTCCTTCCTCCTTGAGAAGGTGGTACCGACCCCAGGGCCTACCTGATCATGCAGAACTTGCCAAGGGTAAGCGCCGCAGCAGCACATAGCTCCGGGTTGCTGTAGAGGCCAGGGTTGTTGCAGACTTTAAGCAGCAGGGGAACAAAGGCAGCAAGTATCTGTTCACCTGTTGGAAGAACAATTCTAGTTTGTGACAGGTTACACCTCAGCTGGGGAGAAGGTCACTGAGCAATTCTTCTTACCACCTAACAGTTCCACCTCACAGATGCCGCGGATCAGCTCTGCCTCTGTGTCGTCAGCCGTGGCCCCGACCAGCCCCATCTCTTCCTCCATGGTGGCCTCAGTGCTGGTGTTCTAATGGGAAGGCAGCCAGAGATCATGAGTGATCAGAGACAACAGTTCTGATTCCAGCCTATCCTTTGCTTTAAATGAGTGGATCTGGGGAAAGGTGAATTCTGCAAAACCTTTCATAGAACTGTCAAATGTGTCTGTAGAAAGGAAGGACTCCTGAATTAAAGAGGAAGAGAACTAGGTCATATAGTTGCTTTTAAGTTGCAAAGCATAGTCCCACATCTCTTAACTCAGCCTCATAGAAGTAAATACTTTATATATGGTAGATCAATCATGCCAGACAATGGTTCAAGGTCATAGAGAAGGTTGAACTTTATCCCACTGCTGTTAGGCTCTGTGTCTCACATATCTGCAAGACATGTGAGATATCTGCATATCTCCGCCTCCGGTGGAGCGAGCCCCAGGCCCCCTCAGGGGGCAGGCCCAGTCACAAAAGCTGATGGGTGAGTGCGTGTCCTAACAAACACTGCCTCAAGCACAGCCTCTATTTTATGCCGAGGTCTTTAACTAAAAGCTCTGTATTTACCTAAAACTTTCCTTCTTGGGTGACCACGGACAGACTGTTCCATCTTTGTTCTCGCTAATCTTTCCCAGAGCAGAAGCAGCAAGGAGGCAGTGTCGTCTTCATGTCATTTAATAGTAGAGAAGAAGCACAGATCCCCAGAAGGAAATGTGAATGACCGGAAATAGCTATGGGACACGCTTGGGACGTGAACCCAAGTGCCCAGCACCCCATTCACCTTCTCCTTGGGCTCCTTAGTTTTATTCTCCTGCTCTTCCCGAAGAACGCGGCGCCGACAAAGCTCTCCACTCACGGCCTGTTCCAGATGCACCAGCTGCTGCAGAGCCACATCCCCAGCCAGGGACAGCAGGTTCATCAGCAGGAAAGTGGAGAGCACGGGGGTCTCCTCTGGAGGGGAGAGGAAAGGCAGGGAGGAAAAGACACAGGTGAGTCTCACAGGACCTGCGTCCTGTTTCCACTGATCTTCTCCTTGCTCACGTACCACACGAACTAGTGAAGAAGCCAGAGACAGGGCTGGGAGAATGGTGGTGGTGACTGGCCGACCTCAGTGACAAAACTGTGACAGTGTGGGGTGAGGGCGCTAGGGATGTTGCAGGAAGTGGTGGTGGCAGTAGCTTGTGGTCTGGCTGCTGCCCACTGGGCCCCTTGACCCTCTCGCCCACGTACTTGGGTCACCCTGGGGGGTGCTCTTCTCCACTATCTTCTCTAGGGCCTGCTTCGCACATCCCTGCAACATCTGGGCACAGATCACCTCAGGGCCCTCTGCCAGTTGGTAAATGAGGGTCACTGCCACCTCTTTGAAGGGGATCCAGAGGGGGTCTGGGTGGACGAAGCCTGCGCAGGAGAAGAGAGAAGTTGCCCACTGCAGACAAAGGACTCAGCCCTGCCCGAGGCCCTTCCCGACAGCTCACCCTCTGTGACCATCTCCTGTAGTCGCTCAAACAGCCTGTGTCCCTGAGGCAGCCGGAAGGGAGGGTGACGTTTGCCCAGAGAAGGCTGTCAAGAACGGGAGAGACAGCGTGTGGGTATGTGGAGGGTGGATAAAAGGACCCCTACTCTCCTTAGTTTCGATGTAACCATCCCACATACCTTTCTCCGGTCAGAGAGGTTGGCAATGGCGTGGCACACCTGTTGGGCCAGCCTGTAGTCCTGTGGAAACTTTTCATCCAGCCCTATGCTCACCAGTGTGTCTAAGTTGCTTCCCACAATTTCTGGTTTTCCCCTAGGGGAAGGAAGCCATGGAGTTAAAGCTCGCCCTGGGCAGGACTGTGTGTGTGGGACAACACCAAGGGGGTCGGTGTGTGCCTACACCCAACACAGGGCTTCCGGAGCCTTGGGACACTACAGATGAGCTCTGCCGCAGGGAGGTCCCTCGGAATCCCTCTCTCTCACTTGCTTCCACTATTTCTTTTTCTTTTTCAAAATGGTTACATTATTTATTTCTACCCTTACTCGAGGACATGCTTATTGATTTTTTCCAGAGGGAGGAGCAGGGAGGGAGAGAGAAACATTGATTCATTGCCTCTCACACGTGCCCCAACAGACCAAACCCGCACCCCTGGCATGTGCCCTGACTGGGAACCGAACCTGCAAACTTTTGGTCCGTGGGATGCTGCTGCAACCAACTGAGCTGCAATGGCTAGAGCTTGATTCCACTCTTTCTCTAGGCAGGGGTCCTGGCACTTTCATGTGTTATTTCCCGTGTAGGTCAAACACAGGCTGGGTCTGACTGCTATTACTGAAGGACAGGAAGCCTTCTCACAACCTTCCTTTCCTCTCACCCTACTGCCCGTCTGGGTTTGAGCCTCACCCGGCCATCATCCCCAGAAGCATGACGGAGGAACAGCGCTCCAGAGGCGAGCAGGGGACCTTCTCAGTTGCCCGCTCCCAAAGCAGCTGGGTCACTGCTGGTTTCAATTCATCCTTCTGCACAAACTCACAGAGCTGAGGGAAAAAGAGAAGCAGGCTAAAAGTTAACTGCCCTGGTCCTGGGCCCACTTTTCTCAACAGACTATTGAGAACCTGAAGTAGGTAATAGCGGTAGGAATGGAAAAGGAAGGAGGCCTAAAATGTAAAGCAGGGTTTGGGGAGCTACCTCCATTTCTGCTGCGGTTCTACTCTCATGCCTTCGCAAGTACGCCCACCAAGGTGACACACTGGAACTGACCCTGCTGAGCTCCATGTGGCTTTAGGCAGTTCTGACTACATTCTGGAGCTTTCTGGTGTGTTTTCTTGCGGTCACCACAAACCTAATAGTTCTGAAATGGAAGGCATCGGCCTCCCTTTCCTTTTCATTTAGCCAATGGTCTCTTAAACACATGTGCTTAAAATTTCACTGTTACCTATTTTTTTATGAATCAGTCACTTAGTCCTACCCCTTCTTCCTTTAACACTTGTCTTCCATGAAGTGAAATTCTATAGCTTTCACCCCCACCCCCCGAGTCCAGCCTCACCTTGCCACGGCACATCTAGAGCCGCCTCCAGGGTCCTTCCTGTCCCTAGTCTCTGTTCCTACTGACTCATACGCTACTGCTGAACCGGTTTCCCAGACACCTACTTTCTCATGCCACACCGTGGCTCATCAGTTAGAAACCTCTCTCCTTTTTCTCCTATAGGGGCTTGGACCGAAAGGTAGAATATGGGATCCCATGGTCAGTCACTACCACCAGGCTCTTCTCTTGCCCAGCCCGGAGGGAACTGTGGCTGGCAGTAGTGTTCCCGCCGGTGGGAGCTCGTGGTCAGCGCCACCTCCACCTTTGCCTCCATAATCCTAACGCTTCATTCAGGGCACATCTGCCTAAAATGCTGACATCCCTAGATAACAAGGTTCAAGTCCTGGACTTCTGAAAGGTACCCAGGGACTTCACACTTTAGTTCCAACTAAATCTGGGAGAATACTCTCAGGTTTATTATCTTTTCCAGATAACAATTTTGAGCCAGGCGTGAATCTTCCTCATGTTGTAACATAGGCTATGCTGTTTCTTGGTGTTCTATCTGAAATGCTTTCCCTCCTTTCTTGAATTCTCTAAACCCTACTCATCAAGACCTAACTTAAGTCCGCTCACATTCAGGAAGCATTCCTTGCCCATTCCACCTCGCACTGCTCTCTTTCCCACCCTGTGCTCACCAGTACAACATATAAGTTAAGAGTGTGTTTTCTGGAGCTCTCCTGCCTGAGTTTGAATCTCAAACTTTGCCACTAACTATCTGTAACTAGGCGACTCCTTTAACTTCTCTGTGCCTCAGATTTCTCATTATAAAATGTATATAATAGAATTACCTACTGCACAGGGTTGTTGTGAGGATTAAACACATTAATATGACGAAAGTGCTAAGAATAGTGCCTGGCATATACAGTGTTATATTACTATTGCTACTATAACCATTACCTGGGCCCCTTATTCTGGCACTTAATCACATATCTCTTACATTGTTCGGTGAGTGGTTTGGTTTTTTTGGCTACGAACTAGATGGAAACTTGGAAACAAATAACCTTACCCTTGTGAGGCTGAGTAAATTGCTGATCACAGAGTAATAATGAATACTTATTGAATGAATAAAGAAAGAGAAAGTGAAGACACTTACAATTTCCTGAAGACACTGAATGGTCCCAACTGAGGCATCCACTAGCAGCAAGGAGAGATTCTGAATCAAAGCATGGGCCTTGGCTCTGTGGGAAGAACAGAGACCAGGGGTCATCAGGGGACTGACTTGGTGAGGCCGGCAAACAGGTGACCAGAGCTACCCCACAGGGTCAGACACTGCTTAGGGTGGGTGTTACTGAAAGTTCAGCTCCACATGAGCCCCCTATGGACCTACTGCCTACAGGTTCAGAGCTCCTCTACAAGGATGCCCCCCAGTTCCTTCAGGAGACTAGAAACGTCCTATGAGAAGCTGACCTCAGAAAAGTCAGCAAAGGCAAAAGTACCCCACATACCTGGCAGAGTCCCCTTTGGGGTTGAGGTAAAGTTGGCGGTAGGCATTAAGCACAGCTTCCCTGACACCATGCTCCTTAGACCAGATGAGAGGCAGCATGCGGCGTACCCCGAGCAGGGCCTGAGGTACCCCAAATTGGAATGCCATCACAAAGAATTCAATCACCTCCTGTACCACTGAGAGGACAGACACAAATGTCACCTGTCTGCTTGGCAAAACTGCCCCCTCCCAACTCAAAGACAGAACCTTTGTTGACATAGCAACAGGCCAGAGGAGGCCTTTCTCATTTTCCCCGAGCCTGTTGCCTTCTATAACGCCCTGCCAGGAGATACTATACACATTGAAATAGGGGAGCTCCACGGGGCTATACAAAGCAAGCGGAAAAAAGGATTCCTTCCTTTTAAGGGAGCAGCTAGATATCAACACGATATGGAGAAGACTGGTTTTTCAACCCTAAGACCCAGTCCTTACAGAAAGAGACTGTGGCACACCACACCTGTGGTTGTGTTTTCATACATCATCTTGCTGATGATGCCGATGGCCTCTGTAATCTTCAGCGAAAAGCTATAGGCGTCCTGCAGATACTGCACCAGCATCTCTTGCTTCACCAGCGCGTCCTTTCCCCCGGACTGCTCAGGCTGTGGCACACTGGGCTTGTCTCTGCAGTCCGTCTGTCCTGGGCCCACGTTCTCTGCGGACCCCTGGGGATTCTTCTCCTGTGTGGGACCTCTTGGACCTAGGAGTTAGAGAGTGTTCAGGACGGGGAAATCCAACACTCGTAACATCCCTGGATATTTTTTTCCACAGAAAAAGATATAAATTTAGAACCTATTCTAAAATATTCTGGTTCATTTCTCAAAAAAGATTCTCAAATTCTCGGCGGTTGGGAAACACCCTTTCACACCCCGTGACTGTCAGTCTTAGGCCCGCGGGCTGTCCATTCCAGCACAGCAGCACGGCCTCCCCCACTCTGGCCTCTGTTAGCACCAGGCTCTGTCAGCCAGGCCAGGGTCTGGCACAAAGTAAACGGTCCATAAGGACTAGTTGAAATGTTGTGTTTGTTGACTGAAGAAGGAAAAGGAATTACTTTTGAAGATAGTTCCTAAGAGATTCAGGAACCTGGTCTCCTCCGCCTCGTCCGGGTCCGTCTGACTGAAGGGCTCTGACTGCTGGAAGTGGTCCAGGGCTTCCCGAGTGAGAATGATGGCTTGCCTAAAAGAACATCAGCCTGTCACCAATTCAACACCCAGAGAAGTGTCACCACAGCTTTTAAAAAAAATGATAACGGACACACCAGGGTGTCACTGTAGACTTAAGGGAGGATACCCAATAACCCCAGCAAGTACCTAGACCGCCGGCCCCAAGGAAAAGGTGCACTTCTCCCGCTCAAGCACCTGCCAAGGGGTGGAGCTAGGCATTCTTCCTACTTCGGAAGTGACAGGGCTTAACTACAGTTTTCAGAACTCTCAAATAAGGATTTTAAATTTTAAAAATCACAACCCTATTCCAAACATTTGTTTAAAAACTTTGCCAAGTGAAAGTCTGGAAAAACTAAACTTTGAATAACTGATTAGTTCGTGGTACAGCCATACAATGGGACCCTATGTAGCCATAAAAAATACTGAGGTAGTATATATTACTTACATACAAATATCAAAAAACACTAAGATACATAGTTGAGTGAAAATAGCAAGGCAGTAGGATCAGTGGGTAGAAAATTCTATCACTTGTGTACAAAGAGGGGAAAAGAAGGACGTGTGTTTGGTTGTATGTCTCTATGTTATCTCTAGAAGGACACTCAATAAACTGTGAACATTGTTTCCCCGTGTGGCCAAGTGGCTGGGGACAGGTTCGGATGCCACTTTGCACAGCATGTCCTTGTTGAAATTTAAAATTCCATACCATGTGAACTAGTAGGTATTGTCTAATTTTTTAAAAAAGTAAATTTCTGCTTAAAACAAAAACAATTTTTAAAACCCCCAAAACTTATTAAAGCCCTGGCTGGGTAACTCAGTTTATCAAAGCCATCATTCCAATATACCAAGTTTGAGAGTTCAATTCTCGGTCAGGGCACATACATACAGGAAGCAACCAGTGAACGCATAATAAGTCTAGCAACAAATCAGTGTTTCTCTCTCTCTCTCTCTCTCAAAATCAATTAAAAAATAATGAAAAAACTACTTCAAGTTATTTTAAAAAGTTTTAGCAAACATATCAGTTACTAACTCCTTACCCTAGCATGGACTGCTGAGGATTTCTAAAGGATGAGGTGGTATCTTTAACATGAGATGAAACCTTGTTCTAACTGATAGGAGAAAATACTGGCATGCTTGTTGGCAGGAGAAGCAGTTAGAAAACTTAGTCTCTCTTTGTGCTCTAGCAAAGCAAAGAGAGACAATGCAAAGACATAGTGGAGAGCAAACCAGCCAAATTCTGTTCATAGTTAGCCTTTTCTAAGCAAATAATTGTGGCCGAGTTTTAAGAGTATCTAATGACAGCTCTACGGGATTTTTTTGGCCAAGCTGCTCCAAAGTTTTTGAGTCACAAAAACACTAGGGGAAACCTCTAAGATCAGAATTCATACTAGGTTGATTTAAAGATTAAGGTAGCATTGATACTATTTATTAACTCAAGGAATTTAGAATTAAAAGCCATTATGAATCATATGATCTAATCAACTTAAAAATTTTTTTTGTTTACTGAGAGAGGAAAGGGGGGAGGGAAGGAGGGAGATAGACAGACAGACATTCATTGATTTTGTTGTTCCACTCATTCATGCATTCATTGGTTGATTCTGCATGTGCACTGATTGAGAATCAAACCCACAACCCTGGCGTATCAGTACATTGCTCAAAACAACTGAGCTACCTGGTCAGGGCCTAATCAACTTTTTATTTTACAAATAATGAAACCGAGGCCCAGAATAATGAAGCAATTTACTTAAGATTATACAACTAGAATTATACTAATGGGCTTTCTTCTTCAAAGGAGGACTTTTGTCATCTTTAACATAATATTATTTACATTTAGTTGTTTTAGTAATTTCTTTAAACATTTGTAGCCTTGACTGGTGTGGCTCAGTGGGTTGGGCATCATTCCAGAAACTGGAAGTTGCTGGTTCTATTCCCAGTCAGGGCACATGCCTGGGAAGGGTTGCAGGCCAGGTCCCCAGTTGGGGGTGTGCAAGAGGCAACCACACATTGATGTTTCTCTCCCTCTCTTCCCCTCTTTCTAAAAATAAATAAAAGGAATCATGGACATGGACAACAAACAGTGTGGCGATTACTGATGGAGGGGGATTGTAAGGGGACTAAAAAGTAATGTAAAAAAATACAATAAAGATTAAATAAAATACAAAAATAAAACTAAATAAAATCTTTTAAAAAATTGTAAAAGTAGAAAAGCATGCTTAATTGTGGACTGTGCCTTTGGCATCAACCTGGTGTTCAGACCGTTACTACAGTGGAAACATCTCCCGTCACCTGGTGGCAGCATGCTCTGTCGATTCGCACAGGTTGAACTCTAAGCCTAAACAGGTCATTATAGAATGCCTCCTTTTTTCACATACTTGTAATTAGCTTTGGCAAGCAACTGACGGATGCGTCCCTTCACCGCTTCGGTGGTCTCTGTAGCAGCAATTTCCTCAGGAATCTCTTCTTCTGGGGGAAGTTTTAGTAGCTGTTGCAAGGTGGACTTCAACTCTGGCAGCATGGCTTCCCACTCCTCCTCTGGGTCCAGCACTGCAGCTGAATGAGAAAGTCTCAGACTCTTTCCCTGGAGTTTCTGCTGCAAGGAGACGACTGTCTGGGGTGGGGATTCCTACACAGTCACTACTCACAAGCAGCTGCACTTTGCCTCTCAGCCCTCATCTCTTGTAATTTCTGGGTTTCCTTCTGCAGCAGTCCAGCAAAGTCAGTATCACTAAGCTATCAAGGTAAAATGAGTATCAGGGTCACTAAGTCACATTACTCCATCCCTGTTTCCATTTAATTCCCTTTTTTTTTGGGTGGGGGTGGGGGGGGGTGGCCCAAGTCTACTTACCTTGCAGGAAAAGGGATTGTTGGCAAGAAAACTGGCCAGCAGCTGGATTGCATTTTTACACACCAGCACCGACTTGTCTGCCAGACGGCCCACTGCTAAGGCCACCACTGCCTGGAAACGTGTCAGGGGGAGAGCCTGTGTAGGACAGAACAGAAGAATCAGCTCACATCCCACATCATCCTTTCTCCTCAAGATGATCTTGAAGTAAACTCTAAATGATCTACCCATTCATTCCAAAGAAACTTTTTCTATGGGACAGAAAATAGTTAAGGAGTACTCTGTAGTGGTTAGGACACGGTTTAGTCCTTTGGAAGCTGAAGACCATTATTACTGGTAGTAACAACCTGAATTCTAGGTTGTTTCTTCTCTGGAGCTGATATTTTTGATAATGGATATCTCTTTTCTACAGTCTGTGCTTAGAATGGTGCCAATGTCTATCACGTAGAAGGCTGTTCACCTTCTGCTGGACGATGCGGGTGAAGAGTTGCAAAACACGGCTCCGCACAAAGGAGTTGACATCGTGGCCATGGGCCTGCAGGGTGTCCAAGAACTGGTCTCTGGTGTCTCGGGCTGCTTCCTCCAGCTGATCACCATTCAGAACCTGCAGCACCATCTCTGCCATGGCTGCGAGCACAGCATTGCGCATCATGTAACTCTGAGAGAGAGATGAAGACGGTACAAGCCTCTGCTCTCCAATACTAACTGTCCCTTTCCTAAGTTCTTACGCTGGTCCAGGCACAAAGAAGGGGCAAGGCCTTTGGTTAAGGTTTCTGTCTTAGCTATACTTTCCCTGGTCAACTGCCTAGGTGTTCACCCCTGAGGTCATTGAAAAAAAGCTGAGTTCCAGAGGGGCCTTTACTCAGAGGAGAATGCAGAGTCAAAAATAAACAAGAGCCAAAAACCATTTTGCCCCCAAGGTTCACGCAGGTAATCATGGTGGTAGCTGAATGTGAAATCATACCTCTCCACCAATACACATTTGAAAAGCATTGATTACTACCTTTTACCTGAGGTCTCAACACCTTTGATCCATACTAATAAACACCCTCTTCCCTCCCACTCCCCTATTTTACTGCCAGAAAAGGAAACACAGAGAAACAGATACCAGTTCTACAGTGCCAACAAGTCCATTACAGACTCTAGTGACGAGGGTTTGGGGTTTTTCCTAGACCAAGAGCCAGAGAGTGGGGCCTTGCACAAGAGGTTAAATAAAATGAATTAGATGAATGAGTAGATTGTCTTTGTCCTCGATATTCACCTACTTGAGTGCTCTGCACCAGTGTGGGATATGGCCAGGTTGGCGTTCAGGGATAAAAGAGAACTGAGAGATGACACAGGTTGATTTCCGAAAGCTTATTGTATAGAGGAAGCAAGGTGAGTCAGACGGTAGGAAGAGGCTTCATCCTAAGAAATGGGTGGGACTCAGAATCATAGCGGAGTCACTCTCACTGGACTTAAGCTGTGGAACTGTCATCTCCCTTACCAGACCTGGATAAAACCCATGTGACACTGAAATAGGCTCTTCTGGTTCAGTGGATTGAGCGCCAGCCCGTGAATCAGAAAGTTGCTGGTTTGATACCCGGTTGAGGCACATGCCTGGGTTATGGGCTGGGACCCGAGTTGGTGGAGTGAGAAAGGTGACTGATTAATGTTGCTTTCCCTCTCTCCCCTCCTCTTTAAAATAAAATAAAAAATAAAAATAAATATCTTTTAAAAAAGAGAGAAAGAAATAGGCTCTTTATTCAATAAACTTCATCTGCTTTTCTACAGGAAGGAACTGCCACAGTGACAAGTCCAGACAACTTGCCTGCAGGTGAAAGCTGCCTTCTTGTTAAAAAAGAGCCTCTCAACAATGAACTTACAACCCCCAGAAAAACCTGAAACCCCCAGGGTGCCACCTACCTCTCCATCAAGGTGATCTACCAAAATGCACATGCTGGACATCAGGATGTCTGGAATACGCTCTGCCAGTTCTGTCAAGAAGGCTGCAAAGCCCTTTGCCCCTGAAGTGTCCCGACTCAGCTCCAAGGGACACTTCTGTCCAATCTCTCTGTGCAGGGAGAAAACACAGCCAAGCAGGATAATTCAGTTCCCAGCGAGAGAAGGTCAGAATGGTATCTAACAGCTGAAGGAATCCAGTGCTGCACAGAGAATATACTGTATTTCCAACCTTTCTTTATCCTCTCCCTGAGAGAAATGAGAATTAGAAACTCAGAGGTGGAAGAATTACCTTACAATCTCTCCCACTATGCTCTTCATTCCATAGTCAGTTGCCCACAGACTCACAGCCGCCACTAGCACAGGCGCTAGGTGTTCAAAGTGCTGCAGCATCTGGATGATCTTCACAGTGGCACCTGTGGAAGTTCTGAACATGAGACTTTATGGGCAAAATGAAAAAGTTGGGGCAAAGTGAAGCACTGACTTACTGAGCATATGGTTATAATGTGTCAAGGCTACACCGAGCAGGTGTGTTATGGCTTCCCGGGTGGGACGGTTCTTCTGGTGACTAATGGTGGGGTTCTCCAGAAGGCGGTAACAGCAACCAGTAACCAAACTGAGAAAGAAAGTGAGATGCTGAAGTCAGTTGTCCAGACTCAGTTACACTGGAGTGCTGCCTCATTCATTCTATTTCTACTGCCCCCAAAGTGATAGTCTTCTAGTTTTCTTCGTTTTATCTACCACCTTCTACACCAAGTTGCTTTGCTGACCCCAGATAGGTACTTGGGCCTTTAAGGTTACCAACTTTCAACCAGTTATGATCCTGGTACAGAACCTGAATACAGGGGTGGGCAAAAGAAGGTTGACAGTCATGAGCACACAGAACAGAGTTTATTTTTGTTACTTAACAACTGTAAACCTACTTTTGCCCCACCCCTGTATATGATAAAAGATAGGACAAAGTCACCAATGACTTCTCATTGTCCTATTTTTTTTAAAAGATGTTATTTATTTTCAGAGAAAGGGAGGGAGAAAGAAAGGGAGAGAAAAACATTAATGTATGGTTGCCTCTCATGCACCCTCCACTGGGGACCTGGCCCGCAACCCAGGCATGTGCCCTGACTGGGCATTGAACTGGTGATGCTTTGGTTCACAGACTGGCATGCAATACTGAGCCACACCAGCCAGGGCTCATTGTTACATATACTGGTCAGTTCAGTTCTCATCTTAATTGACTTTTCAGCTCCATTTAACATAATCAATCACTCCTTTCTCTTTGAAACATGCTTTGTTTGGCTTGCAGAATGCCAAACTTTCCTCTCAATTTCTTTGTGTGGTCCCTCCTCATCACCTCACCTTAATGCTGGAGTGCCCCAGGGATTTCTTTGTCTTTGGATTTCTGCTCATTTTCTTTGAGTGCTGGCCGGCAAACTGAAAGGTCACTGGTTTGATTCCCAGTCAGGGCACATGCCTGGGTTGTGGGCCAGGTCCCCAGGAGGGGGTATGTATTGGAGAGGCAACAGATAGATGTATCTCTTGCACATTGCTGTTTCTCTCCCTCTCCCTCCCTTCTTGTCTCTAAAAGTAAATAATATAAAATCTTTTTAAAAATAATAATAAAAGGCAAATCTAGCAAGAAAGCCCTTATTCCTCAAAGCTCAACATTACCTGTAGTCATTTTAACTGCCTACCTGACAAATTCCTCTTCAATTATTGAGTGGTTCCACAGGTGACGAATGTCCAACTGGAGCAGCTGTGTTAAAAGCTGAAGGATTGGTTGCCTATTCTCTTCCCACTCAAAGCCATGGGCTGACTTGGCCCGAGCTTTCTTACCCTAAAAAAAGATCACATATACATTTAGGAAAAAATGAGAAAAAGAAAAAAGTGAGTCATGATCTGCTAGTCTGAGTGCCTAAACTATTCAATGTGGAGACAAGGTAGAAGGTAATACAGAAGAAGTATGACAAATTCCAAAATATAAAAGAATTGCTTGTCATGGAAGGGTATGTTGTGATACTTGTGAGCACTTCCTCATACACCCTAAATAAGAACAGAAAGGAGTCTCAGAATCATTGGATCCCCCTCTTTCCTATCAATTCCCCACCCTTCCAGGCCCCATGTTAAGTGAGCCAGGTACTCCCGCTTACCTTCCCCGCAAGGTCCAGGTCCATGAGACCTGTCTGGCCGGTCATGGTCTCAAAGGATTCCAAGAGGCGTACCAGAGCATAGCAGTTCATTTTGAGGGCATTGAGGTGGGCGCATCTATCTGGTACACTTGAAGCTGCATCATCCAGGATAGCTGGAAGCTCCTGAGCATGGCGGGACACCACTGCAAGGGGCAGAATCTGGAGTTGGTTTCATTCACTTTCCTCAAAATACCCTGACTTCAAAACACCCTGCACTAGCAGCCATCAGATTACCAAAGATCTGTGTTTCATCTCTCAGTGGCCATAGTACAGGCTAAGTCCTTTGGGACCTCTGACTCTGATTCCATGAACATGCCCTGTCCCTACTCTCTCACTCCAGTTACCACAATTTCTTCCTGGCAACTGGACAGAATCACCTCTATGAAAGAGAGGTAGTTCAAAAGCAGGAAGAATTTCATGTTGGTCTGCCCTTACAGTGAACACACACAACTCTGTATTGCCCACCAAGATTACAGACCTTAATAGGTCAAAGGTCCCCGGGCTTAGCCAAACCAACTGAATCACCACAGCCTTGATATCATCATGTGGCCAAAAAAAATGTAGTAAACAAACAACAAACGCCTTCCATTCCCTACCCCCCAGCCCATAAACACCTTTTATCAAGAATTCCAGGGCATCTTCCTTGAGGCCAGGATCTATACTTCGAAAGTGACTATGAGGGAAAGAAAGTGCAGGGGTGAGACAGGAGCCTGCAGAGCCCATTCTAACAGACCAGATCCAACTTGAAGAATCGAATGGCTAAAAATGCACATGAAATTGCTCAACTGAATGAATATGGTGGCAAATTGGTATAAATGCTCATCAGTGGAGATATCAGCACCCAGAACCATTTATTGGTGAACTATAATTTGGAATTTCAGGGTTAAAGTGCAAAGTTAGGTCCAATAGCCACCAGTTCTTTTTAAAGTGCCAGTGGGCACTTTACTTACTGTAGAATGCTGTAGATAGTGTCAAAGTGCTCCAGCATAGCCAAGGGCCCCTTAGCTCGGAAGGCAGCTTGAAATGCTACAGAGACGAAAGAAAGAAACTGATCAATACAAAGGGGAAAAGCCTTTATGGTAAATTCTATTCATGACAGAAAATTGAGTTATTTGCTTTTACGGGTAGAATCACAAAAGAAATAGCTGGTTTCAGTGTAATCTACATAGCATCTTCCATTTTGTCCTATTTTACAATGAAAGCCTTACTTGAGTTTTATCGTATCTCTGAGTTAGGCAAGGCAGACAGTGTCATGCCTATTTTATGGGAAAAGAAATTAAGTCTCCGAGTGGTTACATGACTTGTGCAACTTACAGCAGTAGTGAAGGCAAACTCAGGATCTGTTATTTTTTAATTTTGAAATCACGGAAGTGGCAAAAGCAGTACAGAGTTCCTGTACTTTCCTCCCAGATAATGTTAACATCATACATAACACAGTACAAAGACCTACTCTACATCAAGAAAATTAGCATTAATTAATTCAATGCGATTAACTAATCTACAGACCTTACTTGAATTCTGCCAGTTGTTCCACCTGTGCCCCGTTCTGGTTCACGATCCAGTCTAGCGGACCACAAAGCATTCAGTTGTCGTGTCTCCTGGGTCTCCACCAATCTTTCTGTCTTTCATGATCTTAACACTTTTGAAGTGGACTACTAGCCCGTTACAGTATAGAATGTGCCTCAGTTTGGGATTGTCTGATATTTCCTAATGATTAGATTGAGGTTACCATAGCATTTCTGGCAAATTACCAAGGAAGGGAGGTTGAGTCCGTCAGATGCGTCACACAAAGAAGTACGTGATGTCAATGTCTCATTACTGGTGACGTCCACTTTGATTACTTGGCAGTGTTTGCCAGGCATTCCTTCTGTACAGTCACTATTTTATACTTCACAATTAATAATTATCTTGCGGGGAAATACTTTGAAACTGCTAATATCCTGTTTGTCCTCACCTTTGCCCATGAATCTAAAGCATCTATTAGTGATTCTTACCTGCCACAATTATTACTGTGGTACTTACTATATGGAGACTTTCCTGTCTCCACCTTCCCTTATACACTTACTAGTGGGAATGCCACTATGAGAATGAGCTGTCCTGTTCCCCTCATTTATGTATTCAATTATTTTTTATATCAGAATGGATTCATGGATATTTCTTTTATTCTATGTCTTAATCCACTCCTATTGCTATTTATTTTGTTGCTCAGATCATCCCAAGAACTTGATCACTGGGAGCTCCTTCAACTTGGCCTGTCCTAATACACCCCCTTCGCTTGTATTATCTTACTTTCTTGGACCACAAGATGCTCCCGCTCATCTTTACTTTCCCTGACTCTGTCCTGGCACCAACATTCTCAGCAGAGCCCTAGCTCCTTTTATGGGAGAAGGATGTGTAGAAACCAAGTTCTAGGCACTAGTTAGGCTTACTACTATTGGAGTATCATTGCTTTCAGGCCCTCTCAATAGAGAAAAGTAGGATATAAATGTATGAATACACACACATACCTGTATCTATTTTTCTCTCTATATTAAACACATGAGTTCATATTTCATTTATGTATTTGCTTCATCCTAATATACCCATAAATCAGTTTCAGATTGCTAACCCACACCCCTATAAAAATAAATTCACTACCTAGCTTGCAATAATTGCGTAAAGTTCTTTTGTATATAGTCAAAATATACTTTTCAAAGTTACTTAGGTTAGTTCTTTCCTTCTCTACTCCTTTAGTGTGATCATGTCAAACATTTGTAGTACACTTAGGTTTATTTGTTACTACTTATATTACATTCTGAAAATCTAGCATCTTTTGATTCTCAAACTCAGTGCTCTTTTCACCCTGACTGTATAGATAAAAACTTCAGCATAGAGGGGAGTAGAGCCTAATTATGTCTTATAACATGCAAGAGTGGCAAGGAAGTATGGGAGCTGGGGCCAATTTTTGAACCAGGTTGTACACCTAACTCTTTCTGTGAGGGAAAGAATTCCAACAAGCTATTGTGCAAAACCAGGTTGGTTTGCCTGGAAAACAAAGGTTGAACCTTGTACTCCATCATCACTTTTGGTGTTGACCTGATACAATACAGTGTTGTACACCTGGTTCTCTGTGATTTTAACAAGACGTTTTATAATTTTCTCAAACTCTAGTCCCAACCAGTGTGGCTCAGTTGGTTGAAGCATCCTGTAGACTGAAAGGTCGATCCCCAGCCTGGGCACATACCTAGGTTATAGGTTTGGTCCCTGGTTGGGGTGCATGTAAGAGGCAACCAATCAATGTTTCTTCCCCCCTCCCCTTCCCCACCCCTCTAAAATCAATAACATGTCCTCGGATGCGGGCTAAAAAAAATCCCTTCAATTCCAAAATAAATTTAAAAAATAAAATAAAATTTCTTCACCTGAGACAAGTGAAAAGATTTTCTTTTCTAAAGCTAACCTAACCCGTCTCCCCAGCCCAAAGATTTCATTTGACCTTATTATTATATCCTTATTAAATTTTGCCTAATCTTTCTGCAATCTAGTTTTTAAGATTTACCAATCCAACAATGATTATCAATCACCTAATTTTCTCCAAGATTATCAATCACCTAATTTTTAAACTTTGTTTTATTACAATGAACGATTCTCTTGGACCATATCCCTCTTTACTTCTCTGAAGCATTACCCACTGATCTCCTCTCCAGTCATGCTCCTTTAGGCTTACACTTGGCCTGAACATTTACTAGGCCAAGCTGCTCAGCTTACTAAGTCTCAGTTTCTTCTTCTGTAAATAAATTGGGAATAGTAACAGATCATACCTCAAAGAGCTTTTCAAAGTTTTTGGTCAAGATTTAGTGAGATAACCCATGTGAACCAATAAGAACAATGCTTAGCATATAAAGTGAATCAGTACACTATATGTATGCTCTTTACCACTCTTACAAACCACCATCTGTAATGTGGAAAATACAGAAAAATGGAAAAGAAACAAGTACTGCTAATATTTGGCTAATTTTTTTCATTCTGTTTTCTATGCACAGTATTTCTATTGTTGAGGTCTCACATTCACTCCTGTTATGCTTTTTAAGACTTAATATTGCAGTAAAATTATAAAATGTCTGGAAACAATTTTTAATGACCACATAACATTCCACTGAATGTACGTATCTAAATCAACAAACATTCTGCTATTGTTATACATTATGATATTTCTAATTTTTTCCCACTAACACATTTACATCCCTGGGAAATCTGGATTAAGTCCAACTGACTGCTTACTCCATTCATGTAACCACACAATTAAAGCCAGCTTGAAAAAACACACGACCATGCTGACCATTTTCACTTTAAATTTATGATTCAGTATTTCCTGGTAAGCCCATTACAAATTTCTAGGCCTATTTACTTTCTTGTAGGCAATTTTCCACACCTTTCCTCTGCTCACTACATCAAGACCTTCTTCCCCAAGTCACCTCAGTTAAAGGCATCACTTCTTATCTCACTGAGAAAATAGATCTGGACAGAAAAAGAACTTCCAGCTGCCCCAAGTTCTGTATTTACTTGTACTACCTGCATCTGTGCTCATACACTGACTTCTCTCTGCTACTGCAGATAACTTGTCCATGCTCTAACAAAACCATTTGCTCCCTGTGCCCCACATCACACACTCTCTTACCTACTTACTGAAGGATACTGCTTCACCAACAGTTTCCTCTCCCCTCTGCATCATCAGCTTTCCCTCTCCAATCATTCCCATATGCTTATCTTTTTTTTTTAATTTCAATCATTGTTCAAGTACGGTTTTCAGCCCCATATGCTTATCTTACAAAACAGAAGAAAAAAATTCCCCCTTGAATCTACTTATTACCCATTTCTGATACTCCTTAAAGCAAAACAGACCACCATCTCTAATCTCTCCTCCCATTTCCTTGCAAGCCTATTCCCCCACTCCCCTGAAACAGTTTATATCATGGTCGCCAGGAATTGTCACATTGCTAAATCCAGTAATCTTAATTTGCAATTGGTCTCTCCTTTCCTTTTTCAAATACTCTCCTACTTTAGCTTCTTCATTCACTTCCAGTCTCAATGACTGACTGGTCCTTAGTTTCTTCTACTGGATCTTTCTCATCTCTCCAGCCTTTAAATGTTGGACTTGTCTCAGGTTTTATGACTTCAAATTGCTTTTCTTCTCTATCTACATTCACTCCAATCTCATGGCTTTAAATGCCCTATATATGCTGAATATTACATCTCAAATATCTTTAGCTGGGACCTCTCCCCTGGACTCTAGTCTAAACCTGCTCCTGTCATATCCTCGACTCAATAATAACAACCCCCTTCTTTGCTCAAGTCAAAAAGCCCTGTAATCCTAGATTCTTTTTTTCTAGCCCTACAAATCCAATCTGATCCAACAATACTGTTGGCTCAACTTTCAAAATACATTCAGAATCTAACCTTCTATGATCCTCTCCACTGCCATCACCCCAGGCAAGCTACCTGGTATCACAGTATTAGTCTCTTATAGTCTCTTCAACCAAGTAGACAGTGATCCTTTTAAAAGATTAAACCACATCACTACCAGGCTCAACAACAATGGCTTTCAGACTCACTCACATTGAAACCAAAGTCTTTACCCCGGCTTACGAGACTCTAGACCAGTGCTTCTCCAATTTGATGTGTATCTGAGTTATCTGGGGATCTCAAAAAATGAACTTTCTGATTCCACAGTTCTGGGATGTGTCTTCACCCAGCATTTCTAATTGGCTTCTAAATTTTGATACTAATGCTGCAGGTCCTGAAGACCACACTTTGAGGAAAAAGACTAGAATAATCTGCACTACTTCTGACCTGACCACTTTCTTCCTAGCTTACTCCACACTCCAACCGTATTGGCATTTTTCCACCTTCGGGCCTTGGCACTGGCTTTTCTGTCCGCTTGGAATGTCCTTCCTTGAGATCTACATAGGTCACTCCCTCATTTTTAACGTCTCTGCTCAAATGTCACCTATCAGCAAGCTTTCTCTGATCATCCAACAAAAATTGCCAGACCCAACCTTGGTACACTGTACCTTTTTAATCTTGTTTTATCTTTCTCATTGACACAACTCCATATTTATTACTTGTTGAGAGCATTGAGAACACTTTGTCGTCTTGTCTGTTTTATTTGCTGTTGTGTTGCCAGGGCCTAGAACAATGTCTGGCACATAGCATATCATCAGCACATACTTGTTGAACAAATTAAATTATTTGATCTTATATATTTATAGAACTTGTATGTAGGCTTTAAACACCAAAAGCAAAGCAACTGTTATAAAAAAAAAGACTCTTAAACAGAGTGATCATCCATTTTAAAAAATAATGCATTGCAATAACTGAAGAACAGTTCACTCCAGGGTGCGGCATGTGCGATTGGTGGTGCATAAACCTGTATAATAAGGAGAGAACAGTCCACTTGTGACACTGTTGGTTGGCTACCCATCAGTTGACCTCCACACTTGACCTTATTCCTTGTTTACCAAATGGTTATGTGTCCAAGTTTAGGAGGCTCCTAGACACTAATTTTAATCAATTTAGCTAATCTGGGTAAGTCCATTTCCCTTACTAGTAACTAGTTAGGTTAATATCACATGATCCAATTCTGGCTAAATCTGTCGAGAAGCTTCTGGTAAAACTTTAAAGAAAAAGAAGAGAAAGTACAAGATAGAAAATCCCCTTTCTACCTCTGGACATGAGAGCAAGAGGTTGCCATCTGGTGACCATGATGGGAAGGCTAAGAAGAGATAAGCTGGAGTTAGATGATCAAGCTGCTGTGTTAACTGACCCTTTTTGTTGTAGGAAACTGGTTATTATTCTTATCTTTACATATGAGGAAACTGAAGCACTGAGAGACTAAGTAACTTGTTCAAGGTCAGAGTGGTAGAGCCAGGATCCAAATCCAGGGAGCTTGGCTTCAGAGTCTTCGTGTACCTTTCCAAAGCAATGTAACCGATAAAAGACCACTTCCAATAAGTACAGTGACATTATGGGGTCTTGCTTAATATTAATAATGCATAAATTGTCCTTGTCCATTTATAGGTGTTAATGGGTAACTGAACTGTACACATTTTACAGTGTCACAGCTGTACATATATATTATGTTTTTTTTTCCATTATTGCACACTCTTGGAAACAAAAATTCTAGACTAGAAAAAGTGTTATTTGGAACAAATCAGGAAAGTCCCAGGCACTCGGAGAAAGCTGTCCTCTGTAACTCTTAAATCCACCAGGACTTTATTTCGGCATATGGTAAGAGTTAATAAATAACTTTTCCCTATGTACACTAAGATTGTTCACTGAATAGTAGAGATAAGGTGGTCAGTGAGCGCACTCCTCCCATAATGCATCCTACTATACAACCTACGGAGATAACGTCAGGGAACACAAAAGACATGTCCCTTGCCCTCGTGGAACTTAGCGGGGCAGTGGAACAGACAGACAATAGAATTACATGTGAGATGGTTGTTTTGAAGGGCTCAGCACAGTGGCAGGTATGGAGTCTTACCTTTAAGCTGCGATGGAAGATTTCTGATGGATAGTACTTCTTGCACAACATACTGATTCACCCCTCCACTTTTCAACAATTCTTCTGGGGCTAAGGGCAGATGGAACTCATACAGTTGGGAAGACATCCTTCTCCCACTGGCTCACAGGGCTGGAAATCAAATGGAAAATAGGTCAACACCTGTATCTAAGGCCTGTCTTTTCTTCTGGTTCTATAATTTCCCCCCTCCAATATATAATGCTTTTTAGTCTTACATCAAGCTGATAACATTATCTTAGAAGATATGAGATCAACCCTGGAGTAGAATCTAATTTTACTCATGACTCTGCCACTTGGTCATGCCAATAAGCCTCATCTGTAAAAGGGGTAACTAGTTTCTGATTACTTTATATTGTTGCTCTGAGGACCTAATGAGCCAAGGGGTATTAAAGTCTGTAAAGAACTGTAAAGTGGCAATGTTAATGCCTTATGTTTGCATTATTATTTGTTTTTATGGGCAATACTTCTTGTCTCACCTAAGGCCAGAACAGTGGCCTGGCCAAGAGCGCGCGGGTTTCCTGGCTCCAGAATGGAAGAACATTAGCATTTATTGCCTGCTTACTGTGTGCCAAGTTCTATTAGGCTATTTGAATATATCATATCTGATCTAGTTCTCCAAATATCATTTTCAAGGAGCGCATAATACAGCTCAATTTACATATGAGGAAAATGAAGCTAAGAAAGCTTAAGCGATTTGCCCAAATTCTGCTGATCTATCAGACTTACTGTTCTTCCACATCGTACCCCAGGGATATACCCATTAGACATCCCTGCCTGTCCTATGCTGCCTAACACCTCTTCATATTACCCCGTACCCTATTTCCCCAGTCTTTCATTATCTGCTCTCCCTTTACACCACATCTCCCTTACCCGAGAACCTCACCAGGCCGTTCTTGGGACTCGGGTTGCAGACCAGAAATGAGGAAAAAACAGGGCGTGCGCAATACTCACCAATCAGCGGTGCAGAATTCAAGCGCGTAGAGAAACTGGCCAATCCTCGGCAAAAGGAGATGAAAACGTGCCTGCGCAACGCGCGGGCAAAGCAACAAATGTGAAGTTTAAATCTCAACGGCTGAAAAGGGGCCAATCGCGACTTCTGATGAAGAAACGGGCCAATCACAGCGGATGACCCGGAAAGCCCGACCGCACCGCCTAGAGAGGGGTGGAACCTAGATTTAGGATCCCGCCCCCAGCCCCCCTGTCCTGCGTCAGCTGCATTGCCTATGGGGTCCTTTTCTTCTAGTCGGTGGGGAGAAGTCCCGGGCAATGTCCTCCAGAGATACTACGTTTCTACCTGGGCAGTGGTAGAGTCCTTGGGCTGGTGACCCACTCAATCAACCCCAGGACAGGAGGCAATTCCGGGCCGAGATTTAGAAGGTTTGGACTCCAGTCGAAGTTCCGCCATTTCTTAGCTAAGTGACGTCCAGCAGGTCACTTCACTCTCTGTGATCCCGATTTCCTCCCCTGTACAATAGGGGTAATTTCGAAAAGAAAAATCAAACAAAACAGGCGGCAGCGTAAAGTTAGGGTGAGGAGTAGAAAGGAAGCTCTGGGTTCCGGGGTCTGGACCTTCATCTCCCTCACAGCTAAGGGACAATTAATGAAATGAAGGAGTGCGTTTTTCTGAAACTCAGTTTTGGGACGCCCTAGACGACGAAGCGAGTACCTCAGCTGTTCTGGCGCTCCAAGACTTCCCGTCCGCACAGCGGAAGCGCCCAGGAGTGGGCGGGGTGTGAGTGACACCTGGTGGCCATAGTGCGCCAGGTCCGGAAGGCGGAGCTTGTGGCTGGGGAAGGAGGAGCCTAGGAGGTCTCTGAGCGCAGAGGTACCTGGGTAAGGCCCAAAATGGCTCTGTACAGCTAGTACCCGTGTGAGGCCAGCGCGGGCCGTTCTGGTCGTCTCCTTGACGGTCACGTCTGGTTAGCCCTCTGTGCTAGGGCGGTGTGCTATTGTAGAAAAGAGACGAGAACAATGGCAGGGAGCCTCGCTCTGGGTGCAGGAAGGCGCCTATGGAGCTGGGTGCCCCTGGCCTGCAGAAGCTTCTCTCTGGGTAAGTGGCGAATGTAGAGAGACGCTCTGGGAACTGCTTCTCAGTAAGCTACCCGGATTCAGTCATTTTCTTCCTCATCCCTAGGTGTTCCTGGAATGTATTTTGTGAGGGTCACGGTCCCACCCCGCAAAGTGGTTGATCGTTGGAACGAGAAGAGGGCCATGTTCGGAGTGTATGATAACATCGGGATCCTGGGTAAGACGACCCCGTTGTACAGTATGTAAGAATGCCAGTTACGCCGCAACGACTGCTTTTTCTCACCTGCTCAATAGAAGAGCAAACACTTAAGTGGCTATTTACGCTATGTTGGGCACTGTTCTGAGTGCCCCACATGTATTAACTAATTTAACCCGCCTTATAACCTTTTCCCTTTACAAGCGAGGAAACTGAGGCACGAAGAGGTTAAGTAATTTTTCCGAAGCTGGTAAATGGCAGTGCCAGAATTTAAACCCCAAGCAGTCTGGCTCCAGAGTCTGTGCTCTTAATACAGTAGTGTGATGTGTCATGTCTGTAGGTGCTCCTCAGAAACATGCACAACTGTATGCTTATGGCTTAGCTGGTCAAGACTGTGTTGTCTTGGAACTAACGTTCTCTCACATTACACAGGAAATTTTGAAATGCATCCCAAAGAACTAATCAGAGGGCCTAGGTGGCTTCGAGGCTGGAAGGGGAATGAATTGCAGCGTTGTATCCGAAAGAAGAAAATGGTTGGAAATCGGATGTTCTCTGATGACCTGCACAACCTGAACAAACGCATCAACTATCTCTACAAATACTTTAACCGACGTGGAAAGTTCCGATAGAGGAGAATGCTGGGGACCGTGGAAGAGGCATATCTATGAGAAGAAAAATGGCACTTTTCATTTTGAGGAAAGGGATTTGTGTGCTCTCCGTAATAAAATGGGGCTTCTTTAAAATCTGTTATCCACACACTTTATTTTCCTCTAGATGCTACTTTTACTCATTCATGTAGACTTATCCCTAAGTCTTACAGTCTAAGATTTGGACTTTACCACTTGCCCTTTGCAGTCTAGCCATACCTGTGACATTTAAAAAGTAAAAATTATTGTTGGCACTTTTTGACGTGGTGATTTCATGTATTGAAAGTGGTATTTTCAGTTGCCCCATAATACTAAATGTTAAATATATATTTGAAAACCCTTTCACACTGGAATTAAATGTAACAAAAGTGGAATTATATTTCTATACTAGTCTCATCAAAAATATTTATTGGGTACTTTTTCTGAGCTGAGAATTGTAGAAGAAATAAAAAAGTGTAATATATCCTTTACCCACTCCCTGCATATAATTTTCTAGTTAGGATATAAAATTAATAGTTTCACATGTACCCTTTAATATGAGGCATTAAGTACCATATGAATGCTTTGCCTGGCTGATCATCAGAATCATCTCGGTAATTTAACAATTTCCAAAGTCTGGTCCCTGTCCCCAAAGATCTGTGATCTGTGGAACTGAGGTGAGTCTTATGCATCTGTGTGTGTGTTCAATACAAAAAAAAAAAATCCATACATACAATGCAAATTTGAAAATTACAAAAGGGTAATCAGATGAGAAAATTTCTCCTCTGATTTTTTTTGTTGTTCCTTCACAGGGGCAACCACTCTTAAAAGATTCTTCTTATTCTTTCACATATACAATGCATGTACAAGTTTCTATAAAAACTGTATATCTCCTTCAACAAAAATTGGATTTTATAAACAGTTCTGTGCCTTGCTTTTTCACTTAATATAACTTAGATATTATTTTATATCTTCACATTATATACCACAATGATTTAGTCCCATTTTGGTAAACATTTATGGTGGATTGTTTCTGGGCTTTTGTCTTTTCAAAGTATGACTCCTCTAATTTTTGGTAATTATAATCTTAAAAGCCCTTAGGTGATTTTAATTACACATGTTTGGAAAACACTGATGTGGATGATAAGTAACCTAGATAAAAATGTATTATCCCTAGTCAGGAGAAGTTTTACAGAAGAGGTTGGGTTTTAGTAAGGAGAGAAAACAGTGGTAGAACATTTCAAGCGGGAAAGAAAAATGATAAGGTGCACCATGAGAGAACAGTATGTTGAAAGATGGTGAGATAGGTCTAGCTATAATGAAGTGTAGTAAGACACTAGGTGAAGCATTTGCAGTGTTGCTTTTAAAGAAATCTTTTATGTGAGTGAAAAGTACTGTGTTTCCTGGGAGGGGTTTTGCCTTGATTAACATAAGGTCTTTGATACAGACTTGATTAAGGACATAGGGTTTGGAGTCAGGTCTAGATTTAAACTCAAGCTCTACCACTCTATTCTTGAGGCCCTGGATATAGTAGTCAACTTCTATTAGGCTAGTTTTGCTTTGTTTTTTTAGCCTATCAAGTAGGAATAATAATGTAATACTTTTTTCATAGGGCTGTGTGAGGAATGAAAGTATGCATGTAAAATATTTAGTACAGAGTTTGGCAAGTGTAAATGGTAATGACAGTCCTCTGAAGTGTGTGTAGTTGTCATGAATTAGAAAAACCTGAAGAAATGAATGGAAATATGTATTAATTAATTTATTTACTTTTTAAGGTTTTATTTATCTATTCCCAGAGAGGGAAGGGAGGGAGAAAGAGAGAGAGAGAGAAACATCAATGTGCGGTCGCTGGGGGTCATGGCCTGCAACCCAGGCATGTACCCTGACTGGGAATCGAACCAGAGACATTTTGGTTTGCAGCCTGCGCTCAATCCACTGAGCTATGCCAGCCAGGGTGGAAATATGTTTTTAAAAAACTACAGATAAAAATTTGGATTTGAAGGGAGAGGAATTAGGATATTAGGTGTCTTATTTGATCCAAATCCTTTCAAGTAAGTACTTGCTTCAATTATTATTAAATAACAATCCACCCCAAAACTTAGTGACTGAGAACAATTTATTAATTCATACTTTCTAGGTTGTTTGGGATCAGCAGGGTGATTCTACTCCATTTGGTATGGGCTGGGGTCAGCCATGTTGCATTCGGCTGGGAGCTTGGCCACAGCTAGAATGTCCAAGATGTCTTCACTGATAAGTCTGGCAGCTCAGCTGGGGTGGCTGAGATTCTTTTTCCACGCGATCTTCTTATTCTGTAGTCTAGCCCAAATTTCTTTACATGGAGGCTTGATCCCAAAGTTAAAGATGGAAACTGCAAGACTTGATAGGCACAGGTCAAGAAGTTTCATGATCACTTGTGTTCCATTTTAACGGTCAAAAGAAGTCACAGGCCAGCTCAGACTCAAGGCTCTGAGGGAATGCACACCGTATTTGGATTGGGAGCAGCACGCACTTATACAGGGGTTTGAAGAATTGTCAACAGCCATATTTGCAGTCTATGTCAGTAACCTTTCATATCTTTTTTGGCACTTTTTCTTCTGGTAGGCTCAACAGAAGTGAAACTAGATTAACAACTACTTGTTAGTGAAAAGTGGGTTTCAGAGAAATGGATTAGTGGGTATGTGTGAACATAAGATCCTGGGTCTTACAGAAATAATAAAGAGTGTCAGGTTCCTCATATGGAAGAGTTTTCAAAGGGATGGCTGGAGAGAAGCTAGATATAAGAATGGAGAGGTTGGTATGAAATATGAGTGGCTCTGGAATACTTTATGTGATTTGGTGGGATTGGAGAGGAGAAAATCAAATATTTGATGCCGTTAAGTGCAAGGTGCCCTGAAGAATTACATGTACATGTTTTACTAGAATATGTGATTATTAGTGAAGAGAAAAGTGATAGTTCAGTTCAACGGGCTGAACTGAATGCTTCCTGCTGTTGAAACTACAAAAGATCTTGTTTTCAAGAACAGAACAGTCTTGTTTTAGGTGTGAAATAGTATGTAATATTTTTATTCAATAAATACTGAACCATTATGTGCAAGGTTATTTAGAGGACATAAATCATTGAGTCAGAGAATCCTAACTCTCAGTAGCTTTCATTCCATTTGAGATATGTATGTAAACAATATGAATTTGAATATGGTAATTACATAAAAAATTAGAGACTTCTATGAGAGTTCTTTCTTGGCTGGGGGTGGGGAGTAGTCAGAAAAGGTATCTGTTGAAAAGATGACATTTGAACTGAGTCTTGGAAAAGTTCAGCTGATGGACATGGAAAATCAATGTTAAGTATGAACAATAACATCTATGGGCAGGAGATTTGATGGATAGAAAATAAGTCATGGTGGTGAGGGAATGGGGGTCAGCCTTGTCATGGGGACACAAATGTGTGAACAGAGGTGGGAACTACTGACATAGGTTCAGTAGAACTGAAGTTTCAATAGAACATAGGTTCATAGAACTAAGTTAACCATCATTAACACATAACTAATCTTTTTCTAATAATAGGAAATAAGTAGCCCTGGCTGGCATAGCTCAATGGATTGAGCGCAGGCTGCAAATCAAAGTGTCCCAGGTTCGATTCCCAGTCAGGGTACATGCCTGGGTTGCAGGTCATGACCCCCTATTTTAAAAAATAGGAAATAAGTTTGGATAGGAAAATAATGCCAAATTACTAGAAGTCCAGCCAGGATGAAGAATATGTATATATGTTTTTTTTTAAACCCTGTAGGCCAGAGCTGTTCAATCCTGGCTACATGTTAGAAACTTCTCAGAGCCTTTAAACTTTTTTTTAAAAGATTTTATTTATTTATTTTTAGAGAGAGGGGAAGGTAGAAAGAGAGAGAAAAACATCAATGTGTGGTTGTCTCTTGCATACCCCCAACTGGGGACCAGCTCACAACCCAGGTATGTGCGCTGACTGGGAATGAAACGGGCCACCCCTAGGTTCACACGCCAGCCCTCAATCCATCGAGCCACACCAGCCAGGGCTCAGAGCCTTAAAAAAATAAAAGTCTAGGACCCACCCTAGATCAATGAAATCAATCTGAGCTAAGCATTCACATTTTTAAAAGCTCCCAAGAGGTTTTATGTTGGGGTTGAGTATCACTGCTTTGACAAATGGAAGGAGGTAAGGGACAATTTTTGAAGGTCCTTTTACTTTGATTTGGCTAAGTCTCAGAACTCATAATATTTTTGCTTTTGCTTGGTTTACTGTGTATCCGTGTCTGCCTTCCCCATGAGCTAAGCCTCATCCCCACTGAGGGCAGGACCTGTCTTGCACTTATTGATTACTGCAGTAGTCTAATATCTGGCATATTAGGTAGTTATCTTTTTATATGGGCTGTTCTGCCTTGATGGATTTGACCTCCTCACAGGAGGCCAGACAGGCAGGTGAGGTGGAATGCCGGGCAGATCTGGACGTCAGGGATGTGTGTAGACTGACCAACCACTACCGTCCCTAGTGTTGACAGGAGAGACCTGGTCCTTCTTGTTGACGCATGTAAAGATTACATATCAGCAAATCTAGTAGTATGTAATCAGTTTATTAGTGGCCCGTTCCCCTGAAAGAGAACAGGACTGGGTAGAATAGGGGGTGAAAGGCAAAATTTCAGGGCGAAGCAGGGCAGCAAAAGCAAGAGCGGCTGAAGACCAGGGTGGCAAGCCCCTGGGCAGCCCGAGGCCGGGTGGCCAGAGGCCCTGTGGCCCTAGAGCCAAGAGCACCCCGAGCCCCCGAGGCAGAGTGAGTCCTTTGTTCTCAGGACTTATATAGTTGGTGGGATAGGAGGGGAAAAAGTTACATATTGATTAACAGGTACATGCGGTGCCAGCTTTCCTGGGGGAATGTGACTACCCAAACTTAGGTATGTGTGGGGGTCTGTTAGCTCGAATCCTTGTCTTGCTCCAGACCCCATTTGCTCATCTTGTTGTAAAACAAATACTTGACAGGAGGCAGTTAATTGAAATTGGGGCACTTTCTGTAAGCATCAGGGACTCCTTCGTAGAACAGATAGTGACCCGAGGTAGGCAGTTAACCAAAGTTGTTTTATGGGCTCTTTCTTTGGGCACTGGGGACCCTCTCCCACATTCAGTCAGGCCTTAGGAGGAAAGCAGTTTCAAGGTTTTTTTCCTCAGATAGTGGAAATGCTACATAGAATTTCAAGGACTTCCCTTCTTTCTTGCTAACATAGTGTCTCTTGTGATGTTGGAACACCTGGCAATATTATCAGACCAGGCTCAGGACTGCTGAGTTAGCATGTGAGACTTAACTCCTTCTTCCTCCCTGCCTCGGTTTACTAATTTATTCTACCTAATTGGTAAAAGGCATTTCCTGGCAACCAGGGTGGTAAATGCTGGCTAGTAACAGTGTTGCAGTCTCAGAGTTCTTCCTATGCTGTCTCCTGCCTCACTAGGACTCCAGAACCCCCGCCGCTGTGAGCTGGGACCACCCGCAGCTGTCGGGGGAAGCGGCACGGTTGCCTACAGCTGCCGGCGCTGAAGTCTTGGGCGAGCCGGGACTTCAGAAGCAATTCAGCGGTTGGCTAGGAGACACCAAAAAAACCCTAACCAAAAACTGTTGGAGTTGCCCTTCCAGGCAGCAGACACCTATTTCCAAAACGCCAGATCCTTGGTTAGTCAGATAAGCCAGCTATAGCGTTGGTCAGTGAATGAGCTTCCCAACTACTCCTTTCTGGAGTCCAGACGACAGGAAGGCTTTGATTGGGCAGTTTGCTCGGGCAGACTGGCGCTTGTCCCGGGCGTGGATTGGGCCGCGGCGTTGTCAACCTTTCCGGGAAGGCGTGGCCAGCACTAATAAAGACTGGACCTGGGCGTTGGCTGCAGTAAATTCCAACGCAGCTAGACCTCTGGGTGGTCGTCTAGACGCGGAGCTCGGCAGTTCCGTCGACTTCAGCCTCAGCGTTCCCTTCGCTGGGTGTCTTGCCGCATCTTCCAGAGAGACCGACCCTCCCCCTGTCGGAGAAATGTGAGTTGACTCTCGTGTGGGGGGTTCGACATTCCTTGCCAACTCTCACTGCCTGTGCCAGACTCTGCGCGACGGAAAATGGCGCATTGCAGCAGCTGCAGCGACGCGGGGAACCGACACTGCGCGTCGCCCCCAGACCTGACCACCCGCAGGGAGGGCGGCAGTACCCCTCTCCTGCACCAGCCACAGCCAGCATCCCATGGGCGGGGCAGGGGCGCGGGGGGTCTCACATTCATTGCACTCTCTCTCCTTGCCTGAGGGGCGCCTCATTCGAGTCTCGGTATAGTGGAACCCGGGAGAGGGAGAAGGTGGGGCATGGAGTCTTTGGGTAGGGGGCTGGAGGCTCGTCCTCGTCTGATGAATCTGTAGTAGGGCCTCTGGAAAGACAGTCATGGGTGCACCTGCCAGTTAGTAACTTGGGTTGCCCTGAAATCTCTGGATTTGTGTATGTTCCTCACCTTGACTATGATGCGTTACCCTACTCCCACCTTAGCAGTGAGAAAAGCTCCAGAAACTTATCTGCCCGTTCTCTGGCGCCAGGTGAGCAGCTCAGAAAAGCTAGAGGGGCAGTGCCATGTGATTTCAAGCATCCATTCATCCCAAGGCCACACTGAGGTGTTTTCCTGTCATTGAGTCTTAGCCAAGTATTTGAAAGAGAAATAGAGCTGTCTTCCTCCAACACATTAAGTTTAGTCTCTGATCATCTTCAACACCACCCCATCCTAAGATTCTGAAGGAGAACCAATGGCTAGATGAAGTCCGTTCCTGTCAAGACCACAATATGTTTGATACAGATTTTTTTCTTTCTTATTTGGTGAAGTCCTGCTCTGGGCCAAGATATATTTGTGTTGCTTCTCCTAGTAACACACACACACGGAAAAACTTAATTATAGTACATAAGGATTGTAACTGTTCTGGATATTTTACTGCTGAGCATTCCCAACTTCTAACAAATAGTAAGTGGAATGGTCCCATCAAGTGCTTTATAACCATTTTACTTTTTCTCAATTTGATTTCTGCAGTTTTAACTATGTGACATTCTATGCATTTTGGCCAAGTCCTAGGATTCCATTTGTTTTCATTTTGGTAAGGAGGAGCCTTCTCAGCTGACTGGTTTCTAGTAGCACCCATGTGGGATGAACAGAAGGAGATGGAGAAAGTGTGGTGACTAGCAGGGCATCACGAGGTCTCTGACTTTAATCTTGTCATTGGTGCCAACATTCTGGACTGCTTCCAAGACCAAACAGTGGCTTCTACGTACTCAATGATTTTTTTCCATCTTCAGTCAGAGAACCGGATTGCTTAGTTCAGTAGTAGTGCAAGAGTCTTGTGCCTTCCATGGCTTTGTAGCTTTCCTTTGTAGCCTTTGTGCCTTAGAAATCGGAAAGCGAATCCTTAAATGGGGATAAATCAGATGTATGTAATCTGCTAGTATAGCCTTGCTGAGACGTTGTTCTCTAACTTTTTAGATTGAAAGAAATTCACTTAGTGGGGAAGAACTTCTGGGTATTAGTTCTATTGTAAGTAGTCAAGGCATTTCCTTTGTGGTGCTTTAATCCCTAGATCATTTATTCTTAGACTATCCTATGAGGTATGTTTTGTGAGATTAGGCTTCTGTTTGAGGAGTTAATGTAATTTCTACTCTACATCAAATCTGAGAGATCTCCCTCCCGCTGGTGGATTTTTCCTTGGGAGAGAAAATTTCATGCCTTAGGTTAGACCTCTGGGAATACTTTAGGAGGTGAAGTTAGCCTGCATGTGTTGGGACTTAAAAAGGAGTTTATCTTTAAACCTCATACTAGGTAAATCCCTTCCAAGGCTAAGGGAAAGAGAGCAATCACTGTTTGTAGTAGTGTGAGCCAAGATTTCTCTTAGGGACATAAGAAACTACAGTAGGCTCCTGAAACATGTTGCCAAATCTAGAAAAGAAAGGGACAGAATGTCTACAATGCATGTACATTGAGGTCCATCTCCCTTATTTTTGCCTCCTGTCTATGCTCTTGGAACAGTTTGATAATTAACATAATTGCTGTTGGCCTCAATTCTGTCTAAGCAAAACCCCCATCTTCTCTGCCACAGCAAGCAGACTGTCCTGACTCACTCCACCTTGGTGGTTCTCCAAGTTGTCCCTACAGCAGTCCCAAGGTACTAATTATTGTGTGGAACATAACCAGTAAGTGGATCCCCTTAAGCAGAGTCTGTCAGTTTGCTATTTCTTTTTAGATTTGGGTTTTGCAAAAAAAAAAAAAAAAAAAAAAAGGTGCTGTTCCATCCATAGCCTTGACCTGAGGGTTTTAGTCTTTTGTACAAACTTCTTCTAACTTCTTCTGGATTAGAGGTTTCCAGTTGATTTCAAATGAAAGGCTCCTGACCAGCAGGGACATGCCATTTAGGTCAAAGCTGGCACATTATCCCCTGTAACCACTGTGTCACAGGATATGCTTGAGATTGGGCAGAGGGTGGCCCAAATAAGATCTTTTGATGCCACCCCAGATGCCCCTGAGCCTCATCTAAATCTTGTTACAGAATCTTTCATCTTTTGCTTCTTGACCCTGTGCTGCAGCTCCCTACTTGGTATTGCCAAGGATCTAGAACCCCTTCTAATTGCATATAGTAACATAATTGCTATGAGTTTGATGGTGTGGGGTGAGAATGCATGTGATTCCTTTCTTGTTCACTTCTCTTTGTAGGTCTGCTCCAGCTCAGCCGCCTGCTGAAGGGGCAGAAGGGACTACCCCAGGTGGGGGTCCCCCTGGCCCTCCCCCTAACACAACCAGTAACAGACGACTACAGCAAACCCAGGCACAAGTAGATGAGGTAGGTGGAGAGTTTTTTCTCGGAGAGTTTCTAAATCACAGAAGTTTAGAAACTTTTATTTTTTTCTAGAGAGATAGCTAAAGGCTTTGGGAGGCAAGGCATCCATTAGAGCTTCACAGGGCAAACCTGTGATCCTGTTGGTTGTTGTTCTTTCCCCTGTCTCTAGTGGGGAGCTTAGGAGTTTTGCTTCTGTGCCTCCCTCAGGTGGTGGACCTCATGCGTGAGAATATGGACAAGGTCCTGAAGAGGGACGAGATACTGTCACAACTGGATGACCGAGCTGATGCCTTGCAGATGGGAGCATCGCAATTTGAGAGCAGTGCTGCCAAGCTAAAGAGGAAGTATTGGTGGAAAAACTGCAAGGTGAATTTTCTTGTGCTTTCCCCCTTGTTTTTCTTGGGCTGCAACTCATAGAAGGCAGGAAAATCCTCAGGTTCTACATTCCTTCCCATTAGTGGTACAGGGTTTTTGCCCTGCAGAACTCTTCTTTGGAGGAAGTCTTGAAAGCTTCCTTGAGCTGCATTACCCTGAATTGGCCACCAGGGTAGGCCAAAGTATTCAGACCCTCTACCCCAGAGCCAGTAATACCCTGAGGTCTTTGGAAATGGTTAGTCAGGCTGCTTCCCCCACCCAGCCACTGCCCCCACGGGACCTCTGGAAAAATTCTCACCTAGCCCTTCCTCAGACACTCCCAACATTTACACAATGACTTGGGTGGGTAGATATTTAAATACCTGCAGCTTTTAGGAACGAGCTGAACACTTCACAAAGAAAAATGAACCAGCTGACTAAAGATCTCAAGTCTGCACCTGGATTGCAGCTCCTTTCAAAACAACAGGAACTAAGGAAAAAGGAGCAAGCTGCAAAAGCTCTGATGGTTCTGAGGAGCTTCAGCTGTGGTGCAGGGGTCATTGTCTGAGGGGGAGCATGAAGGCTGGGCCCTCCGCAGGAGGCCTGCAGATCTCCTGGGTGATGTGTAGTTTCCTGAACTGTCTCGAGGACACAGGAAGCTTTGTCCCCATATCTCTAGTCCTACCTCCTTCTTTCCCAAGTCCAAGGACCCATTTTTTGTCAATGTTTCCTCAGATGATGATCATGCTGGGAGCTATCTGTGCCATCATCGTGGTAGTTATTGTAAGTAAGTATCGCTGAGGTTGCTGGTGGGGTGAAGAGGTGGGAAGGTCCTGGAGTCTTCTCCCAGCCCTGTCTGCCTGCCTGCCTGCCTGGGGAGTGGGGCTGCTCTGACTGAGGTATGGAGATCACTGCTGTGGGGTCATCACTGGGTTCGGGAGGGCGGGGTGTCAAAGACAAAAGACTTTCTCGATGGACAAGACTTCCCTCTGCAAGATATTGTGGGAAGATGGTCCCTCCTGTTCTGAGGAAGAGGGGCCACGCTGTTTGTCACTGTCTTGAGTCAGAGGGAGACATGGGGATGGGACACCTACAACTGAAAGACCGGGATGTCTAGTAACTTGATGTAATTTGTCCTCTTGTTTTCTCCTGTCTCTCTCTTTTCCATCTGGAACTTCCTGATTCCTGTGTCCAGTCTACTTTTTTACTTGAGAATGTGCCACCCCTTCCCTGTTCTCCATTGCCATCCAATCTCATGTTCCTCTCCTTGTTTGCTCTCTCAACAAACTTCCCCATCTGCCTTCCTCCATCCCAGCCCAGGCTTCTCCATCGGCCATTCCTCCTTTTCTGTTGCTTCATTTGCACTCTGTCCCTCAACACTAGAAATGCTGCTCGTGGCGCAGTCTTGAGCAACTACCTGAAGAGCAACCGCTGGCACCTCCTCCCTATCCGCTTCTTCTATACTAGCAAATTCCTCTAAAGCCAAAAAGAGTTGGAGGCTAAGGGAAGGGGCTGGGGGTGTAGCTGTAGTGACATGCCCAAGAAAGTGCCGAGATTGGGGGAGGAAAAGGGTATCGGTGCCCATGGTATCTCCAGGGAAAGCCAGGCCACTGGCAGGAGGAAGCCACAAACACCTGCAGAAATGGTGGCTCACTCAGGCCTGCCCTGGTCGCTTGGAGCTCTTCTGTGCCAGGCCTGAAGAGGATCCTGGGTGGGCCCAAAGTCCAACTTGGTCCTGGTGCAATACCCTCTTAGATAGTGGAACTTGTTTTTTTGGAGTTATTTCTAATCTGTTAGTCCAAGATTTTCTATGTCTTCAGGGATCTTAGAGCCTTTTATGTGGTTCTCCAGAGACCTGGAGAACACATGTTAATTGTGAACATACCAGAACACTCATTGCCATCTAGAAGCAGTCTCAAGCTCATGAGTGGAAGGGTCTGTCTCTTGTCCACATTTTCTGTAGCATTCTGTACTGTTCATGAGAGCACCAAATAATTTCCATAGCCCAAGTCTGGGACTCTCAGTTAGTCTTAATTGTTGGCATGGATAAAGAGAAAATGCCTATTAGAGAGAAGCCATGAGTAGAGGACCTAACTTGAGAAGAACAAGCTCAGAGGAAGCTACTTCTTGCCCTCTCGTTAAGGAGGGCCCTGCTCCTCCCTTCCTGTTGATTAAGTAGTATGAGGGTCCTTGGACTTTCAGGGACTTCCCTCCTCACACCACATCCGTGTACTTGCCAAAGACAGGGATGAGGCAAAACGTCCTTCTGAGGCCTGGCTGATTCTGAGTATTTAGAGAGGTCCAGTGTACCCCCAACTCAGTCTTGGGGCGGGGGGCAGGATATTCTGTAGACAGTCTGTGCTGTCATGGGCCCTTACCTAGAGCCACCTCTCTGTTCTTCCTGCAGTATACGCCACTTCTGAAAATCCCACCCGAATTCCAATTTGCCTCCTTTCTTTTTTTCCTCTTTGCATGGTTTGTGGGTACAGACAGTGGAGTCTGAGGATGGGAGCTACTCCGCCTGTCTTGGGCGCCACTTCTGGGCTTCAGGGTAGTGTATTGAGTAGGTTAGACTCAGGTGTGAGGGGAGGCAGGCAGGCTGGGAACAGAAGGGGACACACCCATGCTCCTGTATTTCTTCTGTCCTCTGGTCCACAAGCAGCGGAAGGCTGAGGCTGGGCTGGGTCTGGATGCTCACTTTCCATGCAGCAGCATTTCATTGCGCAAAACCATCTTTCCTCTCCCTTTGCCCCTGTTGCCCACGTTCCCTTCGTCCCACCCCAGGGTGGGACTGAAGAGCTGGAAGAAAGCAGTCATTGTACTCTCCCAACGATTCCCCTGGAAGGTCTCCACTCTCCTCTGGGCTCCTCCTTGCCTAATGCAGGGGGTCACCGCTGGAGAAGAACCACCACTGTCCTCGATGTGTCCCAAGCCTGGAGCAAATTCACCCTCTTAGCCCACCCATCCATGCCACAGGAATTGCTTCCTGGGTTTATTTGAGGCTCACCAGATATAGTTGGCTTTGTCTGTTGGAGATGTTAGCCCTTCTACTTTCTTTCTCGTCCCACCCTGTATGCCCTTTTGTGTCTTTGCTGTCCCCCTTCCTTCCTACCACCCATGTGCATGAGCAGTTACGCAACTAAACCCTGGGACTTTGCAGTCAAATGAAGCCGAGCTTCCCACATCCCCTTCAGTTTGCCATGAGATGATGTGGGGTTTCCACTACGTGTCTGTCGTCACCTCTTTGTCTTTTTTCCTAACCCCAGTCTCATACTTGTATACAATAATAACAGTTGTACTTCACCAAAGGCATGTGGCGTATTTACCAATTTCATGTATTCTGAACGAAGGCAAAAAAATACAACTTTCTACCACTACCCTGACTTGGTTGTTGTTTGGGTTGGAGGACCTGAGGAGAGAGGGGGAGGAGAGGAGTGCTGTTTATTTCTAGGAGTCTGATGTTGCTTTAGGCTGGAAGGGGGGTGCTTATGTGTGTTGGGTGGTCTTCGAGAGATTAAAGATCTGTGTGTTGGCAAAGGAAGTGGTCTCCGCTCTCAGCATTCATGTCTGAAGCAGCCCAGCTCTTCCAGGTGTTAGTGAGAGGAAGTGACAACAGGAAATTGAGTGGGGATCTCACACTGGCAAACACCTGCAGGTTTCTCAGAGATCTGTCTGTCTCCTTTCCTTGTGCCGAGTTCCACTGGGTTGATTAGGCCGAGTTTAGAAATGAATAAAAAGAGAAATCTCTCCCTTACAGCTGAGGGAGTGAGGAGTTTGTAGTATCCTGAAACGCCCAGCAGCTGTCTAAAGGAACAGAACCTTAATTACAGCTCCAGGTTACACAGAGCAGCTGGGATGGATCCCTATGGCTGCCTTTGAGGGCCTTTCGTTCATACCTTGAACACCTCAGCTTGGGGACACAGCTCTGTCGGGTCCAGCATGGGGAAGGAGAAGAAAGGGGAAAAGCATTGCCTCTGAGGACACAAGGGGCTTTTATTTGGACAGAGTTCAGTGTCTGTGTGTGGTGGCCCAACCCTGACCCCTTTGCCCCACTGTCCCGCACTTGCTTCTTTCTCGGTTTCTTCCCATTTTCTTTTCCTACCACTGCACCTCAAGCCTGGCTCCGGTTTGACCCTCCACCCAGGTTTCTTGCTGCCCTCCTGCTGCCCTCTCGCCTCTTCACGTTTACCCTGTGTAGCCAAGGAACACAATGTAGGCAGGCACAGCCTTGCTCATATTCAGAGCCAGTGACCACAGGATCTGTGCTTTCTTCGTGCTTTTCTTGGGGTCTTTTTGGGCTCTGAGCCTTGGCGTAGAGTCCTTTTGGGAGAACACGACTACGCCTTCTTTTTACTCTGAGGCAGTGGACTGGTTACCAACAGGGCCTTGCAGTCTTGGGAGACTTTGGGTGAGGTAGCTAGGAGAGAACAAGAGGGAGTAAGGTTGGTTTCAGCTGGGGTAACCTCAAAAGCTGGGCGCTATAGTGGGGACTGGTTGGAACTTGGATGCTTGGACTTCATCCCTGGTTTGGGTGGGGAGGTGGTTAGTGGAGGACGGTCTATGAGTGAGGTGGGTCAGAGGCAGAGCTGAGGGCAGCTGGGCTCCTACCTTTCCATCTCTGAAGCCCCAGGTACAGCAGTGCAAGGAGGAAGAGGCTGCTGACAAAAAGGATTCCAGAGGCCGACGTTCTCTGCTCTGTAGGTGAGAAGGGTGTAGGCAGGAATCAGGGTTGAGCCTGCGCCCGCGGTGGGGACACAGGAGTGTGTGTGAGTGTGTGTGTGTATGAGTTCCTGGATGAGGAGCTCACATCAAATGTTCCGCTCTCACGCAGGAACTGGGCACGCAGCAGCATTCTTCCTGCTTAAGGTTGTCGGATGCTTGTATGACAATTAAACTAGAATTTTATAAACATCGGGGGAGTTGTTGAAAGAAAACCCTGGTTTTGGGGAAGCTTACTGCTTAGTGAGCCACCAAATAATAATACCCGGTGCTCCTGAATGTTTGCATCCTAGATACTGATTCTTCCTGTTTAAAAACTTTTAATAACACTCTCTGGCTTCAGGATGAGATTCCAGCTTGAAGGCCCATCGGGATCGGCCACTAATACAGTGGAGGGTTTGAAGCTCTATGCGGAGCTTCAAACAGTGGAGGTAACTGGGCTGCCTATTTTTCACATTTTACCTTTTACCACTTATTAGGTAGGTGACTTTGGGCAAATTACTTAACACCTGTCAGTACCAGTTCCCTCATCAATACAGTGGGAGTCATGATCATACATAAGATCATACACGTAAGTGCTTCCTATAGTGCTCGATTCACGTAAATGCTCAGTGCATGTAGCTGCCTTTCAAGTTTTAGGCCACTTCCCCCTTTTCCCACACACCCTTGACTCTAACTGTGCAGCCCCCCAAATCTTTGGGCTGCTTTATATTTGGCTGTCACACACGCCGTTCTTTCTGTCTTGGTATTTCCTTCCCCCCTTGGGCTAATTAACTTGGTTTGCATCCCCCTGCCCCTCTTCCCAGGTCATCTTGCCTGCCTAATTGGTCCCTCCAGCTGGACTAAACTCAAGGGCAGGATCAGGAATTGTTCAACCTTGATCTCCAGCACATTGCCTGGTGCCCCAGCACCTGGGTGTACCGAAGTCTCAAGATGTGTGGTAGCAGCTATGGAGGCTGCTACCTTGGGGAAGAAGAAACTGGGACTGTGAACAAAGCTTGGTGGGAAGCAGCACAGGACCAAAGATGAGCCCGGGGTAGGAGAGCCAGGAGCCCAGGACAGAGGTGGAGAGAGAAGGGTATCCCAGTACCTGGTGGGGCAACCCAGGCCCTGGCCTCAATGGGCTTATCCAGGGAGACGTGGGTGACCTGACAGGTATAAGCAGCACCTGCAGAGCCAGGTTCTGCTGTCAGGGAGGAGGAGATGCTGTAGGTGCCCCCTGGGCTTTCCCGGAGGCTGGAGAAGGAGGCGTCAGAGACCGGGGTTGGGGCTCCACCCAGCTCCTCTCGGGTCCATGTCACAGTCACATCCAGAGGATAATAGCCCACTATGTTGCAGATGAGGGTGGGTGGCAGAGCTTCATTTGCCAAATGCAGTCGTACTTTGGGGGAAGCTGGAAGAAAGAATGAGTAAGATTCCAGAGAATGGGACAGCACAGGAGCCTGAAGCTTTCTGTTCCTGCTGAGAGTGAGACAGGTTGTGGAAGCTGAAGTTTCATCAGTGGAGTGCCAAGGGATGAGTGAGGGGTCCACCCTGGATGCAGGCCATAAAGGGGTACATCTTCCACAGGCAATTGAACAACAATGGTAAAACCAACTGAAGGTTGGCTTCTTATCACTGCAAGCCAGTGATTGCAAAGGGTCTTAGTGAGGGAATTCTCATCTGGATCAGGACCACTCCTGCTGCCCCTCTGTTTGCTACTGCTCCTTTCGCCTGTGCGATTGGGGTGGCCAGCCAGGACAGGGCTGCAGGAGCCTGGGCTGGGGAGGCTCTCAGTGGACTTCTGGAGTGTGACAGGAGACAGTCTGATGCTGGAGGTGGCATTTAGGTTGTGGGGAGGTGGCATTTAGGTTGTGGGGACGTGGCTCCTCAGGAAGTGCCCTTATATTTGGGTTCCACTCTGGACAACACCCCCAGTAAGCATATCCTTTCCCCTCTCCCCCAGCTCAGCGAGTTCTGGCCTCACCTTGGATATGGAGCTGGATGATTTGTTGAGCTTGATACAGAGAGGTGGTGACCTGGCAAATGTAGGCCCCCTCGTCCTTCAGAGTGAGGCTGGGTAGGTTGAGGGAGGCATCCCCGGCCATGAGAAGATGCTCAGGCTCCAGGGTAGCGCCCTTTCGCTTGGCCTGCCCCTGCCCCGTGGTCCAGCTGTACACCAGCTGGCCGTTGCCCCTATGCTGCAGCCGCCACTCCACTCTGGTGAGGTCCAAGCCTGGTGCCATGGAGAAGTTGCAGTGCAGGGAGGCTGAGGACCCCAGCAGGAAATTCAGGGATGGGGTATCAGTTGACACTTGCATCTCCACTGTGGTGAGAGAGAGAGGGATGATGGTGGATGGACAGCTTCCGCTTGAGGCCACCCAATCTCTGAACGGTGGGCATACATCCACCCGTGCCACCTTTCCTGGACAGTGAGGCCAGGTGAGCTCATTTCCCACGTGATGGAACCCCAACAACATGGGGCTCTGGAAAGGCAGCATGGCACATGTGGTAGGTAACGTTAGTTATTTTGGAGTCACCCCTGGATAATCTGATGAAACCTATGGACTGCTCACCAGGAACACACGCATGCAAAATTATGGGTTACTATTGCTCTCGGGTAGGAACCACTGGAGTAGGAGACAAAATTTTGGACCCCTGGTTCTTTCACATTATAGCTGTGTGACCTTGGACAAGTCACTTGGCGTTGCCAGGCCCACCTGCCAAAGGCAAAGCTGCTGTGAAGACTAAGAAGGAGTAAGTGTGTAAAAAGCACAGCTGTAGTATTTGTGCCAGCCATGCTAAACCTAAATCTATTGAGGAAAACAATCAGACAAATCCAAATGGTGGAGGCCTGGGCCCTTCAAAAATATCGGGGCTGTGAAAGACTGTTCTGGGGTAAAGGAGCCAGAGACACAAGACACCTAAATGCAATGCATAATCCTTGTTTGAATACTGGACTTTAAAACAAAACAAAACAAAACAACAGAAGGCTATAAAGAACACTGTTGGGGCAATTGGAGAAGTTTGAATTTGGACTCCACATTTGACAATATAAATGTATTAATTTCAAAATACTGATACTTGAGTATGATGCCCAGTAGTGTAACAGGCAGTGGGTCGGGGGAGATGGGAAGGGCTGCCCTAGCAAGTATGTTCTTAAATTCTCCACACACTGCACCCCCTTACTGTCTGTACCACGGGAGAGCACTCCCCACCTTGGTCTGCTCAGGTGAGGGTTCTGTGATTATGAAGGAGAATAATCTTGCCTTTGGTTGTAAACCAAATGCTATAAACCACATGCTGTACATGACAGCATTTTGGGGTGAAGTGTTGGTATTTTTCCAACTCTCAATAAGTTCAGGAACTATGTGTTCCTGAATGAGAGAATGTGGCAGAATGTTAACTGGTGGACCTGGCTGAATGCGCCATGGGTGTTAATTATATTACTCTTTCACCTTTTGTAGGTTTAATGTATCCAAAATAAAAGGAGCATCGGGCTGTACCCAGCGCTCTGGTTTATACTGAACAGACAGAGGCCCTCTCTTTTCGGATGTAGCAGGGTTAATTTAGGTCAGACCACAGAAAGATCAAGTGTTCTGGGGCTTTCTGATGATAGGTGGGTAGTTCCCTAATCTTTGGACTTGGTTGTCTCTTTTTGGAGGTAAAATACTGGATTCAGTGAACCCTGGAGGAACCTACCACCGTGTTTTCAACTTCCGGTGCCCTTGGGATGTACCGTGTTGAAGAGGGAAAGAACTGGGTTTTACCAATAACGGGTCATGAACTAGTTCTGTATCCCTGTGCTTTGCTCTAGTCAAACACCAGACCAGACTGGCGTTGCACGGGGAGGAAACTGGCTTCTGGCCCGCTAAGACTGCTCTGATCAGCGTACATGAATAGAGCACCACAGGTCTCATTCCTCAGGCAATGCAGTGAGGAGAATATTACCCCCATTTTGGGTGTTTCAGAAGAAAGGACTGAGGCCGAGGGGACACCCTGAGATGACTGATTGGGATGGAGGTGGGCTTGTTCCCTTGCTCCTACCCTTCCATCTCCGGATACTCAACAAAACAAAATTTTCTGTTACTTTTCATTTTCTCACCTGCAGTCAGCACAGTCCCTTGGGGGCTCTGGGGTAGGTGCACCGTGGGATGCAAGACGGCCACATTGTCAGCATCCCTGAGAGTCCTCATCACTATGGAGACACTGGGTCCCCCTCCAGACACCTGCATGTTGGTGATGAACCAAGCTGCTGTCTCCACAGTGGCCTCTTGTCTGGCCTGGGGAAAATAGCGGGAGATCTCACAGGTCACCTCTGTCTCGCTGCAGTCAGCATGGAGCAAGGCCTCTGCATGGGGAATCTGTACCAGATTCACTGGGCGAGAAGGGTGGCACAGAGGTTGGGTTAGGTTGAACCCATGGGAAGCAGAGGTAGGTGGGTGTGCTGAGAGCTGGGCTGTTCCAATGGAGGGAGCCCAGAGGACTGAGACACGGGGTGGAGGCTCTTACCTGAAGCCTCAAAGGTAACAGGTGGGCTGTCTTTGGCCAGCGTGCTCAGTTGGAAATCAGCGAAACCTTCCAGGGAGCCATCATCCAGCACTGGCACCTGTCTCAGCACCAGCAAGGCCCTCACCATGTCCTTTCTGCTGGCAAACCCTCCATGGTGCTTGCCCTCCTCTGCCAAGAAGCAGTCCAAGACCACGTCCACTGCCTGCCATTGCTTTTCTGCTGCAGGGCAAAGACCGGGCTGAAGCCACACCTTCCTGCCCAGAAAATTGTTTTCTGTGCTCACTTCCTGCCCCCACCTATGGAGCCATCACGGGCAAAAACTGCCCTCCAGGGTTCCAGCTGTCTCTTGTCTGGTCATCCTCCAAACCAGCATTCTGGGAAGCACCTGCCATCAGGTACACACTTGTCGGTGTGAATTATTTAAAGTCCCGGATTTGCCATGCTCAGACAGTTCAAGTTTTTACTTTTATCTCCAACCATCAAACGAGAAACTATCTTTAAGCAAAGGAATTCTCAGCAAAGCATATAAGTGAGCAAAATTGCCACTGGAAGAGAAGTGGGACATTTGTGCCGACCAGAGGTGCTGGCGGCCATCTCAGTTTCCCAGCTCGCCCACAGGTACTCTGCTTTCTGCCGTAACATGTGGCCTTCCCCTCTCCCGCCTCCGGGTCCCCTTCCTAGTGATTTCCTAGCTGGGGAACCCCTTCCTCTTCTGAAGCTATCCCCTCTCCTGTCGGTCAGCGGCCCCCACCGCATTCGCTATGAAGGCCCCCCTTCTCTTCATTTCGCCTTGTCCCCACGGCTCTCGGTCTCTCTCTGCAACACAAGTGGTTCCCTTGTCAGCCACAGAGCCTTTCTCCCACTGGGCTGGGGAGCGGTCGGCACCTTTCCCCTTCTGGTGCTTCCCCAGCCCACCGCTTCGCTCCTGCCGGCTCCCCACTCACCAGTGTCTGCCGCTTGGGACAGAGCCACGCAGAGCAGCAGGCACCACCCCTCCGCGCCCATGGGGGCTGCTCTCAGGCCCCTCCTGCTGCTCTTCTCCATAACTGCTCCCCGCTGGAAAAGAGGGGTCTTTCCAAATGCCCCTTGGTGGCTGACAGCCTGTGGGTTTCTCTTCTGTCCTCTACCTACTTTCACTTTCTGTTTGAGGAAGCAGCAAGCACTGCTGCTGCCTTAGCCTCTGGGTGAAGCCATTTCTTGCCGGTGCCAGAGTCCTGTGCACTGTTCTCCTTTCCACCCCACCCCCCAGCCCCAGAAATCCCCGGGTGATTTCAAGACCTGACTTCACTGCATACACCCTTTTGCTTCCCACCAGCCCCAAGAAAGTGGAGATGCAGGGAAAAGGTGGGGAGAGGAAGGGAGAGACTGAAGCTAGAAGCAGGAACCCCCATAGTCTGGAAGCCTTTTTCGATAACCTGTTAGTACCACACCTCTCCCTCCTCCCCGTGGGACACACCCCAACAGCACGAGTCTGCAGGGGAGAAAGCTCCTCCCTCAGATCCCTGGTCCAAGGGGAGGCTGGGAGTGGCCTGTGTAGTGCGCTTGGAATTTCAGAGAGAGGCAGTGTGCATCAGGCTGTCACTTTATTTTGCAGGAGTTCTAAATACAGCATGCGGGCCTTTCGTAGGCTTAACGTGCGTATTACAACTGGAATGCCGGGGCCCCTCCAGCACCAGGGGAAGCTGGCTGGGCCAGGATACATCCTGCCTCCCACCCTGGCCCTCCCATGGGTCCTCGTCACTGCCAGTCTCAAAGGTGCTTTCTCAAGTCTGCACACAGGAAAGGGTCCTGATGAGAGCATGCTACTGAGATAGGGAGTGCCAGGTCTCACTGCTTCTGGATGGTCAGTGCGCTGTGCTGGAAGCTAGGCCTTCATTGCAGTGGTGACCCCTCTCTGGGGACTGCTGGCTCAGAGGTAGGAGGCAGGCTCAGGTTTTCGGTAATCCTCCTGGATGGGGATGGCTTCACCTTCCTCCTCCCTGGGACAGCTGTAAGGACAGGGCTCAGCAGGCACCACGGGATTTTCTCCTTTGTCTGCAGAAACAGAAGCAGATGAATCTTGGCCAATGATCAGGGCTGGGTGAAGGGAGAAGAGACAAGCGAAGGAGGTAAGCTTGGGGGAGGGCTGTCAGGAGGGCCTCGGCTGAGAGGAAGACTAGGCAGGAACGAACCAGGATTGGGGAAGATGGAGCTAGGGAGGCTTCCGTGAGGCCCCAGGCATGGGTGGCAGGGCAGAGAAGGTGGGGTGCGGCCAGGGACAGGACCGGAGACCTGTGTTTTGTCTCTTACTTAGTCCGTATTTTCTTTGTTGATGGAGGAACAGGGCTCCGACTGTGGTGAAAACAAGGAACATTCCAGACAGGATCACAAAGATGCGGATGCATTCTGAGCTGCACTGGGACCTCTGGGCTGTGACTGGCAGGGGCCACACAAGAGTTTTTGGGGAGGGCCTACCCTTTGACTCCCCTCAGCCCAGCCCTCCCATCATCCCTGCCTCTCTCCTTCCCCCCTTTTTCTCCCCTCTCCACCGCCATTGCACCAAATCCTTTCCTCGTCCCTAGACTTGGCTCTTCCCCTTCTTATCTGCACTCCTAGTTACTTTCTGGCTGGCTTCTCTCTTGGACTCTCCTGTATGCATTCTCTCCTGGGGTGGGGAATGTGGAGAAAACTCACGTGGCCAATGAGTGGAGAGAGCTGGGGCAGGTGGGCTGAAGTCAGCCAGAGTCTGCGCGTGCCTCGCTGTCCTGGCCTCCAGCACTTCTGGGAAAACAGAGACTGCGTGAGTCAGGAAAAGACTGGGCTGAAGGCCGAAGAGGCCCGAGAAGCGCAGGGTGTGATAGCAAGGCAGAGATAGGCCTACCAGGCAACTCACAGGGGTGGGCACAGAAATGGGGGTGCTGCTTGAGGATGACCCTTACCCCAAGTGACTGGACTTACTTTTCCTGGAACCTACTTTTGGCATAAGGTAAGTGGGTGGGTTGTGGCTGTGGGTCTGGGGCCCGTGATAGACGAGGGGTCAGCGAGGGTCCCGGAGCGGGGTCACAGTCGGTGCACTCCTTGTCCCTGCACTCCTGGCCCTTGGGGCAGGCACACACGGTGTTGGAGGTAAGGGTGCAGTTTCGAACGACATGACCTGGGGACAGAAGAAGCCAGAGGAACACTAGACACTCAGGACTCAGAGACCTGCAAGGTCTACCTGCTTAATCCTCTCTCCCAGCCTCCACCCAGGCCCACCCCAGCCCTGCAAAGGCGGGTCCTCCCTCACCATCACCCAGCACCTTTGCCATTAATATTATTGTTATTAAGGAAGAGACTTGCACCTTTTAGAAAATTCATGGTTCAGAAATAGACAGTATGAAAAGTAGAAACAGCTTACGTGATTTTTCGCTTACTCACTGAGACTTTTACCACTGAATTACAGTATAGAGAGGTAGACACACTGCAAGTGTAAAGTCTGAGAAATCGGTACCAGTCGGACTCAGGTGTAACCAGTAATGTCATCCCTTTCCAAGAACAGCCACTGGCCCGATTTCCTAGCACCACAAGTTCGTTCATTTTGCCTGTTTTGTTTTGTAATATACACGTGGCATCGTGTACGTGTGCCCCTTTGCACCTGGCTGCTTTTACTCCACTCGTTTGAGACTAACCCATATTAGTGAGTGTAACTGCAGATCACTCGTTCTCATTCCTGTGTAGTGTGAATATTGTGTGAATATACCGCATTTATTCCTGCTCTGTTCTACTGTTTTTTAAAAATTTTTATTTTAAAGAGAGGGGAAGGGAAGGAGAAAGAGAGGGAGAGAAACATCAGTGTGAGAAACGTCGATTGGTTGCCTTCCTACACACCTCAGCTGGGGACTGAACCTACAACCTGGGCATGTGTCCTGACCTGGAGTTGAACTGCTGATTTTTTCTTTACAGGATGACACCTGACCAAATGAGTCACTATTGGTCAGGGCTCTTCTGTTCTACTGTTAATGTGCATTTGGGTAGTTTCTGGTTTTTTAGCAATTAGAAATAATGTTTCTATGGTCCCTGATTGTTTTTTTCAACTTTACTAGCAAATAACTTGATTACTGACATGCATTGCCGTTAAGTATACATTTTATTCAAGTGTAGAGGTCAGGTGCTGGGTAGCCGCCCATCAGTTATACCATGGGTGGGGGGTACCGGGGTGCTGCACTGGGTTGGGCTCACAGATGGTCAGGGTTGAGAAGAGGAAGGTGATTCTGGGGGAGACAACGACACTTGGATGGGGGCGGGCTTGGGCGGGAGCCTGGTGAGGCCTTGGAGCAGCGCATGCATGGGGACTCAGGGAAAGGAGCCCTGACAGGTGGAAGAGGGGTGACAGGTGGAAAGGGAGGTTGGGGGATGCCAGAGACTGCCACCAACTCTAACAATCTGCCTTACTGCTTGCATTTTATCAGGAAAGAGAGGCACACAAATTCCTTCTTGTCATCCTTATGCCCCCCTGGCCTCTTCTTTCTGAAGCCTGACTCATTGCTACTAGAATTTGATTTCCTGTGGCTTGCCAGGAATAGTGAGCCCACCTGGATGAGGATCTGCAAGGGAAGAACAGGAACAGGACAGGGGGTGGGTGGTGGAGAGAGGAAGAGGCAGGCAAAAGAGTTAGAGGACTGAGGAGGGGGTGAGCACTAGGGTGTCTGCCAAAGGGAGAGGGAGGGCTAAAGAAGGGGCTGGGACTGGGTCAAAATGGATGAAGTGCCATTGTTTTCAGTGATGAGTGTCCAGAGACCTGAGAGTTCTTTTCACCATGTATAACCTGTGCACAAAATCCCAGGCTGATACCTGGTATGTCTCCATCTTACAGATGGGGCTACTGAGATGGGGCAAACTTATTCAGCCTCCTCCCAGTCAACTCCCTCAGCCCTCAGCCCTGCAGCCAGGTGCTGCCTGAGTGCTCTGGGGGAACCTGTGGCTTGTGTCTCACAGAGAAGGGTCATGGATCGGGCTGCTTGGAACATATTGAAGGGAGTATAGACTGGCTCAGGACTGGGAAAGTCTTTCTGGTGGAACCTGCAGAGTGAGTGGGGTAGGTTTCAAAAAAATTTTTTTTCCAACCCTGTTGGGGTTACTGTCAAGAAGGGAAAAACATCCGTTAACAATCATTTTTAAGTTAAGTGGACTGAAGAATACTTTTTGTATATTTAAGATGTTGTGGTTTGATCTGCAATGGCAAAATCTTTTTTGCTTAGTTAGTTTTTTTTTTTAAGATTTTATTTATTTATTTTCAGAGAGGGAAGGGAGAGAGAAAGAGAGAGAGAGAGAAACATCAATGTGTGGTTGCTGGGGGCCGTGGCCTGCAACCCAGGTATGTGGCCTGACTGGGAACCAAACCTGCGACACTTTGGTTCACAGCCCGCGCTCAATCCACTGAGCTACGCCAGCTTAGTTAGTTTTTTAAAGCATACAGTATTAAAAGCCTAGTGAGACCAAACATCTTATAGACAAGTAGTGAAGTAGTTCTGTTAAATAGTCCTCACGTGTGTCCACCTGCAGGATGTTTGTTCAAAGTGTCCACTTTAAAATCTACTCTATACACTGGCACATCATTTCTGAAATTCCAGCTAAAATGGGGAAATAATAAGAGGATTTGTGACACAGCCCAGATTTTACACTTTTTAAAAAAAATGAAATTACAAAATAAGAAAAATGCAAGCCAGATGCACATGCATTTTCCTCAATTGACTTATTTACTCCATTTACTTTTGTGCAAGTACAGGTTGTTATCCATTGGCTAGTATATCCCTAGAAAGATGTATTCAAAGTTGCAAACAAATGTCCACTGCAAACCCAGCCAGTTCAAATGTGTGTGTGTGTTGGGGGGTGGGGGGATGGTTTGTTGCTTGGCTGAAATCTGGGGTCCTAAAGCTACTTCCCCCTTTTTATCACCTTCATGCCAGCCCTGGACTCATTCTCAGCAGTCCCTCAAATTTTGCTCACCCCTTCCATAAACACGAGGGTTTTCCCCATCACATCAACATACCCGCTCCCAGGGCATTCCATTTCTCAGAATTGGCTCCACTTGTAGCCTTGAAGCAACTGACGCTCTGACTCTTCCCCCACTTTGCTCCTCTGCACCCAGCTCTGCCACCTTGCTCCCCAAATGCTCTCCCATCTCACCAGAGTTACAGTGCCGACAGTTTTCACAGTGGGACCGGGAGTTGTGGTCTGGTGAGTAGGAGATCCCCAGTACACACGGTTGACACTGAGCAGGCTGTTTATCCCCGTCACAGTGCTTCTTGAGGAACATTCCTGTGAGCAGAGGTCCAAGGTCAAGGCTCAAGGGAGGCTGCTTTTTGCCCTCTGCAAAAGTGGTGCCTCTGGCGCTGCAGGACTCCTCTCCTTGCTGGAGCTAAGACTCACTTTCTGCTCCCCTTTCCCCGCAAACCCAGTCCTCTCCCACACTCAGCTGGCCCCTGGCAAGGCCTCCTCTCTTACCTGGCTCACACATCTGGCAGCACCATTTTCCCTGAGCCCAGTAGTGCTTCTTCGGGCAGGCCTGAGAGGCCAGGGTAGCAGAGAGCCCCGCCAGAGGCACCAGAACCCACAGCCAGCAGGAAGGCAGCCAGGCCATGGCTCCTGCCCAGGGCACTCTCTCGCTAACTGCTGGCTTCAGCGCTGGGTGCTGTTTCCTCTTTCACCCCCTGGGCAGCAGCTACAGGTTGTTGCTGTTGCCGTTGCTATGCTTTAGGTGGCAAGCTAACCTTTGATGTCAGTGAAGCTGTACTGTGTCTTGTTTTTTTTTTTTGTAGCAGCAACCTTTTACTCCTCCACCCTTTCCGCATGCTGGGTGCTGGGTGCTGGGGAGAGTTGTTAGAGGCCAACTCTGTCAGAAGACCTGCTGCTCTTTGAAGTCAGCCCCTCCAACACACAGCTTCTCTGCCTCTGTCTCTCTGGTGCTCATGAAGAATTTAACTCTATGCCTGCCTCTTTTATAAAGTGTTGAGTGTACAGTCACCCACCTCTCCTGTTCATGCACTTGTACATAAGATGCCCACACTACCACCCTGTTCACGGTGTCCAAGCTCATTGGCGTGTCCCCTCTTTCAGTCACCACAGAGTTAAACTTCTTATTTCACAGGGACAAGCAGTTTAGAGAAGGAAGGGAAACCAGAGCTGAGTACCTGAAACAGGGTCAGGTTTTATTCTTTTTTTTTAATACTCACCAGAGAACTCTTTTTTTTTTTCATTGCTTTTAGAGAGAGAGGAAGAGAGAGAGAGAAACATTGATGCAAGAGAGAAGCATCAATCGGTTGCCTCCTGTGCTCACCAGTCCTGGGATCATATGAGCCCAAACCAGGGATCGAACCCGCAACCTAGGTATGTGTCCTGACTGGGAATTGAGCCCACAACTCTCCTGTTATGGGACGATGCTCCAACCAACTGAACCATACCAGCCAGGGTCAGGGTGAGGTTTTAGAATTTTTCAGATTTGGGGAAGAAACTAGCACCACAGGACACCTTCATGAGGCTGGGGTGGCACTCACAGTCTAGCACAACATTTCTGCAGCAAAACTATTGAATATTTCAACTAAGTGGAGCGAATAATGACTATAACTAGCCTCGCTTTGTATCAGCTGAGGTCTGGTTTTACAGCCAAAAGAGCTTGCTATGAAAGTGTTAGAATGGTAGACAAGGGACTTAAACATGTGTCACACTCTGTGCTGGGAAATCACATACGATCTCATTTAGTCTTCCTGCCAGTCTGTGATACAGATGTTACCCTCTGCCCATCTGTTCTTCCCTCCTCAACCCACTGTCCTTTGTTTTCCCCTCCCTGCCTCTGGCTGTGTCAGTCACTGATGTCCTGGAGCCCCCAGGGCATCTCCCCTACAAGCCATGGGCACTGGGATTAAAGGTCAATGCCAGTGGGTCATCTCTTTCCTGTTTCTACTTTATTTTATTTATTTAATTTTATTGTTTATGCTTACCCAAGGCCATGTGTATTGACTTTAGAGAGAGAGTGAGGAAGGGAGCAGGAGAGAGAGGGAAAGAAACATCCATGTGAGAGAGAAACATTGATCAGTTGCCTCTCATGTGTGCCCCAACCAGGGACCAAACCCACAACCCAGGCATGTGCCCTGATCAGGAATTGAACTGCCAGCCTTTTGGTCCATGGGCTGGCGCTCTAACCAACTGAGCTACACTGACCAGGGCTCATTTCTTCCCTATTTCTATGCTTTTGAGAATTGTGGAAATAACTGGACTTTCCCCTCTTTGAGTCCTAGAACAGATGGCCGCCCCCTCCTCTTTCCCTGAGGATTTAGGTGTGGGGTGGCTTATTTTTCTGGGCTGTTTTTCGTTCAGGGGTTTTGCAGTTATTTCCACAGGGCTCATAAAATGTCACACTGTGATCTCACATGTCAGATCTGTTCTGTATTTCACTCTTCAGTTTCCTTTCTCTTCATTTTTTCCACCCTCCTGCCTCAATCTGACCCCCCTCTAGTCTTCAGGTGGGTCCTCTCAAGTGGGAAGCCACAAATGGGGGTGATTTGAATAGTTACTTAAGTAAAACCATCCTTTTCACTGTTGGTCAGGGTGCCTGAGTTCCCACCTCAGAGTGTTAACTTTGGGATCTGAACGTTTTGCTGTCGCTGACAGTCTGCCCCATTCCCAGGTCACGGTCAGTATCTCCACTCTTAATCTTAAACATCAAGGAGGCCATGGAGAGATGGGAGCCCTTGGGGATGGATGTGGCCCTAGAAGAACGATGGGGAGTTAGGGGCCTTTAAGGAGAAACTTGCTGAAGGGGGAATTGGAGGACACAGAGAACTGAACCTTGACTAGACCCTGAGCTGCTCACGCACATGAGGCCTGTGTCCTCTGTGCCGAGGCCCATGTCCCCTCTTCTCATCACTCGTCCACGGGGGAGAGGGTAGGAGCAGAGTCGGCCTGGCTCTCCCTCTGGTCAAGGGGAGGAAAGCCAGGTTCCTGGACCTTACCCTTCTCCCGCCTTCTGTGCTGTTTGCATCAGCTTGTGGTGAGTGTTGGCCTATTCTAGGCTGGCTTACTGGACAGTCCCTTCCTCTCGTCTATAGGCCCTGTGAGAGCAACCTGTTGACCTCTCCCTCAAAATCTTCCATCACCTGTTTCTCTGTGAGGCTCAGCTTCTCCCCATACTTGTCTGGCACAGATATGTGGTGTTTTCTCAACAGCTCCCTCCTTTCCTTGCATCTCCAGAGACAGGCCCACAGAGACTTCTCTTGATGACTTTCACTACTTTTGACGGGTCCTGACCAAACCCTCGGTCTGGAGCAGTGACTATAGCCTGAATGTCAGCTGGGGTCACCCTGCTCCTTAATACCTGCATAAGATACTCCTCATTGGAAAATGAGGGCAAGGCCTGGGCAGTTTGGGAGAGATGGGGCTGTTGACTGGCACCAATCCCAATGGGTCCGGTGTTATGGTAGCCTCTGGTTCTGCTTCCTCTCTCAGCTGAAGTCTTGTTTTTCCTTCTCTGCTCCTGGCTGTTCCCTTACCTTTGCCCTGCTACAGGCCCCACATTTGGGACACAGGGTTGGGTTTTCTTGAATTTCCCTCCAAACCAACTGTAAACAGAAGGCTGTTAAGTATGACAACAAAATTTTTACTGAGGCTTTATGTATCATAAGAATACAACTTAAAATTTGCATTTTGCATATTCTTGTTCTTTTAAACATTTTTTTATCATTCAATTACAATTGTCCCCATTTCCCCCCCATTACTCTTCCCTGCCCTACTCACCCCCACCTCCCACATTCAGTCCTACCCCCCACCCTGCATTGTCTTTGTCCATGGGTCCTTTATACATGTTCCTTGATTTGACTCTTCCCCTTCCTTTCCCCATTATTCCCCTTCCTGCTCCCCTCTGGCTCCATTTTTTCTTTATTTCCATGTCTCTGGTTCTATTTTGCTAGCTTGTTTTGTTGATTAGGCTCCACTCATAGATAAGATCATATGGTATTTTTCTTTCACTGCCTTGCTTATTTCACTTAGCATAATGCTCTCCAGTTCCATCCATGCTGCTGTGAAGGGTAGGAACTCCTTCTTTTTTTTCTGCTGCATAGAATTCCATCGTGTAAATGTACCACAGTTTTTTGATCCATTCATTTACTGATTGGCACCTAGGCTGTTTCCAGCACTTGGCTATTGTAAATTATGCTGCTATGAACATTGGGGGACATAGGTTCTTTTGAATTGGGTATTTCAGGATTCTTAGGGTATAATCCCAGCAGTGGAATTGCTGGGTCAAAAGGCAGTTCCATTTTTAGTTTTTTGAGGAAATTCCATACTTTTTTCCACAGTGGCTGCACCAGTCTACATTCTTACCAACAGTGCACTAGGGTTCCCTTTTCTCCACAACCTCGCCAGTACTTGTTGTTTGTTGATTTGTTTATGATGGCCATTCTGAGCAGTGAGAAGTGGTATCTCATTGTGGTTTTAATGTGGATCTCTCTGATGGCTAGTGATGCTGAGCATCCTTTCATATGTCCCTGGGCCCTCTGTATGTCATCCTTGGAGAAGTGTCTGTTCAGGTCCTTTGACCATTTTTTAATTGGATTGTTTGTCTTCTTGGAGTGGAGTTGTGTGAATTCTTTTTATATTTTGGAGATCAAATCCTTGTCTGAGGTATCATTTGGCAAATGTATTTTCCCATATGGTCAGTCCCCTTTTCATTTTGCTGATGTTTTCTTTAGCCATGCAGAAGCTTTTTAATTTGATGTAGTCCCATTTGTTTATTCTTTCTTTTATATCCCTTGCTCTAGGAGACATATCAGTGAGAATATTGCTGTGTGGGATATCTGAGATTTTCCTGCCTGTGTTCTCCTCTAGGACTTCTATGGTGTTATAACTTTTATTTAAGTCTTTTATCCATCTGAAGTTTATTTTTGTGTATGGTGTGAGTTGGTGGTAGAGTTTCATTTTTTTTGCCTGTAGCTGTCTGGATCTCCTAACACCATTTGTTGAAGAGTCTATTTTTACTCCATTTTCTGCTCCTGTCCCCTCTGTTGAATATTAATTGACCATAGAGACATGGATTTATTTCTGGGCTCTCTGTTCTGTTCCATTGATCTATGAGTCTGTTCTTATGCCAGTACCGGACTGTTTTGATTATAGTGGCCTTATAATACAGTTTGATGTCAGATATTGTGATCCCTCCCATTTTGTTCTTCTTTCTCAAAACTGCTGAGGCTATTTGGGGTCATTTATGGATCCATATAAATTTTCGAAATGTTTGTCCTATATCTGTGAAATATGTCATTGATATTTTAATAAGGATTTTGTTGAATCTATAAACTGCTTTGGGTAGTATGGACATTTTGATGATGTTAATTCTTCCAATCCATGAACATGGTTCATGCTTCCATTTAGTTGTCTTCCTTAATTTCTTTCTTCAGTATTGTGTAGTTTTCCAAGTACAGGTCTTTTACCTCCTTGGTTAGGTTTCTTCCTAGGTATTTTATTTTTCTTGTTGCCATAGCATATGGGTTTTTTTTTCCCCTAATTTCTGTTTCTGATATTTCACTATTGGTTGTCAAAAATGCCTTCTATTTCTGAATATTGACTTTGGACCCTGCTATTTTGCTAAATTCACTTATTAGGTCTGGTAGTTTTTTGGTAGAGTCTATAGGGTTTTCTATGTACTATCATGTCATCTGCAAACAGTGGCAGCTTTACTTCCTCCTTTCCAATTTGGATGCCTTTTATTTCTTTTTCTTGTCTGATTGCTATGGCTAGTACTTCCAATATTATGTTGAATCTAAGTGTTGAAAGCAGATACCCTTGTCTTATTCCTGATCTTAGTGGGGAAGTGTTCAGTTTTTGCTGGTTGAGTATGATGTTGGCTGTAGGTTTCTTGTATATGTCCTTTATATGTTGAGGTATGCTCCCTCTACTCCCATTTTGCTGAGTGTTTTTATTATAAATGAGTACTGTACCTTATCAAATGCTTTTTCTGCATCTATTGATATGACCATGTGGTTTTTGTCTTTCCTTTTGTTTATGTGATGTATTATGTTTATTGATTTGTAATATTGTACCATCCTTGCATCTCTGGGATGAATCCCACTTGATCATGGTATATGATCTTTTAATGTATTGCTGGATGCAATTGCATATTCTTGTTCTTAATGGTCCTTCCCACCCCTGGGATTGATCAGTGGTCTGGCTACCCTACAAAGCAGTGAAGGCATTGACCATCTTGCTGACACCTCTCTCCCCTTAACCCCCATTTTTCTGTCACAGATTGACTTTCAGAAATCTGGCAAGTATCATATCTCATCTCTCTTTAGCCCCTAACCCCAAAATTAATCTTGGCTCTTTATAAATATATAACCAGAATCAAAGCACTCCATGGGACTAAACTCTCTCCAAGATTTTTTCTTAGAAGGAAATTCTGTTATATTACCTAGATGTCAGAAATCACTGTTTGTGATCCTTATCAACTAAACCCCTTATTTTTCTAGCCATTTGTCTCCCACTCCATTTCTTTTCTTTTCTTTTTTTTTTTTTTTTTAAGATTTTCTTCCTTTCTTTTTAGAGAGAGGGGATGGGAAGGAAGGAGAGAGGGAGAAAAACATCAATGTGAGAGAGAAACATCAATTGGTTGCCTCTTGCACACACCCTGCTGGAGGACCGAACCCACAACCCAGGCATGTGCCCTGACCATGAATCAAATGGGCAAACTTTTTGCTTTGTGGGATGATGCCCAACCAACTGAACCACACTGGTCAGGGCTCCCACTCCATTTCGTATTCTTCTACTTCTACTTTGATGACACCCACCCACTCCTGGTCCCCCACTGCTTTAGATCCTCCTTCCCAGAGAGCCTTTAGAGAGCAGCTAAGCAGGATAGTGGGGTGGGTTGATTGACAAGGGACTGGGTATTCACATCCTCATTCTGTAATTTGCATTCCTAGGTCTCAGGGGGCTCACCAGCTGTGGGCACTTTTTTAGTATTGCAACCCCAGCTCCTAGTGTCTCCTACCACATAAGGTACTCACTAAATATTAGATGGTCCAGCTTCAGCCTTGTTCCTTGACAATTCTATCCACAATTATAAAATTGAAATTTCAGGGAGTCCAAGGCCACACTGACCTCCTAAATTCTACTCCTCATTCATTTGACAAGTATTCTGTTGCATGTCCATTCTGTTCCAGATACCAATTAAGTAATAGTACATAAAGATGAAAAAAATAAACATGTGCTCTGGCCGGTGTGCCTCGGTTGGTTTGATCATTGTCCCTGCACCAAAAAGTCATGGGTTCAATTCCCAGTCTGGGCACGTATCTAAGTTTCTGGCTTGGTCCTTGATTGGGGCATGCACGGGAGGCAACTGATCAATGTTTCTCTCTCACCTTGACATTTTCTTTGTTTTTTTTTTTTTTCTCTCTCTCTCCCTTCCTCTCTCTAAAATCAATAAACATATCCTCTGGTGAAGATTTTTAAAAAAAGAAAACTAAAAAATAAACATGTGCTTTCTCCCCTCATGGAGTTGACGCACCAGTGAGAGTCAGAGATTAATCAAATAACCTCAAAGACGAATGTGAAATTATTAGTAATGGTCATTATTGTAGCACCATGGAGGGGAGAGTCAGGGTGCGATACAGGTGCCTGTCCACTAGTAGGGGGACTTGAGGGGGTGGCAGTGCTTCCACCAGGAAGCACAGTTCAGCTGAAATGTATGGGGTCTGACAGAGTTTAGGTTCTTTGGCAATTTGTTATAGCAGCCATAGAAAACTAATGTATATAGATCCACTGGCATTTGTTTGAGATTTACTGTGTTTGAGATTTACCTACATAGTACATGGTTATAAATGTTTTATGCATGCTTGAAAAAAATGAATAATTCTGATTCAGTGGTCTCCCAACATCTTTGATTTTGTGTTGTACTTAATTGACAAAATGATTTTGAACATGTATTCCCAAATACATACAACATTTTAAAATAAGTTACATTTATAGATTATATATTCAAATATAAATTCTGTATATGTACATATAGACATTAAAAAGGACAAGATACAATTACATAGTCACATAAAAATATAGAAAGGATGAGAAAAAGTTGGGGAAACTAAGGATAATATTTTTACTTATTTACAACATAAAAGATCATTTTGCTCTCACTAAAATATATAACAACATTTTATACAATATAACAATATACTAATAATACATTTAGTAACAGCAATGAACAATGTGTTTAATATTTCATTATTTTAAAAAAAATCTTACCCCTGGCTGGCGTAGCTCAGTGGATTGAGCGTGGGCTGCGAACCAAAGTGTTGCAGGTTCAGTTCCCAGCCAGGGTACATGCCTGGGTTGAAGGCCATAACCCCCAGCAACCTCACATTGATGTTTCTCTCTCTATCTCCCTCCCTTCCCTCTCTAAAAATAAATAAAAATACAATCTTTAAAAAAAATCTTGCTTCAATAGTTTATTTGTAGTGACTAGTAGATTTAGGTCTGAGTTCAAATACTTGGTTTTAATGGCTGACTTAGATGAAAAAGGTGCTCTGGATCAAACCGTTTCTGGGATGTTTTCTACTTTGGAATTGCAAGCCCATCTTCAACAAGGCTTGCATTTCTGGCTTCTAGATAGAACTAGTCATGGTGAGCCTCTGTCTTACTAACTCTAACCAGCATAGGATCCAAAGCTAGCACAGCTGGAAAGAAGGTTTCTGATCCTGTGGGTCTCTCCCCTCATTTTACAAATGTCATAACCCCCGGCAAGGAGGTGAAATGACTTGCTCTTTGTGGCAGAGTTGGGAGAGAAGCCAGGTCTCTCGAATCCCAGCCCACTGCTGCCTAGAGCGCTTTCAGAGCCACACATATCAGGTGCTCAGTACATGTGTCGAACTGAGTTTACACATGACCATACCTCCTGAGCTCAGCTTGCAGACTTGTCTTGGCTGCTCTTCCCGTATCTTTCTGCTGCCTGTCTCACAGAGACTATTCCCTGAACTTTCTTTCACCCTCTGAAACCATCTCCATGTTTTCCTTTGCTTTTCTTTTTCTAAATTGAAATTTAATTATTCAACTAATATATTCATATTATCTCTTTATGGAAAATTAAACCAGCAAAATCCATCACTTCCACCACTATATATATATATATATATATATATATATATATATATATATATATATATGAATTCTTATATATATAAGAATTCTTGCACATGTGCCCCAGAAGCATTATCCTGATCTGCTGCCTAGGTTGTGGGTTTGATCTCCGGTCAGGGCACATAAAAGAATCAACCAATGAGTGCAAAATAAGGGGAACAACAAATTGATGTTTCTGTGTCTCTCTCTTTCTCTCCCCCTCTCTCCCTCTAAAAATCAGTTTAACAAATTTAGAAAAAAATAAAGTCCATTTATTTCTATTGGCCTAGCACCTCAGTCTGGCAGGTGGAATTCTCCAAGGGCCCCAGCACACATGTGTTTTGGATTTTGTTTTGTTTTGTTTCCTTTTATAAGTAATAGCTGTCCAGAAGTCCAGCCATTGTTAATATAACAAGAACGGTTTGCAAGCTATCGATATAACCTGGTAGTCAAGGAGAGTGGACTGGAATGTGCATGTATTCCACATTCATCGTGATCAATGACGATTTCACTGTACTAGTTAGTGGGGGTGGTAGATGCCATTGACTGAGCATGTGTACTGTGTGGCTGTTGCTTTCAAAATGACTGAGCGAATAGAGCAACGAATCTGCATCAAAGTTTGCATTAAGCTTGAACATTCCTCCACAGAAACTATTTGGATAATTCAGAAGGCTTTCAGTGATGATGCAATGGGTATAGCACAAATAAAACTGTGGCACAAACACTTCAAAGATGGTTGAGAATCTGTTGAAAGTGATCCACATTCTGGAAGGCCTGCAACAAGCAGAACACCTGAGAATGTTGAACGTGTACGGGCTGCAATCAACAAAGATTGGTGACTGACAGTGCAAGAACTAGAAGTTGATCTGGGGATTCTAGAAACTACTGTGTCTGAGATTTTGACACAGGATCTTGGCATGAAACATGTCATGGCAAAATTTCTTCCATGGCCTGTGCTACCAGAGCAGAAGGAACATCGTGCTGCAGTTGCTAGTGACTTGATTCAAACCTCTACCAATGAACCACATTTCCTCAAGGAGGACATAACTGGAGATGAATCATGGATCTGTGGCTGTGATCCCAAAATGAAGGCTGAGTCATCCCAATGGAAGTCACCTGGTTCTCCGTGACCAAAGAAGGTATGGCAAAGTCACAGCAAGATCAAGACCATGCTCACTGTGTTTTTTGATTGGGAAGGTGTTGTCCATCATGAGTACGCTCCTCCAGTCCAAACAATTAATAAGGAGCACTGCCTCAATGTTCTTCATCAGCTGAGAGATGCAATGTAATGAAAACAGCCCTAGGTATGGGCAACTGGTGATTGGCAGCTTCATCACAACAGCCCACACACTCACACATCACGTCTTGTGCTGAGTTTTTTTTGTGAAACATCAAATCACCCAGGTGGCTCAGCCCCTCTACTGCCCAGATTTGGTGCCCTTCGACTTCTGAATTTTCCCAAAACTAAAATCACCTTTGAAAGGGAAGTGATTTCAGACCCTTCATGAGATTCAGGAAAATATGGCAGGGCAGCTGATAACAATTGGGAGAACGGGATGAGGTCCGAAGGTGCCTACTTTGAAGGGGACTGATGCATCATTGTCCTGTGTACAGTGTTTCTTGTATCTTGTTCAATAAATGTCTCTATTTTTCATATTACATGGCTAGATACTTTCTGGACAGACCTTGTATATCCTTCTAGAATTTGCTCTCTGTGTTTTAAATCCAACAATATGTCTTGGACATCATTTTATGTCATGCAGCTAAAACTAGTCATTTTGTTAAATAGAGAATGGATTAACATAGTTTTTTTAGCCATTCTCCTATTCATGAATTCATGAATAATTAGGTTTTTTCTAACATTTCATTATTACACATGGTGTCACATAAATATATTTCCCTGGGCATGTGGGAGTGTCACTTTAGAATAAATACTGGGCATTGGAATTGCTGAGTCATAGGATATGCATATTTTTCACTTTATTAGATGCTGGCAAGTTGCCCTCCAAAGTGGCTCTACCAGTTCACACATGTACCAGCAGTGGAAAGAGAGCGCCTGTTTTCTCACACCCTGCCGCCCTCTGACGTTAGCTCACCATTTTTGACCATCTGATCGAGGGAAACTGCTTTCTTGTTGCAGCTTCCATTTCTCTGGTAACCAGTGAGGTCGAGCATCTTTCCATGATCACTGGCTGTTTGTATTTGCTGCTTCGTGACAAATGTCTTTCTATCCTTGTGTCACCACCAGTGTTCTAAAATCCACTCTTAGCGTTTCTCTACAAAAATCCTCTGTCTTGTGACCCAGCCTGCAGGGCCTGTGCCAAGCCTGTGGGTGCCTACAGGTGTTTGCCATCTGCTCTAGGGACTGAGAAAACCCTCCTTGTGGCAGGAGAGGTATTCCTGTCACCAGACCTCAGGAGACTTCAGACCTGCAGGGGGTGTCCCTTACCTCATTTGTAAAATGGCATTTGGGACTTGAGAGACCCCTAAACCCCTCTGCTTCAGATCTGGATGCCTCCTTAAGACTATACCAACCTCCAGCCCAGCTTGAAGGGATCTTTGGCACATGTTGACTTTTTAAATTGAGATAAAATTCAACATTTTAGCCATTTTATAATATGCAATTTGTTGGTTTTTAGTATTTTCACAATGTTGTGCAAATATCAACCACCATCTAATTCTAGAACATTATGATCTGCCCTAAAAAAACCCTTATACCTAAGGACTTGTGGTCAAGATAGAGGTGTAGGTAAATATGCTTCACCTCCATGCACAACTACAGCAAAAATTACAACTAGGCTATAACACAAATATCACCCAGATTCATCAGAAAATCAAACTTTATGGAAGCCTGACAACCAAGAATTTAAAGAAGTCACATTCATCCAGTCAGGTAGGAGGGGTGGAGACACAGAGAGGTGCAGAGAGGTGGCAGAATGGGTGGTGCCACAATCATGTGTAGTAGATAAAAACTGGGAGGGATACCTCAGGAGTGAGCGATCCCAGCCCCAGACCAGACCACCCATCCCAGAGTTCTAGTGCCAGGAAGATAAGTCCCCATAACTTCTTGCTGTAAAACCAGGTTGCGGGGGGTGGGGGTTGGAGTGGTGGAAGAAACTGTAGGTTTCTCAGGGGACTCTTCCTAAAGGTGCTGTAAAAGTCTTAGGACTTACTGCACAGACCTACCCAGGATTCAGCACCAGGGCAACAGCTGGAAGGGCACAAGTGGCATATGGGGAGAGGGGGAGAAAATGAAGTGACTGGCAACATGGCAAGTGCCAGGAGATACCTTCCTGCTGGCCAGTCTCCAGAGGCCAGGCAGCAGTGGTGTCTTCTTTCTGAGCGCTCTTCCACACAGAGCCACAAAGCAGAGAAATGGGTTGCCCTGCCCTGGTGATTATCTAAGCCTCTGCCCCACACAATTTGCAGATGCCTTTTCTACATTAGACCATGCTACTAAGACAGGGTGTCAAAGCAGCTCTACCTAATACACAGAAACAAACACAGGGAACTGCCAACTTGAAGAGACAAAGAAATATGGCACAAAAAAAAAAAAAAAGAAAGAAAAGAAATATGGCACAAATGAAAGAACAAAACAAAGCCCCAGAAAAAGAACTAAGTGAAATGGAGATAAGCAATCTATCAAATACAGAGTTCAAAACTCTGGTTATCAGAATGCTCAAAGAACTCACTGGGTATTGCAATGGCATAAAAAAGACCCAGGCAGAAATGAAGGTTGAGTTAAGTGAAATAAAGAAAAATCTACAGGGAACCAACAGTGGAGGGGGTGAAGCTGAGAATCAAATGAACAATTTGGAACATAAGAAGAAAAAAGCCCAAAGTGTCACAGGTTCGATTCCCAGTTAGGGCATATGCCTGGGTTGCAGTCCACGGCCCCCAGCAACCACACATTGATGTTTCTCTCTCTCTCTCTTTCTCCCTCCCTTCCCTCTCTGAAAATAAATAAATAAAATCTTTTTAAAAAATAAAAAAAAAAGAAAAAAGCTTTCAATCAGAGCAGCAAGAAGAAAAAAGAATAAAAAAAAACAAGGATAGAATAAGGAACCTCTGGGACATCTTCAAATGTACTAACATCTGAATCATGGGGGTGCCAGAAGTAGGAGAGGAAGAGCAAACTTATTTGAAAATTTATTTGAAAAAATAATGAAAGAAAACTTCCCTAATTATGTGAAGGAAATACTGTATATCTACAAGTCCAGGAAGCACAGAGAGTCCCAAACATGTTGACCCAAGGAGGACCACACCAAGACACATCATAATTAAAATGCCAAAGGTTAAAGATAAAGAGAGAATCTTAAAAGCAGCAAGAAATAGGGAGAGAGTTACCTATAAAGGAGTTCCCATATGACTGTCTGCTGATTTCTCAAAAGATGCTTTGGAGGCTAGAAAGAACTGGCAAGAAGTATTCAAAGTGATGAAAAGCAAGGACTTACAACCTAGATTACTCCACCAGCAAAGCTATGAATTAGAATGGAAGGGGAGATAAAGTGCTCCCCAGCAAAGTAAAGCTAAAGGAGTTCATCATCACCATACCATTACTATATGAAATGTTAAAGGGAACTAAATAAGAAAAAGAAGATCAAAACTATGAACATTAAAATGGCAACAAATTCACAACTATCAACAATTGAATATGAAAAACAAACTAAGCAAACAAGCAGAACAGAAACAGAATCATAGATATGGAGATCATTTGGAGGGTTATCAGTTGGGAGGGAGAAAGGGGAGAAATGGGGGAAAAGGTGCAGGGATTAAGAAGTACATATTGGTAGGTACAAAATAGACAGGAGGATAAGATTAGTATGGGAAATGGAGAAGCCAAAGAACTTTTTTTTTAAGAAATATTTTCTTTTTAATTTATTTTCAGAGAAAGGAAGGGAAGGAGAAAGGGAGAGAAATATCAATGTGTGGTTGCTTTTTAAAAGATTTTATTTATTTATTTTTAGAGAGGGAAGGGAGGGAGATAGAAAGAGAGAGAGAGAGAGAAACATCAATGTGTGGTTGCTGGGGGCCATGGCCTGCAACCCAGGCATATGCCCTGACTGGGAATCGAACCTGCGATGCTTTGGTTCGCAGCCTGCGCTCAATCCACTGAGCTACGCCAGCCAGGGCTGAGAAGCCAAAGAATTTTTATGTACGACCCATGGACATGAACTAAGGGAGGGGATTGCTGGAGGAAATGGGGATGCCAGGCAGAGGGGGAAAATTGGGACAACTGTAATAGCATAATCAATAAAATCTACTTTTATTTTTTTAGATTTTATTTATTTTTAGAGAGGAGAAGGGAGGGAGAAAGAGAGGGAGAGAAACATCAGTGTGCGGCCGCCTCCCACACACTCCCCACGGGAGACCTGACTTGCAACCCAGGCATACTCCCTAGACTGGGAATCAAACGGGTGATCCTTTGGCTCGCAGATAGGCACTCAATCCACTGATGCACACCAGCCAGGGCAATAAAATCTATTTTTTTAAAAAGAGACCTCATACCTAAAAGTTAGCAGTCAATCACTTCCCCATTCTCCATTCCCCCTTGCCCAACCCTACTAATGTATTTTCTGTCTCTATGGATTCACCTCTTATCGACATTTCATATAAATGGAGTCACATAATATGTGGTCATTTATGTCTGGCTTCTTTCACTTTAGCATAATACTTTCAAAGTTTATCCATGTTGCAACTTATATTATCATCAGTATTTCTGTTCTTTTTATGGCTGAATAATACTCTGTTGTGTGGGTATACATTTTGTTATCTCTTTATCAACTGATGGATGTTTAGGTTGTTTTCACTTTTTGGCTATTACAAATAATGCTGCTATTGGCATTCATAAGTTTTTATGTAAATATATATTTTGAATTCTCTTGGGTATACTCATATACTAACCAGTGGAATTGCTGGCTGTATGTTTAACTTCTTGAGGAATTGAAAACTGTTTTCTACAACTGAACCATTTTGCCACCAGTGGTACATGAAGGTTCTAGTTTCTCTATGTGCTTACCAATACTCATTAATTTCTATTAAAAGATTATAGCCACCCAAGTTGATATGCAGTAGTATTTCTCTGTGGTTTTGATTTGCACTTTCCTAGGTTAATGATGCTGTGCATTTATCTTTTCATGTGCATAGTGGCCATTTATATATCTTCTTTGAGGAAGGTCTGTTCAAATAAATCCTTTGCCCATATTTAAATTGGATTATTTATCTTTTTGTTGAATTGTTAAGAGTTCTTTATATATTCTGGATACTACAGCCTTAGTGGATACATGATTTGCAAACATTTCCCCATTCTATGGGTTGTTTTTTCATTTTCTTGATAGTGTCTTTTAAAACAGAAAAGTTTAAAATAAAAAAAAAAACCCTCATCTGAGAATATATCCATTGATTCTAGAGAGAGAAAGGAAGAGAGAGAGGGAGGGGTGGAGAAAGGGGGGGAGAGAAAGAGAGATAGAGATACATTGATGTGAGAGAAATGTTGATCAATTGCCTCCCATATGCGCCCTGACCAGGGGCTGAACCTGCAACCTAGGTATGTGCCCTGACTGGGAATCGAACCCGCAACCTTTCAGTTTATAGGACAATGCCCCAATCAATTGTGACACACCAGCCAGGGCAAATTCTCTCTCTCTCTCTCTCTCTCTCTCTCTCTCTCTCTCTCTCTTTCTCTCTCTGCCCCTTCCGTCTTTCCTTCCTTTTGTCCTCCCTTCCTCCCTTCCTTTCCTCCCTCCCTCCCTTCCTCCTTTTTCTTTCCTGCTTGTGATTTTGTTGTCATATTTAAGAAATTGTTGCCTAATCCAAGGTCTCACAGATTTACAACTGTTTCTTTCTAATAGTTGTATAGTTTTAACTCTTAGATTTATTTCTTTGATCTATTTTAAGTTAATTTTTGTGTATAGTAGGGGTCCTATATTGTTATACCAGTACCACACTATTTTGAGTACTGTAGCTTTGTAGTAAGCTTTGAAATCAGGAAGTAGGAGTACTCCAACTTTCTTATTTGTCAAGATAATTTTGGCTATGCTGTGTCCCTGGCATTTCCATATCAATTTTAGAATTAGCTTGTCTGTTTCTGAAGAACAAAGCAGTTGGAATTTTAATAGGGAGTGCATTGGATATGTAGATGAAATTGGGGAGTATATTATTATTTTACAATAGTAAGTCTTCCAATCCATGAATACAGGGCTTCTTTCCATTTATTTAGGTATTCTTTGATGTCTTTCATCATTGTTTTGTAGTTTTCAGTGTAAAAGTCTTGTACTTCTTCATTAAATTTAATCCAGGGGTGTCCAACCTTTTGGCATCTCTGCAACACACTGGAAGAAGAGTTGTCTTGGGCCATACAGTGAATACATTGCAACATGTAATCTAAAAAAAAATCTTTAGGTTGTTTTTGGTTTAAGTAATAATGGTTTAAGTAATGGTTTAATAATGGTTTAAGTAACTTTACGACTTTGTGTTGAGCTGCATTCGCAGCCATCCTGGGCTGCATGTGGCCCACAGGCCGCAGGTTGGATACCCTGATAAGCATTTTATTCTCTTTGATGCTATTGTGAATGGAATTGTTTTCTTAGTTTCATTTTCAAATTGTTCATTTAACATGTTGACTTTTGAAGAAGGCAATTGTTTTCTCCACAGAGTTGGAAAGTGATGTCTTAGGGTGTAGGTATGTTGCTGTATTACATCCTGTGGGCCATTGCTTGGGCTTACTTGTGACTTATTTGAAGTCACAGATGCAGAGTTTGATTCTATGATGCAAAGGGAAACATATCTGACTCATCTTTCCTACACTCCCTTTGCTTGGACAACTCCCTCACGAGGGGAGGAAAAGAGTGGGTTGGTGGCAGGGGTCTCCCTTCCTCTCATAGCTGCTTCACTTGATCCCTCTCTTCTTCAGGATTTTTTGGGCACCTTTCAAGGCATTCCTGAAGGGCAGGGGCTGTGGCAATCTTCTCTCTGACCTGCAAGTTGGGCCAGAATCCTCCCTCCTTTGATGGGCATCATGCCCAGAGAGGAATATTGAGAGTGACTGGTACTGGCAGGGTCCTGGGGGCCCGTGGAGTCAGAGGAGTATGGAGAGGTAGTGTAAGGATCCACTATACGTAAAAACCAGAAAAGCTGAGGACCATTCATGGTAAATCTGTACTGTCTGGACCATGTCCAAGGCCATCTCTCTGCTCTATCACGTGTTAGCAGGGCCAATTGCTCAAGCTTTGAGTATTTCCACTGTAACATAGGGATGGTGGAACATACCTCACAGGGTGGGTGTGAGCAGTTAAGTGTGGCAATATGGGGGAATACCCTGCATAGGGCTTGAGGTAGAAGGTGCCAGTAAATGTTCCTGAGGGTATGAGTTGATCATCAAGCTCCTTTCCTTTTTGTGGTTTGGGCAGTGTAAGAGCTCAGGATTCCTGAAGTGGCACAGAGTTCATAATGGAATGGAAAGAGTGGAAAAATCCAGCAGAAGGAGGTATATGGGAGATACGTATGACAAATCTCACCTCTACTGGAGCTCAGAGTTAGCAATAGGAGCTCTGGATGGGCATTGTAGAGGCTCTGGGGCTGAGGAGACCCCCTCATGTTCATGCCAAAGTAATGGGACAGGCTGGCTGGGGATGGCTACAAGAAGCAGGCGGTTGCCATTTGTGTGTTTTGATTTTTGAGGGCACAGAAAAAAAAAGTCTATGCATAGTTACTGACATTTTAAATATTAGTTGATTGAAATAATGTAAAAATCTAGTTTCTTTTATGTTTTAAGTTCAAATTATAAATTGTTATCTATTTAGAATCTAATAAAGTTTTAAAAATATTAGTTATTTTTTCTCTTTAATTTCAACCTATAGATTTTGTTTGACTACTTATAATATGGTAAAACAAAGAAAATAATCTTCAAGCTTTGGGGGATGTGGACATTTTTTATTGCGGTAAGGTACACATAAACTTTATTCCCTTAACCACTCAGTTCAGTGGTAACAAATAGTTATATTGTTGTTCAGTCATTACTACCACCCATATCCATAACACTTTTTACCTTGTAAAACTGAAACTTCACACCCACGAAACAGAAGCTCCCCATTTTCTATTCTCCCCAGCTTCTTGCCACCACCATTCTGCTTTCTGTCTTTATGATTTTAACTGCTCTAAGTACTTCATGTAAATAGGGTCACACAGTATTTGTCTTGTGATCGATTACTTCGCTTAGCTTAATGTTCTCAAGGTTCATCCATGTTGAAGTGTATTGTAGAATTTCTTCCTTTAAGGGTGAATAATATTCTACTACATGTATATACTATGTTTTGCTTATCTATTCTCTGTCAGAGGACACTTGGGTTGCTTCCACATTTTAGCTATTGTGAATAATGCTGCTATGATCATTGGTGTGAAAATACCTCTTTGCGACCCCACTTTCAATTCTTTTGGGTAAATATCCAGAAGTGGGATTACTAAATCATAGGGTAATTCTGTTTTTAACTTTTTGAGGAGCTGCCATACTGTTTTCCTTAGTGGTGACACCATTTTGCATTCCTATCAACAGTGCACAAGGTTCTAATTTCTCCACGTTCTCACCCACACTTATTTTCTGTTTTTTTTTTTTTTTTAATAGTAATTGAAGATTTCTTATTTGATCCACTGGTTGTTTAAAAGTATGTTGTTTAATTTCACAATTGCATGAATTTTCCAGTTTTTCTTTTGTTACTGATTTATAGCTTCATCCTGTTGTAGTCCGAGAAGATACTTGTGTATGATACCTATCTTTTAAAATCTACTGAGACTTCATCTGTGGCCTAACATATGGTCTGTCCTGAAGAATGTTTTCATGTGCACCTTGAGAAGAATGTATATTCTGGTTTTGTTGCCTAGAGTGTTCTGTATATATCCGTTATTTGGCTTATTGTGTTAAGTCCTCTATTTCCTTACTTATCTTTCGTCTGGTTGTTCTACCCATTATTTTCAGTGGGATATTGAAGTCTCCAACTACTATTGGAGAACTGCATATTTCCCCCTTCGATTTCATCAGGTTTTGTTTCATATATTTTGATGGTCTGTCAGTAGGTGTAAATATTCATAATTGTTAAATCTTCTTGCTATATTGAAACTTTTATTAATATATAATGTCTATTGGCTCTTGTAACCTTTTTTGATTTAAAGTCTATTTTGTCTGATATTAATACAGCAACCATTGCTCTCTTTTGGTTACTCTTTTGCATGGAATATCTTTTACATTTAACATCTTAAAATCATAATACTCTGGTTTGAATTTATACCAGCTTAACTTAAATAATGTACAAAAATTCTGCTTTACAGCTCCATCTTCTTCCCCTTTCAGTTGTTGATGTCATTGAATTACATTTTATACATTGTGAGCCCCAACACATAAATTAATGATTCTTTTAAATGCATTAATCCCTTTTATGTAGACAACAAGATTTGGAGTTATAAATTTTAAAAAGATTTTATTTATTTTTAGAGAGAAGGGGAGGGAGGGAGAAAGAGAGGAAGAGAAACATCAGTGTGTGGTTGCCTCTCATGTGGCCCCTAAATGAGGACCTGGCCCACAACCCAGGCATGTGACCTGACTGGGAATGGAACCAATGACCGTTTGGTTTACAGGCCAGTGCTCAGTCCACTGAGTCACACCAGCCAGGGCACACATTGTGTTCTCGACTTTCTCCACATCTTCTTTTTGCCATGGAGATGCACACAGGACTTGCCTTTGCTTCAATTCTGGCTTTCAACCTTTCAAATCTCATACACAGTCCTCTTGTGGTCAGCCCTAACCTGGAACCATAAAGGGAGGGAATTCCAAGATGGGGTTTCATCCCAGCTAAGCTGACAAAGTAAAAAGCCACCATGATAATTGCAAACCTTCCTGGAGTTAAAAGGATGCCTGTCCGCTAAGGAGACAGTTTTACTGTCTCAAGTAGACAGCGTATGACCATGACCAGTGATTATCATCTCAAGAAGACTGAAGTTCTCTATTTGCCAGAGATTTGATGTTAAGATGCCAGGCTTTGGGTCCACATACATGTAGGCAAGTCTTCTTGATTGAGTACTCTAAGTTCCTATAAATGTTTTGAACTCTAGAAATTTGATGTTTTTTTATTTTGTCCAAGTCCATACCCTTCTGATGGGTCTAGACTTCCATCCTGACTTCGGGATCTAAGTTGCACCCTCACTAGAATACAAGGCAGTCTGGGATCCCCAATCAAGATGTGGCTACTCTTAGTAACTCGGTCTAAGTGAACACCGAATCCTTTCCTTATTCTTCTTATCTGAGTGGATCACAACTCTAGAGATATTTCTGTGACATCCTCTGCACACCTCTGCAGGGCTCTGCTCACAATCCTGAAATTGTGCTAATGACTCCGAACACTGGGTGAGGAAACTTCAGGGCCCCGGAGTAGCTCCAGGAGTGGAGACCAGTTGTGTGTGTGCTACATGTGTGTGCCAGGGTCAGAATCTGGGCAATTTCAATTACATCCAGAGTAGACTCTAAGGAGCAATGTGGGATTCGGGTGTCCTCCAGCAAGAGGACTGGATTCAGAAAAAACCATATACAAACTTTGCACTAAAAAGAGCATTGAGGCCCCTTACAGGGCACTGGATTTGGTTAGAAGGGCTTTGGGGCCAAATAATACTAGGTGCTTCAAGTTTTGGCTCAGTGCGGGGTGGGGTGTGTGGCGGGGAACTTCTCTGCTCTTGAGTCCTGTGCTCTATTTGAATGGAGGCAGGAGGCTCAGCGTACTATCCGTCTGGGCTTTGGGCGCCCTCTTGTGGCAGAATAGTGATTCTGGTTTTCAGAAGATCTGCACTCTCTGAAACCCAATTTTCAGTCTCCAAAGCCATTACAACTTTTGAAACATAAGGGTCGAGATTCCAGATACCCAACATCCCCTCAAAGCTTTCCTGTATCTGCAGAGCAGGTTATATTTCAGTCAGTCCAAGGGATCTGGGGAAGCCCCTATGGGAGGGCCCCTGATACGGGTAGAGGGACTCAGTCCAAAGGACTCCAGTCTGGCCTTGGAGCAATCTGTCTTCAGTGTGACCCAAAAGAATGCACCAAAGCGTTATCTGATCTTAGCTTCTGTACTTTCCAGGTCATTTTAGCCTAGACTCTAGGCCAGTGGTTCTTACTTAGCTTTTTGGGGGTCAAGTGGCTCTTCTGAGAATCTGAAGAAAGTTGATTTTCCTTTAGAAAAGATACACATAAACAATGTTGTGAATAGAATTCCAGGGAAATAGCAGACTCTTTGGGGATCCAGGGACCCATATAGTTTGTAAAAAGCTCCCACTCTAATCTCTACTTCTATTGGTGTCTTAGAAACTTGTCCTTCAATAGATTTGCTGCCGTTCTAAAGAGACTGACAATGTCCACTTAAGGACAAGGTTTCTGAAGCGGGTAGAAGCACACAGAGTACAATTTCTTTTCATGAGAGAAGTAGGTTTAGCCTCTTTGAGGCTAAAAAGCTTCCTTGCATTGAAAACAGTCGTTCCTTTTGGGAAACTATCTTAGAAAGACAAATAACAGAAATATGTAATCCATGTAATGAGGTGAAAGGCGAGCCATTCTCTGGAAGGTTTTCCTAAAGCAATTCTTCTTAAGCTCTATTTTAGGTGGTCTGAAATGTCTCAGAAGTTTCCAGAGGCAAGGCAAAATATCAATATAAGAGATTAAAAAAAAAAACTCCTACTGGCCTGCTTCCAGAAGAAAACAAACAAATTGATTTATTTCCCTTAAAATGCACCTTTAAAGGGATTTTCTTTTGGTTGGGTGCACATTGTTTGTTCACCAACTATTGACTTAATGTATGTTGGAAAAATAGAATGTTAGAGTTGGCAGGAACTTCAGGAATCTCTTAATCTGATTCCCTTATTCTCAGACAAGCAACATGAGGACCAGAGAGGTAAAATGCCACTCCATTCATTCATTCAGATTTCTCAATCACTTCTTATGTGTCAGGCACTGGGCTTTGTTTGAGGAATAAAAGAAGAAAAACACTGAAAATAATCTAATGTGGTGAAGAGGTATATAGGCAAACAACCATAATTCAGTAAAGATAATTGCTTTAATGGAGACTATTTAAAAAATGGGGGAAGCTTAGCAGGAAGGCCAAATACATCTGCTAGAGCAAGGTGTCTTAGCAGAGGAGGTAGCATCCAAGCTGCAACATGATGGATGAGAAGGCGTTTGCTAGGAGGGCTAGCTGTGTTTTTTCCAGGTTTGGAAATGGTATGCAGGCTGGTCAATGCAGTATGGTGCTAGGCCAGTGGAAGAGTAAGGCCAGAAATTTAGCTGCACTCCCCTGGGAGGAAAAGGCATCTTTTCCTAATTTGCATGAAGGCACACTATAGGCTACCAGTCCTGAATGTGGGCAAATGCATAGAACTGTACAGGAGAAGATGTGTTCTGAAAACCATTAGGTCTGACAACCACTAGCTCAGAATTGCTAGTGTAAAAGCACAGAATGAGAGGTGATACTCATGGACAGGTGAGGTCAGGTCATGAAGGGCTTTGTCTATGACCATAACACCAGTAGTGGTAACGTTGGGCGTGGAACTCTGGTGTCTTTCTTCCATACCTTTACTCTTTCTACGTCACCAAATTGCCTATAACTAGATACTAAGCTCTGTGCTGGGTGCTGATGAGGATGCAGTGAGGAATGCGCACAGTCCTTGCCCTCGGGTTTACAATCAGGGAAGAGTGCGCCACCTATGGACAAAGAGTAATAATAGTACAATAAAATGTGACAAGTAGCAAATAGAGGGAGAAAGAGCACAGGGCACGAACTCAACACCCAAAATGGTACGGTCACTTTGGAAGATAGTTTTGGAAATTGCAGATGCGATTTGCCTCAGACCCCATGCCCTTAGCCAGGATTCAAGGTCAGGGCTGTCTGACTTCAAAGCCTTAAAAATGCCCACACTTTTTAATTCAACAATTCCACTTCTAGGAATCTATCCTAGAGAATGAAAATGAAGGTATGTGCAAAGATTTATCTATAAAGAAGGCCTGTGAAAAAGTTTGTATAACCAATTTTTTTAAAGAAAAGGAAACAATCCTAATGTCCAACAAAAGAGATTGGATAGGTATATTGTATTATAAATGATGGAATATAAAATAGATATTAAAATAATGTTTTAAAAGTATATTTATTAATAGGGGAAAACATATGTTATTGGATGAGATAAGCAGGTTAAACCACATGCTGCATAGTACTATTTTTTTATCCTCACCAAAGGATATGTTTATTGACTTTTTAAACAAATATTTTTAAAAGTATGTATATATGTGTGTATGTACGTATGTATTAGAGAGAGGGGAAAGGAGGGAGAATGAGGGAGAGAGAAACAGTGATGTGAGAGGGAAACATTGATTGGACATCCCCCTCCCGGAAATGGAACTTGTAACCTTTCACTTTGCGGGGCCTGCCCAGCTAACTGAACAACACAGGTCACGGCTATGTGTTGATATTCTGGAGAGAGAAAGAGACAAACATTGATCAGTTGTCTCCCATATGTGCCCAGGGAGCATAAAGCTATGTTTTCCGAGATAGCTCCTGCTTTTGTAACCTGATAAGGTCCAATGGCAGCCTGAGTGGATGTTGCTCTGGGAGACATTCTGCTCATACGATATGACAGTGAACTACACCAATTGTTAATGACCAAACAGAGCCCTAGTAATGTGCCAGTATCTTTTAACTCGTAATTTTCAGGCTAAATCTGTTACATAGGATGTCATTTGGGAAGCAATTTCTGAGACCTGATTTCTCCTGGGACTTCAAACCATGTGCGGTACAGCTCCCAACAGACTGATGACTGTGTAACTACCTTGTTGATCAAATGCTTAGAGAAGTCCCTGGTCATAACTGACAAAATGTAATGGTAGCATGCCGAATATACCACAGTGTGCTATGCACACATACATATCACCCTTGTTTTTGTGGATGGAAAGCTATTAACAAAATAGGGGAAAACAATGGGTCCCTGATGGGATTAAAGCAGTGGGCATCACATGGTGGATGCGAGTTTCCCTGGAGAACGTCCCCAGCCTGAGACAAGGAAGGCTGTGCGAGGCCTGTGGCTTACTCAGACTAAATTACACATAGGTGTGACTACCATTCATCTGGCCCCACTGTGAGGGACCTAAGATCTTTAGGTACAAAATATGTGTCCTAACTGCACTTGGGCTGTTAGTACACAATGGCAGTGTCACACATGGTGGGTTAGACAACTGGCCCATTAGACAGAAAAGGTGCTTAGGGGAGATAGGTGCCAGTCTAGGTATCCTTGGACAAATGGAGTTTACCTTTAAGGAAAAACAGCATTCAGAGGAAAAGATTTATTACTGGGCTAGGCAGATTAGGGGGAGTTCTCTTCAGGAGGAGGGCAAATGATAGGAGTTAGGCTGGAAAGGTAATGGGTCAGGTCAAGTCAACAAATAATGCTGGACAATGCTAGGACCCAGCGTTGGGAAGGGGCTTGCACTTTAACCCGACAGAGTTGCTCAACTACTTCAATACAGATGGAGGTTAAGGCGGCCCTCGATCCTAACTGTTAAGGCTCAAGAGGCACGCCTATGGAGATGCTATGGACCTGCAAACTTATGGAAGTTCTCTGGAGCACTTGTCTCACTCTAAGTAGGTCTAAACAAAACATATCCTGTAGTCTAGTTAGTAGGGATAGAGACTATTCTAAATACCACTTGTGGAATGGAAGCCAGTCTTAGACAAGCCTGGGAGATGAGGTGGGATGATTGGCTTTGTCCCCAGTTAACTTGGAACCCAGAAATAATGAGTCATGGCCAGATTTAATGATGCCTGTTCTTAGTAATACCTGGTAAATGGGCAAAGGTAGATTCTGATGGGAAGACAAAGCAAATACCTGTAATTCTTAATTGTACCATGATCATACAGCAATAAGGTGTAATATTGATGGTGTTAGTAAGATTCGACTACCTTATGTAAATAAGTTTTATGACAATACACATGTTGATGATCAAATGTGTTAGGAATTGCATTAAAACCTCCTTAAGATGTAATACCTGTGGAAAGTTACTGACCTGAGCAAGAACTGGATGTACCTAAACATCAGCTGATTTCTGTACTAAATATTTTTGCACAGGTTTATTATACGATACAAATAGTAGTAGATCGAGGTGGGAAAAGAATAATGAAATTAGTACAAGAATATAAAAATATATGTAATGACTACCAATTATGCTTCTTATTCATGTACCTTTCCCCCCTCCATTCTTCCCTTCCTCACTGAAAACCCTCCATGTGATGTCCATTTCTCTTCCTGTTCTAGCTGTTTGCTTAGTTTTTGTTTTTATTTTTTTAGGTTCAGTTGTTGATAGTTGTGAGTTTGTTGTCATTTTACTGTTCATAGTTTTTGATCTTCTTCTGTTTCTTAGATAAGTCCCTTTAACATTTCATATAATAAGGGCTTGGTGATGATGAACTCCTTTAACTTGACCTTATCTGGGAAGCACTTTATCTGCCCTTCCATTCTAAATGAAAGCTTTGCTGGATGGAGTAATCTTAGATGTAGGTGTTTGCCTTTCATGACTTCAAATACTTCTTTCCAGCCCCTTCTTGCCTGCAGGGTTTCTTTTGAGAAGTCAGCTGACAGTCTTATGGGAACTCCTTAGTAGGTAACTGTCTCTTTTTCTCTTGCTGCTTTTAAGATTCTCTCCGTATCTTTTAATCTTGGGTAATGTAATTATGATGTGCTTTGGTGTGTGCTTACTTGGGTCCAACTCCTTTGAGACTCTCTGAGCTTCCTGGACTTCCTGGAAGCCTATTTCCTTTGCCAGCTTGGAGAAGTTCTCCTTCATTATTTTTTCAAATAAGTTTTTAATTTCTTGGTCTTCCTCATCTCCTTGTGGCACCCCTATGATTTGAATGTTGGAATGTTTAAAGTTGTCCTGGAGGTTCCTCAGCCTCTCCTCACTTTTTTGAATTCTTTTTTCTTCATTCTGTTCTGGTTGAACGTTTATTTCTTCCTTCTGCTCCAAATCATTGGTTTGAGTCCTGGTTTCCTTCCCTTCGCTGTTGGTTCTCTGTACATTTTCCTTTAATTTACTTTGTATAGCCTTCACTTCTTCCTCTATTTTGCGACTGTACTCAACCATTTCTGTGAGCATCCTGATTACTAGTGTTTGGAACTGTGCATCTGATAGGTTGGCTATCTATTCATTGCTTAGTTCTATTTTTTCTGGAGTTTTGATCTGTTCTTTCATTTGGGTCATCTTTTTTGTCTTGGTGTTACATAGTAAGGGGTGGAGCCTTAGATATCTCCCAGGTGGGGCAACCCAGGTTGCTGTGTTGTAGCACTGTATGTGGGGGAGGGGTCTAAGAAGGAACAATGCTGCTGGCTTTCAGCTGGCTTTTAGTCACTTCCCCCACTACCCAGAACAAATTGGGCCCTTCTGGCGCTGATTCCCTGGTGGGTGGGTTTGTGTACATTCTAGGACCCTGTGGGTCTCTCCAACAAACTCTCCTGTGAGGCTGGGAGTTTCCTTTACCACTGCAACCCCTACAGATTTTTGCAGCTAGAGGTTTTGAGACTTTATTTCTCTACACTGGAACCCTGGTTTGCGCTGTCTGTCTTGTCCCCAGTTGCTCCTCCTGGTTTATCTGCATGCAAATGTGGGGTCACCTGGTCCACCAGCTGCCATCTTACCCTGAGTGCTCTCCACCCTGGCTGCTCCACACTCTCCACCCCTCTTACCAGTCTGGATGAATATTTCTTCTTTAACTCCTTGGTTGTTGGACTCCCATACAGTTCAATTTTCTGGCAGTTCTGGTCATTTTCTGTTGTTGTCTTTCCTTTGGTTGTGCGAGGTGGCAAAGTGTATCTACCTCTGCCACCATCTTGGCCAGAAGTCTGTTTACTTATTTTTAGAGAGAGGGGAAGGGAGGGAGAAAGAAAGGGAGAGAAACATCAATGTGTGATTGCCTCTTACATACCCCCAACTGGGTGCTGGCCTGAGACCCAGGAATGTGCCCTGACTGGGAATTGAACTGGTGACCCTTTGGTTCTCAGGCTGGCACTCAGTCCTCTTACCCACACCAGCCAGGGCTAAGCCTACAAACTTTCAATGAATACAAAATAAGTTCTAGAGATCTAAAGCACAGTACAGTGAATATAGACAACAGTGTTGTATTATCATCATCAAACTTGCCAAGAGACTAGAACTCAGCTCCTCCAACCACTTAAAAGAAAGGATATGTATGTAACATGATAAAAGTGCAAATTATCACTGCAATGGCAGTCATGTGTATGAATTAACATGCAGTACATCTTACATTTACGTATGATATATGTCAAACACATTTCAACTAAAAATGTGTTAGCAGTATTTCCTAAAACTTTACATATTTCTGCCTTATGATTTAGCAGTTCCACTTCTAGGTATACAGTGATCCCTCACCTATCTCGGGAGTTATGTTCCAGAGACCCCCAAGATAGGTGAAAATCTTCGAAGTAGTGGTATTATATTTATTTTATTATTTATATATATTTCAAGGCTTTATAAACCCTTCCCACACTCCTATAAACCTTTCCCATTCTCTTATTAACCTTTCCCACACTCTTATAAACACTTCATATGCTCTTAAACACTTTCTACACTCTTAAACCTACGTAATTTTAACGACATATAAAATTCTATGTGGGTACTCACCAGTGAAGTATACTACAACTTGAATGATGAAGATCATGAATCATGTAGCTGTGCAGTACTGATGGCAATGAAGGTGATGACGATGACATGAATGTACTGCACAGCCAAGAAGAGCATTGCAGCTCTTCTGAAGGCACCACTTCATCAGGCGCTTTATCAGGTGGTGCAGTATCTTCGCCCTGGGCCGTAACTTCTGTTTCCACTAAAGGTGTAGGAGTAACTGATCTCTTCATCCGAGTGATGAACATAGTTCTGGGGAGTTGCTGGTGCTGCTTTTTATCCACAGAGGCAGCTTCTCCATGCAGAGAAATGCTCTTGTGTCAAAAGCATCTCTGAAATTTGTCAAACCAGCCCTGGCTGGTACTGAGTGGGGTTGGTCTGGTGGGAGAAGCACTCGATGATCCTGCTTCTGTGTCATCATCCTCGTCACCATCATGAACATCTATGCTTTCCACAAAACTATCATAAAGTTTCTTGACCTTTGTCCGGATGGTATTGGTATCCAGCAAGACATTCTTCTTCCTGCAGTCATTTATCCAGAGGGCCAATGCAGACTCCATCCTCACAATGACTTTATTGCGAGGAGTGACCACCCTCTTTGCAGTCTTGTTAAAAGTCATTATTGCCATAGACCTAATATTCTTCTCATCTTTCTTTATGTAGCGAACAGTAGATTCATTGATCCTGTAATGGTGACCTACAGCTGTGTAGCTTTTGCCTTCCTTTAACATGTTGAGAAGTTCCACCTTTTCTCTGATGGTAAGCATATTCTTCTGGCTCTTGGGTTCCCTGCCAGAAGCCTTAGAAGGTGCAGAAAGTTTGGGTGGCATCATAGGGCCTGAAATACATTCAAACTTTTACGAAAATTTCACAAAAACACAACACTGCATAGCAACACTATGCACAGTGATCAGACGTCGATGTGTAGCGGACAAGGAGAGATGCTGAATGTGTGAGCACAGTGTGGGAGAGCGAGCAGACTGATGCTATGGTCACTGAGCCAATCAGCGCTCAGGATACAGAACACAGTGCTGTGGTTGGTTGTCTTCCATTCCATCAGCCAATAGTGTGCCGTGTACAGTCTCACTTTGGCCAACTTGCACAAGTGGTAGTGGCGTACTGCATTTCCATTGTGTACAGTATAGTATTCCTCTGCTGATGAAATACATACTGTATTTTATTTTGATTTAATATTTTTAATATGCTTGAATTAACATTTTTAAAAAGATTTTATTTTTAGTTTTAGAGAGGGAAGGGAAGGAGATAGAGAGAGAGAGAAACATCAATGTGCAGTTGCTGGGGGCTGTGGCCTGCAACCCAGGCATGTACCCTGACTGGGAATCAAACCTGCGATGCTTTGGTTCGCAGCCCAAGCTCAATCCACTGAGCTATGCCAGCCAGGGCTTGAATTAACATTTTAATATTTTTTATATTGTTTTAAATTTTTTAGGCAAAAATAATTGAAATCATAAATATTATATAAATACCTGTATATCGGAAAATCCCTTGATATAGAGAAAACTCCATGACACAGAATTAAATATATTAAAAAAAAAACAAAACCCGTGGTACAGTGAAGCCGTAATAAATGAACCGCGTTATAGTGAGGGAAGACTGTATACTCAAGAGAAATGAGTACAAATGTCTATAAAAAGACATGGACAAGAATGTTTGAAATAACTTTATTCATGACTGCTGAATATTTGAAACAACACCTAAATTGGGAAGAACCAGAAGAACAGATAAATGAATTTAGGTCTCTTCATACAGTGGAACCCTACATAGCAAAATTTTTAAAAGAGAGCAAACTACTGATACATCTAACCAGGTAATAACAAGGATACATCTAAAAAAATTACATCGGTTCTGGCTGACATGGCTCAATGGATTGAATGCAGGTCTGTGAGCAGGAGGGTTCATTGGGTCGATTGGTAGGGGCACGTGCCTGGGTTGCGGGCCAGGTGCCTGGATGGAGGTGTGTGAGAGGCCACCAGTTGATGTGTCTCTTTCACATCAGTGTTTCTCTCCCTCACTTTCTCCCTCCCTTCCCCTCTCTCTAAAAAATAAACTAATGCTTTAAAAAATAATAAAATAAAAAAAGATATTTAATGCAATCTCAATACAAATACCAATAGGAGTTCTTTGGTGGGGGGTTCTGGGTAAGCTGATCTTAAAGTTCATGTGGAATAAGAAATAAGAAAATGTACTTAGGGAAATTTTGAGAAAGATTAAAAGGAGCCCTAATGAATATTAAAATATAAAGCTGAAATACTTGAAAGGCTGTTTTGCTAGCAAATTAAAAAGGCAGAGGGAAAATAATTGAAAATCCAGGAATATATTCAAATTCACACACAAATTTGATTTATAATGGTAGCATTCAAATTAGTGAAGAAAAACTTTTTATTCAATAAATGATTTGGGATAACAAGATAACATTAGGAAATTATCCAGTAGAAAAATAGTAAGAGATGTGAATAATTAGTGGAAAATAAATTACAAATGACTCTTTAACACAGGAAAATGTTCACTGACAGTGAAATAAAAAACGTCCCTCACAACAAGAGGTACAAAGAGCAATTACATCAAGGTAACATTTTTCACTTTTCAGATTGGCAAAGATCGAAATGTTTCATAGCACAGCAGAGCTGGTGTTTGTGATAATGGACACTTAAACATCGCCGACATTCAGTCTATTCAGAGGGCAATTCAGTAATATTTATCAAAATAACATACATCTATCTCTGACCCACAATTTTATTTCTAGCAAAATTTTTGATAGCAACTCTCGCATGTGCAAATCCACATAGGTTATTATCATAGAATGTTTGTAATAGATTGGAAATGAGTTTAAAATCTTCAAAGGGATCTAGTTAAACGATGCAGCCATATAATGAGATATATGCAGATACAAAAATTAAGGAGGAGGTTTTTTGATACTGACATGGAATTATGGCCAAGCTACTTTGACAAATGAAAAAGGCAAGGGGAAGAATATAGGCAGAGAACATGCTACCACTGGCAGGAAAAAAGAGGAATGAAATGTATGTGTACATATATTTTTGAATATGCATAAGTTAGCTCTGGGAAAGCATTGGAAGCAGTCACACCAGTTGCTTCTGGGGTGGGAGGGACCATCGTGGCTGAGGGACAGGAGTGAAAAGAGACATTTCACTGTTTACTCTTTGATGCTTTTTGAATTTTGAACCACATGAATAAATCACTTGCCCCAAAAGAGGAAACATAAAATTAAAACTAAAAAAAGGGAGGAAAAGTTGACTTACTATGATTTACACAAGTAGGGGTTTGTTTTTCTCTCCTAAAATGAAGCCCAAACTGACGGTAGATTCAACTGTTCAAGGATGCCTCGTGAACCGGGTTCTTGCTTTTCTTCCGGGACCTCCACGCTCAGGGAATTGGCTTTTTAGCTCCTCGGCCGTTTCCTCATGAGAGTAAGATGGCTGCCACAGCTCAGGCTCACGTTCTCAAACAAACATCCCCCAAACAAGAAAGAACAAGGAAAGCCACAAATTTTTTCCTAATGATGCTTTTTGCCCTGGGAACAAGACTTCCCAGCCAGTACATGTCTTTGGCCTGAAAACGATCCCAGGCTCTGTCCTAAACCAATTCCTGGCCAAGGGCAGTGGGTCTCACTGACTCCTGGGACCGGAGGAAGGGCCTCCTGATATCATGCAGTGCCTGCCTTAGCACAGAAATGGGGTTCTGTTCCCAGGAAAGGCATGGAAGTTTGTTGGGTAGGTCACAGAAAGCGTGCATCACAGCTGTCAGTGAGAACCGCTCCATTTTTTAAAAAAGAGAAATCCTTTGTTACGCCAGGCCTACCTACCTGCCAGGTCCCACTGCCGCCGCTCTGTACAGTTACGCCCATCTGTCTTCTGGATCGCTGCCTGAGCCTCCTCACCGGCTTCCCCACGCCCATGTTGACATTGGGTGGGTGCAATGTTGGCTTTTTCCTCCGTGTGGTGTGGGAGTGAGATTCTCAGGAATGGTATGTGAGAGACCACCTAGATTCAGGCTTACTTATCCTACTACTAACTACTGTTGCATCTGGTTCTATCTTTTGAAGACAACTATCAAGAGTGTGTCTTCATTGACTTTTCTATCAGCTTTCATTCTGGACAGGAGCTCCCCTCAATATAAAGCGTGCTCCCAGGGTCCGTATGAACTCAACACTGGCAGGATAGGCACGGGCAGCACTGTGCATGGGCTGAGCTGTGTCTCCCAAAACTCATGTGTTAAAGGTCTAACCCTCAGAACAGGACCTGGAGATAGGGTCTTTAAAGAGATAGCGAAATTACAGTGAGGTCCTTAGGCTGCTCCCTAATCCAGTATGACTGGTGTCCTTATAAGAAGAGATTAGCCCTGGCTGGCATAGCTCAGTGGATTGAGCATGGGCTGCGAACCAAAGCATCGCAGGTTCGATTCCCAGTCAGGGCACATGCCTGGGTTGCAGGCCATGACCCCCAGCAACCGCACATTGATGTTTCTCTCTCTCTTTCTCCCTCCCTTCCCTCTCTAAAAAATAAATAAAATCTTTAAAAAAAAAGAAGAGGAGATTAGGACATGGACAGGCACAGGCACACGCAGAGGGAGGGCCTTATGAAGGTATAGGGAGAAGATGACCATCAGCCCTCCAAGGAGAGAGGGCTCCTCAGGAGAAGCCAGCTCTGCCGACACCTTGATCTTGGACTTCCAGCCTCCGGAACTGTGAGAAAATACTTTTTTGTTGTGTAAGCCCCCAATTTGCAGCATTTTGTTATGGTGGCCCCAGAAGGTTCATACAGGCAGAGGTAAATCCTAAATTTGAATGGTGTCACACAGAACGGTGCCTTCATACAACTTCTTTAAAACATTTTCCCTTTTATTTTGCTGCAAATTGTGTAAAATTTGTTTTGTATCTAGACACATTGGAACAATTATTAAGAATTCTTGTTTTCTGGCTCTAGCATACAGCCAGTCGGGAGCATTGAACTATCGAGACTAGATACAGCTCGCCATTATTTACTTCTCAACCAAGGAAGTTGGACTGAATCCTTCCGTGGTCAACCTTAAATAACCCCTCCCTTCCCTTGGATCAGACGACTCCTGGAGTGTGTGTTTTATGGCCACACCATCATGACAGGCCCCAGCAACAGAGTTCTTAACATTGGACCCAGATGGTGGCCTTTTATGGAAGGAGCGGTCAGCTGGCAGCTGTTCTCCGCACAATCCTTCAAGCTAAGATCGTCTCCACCGGGCAGCATGGTAAATAAATTCCGGGGGCCCAGACACTTACTAATAAGAGACCTGGAGAAGATTTCAAGTCTTTTTGGGTAAAAAATAAAATAAGACAAAAATAAGCAAACAAAGTTAAAACCATGAGTGCTCCTCCTGAACGAGAGGAGTCCAGCCTTGGTCTCTGTGCCGGCAGGATGGGGACTCAGACTCTTGCGTTTTATGTCTCAAGTCCTGTTCTCCCCTTCCCTTAACCCCGCAGAGCACTTTTTCACTCGCTCTGTGTTGTGGCTGTAGACTCCGCGCCTGCGGAACATGCAGGAGCTCTGGTTCTTTAAGAAAACCGGCCCATTTTACTCGTGCAGAGAAGTTCTGGAAGGGTGTGGTATGCGGCGTTTTTACCCGAAGCCTCCAGAGCTAGGCTAACGGGGCGCAAATCCCAACTTTGCCATTTGCAGTTGACTTGGGGGTGTGCTTACCCTGTCTGTGCCTCAGTTTCCCCAGCCATTAAATGGGGACACTGGTAGTATCTAGCTCGTGGGGGTGTTGTGAGGATTACATAAACTATTACTGTCAAGCATTTAAATGCTGCCTGGCACAGTGTCAGTGATCACTGGCTAATGTTGTTATTAACTGAACTACATGCACCAGTCCCGCATAGAAATACCTTTGTGGGATAACATTTTCATGTCTTGACCTTTGCCTTGACATTGCCCAGTGGAATAGTATTTTTGTGTGAATCCCCAGTAAAGAAATGATCTAGGTCTCAATCTCCACTTTATTTGCATGTGGTTACAATTTATAAATACACTTGCCGTCTTCTTCCCCCTTTGAAACTGCTCTCCCTTCACCTAGAAACCTTACCCCAAACCGTAGTTTTTAACGACTCCCTTTCTTTTCTGGGAGGGGAGGGGTGATCCTCCATGTAATTCCATCCTCATACAGGATCTACCTCAGTCCGTGTGAAGTGTGTGGGTCCTCAAAGCGCCTCTCAAGCTTGGGGATGGGCGCCACGAATCTGTTAGAGGTCCCAGTGATGTCCTTGCAAGTGACCACGTGGCTGGCCCCCTTCTGTGCCATGCTCTGGGTGCAGAGTGCCAGGATGGGCAGCAGCAGGCACCATGTGCTCTGTCTGTGCCTGAAGCTGAGCTGGTGCAGCCCCGGTGGGCAGGAGGGTCTGCGATGAAGTCCCAGGCCTGCTCAGGCGGTGGTGAGAGTCCCGTGGTGGGCACTGTACCCAGCCAGTGCCCGGCCCCGCTCTCGAAGACGTGTCTGAAGCCCAGCCCCTTGGGGTTTGCCTCGCAGGGGCTCCACCCAGGCCCTCTGTCAATCCTGTGTGGGTAGGGCAGCCACTAGGAGGAGGTGCTCTTATGCCTCCCTCTTCTGGCTTCTCACAGACACCATGAGGCATGGGTGACAAATTGGGTCCTTGGCCCTGTCAGAGGGCATGGCACCCCAGTGTCTCTGTCTCAGCTAGGTGCCAAGCTTTGCCATCTTCCTGGTAGGGTGTAGAGAGCCCGGGAGGACCAGGGGCACCCTCTTCAGGGATGGGGTATGGAGGCTCTTGGGGAGCAGGGGGGTCTCCAGGGCCCCGTGCTCCTCCCAGTACTGGCCCATTGTAGATGTAGATGTTGCCAGTGACAGTCACAGACCCGCCGGTGACATGAATGCCATTGGTACCTGTGGGGAGGGAGGCAAAGTGAGAGGGGCTGGGAGTGCACTGTTGAGGGAGGAGGCCTGTGTGCCACCTGCATGGGTTCCCCTGCTTCCTGAAGGCCCTCCTCCTTCTGCCTCCTCCCTTTCCTCTCTGTTCCCACTCCCACGGGCTATCGGTTTCTTGAGCTCTACGTTCACGTCTGTTTCTGGGTTTTTCAGTCTCTTCCTTTCTAGTCGGGACATTCTGGCTGGTTGTCAGAGTCTCCCTTTTAGTCTTCTCATTCTGGTCTGCCTCACACTTTCTCTCCCTGCCCATCATCCTTCCCACCCTTCTCCCCCACCCACTCCTCTCCCTGCAGCCTGCTCACCATGGGCCTTCTGGCCCTGCTCTGGGAGCTCAGCCTCCAGCTTCCTGGCCTGGCTCAGGGGACTCTGTTGCTGTACAGCATCTTCCTCCAAAGCCGGGGTCGCTGGGGGCCAGGCTGGAGCTGGAGGTAAGTCTCCAGGGTTGGGCAGGAGTGGCTTAACGAGGTCAGGAAAATGTGGGTTGACGCTTGGAGGCTCCCAGTTTCTGTCAGCAATATTGGATTCCTCTCCCTGCAGAAGAGAAGCAGTGAATCGACCAAGGATGGGAGTCTCAGACCCTGTCTTTCTTTAATTCCCACACCCTACCCCAGCTCAGGCAGCCCGGGGTTCCCCTCTGCTGCTCCTCCTGCTCCCTGCCGCAGGCCTTTGCCCTTGATGTTCTTGCTTCCTGGAGCACTTTCCCCGGATACCCTGATGCCTTCGTTTCTTTGGTGCTCTGCTCAAATGCCGGCTCATCGAAGAGGCCCTCTCTGTGCACTAAGATAATATACCCCCATCCTCTACCGCTGTCAGTCACTGCCCCCATCCTGCTTTGTTTATCAGTTATCACCACCCGATATGCGTTTATTTCACTTTATCCCCGCTCCACTGGCATGTAGCTCTAGGAGGGCAGTTACTTTGTTTTACGCACTGCTGTATCCAGGTGCCTAGAGCAGTGCCTGGCATACGGTATGCTAAAACGTTCTTCGTTGAGTGAATGAATGAATGGTGAAGCCTGCATACTCTTCCTGCCTACCCCCACATTGTTCACTCTCCCTTTCTGCCCCTCCTGCTGCCTCCTCAGCCTTCCCCCTTACCTCTGGACGCCTCTTGAGCAGGAATCCTGCAATGAAAATGAGACAGGTGTTGGGCCTCTGGCAGACCTCACACCCCCAGCCTTTTACCCTCCACAACCCACCACAGTGTGTCGCTGCCCAGCCTGGGGCCCCACGAGGAAGAGGCTATGGTTGCTCTTATCTCCAGCCTCAGAGTGGGGCGCCGGATGGAGATGATGTCTGTGCTGGGGACAGGCCCTAGGAGTCTTGAGGGCGTGGAAGGGCAGGGAGGTTGTACAGGGGAAGCTCACTATACCCTCCCACCCCCTCCCCATCCAGGTGGGACTGACAACTGCCCTGCATCCCTGCCTGCATCCGACCCCTTCCTACCCAGCTTTCTGCAGAGAGAGGGGTGGCTCTTCCAGGCGAGGATGGAGGCGATGAGCAGCAAGACCAGCGGCAGCACGATGGCCAGCACCAGCACAGTTCCTGCCAGGACAGCAAATGGGAGGCGTCATGATGGGGGAGGGAGGGCAGAGGGAAAGGGAGCAGCTTTCCCCTTTCAGTCCTGCTGGAGTTCCTACGGGCAGAGTTAGAGACACTTCCCTGGGCTGCAGAGAAGGGGAACTCAGCTGGACTTGGGGGGACCTCCTGATAGCCAGGAGAAACCGTCATGGTTGGAGATGTGTGGGGCAGTGCAGGTCCCTGCCGTGTGAGGACAGCAGCCTGGGCGGTTGATTTCCAAGGGCTGGAAGTGGGGGTGGGAGGCAGTTCAGGGAGAGTGGGGCTCGGGGCTGTGAGCAGACTCAGGCCACTGGGTAGAACCACGTTGCTGTGGCCTTGCCCCTCTCACAGAGAGGCCACTGGAGGAACTGAGAGGGCCCCTCTGTACCTGCGGGGTGCTCGCAGAAGCGGGAGAGCCGGGGAGCCTCCCGGCTGAATTCTGCCTGGGGTTCCCTGGGAGACTAGGAATTGCAAGGCCTCCACCCCTCTGCAGGTTCCAGGAGGGAGTGGGAGCAGGAGGCTGGGGGTTCGGTTCCTCAGGACCCGATGTGGGGCAGGGGATAATTTCTGTCTTTCTGTGGGCCTCAGAGCTGCCATCCATAGCATGGAGCGTGCGGTGCCCACGGGCCACGCCTGAGGAAGGTTAGGAAGACTTGGACATTTGCATCCTGGGCGTTGGCCCTCTCCAGTCCACCTAAAGCTGTGGCTGAAGGGAGTACAGAACGGGAAGCATGGGAGGGAATCGGACCTGGAGTCTCGGACACCTGGGTTCCTGCCCAGCTGTGTGACTTTTTAAGTCATTTCACCTCTTCGAGCATCAATTTTTTTCATATGTAAAATGAGGGGGTTAGACTCTCTACAATGCCAATCGTATCTGATACGTAGTTAAACATTAATAAGAGGACATGGAAATATTTATGATACAGATGAATGAAAAATGAGGTTACAATATATTCAAATAACACCATTTTTAGAAAAAATGTAAACGGATAGACATGTGAAGAAAAATGTTTGTGAGGATGTATTTAAAAACTTTTAAAGGGCGGATATGCTAGGTGATGGTTCTGTGGGTGATGTTTCGTTTACGCATCTGACTTTTCTAAGATTCTACAGTGCGTGTGCATTAAAAAGTGAGAAGACCCGGGGACAGGCCTTCACAACACTGGCTACCACACGGGTGACCTTGGGCAAGTCATGTAACATCTGATCCTCATGTTCCGTCCTGTCAGGGAGGATGACAGTAGAGCTACTTCAGAGGATCAGTGGGAGGATGAAATGAATTGGTGAATGTCAAGTATCCGCAAAGTGCCTGATGTACTTGCACTGAGTAAATGAAAGCTAGGTTTGTACATTTTTGCTAATTTCAAAGGTTAATTAAATAAACTCTCCTCCCATTAATAATGATTATAATCATTAGAAACATCCTGTAATTGTCTATTAGGCTAGGAAACCGGTACTCCACATAAAAACAAAACAAAACAAAACAAAAAGTCAAATGTGGAATTATCTCTCTAACAAGATAGTGTGTAACCTAATAAGAAGTATTCAGCCTAGTAAATGGATTGTATGATGGTGGTGTGTCCCAAAAGGTGACAGTGATGTCAGTTACATATCAGTGCGGGAGTGTTTCTTGGCATAGTGTTATATTGTACGTATAATACGTAACTTAAAATGTGTGGTGTGCATGCGTGTGTACGTAAGCTGGCCTGGGGACCTCCAATTTCTCTCAAAGGAACTTTTCTTCTTGTCCCCATTCTGAGAGGGAAGGATTCACCTTTTCCCCATTTTTTCAGATGGGAGGAATTAAGGCATTTTCCCAGATACCTCCCCCCATGCCCCTCAGCCCTGGCCCCTCACCTGGCACCTCGGGTGTCTCTGATGGATTTCTGCATCTGGTGTCAGACTGGTTGGTGCCTGGTGCTGCCTCTACCAGGCCCTGGTCTTCACACCTGTGGAGGAAAGAAAAGACCAACTCACGAGGGCACACAGCTGGAAGGGGCAAGTGGCAAGGAGGACCCTACAGAGTTGAGCACTGGGGTGGGGTTGTCAGCAGCCGGGGCTTCTGGGAGGGTGGGAGGAACACAGCCACACTCACCTGGTGTGGGGCTGGCATCGGGCGCTGGGGGAGGAGGTGTTCTGGAAGTGCCCTTTTTTACAGGGCACACAGTTGCTCCTAGCCTCCTCAACTTCGCCTGGCAAGAGAGAGGCAAGGCCAGGCAGGATAAGTGGGCGAAAGGAGCCTCTTGCCCAGCTGTGAGCTTCCTTTATGCCCACTGGATGGCCCCTCCGCACACACCCAGCCCATTCTGTATCTGGTACCTTTCCTCATCTCCCCCTTGCTCAGTTTCCCCAGGGCTCACTGCCCCTGCCCCTGTCCCAATTCCATTTCTCTGCATATAGATGCCTTCTGTGAGCCTTTCACAGGGAGGGAGAAGAGGCTTTTCATGCCAAAGAGAACTTGGAGGCTCCCCGTGCACACAGTACCCTCTGTGGGCTCCCTGCCCCCATTCAAGATCACCTGGCACCCAGCCCCCTCCCTACCTTTTGTCCCTAGTGACCTCTGGCTTTTGAGCTCAGCTTCAGTGCCTGGTGGACAGTCAGACAGTGGCTCGCAGTGTACGCACTCCCCGTCCCAAAGGCTGCAGAACATTCCTGGCTGGCAGTGGCACTGGGTTTTCTGTTTGCTAGTGCAAGGTGCAGTCTCCTCGAAGCCCAGTACTTGTGTGGGGAGACAAGAGAGCTCAGTGGAGGGGCTGCCCTCCAGGGGATCCCAGCCCTCCCCAGGGACACCCCACTCACCCTGGTCACAGGGGCGGCACAGCTGGCAGGAGAGGAGATGGTTCCAGTGCTCGTTGTAGGAATTTTCAGGGCACGTGGCACAAACCGTGTCCTGGTCGTGGCCACATTCAACGGAGACATGAGTGCCTAGAATGTGAGTGAGGCAGTTGGAGTGTCAGGGGACCAGGGTTCCACCTTACTTCTGCCGCCGGCTGTGTGACCCTGGGCCTGTCCTCCCGGTGCCTGCATATGAGGGATGGCCAGTGTCTCTCACTCAGTCTCTGCCAGCTGGGCTTCCTGGGAGACGCTGTCTGCCTTCTTCCTGAGGCAGCGAGGTGGACTGGAGTGCCCTGTAACACGCCACCCGGTCCCAGGCTTCCTCTCACCTGGGGGGCAGCGGGAGCAGCAGGCCTGGTGCTTGGGTTCGTAGTACTCCTTTTCCTGGTCCTGGCAGGTTTGGTTCTCCATGTAGTATGGGGGCACCTCCAAGGGGAGACGGACGGAGGAGAAGAATTATTCAGGAGCTAGCTGGGGAGGGCAGAGACACCAGAGCAGGAGCTGCCCAGACACCTCTTCCCTATCCAAGCCTGCCCCCACCCACCTGCATGGCCCCTCCCTCACCAGTTGGGGCTGGGTCGCTGCCAGGAGACGGAAGAGGCCTAGTATGAGTGGCCCCCAGGCCAGGCCACAGTGGGAGGCGGCCCAAGGCCGGCGCATGGCGGCCAGTCGACCAGATGGGTGGAGGGCCTAGGAGTAAGATGGGAGGCCTGGACCTCCTGGGCAGTGGTGGCAGCAGCCTCCGGAGCCCAGGGGCTGGGACAGGACTCAGGCTGGTGTACCCCGGGGGGCCAGAGCGGCCGGGCCTGGCCTGGCCTCCAGGGCTCCAGCGGCCAGGCTCAGGAAGTGGGAGTGGAGCTCGGCCAGCCACGGGGCGGGGACAGGGAGCGCTGGGAGCTGAGGCCGCGCCTGTTGCAATCGGGAAGAGGAACAGGCTTGGCTGCCCTGATGCAGAGTGGGAGGGGGCCGCCGGGAAAGCACGTGAGGGCAGCGGGGCCGGAACCGGGCCTCCTCCCTTCTTCGGAAGCCCGAACGGGAGAGGAGGACTGCAGGGACATGCCAGGCTGGTGGGGCAAGGGCCGCAGAGCCAGCGGACAGTCCTCCGATAAGCCTCAAGAGTCCAGCTGGGGCAGAACTGACAAGAAGAGATGGAGTTCGAGACAGAGCTGTGTCCAGACGGGTGCCAGCTCTGAAAAATGGGGGGTCTGGGACTGCCAAACAGGAGAGGGCAGAGCAGAGGCCCAGTGACAGCCAGCTAGGCGCAATGTCTGGCAATCGGAAGTCCTGGATGGCAGACTATCTGGACTTCTGGGTTTTTGCCCTATTGTGTAACTTTTTAAGATAAATTGCAAAGGAATAACACCAGCCAGTCCTCCCCCTCCCCTGATCCAGTCAGTCCACACACTGATGGGCACAGGTCACCTACAAGACACTCCAGAGGGGGCAGCCCCTGCACCCATGTCCTTAGAGAAGGGGGAGGACGAATAGAATGAGTTTCCAATGAGTAGGACAGCCGCAGCCCTCCAGCCCTCCAGCCCTCCATCCCAGCTTCCTCACCCAGGAGCCTGTGAATCCCTTTGAACTGGAAGGAGCAGAGAGCGCACCCAGTCTAGTCCCCTCACCTGAAGGATAAAGAGACAGAGGCTCAGGTAGAAGAGACCAGGCCCCAGCTGGTGTAGCTCAGTGGACTGAGTGCCAGCCTGCAAACCAAAGGGTCACTGGTTCAATTCCCAATCAGGGCACATGCCTGGGTTGTGAGCCAGGTCCTCAGTATGGGGTGCATGAGAGACAACCACACATTGATGTTTCTCTCCCTCTTTCTCCTCCCCTTCCTCTCGCTCTAAAAATAAATAAAATCTTAAAGAAGAAGAAGAGACCAGGATGCCAATGGGGCTTTGTCTAGTGGCTGTCCCTTTCTCACGGTTTCCCTAGAGCCCCCCTGGAGTGACTTGCAGTTGCCTATCCCCTCTCCTTTTATCCCTCCCCTCTTATGTCAGGCTCTCTGGTCTCTAAGATTCTGTGCTCCTGGCTAAGTCCCACCTGTCCTCGAAGTTCAACGGGGCATACCCACCCCAAGCTGCACTTCCCCCATGCAGACTGCTCTCCGGCACCTGCTGCTTACCAGCTCATGGCCTTACTGTGAGCTCTGCAATGGCCTGGGCTGAATCTTGAAGTCTGGGTTCCCAGCGTTTAGCACAGAGTCTGACACATACCTTGTGTCCAGTACGTATTTATGGAACAAAGGAATGGTGCCTTGGTGTCAGATGGCCAGTGCAGGGCCACTGATTTCTGGGTCCCAGCTCATCCCAGCAACCACACTAACTCCTTGTGATTCAGGGGTGCCTCCCTTACTGTGAGGGGCTGACTTACTCTCTTGAGATATGTCACCTGGGCACTATCCCCGTTCCTCACCCCGGAGAGCCCAGTTCAGCGCTCATCCTTGCCCTGGTTGGTCTGACTGGCTGGGCAGGCTGTAGGTGATGGATCTGGGAAGTCCTGGTGCAGGAGTGTGCCTGGGAAGGAGGGCTCACGCAGGGCGAAGGGGCCTGCCTGCACTTTAGACATTTCACTGTCCCCCCTGGGCAGGCGTAGGACCTGCGCTCTGCTGCATTTATACAGCAGCCCAAGGCTTCCTGGAAAGAGAAGAAATATCAGAACAGCATGCACTCTTCAGGGTTGCGGCTCTTTTCGGGTCAAGGGAATTAGGGGCTGAGACTGGACTATCCCTGGGCTCTTAAGAGCATAAAGGTACATGTGTGTGTGCCTGTGTGTAGTGGGCTTAGATCCTTTTCCCTCTTTTTTTCCATTTTACTTTTTATTGTGGAAAATCACACATAAATATACATACACAAAAGGTGAAAAAATAGTATTGCAAATTCCCGGCTTCAACTCAGGGCCACTCTTATTCTTCCATACAATCCTCCCCTACTCATCTAATCTCCCCTAATTATTTTGAAGCACATGCCAGACATATGTCATTTCACTTGAAAATATTTCAGGACTTTAAGTGGCAGCAACTCGTTTTCTTTTGAGGTATAGCATATAAATAACAGAGTGCAGAAAGTACACTCATTTTATGTACACAATTCAATGACTTTCACTTTTCTATATCCTGTGTACCTCCCCCAAACATTTCCCACATCCCAGAACGTTCCTGCATGCCCTTCCTAGTCCAAGCTCCCTGCTTTGCAGTACGCATTACCTCAGGCCCTTCTCAAGCCCAGGTGGCTGGACTACCATGTATCCTTCTGCTGCTGCCAGTCTCGTGCTCTCACTGCAGCCTGCAATGACTCTCCGGGTCCTACAGAAAGAGCCCTAAGATAGGGACTGTAATCCTGGCCCCTTCACGTCACTTATGTGGGGCTCTTTTATTTGTGCCAGGCAATGGCTTGTTTCCTTGCAGATCTGTCCTCTACCCTTCCCTTGTTCTGAGCTCTATCACGACTGGAAACTACATTTCCCAGACTCTTTTTCACTCTGGCTGCTGGGTGGGTTCAGCCAATAGGAAGACAGGTAGGTGGAGGGTAGGTGGGTGGAAAGAAGGAAGAAGCCAGGCTGTTTCTCCACCACCCCTCTGCTGCGCCCACCGGACCCCCTCCACTTTGCTTCCTAATATCACCTGCAGTTGCTTGTGTTTCTTCCTTCTCTCCTTCCATAATCCCATGTCCTCCCAGGCAGCCCCCACTATTTAGTTCCCAGCAAATAGCTCTGGAGCCTCTGGGTCTATAATGAGACATTACCCTGCTGCCTTTCCAGGCCTAGAGATGGTAGCTGGTTCCTGCTTTGCTGTTTTCTGGGTTGCCTCACTTTGTCTCCTGCTGGCTTCTCCATCAGCCATGTACCAACCAATTCTCTGTGATAAATTTCCTCTATTTGAAAGACTTAGTGTTTCCTGTTTTCTGGCCAGACCATGATTTACAAATCTTATCGATAAGTGGTTATTATGCCTACTCAGCCTTCTCCAGGAGGAGGAAGGGAGACTCACAGGAGCGAGGAATCCATGAGTTCTTTGTGACCAGGGTGTTGTCTCTGCTTCTCTCCTTCCGTGCTCTTCACCAGCTTCATTAAAGTGTTACTGGTTTCCACTGGGCAACACCAGACCCGGACTAAGTGCCCCACGGACCCTCAGAATGTGTGTGGTGGTGAGGGGGGTCTTCTCCCAAGAATCCTTTAGAGGGGATTGCTGGGTGAAACTTCTTTCCACAGGTCCATAAAGAATCCAAAAGGGGGTTAGTGAGAATGAATTCTTCTAAATACTCTGTTTTCCCCCTCTTCTCCATGCTGCTCATAGCCAATGGGTGCCCTTGGAAAGGGTCTGGTAAACACCGAGGAATGTGTAACTAATGAGGGTCGTCCCTCTCCAGACCGTTTCCATTATTATTGGTGACAATTCTTAGCCCAGTGGTCTCAACTGAGCCGACTTTTTCCCTCAGAAGATATTTGGGAACATCTGGAGGGGTTTTTGATAGTCACAACTCAGGAGGTACTATTGGTGTCTAGTAGGCAGAGGCCAGGGGTGCTGCTCAACAGCCTCTAGTGCACAGGACAGCACTCCCCCTGGCAGTGACCTGTCTTAAGTGGCATCAGCACCTAGGTTGATGATCCCTGCCTTCACCCAAAGAAATAAACTTCTAATGGTGAACTTCTAAGCCTCCCACCACGTGGCCGGACAAGGAGTGGCTGGGAGCAATGTTCTGGGACATCATTTTAAAGAGAAATTCGTACTGTATAAGTACAGATAAAAGGACCACTGTTTTCCACACTGGGCTGGCTACTGTGGAGAGGCTGATTATCTCTAAGCAGTCAAAGTAAAGAGTTGCATTTAAACAAGTGACTCATTTTTACACTATAAAGGATAGAGGCTGAGATGGAAAAGGTGAATAAAATGTAAATAAATTAATATACCACAAATTTAATGGGTGACCGGAGAAAACCAGGAGGTTTGATGTATTGGGGATGCTTTCTCACACATGTCACTCTCTGTTGAAGACGAGCCTTGGGTCTTACCTCGAATGCTAATGCTTCTGATTTTTGCACAGTGGGTCAGCAAGTAGTGACAGCTGCACGGTGGGGCCACCAAGATGAATATGCCTGGTGCCTATCTTCAGAGAACCCTAGCATGTCCCGGGCACATGTAGATACACAGATGCACAGTGCACACACGCACACACCAGCTTAGTAATGGTATACAGATGTAAGTGCTGCCATAGCGTCCTAAACAAGGCTCTGTCTGGAAGTGTGGTGGAGAAAATGATTACTTCTCTTGTCTTTTATTGCCTAGAGAGTGAGAAGCAGGAAGACCCTTTGAACTCATAAGCCTCATCCCACTGTAGACCCTCTCGTTTCACTTCTCTCCCTGTAGCCGCTGCACATTTTATGGCTACACCACAGGGCGAGAGGGTGGCTGGTGTTGGGAGGGGGAAGGCAGCCAGGCAGGGAAGGAAGGGCTGGAGCTCTGCGGAAGTCTGGGGGAGCTTCCAAGACAAAGTCTGCAAGGCTCTGGGTCCCTGGGTCCCCCACAGAACGAGAGTCTAACTTCTAACTTCTGTAGAGGTTAGGAGAATGACACTGAGCTTGGAAGGGGGAAGCTCAGCCCTCAACCTGGCCGCACCTGTAACTCCTGGGTGACTGTGGGCAAGTCACTTTGCATCTCTGGGCTTTTCAGTTCCCTCTCATGTGTTAAGCAAGGGGCTAGATGCAGAGTCAGCTGGAAAGGATCTTTGCCCCTATCTGAGCTGCCTTTTCTACCCCTTTTTGCAATTGTTTTTCAGAAGAGTAAACTGCCATTTTCAAAGTCACATACAGAGCTTAAAGGCAAAAAGGGAACCCATAGAATGAACCTATAACATCTCATTTATTAAAAAACTATATTTTGTTTTTTAAAAAATACATGTAAGTCTATACAAGCAAGCACACAAAAAGATATAGATGGATACGCAAATTACAATGGCTCCCCTTGGGTTGAGGGGCGGGAAAGGAATGGGACAAAGAAAAGCTTTTGTTGTTCTGTATACTTCTGTGTTGTTGGAAAATCGTACTGCCACAAAAATGTGTTTGGGTATTATTTCTGCACTTCAAAAGATAATATTTAAAATGGAGCTATGACAAAAGTGAAGGTTTCAGATTTCTGTTTTTCTCACAACAACAAGCTTGCTCTGGCCAATCCCAGACCCAGAGGCCCGTGTCTCTGAGCACACGCTGGCACCCTGGTTCCCTGGCAGGCGGCTACAGGGACACCGCACTCCCACCCCAGGCCCTTGTGATTCATCTCCCAGAGCCCTTGAAATGAGCTCACTGATTTGCTTGTGCTGCACTAAGCCAGCAGCGGGGCTTCAGGCCCCAGGTAGCAAATGGAAGAGGCAGGGAGGAGTCTCTCAGAACATCTGAGATCAAACAGGCAGGGTGCTGCTATCCCATTTGTAGGTAGGATCGTCCCTAGTTTAAGAACCTCCATCAAGGGAGAATGGAGCTTCTAGGGGTGTCTGGGCCTCATGGGGAGGTGGGCAGTATAGAGAGCTTTTTGACCGAGCCAGGGAAATAATCCAGGACCAGATTGCTGATGAATTCACGGACTCTGTGTGAGTGTATAAACCTTCCTGGCTTTCAAAACCAGGTCCAGAGGAGCCCTGATTCCCCGGGAGTCTGTGGCTAGTCTGTCTCAGGAAGTAAATGGCAAAAGCCCTAAGTAGACAACCTCAGAGAAGAAGAATTCTAATTCTGTTTTCACTTGTCTGCTATTTTGTTTTGTGTCCTCATAAAACTGGCTTATCTCGGTGCAGGGTCAGTTTATTCGTCTGGAAAGTGAAGAAAAAGCCAACTTTTCCCTTTCCAGGTGGGTGTCCCCAGCAGGCATCAGAGGAAGCAACGGGACTGGGTTTGGCCTGGTTGACAGTAGCTCTCACTTTAAGAGGCCACAAGAGACTGTCCAGACAGAAAACAACAAGCTGTACTGTGAGCCTGGAGTTCCCTGCTTCCCTCTTCTTTGGCTGCTAAAGTCTTTGTTGTTCCTCACAAGACCTAACTGAGATGTCACCTCCTCCAGGAAGTCTTCCTGAGTCTTTCCAGGTTAGTGTCTCTCCCTCCCTCCCCAGTCTCACTGAGCACTGGGCTTTTATCTCTGCCACTGGAATCCTTATCTTACTCTCTTCTTCCATCAGCCTATATCGATGTGCCTATGCTGGGCTCATCGTAGAGACACCTGTGCCTGCTCCTCTGAGGAGGCCACGCTGGCCTGCCTGCTGAGGGTCTGCAAGTGTCCAACCTCTGGCTGTCACAAGGGGCCTGAGCTGTGTGGACCCTGTTTTGGGGCCTGGTTCTCGGACCCTTCCCTCTCTGCTTGCTCACCGCTTGGTCCTTCACCCTTTATGCTGGATTAAGTTTGGGGACGAGACTTTGGAGGCAAAGTCCCTACCAATGAGTTTTTCCTTCCTTCCAGGACTGGTGCAGACTTGGGCCTGCCTGCCCTCTTCCTCCCGGACACCCAGTGCTGCCCACATCCCCCCCTGCCCCCTCGGTGCCTGCTGTCCCTGGGCTCCTGGTCTGTGCCTAAGTGCCCCTGCCCGTCCCCTGCCTGCCTCTCAGTGCCCACATTCCTGCAACCCCGTGACCACAACTGGGGACATTACACCACATTCCTGGCCGGGCAGCCAATGGTGTAAAAAAGAACAGAATGTCCTAGGGCCCCGCCTAGCCCCCAGCTTCACCTGGGCCCCTCCCTGGCCTGGACAAGGTGGGGGGTTATGTTGACGTGTCAGGAAGGAAGAGGATGAAACCAGGAGGGAGAGACCGAAGGGTGCTTCGTGCTGAGTATCAGGAGGTACTCCCGCTAAAATCCTCTCCGTGACCTGTGGGGTGAGGCTGACCTGTGGGTGCCCTTGCCCTGCCCTTCCACGGAGGGCACCTAGCTCCTCCTGGAAGCCCACATGGGGCTCCCTCTGCTTGCTGTCCTGTAGGGGAGGGGACAGTCCCTTTGGGGCTGGCCCCCTCCTCTTCACCTTCCCTTCATTCTCCCCTCTGTTCACTCTCCCAGGCCTTCATTCTGTCCTCCTCCAGCTATCTCCCTTTTTCTGCCTTTCCTGTTCTCCAGGTCTCCCCACCTTAGTCTCACTCATCCTGGCTTGTCCTTTTTCCTTGTTTTGCCCTCCTGTCTTTGTGTTCAGGATCCTTCTCCCTGCTCAAGCTCTCTGGCTCTTACCTGCCATTCTGTTTCCCAGGTTCCTTGCCTGTCAGCTTCCTGTCACTCCCCCAGCCCTGACTCTTCTTGGGGCTCTCCTGCCATCCTCTCCAGTCCCAGAACTCCCGGGTCACCTGTCCTCAGGAGCCCTCCTCCTTTCGGGGAACTTTCAGCTCAGACTCCTCCTCTGACCCTCCCCCTACCCTGCTCACCTTTAATTGAGATGCTAATGAGGCTTCTGTTGCTTCCACCCCTGGCCGGCAGGCGGGCTCCCCGGCCAGCCTCCACACCTGTCAGGTGAGGGGGAGGAGGGGTTCAGCTGCCAGATTCAACTAGAAAGGAACCAGTCCCAGTCCAGCCACAACTTGGGAGTAGGGAGCAGGTGGCAGCCGGGACTTCTGGAGCCCTGTAGTCCCTGGGGCTGAGGGAGTCAAGACACAGCCCAGGACCAGGGCCTGAGAGTGGAGGAGACAGCCCAGACTGAGAAGAGAAAAGTGGGGAGGAAGAAGAAGAGAGGCAGGATCAGGCAGCCTGGCACACAGAGGGGCCAGGCAAGAAAGAAGAGTGTCCAGAAAGAGGCCCAAGAGAAAGAAGCAGAAGGCAGAGAGAGAGGGAGGAAGGGTGGAGCGAGAGCAAGAGCGCGCCAAGACACAGGGATACCAAGAACGAGACTGACTACTAAGCAGAGGCTGATGGCTGTGGAGGCAAAAAGGGAGGTGCTGGGACTGAAACCAAAAGGTGACCTTATCAGAGAAGCAGAGGAGAGGCCACTCCAGGGAAGCCCAGCCCCAGCTCTGGTCCTGACTCCAGCAGGTCAGCTGGCTCCTGGGCAGGTGGAGGGAGGGAGGCGTGGGAGAAAGTGAGCTCAGGGTGGGATGTGGGCATGGCCTGGAGCAGTCTCTCTCCGGGGTCAGACTGATGGGCGCGGGCACTTGCAGCCCAGAGCTCTGCCCTGACCCTGACCCTGACCCTCACCCTCCACAACCCACTCAAGGGCTCATGAAGGGAGACAAGTGTGAGGAGCCAGGGCCGGATTCCGAACCCGAGGGGCCCCAGCAGCCCACGGAGGAGGAGGAGGCCCTGATCGAGTTCCACCGATCCTATCGAGACCTCTTCGAGTTCTTCTGCAACAACACCACCATCCATGGCGCCATCCGCCTGGTGTGCTCCCAGCACAACCGCATGAAGACGGCCTTCTGGGCTGTGCTCTGGCTCTGCACCTTCGGCATGATGTACTGGCAGTTCGCTCTGCTGTTCGAAGAGTATTTTAGCTACCCCGTCAGCCTCAACATCAACATCAACTCTGACAAGCTTGTCTTCCCTGCCGTGACCGTCTGCACCCTCAATCCCTACAGGTCAGTTGGGCCCTCCGCCACTTCCCGGTGCCTGGAAGTGTGGCGCAGAGGGTGTGGAGGTGGAGGTGCCGCTGGGCAGGCAGAGCCTCAGACCTAGGGGTGGAAGGCAATGCTGTCCCAAAGCAGGCCTCCCTTTGGGCCACATTAGGAGTTCCCCACTCTGTGGGCTGGTAGCACAGTCCGGTGGAGCCCTCCTGGTGCCCATGGCTTACCCAGAGTGTGGTTGTTGAACCAACAGTGTCTTTCTCCTCCCTTCCTCCCACAAGTGGGAGCGGGTGCTGATGAGGTCAACTGGTCACTTCCTAAAGGGCAGGGTGGAGTTCATCCCCGCCTTTTCCCAGAGTGAGAGGAGAGCAAAGAACATTAGCCTTCTTCCCCAGAGAAGAACCTGTCTCAGGTGCTGTGGTGGTGGGTGGTGGCAGCTGGCAGGCGCTAGACCCTGCTATGTCAGCCTTGGGTTAGAAGGGGATTTTTTTTTTTGGAGAAAGCAAAATGAGGGATGGTGGCAAAGCCATGGGGAGCCTTGAGGCTGGGGGTGGAGGGTTACAGGACCAGAAGGAGAATGGGAGGGGGTAGTTGTTCCCCTGTTCCCTTGTCCAGCCGGCCCCCCCAAAGACCCGGGTGAAAATGGGGAGGTGACCCTTGCTGGGCTGCACAGTTCGCCTGCCCAGGAGCCTCACTTCCAAGTGCTCGAGTGTGTCCTGAAGTTCTGGGTTTCACCAGTGCTCTGCCAACTTTTGGTCCAGAAGCCAGAGCGGGTGGTAAACTATAGAGAAGAAAGGAGGATGGGGCTAGGTGTTTGTTTCTCCCTTGTACTTGTGGTCACTCGGTCATGCGACACCATGAGAACCCCTGCTGCAAGCAAGACACAGTGCTAGGCACCTGGCAGATGGACGTATTAATAGTTCATACGGTCTTCACTGAAGGCCAGGTGATTTGCCAGGTACCGGGGGAGAAAAAGCAAGACAGAAGAGCTAGGCGTATAAACAAATGCCTGCCGCACACTGTGCTAATGACAATAAACCATTGTGTGACGTACAGCCTCTGTTTTCAAGAAGTGTAAGATTTATGAGTGTATGCATCCGCGATTGTGTGAGTGTGTGTGTGGGTGAGCAAACACATCGGGTATGCGTGCAGTGGAGGATTGGGATTGGTCACATATTAGGGGTGTAGGTCCCCCTTATATTCTCTTGTGTCCAAAGATGTGTCTTGGGCTAGGAAGTGTCAGATGTCCTGTCCTGTAGAGGAAAAACGGCCAGGCCGTCGGACTGACTAGCCTGCATGTAATGTCCAGGATAAGGGACCATTTACACACCTACAGGCCTCTCTTTTAATTCTTCCGACAGTCCTCCCAAGTAGGTCTATTAATGTCCCATTTTGCATGTGAGCAAACTGAGGCAAAAAGAGACAAGTCACAAGGTCACAGATCTAGAGGCTGAGCTGTGACTTACCCTCTGCTTGCCTGATCGTAAACCTCTGCCTCCTCTTAATACCGAAGACACGGGATGTGGAAAAAATGGAGTTTCCTACAAGGTGTTTACGTCTCATTTCCTGGTTCTCTCCTATTCCTCCCTTCCGCCTCCCTTCTCTTGCCTGGGTGGCCCCTGGCTTTGCCCCTCTTCTCCCTGAACCCCTGTGGCTCTCCTGCCCTAATCTCTCCCCCACTTTCCCCACCCCTCCTCCTCTCTGGCCTTAGTGGAGAGCAGGGAGGGAAGGGCTGGCAGGCAGGAGGGACAACAGACAGGGGAGTAGATGTTCAACACATATTGCGGTTGAAAGGTGTGGGTGAGAAATGGAGAGGGCAGGCGTGAATCTGTCGAGGCCTGCGCCTTTTCAAAGGTTCCGCTGGGTGCAGGCCCTGGACAGTCCAGGAAAAAGCCACAGAGGGTGGAAACCAGAGTGCCTGCCTCCAGGTGCCCAAAGGCTAGGAGACAGGCATCCGCACGGGAAGAATTGCTCCTGCACGACAGGCTGCGGCGGCGGCACTTAGTGGAGGGCGCCCAGGAAGGGAGGGGAGTCAGGGAAAGTGCCTTAGTCTAGGGGAAGGTTATTGAACACCTCCTATGAGATCGACTCTGCTCTGGGTGCTTTATAAGCACTGTCTCATTGAGTCCTGACAAGTCCATGGAGGCAGGCTTTTTTATTTCCAAACTGCAGGTGAGGAAATGGAGGTGAAATAATTGAGCAAGGTCACACAGCAAATAACCCAACAGCAGCAACAACAATAGCTAAAACTTAGATAGTCTTATGTGCCAGACAAATTCTACATTAATGAGATTACCTAATCCTCACAACAGACCTCTGAAGTAGGTACCAGTTTACCCCCACTTTATAGACGAGAAAACTGAGGCTCAGAGAGGTTAAGTTACTTGCCCAAGTTCACGCAGGTAGCAGGTGGTTACCTTGGGGTGAAAAAATAACCTCCCATCCCCGGAAGCCGGTGCCTCCCATATCAAGCAGCTGAGTAACACGCCAAGTGTGTTTGATTTCAAAGCCCTTTCTCCCGTTGTGCTTTAAGGCGGGGCCAGGCAGAGGTGTCCAGTGTTGCGGGGAGGCTGGTGAGAGCTCCTGGGGAAGAGCAGTGGTAACAGGAGGGGTCAGGAGTACAGGAGGGAGGGGTCCAGGGCTGTTGGTCTGTGTTCAGGGAGAGAGGCAGGGGTACGTGGTAGTTTAGTGCAGCCTGGTGGGTAGTGACCCAGGTGTGAATCATGGGGTGGTGGGTGCCGGAGGCAGAAGTGAGATGAATGACTCCTACAGGGGAAGCAGAGAGGAGGTGGACGTCAGTGGTTGAAATAACTGGAATGAGGCGAAGTCAGACCAGGGATGCCCACTTACTGGCAGCTGGGTGGGGCCAGCCCAGGGGGAGGAAGGAGAAGGTGCAGGGTTCTGGGCTGGCTGCTCTGTAACTTCAGGGATAAAGGCTAAAGACCCAGCACACTAAGCAAGGAAGTTCTAAGAATCCAGTATGAAGGGTCAGCCACTGTCCCTTTCTTTCTGGCCAACAGAGGGCTTTGTTCACCCGAGAGAGGGCCAGTCATGTTCACAGCTACAGAAAACAGCCCAAGAACATAATTTTCATCCAGTTCTGGGAAGGATTTAGGCTTGGCCTATGGAAGGACTCGAGGTTCTTAACAACGTCAGAGGCAATGGAATCTTCCTTCCCAGAGACGGCAGAGCAGGAGGCATGGCAGCAGGATGGGGTGAGGACAGGGGCAGCTTCCCCAAGTGAGAAGCGGCAGGGAGGGAGGGAAGGGATCTGAGCTGGTTCTTCCGGTCAGTAACCCTGGTGGGACGACCCTGCGCTTTCTGCAGGATCTGGAAACCAGGCTTTGAGGTAGCAGGCCCAACAGGGACAGGAAACCCAGACCCTTAGAGCTGACTCCTCCCACTGTCCCCACAGCAATGAACTCCTTTTAGTGCCAGAAACCTCACTACCTCTGGGGAGACCGCCGTTAGAAAGTTCTTCCTTAGTTAAAGCTGCAGTTGACCTCATGATAGTGTCCACCCCTCTGGTCCTGGTTCTGTCTCTTTGAAGCCACCCTAAAGGCCTCTCCTCCTCCGGCCCACGGCTAGCCATGTGGTGCGTCCAGGAGGGCAGTAACTGTGTTGCACCTTGCGAGGTTCCTTATCGTATTCTGATCCTCGTAACTGGCTTGTTAGATAAGGAGGGAAATATCACCCCAGAGTCAGATGAGAAAGTGGAGGCTGTGAGAGCCCAAAGGCTTTGCCAAGATCACCCAGCTGGTGAGTGGAGGGGTCAGAACTGGAATCTGGTCTTGGGCTCCACTTTTGTTAAGACCAGAGTCTCACAGTAGATGAGTGGCAGGCAGGACTCCTGTGTTTCCGTGGCTTTTTCTCCTCCAGTCACAGTAATAATAACAGTAATGAAAATAAAAACAGCAGCAGCTGTACAGTACCTACCCTGCCAGGCAGGTGTTTTTCACACTCATTTCACCCTCATGCCAACCTGACGCAGCAGGTACTATTAATACTCCCGTTTTACAGATGACAAAACAGAGGCACAGAGGATAAGCAACTTCTCCAAGGTTAACTGTCTAACAAGAGATAAGACTATGAGCCTGAGATGATGATTAGAACTTAGTTCCTGTGTCTTTCCCTGGATAAAATGATGTCTATAGCTCTCACCACCCTGACCTTCTGTCTTTTGAATAGTCATTGGTTTATGAACATCTATTGCTCTTAAAATGAAGTCATTTTAAGTCAGGGCTTAAATGGGCTTAAGTCAGCCCTTAAGCCAGGGCTGACTTCCACATGTGATCTGAGAGATCACAACCAACTCTAGAGGGGCCACTGTGGAGGGAGCGTGTCTCCCAATCTGGGAGACTGGTTAGCGGTGCTGAGATGTGGAGGAGAATGGAGCTGGGGAAGGGGCCAAAGAAAGGGAAGTCAAGACTTCCAGGTGGTCCTTGGAGGAAGGAGGGAGTGGGTTAAGTCCCCAGATACACACTGGCAGGGGAGGAAGCTGGTGAGTTTCCAGCAGCCAGCTCTGTTGAGTATGTCCAGAATGCTGGCTGAGGATGCTCACCCAGGGGCCTTCTGGTGGGTGGGTGTGTGGGATGAGGGTTTGGGCAAATCCCAAGGCTGCCTGGTGAGCATGGGCTCTCCTGTGCAAGGAGGCCATCCAGGGGAAAGAGGGAGAAAGGAGGAGGAGACACAGATGGAGAACAGGGTATCAGTCCCCGAGTTTCCCAGTGTCCCCAACCCTGCCAGTCTGTCCTTATCAGAGAAAATGGGCTGGAGGGGAGGTGGGCAGCGGCAGGAAAAGATTTTGTTGCCCAATCTCATGTGTTTCCGAGCCCAGAGGCAGAACGGTGAAAAAAGTTGGGGCCGTGGAGTTGGGAAAGCCTGGGTTCACATCTTGTTTCTGGTACCTCCTCGCCGAGTGACCGTGGAGGAAATTGCCAAGTTAATGGGCCTATTCCCTCAACAATAAAATGGAGATAGTAATGCCTGCCTGATGGAACTGTGCAAGTGTTCACTCCGCCCACCCCCAATACAGGGCTTCCTGCCACAGCAGATGAGAGTGAAGGTAGTGATCGTGACCTGGGTAGGAGGTCAAGGTTAGAAGGGCTGGACTGTCTTGCTGAAGCCCCCTTGTCAGCATTCTGCCCGCTCGGCCCTGACCTCTTGTTTGCCAGAGTCCTCCTGCTTGTAGGACATGATCTGATACAGTCAGTGGGTTTTACTCATGGGCAGTTTTTTAGCCCCAGGTGTCAGCTGAAAGGGCAGGAGAGGTTTCTTCATTGAAGGGGTGATATGGGAATACTTCTTTCTGCCTCAAGCCAAAACAGGGGAGAGAGGTAGACATTGGGGACCAATAGCATTCTGTATGGAGCCTGGCCTCTCCTGGGGGCCTTGTTACAGGTGGGAGTCGAGGGGGTGATCACCAAAGGCCTCTCTGGAAGAAGCAGGGGGGAGCTGAACATGAGAAGGGCCACTGAAGGGAGAGCTTGGCATAGGGACAGCCTGGGCCTCAATGGGGAAGAGAGATGTGGCTAGAGAAGCATTGGACCCTTTGGAGCTGGTGAGGAGAGTGAGGGAGGTGTAGGAGGCAGAAGAGGGACACAGAGGGACATGAGACAGCCTGGGATGGGGCGGGGGCGGGTGAAAAGGGAGGCCCGGCCAGAGATGTGGTAGCTCATGTTGTGGAGATAACTCCGGCCAAGTTGGGGCATGCAAATTCTTACAATGTGGTTATGAGAAAGATACTTCAGTTTCTTGGGCTTCAGGGTCCTGTCTGTGTCTTCCTGATATTTGGGGGCCTCTTCACTTTGTGTCACTGACTGTTTTCTCATTTAACACTCTGAGAGCTTCATGCGCAGGCAGGTCTAGTGTTGGGCCCATTTTACAGATGAGAAAATAGGTTGGATTCAGAAAGTTTACCTACCAACATCACACAGCTAGAAAGTGTGCGACCAGAACACCAGGGCCCAGATCCAGCCAACTAACTCTGGCGTTCCTTCTGGGGTACCTTGCCAACTTCCTAAAATAGCCAGAGCTAACAGGGACATGGTGGGGGGTATTGTGGCGGTTTAGAGTGCTTTCTGACCTGCTTCCTGATTGCATGGCCTTGAACAAGTCACCTGCCTCCGGATTTTTACCTGTAAGAGGGAATAGTAATAGCGATGGCTATTAGTATGCTGAATTACACTGAAGGTTAAATTAAATAATGCACATTCTCCTATCACAATGCCTGGCTATAGCAAGTGCTCAGTAAATACTAGCTATTCTAGCCATTCTTTTAATTACGAATAACAAACAAACCTCTCAGACTATCAAACACACACCTTCCACCTGAGCTGCCTTTTCTGCTATGAGAGGATGAGGGGCAGCTGGAGCTGCTCCCTGAGGCCCAGCCAGCTAGACCTTTGTGAGGGAGGGGGAGGTGGAGCCAAGGGGAGGAGGACTGTGAGGATGTGGACTAGACAGTGTTCATAGTGGCACAGTAGGACCCCCTGGGGCTCTTGTATAAAAAAAAAAACAAACAAACCCAAAAACCAACCAAACAAAAAACTTATTTGGGTTCCACCCCTTCCCATTAAACCTGAAAACTGAACCTCTGGCGAGTGGAGCCCTGCCTTGGTGTCTGACTTCTTTGGGGCATAACTTACATACGATAAAATGCATGGCTCTTAGGTGGTCAGTGAGGTTTGATAATTTAGATATTGGACATTTCCATTACCTGGTGTCCCTTTGCAATCAATTCTTTTCCCTCTCCACATTCATTTTCTGACTTTTATCCCATCAGCTAGTTTGATCTGTTCTGTTCTTAGACTTCATATAAATGGAGTAACAATGTGAATTTTTTTGTTTGTGTGTCTGGCTTATTTTGCTCAACTTAATGTGTCTGAAGTTCTCCCATGTTTTTCGCCTGTATCAGTTTCTCTCTCTCTCTTTTTTTTTCTGCTGAGTGGTATTCATGGACATTAGTGGTGTTTAAAGCATTTGGCTGTTATACATAAAAATGTTATGAACATTCATGTACAAGTCCTTCTGTTTTCATTGCTCTTGGGTAAATAGCTACAAGTGGAATTGGGTAAAATACCCAGAAGAGAAATTGCTGGGTCATAAGGTAGATTCATGTGTAACTTTATAAGTAACCACCAAGCGGTCCTCCAATCAGTTGTACCATTTTAGACTCCCGCCAGCAGCAATTCCACTGCTCCACAATCTCATCAACATTTGATGTTGGCAGTCTTTTAGTTTTAACCTTTCCAATGCCTGTTAAATTGTATCTCATTATGGTTTTAATTTGCATTTCCCTGAGGACTAATTATGTTGAGCAAGTTTTCACGTGGTATGACCATTTATTTATTTTGTGGGGTTCATTTTAAACATGATTTGTCTCTTTATTTGTAAGAGGTCTTTATATATTCAGGAGGAGTTCTTCTTTAGATATTTATTCCAAAAAAGTTTTGCCTACCTGAAGGTCATGAAGCTATACTCTAGGTTTTCTTTTTGTGTCTTTATGGTTCTGAATTTTATGTTTAGGTCTATGATCCTTCTTGACTTAATTTTTGTGTATGGACTGAGGCGGAGGTTGAGGTTCATTTTTTTTTCCGGTACAGTATACAAATTGCTCCAGCACCATCTGTTAAAAAGATTATTTTGCTCATGGAATTGAATTGGTGCTTTGGTAAAAAATCAGTTGATCATATATGTGTGAGTTTATTTCTGGACTTAATTCTGTTCTATTGATCTATTGTCTATTCTTAAGTATGACACTGTTTCGATTACTGTGGTTTTATAGAAAGTCATAAAGTCAGGTAGAGTAAGTACTCCAACTTTGTTCTTCTTTTCTAAAATTGTTTTGGGCATTCTAAAATCTTTCCGTTTCTGTATAAATCTTAGAACAAACTTGTCAATTTCTTTAAAAAAATGTTTGTTGAAGTTTTGATAGAAAGTGTGTTGAATCTAAAGATCAATTTGGGAGACACCTTAGCACCACTGAGTTTTTGATCCATAACCATCTATAGCTCTCCATTTATTTTGGTCTTTGATCTCACTCAGCAAGATTTTCAGTTTAGCAGTCTTGCACATAAGTTTATTCCTAGTTTTTGATGTTGATTATGTTATTTAATATGTTTCTGTGATTTCATTTCCCAATTTTTGTTGCTAGTGTGTATAAATAGAATTAATTTCTGTATATTGTGATTGTATCCTGTAACCTTGTTTATTAATTAGTTCTGTTATTAATTAGTTACGTGTGTGTGTTGTTTTGGTGGGTTCTATCCTCAAGGCCCTGCTACTGTGGAATTTTATGATAGAGATTGTAAGTGGACCGGTATTGAGAAGTCGGAATGTGATGATACTAGACAGTGTTTAACTTAGAGAGTTTGGGCCCCACCCAGAACTCATTAAAATGGAATCCTGGTTGGAGGGAGGGTAGTGCGCTGTATTGGTATTTTTTTGTTTTTTGAAGTTCTACGGTAGAAGTGCAGATGAGAACCCCTGCTTTAGAAAGTGTCGGTGGCAGACAGGCCCAAAGGCCACGCTCCCCTGAGATCAGAGCGGGATGACTTGCGCACCGCGGGTCCACCGCAGGTCCGTGGGAGTGTATGGGCCCAGGTCAAGGCCACCCCTTCTCCGCCTTGGGAAAGGGCACACAAGTTCCGGGTTCCCGTCTAGGCAAGGGCGAGTGGGAGGGGAGCGCCTGACTGACAGGCGCCTCCTGCCTCTCCCTTTCGACAAACAGGCCACAGCACGCAATAAATGCCGTCACCGCCGGGGTTCACTGTCGCCTCCACTAACCCCCAAGAGCACACCTGTCTCCCCCTACACACAGCCCCTCCTGCCTCGCCAGTTTCAAACGGGAAAACTGAGGTCCACAGGGGCCAGGCATTCGCGCGCGCGGCTGCCCCCTAGTCTGACCCTTTTCCCATCCACCCTTCCAGGTACCCGCAAATTAAAGGGGAGCTGGAGGAACTGGACCACATCACCGAACAGACGCTCTACGACTTGTACAAATACAACTTCAACACCACCGGGACCCACCCCCGCGGCCGTCGCGACCTCCGCGACCTCTGGGGGCCCCTGTTGCATCCCTTGCAACGCCTGCGCGACCCAGCGTCGCCCCCAGCGGCCCGCAGAGCCCGCAGCCACGCCGCCTCCAGCATGCAGGACAACAACCCGCAAGTGAACTGGAAGGACTGGAAGATCGGCTTCAAGCTGGTGAGGCCCCGCCCACCGGCCCGAGGGGCGCAGCCCGGCCTTTCCGGTTCCACCCACGCCCTGGACCCCTCTCTCTTTCCTGAACCTGCTCCCCGCCCCCTACCCCGCTGCGTCGCCCACTTCTGAGGCGGGACCTCCTCCGCTTGCTGGCATAATTAATTAATTCATTACTACAGTTTGAAAAATAAAATGGAATAACAGCTCTCTGTGCGTCAGCTTGTGGGGGGTCTCTCCCCTCTGGAGGCGTCTGGGGAAGTGGTTACGTGGCCAGGAGTCAAATCTGTGGGGAAGGCACCTTTCTGAATCGCAGTTCCCGCTGGTGGGACACATTTGGGAATCTGCAGTGTGATGGGGAACCCGGGTTCTGCAAGCCTAAGGCAGAGAGTAAGGAGACAGTGGAGAGGGAGACCTGGATGTTATTTTAATTAAAAAAGAGAGTAAGTGGAAGTGGGAGAGCACCAGAGGGAAGAAGAGAAGCCCTGTTTGGTGAGAGTGGGCCGTACTCCCAGGAGACCAAGAGTTCTCGCTGCGGCTCTGTCGCTGGGACAGACCTCTTGGTCCCCCCTCAGTCATCCCATCAGTGCAATGAGGAGAAGAATCCTTGCTCCACCCTCCTGCAGAGACTGTAGAAATGAGAGCTGATGGTCTCCTCAGCCTCCCACTTCCTTAATCCCATGCCCTCCTGGTCCACTCTGCATCCGGCTTCTGCTTCTCTTTGTCTTCTGATCTGGTCAGCTTCTGGCTCCCCGACCCCTGCCTATGCGTCCTCGGGACCCCAAACCACTCATTCCTTGATCTTGACCCTGCCCTGCCACCTGACGCCTGCGGTTGGCCCTTTGACATTCTGGTCCCTGTGTGCAGTGCAACCAGAACAAATCCGACTGCTTCTATCAGACCTACTCATCCGGGGTGGATGCCGTGAGGGAGTGGTACCGCTTCCACTACATCAACATTCTGTCGAGACTGCCAAACAACTTCACATCCCTGGAGGAGGACAATAAGCTGGGCAACTTCATCTTCAGCTGCCGCTTCAACCAGGCCACCTGCAGCCAGGCGTGAGTGTGTCCTGCCTGGGTTTGGGTTCCCCACGGGCTCTCCTTCTCAGAGCCAGCCTGAGGCCCAGCAGGAGAGGCACCCCGGAAATGCTTGTTGACTAAATAAATGCCTGCACAGAGAAGGGGACACATGGAGCTCAGGTCCACACCTCTGCCCCACGGATCATTCTGCAGGACTTCTGCTTCTCCCTGCAGGGCTGGGTCTGACTGAGGTAGTCTCATATGGCTGCCCTGGGAAGGTTAGGGTTGAGGTCCAGCTTTGAGAAACCAAGAGCTGGAAGCATGGTTCCCTGTCTGTCTAAGGCCTCTTTCTCACTAGGATCAAACTCAAAAGTGCCTGGAAGGTCATCTGGTTCCATCCTCCACTTTCTCAGATGAGGCAGGCAGTAGTGGGGTGGAAATAGCGTGGATTGAGTGAGGGATTAAACCTGAGTTCCTGCTCTGGTTCTGTTACCTCCTGGCCGGGTAATTCTGGGCATTTCAAATCACTCTTCAGAGACTTTTTCTTTCTTTGTAAAATGGGCTGAAAATGAGATTTATTCAAGTTCATTCAACAAATGTTTTTGACTGTCTAGGCTATGTGCTAGTCACTGGTGTATGCATCTGGGATACATCAAAGAAAATATACACTGCCCTTGCTGGTGTGGCTCAGTGGACTGTGCACCAGCCTGTGAACCAAAGGGTTGCCAGTTTGACTCCCAGTCAGAGCTCATGCCTGGGTTGCAGGCCTGGTCCCCAGTAGGGGGAGCTCAAGAGGCAACCACACACTGATGTTTCGTTCCCATTCTCCCTCCCTTCCCCACTCTAAAAATAAATAAATAAAATCTTTAAAAAACATATGCCCTTTTGGCACTTTTACTCCAGTGACAAAGATGGTGATAACATTCATCTCCAAGTGCATGAAATGACAAATTCGAGGGTACTGTGAAGATTGAAGGGTTTTATTACTCTGTATTCAAACAGGAGAAGTGACTTGTCCTAGGCCACCAGGTCAGTCCTAGCTTAAGGGTTCCTCCTGCCAGGCATTCTTTCTGTTACGATTCCTGTTACAATGTCCTTGCAAAGAGGTCATGGCCGCTGCCAGCTCTCTGAGGGCTGGGAGAGGCTAAGAGTAAGGGAGGTTTCCTTCTGTAGCCTCTGGCCCTTCCATCCCCTCCCTGATTCTGGTCCTTGATTTTCGGGTGCCATCTCCCTGCCTCTGCCTGGCTGAGGAAGGGAGTCCAGGCAGCCTATCCACTCTACGGGGAGCCCTTCCCTCCCATGTTGATGCTAAATGGCAGCAGGGCCAAGTGTCACCTGCTTCTGCCTCCACCCTCCACCTGGCACACACACTCTGCCCAGCACACAATTTCGTTCCCTATTCTTTGTGTTTGTTTAAGGACAGGATCTACCAGCTGGGAAGTGAGACAGTAACAACACCTGAACCCGGGTCAGCTCACACTCGCCACCAAGTCTCTGTCACCTTCCCCACTGATCCTTCCACTCTGCCTGCCCCGTGCTCCTACCTCCTATCAATGGACAGTCCGTGTTCATCTCAGTCTTGATGCTTAGGTCACTTCCTTATCTCAGAGCCTCATTATTTCTCACCTGGGTTCTTACTTCACCCCCCCTCTCCCACCGCCCCAAGTTGTCTTTCTGCCTCAAAATCCTCTCTTCATTCTGTAATCACAGGAAGCTTCATACTTCACTGTTCTTACTTCATTTCACTGTGCTTAACTGTCCCAATTAGTCGTGTTTAATACCCGTCAACATCTCTCATGGCCTTCAGAATCAAGTTGAAGCTCTTTATCATGTCTTTCCTACCCAACTCTTTTCCCTTATGTCCAACACCATTTCCTCTTCTCTCTATAATCTTTCCTTTAAAATCAAATGTATTGAGATATAATTTATATACTGTAAAACTCATCCTTTTAATATATACTATTCAATGTTTTTTTTTGTATATTCACAGAATTGTACATTCATTACCACTAATTTAAGGACATTTTCCTCACTCCAGAAAGAAACCCTGTATCCATGAGCAGTCGCTTCCTAGTCCCTCCCGTCCTCCAAGCCCTGGGAATCACTAGTCTACTTTCTGTCTCTATAGGTTTTCCTGCTGGGGACATTTCCTATACAGGTAGCATATAGTATGTGTGCTTTTGCATCTGGCTGCTTTCACTTGGCGCAGTGTCTTCAAGGTGCATCCACGTTGCAGCGTGTGTCAGTACTTCATTCCTTTCTGTGGCTGAATAATATTCCATTATATGGCTCTACCACGCTTTGTTTGTCTGTTCCTCAGTTGATGGACTTTTAGGTCCTTTTCATTTTTTGGCTAGTGTCAATAATGCTGCTATGAATATTCCTGTACAAGTTTTTGTACAGATGTGGTTTTATTTCTCCTAGGTATATACCTAGAAGTGGAATTGCTGGGTCACAAGGTAACTCTACATTTAACATGTTGAGGAACTGCCAGGCTGTTTGCAAGCGGCTGTGCCATTTCTCATTCCCACCTGCAGCGTATGAGAGTTCTGAATTCTTTACATTGTCCGTTTGTTATGGTCTGTCCTTTTTACTTTAGCCATCTTGGTGAATCCCTGTAATCTTAATAGTAAACGTACAGAGCTCTTACTATGTGCTAAGCACTGTTCTAAGTGTCATTGAACCCTCACAGCACCCCTGTGAGGCAAGTAGTATCAGTATCCCCATTTTACAGACAAGGAAATTGCAATACAGAGAGGTACAGTGACTTCTTTGGTCCCACAGCTAATGCTTGTTAGGAATCAAACCCAAGTATTTTAGTTCTGGAGTCTGCTCTTCACCATCACGTCATACCGCCTCTCGTATATTCTTATACTGTCCTTAGTGTGTATCTCTTTGTATCTGTTTTTGCAAAATGTGTATGTAATATAGTGCTGTGTTATATATTTCATTTCACCTCTTGTGGGTTTTTTTTTTTTTTTTACTAAGCTCTCTTTCTAAGATCCATCCATGTTGCTCCACCTGCTCTAGAGCTGCTTGCTGCATAGAGTCCCTGGTCTGCATCCATCACACAGTACCTGTCCCCTCTCCCACTGAGCAGGACTCCAGGCCCTTCGGGATGTCCTCTCCTTACTTTCATAGCCTCCTCTTCGGTCCCTGCCTGAATCCAGCCTTTGCTCTGGCAATGTTGTCTTTCTGGCACTTCCCCAAAGGTGCACCAATATTTCCCACCTCTGCATCTTTGTTCTCCAAGGACAATGGAATATGCCAGATCATCTAGTTCCAATCTCCTTATTTTACAGGTAACGAGAATAAGCTTAGAAAAAATTACTTTCTCAGAGCCATGCAACCAGAACCTTACTCACTTCTGTCCTGGAATCTAATCTTCCTCCTCTCAGCGCCATGCTCACCACATGTCTTACTCTCGCCTCTAACCCTGTTCCCTTCCATTTCTTTCATTCAATCATTAACAACCATTTACTGTCTCCTGTGTGCCAAGAACTATGCAGTTAACCCAGAGATGATACAGAGATGAGTGGGATGTGGCTCCAACCCTCAAAGAGATCACAATCCAAATGGCGAAATGTGAGAAACAAGGGGCACTGCACGAGTCTTCATAATGCAACACGGTGACCTAAGGGAGGTCACAGGGCCCGTTAGGTCACATGGCCTGCTGGGAGGAACCTGGGCTGGAAGGTGGATGACTTGAGATTGAGCCCTGAGTTTGTCATTGCTGTGTGTGCTCTAGCTTCCTCTTTTGTGATGGAATGATGCCTTTGCCGGCTGTTGGTTAGCACATAGTAGGTGATCAAGGAACAAAGGGTGCTGAAACTCCCTCTCTCCCTGACCTCTTACACTTTCCTCTGTGACCCTTTCCTCTCTCTTGCTCCTGAATAGGAATTACTCTCACTTCCACCACCCAATATATGGAAACTGCTACACTTTCAACAGCGAGAACAACTCTAACCTCTGGATGTCTTCTATGCCCGGGATCAACAATGGTGAGCAGCTCCCCACACCCTCAGCCCCTGACCTCTGCCTCAGCCCTTCCTATTGCCCCACCCGCCCACATTTACCCTCCTTGAGCTTGTATCCTAGAGATGCCCTGCACCTCTGGGCCCCAGCATAGCATGCCTATCTCAGTCCCGGAAGGAGTCCTCACTGTTCTTTCTCCACTACGGGAACCACATCGTCTACTCCAGGTGTGACAGGAATCCTGTCCCAGTCCTTCCAGCCTGCCCCCAGAATCCAGCTCAGGGGTTGTTGCCACATCCATTTGTAGGTCTTCCTGTTTTGCTCTACATGGAGCATTAGGAACTGGGCAGGGAGGGAGGGTGGGTTTCCATCTCCTAATGCTTTTCCAAGATGTTCCTCCCACTCTGCTCCCTCTACGTGTTCTAGGTCTGTCCCTGACTCTGCGCACAGAGCAGAATGACTTCATCCCGCTGCTGTCCACGGTGACTGGGGCCAGGGTAATGGTGCATGGGCAGGGCGAGCCTGCCTTCATGGATGACGGTGGCTTTAACTTGCGGCCTGGGATAGAGACCTCCATCAGCATGAGGAAGGCAAGAATGCTGCTTGGGAGGCCTGGGAGGAGAGCACTAGATTGATGAGGGGCAAGGAAGAGGGTATGGGGGACGGACCGGACAGCCAGAAGGCTCAGAATGGGGGTCATGCAGGCTGGCCCTTGAGCATGTGGAGGTCTACAGGAGCAGGAATTAGGGGGGCCAGGGAGCTGGCAGAGTGGACATCAGAAGGTAGGGACCAGAGGAGTGGACCTTGGATGAGAGTACAGAGAAGGGGTTTAGGACATGCTTAGGATTGCAGGGGATGCTGTGAGCCCAGTGCCCTTGAAGGCAGCACTGAGATGGACACTGGGGGACACAGCGAGCATGTGTGGAAGTGGGGAGGCAGACAGGAGAGGCTGGCAGGGTAGGAGATGCAACCTGAGACTGAGAGAAGACAGAGAATTCCGGAAGAGGTCTGGGCCACTTTCTCTGGCCTCTGACCTCTGCCTTCTTGGTGTGTGTGCGTTCACAGGAAGCGCTGGACAGACTTGGGGGCGACTATGGCGACTGCACCAAAAACGGCAGCGACGTCCAAGTCAAGAACCTTTATAATTCCAAGTACACACAGCAGGTGAGGCCAGTCTGTTTCTATGGCAACCATCTCCTAGGCCTGCACTGTTGGTCAGTCAAAATTGGGGTGAGTGTGTGAGTGTGTGTGTGTGTGTGTGTGTGTGTGAAGGAGTGAGGGGACCAGTGGAAAGAGAGATGGAGGGACAGTGCAGAGAATTGTGTGTCCTTCCCTTCCCTGCCTCTTCTGGGCTGTCGCGGGGGAGATCAAGCCTGAACCCCCTTCCCCTCCCCTCTCCTTTCCTCCAGGTGTGCATTCACTCTTGCTTCCAGGAGAGCATGGTCAAGGAGTGTGGCTGTGCCTACATCTTCTATCCGCGGCCCGACAATGTGGAGTACTGTGACTACAGGAAGCATGATTCCTGGGGTGAGAGTCCAGGAGGGCACCCCTGGCCTGCCCCTGGGACCCAGGACTCCCCCCGGGGACCCAGGACTCCCCCGGGAGCCCTCTCCTCTCAGCGACCTCTGTCTGTGGGGCCGCTTCCAGCTCCCACGGCCCCGATTCATGTTCTCTGTCTCTTGTTTTCCAGTCCTTGGACTCGCCTCGCTGCAATTTCCCCTCACTATCTCTGTTCTTGCCTCACAGTTTCTCTCTTTCTGTTTTGACTTCTGTATGTTTGCAAAGGAATGGCCCCATTTAAAAATAACTCGCAGCATAAGGAAGGAAGAGCACGTGAGGCAAATCTCCCTGTTCTGCACCAGGCCTGCTGAGGTTTCAGCGCACGCAGTGCCCACAGCCTCCTGGTCTCACTCCTCAAGGCCCTGGGCCAGGTGTGGGATAACTCGCTGCCTGCAAGGAGAAAATACTAGAAGTTAAATGTGTCTCTGTCATTTCCTTACACCTTCCAGTCATGTCTGTTTTATAATGTACACAATGTGTCAATTCAGTAGTAGCCAGTATACACTTTATAAACCAAATACATATATTAGAGTTGCTTATTTAAGAAGTTTTTACCTTCGGGAGGACACAATCAAAAAACTCTGGAGAGCCCTGGAGTCTCCTCCTTATCCTTATCCTGGTCTAGGAGTAGACAAACCCCTTTTTCTTTCCACCCCAGCTGGGTTATTCAGCGGGGAAGCTGTGCGCCAGGAAGCTGGGAGAGAGAAAATCCTCAACAAGAAACTGTGGAAAACAGAAGGGTGGCCTTCCTGGTGCACATGCTCTTAAGTGTCCCAGCCGGCTAGTCCTGGGAGTCCCTTCCTCCTGGTTCCCTGGGACCAGCTCCCCCCGCCCCCAGGGGGTGGGTGGCTCCCATAGCTAGGGGACACAAGCCTTCACACCTCTCAGGGGACGAGCCTCTGTCTGGGCTCTGCCTGTGCTGGTCTTTCCGCCTTCTTCCTTCCCTGGGTCTGCTTGACACAGCCCTCTCCCCTGCCTGTACTTTTGCAGTCTGTGGCCTCCCTTCCTGTTTCTCTGAACTTAGAAGATCATAGTGCATCAGAGCTGCAGGGAAACGCAGAGGCCCTCTGGCCTCACCTTCTCCTTTCTCCTGTCAGATAAACAAGCTGACACCCAAAGGCGAGGTGTGACGTCCCAGGAAGCCCGGGCGTGACTCCCTGACCACTGCTCCCTCTGCCCCCAAATGATGATTTCTAAGTGGTTGTCAGTTTGAGGAAGAACCCTGAGAGAAAAAAAAAAATACTGATTGTTGAGAAGCTGTGGGGATGAGAGAGAGGAACTAGGCTGAAAACTCAGTGTGCTGTTTCCCAAGGACCGCTCACCCCTTGGAGAAGAGGGCCCCGCTGCGTCCCAGCCCTGCTCACTGAAGACCCCCAGCCCTGGCTGACTGAGGAGTTTGGGTCGGGAATGAAGGAGGACTCCCGGAGTGGGTGGCGGAGGGTAGCAGGAGAACAGAATGACCTTACTTAGACCTTGGCAAATGGGGCAGAGAGTGAATCTATAGGCCCCTTGTTCTTTTTTTTTTTTTAAAAAAAAAACAGCCTTATTGAGATAATTCAACCCATTTCAAGTGTTCAGTTCAATCTCAGTATAGTTTAGGTTTTAGGATAGTCCTGGAGTTGTACCACAGTGGCCTCATGGATTTTAGAGCATTACATTTGGAACATCTTACCACTCCAAACAGAAACTTTGTACCTATTAGCACTTGTCAAGTTCCCCATTCCCTGGACCCACCATCCCCTTGTCCTTCTCCCATCTTCCCCCCCACCCCCTACCCCCTACCCCCCACCCCCCCTACCCTCAGCCAAGCACTAGTCTCCTTTCTGTCTCTATATTTGCCTGTTCCCCCCATTTTGTACAAATGGGGTCATATGACATATGGTCCTTTGTGGTTTTCAGGGTTCATCCACCTTGTAGCGTGTGTGAGAACTTCATTCCTCTCTATGGCTGAATAGTGTTCCACTGTATGGAAATATCACCTTCGTGTATCCCTTCATCAGTTGAGGGGCATTTGGGTTTTCCACCACTTTTGACTGTTGTGCCTGTGAATATCTGTGTACAAGTTTTTGTGTGAATGTAGGTTTTGAAGTCTCCTGGGCATATACCTAGGAGTGGAATTTCTGGGTCAGACCATAGCTCTGTGTTTAAAAGTTTGAGGAACTGCTCTCCCGAGTGGCCGTACCATCTTACATTCTCAGCTGCGATCTAGGAGGTTCCAGTTTCTCTACAGCCACGCTTGCCATTGCCTTTTTTTTCAATTGTTGCCATCCTAAGGGTATGAAGCGTTATCTCAAGGTGGTCTAATCTCAATATTTTACAATTATTCCTGTTTTTCTTTTTGACTTTTTAAATTTTTGTCCAAATTTGACACATCTTTACATAGGTGTATCCCTTCCCCTCCCCGCCCCCAGGTTGGCTTAATTTCTCAAACAGTTTTTGGTGCAACCACACGGTAGACATCACTGTGATCTATTTAATACTCTGGTGAAGGGGGCGCCAGGCAGCTTGAGAGACCTCTGGGCTGTGGGGTGGGGAAGGTTGAGGCGCTCCAGGAAAACGACGCCTCTCCGCGCCCACAGGCTACTGCTACTACAAGCTCCAGGACGCCTTCTCCTCCGATCGCCTGGGCTGTTTCAGCAAGTGCCGGAAGCCGTGCAGGTGAGTGTCCCCTTCCCCTGGAGCCCCGGTCGGGTGGGCAGGCAGCTGGCCGCTTGCCTGGGTAGAAGACTCAGCGGAGCCTTTGTGTGGGAAAGCCCCGCCCCCATCACTGAGTGCCTTTCTCCATCCACTCCCAGCGTGACCAGCTACGAGCTCTCTGCGGGTTACTCACGATGGCCCTCGGTGACATCCCAGGTAAAGTGGGGAAAGGGAACAAAAGGGGACGTGTGTGTGACACTGTGGTCTTCTCTGGGCGTATGTGTGTGGGTGTGCTTGAACAGCCCTGCAGTCTGGAGAGTATGAGGTGATGCCCTGGACACCCCAATTCTTTCCCAGGACTGGATCTTCCAGATGCTATCCTTGCAGAACAACTACACCATCAAAAACAAAAGGTCAGTCCTGCCCTGGCCGCAGCCCCAGGGAAGGAATCCTTGGGCGGGAAACAGATCTGGAAAGAAAACCGATACAGTTGATTGGTGGAGGGCGTTTGTGAGTGTCGGAGAAGTTAACCCTCTGCCGTTTCTTCCCATTTTCTCCCCCACGCCAAAGAAATGGAGTTGCCAAACTCAATATCTTCTTCAAGGAACTGAACTACAAAACCAATTCTGAGTCTCCTTCTGTCACTGTACGTGCTGCCTCAGTGCGCCTGTGGTTTTCTGGGGGCGCGGGGCTTAAGTGGGCAGCTGTCAGGGAAAACAAGGGGGTGCCTCTGGGGGGCCAGAGTGTCTGGGCCTTGAAGGTAGGGCCTGGGGAAAGGGGCAAGGAGTGAGGGCGAGGGCGAGAGGGTTGGAAGAAGGGGCGCTTGGCTGGGGGACGAAGTCTCTTGGGGTAGGGGGAAGGAAGGGTGTGTGAGGTTGGGTATGACTTGGACAGAAGAGGTCCAGGGGGACCACTGAGAGGCTGAGAGGAGTGGCCAGAGGCCTCAGGTGAGGAGGGGTGGGGCTCCTGTGCCCCGGTGGTCAGTGTGCCTTTCTCCTTCCCAGATGGTCACCCTCCTGTCCAACCTGGGCAGCCAGTGGAGCCTGTGGTTCGGCTCCTCGGTGCTGTCTGTGGTGGAGATGGCTGAGTTCATCTTCGACCTCATGGTCATTACATTCCTCATGCTGCTCCGGAGGTTCAGAAGCCGATACTGGTCTCCAGGCCGAGGGGCCAGAGGTGCCCAGGAGGTGGCCTCCACTCCAGCTTCCTCCCTCCCTTCCCGTTTTCGCCCCTGTCCCTGCTCCCCCAGCTCATCTCTGCCAAGCTCTGATGCTTCTGGAACCCTGGCCGCCCCTCCACCTGCCTATGCCTCCCTGGGCCCCTGCCCAGCTCCACCCAGCTTGGCAGGGGCCAGCAACTCTGCCTTCACTGTGGAGGAGCCCTGAGAGGGAAGGCGAGTGGCAGCCCCCAAGGCAGCTTCCCCTGGTGGGTGGGGACTAGCCTCTGCAGGATGAGAGAATGTTTGGGGCTTGCTCTCAGAGCTGCCCCAACTGCCTTTGGCGTGGGGGAGGGAGGCAGGACGGGTTAGGGGCTGCAGAAATGGCTGGGGACAGGGGCCACGGAGGCTGGCCAGAATTGCCTTGGCTCCTGCCCAGTACCCCGGTCCTGCCTCTGGAACACTCTGGTTTCCTCACCCAAGTGCAGATAAATCTCCTCTTCCTTGGGATCAGCCAAGTCCGACTTGGAGCTTTGACAGAGAACTTCCCTAGGAAACAACTGATGACCAGAAAAAACAAACAAGAGCACACAAAGGCATGCCCAGGCTTCCTGCCCAAAGATGGCTGAAGCCAGCCCCCAACTGACCGGGCCACACTGCCGTCCAGGGACACAGACGTTTGCTTCTCTTCTTGAACTTGGGTGGGGAAGCCCACCCAAAAGCCCCTGTACTTAGTTCTTGGGCAATTCCCCTTCCCTGACTCCCCAGAGCAGGGGCTGGAGCAGGCCAGAGTAGAAAAGGCGGACCATTCCCAGTTGGCCTCGGGACTCTTCCAGCCTCGTCGACGCCGTGCCCCACAGAGCCCTGTGTCCTTCATACCTCTCCTGGTGGGCTCACACTGTTCCGTAAACCTGGAAGCTTTCTCTGCCGTTGACTGGAGAACTCCAATGCATCCCCTAGAACTCTACTCAGACACCACCACTTCTACGAAGGCCTCTGCCCCATCTTGTCTTCCCCAGAACTGACCACTCCCCGCTCGCCTGGACTCCCGTGGCACACCACCATGTCTGTGGGCGCGCTGACTTGCACTCCACCTTCTTGTTCATTTGTGTCTGCCTCCCCAACTAGACTGTGAGCTCCTTGTGGTCAGGGACTGTTGTTCACTTATGTAACCTCAGGGTCTAGCCCAATGTCCCACTTGGAGCAAGCAGGCAGGCACTCAATAAATATTTGTTGCGTGCAGAATGCCCGGAGAGCTGGACGGGGTGTCCTGAAGAGGGTGGGGAGTGGGCGTGAGTACCCGGGTCTCTGTTCATACTCCCAGGAGGGCCCCGGGTGGTGGTGGGGGAGGCAGACTCCTACACCCCTTGGCTTCACCGTGGAAATGACCATTCTTCAGGGACCTTAGGAAGAGACAAACTGTCCTGCTGGTTCCTCCATGGACGTAGTGCTGTGCATCTGCGGTGCGTCCGTGACCACGTTAGGGTGGCAGGGCGCAGACAGGGGCGCTCCCCTCAGGAGACCTACTAGGCAGTGCTTGGGATAACCTGCCCCCTACCCCTGTGCATTGTCTAAACTTCCTTTTCCTTCCCAACTTGAGTGATCATCAGTAATCCTCCACTCCATTCGCTGAGCACCCACGACTCACCACCTAGCTGCTACAGAACATCCTCATCTGCCCACCTCCCCAATCAGCTGCCTGGTGGTGGAGGGGGATGAAACTCAGGCCACCTTTTCCTGGCCCCTCAAAGCCTTGTATCTGGCATCACCATGGAGAGAGCAGCAGTGGGAATCCTCCCAGCTTTTATTTAAAGTTTTATTTATTTATTTTTAGAGAGAGAGGAAGGAGAGGGAGAGAAACATTGATGTGTGAGGTACATTGATCAGTTGCCTGTTACATGCCCCCAACTGGGGACCTGGCCCACAACTCAGGTATGTGGCCTGACTGGGAATTGAACCTGCAACCTTTTGGTTCACAGGCCAGCACTCAGTCCACTGAGCCACACCAGCCAGGGCTTCTGCCAGCTTTTCATAGAGGAGAAATTGAGGGATGTCTGAGTGGAATTCCAGTTTCTAGACCCCTGGTTCCTTCCCCCACTCCAGACCTGGCACCTAGAAGTTACCCTTTCTTGTCATCTTTGGGGACATTTCCCTTGCTGCCGTGATCTAACTTCCCTCAGTTACAGTCTCCCTGTCCTGAGGAGCCAAGGGAATCGGGGAAATAGGAGGAGATAGCGGACAGAGTAGAGATATAGAAAAGGTTGTGACCGGGAGCTGATGGGGTGCTTTCTGACTTCCCTTTCCTAGACTTGAGCTGATAAGGGGAAAAGGGTAGTGTCACAACAGTCTCCCCCGTCAGAGCCCTCAGGTTCAGTCTGCTCTGTGTGCTCTCTGCCGTAGCCTCAGCCTTGTCCCATCTGCCCCAGCTCCCTGTCCTCTGGCTGGGGTGGGCAGGACCTGCTGGACAGTGCTGGATCTGTCAAAGAGGACAGCAGCCAGCTCCCCCCACCTCCCCCACCCGGAGCTCTCTTGGCCTGCTGCACTTCCACCCTGTGGGGTTTCCTTCTCTCCATCCCCTATCTCTCTATATGCTACCTCTGGACCTTCAGGTTAGGAGTTAGAATCAAGAGTGTTAGAGAAGACACAGTTAAGTTGCCTTCTTTTCCTTATTGACATTAGCAGGTAAAGTGATTTATTCAAGTTCATGATTCTTACAGAGCCAAGCTGGAACCTGGGTCTCCTTCTGTGACTCATGGAGTCAGGATGACAGGGCTGGGGTTGCAACCACATCACCCTCACTTGCAGTCCAGTGCCCTTTTGCTCATCACTCTGTACTGCTATGGGGTGTGTGTGTGTGTGTGTGTGTGTGAGAGAGAGAGAGAGAGAGAGAGAGAGAGAGAGAGAGAGAGAGGTGTATTGAGGGAGAGGGGGACTCTGCTAGCAGAAGCCCCTTTCCACCTTTTGCTCCCCAGACCCTGATGGCCAACTCTTTCACCCCCTAGTTCACCCTTTTCCTATTTCCCCATCTGTCTCACTCTCTCCCTCACCATTCTTTCTTTTCCCCCTGGAAGAAATTTCCCCATAAAACTAGTTAGCTTTTCATATTCCTAGATCTGCCTACCTCTCACCATCTTTAAAAAACAAGACAGTTTCATCAAACAATTTAATACCACATTTCACAAAACTTTAAACTCTTACTGATTAATTAAGCATTTAACATGAATGATGAGATTCTCTTTGTGGACCAGGCTATGTGTAATGTCTTAAACAGTTGGTACAGACTGTTAAAAATTTCTTGTAACATTAAAAATAGGACATTGATGTTGTTAATTATGAATACAAACTATTAATATTGCTACCATATATCGAATGCTTAATATATGGCAAACCCTTGCTAAATCCTTTCCATGCGTGTAATCATCGGGGTGTATGATGTGAGGGTGCGGGCATGTTTCCCAGTTTGTAGATGAGGAGCCAGTAGCCCTCCTTGCCTCTTCACACTGGGAACTGGGCATTCTGACCCTTGCACTTTATTCCAGTGACCCTGATTCTCCAAGAGCCCTGCTTTGGGTCCACTGGGCTGGGCTTGGAGGCTCCCTGTGTGCTGGTGGAGGTGAGCTTCTCTGTGAGCCCAGCTTCAATGTCCAGTTCTTCAGAAGCTGGAGGATGGGGTGGGGTAGTCAGCCCTAGGTGGGAACAGCCAAGCTCTTTTCTCATCTATAGATGTTTTGCCCTTAGGACCAGAGAGGGGAGGTGAGCAAGAGCCAGGCAGGTGGACTCTGGGGTGTGGGTGGGGGGCAGTCAGCAGCTGGAGGACCTCAGGCCCAGAGGACCATTTGAATGAACACTTGACCCTTGCTGTGTCATTCATTTGGGAGTGGCATCGAGTGCCCAGAGTCAGGGAGTGGGGTCTGAATCCAGGGGACAGGTAGAAAGGTGGCAGTGTGTCTGTTGTAGCAAAATGGGCCCCTGGATTCAAGTCGGGAGTCAGGGTTCTGCTGGGTCTGCAGGGAACCTGCTCTGCGTGTCTCTGGCCCTCAGTTTTCTCGGCTGTAAAACAAGAGGGGTGCGGTAGCTTATCTCTGAGGTCAGTTTGGGTTGAAATGCAGAGTAGCGTTGGGAGAAAGGGTGCTGGGAATGCACTAGTAATATCCAACTCGATGTCTGTAATTCCCAAAGCATCTTCATGGATAGGATCTCGTTAATCCTCATGACCTCCCTTTCCCATATTGGTGGGATTGTTCCTCTGGTTAAATAACGAGGAGCCCAGATGAAGTGGAGACTCTGCCTGAGGTCCCACTGTTGTTGGTGGCAGGGCCAGGATCAGCAGCGGTGGGACCCATCCAGGCATGGACCGGATAAGAACCACATTGAGGGAGTGTGTGAGGGCCCCGAGCCTGCGCAGAAAGAAGACTACGGTTTGGATTTATTCTGAGGTTTGGGTTGGAGGGGTAAGTTCTTCAGAAAGTGGGAGATGAGGGTGTCAGTGGAGGACTCTGGGGGAAAGGGGAAGTGTTAACTAAGGAACACTGAGTACTTGTCCTGTACCACTTATCTGTCCTGTTTCGATTAACAGCAGCCACATGAAATAAGTTCCCACCATTTTGCAAGTCGGAAAGCAGGCTCCGAGAGTTTGGGTTGTTTGCCCAGGACCACCCAGCTAAAAAGTAGAGGCTTCTGAACTGGAACCCAGCGGATTTCGTGCCAAAGTCCTGGGTTTCTCTTTTTTCAGTTATTGGTTTTAGAGAGAGAAAGGACGTGAGAGGGAGACATCGATTTGTTGTTCCACTTGTTTATGTATTCGTTGGTTGATATCAATACTCGCATGTGCCCTGATCCAACCGCAGCCACAACCTTGGCGCACGGTGTTGGATGACACTCTAACCAACTGAGACACCTAGCCAGGGCCCCTGGGTTCTTCTGTTGCTGTTTAGTTGGGAAAAGCCCGTTGATGGGGGTGAGGAGGGAGGGGGCTCGCTGCACAGTGGTGTTTGGTTAGAAGTGGCTGGGTTGTTGGATCCAGGTCTCCAGCACCGCTGACTGCACTACAAAGAGTTAAAAGAAAAATTGCCCTCTCCTCCCGCCTCTTCCCGCCTCCTCCTGCCTCCTCCCCCAAGCTCTTCCTGTCTTGTCGTTGCAACACCCAACTGCCTTACTCCCTTCCCCTCCCACCTCTTCTTTAATTTTCTTCGCCGGGCTCAGGCCCCGGTTCTGGCCTTCGGGGTTTGAGACCCCATGGGACCAGGGTGTGGTCTCTATCTGAGTCTCAACCCTTAAGTCCCCTGCCCAAGGCCTAGGTTCCTCTTGGGACCTCCTGACCCACTCGTCCCGGACTCTGTCGCTGCTACTCCACCTGCTGCCTCTGCCTGAGCCCTGATGGGGGAGTGAGAGGCCTCAGCTGGCCGGACATGGGCCACCCCACCGTGCCTGGCCTGCTGCTGCCACTGGTGAGACCAGGGACAAGGGTGGAGTGGAAAGTGGGTGAAGGGTGACGCCGGCAGGCTGGACTGGGCCCTCGCTGGGAGAGGGCTGTGGTCTGACCACAAACTCTGCCAGAAGCCCAGGTTTCCCTATTTATCTGCTCGCCCTGACTCAGGGGCAAGGGAGAAGTCTGAAAGGTGGGGGGGTTAAAAGCAGCTCTGGCCCCTGACAGCCAAGGAAGTTTGTTGGGACTAAGGGCCGTCTGAAAACATGCGGGCAGCTGATAGCAGCGGCTGCCGCAAGGTTGGGGCAGTGGGGGTGGACTGAGCGCTGATTTGGTAGGGAAAGGAAAGGAGTGGGAGAAGGAAGTCGGTCCTCTCAGATTCCAGATGATTCAGAACATTGTCCCTCTGGTCAGCTGGCTGGCCTCAGCGTGTGTTGAGTTGTGGAGAGGTGGGGCTGCCCATCGGCCCTGGCTGAGCAAACCCTGCTAGGGGGCAGGAGTAGGACGGTGACAAAGTGGAGAAATGGAATCTGGGAGTGAGTTTGGGAGGCCATGTGGTGGGAGCCATTTGGGAATGGAGTGGGGGCGGGATAGGGGCAGGGCAGCCCTGTGGAGGGCGTCTGCAGTGCTCTCCCCGGGGCCCAGGCCTCCCCCGTGGGGGCTTGCTTTCTTTCTTTTCGAGATGCCACATTTATGTTTGTACAGTAAGTCTAGTATTAATGGGGCATTCTTCAACCTCTGCCTCAGTTTCTAGGCAGGTTGTCTCTGTTGGGCTGACCCTCTCTAGGTAGCCAGCACCTGAGCCACCTGCACTCTGCCCCTCGGCCTGCCCGCCAGCCCCTCCCCACAGCCCTAGACAACAATTCCTTGGTTTCTCCTTCTACAGTGAGTTTGAGGAAGTTGGAAGAAAATTGCTTTCGTCACTGAAAAATGTCCCTTTCTTTTGCTTTAGCCTTATGTCGAGGCATCCGCGATGACCCTCCAGGTCCTGGAGTCATCCTGTCTGATGGCCTGAGCGCCAACCCCCACCCTGTCCCCCAACCCTGCCCCCCCCTCTCCCCACTTGCCAATTTCTTCGGAGTCCGTGGCCCATCCGTGGCTCCGCACCTCTCCTTCCTCAGGGTGTTATACTTTCTCTCCCAAACATTCCTTGCTTTTCTGTCGGTCTCCCTGAAAGTCTCCTCAGACTTCTCAAAGAGTTTTCAAACCCTTTCTCCCTAGTTCCCTCTTCTCCCTCTCTTCTCCGCATTTCTAGACCTTACTTCCCTGTGCTACCTCTCTCTGTCCTGGTCTCACTAATCTTCTGGTTGTCCCACCTCCTGTCTCCCAGCCCCATCTCTTCCCTTCTTTCAAGGCTACCCTCCCCGGACTCCCCATACCCCCCTCTCCATCCCCCCCCCCCCCCCCCCCCCCCCCCCCCCCCCCCCGCAATCCACCTGCCCTGCTATCTTACTTTTCTCTTTGAAAGTAGATACCTGGATTCAGTTCTGGCTCCCTCACATCCTGGATGCCTGAACTTGAGCAGGTTATATAACCTTTCCATGCCATAGTTTTTTTTTTTTAATCTCTAAAATGAACATAACAGTCACTACCTCATAATGTTGTTTTGAAGGTTAAATAGATTGATTCAATTTGTTAAGTGCTTGCATTATGCTGGACCCCGTTTTAGGTGCTGGGATTACAGTAGTATACAAAATCACTGTCCTCATGGAGTCTACATTCTGGTAGAGGAATAGGGTATAGCAAATAGAAAGCCCTCAATAAATGTTAGCTTGCATATTGTTAGTGTTAGTAGTAATTACTTGGTGGCTACTGTGTTTGGAAAACAGGGTACAGTAGCCCAAACAGACAATTGCCTTGAAGGCAAGGGTTGACCCAGCCCAGGTGAAGGTATGACTGTTAAGAGACACAAGCTCAGCCTGGTGCTAGAAGGAAAGCAGGAGGTATGCAAGGTCTAGATAAGTCTGTCCATGAACTTACCAATTGCTCACCATTCAATGGGCAATTCAGAGCACGCTGTGTATGTGTGTGTGGGGGGGTAGTAGGGAAGAATACAGGAGAGTGTGACAAAGCAAACAAGACTTTGCTAACTCTCAAAGAGCTTCCAGTCTAGAAGCTAAGACAGCTTTCAGCAAAAATGATTTCAGAACAGTCTAGAGGAAAATCTTCACAAAAGTATTGCGATATGGTGCCCTGAACACCAAAGGGAGCCAGAACCGGGAGGGGAAGGAGGTTCACCCAGCTGCCTTTTCTTGCTTAGTAGATGTCAATTCTAGTGTCCGTGCTCCCGGAGCACACCCTGCACAAATCGCAGAGCCTACCGTGGACTGCGACCCATGGAGAACTTGGGAGAGCATGAGCGGTACATTCCATCTTGCCTCCCTGCCCGTCTGGCGGGACCTGGCTCGTAGATTGGTTGCTCCTTAGCTATTTCTTGAATGAATAAAGGAACTAAAAGTTGGTCTGATGGAATGAGGGAGGGAAAGCCTCGCTGAAAAGTGGATTTGAAGTCACTGACTGGCAGGGTGGCTAGAAAAAAGGGAGACTGGTTGAGGAAAATTAGAGGAAGGGAGAGAGGGGGTTTTATGTTGCAGGTGGTGGTGGCAGGAAACTGAACACTTTGGCTGGAGTGGAAAGACCATACTGAGGAACAAGAAATGGGGATGAGATAGTTGGAAGGAGTATAGGAGGGGATGAAGAGAGAATCTTGAACCGTGGTTCCAGGTAGAGGAACTCATTCATTCATTCATTCATTCATTCTGAAAGGGTTCCCTGAGGGCCCACTGTGTCCAGGAATGTGCTCAGAACAGCAGTGAGGTACCTCTGCGAGGACTCATTCAGGATAACAGCGACCTGTGGAAACGATGTCCTGGAGAGTAAGATTTTCACATATGCAGGTGCAAGTTGCAGCATGAATGTGGGCAAGAAAGTCTGTAGGATGGGTCGGAGCAGAAAAGGGGCCTGGCAGTTGGCAGGGAGACAGTTGTAAGGATCCAGGTGTGAGGCAACCCTGGACGTGGAAAGGACTGGGAGATCGGTCACAGAGGAGGGACTGGCAAGAGGAATGACGGCAGGGGTAGGGAGGGCCCTGAGCAGAAAAAAGTGGTGGAAGTCTCGGCATTGGTGCCAAGAAGCTGGTGGTGTGACGTTTCTGTGGGCCAGGAGCTATCTGATGAGTTTAACTTGGGGCTTGTTAAGGGTCCGAGGAACAGCCAGGTGAAGTACATGTCTTAACAGGGCAGAATGGAGGTTCTCGAACTCTTATCGGTCTTTGTATCATCATTCGTCGTAGGTGCTGCTTTTACTCACCTGTGACTCTCAAAGGGAGAGGAAAGGAACACTTACCACAATCTCCAGTGAGGGTGTGCGTGTGTGGGGGACGGAGTGGGGCAATCTCCCCTGGAGATAAATACGGGGCCGGCACAAATAATGCCCCTTTTTATTACAAAATCATGAGTGTGTAATTGGGTATCATAACAATGTCATACTCAAGCACACCATATGCCGTTTCGGGTGAAACATTCAAGTCAAAACTATAAATTACACCCATATTATTATCCTTTCAACCACACTCAAGCAGGCCTTACTTCTGCCGGACCCTGTACATTCCTAAGGGGCTGGGGGGGACATGGACTCCCTTCTTCCCTCTTTGGAAATCACCGGCTTCGCCTGGAGTGGAAGACAGATCAGCCACTGGATCAACCATGTTTCTTTTGCTCCCCCAGTTCTGGGTGCTGAGACGATATGGAGGGAGATAGGACACTATCTCTGACCAAGATACTCTTTCTGGTCTCGTAGAGAGTTTATGGTCTATTGGGGAGATCCTATCTACTCACCCAAGATAATTATGATAGGAGCCAAGAATACATATAGTTAATTCATGTTATTAAAGTTCCCAGGGGGCTGCACATCTAATGAGCTTGGGTAGGGGAAGCGTCATCAGTGGAGGGCCTCAGGGCAGGGGAAGCGTCATCAATGGAGGGCCTCAGGGCAGGGAGGTGGGATTGCAACTGGATCTTTGGAGACTCGATCACGAGCTCTCCAGAGATTTTTGACATTAAATGAACTTTTTTAATTTAGTGGACAACTTCTTACGGGGTTAAGGGAACAGCTGCTGATGAGGTGGCTGGGTCAGAGTAGACCACAGGGTCGCTTTCCACCCCACGCTGCAGCCCCGGTGCAGGAAGTCACACTTTAAAGCCTCCTCAGGCGGAAGTTGTGGGGGAGTTGGAGGGGTGCCGCCGGGCCACCCACTCAACTGTCTCTCCACAGGCACCCCCAGCTTCCTGCTCTTCTGCTCCAGGTGACAGGCACTCAGGCTGGGGTCTGGCTGCTCCGGGCTCACCTGTTTCTGCTGTTTTGCTGCAAAGATGCAGCCGCTAAGGACGGTGCTCACGGGAGCCAACCAGCACTAACAAAGGGTGCCGCTGTGGGGGCGGGGAGAGCAGGAGAGACCTGGGCAGTAGTGCCGATCGTCTGGCCTCTCTTCTTGTTTGCTCCCTCACGCCTAGAAGTGGGTGTTCAGAGCTCTGGAGCTTTACCTGTGCTGCCAGCGGGTTTGGGGAGGGGCTGAGGAGAAAGAACTGGCCTTATTTCCTAAGGATTGTCTGGGATCCCAGAGAGGTCCCCAAACTCAACCTCACTGGCCAGAACCAGCCAGGCTGTGGGAATGCGGTGAACCCGGGTGGGAGGAGGGCAGCCTTGGTTGGCCTCCTTGTGGACCCGGGGAGTGTCAGGGGGCTGGGGGAGAAGCCAGGGATGCCGGATCTGTGGAGGGGACTGGTTGGGCCGGGAGGAGGAGCCAGGATGGGGCCTAGTCTAAAGGAAGGATGCTGAGGAGCGGGAAGGAATTAAGTGGCCCTCAGGGAGGGGTGAGTAGTGACTCGCTGGGAGGAAGCCAAGGGTCGAGAGAGACTTCCCTTTGGGATGGAATGGGAGAGGGAGCCATTTCCTGAAATGTAGGAGCCCAGTGGGACAAGGGTCCATTGCCTAGCTCTTTTGTGAAGGAGGGGAGGAACGGGGGCTCTGAGCGGGGATTGGAGAGAGAGACTGGCCCACAGGAGGAAGGGATCAGATGGGACCGACTGCTGGCTGGTCTCTCAGTCTTTATGCTGACTCATGACCCCTGAGGAGCTGGAGGAGCTGCTGGTTCCCTCTCCCCTCCCCCAGATCCTCTCCCTCCCTCTGGCCTGAGTCACTGGGCGGAGCTTCTGGGAAAAGATTTCCCTTTCCCGGATCTGATTTAACCCCCTAAGTGCTGTAGAGGTGGGGACACATGGCCTGAGAAAGCTTCCCTCCCTCCTGCCTTCCTGGGAAGTTTATTCCTCACAGGCCAGAGGTCCCTAAAAAGCTACCCCCCCTCCCCCCCGCCCCCAAAGCTGACCAGGAACTGGAGCCCCTCAGTTCTTCCTGACTCTATCTCTGCTCCTTGGCGTTGCTCTCAGCCTCCCTGGATGGAATGCCAAATGCCCATGACCTTAGGTTCTGTGAGCTCTTCTTCGGGGAAAGCTCTTGTTTCAGGATCGGGAAGTTCTTCCCATTAACCACCCGCACTCTTCCTGTTGCCCTGGAAGCCCCGGTCCTGTTCTCGGGAGGTGGCACAGTGCTGGAGCGGGCCAGGGAAGGCTGCTTGCTGCCCTCTGAGTAGCAGGGTGTGCCCCTTTGGTGGCTGCTGTGATTTTGAGTTGGCTTCCTCTGTGCCTGAGGCCCGGGCTGCTGGGTTGCTGCAGCATCTCCCAATGGGTGACTCAGGGTGTGAGCTGCTTACCTGGCTGTTGAGATACAGAGCCACCGAGGCTGAGGGCTGTTAGGCCCTCCTGGCCTGGGCTGAGGTTTCTGTGATCTGATTAGTGTGTTACTCTGCATTGTTTAACATACTTTGAGGACATCCTCTTATCTTTGCATAAAGCCACTCTTACAGCAGAGAAGAAAAAAAAAAAAAAATGAGGCCCAGGGAAAGCCAGCAAGAGGCTGAAAAAAGCAAAGCAAAGTCTGGGTTGGAGCTCAGCACTGGCTCCTGGCTTTGCTGTCCAGGCACCTAAGCCAGAAATAGGCAGGTGATTCAGCTGCTGTGGGCTTGGCCCGAGGCTGTAAAGCATGCCTTCCAGAAGGACTTGGGAGCAAAGAGCTTCTAGATTCCCTGGCACACCCTTAGCTCTTGGCCGACTTGACGGTCACTCGAGCTGGATCACCAGCCTCCGGCCAGCTCTGGTTGCATGTAACCTACATGCCTTTGCCCACTCTTGCCCCCACCGAAACATCATCACCCACCTACCTATCCTTGACCATGAACTTTCCCTTTCACTCCCCTCTCCATTTGCCCTGGCCAACCTGGAGTATTTGTGCAGATTTAGTGGTGAAAGGGGATGCAGCATGGAGTCTGAGGGTGGGATCCTGAGTGAGGTTTTGATACAGACTTACAAAGAAATTCTTCCTTTTACTTTTGCACACTGCCCACGAACAGTGCCCATAGGGGCATCACTGACCTCCTCCACTCCTGTCTGATTTTGAAAGGCACCTTCTTACTGGTATAGCCTAATACAGAAAAGTGCACAGTTGCCAACCGCTCACCTCCGTGCACGTTCACTTGGTGGGAACGCAGCACTCAGAGAAACACCACCTCGGTATTTGGCACTGCTTCATGTGAAGCAAGGGCCAGAATTGAAGTAAGCTACCAGTTTCCAATAAAAAAACAAACAGTTCTTCAACATCCGCCCCAAGTCCAACACCATTAGCTGCTATGGGGAAATAAGGATAAAATAGAGCTGGGCCGGGGTCTCCCAGCCTTGAGTTGGGGTGGGGGGGGACACAGGACATTAGCACACAGGACGACTAGAGAACAATTCAACATCAGATTGCATGGTGCCGACTGTCTGTGCTTAGATCCTGATGGGATCTCCTCTATCGGTTCTTCCCTAGGTGCTCCTGATTCTGGTGGCGGAAATAAACTCCTCATGGGTTAGTGCACTGGTCCCTCACTCCAGGGACCGGGAGAAGAGAGAAAGCCAGTGTCCCCAGGGAAAATACCCCCACCCTCATAATAATTCCATTTGCTGTACGAAGTGCCATAAAGGTAGGAGCAAGTGGTAACAGCCAATCTCCTCAGTTATGGGGCCCTGCTGCTTTCTTTGCTTTTTTCCAGATGTTCTAGAACCTGGGGTCTCTGTTCTAGCAGCTTCTCTTGGGCTGGGATTTTCTTCCTCCTTTCTTCTCCTAAAGACCTTGGAGAGGTGGCCCAGGCTGTTCTCCACTAGCATGGGGCTTCTTCCTTGAGCTCTCTGCTGCAGCCTAATAGACATCTCAATCGCAGGGACCTACCGGTACAATGACTGTCCAGGCCCAGGGCTGGACACGGACTGCAGGGAGTGTGAAAGCGGCACCTATACTGCTTCGGAGAACTACCTCAGGCAATGCCTCAGCTGTTCAATATGCCGAACAGGTGAGTCTCAGGAGAGGGCAAGGGCTGTACATAGGATGGGCTGTTGGGCATCGAGAGGGGTGTGCATGCCTGTCCACCTGTGAGGGCGTGCAACTCTGTGCTCCTGGCTGTGGAAAGGGATTCCTGACAGAGGGCATGGGTGTGAGCATGTGCTACAGAGAGAGGCTCATACCCCATCTCTTTCCCTCACCAGAAATGGACCAGGTGGAGATTTCTTCTTGCGCGGTGGACCGGGATACTGTGTGTGGTTGCAAGAAGGAACAGTACCGGAAACGCTCGAGTGCCACTCTTTTCCAGTGCATAAACTGCAGCACCTGCCTCAATGGCACGGTGCGAGTCTCCTGTGAGCGCACCCCGCTGACCCCACCCCTGTCCTCACCACAAGGGTGGGCCCTGTCTGAGGGGGAGGGTCTCCACCTTTCTGAACCCTTGCCCCAAAAGGCAGCACTTTCTATCCTTCCCACTCCAGTGGTCTATGGGAATCTCTCTACTCTGGCCATCTACCCCAGCCCCTCCTGGCTCTCCCTCTGGTCCTCCGGGTGCAGGTCGGTCCTCCTTTATCTGTACTGCCCCTCTCCCCACAGGTAGTGAAAACCACGACACCATATGCTCCTGCAACGCAGGGTTCTTTGTAAAAGGCAACGAGTGCGTGTCCTGTGCTTAGTGAGTATCTGCCAGCTGCTGGGCACTGGGTGAGGGGGCACTGGGGGGGATGGAGTGGCTGTGGCAAGAGCCACCAGCAGGACAAGGGAGACACCCCAGGGTGCTCTGGCTCTTACTAGCTGTTTGAGTGAGAGACACTTTATGTCAAGACGCCAGATAGTCCTCCTTTCCCCCAACTTTGGGGACAGAGGCTCACACACCAGGGACTTGTTGTTCTAACTTGGACATTCTTCTTTTTTTTTGACATTGAAATTCTTAGGCAACAGGGTCTACCATTGAGCCATATCTCTGCAATCAGACTGTGTCTTACAACAGTTGATGATGTATCATGGTTTAATTGGCAGCTCTGTGTGTGTTACGCAAATAATGGTGTCTCTTATTGATTGCATCTTAGGTTTGACACAGTGTGATATTTCCTCCCCAGTGCCTTTGACTAGGCCTCCTTACTCCTGGCTTCCCAGAGGCTGTTCTTGCATATTCACTGCAAAGTGGAAACTCTGAGGGCTCTGAAGTTGAACTGACCTGGGTTTAAATCTCAGCCTCGCCACTTGCTGGCTGTGCAACTTTGGGCATGTGACTTAACATCTCTGAACCTTAGTTTTCTTACGTTTAAAGAAAGGGTAATGACATCCACTTGGCAAAGTTGTAAGAACCACCAAAAATAGCCCTGGCTGATGTGGTTCAGTGGATTGAGCACCAACCTGTGAATCAAGGGGTCACTGGTTTGATTTCCAGTCAGGGCACAGGCCTGGGTTGCCAGCCAGGTCCCCAGTAGGGGGCCCATGAGAGACAACCACACACTGATGTTTCTCTCCTCTTTCTCCCTGCTTTCCCCTCTCTCTAAAAATAAATACAATCTTTAAAAAAAAAAAAGAGCCACCAAAAATAGCTACGAAGTATCTATCAAGAAACTATTATCTTTTCCCACTAAGCTTTGTCTCTTCCCCTTGAAAGAGCTTTTCTGCCCATCCTGTGTTGTTCTCATCATGAGCTTGTAAGGTGGGCAGAAGTGCCTCTTCCTGGTTTCCAACTGTGGCTGAGAACCCACCTTCTCAAGGCCCTTCGGGGCCCCCCATGTAGGTCTCCTCACTCCTCTTCACTCTGTACTGCCCAGCCACAGCTTCCGACATGGGGAGATGTGCTTGTAATATTGCCCCCAGCAATATGCATTTTAAACTTTTTTTTAGATGTTTATTTATTATTTTTAGAGAGGGGGGAAGGGAGGGGGAAAGAGAGAGGGAGAGAAATACCAACGCGTGGTGGCCTCTCCCGTGGCCCCCACTGGGGACTGAGCTCGCAACCCAGCCATGTGCCCTGACTGGCAATCGAACCGGCGACCCTTTGGGCATTTTAAACTTTTTCACATGCACGTTTGACCCTTCTCTCAAAGTCAGGTATGGTCCATGGCAATGCCATCTCCAAAGAAAGCTCTTGCACCTCCCTTTGTCCCAGAATTCTCTTTAGCAGAACCATGAAAAAATAATAACAATTCAGGGGGAGCTACCATTTGCCGAGCACTTGCTCTGTGTTGAGCAGAATTCTCTCACTCAGTCCTCGGTCCTGACAGGCAGGCAGGGTCCCTGTATCCCTGAGAAGGAAGCTGAAGTGTACAGGCTCCAGGACTTGCTTAGCGTCACACTGCTAGCCAGGGACTGGGCTGGAAATTAAACCCTGAGCCTGCCTGCTTTTAATTTCTCTATACCGGATCAATTCCAGATCAATTCCAATTCTAAATCAAGTGACTTTGCGATTAAGTTGTTTCATTCCTTTGCATCAATTCCCAAGATAGTTTTAATTTCCACGATATAGTGAGATAGCTAAAATATTGTAAAGCAGAGAATTTCTAACACTGTTTTTTTTTTCTTAAACCCGTATTCCTCCTATGATACAGCCTCTGTTCACCTGTGCTCTCTCTTCTTTTAGCTGCAAGGAAGGCACGGAGTGCACGAACTCGTGCCCCATGACTGGTGGACTCATTCAGGCGCCTCCGGACCCAGGTGAAGAGGGCTAACCCGGCGCCCGTGCTCACCTGCCCTCTCCTAAGCTTGCCCCTGCACACAGCCGCCCAGCCCTGCTCCCGCCCGCAGCCCCTCTCCCCTGATCACAATGTGCTTTGTCTCCAGCCACCACAGTGCTGTTGTCCCTGGTGATCGTCTTTGGTGTCTGCCTTTTATTCCTCTTCTTCATGGCTTTAATATGCCGATCCCCACGCTGGAAGACCAAGCTCCACTCCATTTGTGAGTGGGGTCTTTGGGAGGCCAAAGGGTGCTGTGGGACGTGGGAGGAGGGAAAGGAGCATCCCCTTAGTTCGCTGTGAAGGGCTCCCTTGGCGGGAGATGGCCCTGGATGGCTGGTAGGGGGTCATACTGCACCAGCGGTTCTCTCGACCCTGGGAGCACAGAAGCGCTGAAGCCTGTCACCATAGGTCCCCAGGACCAGCCCAGTATGGGCTCCAGGGTTGAGAGAGGAAGTGAAGTTAATGACATTTTGTTTCTTTCTTCTCAGTTTGTCTGAAAATCCGACCTGAAAAACGGGTAAGGTGAAACCAGGGATCTGCCCCCAATCTTCCCTGACTGTCCATGGTGATCGTGTAAGAACTGAATCACGATCCCCTGACTCTCTCTAGTTCCATCCCCACCCGGAATAATCTAGAGGGCTGGGCTGTTTTTCCTCTCCTCCACTAATGCTTTGCCTTCTCTCTTTCGCGGGGAGCAGGAACACCAAGCCGGGGCCCCAGACTTCAGCCCCAGGACAGACTCCAGTGGCAAGCCCATCTCCCCACAATGTCTCCCCTCCCCTCTGGGCATGTCCAGAGCTCCATCACCGCCGGGAGAGACGGGCCCAGGCTACCAGGAAACTGGCCCTCTTCTCACAGCACTTCCAGCCAATTCCATCCCCATCTACACCCCGCGCCCAGATGGTGAGCACCCAGCCAAGATTCCCGGTTGGGGGTGCAGGTGGGCGGGGCTCCAAGAGGGCACATGAGTGAGCAGGGAACCCGCTCAGGGCAGCCAGGGCGGGCCTGGGAGCCGCAACTCCAGGCTCACCATGGGTTTCCCTGCAGCAGACCCAGTGATGCTGTATGCTGTGCTGAACTGCGTGCCCCCATCGCGCTGGAAGGAGTTCGTGCGGCGGCTGGGGCTGAGTGAGCACGAGATCGAGCGGCTGGAGCTGCAGAATGGACACTGCCTGCGCGAGGCGCACTACAGCATGCTGGCGGCCTGGCGCCAGCGCATGCCCAGGCGGGAGGACTCGCTGGCCCTGTTGGGCCGAGTGCTCTGCGACATGGAGCTGACCGGTTGCCTGGAGGAAATAGAGGAGGCTCTGCGTGGCCGCGCCTCTCACTGGAGCCCCACTTTCTCAGATGAGGCCATGCCCCCTGGGAGGGGCCTGCCTTGACAACCGCTGTTTCCTGCCCCAGGGTCCCTGAAGGACCTTGCAAAATGCCCCCTGGACCTCTTTTTATTCTGGAAAGGAGGGTCTTGGAGGGGCTGGCATGAGCTGGCAGCCACTTACTTGGTGCTACTCCCTCAGTGTGCATAGCTTTCTCAGCTGTCTGAACACTGCTGGATGGTCAGCTGTGCGTGTGCGTGTGTGTGCATGAGAGAGATGAGAGACGAGAGAGAGAGAGAGAGAGAGGCGGGAGGAGAAGGGATGTAGATATGTACAGATGTGGTGTGTGTGGTAGTGAGAGAGGCTGAGTGTGCCAGGAGCCCAAGCTGGCGGTTGTAGGGATGAGAAGTGCCATGGTTCATTGCCTGTTTTAGGCCTGGAGGACCCAGCAAGGAGCTTTAGGGGCCCCTGAGCCTTTTTAACAATAGATAAGCAATCTTTGTATCACTTACGTTATACTAATAGAAACTTGGCTCTCCTTTCTTCCCTGCCTGGGCAAGCACAGTAAGCTGAACAGTCCCAAACAGGGACAAGCACAAAACACTGGGGCCTCCAGCTGGAGCTGTGGACTTTTGTAAATACACTAAAACTGGAGGATTAAAGCTGTGCTCCTGGAAGGAGTGGCCTCACTGTGTGGTGGGTGGGAGCCTGGGGCAGAGACCTGGGTCCATCAGCATGGGGGGTGTGGGGATGGTGAAAAGTCCTGAGCTTGGGCTGGATTCCCGCCCCTCCCCCCCTGCCAGAGGAGCAGCCTGCGCTCACTCTGCCACTCACACCCCAGGTTCTTCCCACCCTCACCTGGCGCTGACTGGGCAGTCATGTTTATGCACAAGTTTATGTGGGGTTTGGGTGTCTCTGGGACACAAATGCACAGCTTTGATCCCCAGAGTTGTTAGAGCAGGAAGCACAGGGAACCCTGAACCAGGCTTCATGGGGAGAGTGGACCTTGAGGTGGAGTCCCAGGGTGGGGGTGGTGACCAGCACTCTTGGGGGATTTCCTCAGGGAGCAACGGCCAAAGTCCTGAGTGTTCCTCACACCTCCCTGAAAAGAAGGGAGGTGGGTGTTAGGAGAAGGCAGACGTGGGGTGAAGAGTGAGGCTGAGGGCCCTTCCCTGCCATGGCCCCTGCTCTGGCACTGCCCTCCTTCTGTACCGACCCCTCCCCACCAACCTCCTAGCCTGACACCCCCTCCTACTCCACACTGGCCTTCCCCTCTGCTCCTTCCCACGCCACCTTCCTTTCAGCACTTACGATGTGGACAGCGGGGTGTCCAGCTGTATGATGTGGGGCCCGCGCATCCTCTGCAGTTGGACCCGAGTCAGCTTCCGAGGCCTGCTGTCCCTAATAGGTTCTGAGGCGCCCTCAATCCTTTGGCTGGCCAGCTCCTCCCGGATCTCCCTGAGCATGTCCTCAGCCCTGAGGGGGCGAGGGGAGGGCGTACGGCTGTGTCCTAGGAAGAGGGGCCCCTCTTCCTCGTCCTCTGAGGATGCCCAGGGGCTTCCCCCAGCAGAGTCAGTGTGGGTGGGGGAGCGTGGGAGCTGCCCCCGAAGTCGGGCCCTCTGCAAGGTCTCCACGACCACGTTCTCTCCCGCCGAGGGCCCGTCTTCTTCCTCAGACCAGGCTGGCGGTTCTCCCCGGGGAAGACTGCCTCCTCTTCGGACAGCTTCCCCTGGCAGTACGGGCGTGCTTCGGCGCTGGGGAGCTTGGGGGTCGGAAGGCTGGGGGCGCAAAGTAACATCCCGGAGGTCCAGGGCCGAGAAGGTGTGGCAAGGGTGCCGCCGAAGGGCCCACGGGCGTAGGCGGCTCAGCGGGGAGTGAGACCCCTTGGAAGAGATGGGGATCAGAGTGCTGTAGCCAGAGTCTGAGGCGTCATCTGGTACCGAGCGACTGTCGTCATCCGAGTCTTCTGTCACCACCAGATGGGGGATGACAGCAGAGAAGTCGAGAGTCCTACAAATTAATGAGGGGTCAGAGTCAGGTGCTAAGGGGTCAAGTTCAAGCCCAGGAAGTATCTCTTGATCACCCTATTCAGAAATAGCCCCTCCAAACTTAAGTTGATTTCACCTTTGCACTGCGCTGTTTTTATCATTTCTCTGGTTGGACTGTAAGCTCCTCTAAGACATTTTAGCCACCTGGTCCAGGCCCTTGTGTGATGTAAACACCCAGGTATTTTCTGTGGGGGTTCCTGACATCTCCTGAGGTTCCTCCCACTGATGGATCTTTTTCCCCCCTACTTAAGAGCATGCTATTGGACAGCTCCCCCTGTTCAGGATGAACTGCTCACCCTCTGGGGATTTGGACTTAGCTGGTCCCTGCAGCTCCAAGATTCTGCAAGTCCAGACTGGACTTCATTCTCCATTCCTAGCCTGGGGAGCCTGCCCCTCTCAGGGAGTTCAGGCCTTTCTTTTGGCCGGCACCGGCCCTGGGAAGGCTGACTTTGACTGTGTCAGGAGGCTTTTAGCACAGCTGGTGCCACTCTGCTGTCCACCTGAGGCATGGGTTCCTCAGGCTATTCCTAATCCCCCCCAAGAGCTACTGTACCATTTTTCAGCCTTGTGGGTTCCTCTTCCCTCCCTCCCTGCCTGCAGCCCACTTACTGTGGGAGAGCTTATGGTGGGTCTTACCTCCCCTCCACGCTGCTCTGAGAGCCCTCTGGGGAAGGTGTGGAGGGCCTCGTGCCCAGAGACTCCTGGTCCCTGTCCCTGTAGAGGGCCAGGAGCTCCCTCTTCTGTTGGACGTATTCTTCTGCCTTCAGCTTTTGCAGGGTGGCCTGGGGTGGGAAGGTAAGATCCTCAGTTATTGTGCACTTGCTGAATGCCAGGTACTGGGCCAAGTGCTTCATATACACTACCTCATTTAACCCGATACTTATTCTTTCTCTGACTTTGCTACTGAGAAATGGAGACTGAGGTGAGTAACTGCCAAGATCATGCCATAAGAAAGTGGGATAGAACCAGGATTTGAAGTCTTGAGCTGGTCCTGGGGGTGGGTGGGCTGAGCAGAAGGCCCCCTTTCCTCCATGCATAGTTATTCCTGCTTCTTGTGCCCCCCATTGGCAAGCCCTCTAGCTAGCTGGCCTGCCCCCTCCTTCAGGAAGTCCTCCATGATTGGTGGTGATGGTGGTATAAGTCCTGGGTCCTCAGGTTACTCTTCTTCCTGCGACAAAAGTGGGTTGGGGCAGGCTTTGTCCTGTGCTGAACACTCTGCTGTCCTTCCAAGATGAAAGCAAGACTGTGTCTCAAAAGGTGTGGGGAGAGGATACATTTTATGTTCTGTCTTCCTCAACATTTCCATGGAGATGTCATCAGAATAAAATAGTGACATCCGAGAAGTGGTTTTCAGAGCACCTCCACGTGCACACAGTCCTTTGAGACACACCATCACTCTGCAGGGTGAAGGCATGGATAGCAGCCCATTTTACAGATGAGCAAACAAGACTTGGAAAGCTGAAGGCACTTGCTCAAGGTCACACAGGTAGAGAGAAACAGGCCTGGGACTGGGCCTTTCCCTGTGAGTCCCAGAGCAGTAGCTGCACTGTTTTCAGGGCAGCCTGAAAGGGTGCGTAGGTAGTTATGATAGGGCAGCGCTTGCTGGGGAGCAGGAGGGAAGGCAGCAGGACCTCGGAGAGGCTGAAGGCAGAGGCTTGGCAAAGCAGGGAGTGGTGGCCGCTGCAGGCAGCGCTGAGGTCAGTGCTCACTAGATGGACCTGTCGTTGTGAAAATCCTGAAGTACTTTCATGCTGGTCAGCAAAGGGCTGCTGCCTGAGCCTCCCACCTCCCTTCCTTGGGACTACCCTGCCCCCCAAGACCAGGCAGCTGGAGGGATAACATCAGGCACAGCAGGAGACCTCGAAAACCCCCCTTTCCAACACCCCACTCTATCTGGCCGATGCCCATGCTAAGCATTTTGAGTGTCTTCCTGCTTCATGTATCTGAACCAGCAACTCTTGGGCACCTGGACCTTCCTCAAGCTCCTCCAGAAACACAGTGGGTAGCTGGGCCAGTAAGAGACATGTTGGAGAAATGGCGAACAGGGAGAGGAAAATGACATCAGTGTGACCTGGGCTTCTCTTTCCCATTTTCCTTGCCCAGGGTGCTTGCCAGTGCTCAGTCTCATGAGTGAGAAAACATTGCAAGGATTCTTAGCAGCCTCATAAGATTTGGTCTGTTGGCCAGAGCAAGGGGTGATGGTGCCTGGGGGCAGGAAACCAACACCAGGCCAAGGCCTGGGACCTCTCCCTGTCCCCAGACTGCATCTCCCAGCTGTGTGCAGTGTGGGAGGGGCCACTCTTGGGGCTAGGAAGGGGCCAGAGCAGCCTGCTTATCCTGCTGAGATTTCAGGCCCTTTGGCTCCACAAGACCCAAGTTCAGTTTTGTGTTTGGGATGTTCAGAATAGGGATAGTGTGTGGAAGAAAAGAGCTGGAGGGAGTGGGGGTGTGTGTAAGGAACACCCACTACCAGCATCTCCACTAAACGTGCCTCAGGCCCTGCCCCAGGAAGAAGCAGGGAGGCAGGGATCTCAGGTGCAGGGCGGCTGGGGCTGTTCGAAGGGCTCCCAGCCACCCCAAGCCTCTCCAGCAACCCAGGGAGGGTTTGTTCAGCTTGGATGAGAGGGGAGTCATGTTGGGGGCAGGGTGGGAAAGGAAGACGAGGCTGGTGCCAGAGCCAGAAGGTGACACCCCCACAAAGCGGGGGTGGGGGGAAGGAGGGAGGTTCAACTCTTCTTCCTTTCCTTTGCCTGGGTGGAAAACTGAAGCCTCAAGAGGAAATGCCTCCTCTCCCGCTGCCCCGGGGTCACGGGCATCCCTTTCAAAGTCCTCCAGACGCTGAGGCCCTTGCCCAATCAGCATCCAGGCCCGGGCACCGCTGACCACCCGACAATAACAAACATTTATGGAGCGCCCATTAAGTGCTGGGCCTGGGCCAAACAGTTTACATAATTCTCTAAACTATCTTGCATGACAGTTCTCTTTATCAGTGCAATTCCCCGGATGGGGACTGAGCTGAGGTAATCCTCCGAGAACAGATAACCGGAGCCGGGCTGGGAGTCCTCAGAGCCCGGCCCCTCCCCTCTCATTTCTTGGCCTTCGTCTCTGACAGCTCTTTCTGTTCCTGTCCCTGGTGCCTTTTCCTCTTCTCATTCCCTAAATATGGGCATTTCCCAAGATTCAGTCTCTCTTCCCTTGAGAAGCTCCTTTTCCCTAAAAGCTTAAGCCATGGTGGGTAGACCCACTAGGGATAAATCATCTCTGTTACTGTGAGGGGGAGAAAAAATCATCTGACCCCTGGGGGTTGCTGTCTCAGGCCCAGCAGACACCCCACTGCCCTCTGCAGTTCACACAGACTGACGGTGATGGAGGCAGGGACTCTGAAAGAAGAATCTGGTGTGAGATACCAGCAGGGCAAACTAATCTCAAAGCTTCAGTTCTTTGTTCACAAAGGGAGACCCTGTGCTTTCCGCATCAGAAGTGGCTTCCTTTTCTCTATGAGCTAGGAGTGAGACTTCTGGGGGCTAAATTATTTTGCATAATAAAGTACCACCAATTTTTAGCGGTCCCCTGGGGGATCGGAAAGAAGAAGGGGGGCCGGCATCGCCCTGGGACCCAGAACCAAAGGGACAGGAGAGAGTTCTGATGGTGGGAGTGGTGAGGACGAGAGGCTGCCTGCTGGTAGGGCCCCCACCTCCTGCCCTGGAGAGGCTGGGGCCTGTCTCCGGTTTGTGCTCTTCCCTGTTCCTGCCCAGCCTGCAGTACATCTCAACGGACCGCCCGCGTGGTGTCTGTCGTCAGCTGGCACAGCCAGCGTGCGGACAGTGTTTGTGCTGGGGAGGGTGGCGTAGAGGGAAGGCACCCGTCACACGGATACAGGGCACTAGGAGTGGGCATGGGCAGGCCAGGTGGAGACCACTCTCGCCGTGAAAACCGCCCCACCTCCGCCCCTGTCCCCCGCCTCTGCCTTCCTGGGAACCCGCACCTTCCTGTTTAGGTATTTAGGGAAGTGGCCGAGGACACGCTATCTTAAGGTTCTGCCTTTCATCCCTGATTCATTCTTTTTTTTTTTAACAGCAAAAACCTCATATTTCTTTTTTTGCTTTCCTAATTCAAAATTTTTAATACACTATTTACACAGAGACTAAGCTCTGGTTTTCCCTTTCTCAAATAAGCTGTCCACATTATGATACGATATCACAGAGAGGATAATGAATGAATGCTTAAAAATTGTTTAAAGCCCTGGCTGGTGTAGCTCAGTGGATTGAGTGCAGGCTGCGAACCAAAGCATCGCAGGTTCGATTCCCAATTAGGGCACATGCCTGGGTTGTAGGTCACGGTCCCCAGCAATCGCACATTGATGTTTCTCTCTCTCTTTCTCCCTCCCTTCCCTCTCTAAAAATAAATAAATAAAATCTTTAAAAAATTGTTTAAAGAACAGACTCCTCACATATTCTCAAAGGTTTCAGAGGCCCTAATTGACTAATGTGCTAGTGACGAATCATTGTTATCTACTCATTAAAGCAAGCCCTATGAAGAACGCTAATTTGATTTAAAACACGTTAAAAATAATGAAGTTGTATTTTTTAGAAATAGTCTACAATAAGATTTCTTTTCTTGTTCAAAATGCCTCTTGTGTTTTTAAAATTGACGTATAATTGACATATAACATTATGTTAGTTTCAGGTGTACAAGGTAAGGATTCAATATACATCTATGTATTATGAAATGGTCACCACCATAAGTCTAGTTAACACCCCTCATCATACACTATTAAATTTTTTCCCTTGTAATAAGAACTTTTAAGATTTATTTTCCTGGTAGCTTTCGTAGTTTATCCTCATTTCTCACATGAACTCCAGGTGTGTGTTTCCGAATTTCCACAAGCCTCCAAGATATCTGCACTTGGCTGTCTCCCACTGATGCATTTCCAAAGTACTTCTGCTTAAAACTGAGTATGGCTACTCTAGGAAACAACACCTCCCAGGAAACAACAGCTAGACAAACAGGTAACCCTTTCTAAAGATTTCATTTCTGTCATGGGCACCATTGCCCAAGCAGTCTTTCAAGCAGGAGCCCGGGAAGCAAACTGTCCTTTCTCTCTGTGGAAGTGTTCCGGAGCTTTTCCCTAGAGCTGGCACCGTGCTGCGCGCTTAATCTGAGTGATCTTTGAGTCATCCCTAGGAAGCAAGGACTGCTACTATTTATATCCACTTGCAGGTGAAGACATGGAAGCCTAGGGAGGCCACATAACTCATCCAAGATCACCCAGCTAGTGAGAGGTGAACCTGGTACTTGAGCCTAGATTTTCATGCATTCGGTATAGCTTTTAACCAGTTTCCCTAATTTAAAGATTTTTATATATTTACTTCTGTTTTTTTTTAGAGAGAGGGGAAGGGAAGAAAGAGAGGGAGAGAAACATCACTGTGTGAGAGATATGTAGATCGGTTGCCTCTTGCACACCCCCAGCTGGGGACTTGGCCCACAACCCAGGCATTTGCCCTGACTGGGAATTGAACCAGCAACCTTTAGGTTTGCAGGCCGGTGCTCAATCCACTGAGCAATACCAGCCAGGGCTGTCTCTCCTTTAGTTCCTATTTTCCCCTCCCTCCTTCCCTCCCTCCTTTCCTTCCTCCCTTAAGGTGTCCCTAAGGCCGTGGCACTAACTCTCAATGTTTCACACCTGAAGTAGTGGAGTAAATCTCCTGCCACCAGTCTCCCCCTCTCCCACCCACCTACCACTGCCACCTTACAATTCAAGACAGCGCACACTGATTTCACCTTGGCCTTCCCTTGCTAAGAATCTATGGCAGCTTTCTCTTGTCAACCCAGTTCAGTCTAGTGTCGTCCAGTCCACACTGCAGCACTTGGGGTCCTGCAGAGCCTGGCCCCTCCATCACTGGCTCACATAAACGCTTTGCTCCAGGCTCAGACCGCCACGGTCACCTCCCCAAACAAACCCAGCCCGACTACTCCTTGACTCTTCTGCTCACAGTCTTCCCACCCTTAAAAGCCAAACTCAAATCCCCACCCTCCTCTGGTCATTCTGCTTCTGCAGTGGGTTGAACAGTGGCCCCAGAAAGATAAATCTGGGTCCTAACTCCCAGGACCTGTGACTGTGACCTTATTTGGAAAGAGGGTGCAAAGATCCTGAGTTAAGGATCTCAAGGTGACATCATCCTGGATTTAGGGTGGGCTCTAAATCTAATGACCAGTGTCTTCATAAAAGATGGGAGAGGGAAATTTGGACACAGCGATGGTGAAAAGACAGGGGCGGGGGTGGAAAAGCCAAGGAACACCCGGAAGCTGGAAGAGGCAAGGAAGGACTCCCCCTTAGAGCCTTGGAGAAGAAGCGTGGCAGGCTGACACCTTGACTTCCAACGCTGGCCTCCAGAACCGGGAAAGAATGAGCTTCTGTTTCTTTAAGCCACCCAGTTTGTGGTGTCAATACAGCTCCAACTGGCTGTCTCTACTGAATTCTTCTAGCATTAATCACATAAATCTGCCCACGTCACTTCCCTGCTTAACACCTTCGCTGGTTCCCTGTCATCTGAAAGACAAAGTTCAAGTTCCTTACGATGGGCACGCTGGCGGTGCCTACCTCCCAGCCTCTCTGACGCTGTGCCTGCTCTGTGCTTTATGTCCTAGTGATACCTGTGCGTCTCTCAACATACACACACACACACACATACACGTGTTTCATATCTTTGACCTTTGCACATTCCGCTTCTCCATTTGAAACACCTTTCCTTCCCTCCCTGCATTCCTGAGATACACCTAGATGCCCGCAAATGGTGCTCTGAGAAGAGCCGCTCTGTGAAGGCTTCTCGGAATACCCTCTCTCTGGGCTGTCCCTTTCCCACCAGGTAGAGCGAATGATTCCCTTCTGGTCCAAGTTCCTATGTAGGCAGGTTTCTGCGTCCCTACACTAATTTGTCTAGCTAGGCTGCAGTGCGCATTCTTTGAGGACAGGAATGTTTTACTCCTTTCTGATTCCCTAGCACCTAGCTAGTGCCTGCAGCTAGCAGGGGCCCCATTTACGTCTGTTGGAAGGAGGATGAAGTTCGGAGATGAATTGTTTCAGGGTATAGAAGCCTTCAGGGGGATGCTGTCTTGGGCTCTCGCGGGGCTGGCTGAGCCACTGAGCCACTGGCTCAAGGCACTCTTCCGTGCTCTTATGGATGGGTGGTCCAGGCTGTGTCTCCCTCCTGAGGACAGCCTGAATCTGCATGCACTCCAGCCTCCCTCGCCTCCTCTTCCCCTCGGTGCTCCAGTTTCTGAGCTCTAGGGACCTGGCCGCCCCTCCCCACTCTTGGCTCTCACATACCTGGGCCTGCTGGGTCTTCTCTAGCCACCTGGCACAGTCTGAAGCGCTGGAGCAGTGCACGATGAGGGCACTGGAGACGCACTGGAAGTCAGTAAGGTGGATCGCCAGGAAGCTGTCTGGTGGAGGAGAAGGTCTGTTTCAGGGGCTGGACTGTTTTGGAACCCCATCCCGACTCCTCTTTCCCCTTGCCAAGAGGGAAGGAGAAGAACAAGGTCCTGGCAGGAGAGACATACTAGGGTCTCGGAGTGGTCGGCACACAAGCTTCTCCAGCATGAAGGGGGGGCGGATAACCTTGGCTTTGTCTGCCTTGCGTTGGGGCTTGGTCACCAGGAGCACGTCAGAGAAGAGGAACAGGTAGGCGTCCAGCTGGGGGCGTGCGCAGGAGAAAGAGGCAGGGTCAACTGGATCAGGGGGAAGGGTGGGACAGGGACTGGGGCTCATGCCTAAGTGCGCACGCGTGGGTGCACACGTGCACAGCTGTGGAACGCTGGAGCTGGAGCGAGTGTCAGCTTGGTCCCTTCTCTCCCTTTACAGGCAGGGAAAGCGTCTGACTCAGCCACAGAAACAGAGCTTTCGCCAGAACCATGTCCTCTTCCCCGTATACATAGAAGTGACACAGACACACACACAAAATACGCAAATATGGACACACACAAACAAACACGCACACACCTTTCTCCCATTTCCAGCTTATCTGACTCTTGTCCTACCTCCCATCATCTCTCCCTTCTCTTCAATCCACCTCTCATCTTCTCTGCTCCTGCCCACTGCTCCTCACCTTCCCTTCTCGCCCCTCCTTCACTCTCACGGGCCCCTCCAGCAGCAGCTGCCTGGTGTGCTCAGGAGCAACGCCCAGCATGGGGGACAGCAGGTCCAGGCTGGAGAATGGACGCAGGTTCTGGGGGACACAGAGAGGAGAGGGTCAGGGGCCTAGGTAGGGCTTGTGACCACCTCCCAGCCAAGGTGGTTCTTTGTTCTGTCCCAGCACTGTCTCTTCCCGTCAGTCCTCTGCTTAGAGGGAGAGGAAGTGGTTCCAGTGCCTCCTTTCTACTTTTTTTTTTTTAAAGATTTTATTTACTTATTTTTAGAGAGGGAAGGAAGGGAGAAAGAGAGAGAGAGAGAGAGGAACATCAATGTGCGGTTGCTGGGGGCCATGGCCTACAACCCAGGCATGTGCCCTGACTGGGAATTGAACCTGTGACACTTTAGTTTGCAGCCCGAGCTCAATCCACTGAGCTACACCAGCCAGGGCCTTTCTGCTCTTTTGAACCCTGCTCCCGGGACCCTCACCACTGGGAAGGAATGATGGATACACCCCCCTCTGGCACCTCTGTCCCTTCCCTCCAGGCTTCCGATTCATCCATTTTCCTGGGGACCTTGCTTTCTCTGAGCCCCTTCCCTCGGTCACCTTCTCCATCTCGTCACTGGACGGCTCCAGCACCTCGTAGGGCCCAATGCGCTGAGCTGCAGCCTTCAAGCTCTCCTGCTCCTCGCCCTGGCGGACCTGCTTATTGATGTGTCTCAGGAACGACTCCACAGCTGCAATCTAGGTGAGGGTGGGGTGCGGAAGGAGGAGCAGCTCAGCTCCTCGCCCTGCTCATCCTGCCCAGTCTGACAACCGGAGCAATCGAACTTAGGCTGGCCGGTCAGTGCCACGCTGTCACGTGCATGCAAGAAAAGAGACCCTCAAGAGTTCCTGGAGAGCAGTTCCCACACACCAGCCCCCAACTCCAAAGGATGCCGGCCCTGCCAGCCCCCCTACCATAGCGTTCAGGGCCTCTCGGGCTCGTGTCTCAGGGCTCCTCTTGAGCACGGCCTGCAGCAGCAGGGGGTACTTGGTGATGCGCTGGTGGGGCTTGATGAGTAGGTCACCCAGCATCTGCCTCCCCGAGCGCTTGTGCTTCTCACACCACTGCCAGGGAAGGTGGGCAGGGGTCAGCAGTCTGCAAGCCCCCACCTGCCCCACCCTAGTGACGGACTCCCAATCCCTGGAGACTGGGAAGGGAGGGAGCCTAGTTGTCTAGGTCCACCCATCTGCCTTCCTGGAGCCCCCTCTCCCACCTGCACGAAGGTACGGAAGAGAGGGTTATTGTCTTGCTGCTCCCGGGCATAAGCCATGGTCTGCTTCACTTTCAGGCAGTACTGGACATAGGGCTGGAACCTCTGGCTGAACTGGAGGGACAGATGGGTGGGGCGGGGAGCAGGCAGGGGAAGAAGGTCATGAGATACAGGCTTTGGCTGCAGAACACGGGTAGCAGGGGTAGGGGGTGGGGTAGGTGATGGGGACAGCCTCCAATAGACCCCTTAGCCCCTGCCGATCCCTACCTCCCATGACTGCCAGCCCCCCTCTCTGGATTTCAAGGAGGAGTTAAAGACTGGAGAGGTCAACCTACTGCTGTTCTCTGAGCTCCTGCCCACAGCCCCCGCTGTGCCCTGCCCTCTGAATGTACTCCTGCCATCAATAATTCAGCTGGAACGTTTCAGGACACTGCAGGTCCCGTTTCACCGGGCGGAGGGGTGAGGAGCTGAGGCTTGCCCAGAAGCCCTGTCCTGCTGAAGGCGGCCACCTAAGGCTCCCAGGAGACTGTCTCCCCACCTTTTGACCCCATTCCATTCCAACTCTGCAAGGCCCACATATTCCTGGCTAGAGAGAACTGAGGAAGAAAGTGTGGTCCTGGATTTCCTGCTTTCTCTTGTTACACTTCTCCACGCTCCCAGGACCTCCCTCTGTGGCCTTCTACATGCCCTCCCCAGCCCCCTAGGGGACACCTCCCCCAGGCCCTGTTCTCACTCCCAGCTGTTTGTCAATGGATGTCTGGCTAAGAAGTAAGAATTTATCGTTGGTAAGAGCTTAGTGTAACTCTTCCCTGAGACAGTTGCACTTTCACGTCATAAGGGTCTCCGGAAGCCCAAAGAGCCTCTAGAACAGAGGTCATACTTGTTGAGTGCAGGGCAGGGGGTGAGGTGATATTTTGGGGTAGGGGTTGTGCCCTTGGACCCCCTCAAGCCATGGAAGGATCCCAGTTGCACAGACATGCCCTGCAGACAGGGGCCCCCGGGCTCTTGCAGGCCCGCCTCACCCAGCCCTTGGCCATGCCTCACCGCCAGGAAGCCGTCTTGCATGCTGACAGGGTCCAGGGGCAGGCCCGAGGCCCGGGTCTTCTCCAGGGTGGGCTTCAGCACCTCTTCCCAAAAGCTCTGGTGGGCGCGAATCAGGCTGGGGACATTTCCGAACAGGGTCTCAACTGGCACCTGGAGGAGGGAGCAGAATTTAGCAACGTGCCTTGGCAGGTCACTGTTAGGCAGCATTGGCCTTGGACAAGCAAGAATGGCTAAACTTGGATGGTGGGGATGGGGGTGGGGTGCAGAAGCTGCGGACTGCTTGGGGTCTAGAGCGAGAAGGCGAGTAAGGAGGGCAGGTGGCGTCCTAGAATAGGGAGCAGGAGAAAGTCAGGCTGGGCAGCCTGGAGGGCTCTCTGAGACCCCACCCCGAACCTCCTTCCCCGCCCCCACTCCTGGGGCTCAGAGCTTGGGATGTAAAGGGCTACCCTCCTGAGCTCCCACTCACTTCTGTCAGCAGTCCTACTCGCTGCAAGTTCAGCAAACCGGCCGCTAGAAGCTAGAGCAGGGAGAGAAGACGGTGTCAGCGCCTGACCTCTTCCTCTCAGCCTAGCCTTCTAACGTATCACCACCCCAACTTCAGTGCTGCTCACCTCCCTCCCAAGATCCCGGGAAGGTCTCAGATCATGGGGATCTCCTGGGATCTCGCCCCTCCCTCCCCCAGCAACCCTGTCCCTCTGGCCTGGGAGGACTGGGGAAGATGAGTGATTATATGGTTGAGGACGGGGCCAGGGCTGGGACTGAGGGAGACTCACATCGGTCATGATCTTGAGCTTTTGTATGTAAATCAGCTCTGTGGTCAGCAACTCCCAGAGTGCTTCTTGTTGGTGGCAAAGCTCCCGGCTCATCTCCTGGGGTGGGGATGGGGCTGGTTCAGTTGGGGATCAACAACAAGAACAGCAGCTACCATTTGTGAAACGCGACTGGATCTACTTCATAGATGACTTTTCAATCCTCAGACCAACCCTCCAGTGTATAGGTGTCGTCCCTGTTTTGCAGGTAAGGCGACTGAGGCTCAGTGCGGTTTGCGGCCATGACCAAGGTCTCACTAGTAAGTGACAGAGCTGGGATTCGAACCTAGAGCAAAATGTTTCCAAATGCTTTCCCCTGTGACCTGAGGCCTTTCCCTCGGGAGGAGGCAGAGGTGAGATGTGTGTATTTGTGTCTGTGACCCCACGGGGACAGACGCTGTGTTGCAGGCCCACCTTGTGCGCAGGCACCAGCTCCTTCCAGGACTTCTCGATGGTCAGGCTGCTGTCGCTGCCCTTTCCGATCTCCCAGTGCTGCCGGTCCTCAGGGGGCAGGCGGGGCATCCCGAACATGCTGAAGGTGTACAGCCTCATCTCCAGCTCCCGGGCCTTCGTGACTTCCTGGTGGAGTTGAGAAGGGGATCAGTTGTGGCCATGCCTGGGATGCCCAGCCCAACGGGGCCCAGGGAGGACTGCACGTGTCTGTGTGTGTGTGTGTGTGTGTGTGTGTGTGAGAGAGCACTGAGTGTGCGTGAGGACGTGGAAGCCTGGGGGACAGGGATGGACCTCCAGCTGGGATTACAGGGACAAGGGCGTCACTGGAACGTGGACGGAGAGGCACTGCGGTCTGCAGAAAGGTCCTTGGATAGAGGGGTCTGCCCTGGGCTCCCTGGCCGGGAAGGTGCCTTCCAAGGGGTCTTCTGAGACAGAACCCTTCACAGGGACCTTCAGGTGGAGAACCAGAACAGGACTTACGAAACCAGTGGTCTCGGGTAGCATTTTGACATTGGCCCATAATGTGGACATTTTTATGAGGTGGCACAGCTCAGGGATGTTTTCCTGAGAAGGTCTCCAGACAGAGCCAGGCGGCTTATTGGAGGGGCTGCCTGAGCTCTCAGCTCGGACGTCTGTGGAGGACGTCGCAGCTCAGGCTGTGAGCCTGCAGGTGGGAGCAGGGGGACCCCTTACCTTGAGCTTGGGGGAGTGAGGTGGGCCAGCCCCAAAATGGCCTCCATGCCTCTTCTCAGGCTCCGATTCTCGCAGCCTCGCGGGAGACTGGGCTCGGGCCTGGCCAGAACCCTTGCCAAAGGGGACGTAGTCGTGGAGGTGTGTGCGACTGGGATCCTGAGGGAAGAGCAGAGCGAGTTCTGGGGGTGTTGCCTCCCTTCCCCCAGAAGGCCCAGGGGGGTAGCGGGGGCCAGTCTTCGCTCCAGATGGCACCCCCCCACCCGTGGTAAGCTCAGCTGACTCACTTCTCCCCTCAAACCAGTTTGGTGTGAGCCGCTCCTGCCCTGAGTCACAGTGGCTGCTGCCAGAGAGGCCAACTGGGTTGGGCAGGGACATGCCAAGCTGGCTCCTCGAGTGGGCCCAGGGGCAGAAGGAGGGACCTCCTGCAGAGCAGTGCACAGGTACGCACACGCCTGGGCTCTGGAGTGTGTCCCCCCATACCCGCCCACTCATGTGCGCTCCCTGTGCCACAGGCTTGCACGCACGGGGCCCGCTGCACGCTCTATCTGGGCCCCTCACAGCTTCCCTGGTTTGTGAACAAACCCCCTTGTCCGTGGGGATGCGGGCACACACTTGTGCAGCTCCCCCACCCCCCCACGGGCAGGAGGCCTGTGTCCCATCCTGTGGGGAGCAGCTGCCCTTCCGTGTGAGAGGTCGAGGCCATGGCCACAAGTCTCCTCCTGGACAGGCCTGGTCACATTCCTTGATCAGCCTGTGGCCTGATTTACCCTCACAGACTTCCTATTCTCCCTTTCTGCCCTCAGCCTGGGAGAGTCCTCAGCCGTCCTCCCTGTGTCCTCGGACCAAATTTTCCTCCAGCAAGACTGAGGACACCTCCAGCTGGAAGCAGAATGGCTCTCAAGGTGGAGGGAAGCCTGGAGGCTGAGGGAAAGACCGCTGGCCTCCACACCCCTTTCACTGGTCAGCACTGGAGGCAGGCCAGGAGGGTGGAGCCCAGGGAGCCCCCACACCCCTCCCCACTTTCAGCGTAGGGACACGGTGAACCTTTGCTCTTCTTCCAGCCCTGACTCAGAGCCCACAGACTCCTCCCATAGGGAGGTGGGAGCCTGCAAGGGGCCATCCCCAAGGCTTGGCGGAGCTCCACGGCTCCCTGCCTCAGACCTGTCTAACAGCACCTCCTCTGAGGGCCTGGCTTCTCCTGGCTCTCTGCCGCCAGGGCCCCATCTGCCCGGGATGGGTGTGGAGTCCTGGGAGCGTGGCCCAGCACGGCCTCCCTCTGTCTCCCAACCCAGGAAAGAAGGTAGGGCAAGGGATAGGAATAGAGCAGCCCACGAACCTATAAAAGGCAGGGACTTGAAAGCTGGGGTGTCCTCCCTCCTGCCCCACCCAGGTCACCTTTGGGGCACAGCCTGGACTCACCAGCATGGGGCCTCGTCGGGGATAGAGACTGACAGCAGTGCTCTGGGCAGACACCGGATGCTGGCCCCCATACGACTCCGCGTGGGAGTCCCAAAGTGTTCGGAGGAGACCCTCATATGGAGAACCAAAAGCCTGCATTGCTTCTGTCCTGGGTCACCTCCAAATGTTCATAGCTCCAAGGTCCAGGAGAAAGGGGGTCCCCTGAGGCTGCAAAGAGAAAAATGAAGGGATGATGGAAGGGCCAGCCTTGATAGGTGGGTGACACCAGGCCCTAGACCAAGGTGGGAGGGGAGGAGGAGGGGTGGGAGGGAGGAGGGGGAGGGTCATGGGCTTGGCCATTTGTCGGGAGAGCATGGCTGCCTCATCTGTCTGTGACTCGGTAGGGGTGGGAGAAGCACAGACGAGCACTTGTGTGAACAGGGGGTGGGTAAGGCCCCGCACTGGCCTCAGATGATGCTGTGGTCCTGAGAGTAGCTGGGAGCAAGGGCAATAGACAAGTCCCCAGGCTCCTGGATGCCCCCAGGTGGGGGATTCCCTTGGCGCCTAGTTCCAGCCTCCCTTTCTCCAAACACAGTCCAGAGAAAAGCTGCGGGGGTGGGGGGGGTGGGGGGGGGCTGGGGACAGCACAGGAGGCTGCCCGGACCTGCCACCTGTTTCTGTACAGCCTGTAGGCTGACAATGCTTTTTACATGTTTCAGTAGCTGAACACAATCAAAAGAAGAATACTATTTCATTACACAGAAAAATGATACAGAACTCACATTTCAGCGCCCATAAGGGAAGTTTACGGGCACACAGTCACATCTACGGGTTTGCTGGGGGTCTGCTACTGCTTTTCAGGTATTCCGACAGAGACCGAATGCGTACACTTCAACATCTAAAAGACTTCCTATCTGGCCCTGCACTGAAAAGGTTGCCCACCCCTTCCCTGGGGACCCTCCTGACTACAGACAAGGACATGCGGGAGGGACAGCCATCAAGCCGATGGCCTTAGAGTTCAGCCAGGCGGAAGGAGGGTCTCTGTGGTCTTGGGCTACCTTTGGTCGTTCCCAGCCTCTGGGGCCAGCTCGGTGGAGCTGGGGGCCAGGCATGGGGCTCCATCCCTTCCCCCTCCACCTGGGTAGAGGGCCCACCCTCTGAGTGGGCAGGGCCTGAATGGAAGAGGCCTCTTAAGCAGCTACTGGTTCCCCTCCAGGTGGGCCTGCGACCCCTGATCCTCCCTCCCCTACTTTGTCTCTGATTTTTGAGCAGGGGAGAAAAGCAGTCCCTGTCTCCCTGTACTTCTCCCTCCAGGGGCTCTGTCTTCCCTCGTTCTCTTCTCACCCGCGGTCTTTTTGATCTTTGACCCGGCTTCCCAGCGTCTCTCACCCCCGCGCCCCCGTCCTCCCCGCCCCCTGTTCGCTTACCTGTGTTTACAGGTGTCCCGGCGCCAGCCCGCCACGCTGCCGCCCTCGACCACCGGGCTCACAGTTGCCGACGGCTGGCTCAGCGATGCCAGCCCCGCTGCCCGGCCTGGGTCTGGGACCGAGCGGCCCGCAGGACCCGGGCAGCGCAGCGCAGGGCCGGGCGGGAGGGAAGGTGGCGAGGGAGGGGCGGGGACGCAGGGAGGCACCTCCCTCTCACCGTGGGCACCGGACCCGCCGCGCAGGGAGGACGCCCGTGGAGCCTTAGGGCCTGAGGAGTCCCTGCTCGAGACGCAGCCACCACCCTCCCGGGAAGGAGAGCTCGCTTCGCCGGGTTCCCGTTCCCCTCTTTCCTTTGCACCTGAGCTCACCACCCACCCAGCCAAAGCAGAAGGCCGGAGCCGCGCGTGCACCTTCGGGTGCACCCCTCTCGGCCAGACCCCCTGGAGGCGCCGGAGTAATGAGGCCTAAATCCCGGTGCGCTGGGGGCGCTGGGGGCGCTGGGGGCCGCGGCGAGGGGGATGTTCCTCCTCCTCCCGCTGCCATGTCTTCCTCATTTAACCAGGTAGGGGAGCGGGGCAGCCAACAGAAGGGACTCGTGGCCCAGAGACCCTAGGGCCCTGGTGAGGCTCTCTGGCTTGGAGTCCAAAGTGTGACCCTTATCTCTCACTGCCCTGGTCATCTGTGGAAGGCCGAACTTGGCCTTTGGTCTAGGGACTCCACCGGGGGCCCGGGCTCCTGACCCAACACTTCTCCACTTACCTGGGACGGGGGTGGGAGGACAGGAGCGTCAGATGGGGGCCCTTCACACTGCATGGCAAACGGGCACAGCCCAGGGTTCACAGGGGCTGTCCCAGCACCCACAGCAGCTGCTGAAACAGACCTGTTCAAGGAAGGGCACCTGCTGGGCACAGCATGAAAAGGCCGCATTTTCACATCCCTAAATCACCACAGAAGCGGTCGGTATCGGGAATCAGAAGTGCCCACAAACGTGTGATCATTGTAATCTCACCATCCTGAAGCCAAAGACCCTGGGATGGGGGCAGGTGGGTCTGAGTGCCCCCCCACACCCCCTCCTGTGGTCTTCCTCCTGCGAACTGGCTAGGCCAAGACTGATACAACTTCTTCCATGTGTAGAGTTTTCTGAAATTCACAAAACACTTTCAAAAGCATAATCTCATGTCACTAGGAGAAAGATCTCCACTCTCCTCTCCTGTCTGGTATTTTGGGGGGGTCCCACAAGGAGGAACCCCCCAAATAGGAATGATCTGGAGGGTGAGCCCCTTGTAGTACAGGTTTCCCCCACTAGGTGAGTGCTCTGGGAACCCATCTGTATCAGTGTGCCAGCTGGTGTCATTGTGAGAGGCTGCGTTCAGTCTCGGTGCATTTTTTTTTTTTGGAAGACTCAAAGCATTTGCCCATTTCACTATGGGTGAGCCCGCCTGCCCACACTGCCCTGAGTGTCTAGCAGTTTTTGACCAAAAAAAATGGCATGACCCCTATGGCCCACCCTCCCCATTTACCCGATCTTTCCAGTGACTTTTTTTGTTTCTCCCCGGAAGAAAAAAATCCTCAAAGGGAAACATTTTGCCGACAGAGAAGAGGTGAAACAAAAAATGGCAGAAGCACTAAAAGGCATCAAAATCGAAGAGTTCAAAAACTGTTTTGAGCAGTGGGAAAGCGTCTCGGTGGGTGTGTTGCATCAAACAGAGAGCACTTGGAAGGTGACCAAGTTTGAACACGTGAGAAGAAATACACAACTTTTTTATAAATAAGTTCTGGTTATTTTTGGTCCCCTCCTTGTGTTCAACACCTAAATAAACAGAAATGTTTTAGTCCTCACTCCAATAACTCTATTTTGTTTGGGAGAGGAGTCTTTCACATTTGTTGATTTCTAATTTTGCCTGCCTTCCTCATTGCCCTTCAATATTCTCTTTTTCTGAGCTTGCTGGTGTGTGATTGCTCTGTTGGTTCAGAAGAGTTCTCTGTACCTCTTGCCCCTGAATCCTGCCTCCTGCTGCCTTCCTCCCAGGGGCTCGGAGGGTGTCGGGGCAGGAGCTACAGTGGAGAAAAGCCTTTTTCTCTTCCCATTCATAGTGTGTGTGTGTCTTTTATTGTTACCCTGTTTTCTGTGGTTGTTGAGAGAGAGAGAGAGAGAGAGAGAGAGAGAGCAAGCAAGCCTGCAGTTGATCCTGGAATGACAAGGGTAGCAATGAGGGAAAAAGAGCTAATAATAAACCAGGAGGTGGTGATTACTGGTAGTATTAAATGATGCCCTGGAGAGAGCTGGTGCCAAGGATCCCTAGATTCTCCTCCCAATGTCTCCCTGAAGGAGATGGAAGGAGTAAGAGGGAAATTGAAATTGAGAGAACACCAGAGACAAGCCTGGACTCACAGCACCCTAGGGTGAGCTGGCTAGATGGCAGGGTGGACTTGGGAAGCATTAACCTTTCCACTTCCCTCCAGGCTGGGATCCAATCTCCACCTGCTGCCCCAGGGCCTGTCTTCAGCCTCCCGGGGCACAGCCTCCCTGGGAGGAGAGGTTCCCAGGAAAGCTGGAGTCTTAAAGCTGGAGGTGTGGCTGGTATGTGTGTGGGCTGGGATAAGGGACTCCCGGTTGGTTCTGTTCTGGCCTGCTTGTCAGACTGTCACAGCCTCCGTGTCCCCCAGCCCCTTCTGAGTCATGGAGAGAAGACACACATGATGGGCTGAGGGGAACACAGCTGAGGGAGATGAATGAAGCCTGAAGAATTAGGAGGTTGGTGGGTTGGCCCCTCTGAGTGGCCCTGGGGAGCACCTGGCCCTTGCCCTAGACAGGGGACCTGGATAATTGTCTTTCTTTTTTTTTATTTTTTATTTTTTTTTATTTTTTTTTTTTATTGGATAATTGTCTTTCTTTCTGGCTGGTCCCAGACTTACCTCACATCTTTTAAAAATTTATTTATTTATTTATTTTTAGACAGAGGAGAAGGGAGAAAGAGAGGGAGAGAAACATCAATGTGTGGGTGCCTCTTGCTCACCCCCTAGTGGGGACCTGGCCTACAACCCAGGCAGGTGCCCTGACTGGGCATCGAACTGGCAACCCTTTGGTTTGCAGGCTGGCACTCAATCCACTGAGCCACACCAGCCAGGGCTTTCCTAACATCTTTAGCTTGAGTCTTGTCCCTTCTCCATGCCTCAGTTTTTCTCCCAGAGTAGATACCCCTCATCAGGCCCCCGGCTCAACCCCACAGCTGATGAGCAGGTGTCTGTCGGAGATCAGAGCTCTGAGGATCAAAAGCTTCTCTCTGATACAGCAGGAGGGTAACTTTGCAGGGCTGGCATAGGGGGCTCCAAGTCTCTTCTGCCCTCCCTCACAGGAACCCTGAGCTCTGCCTGACATCTCTCAGGGCAGGGCTGAGCCATCTGGGTTAATGAGGCGCTAGCAGGCGCTTATGGGGCAGTTGAAAGGAGGAGAGTCTTCCTTGGCCCAGACTGGGGCAGAGGGGAAATTGAGGGCTCAGTCTGGGAGGCACCAGGGCATGCGAGGCAGATAAAACCAGGAGGCCAGGCCACTGGGCACAGTTGCCAGTACCTTAGATCAGAACTAATGCTTTCTTCCTTCTTCCTTTCCTTTTTTCTTCCTCCCCCCTCCCTTCCTTCCACACTTACTGATTGGCAGTGTTCATTTGTGCAATGTGTAGAGAATATGTATTCCTAGTGTATAGAATATGCATTCCTAGTATGAGGGATCGTCCTATTCCTAGAATAAGAGACAGTCCCCGACCTCCAGGAGATCACAGACTAATATGGGGAGGCAGACAGACGAATGGTGAACAGAACGTCGGTATATGTCACACACACACAAAGAATGGACCAGGAGTGGTGGGAGCACTTTGGAGGGATTGATACCTACGTAAGGGAGTCAGGAACTCTTCAGAGAAGAGGTGAACTTTGTGCTGGGACTTTAAGGATCAGTAGGAGTTTGCTGGGCAGAGTAGGAGGGAAAGGCATTTCTGGAGAAGGGAGCAGCATGAGCGAAGATACAAAAATGCAGAGAAGCAGGGCTAAAAAGACGGGGAGAGAGCAGGCTTTCTCCAAGGCCTCCTGAGAGTCTTCTCCGGTGGATTCCCGGAGACATTCCACCTTCCAAGCAGCCGATCTCTGCGTCGTGACTCAGGAGGACAAACCCTCTTCCCGGCCTCCACAAAAATGACTCTGCCTTTCACCTGCCACTCCCCTGCTCCACCCCCGGACATACTCTTGGAATCGGGCTGGCTTCCCTGATTCCATGCCTTTGCTTAAGCACTTTCCCTCAGCTGGCACAGTGTTCTCGGCCCCTTGTCTTCCCATCTCCTCTTCCCCCTCCTTCAAGGTCCTTCCTCTGGTCTGCTTCCTTCAGGCAACTTGCCCTGAGGATCCCCCAACCAGAGGGATCCCTTTCCTCCCTGTTTTTAACTGCCTTGGCCGCAGTGTTTCTTTAAAAGGCATCACGCTTCCATTAGTAGATGACTGGATAAAAATGCTGTGGTACATTTAGACAATGGAATAATACTTGGCCATAAAAAAGAAGAAAATCATACCTTTTGTGATAGTATGGTGGACCTGGGGAACATTATTCTAAGTGCAAAAAACCAGTCAGAGAAAGACAAATACTATATGATTTCACTCATATATGGAATTTAATGAATAAACTGAACTAACAAGCAAAAAAGACACAGACTCGTTGAGAGCAGGCTGCGACCTCTGGGGAGGGGCGAGGGATCGAGTGAAAAACAGAGAGGACACATGGACACCGACAACAGTGCGCTGATTGAGGGCCAGGGGAAAGGGGTGGGCAGAGGTGGAAGAGGGCTGAGTAGGAGGGATGAATGGTGATGGAAAAAAATGCAATGAAAACGAACTATTCAAAAGAGATAAAAGGTGTCACTCTTTCTCTGCCCATCGCTGTTGCATATATGCCTTGAGGGCAGAGACCAGCTCCTACTGGGGTCTGGGCACCTCGGCCTGGGGTGACCAGAAGTCCACAGAATTAAGATGTTTAAGGCTCTGGGTCAGTATTGAGCTGCGTTGACGTGCTAGAATCAGGTAGAATCAACATTTAGGTAGACGTGCCTACCCTGTCATCTGCCTTTGCTCTTTAAATACCTGGAATTCTTCTGTAACTTCATTTTGGCATTCCTGGTTCACTGCTGTGTCTTCAGCATTTCTTTGGTGTTCCTTCTAAAAGTTTCTGTCCCGTTAGGACAAACATGCCGGGTAAGTTTTCCCTTGCCTGCATGCCAGTTCTGATGGATTACTGGCGGTTTCCCTAGAATATTATGTTAAGAAGGATTCTGTGGATTATTGAAGTAGGGAGCTCAGAAGAAAGAGCTAATTAAAAAGGCTTAGCAATGCCTGCCTTTTCCTTTGAAACCCCAGACCTCTGTCCCCCTTCTCCTTTGTCCGGAATGGCATATAAACCTCAATTGCCTAAAGCCTCTTCGGTTCTCAGACATTATGGCACCCCTGCATGTACACCGTAATAGGTTCTGGACATCCCCCTCTGCTAATCTGTCTCCTGTTAATTTAATTATTATCCTACCTAGAGGAATTGAGAAGGTGGGAAAAAAGTTATTTTGTGCACCCTCCCACTTTCAACAACAGATAAACTTCAAAGTAAAATTCTTACAACTGACTCTTTTAAAAACATTATATTTTACATAGAATTTCGTCCAGGGAACACCAGTTATACAGTGGGCCCCTGGCACCCCCAACTGGGACACAAGGGCCCCTTTGCAGAGTGAGGCTCAGAGGGCTCCTCTTTGGGAACTGCCCGAACTGCCTTCCTGCTCTCGGGCTCCTCTGTCCCCGTGGGGCTGCTGCTGTCTCTGTACTTAAATAGTACATTCAAAGGGCACCATGCCAGTGGTTGTGAATACAAAGAAATGAGCCACGTTATTGCACCTCTCTCAACTTGTACTTTTAATGAGTGTTTAAATTTTAAAACAGTAAAATGGAGGGAAAATTGCAAGTTGGACTATTTTTGGCTAGTAAGGGCAAACATGAAATGTAATCATTTCATTTCATTATTGTAGTATTACAAAATAATCCATGCCATTGTCAGACACGTTAGGTATACCTGAGCCTCTCATCCCTCCCAAATTTTACATAGATATAATGCTTGGAATGTCAAAGCTTCATGGCCTCAAACAAAGACACCAGAATATCAGTTTTGGTGAATTCTCTTTTAATGAAATTAGCACAGATATGGGGTAGGTCTTTGGGTCTTCTCTGTCATGTATCTATTTTTGTTATGGGTACAATATAATATTAAAAAGAAGATATTTTGGCCTATGTTGGAACATTCTGGATTCAGATACAGAGTGGGGCAGCAGGAGTGATGATGGTATAAATTTCGATTGGCCCCAAACTGTCCAACAATGCCTGCTTCCGGATGGAAAAATCCCTTGAGCACCTAGCAATGAAATGCTGACAGTGACGGTACCTTATATTACACAGGTGACAAACTCATGGTAGAGCTCCATGTCTTCTCTGTTTATCTTCAACATAGTCACGGTTCTTAAAAAGCGTCTAGGCAATGTCTGTCTGCTGCTGAGTGCGCTCTGCACCCTTGCTCCGTCTCAGTGGTTAGAAAGAGCTCAGCCAGCACTCGCAGCCGCCGCTGTCTGGGTGGCTTCTCCTTTGCATATCTGCGCGTCTTCAAAAAAGAGGAAGTGAAAGTTTCACATTTACTTTCAACAGATGATCGTGGCATTTTTAAGTAAAAGGAACATATATCAGAGGCACTTTAATGTTTCGTATTTCTGTAAACATTTACTGACTTGTAGGAAAAAAGTCGTATTAACTTTTACCCCCCCGAATTATTGGATAATGGAAAGTCACATTATTTTATTTTTTATTTTTTATTTTTAGTTTGGGTACATGTCTCCTTCTTGCTGTCAGTTAGTTCTCAACTCATTTGCTTATTCCCGCCATTCCAAAAATATTCCTACCGTGTCCTTATTAGATTAACTTAACAACACTTGGATGCGATACCCCTGAAAAGAATATTTTTAACGACAATCATTAATACATTTTTGTAAGCCATCAACTTAGGAGTACTATGGCCACTTCATGTTGTTCATTTGCTCTGAGTCCTGATTATTGTAACAATAAATAATTATTTGTTTTTTTTTTTGCCACACCAATGGTTGGTTTTTATTTTATGAAAATATTAATTTAAAAAGAGCTCTAAGAAATTCAGCAGGATTCCTAGAAATGATATTTCTGAGATCTATGAGATTCGAAACATAATTATAAAAGGCTAAAATCCAAAGGATTCATTCCTACTTTTTCCTTTTTAAAAGAATCCAGACGATTGGTGACATCAGGAAGTTTAGCAGGCTACTCAGCGCAGCCTCAGTCTTCCTCCTCATAGTCGCTGCCCCTCCTCATGGGGGTGGAGCACCGCACTGAGGACAGCAAGGCGTCTTCGATGGGTTTCTTAGGGTTTTCCTCCAGGTCTGTCTTGATTGCTCCAGACTCAGACAGTTTCCACTCCAAGTCATCTCTCGTCAGGTTCATGCCACCAAACGCTAGAGGTCCAATGAACTGAGCCTTGATATCACCTTCAAGGTAAACAAATATTGCGGGCAGATTCCTATCAGGATAGCTGGGTATGCAGGTTGTTGAAATGGCTTTCATGAACTTGACGTCAGGGAACTTCCTGGCAAGTCCACTCAAGTGCTGATTTATCAGGGCACAGAGGAGAATCCCTTGTTTGTAAAGGTGCAAGATCACCCACAAGCCCTCTCCCGCTTTGGTAACTTCCTGAACATAATCCTTTCCTGAGATCTCCAACACTTCTCCAAATTTACGCTTCAGTTTAGTTGCTTTCCACGCAGCCAGTCTCTGCTGCCTGTACATGTCAATTGCTCATTCATTTTCCTCATTAAATTCGTCTTCATTATCCTCCTATTCTTCCAAAGTCATATCTTCATAGGTTTCCACAACTGGCTGCTGAATGACTCCCTGTTCTTCCTCTTCTGCCTCCTTTTCCAGTTCATCCAAATTTTTCTTTGAGGGCAAGATGCCCTTTTTGCATAAGATGTCACTCCACTCAGTGTCTGCATTGGGGTCCTGCATCTTGTCCCAATTGCTGAAGCCAGGCCGGTCCTAATTATTTGTTCATTGATGCATTCTATTTATATCATAAACATAAATTATACTTACGATATATCAGGTAATATTCCAATATTCCATTTATAACACTAAGTTATTTTGTGCTCACCATGACCATATGCAATAGATAATAGTATTAGAAAGAGTTGGAGGCCCAGAGAGATTAAATAACTCACCCAAGGCCACACAGCGAGTAAGTGGCAGAACCAGGACTCAAACCAGGGCTGTCGGACTCCATACCTGAGCTCAACAACTGCACCACGCTCCCTTTCTGAAAAAATGTGGGGACATCAAGGGGATGTTCTGTCCATCTTATTGGGGAAGTACAATCCCATTAATTCTCCAAATTTAATAGGAATTTAAAATATGTAACAGTTCCAAGGCTACGAAGAGAGAGTGTGAGAGAGAGCAAGTGGAGCAGAATGTCAATAATGGATGAATCTGGGAAAGGGGTACACAATAAGTCACTGTATTATTTTTCAAATTTTTAATAAATTTAATAAATTTTTGATAAATTAAAATTTTTAATGTACAGCTGGTAAATGGTTATACCATTTATCTATTGCCATGTAAATGCAGCATAACAAACATCCAGTAAACCTTTAATAACAGGCTAATAATTAATAAGTATTTACATCTGTGTTTGAGTCTACAGATGGCTAGGAGGTCCTGCTAATTTGGGCCAGGCCAGGCTGACTTCAGCTGGGCTCACTCATGCATTTGTGGCCCTGCCTCAGTCTGGTCCTGCCTGGCCTAGAATGGCCTCAGCTGGGATGACCTGGCTCTCCTCGACAGGGCCTCTCGTCTTCCAGGAAGCTACCCTGGGCTTGTTCTCATGACGCTGGGGAGATTCTCAGAGAGAATGAAGGCACCCAGAATCTTTGGGACCTAAGATCGGAACCAGCACCTCATCACTTCTTCCACTCTATTGGCTGAAGCAACACCAGGCCACACCCAGAGAGGCTGTGGGAAGATGATGCCAGCTGGCCTAGATCCACAGAGGCATGGAAACCCGGGGGCAATCCACCACAGAGATGGAGCCAGCACGGAGACCCTTAAGAGCCAGACTCTTAACCATCATTCCACAATGACCTCCTTATCAAATCTTTTATTAATACCTATTTCAAGTTCCATGAATTCATGTGCCCAGCACCTTGATGGACACTGTGAGGGACAAGGTCCTCCTGTAAGGAGCTTACAGCATAGCTAAGGAGATGAGACACCCACCATGGAGAGTCTGGTAACAATAAAGTCAAGACAAATGGTAACAACAACGTAGGAGACGATGCTGTGGGCTGAAGGGTCGGGAGGGTCAGGCAGGGATAGGTCTGGGTCTTGTTAAATGTAAAGCGGGCAGAATCGAGTCAGCTGGTAAAGAGGGACAAATACACTCACTTCTTCCTCCCTCCCCTAGGTACGGACGGAGGGGGAAGATAGAGAGGTGGAAGGGAGGACCCAGGAGGAAAGTAGTTTTCCAAAGCCCTTCTCAGCTGTCTACTCGGCCCCTTAGGATTTCTTTCTACCTGTCTTGAATACGCATTGAGGGCCTAACATGCAACCGACAATCACATTCAATTCTTATTTGGGCTCACTACCCACCTTCCGAGCATGGTGGGTTTCCAGAAAAAAATCTTTGGTTTTGCTGAGGGGAAGGGTGGACAGCACTGTCAAGGGGAGACAAGGGTAGGTGGCTCTCTAAGGAAAGAGGATGCAGCTATGGGAGGGGAGCGATCAGGAAGAGGGATTGGGAGGAGATGGAAGCGAGTGGGAGAGGTCTGAACAGATGCTATGAGGGGTGATGTTTTGGGGACAGGGAGTGACATGTGTGGTGAGCCACAGAACCGTGTGTTTCAGGTCAACAGCCTTTAGCAAAGACCAAGGCCATTTCTCAAGGCTTCGGGAGTTAGATTTCTGTTTCTTTGAATGCTGAGATGACCTTTAGGATCAAAACAAGGTGGTCAGTTTTCTTTGGGTTTTCTGCCATGTGGCGGGCTTACCCATAGCAAGCAAACTTTTTTTTTCTCCTATAAGATAGTGGTTTTGGAGTGAGACAATTTGAGTTTGAATCTTTTCTTTTCTTCTTGCTAACTTCGCCGTCTTGGAGGGGGAATGTAACCTCTCTGAGACGGTTTCTTCATCTGTCAACAGGTCAATGTCTAACTCGTAGTGTTTTGTGAGGGTTAAATGAAATGAAATGTGTCAGTTGCTTAATTATGCCTGCACATAGTGATTGCTCTATTAAAAAAGTAGCTGGCATTATTATCATGATCCTAAAATTGAGTACAATTATCCTCACTTTACATATGAGGATGGAGACTTAGAGAAGTCAAGTCCACCTGACCCCAAAACCCTTGGGAAGGGCTTGCCTTTGCATGAAGACACTGACACGGAACAAAGAACACCAGGGAGGCATAAGGCCACGACTAAAGGACCAGAAGGATTAACACATGATTAGGGTGGAGACCAACATCAAATGGGAGCAAGGACGGAGGGAGACAGCAGGCCTGAGTGCTCACAGAGGCCTCCTGGTTGGGGGCCAGTGGGTGGACCAAATGCCAGCTCTAAAGCCTTCTTAGGTGTGGGGATTGGATCCCAGCTGTTCTGTATGGCTTTGTGGCCTTAGCCAAGTTACCTTACCTCGGAGACTAGGTCTTACCTCTATCAAATGGGACAAGACCGGGAGTACCCGTTTCGTTGGGCCGCCGTAGGGAGGAGGGTGATCAGTGCATGCCGAGCATCTAGCACACTGCCTGGTGCACAGGATGGGCACTGAGGTCTAGGTGCTTGTCCATATGAACCCAAACTGTGAGCCTGGGTCTCCGAAGGATGGGGTTCTGGAGCCTGCTAAAGTGGCCCAAACTGCGTTTTAATTATCCAAAGAGGGGTGCATGATATTCCCCAGAGCATGAGGAAATTACATGAAGCTTGAGGTGGAGGTATTTGAGTCAGACATGAGAAAGAACTTCCTGAAAATCAGGGTCATCAAATTAAATGAGAAATAATGATTTAGGACTGTTGTCTTAGCATTTACTCTAAGAGTAAAATATCTTCCCGTCTTCCTGGGCTGGGCACCATGTGTCATAGTGAGATGGCTGGAGACTGTCAGCCAAAAAATACATGTACCACGAGCAAGGGACAGCTGTGACCCTGGACTAAGTGGTAAGGCTCACAGAGCTTGTAGTGGTCCACCATGGTAGGGAGGGGGCCTGTTGTAACTTTGAAAACAGACCCAGAGCCTTAAACTTCTTAATTGCATGCACTTTTGCTCACCCTAAAGCTGAGGATGCAGAAACCGGGTCCGTACAGACCTGATAGGAAATCAGGTCATTGTTTGGAGCAAATGGGGCTTGAAGGAAGTGACCACACTGTCACTGATCAGAGCCACTTGAAGAAAGGCACAGACTCTCAGAGCAGCATTGCTGGAGGTTATGGGGCAGAAGCGCGGGTCATCTGCCAAGGACATCAACCAACAACATTTGGGGGCTTGTCCACTCCTGGCTCCAGAAACCAAGTCCGACTTCATTGCACTTCCAGGGGCTGCCACTAGGGGAGACCGTGGCTCCTGGGTGCAATGGGGCACAGCCGTGAAATAAAACACCTCTGGAGAGCATTCACTTTTGTTGCGTTCTTGTCATTCTTGAAGGCCCGAGCTGCATGGGAGGAGAGAGGAGTGAGGGGCAATCTCACTGATGGGGGACTCAGCATGATCGCCTTAGCCTCACCTGCGGAGGAACCTGCCAGGGATTCCTGAGCCACAAAGGCCCTGTAGGGCCTGGCAGAGATGCCACAGCCCCCCTGGGAACGGATGGTGGGAACAGCAGGAGGGGGCTCGGTCAGAGCACAGACCTAGACGTTCAGACACCTGACTCCAGGCTCTGCCCCAAGAAATTCCAAGAAGGTAAAATCTACCTTTGGAGCGCTCACCTGCTCTCCTATTCAACTCCCCCCTCGGCTTTGGCCAGAAGCAAAGGCCCTGCGGCCTCACAGTGCCCCAGTCTTGGCTTAAGGTAAGACAAGTATCTGATAAACTAACCTCTTCACACTAAGGCAGAGGGAGTCCCCCGCCCCCAGAAACAATGGGACACAGGGGGAAGGCAGCAAACAGGCTTTGCTGGAGTTCTCCCTGTGTGCCAATTTCAGTTTATACTATAATCCTTTTTTAACCAGGTTTTTCTATCTGAATTATTTTAACCAGATAAGGGGGAGGGTCAGAAATTCTTTCTGAATCTTTTGTTTCCTCCTCCTCCTCTCCTTCTCCTTCTCTTTCTCCTCCTTCTGTCTTCTTCTATCTTCTTCTGTGATTTTTAGAGGATGTCTATTGAAGTCGGAACGGTGGAACAAGGAAGAGCCTAGGAGAAGCAGTAGAAGCAGAGAGACTAGGTGGGGAAATGAGCTCATGCTGGGCTGCTTTGGCTCAGTAAGAAGTCAGAGAAAAGGGGGCCTTGGGGACAGGTTGAGGGATTTAGCCCAGGACAAGCTGCTGTGGCCCGTAGCTCTGCCCTGGTCCAGGCAAGTCTCTTGGGCTCCCTTAGAGTTTAGGAGATGGTGCCTGTGGGGGCAGGGGAAGAACAGGGGACAGGGGGAAGAGAAAGGCTTGGGCATGCTCCTGGGAGGGAGGGCAGCTTCTTCTTTTTCTTAGTAACCAGCTTAAGATCAATGTCTTAAAAGGCATATTTTGGGATGGCAAAATTATTTGTTTATTTTTAGCTTCATCTAGAACATGCTTATTAATTTGAGAGAGGGGAAGGGAGGGAGAGGGAGAAAAATATCTGAACCCACAACCCAGGCCTGTGCCCTGACCAAGAATCAAACCCGAGACCCTTCAGTGTATAGGACAATGCTCTAACCAACTGAGCCATACTGGCCAGGGCAGGGGTGGCAAAAACTTTGGTCCCCCTCAAATGCCAATGGTACCACAGCATTTGTGTAGATTTAGAACTTACACCAACACAATATTTTTTCTGGGAGGAGTGTTTGATCACTGATGTTTAGAATTGCTGGTCAAGGTGACAATAAAGGGCAGCCAGGTTTTGGTTGGTTACTGTTTTAAAATTCTGTGTAGACAACGCACCCTATTGGTGGCCCTCAATGTGGGGTGAGAGGGGACTGTCCCCACCACCCTGCTCTTGCACATGGTTGACAAGAGTTCTCCTTTTCTCTTGTGAAGTGGCAGAACAGTGGCGCATGTCAACAGGCAGGTGGGACAAGAGAACAGGAAGATGCCTTGACGGCAAGCAGGACTATTTCAGGGAGGAGGCAATGGTGGAAATCGATTGCCTCCCAGCTGTGCCGAGTGCTCCTGGCGAATTTAATGACCTGTTGTACAGCACAGTCCTTGGCTCCTCTTCTACTTTCTCCTGCCTCCACCCTGCGGTCGGCATGCAGATTCTGCCATCCTGGGCCATGAGGCAGACAGGGCCACTGTAGGGCTGGCAGAGTAGGGAGGAGCCTGGGACGCCGGCCGGCTGGCCAGGGACTCCAGAGAGAGCGCCTTGCATCTCCAACCTTTACTCAAGTGAGAGAGGAGTATGAGTCCATCTTGTATGGGGTTCCTGAAATCTGGACAAATAGGTGTTTTCTAAGTAAATAGAAGAAGGAAGAGAGTCTCAGGGAACTGGAAGCTCAAGTAGGAAAGTCAAGGGCCAAGAGACAGCTTGGTGAGTTTGTGGAATGAAAGAAGCTCAGGGTAGGGAACTTGGTTCAGGTGGGGCTCGGGGTCTTGAGAAGGAACTACAGAAAAATGGCAAATGATTTCCCTGTGTTCGTTGGCATTACCTAATACCACAATCTGAGAGCTCTACTGTTCTAGGAGGTTGTCAGAGTCCAAACCGAGAAATCCAAGGCCCTGCCTCCCAGTGATGTGTCAGGCGACTTTGTTAGTAAAGAATCCTGTTTATTACCGTCTGACTCAGCCACCTGCTGTTACTATGGTTGCCACCAACAGTGAAGCATAAATCCATTCCTAGAGGGTGGGGTTTGCAGGGCGGGGCTGTCCTCTCCCCTTTGCTGGAACACAACCCTTCAGGGCTTCCTGGCCTATCGCAGAGGTGATGGGGGAGAGAGTTCATCTGCGGAATGTCAAGTATGGATGTCCTTGGGAGGGGATGAGACAGAGGCTGCGGCAAGATGCTGACTGGGGTCAAGGGACAGATGTGTGCAGACGGGCCTGGGGGTATGCGCAGTGTGTGTGAGTGAGACAGAGCCGTGTGGCTCCAAGCTGATCAGAAACACGCTCCATCCAAATAAGTATGAAAGAAACCCAGGAGATGGAGAGAGATCGACGGAGAACCTTGGGGCTCAGAAGAGGTAGAGCAAGGTAGAGATAGATACCTGGCCACTTTCTTCACCAGGGACAAGCAGGGTTCGTTCCCCCCCGACGGTGGTGGGGGCCATGGACAAAGCCAATGGGGGTGGTGGAAAGAGGACAGTCCGACAATTTGTAGGGACATACACAAAGGAGTGCCCTGGCTGGCGTAGCTCAGTGGATTGAGCGCGGGCTGGGAACCAAAGTGTCCCAGGTTCGATTCCCAGCCAGGGTACATGCCTGGGTTGCAGGCCATAACCCCCAGCAACCGCACATTGATGTTTCTCTCTCTCTCTCTATCTCCCTCCCTTCCCTCTCTAAAAAATAAATAAATAAAATATATTAAAAAAAAAAAGGAGTGGAAAGAAAAGGAAGCCAAAGGGACAGATGGCTTTTTAAAAGATTATCTGACCTCATACATTTGCGCAAAGACTTATAAAGGTTACAAGGCACTTGGGCATCCATTTCCCCATTTGCTTTCTCAGAAGCCCTGTGAGGAAGCCCGGAGAGGAAATGCCAGTCTATTCTAAAGTAGGGAGACGAGGACTTGTAGAATTTGGTAAACACGATCAGGGTGAAAACAAAACTAGAGTCTAGGCCTCTGGGCTCACAGTCCAGTGCGCTTTCTAAATCTACTTTCTACTAAACTTTGGCATCCACAGACCCTTTTAATGGGTGTCTGCTACTTATGAATTGCCAGAATTTTTGATAAATTTAAAAAAATGGCTCTGGCTGGTGTGGTTCAGTGGATTGAGTGCCAGCCTGCAAACCAAGGGGTTGCCAGTTCGATTCCCAGTCGGGGAACATGCCTGGGCTGTGGGCCAGGTCCCTGGTTGGGAGTGTGTGAGAGGCAAGGGAGTGATGTTTCTCTCACACATGGATGTTTCTCTCCTTCACTTTCTCCCTCCTTCCACTTCTCTCTAAACATAAATAAATAAAATCTTTAAAAATATTGTCACAAATTTTAAAAGAATGTAATAAAACATACAAATGTAATAATTGTTCTGTTTTAAATCAACGAGAAAGATACTATTTGTAATCTTTGCTAAAGCGTTTATACTCAGTTTGCTGCCTGATAGTTTGAGCCTCAGCTCAAGTCCCATATTCAGTCAGTCAAAAACATTTTTCTTTTTTTTCTTTTTTTAAATTTTTTTAAAGATTTTATTTATTTATTTTTTGAGAGGGAAGGGAGGGAGATAGAGAGAGAGAGAGAAACATCAATGTGCGGTTGCTGGGGGCCATGGCTTGCAACGCAGGCATGTACCCTGGCCGGGAATCAAACCTGTGACACTTTGGTTCCCAGCCCGCGCTCAATCCACTGAGCTACGCCAGCCAGGGCTAAAAACATTTTTCTTACTGATCGAACTGAGAGAGAGATTTGTTGTGCCACTTACGTATGCATTCATCGGTTGGTTCTTGTATGTGCCCTGGCTGTTCTATTCCATCAAGTCCTTCATCAGATAGTCCTGGAGAAGCCGATGAAACTTGAACGCAGAACCAGGGAGAGCGTTCTCATGGAGATGCTTTGCAGAACTACCAGGGCCCAAGTCTGCAAGCATATTATGTTAAAAAATTGGAAGACTGATCGTTTGAACTTGGGATAGCGGCAAATGGCTTCTTGTGTAATCCTTGGCTTTGTTCAGCTTTGGAAAGTACTTTCTGTTCTGATGTATGATTTCAGGTTTAAAAAAAATTGTGGTAAAATGCCCATAACAAAGTTTGTTATTTTCTTACAGTGGTTTAAAAATACACTCAATAATGTGTTTTTTATTTCTTTCTAAAAAAAAATAAGTGTCGGGAAATAGTAAAACTTTGAGGCTGCAGTGGTGCCAGAGTTCTAGCTGTAAGAAATCCTGATGTTGGATCTCCGACATTAAAACTGTGAAATTTTGATCCTGACATGGGTGCTAACACCTCGCTCAGGTGTATGCCATTAGCAGTTGGAGACATGCTCCTTATTAACATTATCAGTGTCACGAAGTGTCACCCTGCATTTCAAAATCTAGTGTAATGGAAGAAAAGAAGCAACATTTTCTGTATGTGCAGATGACATGATGTTATATAGAGAAAATCCTAAAGAATTTACAAAAACACTGATTAGAGCAAGGTTGTAGGACACAAAATCAATATTAAAAAATCAGTTGCATTTCTATGCATGAGTATAGAATTTGAAAGTGAAGTAGGAAAGCAATTCCATTTACAATAACATCAAAAATAGTGAAATACTTAGGGATAAATTTAACCAAACATGTACAAGACTTGTACACTTTAAAACATTGTTTTAAAAAATGTAATAAAGTTTAAATAAATCTAAGGACATCTGTGTTCATTGTCTGGAAAACTTAATATTGTTAAGATGGCAATATTCATCAAATTGATCTATACATTCAATGCAATCCCCATCAAAACTGCTTTTTTAAATTTTAGAAATAGATGTACTGATCCTAAATTTCATGTAGAATTGCAAGGAACCAAGAATAACCAAAACAAAGTTTGAGGACTCATGCTTCCCAGTTTCAAAACTCGTGACAAACTGCGGTAATCAAGACAGTTTGTTACTGGCATAAACACAGACAGATCAATGGAATAGAATTGAGAGTCCACAAATAAACCCATATGTAAAGTCAATTAAGTTTTTTTTAATGGCTATTTTTTATTTTTTTTGAAGATTTTATTTATTTATTTTTAGAGAGGGAAGGGAGGGAGAAAGAGAGAGAGAAAGAAACATTAATGTGTGGTTCCTGGGGGCCGTGGCCTGCAACCCAGGCATGTGGCCTGACTGGGAATCGAACCTGCGATACTTTGGTTCGCAGCCCGAGCTCAATCCACTGAGCTACGCCAGCCAGGGCTGTCAATTAAGTTTTGACAAGGATGCCAAACCATTCAATATGGAAGGAATAACTTCCAACAAATCGTTCTGGGAAGACTCTTCCCTAATACCGTATACAAAGCTTTATCCAAAATAGATCAAAGACATAGATGTAAGAATTAAAAGTAAAACTTGCAGGAAGAAACGTAGGTGAAAATCTGCATGATCTTGGATTAGGCGATGGTTTCTTAGACATGGCACCGAAAACACAAGCAATCAAAGAAAAAATAAATAAGATTCTATGCCAGACTTAATAAAAAAAAAAACTTCTGTGGGTTGAAGGACGCTAACAAGAAAGTGAAAAGACAACCTACAAAATGGGAGAAAATATTTGCAAATAATATATGTGATAAGAGTCTGGTATCCAGAATATATAAAGAACTGTCAATAATAACAATAAAAGGACAACAATTTAAAAATAGGCAAAGGGTTTGAATAGACATTTTTTTGAAGAAGATAAACAAATGGCCAATAAACACATGAAAAGGTGCTCAACAGCATTAGTTAGTAGGGAAATGCAAGTCAAAACCATAATGGAATATCACTTCACACCCACTAAGATAGCTATAATAATAATAAAAAAGAAAAGAGGTGTTGGTGAGAATGTAGAGAAATTTGAAAGTCTTACAGGAATAAAAAATAGTTCAGCTGCTGTAGAAAATAGTTTGACAGTTCCTCAAAAAGTTTAGAGAGCCCTGGCTGGTGTAGCTCAGTGGTTTGAGTATGGGCCTGTGAACCAAATGATTGAGGTTCGATTCCCAGTCAGGTCACATGCCTAGGTTGTGGGTTGGGCACCCAGCAGGGGGCACACGAGACGCAACCACACACTGATATTTCTCTCCTCTTTCCCTTCCCCTCCCCTCTGTCTAAAAATAAAGAAATAAAAGTTTTAAAAGGTTTAGAGAGCCCTGGCTGGTGGGGCTTAGTTGGTTAGAGCATCATCCCCAACTGTAAGATAGCAGGTTTGATTCCCAGTCAGGGCACATACCTGGGTTGCGTGTGCCTGGGTTGTGGGTTTGGTCCCCAGTCAGGGCACATGTGAGAGGCAGCCGATTGATGTTTCTTTCTCACATTGATGTTTCTCTCCCTCTCTCTCTATCTCTCATCCCCTCTGTCTAAAAAATCAAATAGCACATCCTTGGGTGAGGATTAAAAGTAATAATAATAATAAAATAAATTCTTTATGCCCTGGCTGTTTTGGCTCAGTAGGTTGAATGACGGCCTGTGAACTGAAGGGTCGCCAGTTCAATTCCTGGTTTAGGGCACATGCCTGGGTTGCGGGCCAGGTCCCCAATGGGGGGTATGCAAGAGGCAACCACACACTGATGTTTCTCTCCCTCGATTTCTCCCTTCTTCTCTCTCTAAAAATAAATAAGTAAAATATTTAAAAAATAAAATACATTCTTTTAAAAAGTTAAGAGAAAATATTTTAGAAGATTGAAAACATGTTCACACAATACTTGCACGTGCATGTCCATAGCAGCCTTATTCACAATAGCTAAAGAGTAGAAACAACCCAGAGGTCCATTGGGTGGTGAATAGATGAGCAAAATATAGTGTAGCCATATGATGGGATATCATTCAGCCATCAGGAGGAATGAAGAACTGGTACAAGCTGCAACAGGGATAAGCCTTGGGGAGGGTGTGCTAAGTGAAGGAAGCCAGGGGAGGGGGCAGGGAGGGGATTTGGACTAACTGCTAACAAGTACAGGGTTTCTTTTTGGGGTGATAGAAGTGTTCTGAAGTTAGATAATGATGATGGTTACACAACATAGTGAAACCTAAAACCACTGAGGAGCACACTTTGAAATGATGGATTTTATGAATGTGAATTACGTCTCAATAAATATGTTACAACAGACAAAATTCACGGGAGCACCTTTGCCCTGTAGAGTCAGCAGACTTCCTAGGTGTGGGGAGGAGGAAGCAGTTCTTGTGCTTGCTGCCTATTTCTGCGTGAACATGTTGAAAAGAATGCACCCTTAGTGACTGCAGCTTGAATCATGGGGACAATGTTTTCTACTTCCTTCAGTGCTGAACTGGGTGCAGGAGGGTTCAGGAGGCATATCGAGGACTGCCGGTGGCTCTCTGTGAAATTAAACAGTGTTCAAACTGGCATTGACGAGGTGCTAATAACAACAGATAACTTTTTAAATTATTTTGTATTTGTATAAGTTTGAATATTTTATTGTTGTTTTACTTCAGTTGCCCCAATTTGTCCTCTGTTGCTCTCCACTGCCCTGCCCACCCCGCTCTGGTCGTTGTCGGTCTGTTCCTTGTTTCCATAGCTCTGGTTCTATTTTGCTCGTTTGTTTGTTTTGTTGATTAGGTTCCAGTTAAAGGTGAGATCACATGGTATTTGTCTTTCATCACCTGGCTTATTTCACTTACCATAATGCTATTCAGTTCCATCCACGCTGTCCTGAAGGGTAGGAGCTCCTTCTTTCTTTCTGCCGTGTAGTATTCCTTCATGTAAATGTACCCTAGTGTTTTGATTCACTCATTTACTAATGGGTATTTAGGTTGCTTCCAGCACTTGGCTATTGTAAATTGTGTTGCTATGAACATTGAGGTGCATAGGTTCATTTGAATTGGTGTTTTGGGATTCTTATGGTATAATCCCAGCAGAATCACTGGATCAAAAGGCAGTTCCATTTTTAGTTGTTTGAGGAAATTCCAACAGATAACTTTTATTGACTACTTTATCTCTGCCAGACATTGCCCTAAACACTTGATATGCATTTCTTCACTAATCTTTACCACAAAGTATGAAATAGTCAGTATTATTACTATTATTATTATCATCCTCATTCCCAATTTTCAGAACAAAAACTGAAGCAAAGAGAGGCACGACTCTTATTAAAATAGCAACTCCCTGCCTTCTTGCTCCTAAAGCCAGTGCTCTGCCTGTACTGACTCCGGTGTGCCTTTTTCATTCACAAAATAATCTCTAGTAACACAAATGTTTTCTCTGGTCACAGGGAATGTTAGAGATAGGGGAACAAAAATCCAACGACTTCTTTGCCATTGCATACACTCTCCCTTTCTAAAAGCTGTTTCACAGTCTGTACATCAGGATTTTAGCTAACTGTAAGGAGAACAGAAAGCTAGCCACCATACACGGTGGTGGTGGTAGCTCTTGTACATTGTTGGCTATTTTTGTGTGACACCCAGCAGTGGCATTTGATAAAACTGCTTTCTCCCTCAGTATCTCTGTCCTGGACCTCACAGCTGGTTTCCCTGGCTTCCGTGTTGCTGTGCATCTTGTACTTATATTTGTTCTAAGGAATGAGTCCAACTTTGAGTGCTGTGCTATGTTCTTGGTGCCTCTTTCTGTCTTATTTTACTTTATTCTCACCCGAGGCCATTTTTCATTGCTCTCAGAGAGAAAGAAAGGGAGAGAGCAAGGGAGACAGAGAAACATCGATGTGAGAGAGAAACATTGATTGGTTGCAACCCGTATGTCCCCAGACTGGAGATCGAAACTGAAGCCTTTTGGTTATGGGATGATGCTCCAGCCAGCTGAGCCACACAGACCAGGGCAACTTTCTCTGTCTTTAGCCCAAAATTAAATTTTTATTCTGGGAAATGTTATTTGGTGTTTATTCTGGAAAAATCAGTAGGCTCTGACTGTAACCAATACAGACACTTTGATGACTGCCAGCTGTGTTTTGACATTTCACAGCTGATATACATTGAGAACAAGAGGCGAATAGTCAATAAAACCCAGGTTCCAGATAATCTCGATGGCAGTTCCTGTCTGCAGCTTCTTTTTGCTTATTGTGCAAATGAGCAGCTTTCCTTCGTCCCAGCACATACAGACATACATTTCCACTGAAATTCTGGTCGCTGTTTATGGATGTGTTGTTCTGATTTGTTAGATCTGTATTATTATCTTCCTTGCTACTTAAGTCAATAAAGCACTTTTAAGCCATTAATGACTTTTTGTAATTTGGAGACACATGAAGCACATTTTTAAACATAAACAAAAACATGCATATGCCAGGAAAATATGATTAGCCCAGGTAAATGCCCCTGTTAATTAAAGCAGTTCTAAAACCTTTAAGATTGTAGTATTAGAAATGCAATGATTATTTTTAAAAGGATTTTATTTATTTATTTTTAGAGAGAGGGGAAGGGAGGGAGAAAGAGAGGGAGAGAAACATCTATGCACCAAAGATACATTCATCGGTTGCCTCTCACAGGACCCCAACGGGAAACCGGCCTCGCAACCCAGGCACGGCCCAGATTCCAAGAACTGAACTGGCGACTTTTCACACGTGGGCGCTCAATCCACTGAGTCACACCAGTCAGGGCAGAAATACAATTATTATTAACGAGAATGAGATGTTTCTGGCAGCCACAATCAATTCCATATTTCAAATTTGTGAAAGGCAGGGAAAAACATTGACCGCTTTTCCCCCTGAAACTGCCAGTCTTCCTGAGGACCCATCGATAAAACTGCCCTTGGAAACATTTCACTTCTCCAGGAGACTTTACATGCCTAAGAGATGGGCTGTGGGGAAGATGGTTGTGGACAGAAGCCATCTGGTTTGTTTAGCCATCTGATTAGGGGAAGACAGAGAGAGGGACTCAGGAGCACTTTCCCACAGAATCCTGTTTCCTCCCCTGGCATAGGAGTCCTATGCTATAGTTACAGACCACCACCAGAGGGCACTGTAGAACTGAGGATGACTGCCTTGGACCTGTGGGTCTGGTTAGAGTTCTTCCCTCCAGGCGTTCTTGAACACTATCCAGTCCTCAGTTCTTTCGTCATATTAATTTTGTTTTTCTCCCCTATACTCAGGGTTCTTAACCTGGTAACTCTTCTGGTGGTCAATGAACATTTAGAATCTGTATGTAAAACTATGTGTGCCTGTGGTTAGCTGTATTAGCTGATTTTTCTATCTAGAGAAAGGTTATATATGTATATATTTAATTTTTTCCATTCCCATTTCATTTTTTATTTTTAAATTATATTTTATTGATTATGCTATACAGTTGTCCTGATTTCCCCTCCTCTTCCCCCCTCCACCCAGTGCCCCCTATACCCTCAGGCAATCCCCCCACCATTGTTCTCGTCCACAGGTCACGTGTATAAGTTCTTTGGCTGCTCCATTTCCTTTACTGTACTTTACAGCCCCATGGCCACTCTGTAACTACCTATTTGTACTTCTTAGTCCCCTCACCTCTTCACCCATTCTCCCCCTTCCTCCTCCCATTTGGCAACCCTCCGGTAACTAACTTCTTTTCTCTTGCTGTTTTTAAGATTCTCTCTTTATTTTTAACCTTTGGCCTTCTAATAATGATGTGTCTTGGAGTGGGCCTCTTTGCATCCATCATAATCGGGACTCTCCACGCTTCCTGGACTTTCATGTCTATTTTCTTTCACCAAATTAGGGAAGTTTTCTTTCGCTATTTTTTTTTAGACAGATTTCCAATTTCTTGCTCTTTTTCTTCTGAAACCCCTATGAGGCAAATGTTGGACCTCTTAAAGTTGTCCCAGAAGCTGTTTATTCTATCCTCAATTTTTTTGATTCTTTTTTCTTCTTGTTATTCTGCATGGTTGTTTTGTTTTCCTTATGTTCCAAATCATTGATTTGATTCTCAGCTTCATCCATTCTACTGTGGTTTCTCTGTAAGTTGTTTTTATTTCAATTAGTGTATCCTTCGTTTCTGGGTCTTTTTTGTGCTGTTGAGGTCCTCACTAACTTCCTTGAACATCTGTATAACCAGTGTTTTGAACTTTACATCTGATAGATTGCTTATCTCCAATTCATTTAGCTCTTTTTCTGGAGCTTTGATCTTTTCTTTCATTTGGACCATATTTCCTTGTCTCCTCATTTTGGCAGCCTCCCTGTATTTGTTTCTATATATTAAGTAGAACTGCTTTGACTCCATGTCTTGGTAGCATGGCCTAATGTAGTAGGCATCCTGTAGGGTCCAATGGCACAGCCTCCCCCATCATCCAAGCTGGGTGCTTAAGGTGTGCCCTCTGTGTGGGCTGAGCACACCCTCCTCTTGTAGTTGAGCCTTGGTTGCTGTTGGCAGATCAGTGGGAGGGATTTACCCAAGTAAAGGGATTTACCCAGGCAGCCAGTCAGCTGCAAGATTTGGCTGTGACTACTTACCACTAACTTGCACCCTCTGTGGAGGAACAGCTGTGCAGGGGCAGGGTGATGGTGCTCTGACATGGTCTGTAGCTGTCCACTGGGTGGTGCTCTGACACCGTCTGTAGCTGTCCTAGGTTTCTCCGGTGGTGCAGGCCAAGTCAACCCCCACCTGTGTTTTGCCTGGGGCACCCTGCCTGAGCTGTAAAGCTATCTGAGATGGCTGCTACTTGTGCTGGGCTTGGAGGTTTCCAGGTGAAGCCAAGCTGTGACTGTAATCTGGCTGCTGCTAGGGCTCACTGAAGCCAGCTGTTGCTTGTTTGATAGGATTTAGGAGATAAATCTAGCCATTCTTAAGGAAAAGCAGCTTCGGTGGGCCTGTATGTTAGTTGGGGTAGAGCCTCTGTGGATCTCCAAGGTGGGTCACACCTTGGCTAACACAATGTTAGCCAGGTTGATGGAATCCCAGATATGGTACCAACCTACTGGCTCTGTGGGGGGAGGGCTCAGCAGAGGGACAATGGACTCTGCTTGTCCTGATGCTTGATACTTCAATCTTTCCCTGTATGCCACTGGTGCCCTTCAAGCTGCCACCCTGGTGCTGGAGCTCAGAGGGAGTGAATCTGAGTAGGTGAGTAAGTGTATGGGTTCTGACAGAGAAACTGCCTAAAGCTTCAGTAGCGTCGCCCTCAACCAACTCAAGCCCCACTGGTTTTCTCAGCCAGAATTTGTGGAGACTTATCTTCCTGGCACTAGAATCCTGGGCTGTGGGGCCTGGTGTGGGTCTGGGATTCCTTGCCCCCAAGATATCCCTTCCCAGTTTTTATCCATGTGGTTGTGGGGCCAACCAGTTCCATGTCCATGCCCCTCCTACCAGTCTGGATGGACGCGGTTTCTTCAATTCTGTCCTTGTCAGACTTCCATGCAACTTGATTTCTGACATTCCTGAGTGATGATTGTTCTATATTTCAGTTGTAATTTTGATGTGGTTGTGTGAAGAGGTGAGCCACGCCTGCCTATGTTGCCATCTTGACTGGAAGCCTCTATATATTTAATTTTACTTATTGATTTTAGAGAGAAAAGGGGAGAGAGAGAAATTGATTTGGTGTTTCATTTATTTGTGCATTCATTGGATGATTTCTGTATGTGCCCTGACCGGGGTTTGAACCCACAACCTTGGTGTATAGGGACCAACTGAGCTACCTGGCCAGGGCTGAAAGGTTTTATGTTTCTAATCAGACTTTCAAAGTGAATTGTGACCTCTCTGCACATCCCTCCACTCCCTGAAAGCAATAGTACTCCCCTGAAGTGTAGAATGTAATGTATCTCCCTGAAGGTACAGGGCACAGTGATGTTAGACACTAAATTGTTGATATATACCAGTGGCAAGCACGTCATATGTATTTCGCATAATAATTTCCCAAACTACCTTACAAGATATTCCATTTGAATCTGAAGTTCAAGTTCTTTGCCCTAGGTCCCGCAGCTACTAAAAGGCTAGGATTTGGTTCCAGGAATGGCAGACTCGCTGCTCTGTTACTACACGGAGAACAAAGTGAGGGGCTCATTCACTCGTCGGCAAAGACATAGGGGATGCCGAGTGTGTGTCCAGCCATGTGAGGAGGACAAACGACTCTGTTTCCTGCCTTCTTGGAGTTTAGCATCTGGAGGGGGCGGGGTGGGCTGTGGTGGCTGTGTTAATGGGACACAGACAGTAAGCAGGTAAGTATGAAATTGCACATTGAGAAAAGTGTCCTGAAAGAAATAAACGGAGGACAGACACGTGCATAGACAGGGAAATCTACAGCTAGGATGGCGGGGGAAGGCCTGGCTGAGGAAATAGCAATGTCAGGTCAGGATGAAGGATGAAGGAGCCTGCTGTGGGCAGGTGTGACGACAGAGCCTGGGCATCCATCTCAGGCAGTGGGAGTGGCTGAGCGGGGGACCCAGAGCAGGGGTGGGGGTGACAGGGAAGCAGAAGTCCTCAGGGTCTTCCAGACCAGATAAGAAACTCCGATTTTATTCTCAGAGAAATGAGAAACTATCATAGGGTTTAAAGCAAGGGAGAAGCATGAGCTAATCTATGTTTTTCTATTTTATTTCTGATTGCAAAAAACCCACAAAACATCAAATTTAGTATCTTAACTTTTTAAATGTATAGTTCAGTAGTGTTAAGTACATTTACGTTATTGTGCAATCAATGTCCAGAATTCTTTCATTTTGCAAAACTAAAATTCTGTACCCATTCAACAATAATTTCCCACCCATTCCCATCCAGCCCCTGGCAACCACCATCCTATTTTCTGCCTCTATGAATCTGACTACTCTAGATGCCTTATGTAAGTGGAATTACACAGGTTTTGTGTGAGTGCATGTGTGTGACGGACTTAATTTCATTTAGCAAAACGTCCCCAAGTTTCATTCCTATTGTAGCATGTGTCCAAATTTCCTTGCCTTTTGAGGCTAATTGATACTCCATTGTGCATATACACCACTGTTCGTTTATACAATTGTCTGTTGATGGACACTTGGGTTGCTTCTACCTTTTACCTATTGCGACCACAGACGTCCTGAACATGGGTGCACCAATATCTCTTCAAGACTCTGCTTTCAGTTGTTTGTCTGTTTTTATCAATTAATATATTGGAAATGAGAATACAAGAGTTGGGTGCACATTTTGAAAGCTAGAAAACCACTCTGGCTTGGGTAGAGAAGAGGCTGAGGACAGTCACACATGCAGAAATGTTACACGGTCCTGGTGAGAGATGGCGTGGCCTATCCCGAGGTGGTGGGTCTGCTGAGGGAGAACAGTGAACAGTGTTGTTCTGTTTTTAAAGTCCTGGGAAGCATTCCAGTGGTGATGTCAAGTAGGTAGTTGGATATGAGTCTTGTGGACAGCAGAGAGACTTTAGAAGTTGCCATGGTAGAGATGGTGTCTAAGGTTATGGGATGGCCAGCATAACGGAGGCAGAGTATAATGGAGAAGATGGGGGCCTAGGACCAGACTCTGATGTTGAGAGGTGGATAGAGGAGGTGACAGAGGTGTGAGAGGAGAAGCAGGAAGCATGGCACCCAGGAGCCACTGTACCATCGTGGTCCATTATGAAGTGGTCCACTGTGATGACTGATGGGACAAGGACCAGTGCCCACTGCGCTGGGGAGAGTGGGACTGTTGGTGATGTGGACAAGAGCGTTCTAGCCAAGAGGTAGGGCAGAGGCCGACAGAGAGGGGAAGGAGGTGGTAGAGTGCAGGCAGTACAAGCAGGTCCTTCTAAGCTGGGCTCCGAAGGACCGCAGAGAAGTGAAGCGGTCCTGAGTGAAGCGGGTGGAGGGGGAAGACAGGGTTTTTGAGGGTTGTTTTGGCTTTTTAAAATACATTTGTATAAGACTATGGTGTTTTTTTATAGTATATTTTATTGATTGGGCTGTTAACAATTGTCCCAATTTTCCCCCCTTCACTCCCCTCTACTCCCTCCAGCAATCCCCACCTCTTAGTTAATTTTGATGGGTCGTGTGTGTAAGTTCTCTGGCTTCCCCTTTTCTTACACTGTTCTTAACGACCCCCTGTCTATTTTGTACCTATCAATTATGCTTCTTAATCCCTGTACCATTTCCCCCATTCTCCCCCTTCCTCCTCCTAGCTGATAACCCTCCAAATGATCCCCATACCTATAATTCTGTTTCTGTTCTGGTTATTTGCTTAGTTTGCTTTTGTTTTTTAGATGTAGTTGTTGTGAGTTTGTTGTCATTTTTATCGTTTGAAACTATGTCATTACAACATAGTTTGTTGTAATGTTCATACTTTTGATCTTCTTTTTCTTAAATAAGTTCCTTTAACATTTCATGTAATAATGGCTTCGTGATGATGAACTCCTTTGGCTTTACCTTGTCTGGGAAGCACTTTATCTGCCCTTCCATTCTAAATGATAGCTTTGCTGGGTAGAGTAATCTAGGTTGTAGGTCCTTGTTTTTCATGACTTTGAATACTTGTTGCCCTTCCCTTCTTGCCTGAAAAGTTTCTTTTGAGAAATCAGCTGATAGTCTTATGGAAAGTTCTTAGTGGGTAACTCTCTGCTTTTCTCTTGCTGCTTTTAAGATTCTCTTTTTATCTTTAACCTTTGGCATTCTAATTATGATGCATCTTGGTGTGGTCCTCTTTGGCTCCCATGTATTTGGGACTCTCTCTGCTTCCTAGACTTGTATATCTATTTCTTTTGCCAAATCAGGGAAGTTGTCTTTCCATTATTTTTTTCAAATAAGTTTTCGATAAAAGCTGCTCTTTTCCTTCTGGCACCCCTATGATTCAGTTGTTGGAATGTTTAAAGTTGCCCAGAGGGGCAACAAATAAGCCTCTCCTCATTTTTTGAATTCTTGTTTTTTCTTTCTCTTCTGTTTGAATGTTTATTTCTTCCTTTTGTTCCAAATTGTTGATTTGAACCTGGCTTACTTCCCTTAATTGTTGGTGGATTTTTCTTTATTTCCTTTTGTAACTCTTGTTTTGTAAACGAGGAGTAACCCTCGTTTCTCCCTTTATTTATTTTTTTTGCCTTACTCAGTGTGTTCTCAGAGCATCCTTATCACCAGTGTTTTGAACTCTGCATCTGATAGGTAAGCTATCTCCATTTCATTTATTCTTTTTTCTGTTTTTTTTTTTTTTTCTGTTCTTTCCTTTGGGCCATACTTCTTTGCCTCCTCAATTTGTCAGCCTCCCTGTGTTTGTTTCTGTGTATTAGGTAGAGCTGCTTTTACTCCCTGTCTTAGTAGCATGGCCTATGTAGCAAAGGCACCTGTAAATTGTGTGGGGTGGAGTCTTAGGGAATTGCCAGGGTGGGGCAGCCTGCTTCACTGTACTCGACTGATGCCCCTCCAGCTGCTGCCCTGGGGTTTGCATACATTCTAAGTCCATGAAGGCCCTTTTAGCAGCAAAAATCTAGCAGTTTCTTCCACTGCCCCAACCTCCACTGTTTTTTTACAGCCAGAGATAATGAGGATTTATCTTTTTGGTGCTGGGACCCTGGGCCGTTTGGTTTGGCCTGGGGCTTGTATTGCTCACTCCTGGGTATCCCTGCCAATTTTTATCCACCACATAGGAATGTGGGACCTTCTGTCCCGCCACCTCTACTGTGCTGTTTTTCTGTGCCACACTGCCTCTCTGTCCCATCTCCACGACTCCACCCCTCCTACTCATCTGGGTGAATGTGGCTTCTTTAAATCCTTGGTTGTTGGATTTCCATACAGCTCAATATTCTGACAGTTCTGGGTGTTATTGGTTTTTGAGACCTGTTGTAATTTTTTTCTATGGTTCACAAGGAGGTGAAGTGTGTCTAATTATGCCTCCATCTTGACTGGAAGTTTTTTTTTTTTTTTTAAATCCTCACCTGAGAATTTTTTTTTTTCTGATTGGGGAATCAAAACTGCAACCTAGGTATATACTGTCAGTGGGGATCAAACCTGCACACTTTTGGTGTCTGGGATGATGCTCTAACCAACTAAGCCACGTGGCCAGGCCACAAGACCATGTTTTGATGCTAAAGGGAATGCTCTGGTGGGGACAGAGAGTGAAGACGCTGTTAGCAGAGTGGGCATCATCACTGAGAGGGCAGTGAGAGGGCGGGATCCAGGGCTCCTATGGACAGCTGGCTGTGGGAGGAGGGACCCGTCCTCTGTGGTGTCAAGAGAGTAAAAGGACACAGGGTCTGGGGTCTGGAGTAGGTGAATGAATTTGGCCATAAGAAGCTGAGAAATCTCTTGTCTGATGGCTCTATGTTCCAGTGACATGAGAAGAAAGCTGCCAGGTGAGGCTGGGAAGGAGGCAGGGGTCAGGTGCAGTTTGGAGGAGCACGGGGAGTGAGAGAGGGAGCATAATTCAAAAATATCTCAGGATTGTTGGATGCCCTTGGGACTCACTGGAGGGTGGTGAGCGAGAAATCATATTGCCCCCATCTGCCTGGCTGTGGTTTCCTTCAGCAATGCTTGGCTCTGCTGAGGTTTTATCAGGGCCAAGATTTTGTTAGGACAGTGTGGTAGGAGGGAGAGGGAAGGGGATTGGGGACTTTCACAAGGGAGTGAGTCTAATGAGGATGCATGGACTCTCTGCTGGGTGGAGAGTGAAGAGCAGCCAGAGGAGGGCTGATGGGCTGGAGTCTCTGTGTCACCCAAGAATTGGTTCAGAGCCAGTCCTTGAGCAGGTGGCCGAAGACTAAGGTCGATGGAAAGGGTGCCTGGGAGGTGGGGCAGTTTCAGGTAAGTGATAAGATCCAGGGTGTGAGCTGGGACTGGGAGGCTGAAGTGGGAGAAGTGGTCCTCAGGGTGGAAGAGGACCAGGAACAGAGAGCCCAGGGAGATGGGTGGGTCCCGCACGTGGAGGCTGAGACTGCCTGGGAGAGTGAGGGGAGTGGGTGCAGAGCAAGGCCTGAGCCAGGAGTGAAGCTCCAGGGAAGGAGGAGGAGAGGTCAGGAGGCCAGAAGATGACCACGAGAAGGACAGGGTGCTACAGATGGGTGCTGGGTTCTTCAAGGGTGTTCATAAGGGAGTGGTGGGGGATGTAACTTCTGGAAGGAGCCGTGAGGATCCAGGAGGATGCCGGCCTCACTTCCTGCCCCTAAAGTATGTGGGGAATGTGAGACTAAAAGCAAGGCGAAAATTCTGAGGAAGAATTTTCTGACCCCTGACGAGGTCTGAGGCTTGAAGGCTAGCAGTTAAAGCAGCAGGCGGAGGTGTCTTTCCTTCCTGGAGAGGTTTAGGAGCAGAATTGACCTCTTCCCCAAGTCCTTCATTTCCCCATCTTCCAACTTTTTGAGTTCTGGCCTCCTTTGTTGGAGGGGTTCGTTCACTCAACACCAATTTATTGAGCCCCAATATATGTAGAGACTTAGTCTTCCAGGAACTGGAGAGACAATAGTGAATAGAACAGAGAAAAAGAAATCCGTGCCCTGCCCTGGCCGGGTAGCCCAGATAGTTAGAGCATTCTCCTGATACACCAAGGTTGTGGGTTCAATCCCCAGTCAGGGCACATACAAGAAGCAATCAATGAGTGCATAAATAAGCAGAACAACAAATTGATGTTTCTTTCTAAAGTCAATCAATTAATAATAATAATAATAATAATAATAATAGGTCCCTGTCCTGTGGAGCTGGTTGCCTAGCAGAGGGATTTGTTTGGGTTTGTTCTTGCTGTGAAATGTACCAGCAGGTTAAGTTACTCATGGCTGCTGGAATCTGGATGAGAAGCGAGTTAAGGGAGTGAGTCACTTTTGTTGCTTCGGGCAGGGAGAGGTGGGGGTGACCATGGAGGGAAATGGAAAGAACCTGGGTACTTGGTGTGTGAGACTTAGAGCTGTGTGACCTTGAACAAATCATTTACTTTTCCTTTTAACTGATCTTTAAAAGGGTGGGAGGAGTCCCTCATTCCTCAAATTGTTGTGGTATTATATGTAAGTGTTGCCTAAATAATTAAGTGCTCTACATATGTCATTATGTTGTTACTTAAGTTTTTATTTTCTTCTCTAAGTATGGACACATAATAGCACTTACCTCCGCCAGGGTGGCTGTGAGGATTAAAATAATATGCATAAAAGGCACATGTGACTGGCACATGGTACTGGGTGGACATCGGCCAGTATCATTATTCTCCTGTCGTCTCCAGGGAATTCTTTGCTTTCTGAGGACCAGGCTCCACCAGGCAGGGGAAATGGGTGGTTGTGCCAGACTGTCACCACCACCACTTCCTGCCCCAAGCAGTCAAAGTGACTCACTCTCTTAACTCACTTCTCATCTAGATTCTGGGGTGCTGGGGGAGGGGCATGGAATCTCCCTGGGCCTGGCATGGTGAGCAAGCAGGTGCTCACTCTTAGCGCCTCAGCTTCTTGGGGGGTGAAGGAGGCAGGAGAAGCCCACTGATAAGTAAGTCTTGGGAGATTTCTAGGCCTAAGTGTAGGTGGAGGAGGAGAGGATGGGGACCCCCGATTCTTTAGGTCTGCCTCTTGTCCCCCTGTGCTGCAAAGTCCATCGTCCATCATTTCATTTAGTACACTTTTGTTGAGAGCCTGCTGTGTGAAAATACTGTGCCTAACGTTGGGAAGGAGGTGGAGAACCCATATCCCAGGTGGGGACAGAGGTAGTAGGTTAGGGCTCCCTGGGAGCTAAGAGGTATTATTCCTGGTTTTTCCTCTTGGAAGCTGGTGGGTGGTAGGCCGTCCAGTTTACAGCTCCAATTTGACCTTGTGTTGGGGTCCCCAGGAGAGGGCCTGGAAATTCATCTTTTAAAAGCAAGAGACGGAGAGGGAGAGGATGCAACTTTTTACTTTGGAAATGCTCGTATCTACAAAACTGGGAAAATACTACAGTGAACCCCATGTAGTTTTCACTTCGATTCCCTCACTGTCAGCATCGTGCGGGGCTCAGATCCTGGTAAAGAGCAGAGAGGAGGTCTGAGCGAGGGCACAGGGAGGTTTGAAGCCCAGAGGGTGCGGGGACCGTGCTTGGTGCAACAGTCGGGACAGCAGCGCAGAGACCCCTGGCTGCGCTTCCAGGCAGCCGCGAGGGGGCGTCGAGGGGCGGCCCGACGGGACAGTGGCGGCTCTGTGGGCGGTGATGCTCGCGGGTGACTCAGTGCTGTGGCAGGAGGATGAGTCAGCCCTCCGCCAGCTTCCCGCGAGCTCAAGTAGTCCCTCGCCGATACCCTCCGCGGCGCGCTCGCTCTCAGAGATGGCCCTTGGGAGAGTCCGGCCCTGGGTCGCTGCCCTGTCAGTGTGCAGGCTCACACTGGCCCTCCGCTCTCGGGGCCTCACTTTCCGCCGTTCAGGTGCCACGGGCTTTCCCGTCCCTGCTCCTGGCCTCATGTCAGCTGTGCTCAGAGCGGCCTGTGGCTCCTGCGGGGTTCGTGCTGGGCCTGGCGGCTTGCATTTTCTTTTTTGAGGCAGGAGCCAGTCCTCTCCCCAGGATTACAGGGTAGTTGCTCCCCGGGGGTTCCTTTTCTTGGAGGAGACAAACGTCCTTTCTGGGCGAGATCAGAGGGCTGTGTGTGCGGGCTGCCTGGAACCAAGGCGCCGCCCCGGGGAGGCTCTGGGGCTGGGCCAGAGTGGCACTTCCTGCGGGACAGGGGGTCCCTCTATCCTCCCTTCGGGAACTGCATCTCTCTCCAGAATCGGCTCAGGGGCCCCGCCTTGGCCTGGGATCCGCCCGGGACTTCTCTGTGCCAGGGCTAGCCTGTGGGTGGTGTGCAGAGGGAAGCATGCCCCCAGCCAAAACCACTGGGTGACAGCCTTCTCTGTTCCTTGGGTGTGCCGGGTGTTTTTGCCTCTTCTCAAAGTAAATCAGAAGGAATAGGAATCCCTGCATCCTAAATGCAGGTTGAAGAAGGTGCAAAGAGAGGGTTTGACTCAAACCTTGAGTTAAAGCTCAGAGAGACCTTGCGGAGATCTTGCTTTGGAGACCTGGCCCGGGAAGGGAAGTGACTTGTCCAAAAACTTCAGGGAGGAGGCCCAGAGCTCTTGGGTCAGGGCCTCCCACGCGCAAGGTGCAAGGAAAGTGCCTAAAATAGTGCCTGGCACACAGTCAGTGATGCGATGTGTGTGTGGGGTGTATTAGCTAATCTTTATAGGGCACTTAACTGCATTCCAAGTATTGTTCCAAGGGCTCTTCATGCATCAGTTACCTCATTTGATTCTTGACGACACTGAGACAAAACACGATTATCATCCCCATCTGGCAGCTGAGGAAACAGAAGCTCACAGAAGTTAGGCAACTTGCACAAGGTCACACAGCTAGGAAGTACAGTGTGGGGCTTAAACCCAGACCCCCGGCTTTACAAGCTGTGTGCATGGGATTGACTCCAAATGTTGGTGGGGTCTAGTGTTCAAGAACAAAATTCGACCAAGTCAATTTGAATGTCTGCTTGGCTTTGTTAGGTGAGTCATGAATCGAGCAGCAACTAGAGGGCGCTCCAAGGAGTTGTACAAAATGGAAGGTTTTTATGAGCGGAAAGAGGGTGGAAAGCTAAGAGTGGATTATTTCAGGCAGGCCACCTTCCCTTACTGGAGGGCATGGGGTCTTATCAGGCAGGTTATCTCACTAGTGCTGATCAGAAGATTCCAGACTGACTGGTTTAAAATTTCACTCCTGGGAGAGGCTGAAACCGCAATCGGGTTAGGTATTAAGTCTTGGTGGACACCTTCAGTAAAGATGGAGGCACACTTTGCCTCCTCACACAACCAAAAGAAGGACAACAACAAATGTAAAAACAAAAAACAACCAGAACTGCCAAAAATCGAACGAGAGTCCCGAAGAAGTTGGACCCAAGGAAGCACACATCAAGGCACATCATAATTACATTACCTGAGATTAAAGATAAGGAGAGAATCTTAAAAGCAGCAAGAGAAAAGGAGACAGTTACCTACAAAGGAGTTCCCACAACACTGTCAGCCAATTTCTCAAAAGAGACCTTACAGACAAGGAGGGGCTGGAAAGAAGTATTTGAAGTCATGAAAGGCAAGGACCTACATCCAAGAATACTCTATCCAGCAAAGCTTTCATTTAGAATGGAAGGGCAGGTAAAGTGCTTGCCAGATAAGGTCAAGTTAAAGGAGTTCATCATCACCAAGCCCTTATTATATGAAATGTTAAAGGGACTTATCTAGGAAAAAGAAGGTGATCAAAAATAGGAATGGTAAAATGACAACAAACTCACAGCTATCAACAACTGAATCTGAGAATAAAAACAAAAACAAATAAGCAAACAACCAGAACAGGAACAGAATCATAGTAATGGAGATCATATGGAGGGTTATCAGTGGGGAGAGAGAGTGGGGAGAATGGGGGAAAAGGTACAGGGAACAAGAAGCATAAATGGTGGGTACAAAATAGACAGGGGGAGGTAAGAATAGTATGGGAAATGGAGAAGACAAAGAACTTACATGTGTGACCCATGGACATGAACCAAGGGGGAGGGGGAATGCTGGTGGGAGGGGTGCAGAGCAGAGGGGAATAAAGGAGAGAAAAAAACAGAACAACTGTAATAGCATAATGAATAAAGTATACTTTAAAAAAAAGTCTTGGTGGAGCTTAGCAAAAGTGATGTCATTTTGGGTCTGTTGTTTCTTGTTAACACCAGTCATATACTATAACATTCAGGGGTGTCCAACCTTTTGTCATCTCTGGTCCACACATTAAATACACAAATGCTAACGAAAACTGATGAGCAAGAATAAGGTTTTAAGTAAATTTACGATTTTGTGTTGGGCTGATGTGGCCCCAGGGGTTGGACAACCCCACAAGTGGTTTGCAGCTTCAGGGTGTCTGAAGAGCAGCGTTCACCAACTGCTCTGGGTGGGGGAGGAGGCCTGGCTGGTTCTGTTACTCCTGCCAGCGGCCTAAGCTCTGTAGTTTTTCCTGAGGGGCCACAGAGCCACAAGAGAAGCAGTGAGTGTGACTTTTGGGACCATGTTAGTTATCCCTATTGCCCTGGACCTCCCCCACCTTCTTCCCCAATCCCCCCCCCCCCCCCCCCCCCCTGCTGTTTGGTAGACCACACTTGTTGCTTTAGAGAAAGATGCTTTTAGCAAAGTTTCCCAAATACCTTCCAACAGAGTGAGGCCTGCTTGGGCTTCGTTAGAATCACTTGGGGAGCATTTTCAACACAGATTCCCAGCCCATTGGAGAGCAGCGATTCTCAACCTGGATTGTACATTGAAACTGGGGGGGCACAAAAAAGAATCTTTCTCCCACCTTCTAAGTTCTTCCAGAAGGGCTAATAATCAAATTAACATGAGATCGTCCTGGCTGGTGTGGCTCAGTGGATTGAATGCTGGCCTGTGCACCGAAAAGTCGCCAGTTCGATTCCTGGTCAGGGCACATGACTGGATTGTGGGCCAGGTCCCCAGCTGGGGGCATGGGAGAGGCAACCGATCCATGTTTCTCTCCCTTTCTTTCTCCCTCCCTTCCCCTCTGTCTATAAATAAATAAATAAATAAATAAATAAAACCTTTAAGAAAATTAACATGAGACAGATGAACAGGAGAAAATGTCCAGAATTTATTATGGATATACATTTGGGCTGTCATAAGATATGAGGCCGTCCTAAGACACATCAGGCAGTTGAGGTTTATATGCCATTCTGGACAGAGGACAAGGCGGGCAGGGGTCTGGGATTTCACAGGGAGAGCAGGCAATTCACAGGCAGATGAAAAAGAGCAAACATGTGGTAAACGGATTCTTTCCGGGCCACCCAGAGACAATGGGACACAGAGGGGAATCCAGCAAACAGATTTTTGCTCCCATCCTCCTTGCCTGGTCACACACACTCATTCAAACCTGCTAAGTGAGTATGCTCAGATTCTCTTTCCGAAGCAGGTTCTGCTGCCTGAATTCCTTTTGTTGAGGGGGAGGGTCCAAGGTTCTTCCTGAGTCTTTTGTTTCTTAATAACCAGCTTACAATCAATATCCCAAAAGGCATATTTTGGGGTGACAAAACATCGGTCCTCTCTAATTCTCAGTGGCTTTGAAGAAAATGCTGATGCCTAGGCCCTACCCCTGCAATAGAACTGGGGCTCAGCCCGGGCATTGGGATGACCCGAAGTGAGCAGCTGAGGTTGAGCAATCACTGCTCTGAGTGGTGTGAGTCAGTAGGGTTTTATGGAGCTGCTTATGCAGTTTTTGTGTGTTTTTAAACCGCTGGTGTAGAACTCACTTTCTTCTAATTGGCTTTGAAGGATGTCCTAGATTCTTCCAACAGGAGTACCCGTGTCACATGTGGGAGCTGCTTCTGAAGGATCATGTCCCTTTGCAGCCTCTCCGGGCCTCTATCTCAGTTTATGGGATTTCTCTCCACCACGCACGCATCACTACTCTCACCCACCCAGTGAGGTTCATTTCTTACAGGTCCTGGGGAAGGTGGTCACTCCTCTGAGCTCATCACCTGGGGCTCAGACCAGCCAAGCTGGCAGCCCAAGGAACTTTGTGAACCCTCACGTCTGTCTTCATTCCACAAGTTCCACTGGACTGTATTATGACACGTGAACTGGGTGGAGTGGCTGCTGCCTTCTCTCCTCTTTCAGTCTGGTATTCTACTCTGGAGTAAAGCTGTATCTGTCATTTCCCAGCTCGATGGCTTTTCTGCTTGTCTTTCAGTACTAAGTGTTATCCTGGATACTAGGTGCACACGCTAGGTGTCAGGGTAGGAATTTAGGGACTTGCGTTCTGGACTAATTAATTGTGTCCCTGGGTCATAGCACTTAACCACCTGGCTCTCTATTTCCTCACCTGTTAAATGGGCTGATATGTCCGACCACCTCACAAGATTGCTGGCTCAAATAGAATAGCCTGCAAACACGTGCTTTGGTGACTGGAAATTGTGACACTCATGTTACCTATATTCATCCAATTGGAATCTCTCTCCTAGTTGGCAGAGTGAGGGGTAATCTGCCCTTTCTTAGGAAACACCCAAGCTGGTATTGAAGTACCTGATAATGTTATAGCATAGAATCCTGTCTCCCTTTATCAATGAAACACAGTGTACTCATTGAGAGCCTACTGTATGTACCCAGCATGGTGTTAGGTGTGAGGGGATCCTAGGCTGTTGGGAAATAAGATGATCCACATAGAAAAAGAAGCGGGTAGTGCTAGGTGAACACAGAATGCTATTAGCAGTGAGTGCTTTAGAATTTCTGAGGTGTTGCGTGGGTCACCGGCCAGCAGTGATCACGGAACGCTGAGGATGGCTCGTTGAAACTCAAGAAAAACATACACAGAGACATCCAGGTCCTGTGGAGGAATAGCAGGGCCACTCCCCACGTGGGGAGCGCACCACTTGGCCACCCTCCCTGGTGGGGAGAGCACCTCGTTCCCCCTCCGGAGAGGCTTTTTATTGGTTTCGTTTGCATAAGAACTGAGGTAAAAGCTCATTACTCATTGCTAGGAAGTAAGGATCAAACAATAGATAACAAGGAACTCTGAGGGTCTATTTTGAGACAGGGTTGAAGAACTGTAAGACTTTAAGGAACAAACTAACTTCCTCCTTGGACCCCTCTCATTCAGCTGAGAGCATTCTAAACAAAGAAGTTTTCACAGAAATTTACATATTCTTTCTTAGGCCTGATCACCCAGGGAATCCACCCTTTTCAGCACAGAGCTGCACCACCCTGTCATTGTTTCAGGCTTAGGTGGAGCACAGGAACTAAGGCAACCAAGAGCTAAGGAGATTTTTTTCCCAGACGATGAGGACTCAGGCTATGTCAAAGCCGAGGAGCGAGGGTCCATCACCCCCTTTTGCTGAGCCCCCAGAGTCCTTTCTTGGGGGCCTCCCACGTGATTGTGCCTGTCTTAGGTCGTTCCCCCCTTGGGGAATCTTATCCGTCATTAGCTAACCGACCAAGCTTTGGGGTTTAGTTATGAATGAAGCAGCAGAAGCAGTGCTCTTGCCAGGGAGATAAGCTTTTGTCTCCTTGCTGGCTTATGGTCCAAGGTCACTCCCTCAGCCTTAGCCTTGGTGGGGGTTACAGCTTCTGAAACCAGGCAGGGCAGTTCCCAACACCGAGGAGCAGTGTAACATAAATGGTTAGAGAATAAATACTTTATACAGAGGAGGAACCTCAACCGGACAAGCCCAGAAGAATAGGTTGGAATTGGGTGGAGGGAGAGAAGGTTGTGGGCAAAGGTGCCCTGAGACAGATGCAGAGCTGGGCTGACAGGGAGGCCTGAGGGAGAAAACGTTGGACTGGCAGGCCACCTTTCACCCCAGTTTCTATAGTAACCCAGCTCAGCAGGACTGACTGGGCGTGGAGGCCTCTTGGGTACCAGCATCAAGAAAGGGTGTCATAAAGTGGTCACTGCAGAGGGCTATGGCCCATTTCCTTTCTTCCCTTTGCTTTTCTAAGCAAAAAGACTGTCTGTCTTCTTTCAGTAGTCTCCTCTGAAGGGAGACCTGGTACCCTGCACCTCTGGAATCTGCCACTTACTAACAACCATTTAAAAAAGAAAAATCCTCATCTGAGGATATGTTTATTGATTTTAGAGAGAGAGGAAGGCAGAGGGAGAGAGAGAAAGAAACATCAATTGGTTGCCTTCCGTTTGCACCATGACTGGGGATTGAACCTGCAACCTAGGTATGTGCCCTGACCGGGGATCAAACACTCAACAACCTCTTGGTGCATGGGACAACACTCCAGTTAACTTAGCTATCCAGCCAGGGCTCAATAGAAACCTTTAAAAAAATCTTTATTATATTTTTTGCATTACCATTCAGTCCCCTTCTACCCGCTCCCCCCAGCAATCACCATAATTTTGTCCACATCCATGAGTCCTTCTTCCTTTTTTCCCAACCCCTCCACCCCCTAACTTCCCTGTCCCCACACTAGCTGTCATCTGTGTGCCATCTATGAGTCTGTTTGCTTGCGTAACCATTTTCTGATGCATTTACAAGGAAGAATGAAGAAAATCCCCTTTCTCCCATCCCACTGGCATGGGGCAGAGGCAGGGCGGCCGCATTTTGATATGTTGCCAACACAGGAAAAGTTGCTTGTTGACGACAGTCTAAATGTGTGATGTTGCCAGGTCACCCCTCATCAATGGTGCCCCCCATAATGCTCTGTCCTTCGGTCTGGGTTCTCCAGCACCCCCTGCACCACCACATGCTTTGTTTCCTCTTCCTTTTCCCTCCCTCCCCAACATAACACAGTCTGTCCCTGCCCAAGTGCCCACCACCCCACCCCCAGAGCCGCCGTCCATTGTTCTCCTAAAAACAGTCCTTGGACATGGAGGCAACAAGGGAAATCACTCTGCTTGGGGTCAAGGAGGAAGGAAAGAGGGACAGTAATGGAAAGGGTGGGTGATGGAAAAAGTGACTTCCCGTCATTCCCTGGACTTGGGCCTGGACGGCAGCTCTGAGTAGTTGCCATGGTGACAGCAACTGCTGGTTCCCCTTTCAGAACTGAACAATGTTTGCTGTGCCTTTCCTCCCTACTCTGATACCACAGGCCCACACGTGGTACGGAGTACCGATTCCCCAGGCCTAGCTGAGTGCGCCTTGGTTCCCAGCCTGACCAAAGGAAGATAAAGAGAATGTGCCAGATATTCCATTGGCTCCTCTAGACCTGCTCTGAACCCTTCTCCATCTGCTTTGCCCCCTTGCAGGCCAATATTTGAGGATGACTTCTACTGGGCACCCTTGCAGAAGGCCCTGGCCTTCTAGCTCTGGTTTTCGATCAGCCGGATGGCGGCCCCAGCAGGGCCTGGAGGGTGAGAGGAGAGTGGAGCAGGTGGCACTCATCTCTCTGGCTCACTCGTCGTGTGGTGCCACTGATGGGCAGAGGCTTTGTTCCTCTCCTTAGGGCTGCAGCTGTAGGCCCCGGGGCCCCGCCCCCTTCCCCTTGCATCCACTTGTATCAGAGTGGTGGTGACTTCCGGCTCCTGCCCCATTCCCAAGATGCTTCACTATCACCGGTTGGTTTCCCTCAACACTGCCTGTCCCTCTATGATTAGCCCTCCCAACAAACTGTCCTCCGTCACCCCTTATGGATAAGTTCTCTCTGTTTGCTGCTGAGACCTGACTGGTACAGAGAATGTCTCAACCAGGAGACATTCTCTGGAGAATAACCAGGAGAAAGGGAGGCCGTTGTCTCAGGGCTCCTTCCTTGGTGATCGGGGCTCTGGCAGGCCGGCTGTGTGAGTGGGTGTCCTTGCAGGTGTAATTTGAGACATACCAGAACGCTGTCTTGCCCAGAAGTAACAAGGCTGAAATCCTGAAGCTAGAGGGCCACTTCTCTGGATTAAAATGTATCTCTGTATTGATCCCACATTCCCTAGACAGATGAGCATTTTATCTAGTCATTCATTTCTCGGCACGTCTTAGTTTCATCAGGTAAGACGTTTGACTGTAAGCTTTCTAAACGCAAGGACTGTGTCTGTGTTCATTATGCAGACATGGGGAACATGGGGCCTGGTGAACAGTTGGCTTAGATATTTGTCGGGTAAATCTATTCACCATTCCACAAATGTTTCTTGAGTGTCTACAAAGTTCTAGGCACTGTTCTAGGTGCTTGGGAATAAAACAGACAAAAGTCACCCTCAAGTAGAGAGACAGACAACAGATCCCTTTCAAACTATATGTACAGATACATACACACATGTATACACATATAATGTTGGAAAATTATGAGTGTCATAGAAAAGTGAAAAGAGGAGGTTTGAAAAAAAATCAGGAGTACTGAGAGAGGTGTTGTTAACATTTTATGTCAGGTGTTTACCTTTTTAAGAAGCTGACATTTGAGCACACTTGAAGGAGTGGTAAGGGGGCTTACAACTGTTGAGAGTGGAATCTGCCTGGCACCGATAAGGAACAATAAAAAGCCCAGTGTGTTTGGAGTAGGGTGGGAAAGTGGTTTGCCCTGACATCTTCTCGCTTCTTTTCTGGGCATAACCTACCTTCCAGGGTCTGTAGCGCTAGCCCTTAGGCCTCCGAGGCCCACACCCCTGCTGGAGGACACTACTGAACCCCACAACCCCATGCAGACTTCTGTCCCCCGTGATCTGAGCAGCCCAGTCTTCTCCTGTTTCCTTAGAGTATCTGATCTCAGAGACCATTCGATAAGGAAAGCAAAGTCTCCTAATAAATGAGATAAATGTGGCTCCTGGGAGTTTTTTAAGTGGCTATTTTAAAATCCACCCACATTGGTGAAATTTAATGCAGAGCAACACCCTGTATTGAAAACAATCAGGTACAGCCCTGGCTGGTGTGGCTCAGTGAATTGAGTGCCGGCCTTGGAACCAAAGGGTCACCTGTTCGATTCCCAGTCACGGCACATGCCTGGGTTGTGGGCCAGGTTCCCAGTAGGGGGTCCATGAAAGGCAACCACACATCGAAAACAATCAGGTACAGTCTGGTCCAAGATGGTGATATAGGAGACTTCTGAACTCATCTTCTACAGACACACTGAATGTACAGCAACAAATGGAATAATTCTTTCTGAAAGAAGTCCCCAAATCAGCCAAGCTATAATGGGGTACAGCCAGGACCCCCCACGAGGGGAATGGGAGGCATGAAGCAGGGCCCCCCTCCCCTAGCAAGTCCAGTTGGGTGTGGGGATGAAAGATATGGAGCAGGGCCACTGAGAGTTACTTTGCATATCAATACCAGCAGGATAGCTTCATACCTGCATGCAAAAATGGTTATTTTGCATATCAATAACAGCAGAATAGCTTCCAGCCTGAGTGGAGCCAGAAAGGTATTCATGACTTTGACCCATGCAGCAACTTCTCAGGTTACTGCACCTGCGTGAGAGCTTGGAGATGGTTCGCTCCACCACCGGGGCATGCCTGGCTGGACTAACTATGCCAGCCAAGAAAGGTAGAAACTGGGGGAGTGTTGGCAGGTGTAGCCGATTGTGGGAGGAGTCGGAAATGGGGTTTTGGAGGAGTTTCCAGGCTGGGATTTAAACTAAAGGTGGGCCGCTGTGTGGGATGAGAGACAATACAGGGGGTACAATGCGAGACTGCAAGAAGAAAAGGGGTGGAAGGGCTCTCACTGGTGGGCCATAACGAGGTGCCACGTGGTTTTGTGTTAAGAACTGGAGATCGTGGTGACAGAACTGATGGTGCTGGGGAATGTGGGAGACCTGCTCATCTGAGCACAGATCACTTGGAGGAACTTGGAGTCTAGCCGAGCTATGGACTTCTATTTCTTTCCCTGAGAGACGGTGCCCCTGACTGGCCTGGTTTAGCCAAGGGAGGCAGGACTGTGTGTGTGTGTTTGTGCATATTTTAGAGGGACTTTGGGATTTTAATGGCAACATTCCTCCATTACTCTAAACCTGTATAACTTTTGAATAAATGGTTCCTCTCCTTTTTACCGAACTCTGGCATTGAAAGCCACAGTTCCTACCTGGCAGTGGGCAAGGTCAACCTAGAACAGAAAGATCCTGGGGGAAGGGGTTTGTTTTGGTAACAGTATCTGGGCCCCCCATGGGTTGATTCTGTAACAAAGTGACTTCTCTACATTGGATTAATGAGAAAATACCCACATACAAATGGATAAGAAGGGCCGAGACATACTTTCTCCGAGAATTCTAATCCCAGGACAACAACATGCAATCTGAAGGGGATGCACAATTCCCAGCTTCTCCCTGAGGAGCAAAGGGTTTGGATCCAATATCCTGGGATACCATCAAGAGAAGCAACATTTGCATTACAGGAGTCCCAGGAGAAGAGGGAGAAAGAGCTTTCTCAAAGAAATAATGGCTGAAAGCTTTCCTAACCCGAGGAAAGAAACAGGCATCCAGATGTAGGAAGCCCAGAAAATTCCAAGCAAGATGAATCTAAAGATACCCACACTAAGACACATTATAACTAAATTGCAAAAGTTAAAGAAAAGAAAATCTTAAGGGCATCAGAAGAAAACACAGCTTGTTAGGTACAAGGAGAACCACTGTAAGACCATAAACACATTTTTCAGGAGAAGTTCTGTAGACCAGAGGGGAGTGGCATGATAAGGTCAAAGTGTTGAAAGAAAAAATAATCTCAACCAAAAATACTCCACCCAGCAGAGTTGTCCTTCAGAACTGAAGGAATTTTCCAGACAAGCAAAAGCTGAAGTTGGTCATCACCACTAGACTCTCCTTATAAAAAATGTTAGAGCGACATTTTCGAACTGAAATGAAAGGATGCTAGTTAGCAACAGAAGCACATGCAAGTATAAGTCTCATTGGTATAGGTAAATATGTAATTAAATTCAGAATACTCTAATAAATGGTGGTAAGTAAATCACTTATCACTGTAGTATGAAGGTTAAAAGACAAAAGTATTAAAAATAACCACAGAATAACTTGTTCATGAGTACACAAGGTAAAAGATGTAAATTATAACATCAAAAACATAAAAACGTGTATGTGGGGAGAGCAAAGATGTAGAGCTTTAGTATGTACCCAAAGTGAAGCTGTTATTAGCATAAAATATAGTTTTATAAATATAAAATATTTTATGTAGGTCTGAAAGCAAATGTTTTATGATAATAACAAAGCAAAAACCTATGGAAATACACAAAAGATAAAGAGAATGGATTCTCAGCGTACTGTTACAGAAAACCATCAAATCACGAAGGGAGGGAGCAACAGAAGCGGAAAGGAACAAAGGAATCACAAAATAGACAGAAAGCAATAAAATGGCAATGGTTAAGTCCATACTTATCAATATTTACTTTATATGTAAGTGGTCTAAATCCTCCAATCAGAAGACATAGAATGGCTGAATGGAATAAAAAACAAGGCCCAATGATATGCTGCCTACAAGAGACTCACTTCAGCTTTACGATACATATGGACTGAAAGTGAAGGTATGGAAATAGATATTTCATGCAGATGGAAATCAAAAGAAAGCATGGGTAGCTATACTTATATAAGGCAAAATAGACTGTAAGCCAAAGACTGTAATAAGGGATGAAGAAGGTCTTTATATAATGACAAAGGAGTCAATCCAACGAGAGGATATAGCATTTGTAAATATTTATGCACCCAACATGGGAGCATCTAAATACATAAGGCAAATATTGACAGACATGAAGGGAGAAATAGAGATATAATTATAATAGTAGTCGGGGACTTCACTTGTAAAAGAATTTTTGATTTGACACCAAAAGTAAAAAAGGAAAATCAAACAAGACCACATCAAATGACAGAATTTTTAAAAAAGATTTTATTTATTTATTTTAGAGAGATGGGGAAGGGGGAGAGAAAAAGAGGGAGTGAAACATCAATGTATGGCTGCCTCTAGCACACCCCATACTGGGGATATGGCCTGCAACCCAGGCATGTGCCCTGACTGGGAATCAAACTGGTGATGCTTTGGTTCGCAGGTCTGCGCTCAATCCACTGAGCTACACCAGCCAGGGCCCAAATAACAGAGTTTTTGAACAGCAAAGGAAACCATCAATAAAATGAAAAGTTAATCTATAGAATGTGAGAAAATACTTGCAAATTATATATCTGATAAGGGCTTAATATCTAAAATATATAAAGGACTCAATGGCAAAAAAGAAAAATAATCGAATTAGAAAGTGGCCAGAGGAATTGAATAGACGTTTTTCTTAAAATGACATACAAATGACCAACAGGCACATGAACAGGTGCTCAGCATCACTAACCATTAGGGAAACGCAAACCAAAACCACAACGAGACATCACCTCCCACCTGTTAGAACGGTTGCCATCACAAAGACAAGGAAGCGGTAATGAGGGATGGTTAGGATGTGGAGAGAAGGGAACCCTTATATACTGTTGACGGGAACATAAATTGGTGCAGCCACTATGGAAAACAGTATGGAGTTTTCTCAAAAAATTAAAGATAGAACTACCATGTCATCAGCAGTCTGACTTCTGGGTGTCTGCCCAAAGAAAAAGAAAACAGGATGTCAAAGAGATATGAGCACTTCCATGCTTGTTGCAGCATTATTTGTATAGCCAAGACATGGAAGCCACCTAAATATCCATTGATGGATGATTGCATAGAGAAGGTATATAATGCAATAATGCAATACTATTCCGACACAAGAAGGAGGGAAATCCTGCTGTTTGTACAATGTGGATGCACCTTGGGGCATTATGCTAAGTGAAATGAGCTAAACAGAGAAAGACAAATACTGCACGGTATTACTTATACAGATACTTTTTTTCTTTTTTTTAAGATTTTATTTATTTTTAGAGAAGGAAGGGAGGGAGAAAGAGAGAGAGAGAGAGAAACATCAATGTGCCAATGTGCGGTTGCTGGGGGCCGTGGCCTGCAACCCAAGCATGTGCCCTGACTGGGAATCAAACCTGTGATGCTTTGGTTCGCAGCCCGTGCTCAATCCACTGAGCTACGCCAGCCAGGGCTTATATAGATACTTTTAAAAAGGAAAAAAAAAAACAACCTCGAATTCATAGAAACAGAATGTAGAAAAGGGAGTTGGGGGAAATTGGGAGAAGTTCATAAAAGGGTAGAAACTTTCAGCTACAAGGTGAATGACATCTGAGGATCTAACGTGCAGCATGGAGACAAAAGGTAACAGCAATGTATTGTGTACTTGACATTGTTAAGAGAGTAGAACTTAAGTGTTCTCAACACCAAAAAAAAAGTGGGGTAGAAGATGAATTAAAAAACTAGTTTGGGGAACACTTTCACAATGTATATCAAATCACTACAATGTATACTTCAAATATCTTACAATTTTACATGTCAATTACTCCTCAATAAGGCTGTGAAAAAACCGTCAGATAATGTACACAGATGTGTGTCAGTGTTCTTAGTTGCAAAATACAGAACTAATTGTTTTGGTCAGAAAACGAATTTATTTTAGCACATCTGGTCCCCAGGGAACCCCCAGGAGGACCCGACCCAGCTGGCAGGCTACACAGACCATACCTCCGACTGCGTTAGCCAAGGCCACCCTCCCTGGTCATGGGCGGTGCATCTCACCCTGCCAACACCAGTCCCCGACACCGACACTGCAACCTCCTGTCCGGCAGGCCCCAAATGCGATGCCTCCGTCTCCTCCATCACCAGGAGTTGCGTCCTACGTGGTCACATTCTTTCTTCACTCAAAATTTGAAACCTCGTTTAGTTTCCTCTGGTTGATGGGGCCTAGGTCACATACCTGCTTCCTAGTTTTCTGGATCCTACCTCAGAAGAGTAGAACGCAAGACAGGAAATTTCCCAAACACAGGAAGGGCGTTCAGAAGCGCTGGGGATTAAGCAAACATGAAAAATGTCCGCTATGCGGCGGCTGTGAGGTGCTGGCGAAGAGAGCATCACAGGCGCTATCAGCCTGTGTTCCCGGTTGCAGCCAACAGAAACTGACTCTGGATACCTTAAACAGAGGGACTTTACTGCAGGGAGGATGGGAGAGGAAAGTGCAGGGAGAGGAAAGTACACGGAGTGAGGAGGGGGAAGGGTGGAAATGGTCAGGTTAAGGAAATAATGTATTTCTTTTAATTCTCATGCCAGCCTTGTGAATTAGATATCATGACTCCCACTTCACAGATGAAGAAACTGAGACTCACCTGGCTGGCATAGCTCAGTGGGTTAAGTGTGGACTGCGAACCAAAGTGTCGCAGGTTCGATTCCCAGTCAGTGCACATGCCTGGGTTGCAGGCCATGACCCCCAGCAACCACACATTGATGTTTCTCTCTTTCTCCCTCCCTTCCTTCTCTAAAAATAAATAAATAAAATCTTAAAAAAAACAAAAACAAACTGAGACTCAGTGAGGTTAAGTGACTCGCCTGAGATCATATAGCTAGTCAGTGGCAGAAGGAGAAATAGAATCTAGATCTTTCTGATTTAGAATCCCATGCCGTTTCTGTGGTTTACTTTCCTCTGTTTTAGTGTGTAGAGATTGTCCACCATCTCCAAATATTTCCACCCCTGCTAGAGTCCTGGCAAAGGCAGCCATAAGGGTGGCTGCCAGAGGCTGTGGCGGAGGAGGGGAGGAGAGGGAGGGGTGTGCCTGTGGGGGCCCTTTGTAGTCAGGTATTTATAAATCCGGAGTTTCTTCCTTGTAACAAATATCAGAGAGATTTTTCCTGGCTCTTGGACTTGGGGAAGGTATCCTCACCTCTCTGCTCTTAGAAACACATCCAGGAGAGGAAGTGCCTGGGGGTTAGGTGAGGCCAGGCCAGCCTGGAGGGGTAAACTAAGGCTCCTGGATGGAAGGGGTCCAGGGGAGTTTTGGGATTCCATATGACCATCTTGTTCAAGGCCTCTTCTGAGAGGAGTGGTCCTGAACCATGTGGCCTTGCTTTCTTGGGCCACAGATGATCGGTCCAGCACTGGCACCCACCCAAAGGGTGGCAGCCCCAGGGGCCCGTGATGGGGCTGTGCCCATATCAGAGCCCTGGTGATGGGCTGGGCCTTCTGGTAGAGGGGCAGAAGTGGGAGGATGTCCAGAAAGAGCAGAGGAAGAGGCAGCCCACCAGAGAGGTGGTCCAGGCTCTGGAGTGCCCTGGGTCCCGAGCACTGCCCCTTCCTGAATTACGAGGCCCACTGTAAGGCTGCCTCTGGGCTCCCTGGATTGTTTCAGACCCTCCTTGCTGTCAGTTCCTTACAGGAATCCCCTCATTTTTGGACCTAATCGAGTGAGAGTGATTGTCGCAACCAGAAGAGGTGAGGGAGGCCAGCCCCCGACTGCAGAGCCTGTGGTGGTCTGCTCCGTCACACTCACGGCCCCGGCCGGCCTGGTGGCTGCCCACACTTGGGGCAGAAAAGGAATTTATTTAGCATATCTGATTCCCAGGAACCTCCTGGCTCCTGAGGTTTGTAGGGTTGCCTGAGGCTCCTTCGGGTAAGATCTGGACCAGAAGCTGAGGCGGGGAGGGGGAGAAAGGAAGGGCCAAGGGGCCACGGGTAAGAGGGTTTTCAGTCACAACAACACATCACAATGTAGATCAGTTGCAGAGTGTGTTTTGCGTGTTACTCATAATAGGCAAACCACCAGCTGGCATTTTAAAGCATATATTTACTTTCTTGACTATTTCACAATTCAAAAGGCACAGAAAGGGATCCACTGAAAATTCTCCTGCCTTTCCATCCCGCAGCTCCCCTCCCCTGGGGTCACCATCGTTGAGTTTGGCATCCTTCCAGAAACGTTTATGTACGTATAAGCAAACGCACTCATATACACATTCTTCCCTACCCCATTTATTACAAAAATGTTAGTGTATTTCTCCCACTCTCCCGAACCTTGTTTTTTGTTTTCTTTTTTTTTTCTCTTGTGAATCATTTACCAACTTCTCCTCTGGGAGGGCAGATTCGAGACCATTCCCGTACCAACCATGTGGCCCTCACGCACTCACATTCTGAAAAGGCTTTCTGCCAGGGCGACAGGGGGTGGCAGCCCTTAGGGACGGTGTGCTCACGCATGTGTATTCGTGTGCATAGATGCATGTACATGCGAATGTTTATGTGCATGTTTGCGCATGCGTGTGGCCTGCACTCTCTCCAAGTTCGGTTTCCTTCCCACTAAAGTATGACAAGGAATATCCTTGGGGGGTGTTGAGAGGGTGGAATGAGGGCATGTTGGGAAATTATCTTGTGAATGGTTAAGTCCTATGAGTGAGAGGTCAGCCTCAGGCTGCTGGACTCGGAAGTCTTGTCCATTTTCCCTAGAGGACGTTCCTGACCCCTGCTTCTCTCTCATCCACCTCCACATTCTCAGCTGATGGCTCACGTCTATCACAGGGAGCAAAGAGTGGGGGGTTCCCCCAGCCTCCCACCCACACTCCTCTACCCATTTACTGGCACCTGCCCCACCTCGCCTCCCTCCCGCCCTCTCTGGAGCACCTGAAGCCTCCTCAGAAACCCGCCCTACTGTTTATGTAGCCTTCCTCTCCAGCTTCCGGAGTCTTCAACTTCTCTTTCCTGGGTCCTTCTGATCAACATTGGAACATGCTCAGACTTTTCCTGACTTAATAGGTAAACCCCGTCTGCTGGGGGAGGGGGTGAGCTCCCACTCCTGAGTGTGGGGTTGCTGAAATAACTTGGGCCTCTCCCTCTCTAGTGAAGAGGTCTGGGAACCTCTTTCTGGTGCATGGGGTTTCCAAAGTATTGCAGGGGCCTTTCTCCCCAACGCTGGGGACCCCTTCTGGACGGTGGGGCTTCCTCCTTAGTGTAGGGGTTCCTCCCAGCTCAGGGAAATTAGGGCTGCCTATCTGAGGCTCAGAGTTTCCAATGGAGCTGGGTGACCTCCTCCTCACCGTGGAGAGGTGAGAGCCACCCTTCAAGTCCCCGAAGTTCCCTCCGTAGCGTGGGGAGCTCCCTTCTCATTGGAGTGACGCCTTAAGAAACACGGGTTTCCTAAGTAGTATGGGTGCACCCTACCTACCGAGTATGGGGGTTCCCAAGGTAGCACGCTGGGCTTTCCTCCCCAGCATGGCGGAGCAGTACCCCTCAGGTGTGGGGAGTTTCCAGTGTGGCTCTGGGGGCTCCCTCCACCGCGTGGTTGGGGGGAAGAGTGTGGAACCACCACTTTGGTGTGCAGGGTTTCCAAAGTAATGGGGTCAGGGAAGGGTGAGGGGGATGTCACCCCTTTAAGTGAAGAAGGGTGGGTAACCCCTTCTAAGTGCAAAATTCCCAAAGTAGCACACAGTGCAAAAAAAAAAATGGAAAAAAAAAGAAAAAAGGAGTAAATCCTCTCATGACCCCACATCACCTTCAGCTGGTTTTCTCTTTCCAGTTCTATTCACTCCTCAGCCCATCGTATTGTTTTTAATCCAACATTTACTCAGCTCCATGTGTCAGGTGCTGTTCTGAGCACTCGCACATCTTGGCCCATCTAACCCTCACCACAACAACCCGAGGAAGCAGGCACTATTACTAGCCCATTTTACAGACGAGGAAACTGAGGCTGGAGAGGTTCAGAGTGATCACCCTGAGTACAATCCACTCACCAGAAGTCAGTCCTAACACTGGTCTCAAAACCAGGCTTGGGACATGCTGGTTCCTTAAATCTTGGTATTCCTGTTTCTCTTCCCATCCTGCCTCCTTTCCTTAGGCGAGCTCATCCATTTCAGTGAGTGTTGTGTGCTAACTGGCTTTCCTCTTATCCTCTGCCCTGGTCTTCCTTCTGAGCCAAGACACTTGTCTCTCATTGCTACTCACCGTCTTCAATTGGACATCTCATAGATATTCAAAACTGCTCCCAGCTGAATGTAGGACAGGTTTAGAAGCTGGGACGTTTTCACTTGGGTACTGGAGACCATGTAGGACTCTGAGTGGGGGAGGGGGAGGGGTAGAAGGGGGCGTGTCTGATGAGGCGGAGCAAGGCTTTAGAGAGCTTCCAGCCCCACCCATGCTATTCACTGGGTCAGGTTCCCTTCCTCAGTTAACTCCTTTCTCATACCTTGGTTTCTGCTAACACGTCACTTTCTTGGAGAAGCATTTCCTAAGGTCCCTCCTACAGCTTCAGTGCCCTCACTGTGGCTGGCTGTCCGTGTCCTCTGCTGCTCCTATCAGATCACTTCTTATTCTGGATGGTTGTTGCCTGTTTTCTTGCCGGTGCCCTGTTCCCCCCAGGTGCCTTGTTTCCCCCTAGATCCGATGTGCGCCGTGCCTTGCACACGGACAGCACTCCAACACGTGTGCTGTTCCATTCACGGTGACGCGTCAATGACGCAGATCTGTCTGGGGCTGTGTGGGAGGAAACAGAATTGCCAGGTGGTGCGGTTGGTTCAAGAGAAGTCAGAGGGAGAAGCGTGGAAATGGAAACACGGGAATGCAGTTGGCAGTGTGGGTGTGTGTCTGTGTCCTGTCTGGGGTGTCTCTTAACCTTAACATCAGGGGGTGGTGAAAACAGTGCGGCTTTCAAAGGTGTTAAACCTGGGTTCAAATCCCAGCTCTCCCACTTACTGCAATGTGATCTAGAGAATGTTCCCGAGCCTGCTCGTTTCTCACTGACATAGTACCTGAAACTGCTTGGCATGACACCAGTGAGGCCAGGGCTCTGCTCCTGGTTTCATCTCTAACTGTGTACGTGGCCTCCCGTCTCCGTGCCTCTGCTCCCGTCTGCACAGTGAGAGCTGTGGCCAGAGTGTTTGCAAGGGCACCACTGTACTTGGGGCCCTTTAGCTTGATGCACATTTCTCGGACTGCAGCTCTGGACATTTGACTCAGGAGGAACATCTGTCCCAGAAAGATGAGGTGACGTTTCACCCAGCAATCCTACCCTCACAAGAAATCACGGCCCTGCCCACCCAGCAGAGCAATTAGAGAAGCTGTTATGTGGACCGAACAGCTCCCACCACAGAGTCTGCCAGTGCCTCTCAAAAGCATTCTCTCCGGGATTATATTGACTCTGGGCACCTCTCTCTAGCAGGGAGGCTGGAATTGCTGATAGGATTCGAGTGCATGAGACACCACAGGTTTAAAGAAAGCTTACCTCCTTTCAGCCTCACGGCAGCCCTCGGGAAGGGATCTGACTGAGCACTGAGCACATGGCAGCTGTGGGGAGGGGCCGTATTAGTGAGGTTTCTAACTAATGCAATAGAATGTGTGTATTCATATCCAGAAAGAGATTTATTTAAAGGATTTGGCTGACATGATTGTCGAGACTGGCAAGTCCAAAATCTGCAGGGTGGGCTGTCAGGCTGATGACCCAGGGAAAAGCCCATGTTGTGGTTCAAGTGTGAAATCTGTTTGCTGCAGAATTTCTTCTTGCTCAGGGAAGGGCAGTTTTTTTGTTCTATTTGGACCTTCGACTGATTGGATACGGCCCACCCCCATCATGTCGATAACCTGCTTCACTCAAAGTGCACAGATTTAAATGTAAATCTCATCCAAAAACACCTCACAAAAACATCCAGAATGATGTTTGACTAAGTACCTCGGCACCATGGTCCAGCCAAGTTGACACACAGAATTAACCAACACAGGGGCTGTTTAATCCCTGCAGGGGGTATGGTGCCCATTTATGATGAGGAAACAAAGGCTCAGAGAAGGGAAGAGGCTGACTCAGAGCCCCAGAGCTACAGCAGCAAGCAGTTATCAAGGAGGCACCTCCTCCAGATGGCAGGTGATAATACTAGAAAAACAACGTCCAAGGGAACTGAGACACGAGAGGTCGGGATTAGAACCAGGTGGGAGGTTGGGTTACTGCTCCTCTCACTATCTAGTTAGGATTGGCTCATCCTTTCCCCGCTTTGTGAAAAGGCCAGTGTCTTCCCAAGATTTCTAAGATTGCCTGGGGTGGAGGCTGGAATGCACCTCTTGGTCAATCCTGCCGGAGTTCCTGCTTCTGCCCAGGACTTATCACCACTGCCCGCATGCTTCCTGTTTGTTGGCTAGCAATCTTTGTCCTTCATTTCAAAATCCGCCTCCTCCCACCCCACCGTGGGACATCTGTGTTGGTGTCGGGCTCCACTGATGGCCTGGGAAGATGAAGGGAGTCCACAGAAGGGCGATGTCACCTGCAAATTGGGTATTAGACCAGGTGTTCTTTTTTTTTTTTTTTTTTTTTAAGATTTTATTTATTTATTTTTAGAGAGGGAAGGGAGGGGGATAGAGAGAGAGAGAGAGAGAGAAACTTCAATGTGCAGTTGCTGGGGGTTATGGCCTGCAACCCAGGCATGTACCCTGGCTGGGAATCGAACCTGGGACACTTGGGTTCCCAGCCCGCGCTCAATCCACTGAGCTACACCAGCCAGGGCTCGACCAGGTGTTCTTAGAGTACAAGCTTCTCTTGGCCATTTCTACAGCCCTGGCTCCAGCTCCCTGGGGCTTGGCGTTTCTGCCCCTTCCCTCATTTTCCTTCCTGTTTCTTTCTTTGCCTTCTCTTATCGCTATCCTCTTCCTCTCAGAACTGTAAATCAAATCTCTTTCATTTCCTTTTGCAGGGGAATTCCTCCATCTCTTAATCATCTTGGCTCCAGGTCTCCCTCTAGGTCCCAGGAGTGAGTGAATGATTTCTGAGAATTCTCCCCACTCCTTTTGTTTAATTATGTTTTTCCATTACCATTTATCTGCATTATGCCCTGTTCCATCTCTGCACTGCCCCCCGCCCCCCACTTTCTGAGAATTCTTAATGACAGCAGGCAGGCCTCTGCCTCCCTGGGTGTTCTTAAAAAGGTGGGTTTGGCTCCTTCTCCCACAGGAGTTGGGATGAGGCAGTAGCTGAGGCCAACTGAGGCACTGCCCTTCCCAGCACCAGCCAGGTGAGAAGGCTACCTCCACCTGTCTCATCTTTGGCAGGTGAATCTCTGTGTCAAGGACAGATTCTCAGTCTAACCTTGGCTGGAGGCTCCAGGCTCTGATCCCACACAATGCTGATGTGGCCTCCTCTGTGCAGTACGACTAGGCACAGTGGCCAGAGGGAAGGAGCGTCTCGTTGTGAAATTGCACTTGACATTCTGGTGTCTGTCAAATTCTGTGCCCAGTGAATACCCACCTCAAAGTCCACAATATCCCCCCCACTGGGAATATTTTAGTCTCTTGTACTTGAAGCCCTTCCTATATGCCTCTTAGGTATCTCCATACCCTGGTCCCTGTTGTGGGCATCGAAGGCTGGACATCAGGCACTCTGAAATTTGTACCCCCAGGTTCCAGAAGCCTTTGGTTCCTGAGATGAGTGTGGTACAGGAGGCTGGTGCTGTGGGCTTTGGAGGCAACGTAGTTATGGCTTGAGTCCTGACTCCATCATTTTCTGTGTGGATTTGGGTAAATTACTTAACCTCTCTGAGCATTAGTTTCTTCGTTTGTAAAAATGGGAATCATAACACATCTGTCACAAGGGCTGTTCAGGGGACAAAAAAAAGATAAGACATGGCAAGCACTAAGTGTAAGACCTACCCGTTTAAGTCAAGGTCTAGGGAGCAGAGACCTGGGTCCTGCCCTCTGTAGCTTCTGGCCTCTAAGAGCGGTGGGGCCTCACCTGATGTCCCCACTGATCCCCCAGCCTGGCTTTCACCAGGACTTAGAAAAGCCCCTCTGGATGCCATTGGGAGATCTGACCTGGTTTTAGGCAATGCCACTAAGGTCAGTGGGGACTGCATCACTCGTGTAAGCAGAGGTAGATTGACAACCCGAGGCCTGGGGGTCCAGGAAGCTCATTTATGCAAGTTGAGACGCCCCAGTTCACTGAATGACACCCCCTAGTGACCTAGCCTGGGCCATGGGCAGGGCCCCCCTCTGCTGCCTCTTGTGCCTTCCCCTCTAGGTGAGCTGGCAAACTGCACTTAGGGGTGGGCAGACTTTGTCTAGCTGAATGCTTGTGGTCTCTTAGCCACAGCATTTGGACAGAAGAGCAGAAGAGAGGCTAAGTATATTCATTCAATAACTTTTAGTGCCCTAACCAGTGTGGCTCAGTTGGTTGGGCGTTGTCTCTCGAAGCAAAAGGTGGCCAGTTTGATTCCCGGTCAGGGCACATGCTTGGGTTGTGGGTTTGGTTCCCGGTTGGGGCGAGTATGAGAGGCAACTGATTGGTGTTTCTCAAATCAAAGTTTCTCTCCCTCTCTCCCTTCCCCTCTCTCTAAAAAGAAATAAAAAAATAAAACCTAAAAAAATTATTTTAGTGATAACCGTTGGTGTGTTAGGCAGTGTCAACTTTAGACCTAGCCCTGCGCCTCCCTCCACTTCCCCATCCAGCATGCTCTCCAGGCCTCTACCCCCTGCATGCACTTGACCCGAGGAGCTCTGGGCCCTGTGCCCAGGGGTCATCCCTGGGCCTCAGTTCCAGGAGAGTAATCTAGAGTCAGCTGGCTCTTGCTGGCCAGTGTGGAATCATGGAGACTGAGTTGCCAGAATGGTACCGGTGAACTGATTTTGCATGACTAAATTTGTTTATCTAGATGGAGGCCCAGAAAAAGATTATTTGCCCAAGGCCTTGCACATCTTGGAGATGGCCTTAGTTCTGGGCACTTGGCCAGGCACTGGAACAAAATAGACAATGCCCTTTCCCCCAGGAACTTATATTTTCATTGGGGGAGACAAGTTGGGACATAGGAACTATGAAAAGGAAGATAGCAGGTTCAAGGAGACAGACTGCAATGCGGAGGGCTAGGTGGGACGTCCTCACTGATAAAATGGCACTTGAAAAGCAGGGAGTGAGAAATGTGCCTGTGTGTATCTGGGGACAAGCTCTCCAGGCGGGAGAAACAGGAAGTAGAAGTAGGTGTTTGCTTGGCCTGAGCCAGAGGGGAAACCACAAGGACAGAGAGGCAGTGGGACCAGTTTCTGCTGTTCCCACTGTTCGCCCTGCTGCTCGCCCTGCTGTTCAGGCCGGAAACCTTGGTGTCATCGTTGATGCTCTCCTATCAGCAAATCCTATTATCTTTACCTTCAGAATTACATCTACTGCTCTCTACCTCCTTCGCACTACCTTGGTCCAAGCCTACCATTGTCTCTCACCTGAGTTAATCCGATAGTATCTTAACCTGTATCCTCCTCCCTGGTTTCCTGACCATCTGTTCCCCAAACAGAGGAGGCTTTTAAGGACATAAACCAGATCAGGATGCTCCCTCTCCTCAAATCCTAAATGACAGCCCATCTCATTCAGAGTAAAACCCAAAGTCCATGGAATAGCCTCGGAGACCATCTGGCTTCTTGCTTTCTTTCTCACCTCCTCTGCCTCTTCCTCCCTCTGCTCCAGGCTTGCTGGCCTCAGTGCTGTTCCTGGGACCTGTTGGTTCCCTCCTGCCTTAGGCCTTTGCACTGGCTGTTGTATCAAAATAGCTTAATTGTTCTTGTTTACTTCCTAATTGTCTGTTTTCCCTCCCTTAAACAGCTCTTCACAGGCAGGGTCTTTTGTTTTGTTTACTGCTGTATCTCCAGCACCCACGGTAGTGCTCGGCAGAGTGGGAAAACTAGGCAACTATGGGGTCTGTCTGGAAAGAGCCCAGCTGTTGTTAACATAATGAGATTGGTTCATGTGACATTGGTGTAACCTGGCAGCCAAGGAGAGAGGACTGGAATGCGAGTATGTGAACAGTGACAACTTCACTGTACTAGCCAGTGGGAGTGGTAGATGCTGTTGAGTGAGCATTTGTACTGTCGTGGCTGTTGCATTAGAAATGACTAGTGAGTAGAGCAACAAATGTGCATCAGATTTTGCGTTAAGCTTGAATATTTGTCCATGGAAACTATCTGGATGATTTAGAAGGCCACAGCTGTGGGCAACTGGTAATTGGCAGCTTCATCATGACAACATGCCTGCTTATGCGTCACGTCTTGTGCAGAGTTTTTTTTGTGAAACATCCAATCACCCAGGTGACTCAGGCCCCTACAGCCCAGATTTGGCACCCTGTGGCTTCTGGCTTTTCCCAAAACTAAAGTCACTTTTGAAAGGGAAGAGATTTCAGATTGTTGATTAGATTCAGGAAAATATGATGAGGCAGCTGATGGTGACTAGGAGAACTGGGTGAGGTCCCCAGGTGCCTACTTTGAAGGGGACTGAGGTGTCATTGTCCTATGTACAATGTTTCTTGTATCTTGTATCTTCTTCAATAAACGTCTCAATTTTTCATATTATGTGGCTGGATACCTTCTGGACAGACCTCATATTTATTAAATGAATCAGTTAGATTATTATTATGAACTATGTAATCTAAATCAGATAAAGAGAAAGTGATATCATGAGGGGTGAAAGGCAGGGAAAGGTGGTAAGAGTGGAGGCACTAGGTAGGGTTGGAAAAGAGTTGAACTCGGAGTAGTGGAGGCAATGAGTTTAAGTGACAGGAAAAGATCAGAGAGTGTGACACAGCCTTGCACTGGGATTTTGTCGTTTGATCATCACTAGAGGACATTATACAAACCTAGTTTGTACAGACTAGTACACACCCAGGCTGTGTGGTATATAGCATATTGCTCCCAGGCTACAAACCTGTGCAGCCTGTTCCTGTACTGAGAACTGAACTGCAGGCAGTTATAACACAATGGTAATCATTGGTATATGCAAACGTATCTAAATATAGAAAAGGCAGAGAAAAAAATACTGTATAAAAGATTTTAAAAATGATACACCTGTACGGATAGGGCATTTGCTGTGAATGAGGCTCGCAGGATTAGAAGCTGCTCTGGGTGAGCCAGTGAGTGAGTGGTGAGTGAGGGAAGGCTCAGGACATTATTGTGCACCGCTGTGGACTTTGTGAACACTGCATACTTAGGTGACATGACATTTATTTTTTAAATTTCCTTTCTTCAATGATAAATTAAACTTAGTTTACTTTAAAATTATATGAACTTTTAAATTTTATAAGGTAAAAAGTTACAGTAAGCACTGTGCTACACTACATATGACAGCTATGATGTTACTAGGTGCTAAAAAGTTTTCAGCTTCGTTATAATCATATGGGACCGTCGACCTACACGTGGCTCTCTGTTGACAGGAATGTCATTATGTGGGGCTTAACGGAGCTTTCTGGTCTCCAAAACTGGAGAGATGCAATGAAAAACATCTAGGGTAGTGTTTTTCAAATTGAGAGACCTAGCTCCTCAGTGCATCACCAAACTAAGCTAGTGCATCTATAAAAATGAAGTAGAACAAGCTAGGAAATAGCAGACCACAATGCATGTAGCAAGGATAAGTATCATAATAAAAAAGTTTATTTCATTTATGTATGTGTAGGCCTGGGTGTTTACACCTAATGTGTGTGTACACTGAGTCACCCATATGGTTTTGTCATGGACAAACAAGTTTGGAAGCCACTAGCCACAAGAGTGGGTGAGGAGGCTGAAAAGTGAGGGTCTAGGTCATTGGAAAGATTTTACTGTGAGTCCTGAAATGATCAAGACTTTATAGGGGTAGTGCTGGAGAGAGAGATAATTAATACAGGGTCCAAACGCTAAAAAAATATCCCCAGCATCTGTAGATGATCACAGCAAGGTGATCCTTAGTCCTTGCTCAGCCCTTTCCTGCCCTTCCCCAGCCCAGAATCTGCTTTCTGCACACCGTGCCCCCTGCCCCTCCCCCAGCACTTTCCAAACTGCCTCAGCAGCCCTGGCAACCTGCCTCCAATGGAAGGTCACGGGCTGGTTTCCTCACTCTTACTCTCCAAGTGTGCTCATCAGTGAGAGTAACAACACAATGCTAAGGTCAGTCACTGTTTGCTGAGCCCCTCTACCTGCTCCTATAGCAACGCTGCAAGGTACAAATTACCCCTCCCTTTAAGGAGGAGAGCCACGAGTTCAGAGTTGCCCCAGGCTGGTCCCTGGCAGAGCCAGGATTTAAACTCAGGGCTGTTTCACTCCCCAGTGAAGCCTCTGCAATTCGACCCCACAGCCTCCCTCCCCGGCTCATTGATTCACACTTACAACCACCTCACAGCATGAAATTCAGATTTCTTGCTTCAGCACAACTACAAATCACATTTCATGGATGTTGGGCTTTACAGTTCTGCCTTTCAGTGAGTGGTGGCGGGCACAGCGTGTATTAAGGTAAAGAGATGATTCAAAGGAGACCGGATAGGGGTAGTGCCTGCATTTGGAGTGGAGAGATACGTAAATTTGGGTAGAAAGAATGAGACCAGAATATGTCAGTTTGCTTTGTTTTGTGTTTCCCAGAGTTGACTTGGGACTGCTGTGCCTATCTGGGTCTCTATCTGGGTCCCCACTTGCTGGTCACTGGGATTCAGGATGAATTCCACAGCATCCCATGGCACGGATGAAGGAATGAGCTTCGTTTATTTGTTGGAGGGCGGGGGAAGGGAAAATTTACAAGCCCTGGGTCAGCAAGACTCTGGCCTGTTTTACCGGGCAAATAGAGAAGCAATCCTGTTAATGAAAGGACCCAGAGGCTGCTTAGGGCTAGTCATTCCGGATTTGGATTAATCACTGTTGACAGTCCCTGGGAATGGCCCAGTGCTTGGAGGCCTGGAGCCCAGGTCACGTTATGGTCCCGTGAAGTTTGAACTGGAAGCTGAATGGTGGTATTCCTTCAGAAGGCCCTTCTGGCACGACGGGGACCTGAGGATTTTAGCATCTTTTGTTGAGGCGGAGTGCTAACACTCTTATGTAATGGTCAGTGTAGCATTGTGGGAGGGGTGAGAGCACTGGGGGTCCGTAACCAGGCCATTTATCGTGTGTCTACTATGTGCTAAGCTCTTTATATTTGCACCTAGTAGGCCAAGCAAGTAGGGCCCCTGGGTTGCAATCGCACAGTCACTCTCTTGTCTCCCCCGTTTCTCAGTTGTGTTTTGTGGGGCAGTTCTTCTCCGCTCAGGATAGGTGTGTGGGAGTCCATGACTTTCCTGATAACTTTTAGGGTAAAGATGATCACATTTTAAAATAAAATAGCCAGTTATTTACCAGCAAAAATGAGTTCATTTGGGAATAGCAGAGGAATTGCATCTGGGACAGGCAAACTGTGACAAACAGGCAAGTCTGGAGAACAAAGGAGGGGAAAGTTACAGAGAAAAAGGAGATAGTTGGGCGGGGTGATTATGAGCAAAAGTCTGCTGGAGCTCTGACCAGTGTGGCTCGGTTGGTTGGGCATCACCACACAAAGCAAAGGGTTACCGGTTCAATTCCCAGTCAAGGCACATGCCTAGGTTTGGTTCAATTTCCAGTTGGTGTGTGTGTGAGAGGCAACCAGTTGATGTTTCTCTCACACATCAATGTTTCTCTTCCTTTGTTTCTCCCTCGCTTCACCTCTCTCTAAAAGTAAGTAAATGAGCCCTGGCTGGCGTAGCTCAGTGGATTGAGCGCAGGCTGGGAACCAAAGTGTCCCAGGTTCGATTCCCAGCCAGGGTACATTCCTGGGTTGCAGGCCAGAACCTCCAGCAACCACACATTGATGTGTCTCTCTCTCAGTCTCAATCCCTCTCTCTCTCTCTCTCTATCTCCCTCCCTTCCCTCTCTAAAAATAAATAAGATCTTTAAAAAAAAGTAAGTAAATGAATGAATTAATAAATATATAAATAAAATTTATTTAAAATCAGCCTACCGGAGGAGAATAAGAGTTCAGAGCGGCTGTGGCTTCTCATTGGCTGAGCGTGGCGGTTTCTCATTTGCCAGGCTACTGCTGGACAAGGAGAAAATCTTCCCCTCCTTCTGGGGTAGTGAAGTAAGTTTCTTTCTGCCCAAATTTGTAAAGTAAACACAACAGGTCATGTGTTCATGAGAGCTACACTTTCAGGGCTTCCTGACTCAATTTGAATAAGATTTTCCTTTATTTATTTTCATAAGTACTACAGTGACTGTGAGTTGTTAAACACAGCCTTCGTTCCAGAATTACCAGGTGCAGTGACAGGGAACAGTCAAAGCTTCCAATTATAGTCCAAGTTATCATCACTTGCCTTGTGCTGGGAGAGGCCTGATGCGGCAAAACAGACGTGGCCGGCTTTTCCTTGTCAGCTCAGCTTTTCCTTGTCTGCTCACTTCTGCTCACCTCACTGCATTTTCTGGGCGCTAACATTCGTAGAAGGTTTCAGGACTCTCAGGCAATGATAAGAGGTGGAGAATGCAGTACCCTCAGAACCAGCCTCTCCACAGCCCTCGGGGTACCCACTGCAGCAGAGACACGGCCCTCACTGAGGTCCGAGTCTTATCCCTGCGGGCCCCATCCTCTGAGCCCCTAGGTCCCACGACCCCACCTGTTCCCTCTGTTCTCCCAGCAGTAGGCTGGCAGCTTTCTCCTGTGGATATTATTTATGCATTCCCTCGTTGTTCTCTTTTTGATGTTATAGTCTTCCGAACTTGTTTAACCAATTCCGTATATTAGACTCACTCTGATGAATTACCTGTTGAGGATCCTGTCTTCCTGACCAAACTCTTAATTGTCCATTGGTAATTTAATGATTTCCTACTGACCACAATTGAAAGGAGATGTCAATTTATTCTAAACATAACAGCCAATTGTTTATGGAGAAAATGATTAAACATTTGCTTATGTCAGCCAAGGTTTGATAAAATACTACTCTCCCTGGGAGAGAGCTATCTATACTTGACTGAAGTGCTGTGACCTCCTTTTCTGCCTTTGGTTTAAACCCAGAGGGTGCTCAATGTGTCACTCATGAGTCAGACTGCGAGTACACCTTCCATCACATCAGCATCACCAGGAGAACCTGGGAGCAAGGAAGGAGGTGACGGGGGACTCCGTGCTGGCCCAGAAGGAAATGACAGGGTAGCCTGATAAAAAGGGCATTGGCCACTGAGTTTGAGTCTAGGTTTTCTTAGATCGAGCGGGGGCGGGAGGCATGGCGGAAGAGATAGCAAAGCTTTCCTTGGGTGTCTCTTGACATCATGGGGTGGGTTTGTTTTGAGGAGATTCAGAAGATTCCTAACTTTCATTTGCTGAATTACTATCTTTGTATCTTTATTCTTCTGTTTTTTTTTTTTCTTTCCCATTGAGATCGCTTCTTCAAAGGTTAAGAAAAGTGGACCAGACAGAGTTGGCGCCTCTTTATAAACCAAAACAATGGTAGCCAGGTATATGCTGGTGCCTTTTGTCCAAACCCCAGACCCACTGACCACTGCTGCTGCCACTCACCACTGTTTTAGTGAAGCTGTGTGGTCCTCCACCCCGTCTCCTGCCCCTCCTCCCTCTCCTCTCTTTCCTCTTCTGCCTCTCCTTCTTCTCTTCTCCTTCCTGTGCTACTTCCCTCCTTCCTCTGCCCCCTTCCTCCTCCTCTTCCTTATCCTCCTGCTCTCCCTCTTCTCCTCCTTAACTAACTTCTTCTTTTTTCTCCAGTGCCATTTTAGGGATTTTGGAGTTTTATTCCCCACCTGGCACAGTGCCTCTGTCCCTTATGCCTCTTAGTTTAAAAAAGGGCACATGCGGGACTGGGGAGCAGAGTGGCAAGCCGCCTCTGAGAAAACAAAATACCAGAGGAGCAGATTAAAGCTCTGGGTGTCGGCCAAGCAGGGCTGCCATTTGCATTAGCTGAGTCTGTGACTCTGGAAGGTATGGGTCGGGCACTGTGGCAGAGACAATAGAAGGAGAGAGTGCCCCTAGGATTTTGGTCCCAGATCTGGAAGGGGACAGAAACCCTAACATACCTGCACAGAGCAATAGCTCCTAGCAGTACACCCAGGGATCCTCCAGGTAGAGCCTCTCACCCAGCAGCCAGGGGGCTGGACTCAGAACCTGGTGGGACGGCAGGAAGATGAAGGGCGGATGATCATGGGTGTGCCCTTGTGGGGTCAGGATGTGTGGAGGGACATTTGGATTCATCTACAAGAGCCTGAGGTGGTCCTCACTGTTTCCCACTGGTACACTCATTTGGCTGCTGTCTTTGTCTCCTCCATTGGCCTGAAGGACATTATGACACATAGAAAAGCCCTGACTAAATCCACCCAGCAAGTCACTTAACTGACAGTCAGACCAGGCTTTCTCTACTGAATACTGAAGTGCCTCCAGTGAGAAAAACTGCCCTCCAAAATGGGATGGCTCTGGACATTATTTCTGTAGCACAAGAAGGCCCTACGTCATAATTCAAATAGAACATTGTGTGTTCAACCTGATGAATCTGCTAATGTATCATCTTTATTAAATCACAGAAGGACCCAAGTAAAAGCCCTTAGTGATCTGACCCCTAGCCTAGGGGACTTAGTAAATCAGTGATTGGGATCCTCATTCTTGGTAGAGAAAATTGTTACTTATTTTGGGAAAGATCTTAATCCGTGTTTCCTCCTGTGTGTGCCTGTCTTGTTGCTGGGGTCTCTGCCTCCTGTGCAGCCAGGTAGCTGCCCAGTGAGCCACCTCCATGCTAGTGGAACCCCTTGCTGACGGTCCAGAGCACGTCGTGGAAGGGGGGTGCCTTGTGACATTGTAAGAGCTGGTCGTGAACCGTGGGGTGTTGAGGAGGTTCTCGAGAGGATGTGACCACTGGTTGACCCTTGGGTTGGATTTCAGGGAGGTTTTGAGCCAATACCATTCTTGCAGGGTGTGTTAGAACAGCCCCACTAGTCCCTCACTGCCTTGCTTGGCGGGAAGTTCAGCTCTGGCTCCTCGGAGCCTTTCAGAAGCGTAGAGATTCTACACTGGGATAAGATCTGATCTTGCTGCATTGACAGAGGGGAAGCAGATGGTTTGGGGAAATCCAATTTAAAAAGAAAGAAACTGAATTAGTTCTCCAAGGGTTTGCAAGCCAAAGCTTAAGTGAAAACTATTACATTAGCTGCTCAGGCCTCCCCAAGCCAGCATTGCAACTGAGGGCAGGTCGGGGGTGTCTGGGGGAGGGGGTGGAGAAAACAGCCTGGTGCAATAAAACCCTTAGACTCTGTTGGTCCCTGGCTTGGGAACCATGGACCTGCAGCGGACTCTCCACTGACTTTCCATTGTCCACAGATCCGCGTGCACAGTTCTACTTCTTCTGGAGTGTGGTCACGCTTATTTGAGAACACCTTTCTCCGCAGGCATATTTTCTACAAGAATTCCACTGCAGTCCCCCTTAGGGCATAAAGACTATGGGGTGGGTCTCGTCTAGGGTGGCTGTCCCAGGTGGTCTTTGAGCCGGTCAGCTCTAACCTGGGAAGGGGTCCCAGGAAGTTCTTTCTACCTAATTTCCTGTGTTTGGAAGGCCATGGAGGATCCTTAACACCGATACTGCTCCCTTAGCCACAGGCACTCGGGCCAGGGGTCCATGTCCTGATGTAAAATAACAGGGATGCTTTTCTTTACCTCATCAATACCTCCTCACTTTATAAGTAGGAAAGCTAAGACATTTCTTGAAAAATGAAGTTCATTGTACAATGCATAATTAGCCAAAGATTTGAAATACAATTGGCGTCTTAACCATTTCCCAACTTCAATCAGTACACATTATTCCTCTTAAGAAGAAGTGAAAAATTGCCTGTATTAAAAGAATAAAAGTAAAGGTGGGCTCTCTCTTTGCCCATGACTTATCTCGGGTGTGAGTTTTTTATTTTCTTCAGATTGGGAGGCTGGCACGCCGCCTACTGTGCTAAGGAGGTGCCTACTTCTTTCCTTCTCCTCAGCTCTAAGGGTCCCAAGGAGATTTGCAACCAGGGGAGCAATGGGCAGTGGCAGCTCATCCCAGGCAAGTCCCGAGCCTGTTCCCAAGGCCCCCTTTTCTCTCTCGAGTGAGCTGACGGCAGCCCCGCCCTGGCCACTTCTTTCCCGCAGCGTTGCCAGGGAGCCGAGCAGCCCCGCCCAGGCTCTCTCCTGCCGCTTCTTCTACCCCGAGTCCTTCCTTTGTCTCACTGTCCGTAGCTTTAATACACATACTCTCAAAATTAAAAACAAACAAACAAACAAACAAACAAACAAATGGAAAACACACTCTCTCTCTCTAACTTGAACATCTCTCTAACCTTTTTGTTTCATTAACTAGCACTCCAGAGTAAAAATAGTAGTGGCTTCCTATTTCTTTAAAAAATTAACCAGAATAGGTGTCCAATTTGGTAAGCCCACAGGTAATGCTATTTGGTTTTAAACGCTTGTGTCTTATGACTTTGGCTTGATTGTATCTTAATCATCAAGCTAAAGTCAAAAGAAAGTGAAGACATTGTCACTGGCAGGTCGTCTCAGGCTGTTCACCCTGTAATCAGACACCCGTAAACTGACTCCCGCAGGAAGTCCAAGGAATTCGTGGATTCGTCTCCTGAGCACGTCAGGGAAGTGCCAACACACGGGACATTTAAAAAGACAATGGCAGTAGAACAGCTTCTTTAAACTTTTCATAAGAAAACAATACAGAAGTGGAAATCTTTGTGAATTTTTGTTCTCAATAACAAGATCATTCAAACTTTATACTTGTGTGACACGGTAAGGTTTAAAGAATAAAATAAGCAAAAGAACTCCATAATACATTTGAAATATGAAAGACTGTACTATATCACTTGCAGGCACAAAGTTCCTTAAGTTCCAAGCAAGTCTTGTCAACCTTCATCATTCATTAGGATGACTTCAAAGAGGCCAGCTTACCAATAAGCAATACACTCACTACCAATGCCTCTTTCCACTACCTACCTCTTAGGACAAACACGGTTATGCTTTTAAGTCTCGTGGACACTATAAACATGGTGACTGTGTATCACTGCTGGGTGAAATTTCTTGTCTTCCTTCATGATTTCTTCAGTCTTTTAATGAACAAAAGATTTTCTAAAAAGTCTGAACCTTCTAAGTACAGCTTATCTCCTGAGGGGGATCCCATCAGTAGTTAACAATGCGATTGGCATCCATCTCCCCACCCCATCGAATGCATGCTCCAAACACAATTTGTGCAAATCGGGGGCTGGGACAAAGTTTTTGAGTGTTCTTATTTCATAGAACTCGGAGGGTTCCAACCAAATTTCTTTTGATATTGAAACTTTCTATTGCCTTGGATGGAGGTGAGCAGACAGCCGGCCTCCACCACCGTCAAATGGCCAAGTCTTGATAGACCTGCAGCGGCCCACGTGGGCAGCTCAGAAAAACTGCTGAGTGGAAGTGGCAGTTGCCATGGTGCGTGAACAACCTGAGCCAGGTGTTCCAGTCCGGCAGCACCCACAGGTCGGCGTGCACAGTCCAGGGGCGCACACCAGTGGGAAGAGGTGCGGGACGCAGCAGCAGCGGATGCGGCAGGCGACCAGGCTTCGCTGGATCTGGGTTGGGTTGTGTTCAGTAGTAGCGGCCTACGAGGCCAGGTATGCACAGCAGGAACACAGGGATGCTTATTGGACGGTGCCAAACAACCTGTTTAGAACATTTTGCTAAGTGAGCTTGAATGTGAGATGCAGAAAGATGTAGAGACGATACTGGGGTGGGAGAGGGGAGCAGAGGCCATATGAAGATCTGGGAGATAAGCCCCTGTCTCCGGTCCCGACTTCTGGCCTCCTGGACACTCCAGGCTAGAACACATAGAAACTCGAGTCGTGGTATGGCTGCTGAGATGCTGAGCATCCTTCCAACAAACCCCATGATTTAAGGATTTTGGTGCTCTTATTTTAATCTGGAAGAGCCCAAGAATGGCAGAGTATAAAAAAAAATGCAACAATTTCAGAGGTAAAACATTATTTTGAAATATTTTGGGGTTTGCCATAGAAATAGAAACGGTTCTCTTACATTAACTTTTATTAGAGGTCCTCCCTGTCTCATCCTTGCCAACTCCATAATGACTTTTTTTTTGCTTAGTGACCTACATCTTCATAAGCACTTAGGGATGGAAAGGGTGTAAGAATTCCTCAAGTCCCCATCAAGAAATGGCACAGAATGGCAAGAAATGGCACAACCTCATCTCCAGCCTCTCCTGGGGGACTGTTACTCTTGGAGAGCCTCTTCTCTGTTGGAGATGCCTGGTTTTAAATTTTCTTTGTGTTCAGCCAAAATCTGTTTCCCTGTGAATTCTACCCATCAGTTCTTACTGTGGCCTCTGAGACAACATATGCACCTGGTATAGCACTTACAGCCCTCTAGATATTTGAAAACAAAGATCATTGTCCTGTTGCTCTCCTCCCTACCCCCTGGTTAGAATTCCCTGGTCCTTCCTTCACTCTCCACTTGGATGCCTTGTTTTTAGACTCCTCCCCAATAACGTTTGTCCTTTTCAGGTCTCTCTGTAGTTGGCCACCTTCCTTTTTTTTTAAATTCAATCCTTACCTGAGGATATGTTTATTGATGAGAGACATTAAGAAATACTAATGTTAGAGAAAAACATTGATTGGTTGCCTCCTAAAGATACCCTGACTGGGGATCGAACCCTCCAAGTTTTGGTGCATGGGATGATGCTCCAACCAACTGAGCCATGTGACCAGGACTGGCCATCTTTCTTTTTAAGGAGTGGCTCCAGACTGAAGCATGATACTGCCTTTGGACCTGACCACTGCATCTGTGACTCTGTCGTCTCTCTCCATCTGCACACCCACCTCTCTGGACCGAGCCCCACACAGCCTCATTGCAGTCTGTGGTAAGCTGTATTCCCGTGTCTTATTTCAAATGAAAGTGCTTCCCCACCCTGCATTTTATGAGTTCTTCTGCTGATCAAAAGATGTTTCAGTTTGTTCCTGTTAAACTTCCTCTTATGACATTCATCTTGGGAGGCACCCTGTGTGGAACTGGAGGAACTGGAGAAAGAAAAACCTGGATTCAAGCTTGTATCCAGTACGACCTTGGGACAAATATTTAACTTCTTTGAACCTCAAGTTCTCCAACTGTAAAATGAAATAAAACAACTCATTTGTTCCTTTCCTACCTTTGCCATAGATTGGAAAAATTAAATGTTCTCAGCCTCCCTTACAGTTATGAGTACCCATGTGACAGATTTGGGCCAATGATACACAAGTGGAAGCTGGCTTCGTTGTTGGAGGAAGCTTTTGCATTTTAACTAAAAGGGGTAGCCTTAGCAAGCATTTGTCCTTCTTCATTTCCTGCTGTGTATATAGAGATAGTTGGAGCTGCAGCAGCTGCCTTGTGACTGAGGGACAAACCAAGAGAATCAGAGATGCCACCTTTGACAGTGCCTAGCTGCTAAGTCAGCACCTGTGGTTGCCTCCAGACTTAGCATCTAAAACCCTATTATCTAACCAGCCAAATATGTGCTTAACCTACTCAAGCTGTAAGGATCAGGGACTGTGGATTGCTCGATTTCGCTTACTTATTATACACGTGCAGACTCGGCTCCGGCCTTGTACCGCTCTGTTTTAGAGGACTCGGAATGTGGAGATGGGCTCTTGTGAGGACAGGGCCAGGAGTTTGGGGTTTTTAAAGCATTTTCACTTCTTGAAGGGCACCTGGCAAAGTAATAACCTTTTACTATCCAGCTGTTTTTACTCAAATTTGTTTCACTGGGTAACGTTGAATGAAGAGGCCAACCTACACAGATGTGTATTTCTCTTTTGCTTGAGGAGATTCTTGCTGGACCCACAGCTATTGTTGCTCTTGGCAGAGTCTATTGCCTTTTCTAGAGGCCCTTTGCTCCAAAAGCCCTTTAGGTCCTGAAGGCTATGCACCACCTTGGATTACCCTCAACCCCAGAGCGTCACCTGGACAGGTTTGCCAGGAGTCAGAGCAAGCTTGTTTCCCTGGACTGACAGCAGGGTGGACCAACTGGTTCCTTTCCAGATGTCTACCAGCTCTCAATGATCCCTCCTCTTCTGGTCCTGGGCCCAGTCTATAGGTCAGAGGGTGGCTGGCTCTTTACTACATGCTCCCCTTTCCTCTACCTGCCAGTTGACTGTACAGAGATAGATATTTGACTGAAAATGGGTCAGATGTGTGAGAAATATATCAATTGGTTGCTTCTCACACACATCCAACTGGGGACCTGGCCCACAATCCAGGCATGCGTCCTGGCTGGGAATCGAACCAGCGATCTTTTGTTTCACAGACCGGCACTCAATGCACTGAGCCACACCAGCCAGGGCAGCAGTTGTTTTGTAGCTCACACAAATTGTTGCCTTTTTTGCTGGCTCACTTCAGCTTCTCCAACTCCTGGCCAATGTGTCCAGCTATACTATTGTCCATGGCTCAGGGTCTCTGCAGGACCCATACCACCAACACCAGAGGAACAAGGGCCCACACAGATTTCTGTGTCTTCTTGGGCTTGTGTCTCTGAGTTCCAGCTTATTCTTGCCCTCTGACAACTCACATCTATATGGTCTTCCCATCTGCCCTGGGAGCTTCAAGCTCCAGGGTCAGATGCAAAGATAGTCATCTTACAGAGATTGCTTAGCCAGCTCCAGTGATTGTGTAAGGTCAAATCCTTGTAACAGCCCTGGCTGGTGTAGCTCAGTGGATTGAGTGTTGGCCTGTGAACCAAAGGGTCGCTGGTTTGATCCCTAGTCAGGGCCCATGCCTGGGTTGCAGGCCAGGTCCCCAGTAGGAGGCACATGAGTGCAACCACACATTGACATTTCTCTTTCTTCCCTCTTTTCCCTGTCTAAAAATAAATAAATAAAATCTGTAAAAAAAATCCTTGTAACAAATTCTCTTTCTTTGTACATAATACTTAATATTCTGCTTCTTGGATTAAACCCTGATGGGTATATACTCATGTATCAACCAACAAATATTAATTGATAACAAATACTGAGAACTATTTGCACCAGACCCTCGGTTCTAAGTGCTGGGGGCACAGCAGTGGGTAAAACAAAGTCCCTGCCATCAGGGAGCCCACATTTATGGTGGTATCCCCAAGACACACCACGCTGCTGCAAGAGTCCTGGGCCGGGTTTTACTGTGGTTGACTCTATTAATAAATGTGTGACCTTGGGTCAGAATCCCCTCATCTCTTCACACCTTGATTCTTTTTTTTTAAGTTAGTACCACATTTTTAAAAAAAGATTTTATTTATTTATTTTTAGAGAGGGAAGGGAGGGAGAAAGAGAGAGAAACATCAATGTGTGGTTGCTGGGGGCCGTGGCCTGCAACCCAGGCATGTACCCTGACTGGGAATCGAACCTGTGATGCTTTGGTTCGCAGCCCACGCACACCTTGATTCTTGATTAGTAAAGTAGGAAGACCAACCTTCCAACCTTCTCCGCATATAAATGCAGTTAAAGCAAATAGCAGTCGACATTTGAGAAACACAGAGCTCTAAAAGACAAATAAAGGAAGCAAAACACACCCCCAAACCAGTCCAGAATACTGTCATAATCTTTTATTATGTATCAAATTGTCTTCAACATAAGTTACAATCTGATTAAATTTGATAGACATTTTTTTAAATCTATTCAAAAAACAAAAAAAGAATTCTCTTTATGTACAATAACTTTTGTCTAGAGTCTAGCAAATATAGTACCTTTCATTGCAGGATTTCTGCTTAACATAAAAAGCAAAAACAACCAAAAATTATAAACCAAAGCAAACCAAATCCCTTAATCTCTCAACTATCCATACTGAACAAAGCGTTAAAAAGATAAACATGGAATAACTGTTTTTGCTGTTTAGAAATGCAGAATGAATACTAACAGTTAGTGGCGAAAAAAAAAAACAACAAAACAAAAACGAAAACAATAACAAAACCCCAGGAAAACCACCAACGATCTTCAGGGGTCAACCTTCCTGCTCAGGGGTGCGAGCTGACTCTAGACCATCTCTCGGTTCTTGCGGATGTTACAGCACAGGATCATGCTGAAGATCATGCCAAATATCTGGAAGACAGGAAGGAACAGGAGGAACAGGGCAGCTTTGCGGAAGGCAAGACATGAGTCACTCAGGCCAAGACAAAGGACCAGGAGGCTAAATGAGTTAAATGTCAAAACAAGAGAGTCATAGGCTAGATAATGGGAAGGATCCCTGACCGGTGGGGCTCTGGGAGTCTGCAGCCACGTGCTGATGCACGCTGCTCAGCAACTTCCCTGGAGAACTTTCAGGGTGAGGCAAACTCAGAGCTACACTGAACGCTTGAATTCCAAATATTCCAACTTTGCTTCCACCTTTGCGTGTTTGTGTTTTATATTCTATTTGAGAAGGTATTGTTATCGCTTTTACTGAAAGCTACCCCCAACTTTTCTTAGATGCAGATGAGAGGTACAAATAACCACTAAGAAAGGAAGAGGTTCTCTCTTTTGGGGTAGTCTTGGGAGGGGCGGAGGAGGGCCGTGGCCCCTGCAGGGCTCTCATCGGTCTCTCGTGGAGGGACCCCGGGAACCCTGTGGACCCTTCATGGGTTCTGGGAGCTGATTACTCAAGAGCAGATTATCTGATGCTTTCAGTCTTCCTTTTGGCTGTCCACCCCTAGGTGCCTGTTAGGTGAAATAATTCACATCCATGTAGCTTTTATTGAACTGCTTTCTTGGGAAAAAGAACAGGTGCGTGATGGAAACATGTTTGGAGGTTATCCCAGGATAGCTGGTAGGTCTGGGGTGACTGAGACCCTCACGTGGGCCTACATCCGTGCACGGTCAGTGCACTGGCAGCACTGGCGTCACCTTACACTTACCCCTGACCTCACTGGCTGAGAGAATGGATTCTGGAGACACACTGAGTTCAAATCCCAAATGTTTCCCCCCTTATGAGCTCAGAGACTTGATCAACTTACTCAACCTCTCTATCGCTCCATTCCCTAGTCTCCAAAGTGGGAATGCTAACAGTTCCCACCTCATAGGTATGGCGAGGATTCAATCAGTTGATAAATGTGTAGCACTTAGCCCAGAGCCTGGCCAGAGCATGCACTTAATCAATGCTAGCTACTAAGAGGACCCCCGCCCCTGACATCCGGGACACTCACCATCACCACAGCGATCCCGATGCCCACCGCGCCGATGATGTGGAACTTGTTGTGGAAGACCTCTTTGATGGCTTCAGGGCAGGACTTAGGGGGGCAAACCGAGACCCTGGTTACACACACTCCCTGCTCTGGGCACACCCCTCCCCCCCACGGCACCCGTTTCACTCAGGTCATTGGTGGTTCTGGAGAAAGGGTGGGGGCAGGAGCGTTCAGGTGCCTTGGTTGGTGGATGGGAGGAAGAACCCAGAGAGACACAAGAAGGTGGGTTCCTTATATTCGGGTAAGAAATCATGGAAGAGGGCTAAGTCCCTGCTTTGGGTCTATTTCTTGTCTGGGGTTACCCCTATAATTAAGAATAGATTTAGAATTAGCCCTAGCTTACAATCCTGAGCCGTTTCTGGGTCTAAAAAGCAAGAGGCACGAGGGGCAGCGATGTGTGGTTCCCTTGCCAGATCACTGCAGGCAGCTGGGACACTTTGCTGTGTCCCTGGTCTGGCCTTGGTTTGGCTGCTCCTGAGGACACAGAGGCACCAGGGCAGGGGAGAAATGAGACTGTCGCCCTGGGAGCTTTCTGGTGGAAGAGGTATTTATGAAGCACTTGAACGCCTGTCCTCCCAGAATGAGGGGGCAGATTTCACTTCTACCCTGTGGGATTTGCCCAGAACACGTGGGCAGGGGCGTACAAGTCTTGCTCTTCAGGTTTACCTTCGTTGTGAAGGTTGAGAGTACATCCTTTTGGGGGCAGATGTCCGAGATGAATTGTTCCACGCCCCCAGCCACACCACAGCAATTCAACTGCAGAGAGAAGGGCAGGGATGCAGGTAAGAGAAACACATAAGAAATGATTGAAACAGAGGAGCACTGGTCTGGTCCAGCGAATACCCCGGGGGCCTGTGCTCCGCAGACCGGCTGGGGGAGTCCCTGCAAAGACGACCTACCGCGTAGTGGATGGCTTTCAGCGTTTCCCGCTGGAGCTCGTCCTTGGACTTCAGCTTCTCGTAGGTGTCCACGTAGAATTTCTGGAGTTCCTTAATCACCTGTGAAGGACAGATAAATGAGAGAGAGTAGCACAGGACAAATGAACAAACGTCACCTGTTCCGTCTTCCTCACACTTAGCTAACAAATTCTTGTGCGTGGAAAACGTTTCTGAGGTGCCCCTCTCTCGGCCCCTCACTCTCCCCCAGCATTCTCCAGCAACCTGCTCCTGCCGCTTCCCTCCCCCTGCGCCTGCGGCTGGTCCCTTCAGCCCAGCGCGGCGTCTTCCTCCCTTTCTGAGAACAAACGGGAATATCCTCAGTCTACAGCATAATCATAACACAAATCCTTCTCTGATCTGCAAGTTCCTCAGGCTTCCATCTTCTTCTGTATGCACTCAGAGACTGTGTTACTTTTGGCAAACTAATCAAGCCCCTCTGTACGCCACTTTCTGCATATTTAGGATGGAGATTGTATTCATCTCTACCCGAGAGATCATTGTGAAAAATCCGATTGCACACTGCATGTCCTTAACACAGTGTCTGCTACAGAGTAAATGTGGAGTTAAGTATTAGCTATTACAAGGTAAAATAAAAGCAATATCATCCTCCTGTACCCGGGCACCTCCCAATGTAATGGATGCCTGTTTCTTGGCCCTCCCGCCCCCACAACATCAATAAACGGACCAACGTCCAGCATTTCTCCTTCGGGATCTTTCTCAGTTAGTTACCCCTTCCTAGTTCTACAGCTGCAGCCTCCATCACCTGAACAGTGAAATCATTAAACAAAATAAATTAAACAGGTTTCCTGCATCTAGTATCTTTCTTCTTTCCTGCCGTCCGCTAACCGTGACAACACCTAAAACTCTGTTCCGATGTGGCCCGTCCTGGCCCGCCCCTCTCTGGTCTCCTCCCCATGGGGCCTAAGTTCAGCTGTGCTCAGGCCCTTTTGCTGCCGGGATGTACCCCGTCTGCCGCCAACTTTCCTCCTGAGGTCTTTTCTCTCATTCAAGGGTTAGGCCAATGTCCTCTTCTCCATGAAGCCAAAGGTCCCCCCTTCCACACCCCACCCCTTCCAGTCCCATGAGACTTTTGGATATAAGTGACTTCTGTGACCGTTATCAAATGCTGTCTTTCTGCCACACAAGGTGGCAAAGGTCCTCACAGTGAAGACAACAGTTCACTCATCTCCAGATCCTGCATAGTACTTGGCTCATTTTTATAGATTAGGTGAAGGAGCAAGGGTGTCCAGCCCGGAAGGCCACGTTTTCCTAAGCCATCTTTCCAGAAGAGTTGGGAAGAGCTGCTGAGGTGTGAGACACACACAGACACTGAGACCCAGTGGCTATTTCCTGAACATCTACCATGTGCCAGCCCTGTTCAGGGAACTGGAGGCAGTGGTTGGCCCACTGGGTCAAAGCAGTGGCTGGCACAATGTGCACCCAGGATAGTATAAATGCTTAAATGCTCACATTCCCCGCCCTGCGGGAGCTCGTGTTCAGAGGGGCCAGTGGGAATGTGGTGAAATAAGAGGCATGATGAAAGCTGACCAGAGAGGCCAGCAGGTCACCCTTCTACCCTTATCACCCCACACCTGCAAACTCCCAAACCCGTATCACTGCAGGTCCCAAGAGATCTGACAGGGAAAAACCTACCTCATCTTTATGCGAATATCCCCAGATGGCCGCAGCTATTTCAAGGGCAAATATCACCAAGAGGAAGCCAAAGAACTAGAAGGCAAAAAAGAGGACAGGGTGAGGAACAACCCTCGCCAACCAGAAAAAGCAAAGAGTATTCTGGAGAACAAGGAGGAATGACGACGACCCTCTGAGGACGGGGTGTCTGGGGACACCAATGAAGACACTCAGAGAGCTGCAGAGTGAAGCCCCGGCGAGGAGCAGCAGCTGGAGCAGGGAGAGAACTGGGCGCAGCCGAGCCAGAACTGGTATTTCTAAGGAACTAATCAGGAGTCAGTCAGCGGTAAAATGCTGTTGCTCACTCACAAAAACCACAGATTTGAAGAAATAAAAAGTGAATACACTCTGGAGTCTGAGGAAAATTGCAACACATTTTTGAAACCAGGGAAAGTGAGTGTACCTGTGGATTTAGGGGGAAAAAGCAAATGAACCAAGTCCTGGCATGTAGTTGCCTTAGGGCGGTGGGAAGATACAGAATCCAGAGAGGAAGAGGAGGAAGGCTTCCCCGCAGAGGAAGAGGACAAGCCCACTGTGCGGCTAGGAGGCTGGGGTAGGCCGGGCATGGGGGCACCCTGGGTAGCCGAGGATGACAGCTCATGCCCTGGGGGTGCCCTGTTCACGCCACCATCTGTCCTGTGGAACTTTGGGGGCAAGGAGCCCTGGCCTGGGTGAGGGGAACAGAGAAAGGATACTCACCAGTCCCAGCATGCACTGGGACTCTTGCACAGCCCCACAGCAGCCCAGGAAACCCACCAGCATCATGAGGGCGCCGGCTCCAATCAGAATATAAACTCCTGAGGGGAGAGAGGGGAGGACAGAGGACGAGACATGGAGACATCAGTGTGGTGGCCCAGCTGTTTCCTGCGATTCCTTTGTCCCTCTGTGTGACTGTGCCGCTCTCCACCCCGATCGTCCCAATCTTGGGGAAGAAGTGCCTCCTCCTTGAAACGCGGCCCCTCCCATCACGGCTCTCAGGTCTCCTCTTTCCCACCAGTCTCTCTTCTAGGACCCCACCCCATCAAGTCCTCACTCCTACCTCACCCCCAGCCTCCCTGGAAGGTGCCTAGTACCCCTTGACTGGGGCAAAGAATGTCCTCAGAGCCACCGGATCCTACTCAGGACACATGCTGGTCCAGCCTGCCAGCTATTTCCAGCTTGAAGAATCCACTCCCACTAACTGAGAGAGACCCTCCAAACTTGGGGTAAATTCCCAGGACTCTGTCTCGCCTCCCTCCTGCTGCCTCTACCTGGCAGGAGCAGCTGTCAGAACAAGCCTGCAGCAGCAAGGGGCTGTGCACACTCAGGCGGCCAGCTCTGCCTGCTTCCCAGAAGGGGTGGGTACCTGCCGCCCTGCTGTGGGGGGCAGCGAGGCACGCGCAGTTAGTAACACGGAGGACACACGCTGGCGAAGGGAGAGTAGCTCGTCTAGAGCAAAGAAGACAGGCCTGGCCTCAGGGGGCCCTTGGTGTGGTTCTAACTCTGCTACTCATTTCTGTGTGATTCGGGGTCAGACACTTTCCCTCTCTTGGGCTCACATTCTTTATCAGTAAAACGAGAGGTTGGTTGCTAGAAAATTTCAAAAGGCCCACCCCCCCCACTTATAGCACATGAATGAGATCTTGTGGTTGCAATATGGTTACTGTAGGTGTGAAAAGGATTGATCCTTTTGTTGGGCAGGGTCAGGGGTGGGCAGCGAGTGACACCGTTTCTAAGCCCTCAACTGTAGTGACTGATGGTAAGGGTGCGGTAGGAAGGGCAGTGACTTCTACAGATTCTGACTGTGCCCCACATAACGTGCATTCCTGGGACAGGGGACAAAGTGGAGCATATTAGCCCTTGGTACCCTTAGGGAGTACCCAGAGGGGCCTCTTTGGCAGTTACATTCTGGAGAAACCACAGTTGTTCTGCAGGGACCACCCCCTCACCTGGCTCCCCCAACACGCAGGCAGTATGGAAAAACTGGCGGAGAAGCCCCGACCTCCCTGTCTGTCAGGCTTGTGCTACCTGCCCTCCGGAGAGGCTGCTGAGAGCACTGGCTCTGAAAGCCAGCACCGTGACCCTGGGACGGCCGCTTAATCTGTGTGTGCAACACTTCTCTGTCTGCAGAACGGGGATGGCTGTGACGCCCACCACGGGGTTGTTGTGAGGATTAAGCGATGCTCGATCAAAATACGCACAAGACCAATGTGCACTGCTGTTAATGTTAATACAAAGGGTGGAGGACAATTTTACTAATCGCTGTGATGAATTTTTATACACTTGTTGACCCCTCCCTGCTAGCTGGTACCAGGGCAACTTTCTTGAAGTAGGGGCCGAAAGCGGGAGGTTCTATGATGTTTCCAACACAATGCACAACAGGATGCAGCAGTGAGAACCCTCGGTAGGTGTCAGTGACTTCACCGTCCCACATCTGTCCCCCTAGTACGGGGCTGAGGCTTCGCAGGCGACAAGCCCTGCAGTCTGCCTGCAGCTGAAGCTCACGGGCAGCATCGAGCAGAAGGCACACAAGGGAGCATTTGTGTCTCTTCCCTTTCCCCCCCACATCTGTCGTGATGTCAAGTCACGTGGGTTTACTGGCAAACCCCTATGCTGTATGAATATGGGTATTGTTCCCATGCATGCCTGGCCCAGACTGGGCAAGGGGACAAATGCAGCTTGTCCTCAAGTCAAGTCCCATCCTCCCAGGCCGTCCAGTGCCGTGGGGCCGCAGGCCGGACTCGAGAGGCAGGGCAGCTTTACGCCGGAGCCCTGCGGGAGGAGGGCTCTGACACGGGGATGCCAGTGTGCCGAGGCCGGGACGTGGCCCCAGCTTCTCCCCACCTCATCGGAGCAGGAGCAAGACAGCGAAAGATGAGTCACTCTTCAAGCTCCAGAGCAGGGGCTGAATGAATAGGAGGTATTAAGAGATCAAAAGGATTTCCAAGCATGTGAAATCCATCGAGTGGGAATGAACAGAGACATGTTTTCTTTCTCTAAGTCCAGATCCCAGGTGGTAAGCCCAGAGACGCTGGCAGAAGCAGGGGTGCTGGGTGAGCAGCATTTGGGAGCAGTGACAGGAAAAGGCATTTCCCGTGCCGAGCCAGATCAAAAGAGAGAGAGAGAGGAGAAAGTCCTCCTAATGGGCCTCGGCTAATATGAAATATTCATTCTCGGGCTGGGCGGACGAAGACTTGAGGACAAAGGGTCTTGCTGGTTTTAGATCTTGCTTAAGCAGCTGCAGATCTGGGGTCTCTCGGTGTCCCCCCTCCAGTCCCCTGGCAGCTGTTTGTGGGGATTTTAGCAGCAGCTATAGGGTGGCTCCCCTGCAAACAGCTCCCTGGAAACCGTGGGACCACTGCAGGGTGCGGGCTGCTTCTTAAAAGGGCCACCCAGGAATTCCCCCTGCACGGCTCCTCCTCGCTCCCGCCCTAGGCTCACCAGCAAAGGCCGGCCATGGCAGATGACAAAGCGTCCCCTTTATAAAACAAGTGAATGCAGGCTTTCTGTCTGACTCATGGAAAAAGTTATTTGTCACGGAGCCTTCTCTAGGATTACTGTGTTAATTTGCTGTTTATTCTGCTTGTCTTCAGGCTGACATTATAGCTAGTTTTTTAAAAAGCCCTTGGTGTAGCAGTGGCAGATGCCAGGGTGTCCTTTACAACAGAAATGGGGTATGTTTTTTTACCTGTTTATCGGGGCTCTCGGCTTTGGCTGGTCGGAGAACACATCAGCCTCCTGTTACCACCTCAACCCTGTCTTGCGAAAAGCACTCACCACACCTATTTGTGTGGAGAACAAAACCCAGCAGAGCTTCTGGCCTCCACTTGCTTAGAACAGTTTATCATCTCCAGTTAACACCATCAGGGCTCCCAGGAACCCTGACTCTGCTCCCAATGGACCCCCTGGTCCTTCACCATCCCACTGATGGCTGCTCTTATTAGCGAGCACCCCCCCGAACCCTGCCTGCCAGGCACGGGGTTCTCCACCTCAGAGGGGTGTGCGTGTGTGCACTCTGCCAGTTTCAGGACAGGGAAGACGAAGCACAGAACAGCAGAACAAACTGCCCCAGGCCCCAGGCTGGAAGTGGGGAAGTCAGCTGACTGTGGGCAAGGCTGTGTGTCCTGGAAATCACCAGGCACTGTGTCATAAAAGGGGAATGGTCCTTGGGAGTGTGGAAGCCTCTGGGTGCCCTCTCTCGGTGGCTATGTTCTGGGATTCTGGGAGGACACCAAGGAGTTAAGAAGGGCTGCTGGCCTGAGACCAAGAAAATGAAGTTCCCCAACATGTTGCAGCCCGGGATTACAAATACTGCTGACAGGCTGACTCGCCCAGGGCCCGACTGCCGAGAAGGCCTATATAAGGCTGGCTGTCGGCTCTTCTGGATTCTCTGTGGACTGTTTTGAATGTTGGAAAGTTTCTTTTCCGTTTGCTTCTCTGTCTGGTTATGCATTCTTTCTCTACTTTGGAAGCTGTGGTCCTGCTGGGGTCCTTCAGGTTTCCCAATGGGCCAGCTACATGGTGAGGCTGGCTTGTGGGTTGCCCTACAGATGGTTAGGGGCCCTGTGCAAGGGGTGGTCACTGCCTGATGTTGGGAACAGCAGCTGGGGTGGAGCTGGCACTCTACTGGAAGAGGGGCAAGGCTGGTATCAGAATCCGAGTGGGAAGGGGACAGAGTGTACGAAGACTCCTCTGCCCTTTGCCCACAGAAGATAATCACTCAGCTTCCCAAAGCACTCAGTGAAGGGCAGGGGCCCCAGCCATACCCAAGTGGCCACCCAGCGGACTGATGGTCGACTGTCACTTGTATCACCCTCTGTTCCCTGGGCTTCTGCAAGCTGAGCCCTTTCCCAGGGGGTCCGGCTGTAAAGGGTCCATTTCTTCTGTTAGAGCTTAAGGAGGCAGCTGCCACTGGCCCCTGACTAGGGACTGCTGTGTCTCTTTGGGATTGTATCTTCAAATCCCTAACCTAGTTGCTTCAAGTAGGACCACTGGCCATGGGTGGGGTGTGGGGGAGGTCGGGAGAGCCTGCAGTGACCTAGGGTACCCGACTCTTGTGAGGTTTCCAGAGGCAGGTCCCGGCTCCCCAAACAGCATGCTCACCACTCTCTTACCATTCTACCTGGCTTTCCCACCTGTCACTTGCTGGCCCGGGACACCGATACTTGGGCTTTCTCTCCCGCAACTACAATTTGGGTGAAGTCAAAGACCAAAAGAGCCCCCGCCCTGCCCCCACTCCTGGGGAACATCCAGTCAGTGTGGCTATTTTCTATTCTTGCATAGAGGAGACCCACCCACAATCTACCACAGGTCATGCAAGAGGCAACTTCCACCAGACTGGGTTCAAATCCCAGCGCTGCCTTTTGATGGTATGTGCTTAGACAGGTTATTTCACTTTCTAGGCCTCCGTGTCGTCAATGAGATGGTCATCATTCCACATACCTTAGATAGTTACCAGGATTCCACTAGATAACAAAGTGTGTGAGACAGTGAATGACATCCAGAGAGAGGCTCTGGGGAGAGTATGGGAGCCAGGCCCCCTGAAGAGAACAATGGGAGGTGCCCAGGGGCTCTCCTTAGGATGACCTGCCCGAGACGGGCACCCCAGCTTCCACATTCTTCCAGCAAATCCGCTCCCTCTGCTCTCCCCAAAGGTTCCCCCCTCCCTGCTGTGATCTGACATGAGAGGACCGGGTGCAGAGCGCTCACGTTCTCGCCTCGGCACCCGCCCCGCCCTCCTGCCCCCGCCGCTCCAGTTCCTGCAGCTCCCCAGGGTGGCATTCCAGCGCTGCCACAGACTCACAAAAAGCGAGCTGTTGCTGACACACAAGTCAGGGCACTATGGCGACCCGCTCCCTAAAAACCCTGTGCGTAGTTTAAAACAAAAATGCATTGTGTTTTCCTTCCCCTCACTTTTTTTTTCTTTCTCACAATAGGGAGGCACACCCTAAAAAAACCCCAACTGACGACAACAAAAATAATAAAAGCAGGGCAGCGGTCCGCAAGTCCGGGTGCCATGTAATCAAGTGGGCGGGGCCTGTCTGGAGGCAGGAAGGGGGCTGCACGCGGGCAGCCACGGCGGTCTTCCTAGAGGCCTGGGCGATAAGTCTCTTCAGACTGTTGTCTTCATCTTTTCTTAAAAATAACTTTTTGGGTGGGCGGGAAGGAAATGACCAAACTTAAACTTTGAGCCTGATGACATGACAGCACCATCCTAAAAATAGGGGGCTGCTCTTGTTTCTCGCAAATGAAATGTCTCCCATCCCCACACCGGGAAGAAAGGAGAGCCACAGATTCCGCGCGCTGTCCCAGAAACTGACTGGGAGGCTGCGTTCAACAGGCCTCGGTGCTCCCACTCATTCTACGGAGGTGTTTACGGGGCGATACAGCTATGAGAAGTGACAGACCGACGCTGGAAACAATGCAGCGGCGAAGTCTGCGCGCGCACAGAAACCTGCGAAGAAGCCAGTTCCTGTTTACACTGGAAATCTCCTCCTTGGAGCAGAAGCACTTGGCCTTTGCGCCAGCACCACCACCCAGGGGCTGGAGGGCTGGCGTCTCTGCTGGTCTCTGTTGCTAATTTTACTGTCACTCTCCAGGGGAAAAGTCTTTCGGGTCTCAGAGCCCCTATCTAATAATCACTTCTCCTTGCCCTGGCATGGTGGATTCCCCAGGACAAAGTTTTTTGAGCTCAGGAGATGAGTAAGCCTGAGAAGACATGAAATGAAGAGAGGATCAGGGACGATGAGAACAGAGGCTCTGAAGCCCTCCAGAGTGGCAGCGACTTTGGTGGCCACCTTCACATCAGAGAGTAGTCCACAGGCCAGGTTTAGTCAGCATGAAAAAAGAAACCACATCAGTCAAGTGCAAATTCATGGGCACAACTACCCAAAAGCAAAGCTTGGGAGGGACATAACTGGCCAATGGGGCCAGAGCAAATGCCTTTCCCAAGGCCACACCCCTGGGCCAACACGGTGTCTCCACAGTTGGAGGAAGTACCAAGTCTCCCATGCTTACCTGTGTAGAAGCTAGAATGAGAGTTTTCTTGCTCGAAGATGCTCTTGGTCTGAGAGTCGAATCGGAGCCATAGTCCAATGGCAAGGACTGCAATCCCAGTAAGCTGCAAGAAATACAGGATGTTGGCATTAATCCTCGCTGCCAGGGAGAGCGCAGTCCCCGAGAGCCAAAGGTGAGTCTACACTTAGTCTCTGTCCCTCGCCCACGTGTCTGCAGTAGCAGCAGCCAGCGTGGGGGATCAGCCCATTTACTCAAACTATCAGTAAGCTGGGAATAAATAATTGTGTACCAGCAGTACAGCAGCAGAACGGGTTACTTGATGGACAACGGAATACTATACAGCAGTGAAAATGAATGGATTGTAGCCATGTGCAATACTACGAGTGCATCTCAAGATGTTCAACAAGTTGAAAGATGTTAGAAAGAACCACAAGGATACATTCAACATGATCCCACAGAGTTAAATACCACTGTCCTATTTAGGGGTGTATACAGATGACAAAGGGAAGAAAAGTGATTATTATAAAGTCAAGTGGTGGTGACCTGCTGAGGGAGGGCCACTGGCAATATTCCATCCAGCTTTTGACTTGTGTGGCAGGGACATAGATATTCACTGCATAGTTATTCTTTAATCTGCTCATGCTTCACGCAGTACTGTGTGTATATATACCATACAGTAAAAAAAGTTGCTCATAGGACATGTCCATGTACCAATGAGGGCAGCCATGATTCCTTGCCAGATCTGAGTCCCCCTAGGCTGTTCACATTGGGTCCTTTCCCTTTCCACACAGGGGCCTTACAAGCCGACCTGCCCCATTCCAGGTTTTAGGTGCCCGCTTCCTCATGAGTGATCCTAATAAGCATCAGACAAGAAACCTCCAAGTAATCTTCCAATCTTATGAAAATCCCATTTCATAGGTGGGCAAGTTGAGATACTGGACTGTAAAAGGCAGACTTTCCCAAAAAAGAGCCAAAAGGAGGTGCCAAATCCTGGCCTGGCACAGTTGAACTGGATGCCTGCGGAGGCGGCCTCCTGCCAAGCCCTCCTCCCACCACCCCCAGGGCCAGCTGAGCTCCGTCTCTCACTCTCGTACCAGGGCTTGCTGGGGAGTGAGTCAGGCTGCAGTGCAGTGGCCAGCTGGGCGCATGAGGGGGCGGGCTCTGGGCCAACGCCCAGGCACCAGGTTTCGCTGGCCCACTCTTTGCAACAAAGACGTGCTACGTCAGCGCTCTGCTCTTCAGGAAGCTTGGTTCTCTGCTGGAGGAGCTGGGATAGCCCAGTGGTGTGGACAGGCCTCTCTTCCTGTCCTTCTTTGCTCTCCTCCTTTTCCCCATGACTTCACAGTGGATTTGGACGGACGTGTTGGGTAGAGAGGAAAGATGGCAACAGTGGGAAGGGCGACCTGAGACCTCGGCCTGTGTAGTCCAAACCTCGCCTGCACCCGCAGAAGTGAACACTGCCCTGGTGTGTTTCCCCACTGAGGGGCCGGGATTCCTGGCTCAGAGTTCTCCTGCTTCAGTCTTCCCATCTGTAAACCAGGAATGGTGAGATGTGGCTCACCCTTGCTTATTCAGTACGGCTAAAAATAATGGAGATTGTATATTGCAAGTATTCGAAGTGATGGTGAGAATTACTGCACTCCTACCCCCTTGGAGAGTCACTCAGCATCTTCCCACACTTCTCAGTCCTCATCCTAGGGACGGCGTCACCACACATCAGTAAGAATGACACAACACAACATGCCCCATGGTTGGCCAGTGCAGAACAGAAAAACTCTTGGATGCTGGCCTTGAAGGAGCAGGAATTTTAGAGTTCCCACAAACCGGAGAGCTCTGGGTTCAAGCAAATGTGGTGAGTCTTCCCTCTTATTAAGAAAAGACACGCAGGTGAGCGAGGGTCTCCGGGCCTGAGGCAATGACAGCAGACATGGCTCCGTGGGGATTACAAGTCTCCCATTCCCAACTGGACACTCTGGTTTAGACTGGGCTCTCCTGACTCAGGAGCACCGCCATTAGAGCAGGGACACGGTGGGGCCCACCTGGGACATCCCCGTATGCTGGGTACTAGGTTAGCAAACACTAAATACTGAGTGGGTCCTTTTTTTTTTTTTCTTTTTTAAATCCTTACCCGAGGACATCTTTTCATTGCTTTTAGGGACAGGGGAAGGGAGAGAGATTGAGAGAGACACACATACACACACATATTGATGTGAAACAAACACCAGTTGTTGCCTTCTTGTGCTTGCCCTGACTGGGGATCCAACCCACAACCTGGGCATGTGCCCTGACTGGGAATCGAACCTGTGACTTTTGGTCTACAGGACGATGCTCCAACCAACCGAGCCACACCAGCTAGGGCCTAAATGGGTATTGACTCCATGGTGGACAGACCCTGGCCTAGCTCCCCTGGGGTCCTGAAGAGTTAAAAGAAGGCGATGCTTCCCCCCCTCCCCCCGCCCCAACCCATGGAGGCCCAATCAGACCCCTGGAAAATGGAAGACAGGCTGCTGGCCTCCTTGTGGACTCAAAAGCATCAACCTGAGAACCCTGCAGGCTGGTGCTTCACATACACTCGGAGGTTGTCCTAACTTTTGGCAAGCACTTAGCCACAGGCCTTTTCCTCAGTCCTCCCTGCTGCCCTCATCTTCTCGTCACAGTTGCTGAGGGCACCTGGGACCTAAGAGAGGCAGTGTCCTTTCTGCTCTAGGCTTGTGCTTATCAGAGAATTATCTTCACGTCACTTGATTCTCTCGGTTGATAAAGTTACTCACCCACGCCACCCCCTCCTCTGCCGGGGAAAGTCCTTAAACCAGTCATCATGAAAAGAATAAAGACAACCCCATCCAAAAGGACTAAACTACAAAAGATGGCGGAAGGCTACAGCGGGCACAGAAGCTTCTCTCGGGCAGGAGCTGGGAGTCCTTGGGAGTGAGGCCCTGCTTGGACGATGACAGGGCTCCCAACTAGTAAACCTCCAGCGAGAAGGCCTCTCCCACTTTCATCCTGTTCAGGACGCTGAGCCAATCTGTAGAAGTCTAGTCATACATCTGGTCTACGTGCAAAGGTGGCAAGAAGGACATTTGCTGGAGACCTGGGCCCAGAAAGGGAAAGACTTCAGCTCTCACCCCGGACAAGGCCCAGGCCAGACACTGGAATCGGAGTCCTGCACGTCTGCACCCTGTCCTGAACCTCCCGTTACGCTGCTTGGCTATCAAAGCCAGAGCACTTTGCAGAACTGGGGAAGGAAAAGCAGCTGGCTCTGGACAAATGGAAAAAAGCGGTAATAGATCTCAGTGTCACATGTAAAACTTCACTGTAAGAGTAGGGAAAGGGAGGTCAGAGGCAGGACTGGGAGCGGTTGGTTCACCGAAATCACGGAGGAATGAGCCCTGTGGATCTTTCTGACTGGATTACTGAGTTGATTGGCCTGAGGAGACACTGTGTGAGCCATTAACCGCCCCATTTCTGTAATGCTATTGGAGAAATTGCTTCAGCTGGTTGGGTCACCACGGCTGGGGGCGCCACGGGGCCATGAAACGGGTATCACTGGCGCCACCGAGTACTGGCTTCCCCGGCTGTGCGGGCAGCACTATCTAAGGAGTTCAGAGAACTTCCACGGAGAATTACTCTTTGGTGTGGCACACAGAGGCTCCCCAGCCCCCCACCTGCTCTTGCCCCCTGCTACCGGTACTTGAATAGTAGAAGAAACCAAATGGGAAGGGACCAGCAAGAACCAAAGAGAACTTTGACCTTTAAAAAAGGGCATCCGGTCAATGATTAGGGGACTCCATAAAACAAGAAAACTGGGTCTGGGGAGCCCAGAAGTGGACGGTTTCCTCCCGGGTTAATAACTGACATGTGGCAGGAAAGTCGGCCATACAGTTGCCATGGCCGCTGCCTCACTGTCGCCCACTATCGCCGGAGCCGAGCAGGTCTGAGGCGGATGCTCAGTGAGACAATTCCCTGCTCACAGAGCCCTGGAAAGGGGACGGAGACCTGCCCGAGGTCACCGACTGCTCTGGAGGGGATGGAAGTCAAAAGTCCGGTCTCTCTACCCAGAGCCAGGCCCTGCCCTGCCTGGCTACCTGTCATTTCCAGTTGCAGCCAAAGGGGAACCTGCTGGTTTTGTTGCGAGAAGCTTCTTTGCCTTTGGGCCAGAAACAGTCTCCTCTGTAGTGCAGGGAGAAAAAGGGTCATTGTCTCCCCCACTGTTTTATTGGCAATGTCTTCATTTCTTCAAAGAATTCATTTACTTCTCAGAAGACGGGCCACGAGAACGCCACAACGCAAACCAAACTGAGGATGTCCTACAAAATACTTGACCGGAACTTCTCAACACGGTCGAGGTCACGGAAAACAAGGGAAGACAGAAACTGGCACAGACCGGAGGAGACGAGGGAGGCATGCCAACTGTCACAGTATTGTGGAGGTGGGACAACCGGAAAAACCGGTGAAGCCGAGGAAGCCTAGTTCAGTTACCAGTGATGGACCCCTGCCGGCTTCTTCGCTGTGACAACCGTGACGTGGCCATGGAGGACGGTAACGACAGGGGGCACTGGGAGGGATATAAGGGACCCTATACTATCCAGAAACATTGATGTGAGAAACACTCATCAGTTCCCTTCCACAGGCACCCCAAATGGGGACCAAACCTGCCACCCAGGCATGTGCCCTGTCCTGGAATTGAACCAGTGACCTTTTGGTTTGTGGGACGAAGTCTCACCAACTGAGCCACACCAGCCAGGGCTCTCTGCAACTTTTCTGTACACCTAAAACTTTTCTAAAACTGAAAGTATACCTTTTTTTTTTTTTTAAATCAATGTGCGGTTGCTGGGGGCCGTGGCCTACAACCCAGGCATGTGCCCTGACTAGGAATCGAACCTCCGATGGCTGGTTCACAGCCAGCGCTCAATCCACTGAGCTATGCCAGCCAGGGCTAAAAGTATATCTAACAGGAAGAAAGCCCTGCTGGTGTGGCTCAGTGGATCGAGTGCCAACCAAAGATGGGGCCTCTCTTTCAAGGCTTCCTGTCTCCTTCAAGAACCTGCTCCATCAATCCACCTCTTTCCTGCCTCTGCGCTCTGCCACTGTTTCATCCTTTGCCAACACACATGGGCAGGTCTGTCTATCCTAAAACACCAGAGAGAAAACAGAACCTCTCTTCCTTCGACCTCACTCTGAAAGGCTACAGGCAACGCCGTCTTCACATCTTCCGGTCTCTCAGCAGCACGGCAGCATCAGCCCTCCTCCTCCTCCTCACCTGCCCCGGGGATGGGACCGCTCAGAGTTTCCTCCTCTTGGAATGCAGCCCCGGCCACGGCCGCCTGTTGCTTCCCCACCAAGATTTCCTCAGTCTCCTCCCGAGGAAGTGCGGTCCTGTGGGCTCCACGTCTGTCCTCTGCAGTACCCTCATGCCCTCCCGTCCCCCCATGTTTGTGCTCCTCTCGCATCTCCAACTAGAGCTCATGCTCCTTGAGGGCAGGGCCACTTTTTACTCATGTCAGCCACTCTCCTGCTCCATCCATCCTTTGGATAAAACAGTCATCTGTAAATAATTATTCCGCAAGTAAACGATTGCTTCAATAAAAGAGAATCTCTGAAATCCAGCAGAATTTCCTCTCCTGGTCCTCCCGCCTTGGACAAGCCTCTTTCCCTCCCTGGCTTTTCATCCAGACCCACCTTCTGACATCTCACAAGACAAGCCGGCCCGCGGAAAATACTGAGAGAAACCCACGGGGTTATGTGGTGAACATCCCAGGGACACAGAGGGGCAAGTCCAGGCCAGTCTTTTGAAAATGAGAGTTCAAGAGTCCATGCACTGTTATCCTCAGCCCCCCATAGGAGTTCAGGGGCACACTCAGATTTCTGATGAGCACACAACACAGGTAACCCTGTCACCTGGGGCTTATGTCCACTTCAGGAGACAAGAAACGTGGTACTACCTCCTTAAGCTTAGGCCCACAGCAAACAGTTTCCTGGTCTCCTCTCTTACCACCATCAACACAAGGCGCTAAAAACACCCACGCATACATAACTCAGGATTTCGGTGAGTCACATCACGGTCTCGCTACAGTGACGGGCCCAGAAACCTTACACTTAAACACACACCTGGAGTTAAAGGAAACGGCCCCAGTTCCAAAGGAGGATTGAAAACAAATCAAAGACTGATGCCGCGTAGGGGCACCTGGCGGCTCCAGACCACGGGCCAAGTTTGCACAACTGGTTCCAGTTAGAACCTGAGGAGCTGTTTAGTTAGAGGTGGCCCTATTGAGGGAAAGATGAGGAGGCGTGACAGGAGGGAGAAGCAATTGGCTGGTGAGGAGTTCGTTTCTTTGTGTGTGGGGGAGGGTACTGTAGCCCGTCCCTCAGGTGGAAAGCACCCTGTCTACCCGTGGGACAAATCCCACTCCACTGAAAATTCCTTTCATAGCAAATGGACTGGGCAGTCTTGCTGAGACACCCCCACGCCCCACCCCTTCCCCTAGGTCCCTTCTTTCTTCTGTAATGTAACCTGACTGGTCACATCTTTTTTAAAGGACAAAATACTCATTCTGCCTTCTCTTCCAGCTGTCCCAGAAAGTGGAGAGCAGATCTTTGTCCACAGTGGTTTCCCTCTGAGGCTGGCCTCAGCCTTGTGGTCACATCTGTCCCTGGAGGTAGGCAGTGGTGACAGGATAGGGTTAGGGAAGGTGGGAGCAGTTTCTTTTTTAATGTCCCATTGTTCCCCTGGAAAGCAATGGCTCTCTGGTTACTTTGGTGAGACTGGGGTCAAAGAGACGGCACAAAATTTTTCAGTAAGGGGCAGGTGGCATAACAGAAAAAATGGTGAGCAGGAAGTAGGAGACCTTGACTCTGTTACCTGTCACTTGCACGCCTGTGTCACCCAGGCCCTGGTTTACACAGGGCGAATGTGGGAATCACCCGGGGGAATTCAAAACATGCACCCGCCTCAGCCCATCCCAGGGGAGTCTGCACTCCCAGGCGATTCCTTGCGCAACCCTGTCAAGGAGGGCCGGGCCAGTTGCAGGGCATGGATTCAAGTCTAATTCTGGCCCTACCACCTGGGAGCTGTATGGCACTCCACACTTTCCTTGGCTTCTTTGAGCCTTAGTGTTCTCATTTGTTAAAAAAAAATTGTCTGATACCTGTCCTGCCTTTGACCCAGGCAGAAGGTGAATGTTAAATGAGGAGATGCATGTAAATCACTCCAAAAATGGTGAAGTGCTACAGCCAGACAGATTCTGTAGGGCAAGATGTGGTAACAGCGATGACAATGACCCTTGAGAAAGACAGGAGACGACAGTGGGGCGATTCATGGCGCTTGGCGGACGCCGGCTGCGTGTCCTCCTATGATCTGAGGAGGTGGCTGGGCAGGAGCAAGGCGATTTAGGACACTGGGGTTCTATTTTCTGGTCTCTGTGAGAGTCAGTGAGTGCTGTGTGGTGGGGGAGGTGGATAAATTTACCTCCTTCACACCCATGCACTGCCTCTGGAGCTCCGCTAGGATCAGATGGGAGCGGCCAAAGAAAAGTGGGGAAGGAAGGTTAAAGGGAGATTGTTGACTGAGACTGGAGGCCTCTGTCCTTGCTTGGATCACAGACTGCCTTCTGTGGGCGCATTAACTCTGCAGAGAGGAGTTATTAAAGGAGCCGATCACAGAGAGGCAGGGCATTTTACCTCTCTACTTCCTCCCTTTGGTAAGATAGCATCCGCCTGGGTTTTGTTTTGTTTTGTTTTTTAATGTACTGGACTTTACGGACCTCTTGACATGCTTGCCCACGGTGCCCAGGAAATCAGCAAGAGACTGAATACCAAGGATGCAATTTCCCCTACCAGCCTTTTCGGGGGCCCGAAACACCAGTCATGCTTTAAGAAAGCCTCAGAAGCGGAGATAAGGGCCTCTATGTTCACACAGGCTCCAACAGTTAAAAACAAGTCAGGCCACCCAGACCTGTGGGCTCCGGGCCTCACCCGTCCCCATGGCAACCCTGGCTCACCACTGAATGCCAACTCGGATGGGCTGATTCACCGTCAGGAGGCTGGTCCTGGCACTGCCAGCAAGAACAAACAGGCGCCCGAGCCCCACTGCCTCCCCTAATCCAGGCCTGTAGTAGCTTCCTCCCCCAGCTCTCAGTGAAGGCTGGAGCTGTTGTCTTCGGAAGGGCAAAGCTGCTTGGGCAGGAACAGGGGGCTCAGAGCCCCCCTTATCCATTTCCACCCACAGTGAAACCACCACCAAAACCAAATGTCACTCTGTTCAGCAGCAAAAACCACCATGGTTTGCTTTCATTAAAGGTTACAGTAAGCTGTTAGTTCACGGCAAAATGTAAAGAAGTCAATCAGGGATATCGCCGACTTTAGTGCTGTCTATCAGAGATGAGCTGGAAAGCCCAGAGATCACATTCCTGGAGAACAAGGTCCCCAGTAAGCCTGAGCATCCTGGGGGCCACTCTGCTCCTCTAGGCAACCTCTGCTCTCGGGGCTTCTACTGAGCTCCCCATCTGGGGGCAGTGTCCAAATCTGCAGAAGCCGGTATCCTCAAAGGCCACTGGGAAACTTTTCTCTAGGCCAGTGGCTCTCTCATGTGGTCTCCAGACCAGCTGCAGCAGCAGCAGCAGCAGCACCTGGGAACTCGGTCAATGAGAAAGGTGAGTGGGGTGGGGCCCAGCCATCTGTGTTTTAACAGGTGCCCCGGATGATTCTGATGCTTGGTCAAGTTTGACAACCACTGCCCCAGGGCTTCATATAAATGTTGAACCGATAGAACCAATCGGGTAGACGTGGAAAATCTCTCGCTGGGGGTTCTGAACCCAGAGGCCAGCTTCCTAAACGCCAGTGGGGAGGGGCATACAGCCATGGGGCGAGTGTGCGTGTGAGCTTTCTCTGGGCTCAAGCATCCTCTGTGTGTGCCAGAGAGAGACCCCAGGCTCTGCCCAGCAGGGAGCAGAACCTCACCATTTCACTTCACACCGTGGAATCTGGACAGTGTGGCTCAAATGCCCCTTCCGCCCCTGCCTCCCCAGCACACGGGGACTCAGCCTGAGGACCGTCTTGACCTGCTGCACAGAGACCGTTGAGGGGAGGACACAGGACAGCTAAGCAGGGAGGAAACAAGACAGACACTGGCGGGACCACGCCACCTTGAACCCACTGAGCCTGGGAAGTCATAGTAAATGGTTCAAGTTAGAACCTGCATCTGGCTTTCAAAAGCGCATTCCCTGCACAAGTTCAGCCCTGCGAGTGCTCCTCCCCAAGAAGCCAAAATGCTTCCTGCTGCGTCTGAAGTGGGACACCCTTGGTAAAAACTTCACCCTGATTTCTGCAGCCCGTGTTTTCCTTGGGCCAGGCTATGCAGCAGAGTGGATTCTTCCTCAAACCATCCTAAATTCAAAAAAAAAGTAAAATTAAATAAATAAGTAAATTTTAAAGAATACACACAGAGGCCGATGGTTAATCACGCTGTAGGTTATTTAGCTTTACTGTTAACCTGACTCCCGGCAGCCTTTTTGCCCATCAGCAGCCCCTCCAGAGGCTAGGGAAAGGAAAATAAGCAATATAATAATAGTAGCAATTACTATCTCTGTGTGTCCCACGTTGTAGGAGGTGATTTATGGATATTATCTCATTTAGTCCTCTCGTCACTCTTATTTTATAGATGAAACAGGCTCCGAGAGGTCAAGCAACAACAGTTCGCTGGACACGGCCCAGGTAGCAGGAGGCAGCACTCAGGGCGGGCGGCGGGCCGGCCACGCAGACAGCGCAGCGCCGCCCTCTTCCCGGCACCGAGCTGCATGCTGTGCTGCCTGGCGAAGGGGAAGAATGGGAATGCCGAAGAACTTCTCTTGAACAAAGGAGGGTAGTTTGGACACGTTGAATTTGGCAACATGCTGACCTAAAGCTTAATCGGCCTGCTGCAGCGAGGTGACTCAGATTCAGGGCACCCACCCCAGCCGAGTGGCCGGGAAGACACTGGCCACTAACTTCTTGAGGTTTCTCTTTCTTCCTCTTCTGAGTCATGGAGAGGTGGCGGTCTCAAGCCCACGGCCATTGGGTCCCAGGGACAGGGCACCCCTTAGGGCTAGCTCTCCTTTCCTTTCTTTTCTTTCCCTGGTGTCCACACAAGCAATAGTGACCGACTCTGCTTTCCTCTGGGGTCTGCTTCATGGTGTCAAGAAAGTTCTAGATAAAAGGGACCCATCCCTTCCCCCCCTTTAAAAAAGATTTCATTTATTCTAGAGAGGGGGAGAGAGGAAGGAAGAGAGGGAAAGAAACATCAATGTGTGGTTGCCTCTTGCACACCTCCTACTAGGGAGCTGGCCGGCAACCCAGGCATGTGCCCTGACTGGGAATCAAACTGGTGACCCTTTGGTTCCCAAGCCGTCACTCAATCCACTGAGCCACACCAGCCAGTGATCCATCTTCTTTTGAAAACACAAGTGAGCTGAAGGAGAGGTGCTAATGCCACCCACCCTTCTTGGTTTGGAAGCAGAATAAATTTCTTCTTGTGATTCCTATTGTTAAATTCCCAGTTAGACTCCAAAAACGAGCCTCTACCCGCTGGGCAGCCTTATGGGGCCATGTCCAGCAAAGTGCAAAGCCAGTTCCTCTCTTCACTCATCTTTCCCAGACCGCGGAAACCTCTGAAATGAGCGTTTTGTAGACAGACAGAAAGACAAGCCTGCTAATTCATCTTCTAAAAGGAAGGAAGCCTCGTGGTAAAATTGCAGCTCTGAGCAATCCTGGGCAATGCAGCTTTACAGAACTGGAGCAGTAAGCTATGGATGAGTGTGAAGGTTTAGGACAACCTTGATCTCTGAAAAATTTTGAGAGGCGTTATTATAACTCCACAGCAGCTGCGGAAGCTGACATCTGAGCTCTGTCCATGAGCCAGGTGTCACAATAATGGCTTTACGTTAAACATCCCATTGTTCCTCCTAATGACCCTAAGACTTTGGTTCTATTATTGCCTTCACTGTCCAAATAAGGAAAGTGAGGCTTAAGGAATCACCAATTCACTGCTGGGGATCTCTACTTCTAATGAGTCAACTTCCCCCTCCCTGGCAATCGCCATGTATGTGTTACTACATGTTGTGCGTGTGTGTTACTACATACATGTTGCTTCTCTTCCACACCATGGCATGTTGGGAGGTTGACAACAATAAAAAATCCACCCATCCTTGAGAAGCCAGAAGCTAGGTCTTTGGGGAAGCCAACTCCTGTCTCTGTGGCCAGATTAGTGCCCTGCACACTGAGAAGACGATGTCACGCACATTACCACCTATATAATTCAACATTAAAAAAAAATCGAAATTATGAAATTAGTATACACAAGTTCAAAAAAGTGGTTACTTGCCCCACAATTCCTTGGGCTAGCCTACGTTGCTGGCATCCTAAGCACATACTCAGCCTGCCCCTGACCCTGCACAGCCTCCTTTTCTAGGGATTCTAGGGCACTTGGGGGCGCCCTGGAGGGAGGGGTGATGGAGGCTCAATAGCTACAGCCTGTGGGTGCCGTCTTCTCCCTATGCCTGGCCCTTCTGAGCAATTGTGTTTGAATGTTTAAGCCTGGGCTCAGGCTGGTGCAGCAATAATGGGCACATTCCCTGTGGGAGCGAGTAAGAGAGTTCCCAGGGACAGGACGAGTCCTACTGTGAGGCTGCGACAACCCCTTTGGAAGCTAAGAGTGCTGGTGGGACTGCCTGACACCCTTGGAGGTCATTATGACCATCCCAGTCTGAGATGAGGAAAATAGGCTCAGAGAGGGAAACTAACTTGCCCAGGGTTGCAGAGCAGGTCTGGAGTGACTTAGCTGTCAGCTGTCTCCTTCTGTCACACGTGCCTCATCCCTGGTGAAAGGGAGGTAGCGTGGTCTCCTCTCTGGAGGGTGACAGAGGACGAAGAGCCTTGTAAATCTTTTCTCAGCATAATTTTATGGACATTAGGGAGTGACCTGGTCTGAATAAGTTCAAATGTTGAGAAATCCTCCATTCCAAGAACAAAGTCAGCCTCACTTAACAAACAGAGCCCTTGGCCCTGGCCGGGTAGCTCAGTTGTTCAGAGCACCGTCCTGACGTGCCAAGGTTGCTCTGGTCTTTGGCCAGAGCACACACGAGAGCCAGCCAATGAATGCACGGATGGGTGGAACACCAAATCCATGTTTCTTTCTCTCTCTCAAATCAATAACTTAATGAAACCCCAGAGCCCTTATTCTGCCTAAGAGAAGAGAAAACCTTCAGCTAATATAATGTGCTGGTGTTAAGTAGCTTGGGGCTGAGGGATTGGGAGGGAAGGCCTGTGCCCAAGGTAACCTCATTTCTAAACAAGAAATCTCATTTCAAGTTTCCATTGCCTTGCTTGCCAGACATGTAGTATATACTAGCTAGCCCATAACTCCTTTTTCTGCTGAAAGTTGGCATTCTGATCTTAACCAAAATTATCTGATGTGGAGGATTGTTTGGGGATGTTTTGCTTTAAACTCATTTGTTTCCATTGCATATGACTCACTAAGATGTCCTGCGGTCACACACACACTCTTGCTTATGCACCTTAACCCTGTGGACCAGCTGGTTCTCATTCCATCCACGGAACGAGATACCAGTCGCCTGCATGGTCCTGAGTAGTGGAAGATGCTCCTTCTTTTACACATTATAAGCAATGCCACATGGTGCACAGATTGGGAATGTTGGCAAATGGCCCTCCTCCCCCATCATAGGTCATTCTGAGAACCAAGCCAGCACGGGGTCAAGAGTCACAGTTCCTGAACTGCTCTGTCTAACCTATGACCTGCCCTATCCCTGCTTTCACTTCAGGTCTCTTAATTATTAGATACCCCAATATGTGCTATGCCCCACATTCCATTCAAAGCACCTCTCCTGTATTATTTAAGCTCCACAATAGGCCCGCCAGGTAGGTAACATTCACTTCCATGATTTTAGATGAGAAAACCTGAGCACAGAAGTTAAGCAGCTTCCCCGAGATCACTTGGCAAATAAGTGGCCAAGTTAGAACTTGAACCCCCAATAGTCTGAGTGCAAAGCCCAAATTTTCAATCATTTTGCTAAACTGTTTGTCTTTTTGATCCATTTTGTGAATTTCAGAACCTAATTGAATGCACGTGTCTTTTGTGTCTTTTCTCCCACACAGGCACATCTGATCCCATATCAAAAGTGCCATCTTCTATTCTTACAGGTCCCATGATGGCCCACCTGCAAGAGCAGAGGGCCTTCTCTCTGACAGGAAGGCACCTGCAAAGCCACGTGGCCCACAGGTGCAATCCTAGCCTGGCCTCGAGCTGGCGGAGCCTCAGGTGGACAGGATCTAGAGAGAGCGCCTGCACCTTCTCTTGCTGGCCTCTGCCCAAGAGCTCCGGCACACCCTTGCGGCGCTGGCCAGGAAGTCAGCATGGACACCAGCACCAGTCTGGGAGACAGCCTTCTCGCAGTAACTTGGCACATTTTCTTCTTGTCCTGGCTTCAGTACTATTGCAGTCCTGACAAGTACAGACGCTGTTGCAGCTGCCCACTGTGTCCATGGGTAAGGCTGAGGTCCATCAAGTGGCCACTGTCCCTGCATCCCCTATAGGAATGACCCCAAGGTGGGACTCAGTCGCTGCCCTGTAAATGCAGCACCATCCTGCCAGCAGAGGGAATGAGACAGCATCACCGTGGGTCTGGGCCCTGGATCCCGGGAGGCACCTACAACATGAGGATAAGGCCAGCTTTCCATAATGCTCAGGGTCCCTCCCTAAATTATTAGAGACAATTTAATTTCCATTTGAAATGAGTGTTCTGGTCTGTGGGAAACCAGATGCTATCTAGTCTTAGTCAGGGCCATAACTTGATTGGAGGGGGAAAGCAGAGTATGAGTAGATTTCCCCAGGCTGTAGAAAGGAAGCTTTAAAAAGTTGGAGTGTAACACTGGAATCCACAGTCCCACATTGCAAGAAGCAGGTGGTTCACATTGCATTGGGGTGAGCAGGAGGAAGACACCACAGAGGCAGGAAGCTCCAGAGGCTTCCTGCCTCTGGAGCGCACACTCTGCTCGCAGGAGCAGGGCCGCCGAGGGGGCTTGCCACCCAGCAGGGAGGGGCGCTGATGAGCGGCGCACACACGCCAAGCGGCACGCTGCGATTGCTCACCTATGAGGGAAGAGGTGATTCTGATTTGAACCTGTGAATAAAGACGTCTTGGTCCACGTGAGCTACTATAACAAAGCACCACAGACTGGGCGGCTTACAAATGACAATAATTTCTTTTTCATAGTTCTAGGAGCTGGGGAGTCCAAGATCAAGGTGCCAGCAGATGTGGTACCTGGTGAGGAATTGCTTCCTGGTTCACAGAGGGCTGTCTTCTTGCTGTAATCACACGTGGCAGAAGGAAAGAGGGCGTTCTCTGGGGCCCCTGCTTCTTTCTTTCTTTCTTTCTTAATTATTTTTTTTATTTATTTTATTTTTTTTAAGATTTTACTTATTTTTTTAGGGAGGGAAGGGAGGGGAGGGAGGGGAGGGAGGGAGGGAGGGAGGGAGAGAGAGAGAGAGAGAGAGAGAGAGAGAGAGAGAGACATCAATGTGTGGTTGCTGGGGGTTATGGCCTGCAACCCAGGAATGTACCCTAGCTGGGAATCGAACCTGGGACATTGGGCCTCTGCTTCTAAGGGCACTGATGCTATTCATGAGGGTTCCATCCTCATGACTCAGCCATCTCCAAAGGCAGGATTTCACACATGAATTTTGGGGACACACAGTCAGTCTACAGAAAACTATCTTTTAAAAACACGAAACTTTGAATGACTTGGAAAGCAATGAGTTCACAACTAAGTATGATTTCGCCAATCTTTTCATTTAAAGCTTGAATAAATCAATTTTACCACTTTTATGCTATTGATTTAATCAATGTAGATTTAAAGATAAATTAACACTAAAATGCTATAGCAATTTGTTTTGAGTTCAGTAGAACGGTCTGGGTTTACTTTATCACACTTTTAACCCCCCAGTCAAGAATTTTCTGCTGTGATCCATGTGTTATATTTCTGCACTTGGACATGAACACGCAGCTCAGACTGGAGGATGAGCAAGGGGTTGCCTCCTGAGACGTTTGGAGGCAGCAGCTTGGTAGAGGTCAAAGGCCATTGGCCTGCCTGGGCCTGAGGTGTTCACTGGAACCTTGAGGTACATTGGGTGAGCTTTGTATGGTTACTTTCTTAATAGAGCCAGCAAAAGCCACTGTTTCTGCTGCCCTGGGCAATGTTTGGCAAGAGGACTGAATAAGAAGGACCCTAAAATCCCAAATTTCTGATTTTTCTCCAAGCCAGTAGCCCTCAAACCTCTCTAGAATCAAATAAATATGGCCTCTTCCAAGTTGTGGCTTCATCTTTCCTTGCTGTTTAACCAGGCTGCCTGTCATCTCCTCAGGAGTCCAAGTCCCCAGGCGACCCCCTGGGGATACTCCTCCTTTCCAAAGTCCTCAGGGGCGAGGCTTCGCGCTTCCATTTCGTGGGAAGGAGGAGAAGAGAAAGACAGCACTCCACTCCCCCTGAACAAAGACAATTCACCCACACTATGGGAAACCCTAACCGAAGAAGCAAAACTTGGCTGGTAGCTCGTAAAGTTGGATTCTTCATGTGGACTAGAAATGCAAACACTCATTAAATTAACTGAGAGTCAAAGCCACTCCTTGGGCAATGATTAATCAGAGAGTCAGAGCAAAATGGTTGGGGAGGCGGGCTCCCCAGTCTTGGCTGCCCTGGATTGCCAGGGGCACTTAGGACTCTCTAATGCCTTTCTCAGAGTCCTCCGATTACGCCACCAAGCAATCCCTAGGGAGTGGTGAGGCAGCCCACTTCTCAAGGCAGAAACATGGGATTCGAGACAGAGCGGGGTTTGTCTGGAAACCAAGGGACAGAGCCCAGTGTGAGGGGTTCATAACCAAAGTCCGTGAGCCTCCAGAAAAAAAGCAAAGAAATGGGTATAATTGGAGGCAGGTCCCAGTGATTGCATGGGATTCCTTAAAAAAGTTAAGATCCACCAGTCTAGGATAAAAGCATACAGTACTTAAAAACGGCCCAGCACTAAGTATTTTTTTTTGGGGGGGGGGGGGCGCATGCGCGAAATTACCGGATGAATGTAATTATTATAAAATTATCTCATCTGGAGACAGGATGCTGCTTTCCACAGCTGCATGCCTTCACTTGATGGAAAATGAAAATGTCCCTGGACCAGCATTACTTTTTCCACAGAATGAAACCAAGCAAGTCATCTGCAGCCCGACTTCAAAACCGTCAACTTAAAAACTGTATTAAGATCGGTCCTTTTGGTCTCCTGAGCTCCCTCAGTTGCAAAGAACAGCTCTGGGGAGTTGAGAACAGGGGTCCAACAGGGTCTTACCCAGATTTTCAACCCCCAAACAACGGCGCCATTGCTCTTCCGGAAGAGGTAAAGATAATTTCTTCAGGACTTTGGTTGAAAAGACCCGAGGTGGGTCCACAGAAAGTCCCCCCCAACCCCAACCCAGAGGGAGGAGGAACATGGACCCTAACTATGCAACTTCCAGAACTGCTTCACTCTCCCGTGCCCAGCTCGACACGGGTGGGCTTGGAACCCACAGCCCCAACACGACAACAGGACCACAGAAGCCACAGGAACCGTGACCTCAGGTCCCTTACCCTCAGAGCCAGACACACCTGAGAAAGCCCATCAAGGCTTGTGTTCTTTAGAAAAAAGGTGCTTTTGTAAGTCCAAGGTATTATTAAGTTCCAGACTGTGCGACCAATTCCCAAAGCCACGCCTCCTCATGGCATGCAATCCAACAGGAAAAAAAAAAAGAGACAAATCAAACACAGGCCACGCAGCCCTGTTTGCGATAGGCAAGATTCACATGCGACACAAAAGGAAGCCGCGAGAACGCTTATTTGTGAGGTCTGTGGCAGAGAAACGCCGATGGCAGAAGAGACGGCAGAGGAAGTGCTCTGTGCTGGCAGGGATGGCCCTCAGCGGGGCTGCTGTCAAAGCCGTCCGAGTTCGGGTCTTAGCCAGCAGCCCCTTCCCTTGAGTACACAAGAGTAAGGTCTGGAACGGTGCAGAAGGGCCACTTTGAAAAGAAAGGGGCAGAAAGGCGTGGGTGTAGAAGAATCCTTCCCACCAACCGCCCCAAAATCAGGAGTCAGACTCTTCGTTGTTGACAACCATTGTGAAAAGTGGGGGAATGCCATCAAGATTGTAGGCCTTGTAGGCCGGGGAGAGGTGTGATTTTCCTTAGGAGATGCGGTCACCTGGCCTCACCTCACCTCTCCCCAAAGCTGCCAGCCTCAGTACAAACACAGCCGCTGTCCCAGAGCTCTGGCTGTCCGGGTGCCAAAACCAGGAAGCCATTTTACTCAACAGCCCCAGCTGCTTGCTCAGCCCACAGTGAAGGCAACAGTTTCTGGGAGAAGCAGCAGGTTGGGTGGGAGGGGCTTTGCCCTCCCTCCAACTAGTCCACACCCTGCCCAGACCCAGAAACTGCCACGGAGTTTTATTTTTAGAAGTGGAGCTGCCTCCCAAACTTGTAGCCACACATGAAATGGAGTCAGTGCCCAGTCCAGAGCTGGAAGAATGCCTGCGGGTTGGGAATGTGCTCCTGGGTAACCTGTGGTCTGCACTTCCACACTTTTTAGGGAGTTGCTCCCCACCGCTCCACTCCCTCCATCTATTTTCAACTGGTGAGCAACAATACTACAGGAAGTTTCCTCTTCATCCAGTACTAAGTGCATCACGTACATTCTCTCATCCCTCCCCCCACCCCATGGGGCAGGCACCAGCTGCATCTGGTGATGGGTAAATCCAATCCAGAGCCGATGCCCTGACCACTAAGGTGTACCACCAAAATGGCTGAGGGCAATGAACACAGGGACCCCAGACAGAAAGACCTTACTCAGGGGGAGCAGGGGGAACCGTGAGGTTAACAGGAAAGAGACATAAGAATCAGGCTCCAGAGGTAAAGGTCCAGTGAAGCCAAGCTCTGAGGACCAGCCTTAGTGTGTTCACCGCACATTCCATTTCCCAACTCCACTCCGGGCTGTGCGGGAATGCCCGATGGCTTTAGGCAGTGGTGAAGGGGCTGGAGCACGAAAGCTGCCTGCCGAAGACTTCCAAGTGCATTGGGGACACAGCTGGACTAACACCCAGGCTCTGAATTCCCATTCAGGTCTCTGCCTATGCTTCTAAGAAGCCTCCGTTAGGTCCAAGGCCACACCATTTCTTGGGAAAGAGAAGCCCTTTGCCCTTTCCATCAGCGAGTGGGGGTAGGTGGTGAAAGGCAGCAAACAAAGGGGCGGAGGGAGGTGTGAGGTAGGAACTGAGCTCTTTCGATGCAGGACCAGGGTTTGGGGGTAGGTGGTGGGGAACAGACCAGGAGCACAGGTTCCGGGCTTGGCCCTGGCCTTGGTTCCCCACCTGTAGCCTGAGTTCACCACTCTGACACCAGTAAAAGGTTTTCCTCCTCAACCCTTTTTTGGGGGGAGCATCTTGCCACATGACCCTGGGTAAGTCGTTTAACCTTTCTGGGGACTAGTTTCCTGGTCATCAGTAAAATGGGCATAATGCTTCCTTCTCCTGCTATGTAGCCTGAGGGCTTGGACTTGCAGACTGTTAAATCCTTTACCAGCAAATTGTAATATTCCTTTATTCCATCATCGCTATAGGGAGCCTGATACTACTGGACAATAATCAATTCAGAAAAACGTAGCTACTGCTTACTGCCTATACCAGCCCATTACCAGGCCCCCTTGTTGGTTTTGTGATGGGGACGGAGGACAGGCCTAGCGTAAAGGACACAGGGTTGTAGTATTGGCTCCGTCTCTGTGGTCCTGGGCAAATCGCCCCTCTCTGGTTCTCTGCTTTCTCACTGTAAATAAGAGGGTGGGAATGGATAATCTCTCAAGCCACTCCTAGCTCTAAACCCAAACATTCCCAGAGTGAATAATTTCTGTTTCCAAGAACACAGCTGACCAGCGGAACTTCGCCCAGGCAGGGGCAGCTCTAAGCATGGATGGGGTGGCAAGTCAGAGACAAGAGGCTGAGCGGGTGCTGGACTGGCACTGGGAGCCCCCCTCAGGCTCCCGCCTGTGCTACTAAGCAGATGGGGGTGTGAGGGCACTCTGGTGGTCAGAGGTTCCCCCCAGCCCCTGATGCAGCCTAGGCGGATGGCTGAGAGAGAACCAATAGACTGGCAGGGGATAGGCTGTGTTAGGGAGGGAAGAGGAAAACTCCCCAAAGGACAGAGGTGGGGCCAGCTCGCCTTCTGACATTCTTTTCTGGTGCCAGGAGTTGCTGAGAGGAGGGAGCAAGTCTGGCAGCTAGCTGGCTGGCTGCTGAGAACACCGAGAAGGGGAGGTGCCCACCACAGGCGGGTGTCCTTAAAGCTGGCCAAGGGTTGGGCAGGGGCACACCTATGTGCCATCCGCACAAGTGCAAGTGTGGGGTGTGGTGACTCTTGCAAGGGCAGTTCCGTCTCTTTGCTGGTCAGCTCCAGAGAGAGGATGAAATCTCAGGAGATCTGCCCTAGGTTCCTGGGGACCCCAGTGACCAGCTCCAAGGGAATAAGTTCATTTTTTTTTTTTTTTGTTATTGGCCTCTAGTGGCATGCCCCTGTTTTTACATCCCTCTCTCTTGGAAAGGAGCTTCCTTCCCAACCTCCTTCCTGACTGCAAGCAAATACTATCCGTCTGTGTGCAGGGGATGTGGCCCTCGGAGCCAGAGCACAAAGGCCCCCTAGTCCTTGCTTCTGTCTCTGGGTGGTCCCTTAAACCCCCAAGGGAAGGCGTCAAGACGGCACTCCCCTTTACTGCCTCCCCCGGGCTTCCCATAGCAGAGAGACGGAGTGCCGCCAGCAGTGGGAGTCCTGGAGCTGCCTGCCGGCTGGGTGTCCGCGGGCCCTCCCCCTCCACCCCGCCCGCCCCCGCCCCCGCCGTGAAAGTGCGTTCCCGGTGGCCCCACCTTGCCACTCGGCGGGCAGGCGGACACAGGCGCGAGGCTGCAGACCCTGGGGCCAGTACCCGATTTCTCCCGGAAATAGAGAAACAGGCTCTTCGCACTAAAAGCGCCCACGGGCAACCTGCCCCTCCTCTCCCCAACTCTCCCAGAATTCTCCCCAGTTCAGATACTTATCGCCCTTGGGGGGGAAAAAATCAAGACAAGCTAGTCTTTCAGGTAATTTCGAGGGACCTCGGACTTTCTCACGGTGGCTGAGAACCAAAGTTTGAAAGAACAGGGGAAGGAGGGCGGCTGAAGGTTCCCCTTCGAGTGCGGAGGGCCCCCGACTCCCACTTGGTGACGGGGTCCGGGCCACCCACGGCCCGGCGCGCCCCTTCCTCTCCAGCGTAAAAGCGCCAACACCTCTCAGCGAAGCTGCCCCGGCCACCTAAGACCCTTAGAGCGCCTGCATCCTCGCCTGCTCGCCGCCCGTGAGACTCCACCCCAGTCCGGAACAGCCCTGCCCGCCAAGGTCCTCTTTGGCCGGGGTCTCGAGTGCCCGGGAACGAAGGGCCTCCGTTTCTCCCCGCCGCCTCTCCCTCCACCCCCCTCCGCTCGGAGGGGCAGGCATAAACCCCAGCCCACAACCCTGGCGAAGGAGAGGCCGGGGGCCGGTCTCCACGCCCCAGCTCACCGGGGCCCGCGCGTCCGTCCGCGAGCCTGCCCGGCTCCGGCGAGCCCCCTAAGAACGTGCCCGCCCCGCCCGTCTTCGGACTCGGCAGAGCAGCCAGCTGGCGGCCGCAGCGCCCTTTCTCCTCTGCTCCGAGCCTACCGGGCGGGCAGTGCCAGTTACCGACGCCTCGACCGCGGGCAGGGTCCCCGGGGCGGGCAGGTGGCCCCGGAGAGGAGCGCGCGGCTGTCCCGCTCACTCACCCAGAAGATGAAGTTGAAGCCGAAGAGCAGGTATTTGATGCACTTGGTGCCTCCTTTGACCGGCATGGTGAGGGCTGGACTGGCCTGGGCTGCACTGAAGTGGGACGGAGGCGCGCGGCCGGGACTCGCAGGACCAGGTCGGGACTGAGGAGCTGGCGGCTGCGGGCTGGCCTCCGGGCTGCACTTTTAAAAAGTACCACTCCTTCCAGCGAGCGGCGGGCGGCGGCGCGCATGTGCCGCGGACCCCGCCCCCGGCCCGGGCCCGGGCCCCACCTGCCCCGCCCACGCCCTGCGGCCCGCCCCCTCCCCGCCCAGGTTCCCGGGATCCCGGCTCTGGAGGCCCTGCAGCCCCGCCCTTCTCTCTTTTCCCCATTGTCTCCGGCTCGGCCAGCCCCCGCCGAAGGGGCCTTCCCCTCTCTCTCCCACCCTCTCTCTTTCCTCCCACCCACCAGGGGTCTTTGCGGGCCGCCACCCCACGCAGCGTTTGTTTACCTGAGAGTTAAATGGAAGCCTCACCTCCCCGGTTCTCGCCCGGTAGACTCCGGCCTTCCCGCCCGAGCCCTCTACTTTGGGAGAACTTCCCCGGGGCAGCTCGCCACCCAAAACCGGCCGACCGCGCAGCGAGGGCACTTCTTGTTTTGGCCTCGATTTGAAGAGAAGCTGTCAGGCATTAGTTCTCTCGGGGCGGCTCCTTGAAAACCACTCACTGAGCACGCTCGTGTTTGGCACCTCGGGTGGAATAGGAGGATTTAGAAGCTTGTAGTCCAGGTGGGAAGATAGTCCGGCGGTTTATGGAAGTGATTCTCAAATGTCCATACCGCACATGGCAGAAGACTGGGCAGCCCGGGAACGCTTCCGGGACTTGCAGGGTTTAGGGGCCCCGAGAGAGGGGCGGAGGGAATTTGTAGCGGGGCTTCTGTTCTTGCCTCCGCTGCACGTCGCCCTCTCTTGCCCTTTGGACGGACTTTCTTTCCAGTTTCTCACCAGAAAGGAGATTCCTCCTTTTGAAGTTCCAAACCCCCTCCTTTTTTTTTTTTTTTTTTTCCAAAATGAAGTTGCCTTAAGTGTTCATTTTTTTGTAACAAAAGCAAAACGTACGCATTACGGAAACATCAGAAAATACCAACAAGCAAAAAGAGCATAACTCAAAATTTCACCCACCAGAATTTGTCTTGTTTTTTTTTTTTCTTATTTTTCTAGCACTTTGAAGCTCTTATTTAGCTGTTTATCTTCATTCTTAGGTTAGTCTCACTGAGTTATTCATTCAAAGACACTTACCACTATCTACTTATGAGGGCCCATTATTGGGAGCCAGAAGGAGCTGCTCCTGTTTTTCCTCTTCAGGAGCTCTGCGTCTACTTGGGGCTGAATCAGGCAGCTGGACCGCAGCAGGAGGGGATCTGGGTGCTGTGTGGGGGGTGGGGGAAGAGGGAGAGATAGATAGATAGATAGGTAGCTGTGGTGCCCAGGCTAAAGGAGCTAAAAGGAGGGGCCTCTGACTCAGCCTGGGAAGCAGTGCTGCAGAACCATAGGGAAAGTTGTTGCAGACCCAGGGAATCTTGGGTAAAGCCTGGCATTGGGGCTGCCTGGTGTCTGGGCTGGAAGTTCACTGTGTGGGGAGGTGTATGGGAAGGTGAAGGTGGGGTAGGGTGCAGAGGAGCCTCCTGGTCCTAGACTTTGCATTTTGAGGTAAGGGGCCACTGAAAGGTTAAGGGCTGTGTGGTTTAGTTCAATCCCTACCTTCAGTGGGTGGGGGAGGGCAGGAAGGGAAGGCAGTTGTCTCCTTGAGGGTAATGACCAGTGTTTGTATGTCCTGGCTCAGAGTTTTGGTGAATGAGGATGGGAGCTGAGGTGTTGTACCTGGGGACCCACAGTCTGGTGCTGTGAGGGACGCGGGGGGCGGGGGGGGGGATGAAAGGCAAGCTGAGGGCTGAGTAGAGATCAGTTAGGAGGCCGTTGAATGAATGGTTCAGGTGAGAAACAAAGGGAAGTGGACTAAACTGGGGCAATGCGGTGGGTCCGGAGGGAGTGCAGCAAAACCAGAAGAGGGGATCAGGGACATCAGAGTCAGGGCAGCAGGAAGCAGATTACGAGAACTCTGTTCATGATGCTTCTTCTGCATTTCTTGAGTGCCTGCTATGTTCCATGTATTGTACCTTATGCTGACATGAATTGACCTGTATCCCCCATGAAAGACTCAGTTATAGGGCAGATGGAATGTTTGCTTGTGGCAGGGGGTGGGGGGGGGGGTGGGCAGTGAGGAGGGAGCTGTGGCCTAGAAACAGGCAGAGGCGCAGGGTGTGTCCCCAGCTCTGGCTGAGTCAGGAGAGAGGTGTCCCAGTGCAGGGGATGCTCCAAGCAACCAACTTTGGAGGGCGAGTCAGCAGACACGCTGAGGGGGGAACTCCAGGCAGAGAGAACTTGTGTAAGGGCACAGAGTGTGAAGCCACAGGTAGCTGGCTGTGTGAGAAACCACCAGCAGTGGGTGAGACTGGCAACAAAAGAGGAGGAGGAAGGAGCAGAGAAAATGGGGTCCCCTTACATGTTGCCTAATGTCAAGAGCAGACAAGCAGAGGAAGTGCTGTGTCACTGAGGTGGCTGGGCACAGGAGTCTGTGAGGCACTCTAAGAAGAAGAAAAGCAGACAATGCCCCATTGTGCTGCAGAGCCAGAGCTCCTCACGTTGGGAGGACAGGTCTAAGGAAAGAAAATATTTTATCTTTTTACATTCGACTCCCCCTCCCTGCCATTAACAAGCACCGTGGGGAGGAATTTAGTAAATGTTTAAGCTTATAATAGAAACTACTTCTTAGGGTAATTGTGAGTATTGAAAAAGGTAATCAACAGCAGGGCTTGCTTAGTCCAGGGCCTGCCCTAGAAATGCTCAAAGAATGTTGGCTCTTGTTACTGTTATTATTATTATTTGCACTCCAGAAACAATTGTGAGGGGACTACAGTTAAACACCAAATCACATGCAATCAGAAGAATCCTTGTAGTGTGAGTGGGGAGATCGGCGTTCTGTTCTTGGTTGGACACTTCCGTTTATTTTGGACAAGTTACTTGTTCTCTCTCCGCCTCAATCTCCTCACCTGGGCCGTGAGCATTTTGGATTACCTGTCCCCTCTATCCTGACATTCTCCAGTGCAGTAAGCCTCAGGGCCAGACTGTGTTTATTACAGGCTGTTTAGTTTTACAGGCAACCAGGAAAAGGAGAGATGGAAAAAAATATGCTTTGCTTTAGCTGCAAGGGGAAAATCTGGGTAAGCCCCTGAGTCAGAAATCACATGAAGCCATGAGGCCTTCCAGGATTTGTAGTGCTGGAGTGGGAAAACTTTCCCTCCCTTTCCTCACCCGCATCCTGTTTCTGGAGAAAACCCAGGGTTGGATGAGGGTCCGTCCACTTTAGCTCTTGTGCTCCCCCTGGTGGTAATATTTGAACATGCAGGGGCCTGGTGTGCTGATGACCCCTCACCTCCGTATCCCTGGGATGGCTCATCCTCGCAGCTGTGGGAGGCAATAGGAAGGACCCACACTCACAGGCCACCGAGGGCCTCCCAGCCACCACACCAGTGGCCATTTGGAGGCTTGTTTTCTTCTCGATGCTGCTGTGGCATTTGGCCCTGCTGACCATCCCTTCTTTCCAGACACTTCTCCCTCAGAGTCTCTGGTACACTCCCTTGGTTCACTCCCTTTATTTCTAGAGACACATTTATTTACTTATGTATTTATTTATTTCATAGAGAGAAGGAAAGGGAAGGAGAGAGGAAGAGAAACATTTATGTGAGAGAGAAACATCGATCAGTTGCCTCTCATATGCGCCCCAACCAGGGACGGAACCCGCAATCTAAACACGACCAGGGATCGAACTGGCGACCTTTCCCTCTGTGGGATGATGCCCAACCAACTGAGCCACACCGGTCAGTGCTGGAAACTTCTTTGCTGCTCCTTTTGCTGAGCTCACATGCTACCACTTTATGAAGACTTTCTCCACTTCCATGGTTTCCTCCACGGCTCACTTGGCCTCTGTCGTGTGTGATTCATTGCTCTCCATCGTGTTCCTCTGTGTGCGCGCACAGTTTGGTGGTGAGCCCCTCTGGCGTGCACTTGCATCGGATTCGTTTCTGAGTTCCTCAGAGCGCCCAGTCCCTACCGGCCTGGAGCAGGCCCTCTGCCAACGTGTGGGAAAACTGTGAGGGGGTGTGGCTTCCCCAGGCTCTACTCCGCTGCCACGTGTGCCCTCTCTCAGCTCTCTCGCTGAGATTTCACCCCTTCTTCCTACTTCCACCATCTCTCTCTCTCTTTTTTTTAAAAAAATTATGTTTATTTATTTTTAGAGAGGGGGGAAGGGAGGGGGAAAGAGAGGGAGAGAAACATCGATGTGGGAAGGAAACATAGATCCAGTTGCCTGTCGTAGGCACCCTGTCTGAGGACCGAAACCACAACCCAGGCCTGTGCCCTGACTGGAATTGAACCAACAACCTTTCCCTCTGTGGAACAATGCCCACCCAGCTGAGCTGCTGCGGTCAGTGCTGCCTCAGTGACTTTTGGACGAGATTGGGTGCATTCAGGGTGGTATGGCCATAGACTACATTAGTGACTTTTAAAGAAAACATTTCCCTGTCCTTTAGAGTGACCAGAGATCCCCAAGTATAAGTATCAGAGTAGGTTATGCTCTTATTGATATGCTGGAACACAGTCTAATTTTGAAGGCTTTCTAGGGAAGTAAGAACATCTACAAGATAGGAAGGGGAAGTTTGTTTGACATGGCTTCCATCTGTAAGACAAAAGTCAGAGATATTTAGAACATCTTTTGCTAAATGTACCCAAACATTTTCATATCATTCGAAAGGAGTAAGTTCTTTGTAACATGGGGTTAAACAAAAAGTAGTGAAAAGAGTATAGGTTATTGTTTTCGAGAGAGGGCTTTTGGGTCTTCTTGCAGTTCGGTGGTCTGTTGTTCTTCTGGTGCTTTCTGTACTCTGGTGTGATGAGTCCGAGGTTTTACTCCTGCCGGCTTCCCCACGATCTGGGTGGTGAGGAAGGAGTATGTCTCAATGTCCAGTCAACCTTTCTTCTAGTTGGCTTCTGGGGACCTTGTCTTCGAAGTCTTGAATAGCACTTTATCTGTAAGCACTAAGGATTGTAGCAAACCTCTGGGGGAGAGACCTCTAATACAAGTGAGGTCATTAATTATAGCTAAGATCTTCCCATACACAGTTTCATAAGGACTCAGTTGAATCCCACTTCGAGGAGCCACCCTTATCCTGAGCAGGGCAATAGGTAAAACTTGATCCCAATGGAGATGAGTTTCTTGGCACAGCTTGGGTATATCTTTCTTCAAGGTGTGATTCATCTTCTCTACCTTCCCAGAAGCCTGAGGTATCCATGCTGTGTGGAGTCTCCACTTGATTCTTGAAAATTTACTAACCTTCTGTGTAATTTCGGAAACAAAAGCAGGTCTGTTATCACTCTGGATGCTGCCAGGGAAGCTAAATTGAGGGGTTACTTCTTTCTGTAACGATTTCACTACTTCTGAGGGTTTCTCAGTTCTAGTAGGATAGGCTTCTACCCAACCTGAAAAGGTGTCAACAAAGACTAACAAATATTTCCACCCTTGGACCCTCAGCATCTGGGTGAAGTCCATTTGCTCGTCCCCAAATGGGCACTGTCCTTGGTATTGTTTCCCTTCTTTCTTTTGATGGGGACCTGTCTTAGGGTTGTTCTTCTGGCACACAAGGCATCTAGCTGTTATTTTTCGTGTGGCGCTAGAAATTCCAGGACTTGTGAACCGAAGTTTAATATACATGGTTAATGAGTCCCTTACACAGTGAGTGACCTCATGCAAATGCTTCATGACTGGCTCTCCTAGCTGTTCAGGAAGCAGTAGAACTCCTTTCTTACCCTTTCTCCATCTATTGTTGGGACCTTCTTCACCAACCCCAGGTCTTAGCTTTCTCTAAGCCTGCAGTCAAATATCCAGGGTCAGATTGAGACAAGTCCAGAACAGGTACCAAAGGCATTATAAATGTTCCTTCAGCGGGCTTTTTTGGTTGCTTGATCAGCCAGATTGTTTTTTTTAGCCACTTCAGTGTCCTCTTTCTGATGCCCCAGGCAGTACATAACTGCCACCTCTAAGGTACTTGAACAGCTTCTAATAATTTTAAAATGCCTGCTGCCTGCTTAATTTCCTTTTTATTACAGGTTAATAGTCCTCTTTCCTTCCAGACCAAACCATGTATGTGCAAAATTAGGAAAGTGTACCTTGAGTCAGTGTACACATCCACTCTCTTTTCCTGTAACTATTCTAGTGGCCTCGTCAAAGCAATCGGTTTGGCTTTCTGGGCAGAGGTTCCCCGCAGTAAGGCCTTGGCCTCAACTGTTACTTCAAGAGTCACAACTGCATATACAGCCTTTCTGTTTCTTTTGTCCATACAACTGCTTCCATCGGCACATAGGGTCCAGTCTGCCTCTTCTAGGGGATGGTCCTGTAAAGCAATCTGCTAGCATACACTTTGTCAATTATTTCAGCACAGTCATGCATTAGTGTGGCTGACCGAGGCTCTGGGAGAAGGGAGGCAGGGTTTTAACTTACAGTTTGGAGGGAGACATTGGGATTGTTGAGAAGAATGACTTGGGTACCTGCCCATTCTTCCAGCAGTGAGCCACAAATTTCCTTTTCTGCTCTAGCAGGCTCAACACTTGGTGGTGTGCATAAATGATGATAGGCTGTCCCAGAGAAAACTTTTCATCTTCCTGTAAAAGCTTGCAAGTGGCTGCCACAGCTCTCCATCAGGCTGGCCATCCCTGGACAGTGTAACCTAGTTTCTTGGACAAATATGCGATGCGTTGTGGAATATTACTAAGCATTTGGGTGAGGATACCTGGGGCAATGCCTTGCCTTTCACGAACATATAATTGAAAGGGCTTTAGTAGTTTTGGAAGCCCCAAAGCTAGTGCAGAAGCCAGGTGTACCTTCAGGGACTCAAAAGCCTGAGTGCGCTCCTTTATCCATTCTAAAGGGCTACATCTGGTCCTTTCAGAGCTTCATACAACGGTTTAGCAATGAGCCCAAGGTTTGGAATCCAGCTGCAGCAGTAGCCCACCATTCCCTGGAAACCTCTACACTGTTTCCTGGTATTGGGAACTCTCATTTGAATTATGGTTTCTCTTCTGTTTCCAGTAAGACTCCTTTTGCCAGGTTCAAGCAGGAACCCAAGAAACCTTACTGCTCACTGGCAAATCTGGGCTTTCTGTGCTGACATTTTATAGCCACAAGATGCAAAACATTTCAAGGTAGCTGTAGTATTGGTTAAACATTGCTGAAATGATGTCCTGGTAATTAAGAGGTCATCTACATATTGTAACAGAATTCCTCCTTGTAGTTTTAAATCCTTTAAGTCCTGGCTCTGGTTCTTCCCCCAAATCATGGAGAATTCTTGGACCCTTGTGGTTAAGACTGTCCAGCAGTACTGAGTCTTGTCTTGAGATTCTGGGTCCTGCCATTCAAAAGCAAACAATGATTGAGAGTCTCGATAAACTAGAATGCAAAAGAGGGCATCTTCTAAGTCCAGTACTGGACACCAGAGGCTGTCCCCAGGTATACTGTTCATCAGAGTATAACGATTCAGGACAGTGGAGTAAATGCCCCGTACAATGTCATCTATGGCCCTTAACTCATGTACAAATTGATACTTATTTGAGTGGGGTTTCTTAGCAGGCAATATGTATGTATTGTATGGGGAGCAGCAGGGCCGAATAACCCATATTCCTGAAACTTCTATATTATTGGGTGTATTCCTTCTGGGGTCTCTTTCTGCAAGGGAAACTATCTCTTGTTGGGCGTTCCTGTCCCTCGTTTGAGGTCAGCTTTAACAGGAGGGGCTCGCTTAGCCCTCCCTGGCTTTCCAGCAGCCCACACAATGGGGTGTACCAGATTCTCAATTTCTTTTGGCCAAGGTCGCTTTTCTTCTTCTTCCCGCAGTTTCATAAGGAACTGCTAGGCATGCTCTGGAGGGACCTGCAGGTCTTCTGGAGGGAAAGTGGTCTGAGCACAAAGTTCAGACAGCAGGTCCCTTCCCAGAGAGAAAGTGGGCACTCAGGAATGTATACAAATTGACGAATTAAAACTGTATCTCCCACAGCACATTCTAAGAGCTTCAAGGAAAATTGGCTTTCAGGGCTTCCAGAAATTCCAGTTGTGATGATAGCCTGCCACAAGGACACAGCTGGAGACCTGTTGATCATGGCACATGTCGCTCTGGTATTATGGAAAAGTCTACAGTTTGTCCCCCACTGTTACTTTTCCCCAAGGTTCCTGGGGGTGACTTTCGTAGGGGGTTGTAATGATAGAGCATCTGGGCCCTGTCACTCATCCTTGGAGTAAGTTTCTTTTCCCAGCATGACTTTCCACTTCTCAGACTCTGCCTTCCTTTAACCTCACTTGGGACACTCGTTTTTCCAGTGCCTCTTCTTTTCACAATATGCACATTGGTCAGTGGCAGGTATTGTAGACCAGGGTTGGGTGCCTCTTGCCCACTGATGGCATTGCCCTGAGGTCCGTTCCAAAAAGATAATGGGTACTTGGGCCTCTTTCTGTTCTCTGTTGTTATCATCTTTAAAGGCAATGTCTACTAATTGGGAAGGATTTGTGTCTGTTCCTCCCTCTAATTTCTGAAGTTTCTTTCTGATGTCAGGTGCACTTTGAGAGATAAAGGTCATATTTGCCATTTTAGTATTTTCAGGGGCTTGTGAATCTAAATCAATATATTTTCTATAGCCCTGGTAGATTCTTCCAAGAAACTCAGAGGGGTCCTCTGTGGGCTCTTGTTGTACTGCCTGCACCATATTCAGACTTTTCTTCCCAGGGACTCCTTTCTTCAGTCCCTCAGAGATGCACCTCTTACAGTGCTCTAAGAGAGGAAGGCCATTCTCATGAAGATCCCAGCTGGGATCCGTTAAAGGTACTGCCTTCGTGGGCTTGGAAACCCCATCTCAGTTTTCTTGGTGTAGTTTTCAAGCCTCTTCATTTGCCTTATTCAATACCAACCTCTGCTCATCCCCAATAAGCAAAAGTATTCAGTAAGTCTTGTATCTGTGCCCAATTGGGACACACCATCCTGACCGGGATAGTGGATGACAAAAATTGATGTAACCAAGTCGGTCATTTTAGTAGGACCAACGCTATAAGAAGGAGTTGAGTTTTTCCAGCTTAACAGATCCAATGTAGAGAATGGGGTATATACCCAATAATCTACAGTGGGCTGGACCTCTGGCCCTACTCCCACTGGAAGTCTTTGAAAAGGGTATTTCCCTGCACCAGTAGCAGCTTGTCCTCCACTGAATTTGGCTCCCTGATGGGTTCAGGACAGAGAGACCAGTTCAGGCTCGCCTCCTCTGGCTCCCTCAGCTGTGTAAAGAGGAAGATCCCCCGGTGCTGGAGGGGCTGTGGGAATTCTGTCCATGCTCACAGCAGCCATAACATCTCCCTGATCCCTGTCTTCTGAGCTTCTGCTGTCTGCCACAGGCAAATTCCCTGTTCTCTGGACCATCACTCTATTTCCTCTTAACTCTTCATCTTTATTCGGTAAAGTCATAAAAGCCTTTACATAAGGTATTTCATTCCATTTCCCTGATCTTTGATAAAACAACTCTAATTGTAGTATAGTATAGTAATTTAAAGACCTGTTCAGTGGCCAGTACTCTCCTGAGTCCAGATTATACATGAGCCAAGTACTAGTATAATAAAAAATCATTTTCTTTTTAATAATAGGTTCATAAGCATAGGTTGAGCAATCAGCCAAAATTTGCCCCAAAGGTCTATTTCCCAGAATGGAAGCTCCCCCTACCATTCCACCAGACAGAACTCTGTAACTTCACACAAACCAGAAGTCACCTTAATTCCTGATGACCTATCTAAGTTGTGACATGGGACTGTAATCCTGAAAGTGTAGCAATTCAATGGAAAGTGAAGGCGACAGGGAGTGCTGAGAGTCAGAGAAGGAGAGTCTCTAAGTGAAATCACTTGGCAGCTGCTAGGGAGTCTCCACATTTGCACCCCATGGCCCTTCAGTCCAGGCAGCCAGTGGGATTCCTCACCAAATACCCAGACTTACCAGAGAGTTCCAAAGCTGTCCTGGAAAGAATTGCCAGAATATGAAACCAGGAAAGTGGTGTTCATGCTGCCCGTCACTACCAGAACCAATCAGTAGAGACAAAGATTGAATCTTTATGGGTGCTTTATTCAGATGGCCAGCAATCTGAGGAGAAGGCTGGTTATTTACCCTAAAAACCATCTTAACATTGCATCTCAAGCTGACCTTTTTAATAAGGAGATGAAAAGGGTAGGTAAGGGCTTTGGAATTCAAGGAAAAGGGTTAGATAAAAGTTGCAGCCCAGTGATTTTCCTACCATCCCAGCAATGGTGAACATTCCCACTCTGGAGCACAATGGCTCAAACACCATCTTGATCCCTTGCCGTCCTCCTGGGGCACAAAGGCTGAATTGCTTGTGAGCCTCCTGAAGTCAGGGTAGGTCCAGTCAACCTTCCAGCTCCTGCAATGACAACTTTCTACATGCATTAGTCCCTAAGCCTATTAACTAGAGGCTAGGGCTAAAATTTTTTAAGTCTTGAGTTCCCCCATCAGCTTGGCATTTCCAGTTTATATCCTTCATCCCCCACCACCTCGGCTCTCCAGGATCTGTTTTCTTGAGAACACTGGGGGCAGGGAGGTGTTGTTTAACATTGTGGATGTGAAAACTGTCCACACCTGTAGAGATTTTTTATAAAAGTTTATTTGAGCCCAAAAGAGGATACACTTGGAAGCAAGATCACAACAGAACTGAGGCCCCTTGAGTAGTGTGCAGCTTCCTTTGTGCATTTGAAATGAAAGAGGGACTGTACAGCAGGTGACATGGAGGTGGGAAAAAGCAATGCAGGGACTGGATTCCAGGATAGTTAAAAGGATTATGTGTTTTCTCGAGGGTGGTTATTTCAGAGTGAAACCAGAAGAGCTGGCACTCGTGCTGCCCGTCACTGCTGAAGCTGGTAAGTATGTCACCGAAGAGCAAGTGGGGTCCTGCTGCCCACTGCCTCCCTCTGGGCAAAATTCCGGAGGCAAACTGCAGATTGTACTCAGATTTCACCAGTTTTTCCATTCACGTCCTTTTTTTTTTTTTTGTCCTAGAATCTAGTCGAACATCCCACCCTGCATTCCTTTTAATTCTCTGAACTCACTGGGCTTTGTTCCTGTCTCTCCACCTTTGACCTTGTCATCCTCTGTGTGTGCAGTAACTTTCCTGTTCCCAGCAAACTCGTATTCATCCTGCAGCAAACTGTTTTTAAGGTCAGGGTTAGGGTGGGGAACTTGGTAGGGGTGGGGTTTAGGGACCTGGCTGTCAGCACTATTAAGTGAGAAGGATCACCACTCCCCCTTCCATACTCGGGATCTCATTGGACTGTCATTTGGTTTTCAGGAACCCTTTATGCAAATCCAAGCGAATGCTCACATATGCTATTACTCACGCCCCCCTCTCTCAGCTGTGGTTACTTAAGGGAATGTGTCTGCAGGTGACTTCCATGGCACAGTGCAGGCTGCTGGTGGCAGAGCTAGAGCCAGAACTCAGGTCTCCTGACTTCTGGTGTCGTTGGCTCCTTCTGTCCTTCGTGTTTTACCTGTCCCCACTTTTTTCTCTTGTTCAGTGTGGGTGTGCTTTGGTGTAACATTTGGCTCAGTTTGGTGGGTGGTGGGTTTCTCGTGGTTTCTTAACCACTTTCTACATTTAGAGCAATTGCCTCATCCTTGGCTTTGGGGACTTTCCTCAGACTTCTTCAGGCTAGGCTGTCACTGGTGTCCCCACCATCCTTTAATCCACCTCTGCCATGCAGGCCAGGACCCCCCCTGGAAGTGTCAGCCCCTGGGCTCCTCGATTCTGTCCATCACCTAGAACTTGGTGCAGACTTCCGCCACCACCACCATCTTTTCTGCCCCGAGTCCACACGGCTTGGGGTGCTTTCCCTCACTCACCACCCTTTGGGGCCCTTTAGAAGGCTAGCTCTACGTGCATCTTTCTCTAAATTTGATTTTTATATAGACCATTCGTTTATATGATTGAAAATAAAGATAAAAAAGTAGACAGGGAAAGTGTCCATCCTGGGAATTGTTGTAGATTAAGAGAAACTTAGGAGACATACCACACAAGTGCAGTGTGTGAGCCTTATTCGGGTCCTGATTCAAATGGACCAATTATTTAAAAAAGTTTTGCAGACAATTAGGGAAATTTAAATATGGACTAAGTATTAGATAATATTAAGGAAATGTTGCTAATTTTATTTATTGGAGGGGATGCATACTGAATTTTATGTGGCTAGAAGGATATGATATCTGGCATTTGATTTACATTTTTCTGCCTCTTCCCCAAAAGTGAGGAGAAAAGTGGAACTGTAATGGGGAATGTATACACTATACTTACATAAAGCTACCCATATTAATCCTAAAAAATATTAAACCCAGCTTGTTACCCTAACTTGATTTTTCTCTCAAAGCTGAAGTTTTCATGTTAACAGTTTTCTTTTTGAAATATACTTCACTAGAACAGACAGGTTCAGTTCCTGTGGAAGCCTTGGAAACAGTCTGACCTTGGGGTCCTGCTCACTCAAGGGCACTGACCATAAAGTGTCCTTGCTATGTCCCATGTGGGGACCAGCAAGGACACTGCCTGCATGTCCACAACCCCTCCCCCGATCTCTTTGTTCTGCTTTCCCTCTCTTCCCTCCTTGTGAAAACCTCTGCCTGCACTGAAATGTTACGTTGTCGGCCTGGCTGGCGTAGCTCAGTGGATTGAGTGCTGGCTGCGAACCAAAGTGTTGCAGGTTCGATTCCCAGTCAGGGTACATGCCTGGGTTGTGGGCCATGACCCCCAGCAACCGCTCATTGATGTTTCTCTCTCTCTCTCTCTCTATCTCCTTCCCTTCCCTCCCTAGAAATAAATAAATAAAATCTTTAAAAAAAATGTTAAGTTGTAACCGTAACTTAGTATCTCCCAGCTAGTAATCAAAGTTATGTCAACCCTGTACTTCCTCCAGTCCTGGTTGCAGCTGGCATTGCCACAAACCACAGCTGTCCGAGGAAGGGAGGAATGCTAAGACAAATAGATAACACTGGAACAAAGGGAGTGAGCTTAGGAAGAAGCTGTGTGACTCCCCTTTCAGAACTCCCTCACTGCTTACTCCCAAGAGAAACGGCATGTCTGTTCTCCGCCTAGGAATCTTCTCCCTCCTGAATTCCCACCAACTCCCTGTAAGAATTGCTGGCTTGACCAGAGATGTTAAGATGGGCTTTGAGACATGAGTCCCCTACATCTTCCAGGTGGCCAGCATCTGAATAAGCCACTTTCCTTTACACCGGGGGCTGTCGCTCCAGTATTGACTTTTGAAGGCAGCCAGACCTGCCTTCAGTTACAGAAGTAGCTCGGCAAAACGATGGTCATTGTTGATGCTGGGCGATAGGTAAAGGGCTCATCACACTGGTCTCTCTTGTGCACGGGAGACTTCTATAACAACACCCACAACAACACCAGATCTCCACCCAACCTTGTCCCCTGTCAGTCTCGTTCTCCTGTCGCCACTATTATATCCTTCTTTATTCGAATATGCATATTATTATTATTCACTTCTTCCTCCCCTCCTTTTCTAAGCATCTTGCTACTGATGTACTTGCTTTCCCCTTTTACTATATGTGGTAGGCAGAATAACCCCCCCTCCTTCTCCAAAGGTCCACATCCCAATCCCTTGAACTTGTGAATTTGCTACTTTATGTGGCAAAAGGGACTTTAGCGATGTGATTAAGGTTAAGGATTTAAGATGGGGAGATTATTCTGAATTATCCAGGTGGACCCAGTCTCATGATGTGGATCCTTAAAATCAGACAATCTTACCTGGCCGTGGCCAGAGAGAGTGTGACCAAAGGTCAGAGAGACAAGACAAGGCTGGTTTCGAAGCTGAAGGAAGGGGCCACAAGCCAAGCCCAAGGACAGCTTTGAGGAGCTGGAAAAGGCAAGGGAACACCTTTCCCCCAGAGTCTCTGGGAGGGATGACAGCCTGGCTGGCACATTGACTTGAGCCCAGTGAGACTCATGTGCCAGACCTCTGACCTACAGAAATGTAATGTAATAAATACCTGTGTTCAGGCTTGCGGTAGTTTGTTGCAGCAGCAATGGAAACTGACCCTGTTGTGTCTTGGAGACATGTCTGTACTGGGGCAGGGGTTGCAGGAGCATCAGTTCCTCGTTACACATGTGGTCTGGAGTCCGACAGATCTGGGTCTGAGACCTGGCTCTGCCACACATTAGCTGTGCAGTTTTGGGCAAGTTCCGTTAACCCCTCTGAGCTTGTCTCCTTGTGTTTCTGTAAAAAAGTCAATAAGAGCACCTGTCTCACAGGGTTGCTCTGCGGATTAAACCATATAATGCATACAAAACACTGAGCATACTTCCTGGCACATAGTGAATGCTAAAAAAAAAAAAGACAGCTGTTAATAACAGCGTTAACATTATTATTATCGTAACAAGGAGCTTTCCCTCGGTTCTCCAGGTCCCATCAGTTTTCATGAACGCCTGTTTCTGCCGCAAACACCCACTCTTATCTTTTGAGCTTGTTTCCTTTTGTGTGTGAGCCCCACTCCCCTGGACAGGGGTCGGCAGAGCGAGGGTGGGGGCTGCATTCAGACGTCTCTGCGCTGGGTGTTCAGGGTTGCATACTGCCTGAGGGATCCACCCATCCATGGGCAGCTAGCTTCCAAGGGACTGCTCGCTCACTCTTTCCAAAGCTGAGATTCTCTCCCTGCTGCACTAAGTAAGGGCATGTCAAGGGTACAGTTGGTACAATGTTCCTGCCTTTTAGATGAGTGAGGGGTGGCAGGAGTGTGGACTTGAAGGACAGAGATGAGGGATCTAATCCCAGCTCTGCTACTTACTTGGCTGGGTGGCCCAGAGAATATGTTAAGTCTTTTTTGAAGATTCTGTTTTCAAAAATCTGTAGAAAAGGGATGAAAACATCTACCTTTCAGGATCCTCGTGGGCCCCTGGGGAAAAGATTCCCCATAGGGTGCACACTCAGTACATCCTGCTTCCCTTCCCTCCTGCTCTGGCCGCACCTCCCGGGATCCTTAACTGCTTCTTGGGGTGGAGGTTTGGAGGCCACCCCACCCTCTCTCCGCTACTCTGGGAGTGCAGGACAGTCTTGGTCTTCAGCCCTTCCCTGCCCAACTTTAGGCCTTGTCTCCACTTTGCTTCCCAGCTGGGGCACCCTCTCTCCTCTTTGGGGGGGAGTACTATCCTCTCTCACTGCTGAAGACCAGGGCACAGCCGCCCCCTCCCTTCTTCTCTGGCCTCTGTGCCAGGTGGTGGGCTGGGACTTTCCTCTCCCCACCACACAAACCCACAGATGCTAATGCTTTTGTTACGCCTAGAAACACTGCCTTATTTTTAGCTCTGGCTTCATCCATCACACTGCACGCCCCTCAGCATGAACTTGTCCAAATCTGCAAGTTGTTTTCCCAAATCCTTCCAGCCGCAGAAATGCACTCAGATGGTGTTTACGTGATCTCTGTCCACAACCCCGCTTTGTCGTCCCTGCCACCCCGTTCGCTGGTGTATGTGCTTCTTCTGTAAACACGCTCCAAAGGGTTCCCCCATGATCCTGAGAGGTAGGTGTTTGCATTCCTTTATTACAAGCAGGCACTTGCTCTTGCCATCTCCTGTACCCGTCCTCTGTCCTTCCCTCCAGCAGAGAGGAGCAGTTCCAGGGAAACCAAAGGCTGGAGGAGACAAGGGAAGATGATGGGGAGGAGACATTATTGGCTTTTTGGCCTGCAAGGCCAGCTGGGGAGGGTATGTTTATGTAACTCTCTGTGCACCCACAAAACTCCTCCCCCACTCTCTCTCTCTCTCTCTGTCTCTCTCTCTCTCTGTCTCTCTGCCTCTCTCTCTCTCTCTCACACACACACACACACACACACACACACACACACACTGTATCCTGCATTCCATGACATGGGGTTGGCTGTGGCTGGATCAGCCTGTTATCCCAGGCCAAAGTGGTTAACCAAGAGATTACTGTACTTTCCCTCTCAATTTAAATTTAAGATGAACAAACAACTCCTTTTGGAACAAAGGGTCTTGAGCCAACACTGACACAGAAACCCAGACTTCTAAACAGAGATGTGCAGTGTTTCCCCAGGCCTGGCGGAGTGAGTGCATTCATCTCTTTGGAGGTCGGTGGGGTTCCAAGTGCCTTTAGCATGAATTCCACTGTCGGTATAGCTCCTTCTGGGGACTTCTCCTCCTCTAAGCCTAGATGAGAAGTTCCCTGAGGGCAAGGGGCATTTTGTTCTCAGGGTAAAACTCAGATTCCTTAGTGCCTACCGCAATAGGCAGTGAGATGGATGTGAGCAGAGCAGGCAAAGACCATGGGTTATGGAGGCCGGGAGGAAGGCTGGGTGCCTAGCAATGGGCAAGAGGGACGGCAAGGACCTCGCCCCCAGGGTGACCGTTCTTCTTCCAGCGTGCAGTTTGGACACGCTGACCTTTCATACTGCTGGTCATGTGGTTTAGACCCCCTGAATTTTCCTCCCTAAAGATGACACCTAGGTCTCAGCTGTGTTTCAGCTCCAGGCCCAGAAAAGCAGCAAAACCAGACAAAAGACGCCATGGCTGACATCAGGACCAGCTGCATGGATTAATGACCCCCTGCCCTGGAGCCAGCCAATCAGTAGAGACCATGATCTGGAAAGGACACACCTGTAAAGTTGGTGAATGTTCTATTGAGATCCTCCTCTGAGACATCTCCTAAGGTCCCACCTGCAGGAGAGAAATGAAAGCCCTCACCACGAAGGACGTAGGACACGGTTCCCTCTGGGGAGCATGCCTGTGCCTTTCCCTCCCCCCTTTCTACCCCCACTGGCGTGCATCTCCTAATCTCTAAGGGGCCCCACAAGACTTGCAACCAGGGGATCAGCAGGCAGGAGCATCTCGTCCTGGGTTAACCCCCTGAACATGTCTCTAAGGCCCCCTTTTCTCTGATTGCCCAGAGAGCTAAAGCAGCCCAGCCTGGGCCCTCCTGTGGCCTCTTGTGTGCTAAGTCTTTTCTCTCTATCCTGAGTGTGTTTTCACTGCAGCCAATGCATTCCTGCTTGCTTTACTGCACTTTGTCTCTGGACCAAAATCTTTCCTTAAGAAGACAAGATAAAATCGCCAAGATATGGAAGCAGCCCAAGTGTCCATCAGTAGATGAGTAGATAAAAAAGAACTATAGGACATTTACACAATGGAATACTGCTTGGTTGTGAAAACGAAGAAAATTTTACCCTTTGTGACAGCATCGGTGGACCTGGAGGACATTATGCTAAGTGAAATAAGCCAGTCAGAGAAAGACAGATACCATGTGATCTCAGTCGTGGAATCAATCTAATGAACAAGCTGAACTAACAAGCAAAATAGAGACAGACTCATAGAGAGCAGGCTGACAGCTGTGGGGAGGGGGGAGGTTAGGGGATAGAGAGATTGACCAAAAAGAAAAAAGGACTCATGGACATGGACAACAGTGTGGTGATTGTGGGGGGCGGGGCAGGGGAATATAAAGGGGCTAAGGAAAAATACAGTTGAAGAAAACTTAATAAAGAAGATAAGAACTGAGGTTTCCTTGTCTTGCAGGTAACACTATCATATAAGGTCCCCCATGTCTCCTCCCCCAACACACATACCTGGGCTCCTGGATGTTTCTTGAAATCAGCAGGCACACTGCCCCTCTGGCCTGGGCACCTGCTGTTCTCAGCCTGGGTTGCTCTCCCTAGGGTCCTTCCTTCTTTGGGATCTCTGCTCCAGTGAAAATACCCATGCTCACTGATGGCTTCTCGGCTTTACATATGACACAGCCTAGCCCAACCAATGTGTCCCCTAACCCCTTCCCCTGCTTTGCTTCCTCCATGGCCCTTATCACCACCCGACATGGTGTACATTGATTTTTTGGGTCTTTGTTTCCTTTCACGTGAATGTACGTTTCATGGCGGACAGTGGCTGTTCCTTTTGTTTGCTGTTGCATCTCCAGGGCCTATAGCCTGGGCCCACAGTGGGTGTTAATTTTTATTTGTTGAAAGGGAAATGGGCTTCCGTCTGTGTGGATGGATGAGTGACTTGCAGCGGAAGCCTCTCAGCCAGGACAGCTGGGCCCTGGATAAGGGCATTGTCAAGGGAGATTGGGACCCACTTGACCTCGTCGGAGGGCTGAGTGGCCACCTGATAGTCAGGCAGGACACAAAGAATGGGGATGGCTGGTGCGCAGGGGTTCCCCACGAGGCTCTGCCAGGCCCGGCTAGAGGTGAAGGGTCCCTGGCTCAGCAACCAGCCCTTCCCACCCTTCCCTTCCTGTCCAGTGAGTCAGACAGGCTGGGGACATGTGCCAGGGAAGTGTTCCTGCCAGGAGGGTTAGGGGTCAACAAAACAAAGGCTTGCTCGTCCACACCTCCCACTCTGCCCACACGGGCTGCCTTCTCTGTATTTCCCATCTCTGTCTTGGTCAGTGCATTTCTGTTACAGGTTGAATTTGTCCCCCAGAATCCATATGTTGAAGTCCTGTCCCCCAATAACTCATAATGTGACTGCAGTCGAAAACCAGGTCATTGAAGACCTAATTAGTTAAATTAAAATAAGGTTATACTAGAGTAGCGAGGACCCCTAATCCAATATAATGGTGTCCTTATAAAAAGACTGCCAAGCAAAAATGAGTAAAGTTTGAAGACATTTGCTAAGTGCAATAAGCCCAACACAAAAGAACAAATATTGTACGAGCCCACTTATGAAGTACTGAGAATACTCAAACTCAGAGAGGCAGAAGGCAGAATAGTGGTTGCCAGGGGCAAGGAGGGAAGGGGAATCTGGAGTTACTGTTTCATGGGTGCAGAGGCACTGTTTGGGGTGATGAAAACGTTCTGGGGGTAGATAGTAGTGATGGCTGCCAAACACTGTGAATGCGCTTAATGCCACTGAACTTGATCCCTAAATATGACGGAAATGGTATATTTTTTTGTCATGTATATTTTAACACGCACACGAATGCCATGTGAAGAGAAATAGGTACAAAGGGAAGACACGGAGAGGGTGCGATCTACAAGCCAGGTAACGCCAGTGACTGCAAGCAGACCGGTGAAGGCCAGGGGAGGCACGAGGCCATTCTCCCTACAGTCCTCAGAAGGAGCCAGCCCTGCTGACACCTTGATCTCAGACTCCCGGCCTCCAGAGCTGTGAGACGATAAGTTCCTGTTATTTAAGCCCCTCAGTCTGGGCACTTTGCTATGGGAGCCCTATGAAATGAATACAGTAGTGCCCCTCTATCCATGGGGGGATGTTCCAAGACCCCAGTGCACGCCTGAAACCACAGATAGTATCAAACCTTATACATACTATGTTTTTTTCCCTATACATAGCTTTGATAAAGGCACAGCAAGAGGTTAACAACAATAACTAATAATACAATAAAACAGTTATAACAACATACTGTAATAAAGGCTATGTGAGTGTGGTCTCTCTCTCTCAGGCTATCTTGGTGTGTTGTACTCACCCTTCCTGTGATGATGTGAGTACACATCTCAGGCACGATGTGTCTGCGTGCTGAGAGGAAGTGAGGTGAGTGATGTAGGCACAGGATGTAGCACTAGGCTACTGTTGGCCTTCTCATGAGATGTCAAAAGGAGGCTCGTCTGCTTTGCGTGATCCTGGATCATTGAGCATGACACTGTCTAAGGTTAGCTATCAGGAGCAGATGATGTGGGAGGCTGGGGACATCTAATATTTTTGGATCGGGATTGACTGCAGGTAACTGAATGAGAGAAGGCAATAGATGATGGGGTGGGGGGCTATTGTGCAATACCTCTCCTGGCTCATTGGTGCTTCCTCTCCAGGTTCCTCAATTTCTGGAATTCATGTTAGAAGAGGGGTGCTGGTTTGTGATGACCCTTCTGTTTTGGCCTTCTTTTGTTCCATTTGTTCTCTTGGTTTCTCCTTCCCTCTCTTGTCTCCTTCCCTTTCTCTTCTTTTCTAGTTGTATCACACTATTATTACTTGTTCGTATCTGTCTCCCCCACCAGACTATAGGTTCAGGAAGCTAGGGACCTTCTGTGCTCATTCACTGCTGTGTCCTCATTTCTTGGCTGCCTGGAAGCATTCAGTGAATGAATACATGAAGGAAAGAGGAAGGGGTGAGTCTTGTCCCCGTGGGCCTGGTTAGAGATACTTTGACAAAGTGTCTGTGCTTATAATAAGCAGGGACAGTAGAGTCCCCCTTGTCACACCACCAGCTGGCAGGGTCTCTCCTGGGGCGGGTGGGTGCTATTGCAGAAAACCCTGTGGAAGCTGCTCAAGCTTCACTGATGCTCTGGGGGCCCAGCAGGGGTCTGGTGGATAAAGCTCTTTCCTTAGGTCCACTCAGCTCAGACTCAGACCTTGTCCAGTAATGGGCCAAGAAGAAAGGCTCCCCATACTATGTAAGGCAGAGCCAGGAACTGGATCGGGAGAGAAAAGTACAGGGTAGATATTGGGGTACACATTTCTCTTTTTCTTTATTCCCGCCCTGCTCTGCTTCTGTGTTGTGGAAACGAAAACTAGGGGGAGCTTAGAAGGAAACAAAAGACGTCTCTTCACCTTTTTATTCATAGATTCAATTAATATTTATGTGCTGACTGTGTGCCTGATACTGTGGTTAGGCCAAGGATGGAGAGGCGAAGAGACCTAATGACCTGCCTCAAGGAGCTCACAGTCTGACCAGGGAGACAGACAAGTAAACCATCGAAGACAGACCAAGCCCTCAGCTGCTCTGATGGGGTCTCTGCAGGTGGCAGCAGGAACAGAGAAGATACTCTGGGTGCGGGACTCGGTGGAAGCTCCACGAAGGAGGGGCCATCAGAGAAAGGCCTTCAAGTGTGAACAGGAGTGTGACATGTAAAGAAGGGAAGGGGATGGGGAGTAGGGAAAGCATCATACAGGCAGAGGGGAGAGCACCTGGCAAGGTGGGAAGTTGTGAAAGGGCTACCTTGGTCTGGGGCAACAGGTTTGGGTATGGGGGCAGTGAGAGGCAACTAATGGGACCTGAGGTCACAGGGAGAGAGTATGGCTGGAATGTCTGGAATACCAGGCTTGAGAAGTTGGGCTTTCTCCCGAGAGCGAGGGGAGTAAATGTAGACTTCACAGGCGGGTGCTGGCTGTTTTCTGTTTGCACTCCTCCCTGTCAGCCCACCCATTCTCTACCCTGCTCTGACCCCCTTACTCTGCTCCACCCAGGCTCTCTGGCCTTCTGGTGGGAGGGCCTTTTCCCCCTCCATGCTCCACATTCCCGGAAGGGGTCCCTTTGTGGCTACAGCTTCTGCCAGATTCCCTTTCCTGTGGCTTCAGCTCTCCTTGGCTCTGGTGACAAAGCTTCCTGTCTTTGCCCCTCAGGCCTACGGAGGCAGAGGCTTCCTGTCCTGCTAGTCCCTGGATGCTTCTCCACCTCTGGCAGGTTCACTTAGCCCTGCATTAAACTCTCTTTAGAAAACCACTCAGGGTGCTCCCTCTGTTTCTCTCTGGAGGACTGCCCACGCAGTAGCGGTGTGGCTTAGTCAGCATTTGGTGAGAGGTTGTGGACTGGAGTGAGTTCAGACGGAGGCAGAGATGCCGATTAAGACACTGTTAAAAGTCTGGGTGAGGGTTGATGGGTGGCATCACAGAGGTGGCAGCTGGGGTGGAGAGAAGGGGCCAGAGCTGAGAGGAACCTCTGAACTAGAACCGTCAAGTTCTGGTGACACTGGGTAGATGGGGCAAGTGAGAAGGGACAGATGGACCCCCACCAAGTGCCCTGCTTGGCAGACAGAAAGTCAACAATTGCTGTATAACAAGCCATAAAATCTGATATTTCAGGACCGTGAAATTTTTACTTAATTTCTTTTACCTTGAAAACACTTATGTACCCTCGAGTGGGTTGTGGTTTTGATTCTAACAGGGCGAACTTGTTACCCAAATGACAGAAGGTTCAGAGAATCAGAGACAAGGCAGATAATGGGTTTAATTCACACTTACATGTGTGTACAGTCAAACCATCTAAAGTGTGTTCACCCTTTGGGTAAAATGGTACCTCAAAGTTCCTTTAAGAAATCCCCTTTCTCCACTCTCTGCCCTTGTGGTCGGGTGGGAGTGACCCCGCTGTACAAGTCAGCCTATTGGCCAAAGCCACGGTCTGTCTGTAAAACCAGAGCCAATGAGGCTTCTGCTGAGGTTTCTAGGTGGGAGGCAGGGGCTCCTCCCTAAGGGGCTTGGACCACGAACCACCGTTTCTGTTTTGTCATCACACGTGGCCTGAGAAGACAACAGCTCAGGACGGAGATCAAAACTGAGCTGGGATGTGGAGAGAAACCACGTCTTTGAGGTAGTGGAAACCCCAGTTAGATTGCACCGGAAGCCGGGCCGGGCCCACCGCTAGACTGTTCACTTACAGGAGCTCACGTTTGGGTTCTGGGCTTTTTTGTTTTGTTGTTGTTACTTGCAGCTGAGATAGATGTCCTAAATGAAGTGACAGTCATCAGATTTTATCTTATATTCTGTGTGGTTTTTTTTAGAGAGTACCCCAGGTGCAAAGTGTAATGGGGCAGGTCCCATAATTCCCCACTTAGGGCAGCTTCTCCCACCTCATGGCTGTGTTTGGAAAACAATGCCAGTAGCACCTGCTTATCATTGTGAAGGAAACTGAGAAAAAAGGACGCACAGCATAGTGCACTTCAAATTTTAGTTATTGTTTATTGTATTACATGCTCTTTGAAGACAGGGACTGTGATATTTTTGTTTTGTTTTGTTTTATATGTACCACAGATACTGCTAAAGAGCCTCACACAGAGCAGATGCTCCATAAAACAGGTACCCTTTAGTCTGAATCATATCGAATGCTCTTTGTGCCTATGCTTCCCATACTATAGGTGAAGAAAACGGAGTCACAGGAGCGAAGGATCAGGCCAGGAGCACACTCAGGAATCCTGTGCCTTAGATCAGCTGAAACCAGCAGTGAGGTTCTGCCTCTCAGATGATGAGACACTAGAGGAGGAGTCTGGTCCCAGGGCTTTGTCACCAACCTCCTCGGTGACTTTGGGTCTCAGTTACCTCATCATTCAAAGAGGGTTGATTCTGTCCTGTAAGTATCCAGGGCTTCTGTGTGTGAGTACTTTGAAGAGTGCGTTTGCTGCACCACATGCAGAGATTTAGAGCTGCAAGGCTGCCTTCCTTGCAAGTCCTGCTTGGAAGGTGCTGGGTGAGTGATAAAACTGTGTTGTCTCACAGCTCACCACCGCCTTCTTCCACATGATTCTCCGCAGCTGTGAGATATTTTAGACAGGCACCATTTCTCCCAGTGACTGAGGAAGAATCTGAGGCATTGAGAAGTTGACTTGCTCAGGGCCATCCAGCTAATGGGGGACTGTGGCAGAACTCACACCCAAGCTTTACGGCTTCCAGTTCAGGCCCGGCACAGGCCTCTGTTCCATCTGTCAGGAAAGCAAGTGTACCTGAGGCACTTGCTCCCAGATGGTGCTCTGTACATGCTGAGGGGTGGGCTCAGTGGAAACCCTGTTGTCAAGACCATTGCTGTCCTGGCCACTCTGAGATGGGCTTGCTGTAGCCTGGCTGGAGAGGGCGCTGGAGGCCCAAGTTACCCAGTGGCTATTTGGCGAGTGGTGCATCCGGCATTCCTGGTGGAGGTGGGGATGCTTCAGCAGGATTTGGTGACTAGCTCTTCTGGGTGGCAAGGGGAGGCAGCAGACGTTTTCTGTTTTGCTGGGCTGTGAGTAGCTCTTCCGGCCATTGTGCTTACCAGTGCCCTGGTCATGAACATGAAGGCAGAGACCAGGATGCCTTTGTAGTAGTCACAGCAACACCCTGTACTTCCCCCGGGCATTCCAAGAGGCTCCTGAGTGAGGTCTCCAGACACCCCTGTCTTCCTTCTCTCCCGGACTCCGTCCTCTTCAGGAGGAGCTGGCCATCTTTGTGGTGTGATTTGAGGGGTGTGGGAAGGCCTCTGACCATGCAGCTCTCCCCATGATGGGCAGCCCCCCTTCCAGATGTTATCTCTTGACCACACAAAATATGAATATCACAGTGAGTATGTTCTGACTTAGGTGCTGTTTAAGAGCTTTACACACCAATCTTGTCAGCAGTTCCATGAAACAGATGCCATTTTTATTGTCTACATCCCACTAATATGAAGGAAACTGAAGTTTACAGGGGTCAGAAATGCCCCCAAGGACATATCAGCAGTAAGTGGCAGACCCACATCTCAGACCTCATGTATCTGATGCAGAAGCCTATGTTCTTTTTTTTTTTTTTTTTTTTTTTTTTTAGAGATTTTATTTATTTTTAGACAGAGGGGAAGGGAAGGAGAAAGAGAGGGAGAGAAGCATCAATGTGTGGCTGCCTCTCATGTGCCCCCTATTGGTGACCTGGCCTGCAACCCAGGCATGTGCCTTGACTGGGAATCGAAGCAGCAACCCTTTGGTTCACAGGCTGGTGCTCAACCACTGAGCCACACCAGCCTATGTTTTTAATAACTCCACCACACTGCCCTCTATGTATGCCTAGTACTGTGTGCTTTGGAGGTGGGTAAGGATGAACAGCCATTTATTCATGAATCATTTTTTAATAATAAGCCTTTGATTTTAGAACAATTTTAGATTTGCAGAATTGTTTTGCAGAGATAGTGTAGTGGATTTCTGAAGACACTATGCCCTGTTTCCCATATTATTGGTAACCTTGCATTAATATGGTTTGTATGACACATTAATGAACCAATATTAATATAGTGTTATTAATAAAGCCCATAGTTTATTCAGATTTCTTTTCTTTTCTTTTTTTAAGCCTAATGTCCCTTTCCTGTTCCAGGATCTTTTCCCTGGTACCACATTTCATTTAATTTCTCCTTAGCCTCCTTGACAATATTGAGGAATAGTGGTCAGTAACTTTGTAGTGATTAGGATTTGTCTCATGTTTTTCTCATGATTAGACTGTGGTTATATGGTTATAGGTTTTGGGGAGGAAGATCACAGAGGTCAAGTGCCATTATCATTACATATCAAGGGCACATACAACAGTATCAGCATGATCTGTGACTGTTGATGTTGACCTTGATCACCTGGTTGAGGTAGTGTTTGTCCACAGTAAAGTTACTCTCCCTTTCTTTCTCTTTTTAAATTCTTAACTTAGGGTGTGTTTATTGATTTTTTATTTGAGGGAGGGAGGATGAGAGAGAGAGAGAGAGAGAGAGAGAGAGAGAGAGAGATCAGTTGCCTCCTGGCCAAGGACTGCAACCTGCAACCTAGGTATGTGTCCTGACCGGGGTTCAAACCTGCAGTCTCTTGGTGTACAGAGCGATGCTCCAACCAACTGAGCCACCTGGCCAGGGCCCCCTTTCTAATCCTGTACTTAAAAGTTATTTTTTTGAGCACTAGAAGGAGAAGAAACTGGTGACTCTCCCAGAAGCAGAGAGAGGAGAGAGAGGGCAGAGCAGGGTGATGGCATGGCCAGGCAGTACAAAAACCATCTAGGCGTTCCCTGGAGAGCCAGGCATGAGAAGCTTTACCACTTAGCTTGGGTCTTATTTTCATGGACTTCATCTCTCGATAAATGGATGCTGTAATCAGATACAGAGATACACCAACCAAACTGAAAGAAGGCACGTGCTGTTCACCTTTAAACTCTCATCTATCTTACTGCTGAACCGGTTTGCCTGAGAGTTCAGGAGGAATGAATATTTGTTATAAACCCTGAAATTATTTTGTAGATTAGCACCATTAGGCTGCATTATGCTTTGGGGTGAGAGTGTTAATTTTGCAATGTAAATATTTAACATAGATCCTAAGTTCTATAACTCTGTAGGGCACTTCTTCATTTTATACCATCGACAGTGGTAATCTCAAAAGACAGAAGTGGCCTGGGCCCTCTACAGGACCCCTGAGAGGCTCCGCCTCCTTCAAGCACCAAGATGCTGGTGAGAGATGAACCGAGGGCCAGAGGCTCAGAAGGTGAGCTGGGAGACATGGAAGGCAAACTGGCCCAGAGGAGAGCTGAACTCTGTGGTCAAGTCACGTGCTTCCATTTGTCTGTTCCGGAGCGTGAGCACAACAAGTGGTACTGAACTTGGGTAGCTGATCTAGGAAGCTTTGGTCCCAGTGTTGGGAGTAACCTGGCAACAGGAAGGAATGCTTTGGACTGCAGTGGCATGTGTGATTTTCAGCAGCTCCTAATGCCCGTCACTGTGGCTGACATTAAACAATTAGAGATAAATATCTTTGGGTATCCAGAGGTCTAGGGGGTTACCTGTTAAATGAAAATACCCCTAGGATATGAAATAATATAATGAGGGGGGGGGTCAGTCAGCTTTTTGAAAAGAGCGAAGTCCTGAAGAAGAGGGACCAAAGACAGGAGTGTGTGGAAGGGTGGTGGGCAGGACTGTGGGGAGCAGGACGGGTGCCGTGGGAGCGAGGCGCCACGGGCCCTCACGAGTCTGTGGAAAGTTGTCCTGGTGACATCCTGATCCTAGCCGGGTGGCCTCAGATGAGTCACCCCCGTCATGATTCAGTTTTTCCACTTCTCTGTAACATGGGGCCAGTCAGTCGGTCAGTCAGGATGGGACCTTTTCCTTGTCCTCCCACCACACTTTGTGCCTCTACGTCCCTGCCACAGCTGCTGTCAGCTGACACATGGTCACATGCAGAAGCCCAGAGCCCTCTGTGTTGAGGGCTGGGCATGGGTTATACCTGGTTTAGTTCTCACAGCTCTGGGACATAGATATTGTTAGTGCCTCCGCCTTACAGATGGGGAAATGGAGCCTAGCAGAGGTTAAATAACACATTGATGTCACAGGCCCTTCCCATCTAGGTCAGTTTGGGTCAAGGGCTGGCAGACTTATCCTGCATGTGGGTGACACATGGCCTCCTGGCCTCTTCCTCTTTTCTCATTCTTCAGCCCTTTAAAAATGTAAACCCATTCATTGCTAGTGAGCTGCATACAAATAGGCTCCTGGCTGGGTTTGGCTTGCAGGCCATGGCTTACTGACCCCTGATAACTGGTAAACAGAAGTGCAAAATGCTGCAAAATGGTACATTTCCCTAGATTTCGGAGGGGGATGTAAAACCCACTCAGAATCCTGGGTCTGGGATGGTGGCAGGTTTCCTGTCTGGTTCAGGCAGATGCTGGCTTTACCGAAGACCTTGTAGAAGGTGGGCGCCAGGGCCTCTCTCAACGCCTGTACTGATGGGCTGTCAGTTATGCCCTCACACCTGCCCTTCTGTCTGTCCAACCTGTTCTGCAAGGCGCCCTGTGGGTGCTCACTGGGCTGGGCCTCTCTACCTCCTCGCTGTGCTGTTTTGCTTTCCTTTCTCCTGGGACTTCTGTTCTCAGTTGGGTAAGGCCAGTCAAAAGGATCCCCAATCAGCTACTTGTCCCCAAGCCTTTTTTGCCAGGCTGCCTTGGTGGCTGGTGTGGGGTAAAAAGGGCTGAAGCAGGAGGGGCAGAAAAGGATGGGAGGGCTGTTTCCAGAAGAGAGGCGGGTCACGGCCTCAGGAGGAAGCTGGGAAACCTCTTTGTTGCTAAGGCGCCTCAGAGCTGAGGAGGTTTGGGAAAGGAAGCTCTGGTGTAAACACAGGGCATTCTGTGGTGTGTATGAGGCCTGCCTTGTGTGTGTGTCCTACTCTGCCAGTGCCTGCGAGACTGTGCAGAGGCCACAGGGGAGAGCAGGGGTCCCCTGTGTAAAAATGTAAAACTATTCTTAGCTAGTGAGCTACATACAAATAGCTACATACAGTGCTGTTGACTATGAGTTCAATGTTGCTTCTAGCAGGTTCTAGGCAGCATAGGAAACAGTTAAGCCAGGCTGCACCTGGGTTCAAGTCCTGACACCACCACAGCCCGGCTCTGTGACCTGGGTCCATTTCTTCAACCTCTCCAACGTCCACTTTCCTCATCTGGAAAATGGGAATGGCAAGAATGGCAAGACCTAGCTCAGCAGGTGTTGTACAGCTTACAGACTAACTCTAGTTATCGAATGCTTCCTACACACTAGGCACTTTTCTAAGGGTCTTCTATCTGTATGCCGTTGACCCTGACGATTTGTGGATTCATATTTTTGAGTGTGCCTACTTGCTAAAATTCATTTGTAACCCCAACATCAATACTCATGGTCATTCGAGAACATAAGCAGAGCGCTGAACAATATAGTTGCCTGTCCTGCGTGACCCCAGCGGAGGTCACACAGGGCAATGCTCTGCCGTCTTGCTTCAGTGCTCATACTGTTCTTTCTATGGTTTATTTGGTGCCACATTTTTCTCATGTTTGGGCTTTTTGTTGGTGATTTCAGTGTTCAAAATGGCTCTCAAGGGCAGTGTTGAAGTGCTGTCTAGTGTTCCTAAATGGAAGAAAACTGTGATATACCCCAGGGAGAAAGTACATGTGTTAGATAAGTTTCATTCAAACATGCGTTACAGTGCTATTGACTGTGAGTTCAATGTTGATGAATCAACAAAATATGTCAAATGAAGTGTCTTTAAACAGAAATGCACATCAAACAAAGTTATGTATTGATTGGTTGATGAAGATGTGACCATTTGCAAGAATAGCGTGTTTCCCCTAGGAGTAATGAATGGAATGATATGCACTAAGTCAGTGTTCACAGTGACTTTGTAGGACATCACTACTGTGAATCACTGCATTGGCTCATTTCTCATTACAAGGACCCTACGACTAGCTAGAGCTCTCATTACCATCTATATTCAGTGATGAGGACACAGGGGCATAGAGAGGTTGCCTAGTTTGTCCGGGGCCACACAGCTCCAGGTGACAGAGCTGGGATCAAAGCCAGATGGCTGCTTATGAATCAGACAAAGCAACATGCAGAGAGCCTCAGGCAGTGCCTCGCACATCCTGTGCATTGTCAAGGCTCTGCCATGCAATTTTATGGGTGAGCATGTTTCACATGTTGAAAAACTCTGTATGTAAAATGAGAGAATTTGAGCTGGGCTCTATCCTGAGAGGCTCACACAGGGAGCAGGAACTGGGCATGTGCATCAGACCGCACTGCTTTGGAAACCCGTGTGGCAGAACTGTTACTTGTCCCCCACATTCTCCTTCCCTTCTCCCACAGTCTTGGGATTTTAGTCGGGCACAATCTCCCAGAACAAAGCCTCTATTTCCTAGGTTCCTTTACAGCCACCATGACCATTCTGCCAAGTTCTGGGGCCACTGGAAGAGTGAGTGCAATTTCAGGGCATGTCCCTAAAGGGTAGGGCTCTGCTGCCTGTCTGCCACCTCCCCCTTCCTTCCTCCTCCTGGCCAGAGCATGGATGTAGTGATAAGCTGTCTGAGACCTTGTAATACAGCCAGCCCTCAGGGATGTCAGAGCAAAAATAAATGGTGCCTCGTTTCCACCATGTGGAGCTGCTGTAGCAACCTGGACTATTTAGGTCCACAGTAGTACCTGAGGAAGAAATGCTCTCTGTCTCATTAACATCATGGTTATTTGGGTTACCTGTTACAGCCATCAAGTCTATAGCCTAACCATGTGATGGTGAACCCAACAATGAAGGAAAAGTGGTAAACCAAGTTCTCAACAGGCTAGTTGATAACACATTGCTTTTTTTTCAAGAATGGGAGTTGAGTCCTGGCTGGTGTGGCTCAGTGGATTGAGTGTTGGCCTGTGAACCAAAGAGTTGCCAGTTTGATTCCCAGTCAGGGCACACGCCTGGGTTGTGGCCCAGGTTCCTGGTTGGGAGCATGTGAGAGGCAACCAGTTGATGTCTCTCTCACACATCAACGTTTCTCTCCCTCTCTCCCTTCCTCCCTTCTTATCTCTCTAAAGATAAATAATAATAAAAAAAAGAATGGGAGGTAAGGCTGCAAAGATGGGAAAGCAGGTGGCTATGAGAATTTTCTTGAGAAGGACCCAGCAAGCCACCGGCCCTCTCTGGGTCCGTCTGGAGAAACTTGATTGGGGAAGCAGGACTTTGGGTATATTAATGGCATGAGCACTCTCTCCTCTACTTATTCATTCCCTGACTTCCTTTCTCCTTAATTGTTGGCCAGGCACTCTACCCACTCTCTATAGATAGAAATACAGTGAGGAGGAAGAAGACACAGGTCCTGCCTTCATCGCACGGTGTAATACGGATTTAGGCTAAGTCACAGCCTCAGGCCATCCTTGATCCTTCTTTCTCTCATACCCCATGAAGAATTCATTAGCGTGTCTTGTCAGATCTACTTCTAAACTGTATGCAGAATCCCCCTTCTGCTCTTATCCTTGTCTACTGCAACCCTCCCTTGCCTAAACCTTGCTGTTGGAGTCTGCCGGTGTGCCTGCTGTCCGCTTTCAGGCTGGCTGTTTGTTTCCCTTTGGCAGTCTTGGGGCTTCCTTGCTGAACAGTTCTTGCTGAACTCCGGAGTAGGAGTTAAGTAAATACTGACTCCCAGATACCGGAACCAGAATCATACAGGAAAGGTGGAAGGCAGCCAGAGGACCAGTCCTGGGCTTCCCCTGCCAGGGGCCCCCAGAAGTGCACACCCAACTCATTCCTTCCCAGCCCCTGTGGAAAGTGAAGTGGGTCATCCTGTGTTTTCCACTAGAAACTCTTCTTGGTTCTTCAGTGCTCATTTGTTCATACAGCTGGCAAACATTTATTAAGCTATATGCCACTAACAACCTAGAAATACAGAAAAACTTAGTGTGGCAAAATTTTGCATTCATTGTTCATAGTCTCCCTGTTCTGCACTCTTTCCTCCTCTCACTCTTTTTTTAAAAAAGATTTTATTTATTTATTTAAAAATATTTTATTTATTTATTTTTAGAGAGGGAAGGGGGGAGAGAGAGAGAGAGAGAGAGAGAGAGAGAAAGAGAGAGAGAGAGAGAGAGAGAGAAAGAGAGAGAGAGAGAGAGAGAGAGAAACATCAATGTGCAGTTGCTGGGAGTTATGGCTTGCAACCCAAGAATGTACCCTGACTGGGAATCGAACCTGGGACACTTTGGTTCCCAGCCCGTGCTCAATTCACTGAGCTACGCCAGCCAGGACTTTATCCTTTGATTTTTGACTGGATCTTTTTTATGCTGTTGAATTCCTCACTAAGCTCCTTGAACATCTTTATAATCAGTGTTTTGAACTCTGCACCAATAGATTGCTTATTTTCATTTTGTGTAGCTCTTTTTCTGGAGTTTTGATCTGTTTTTTTTTTAATTTTTAAATTTTTTTTAATTTGGGCCATGTTTCTTTGTCTCCTTGTTTTGGCAGCCTCCCTGTATTTGTTTCTATGTGGTAGGTAGAGCTGCTTTGACTCTATGTCTTGGTAGGTAATAATGTAGTGGGTGTCCTGTAGGGTCCAGTGGCACAGCCTTCCCTTTTACCCTAGCTGGGTGCTCAAGGTGTGCTCTTTGGGTGGACTGAGTACACCCTCATCTTGTAGTAGAGTCTTGGTTGCTGTTGGCAGATCAATGGGAGGGATTTACCCAGGCCAGTCAGTTGCAAGGATTGGCTGTGACCACTGACCACCAACCTCCTTTCTCTGTGGAGAATCAGCTGTGCAGAGGCAGGGTGGTGGTGCTCTGACATGGTCTGTAGATGTTCACTGTGTGCATTGGCCCTGGGGTTTCCTGGGTGGTGCAGGCCAAGGTCAACCCTCACCTGTGTTTTGTGAGGGACATCCTGCCCGAGCTATAAAGCAATCTGAAATGGCTGCTACTTGTGCTGGGCTTGAAGATTTGCAGGCAGAGCCAAGCTGTGAATGTAGGTTGGTTGCTGCTAGTGCAGGATGTGGGGCTCACTAAGGCCAACTGTTGCTCATTGGATAGGATTTAGGAAGTTGTGAAACAAGAGCCAAACCAGCCATTCACACAGAAAAGCAGTTTGGTGGGCCTGTAAATTGGGTGGGGTGGAGTCTCTGGGGATCTCCAAGTCAGGTCAAAAAGTGTTAGCCCAGATGATGGAGTCTCAGCTATGGCACTAGCTTGCTGGCCCAGTGTGGAGAGGGTTTAGAAAAGGGACAATGGCCTCTGCCCACCTTGATGCTAGACACACCAGAAGTTGTGGGGATGTATCTTTCTGGCACTGGAACCCTGGGCTGGGGGGCCTGGTGTGGGGGTGGGACTCCTCTCTCCCAAGATATCCTTCCCAAATTTTTATCCACCACACATGGGTGAGGGACTGGCTCATTTCACATCTGTGCCCCTCCTACCAGCCTGGATGGATGTAGTTTCTTTAATTCTGTAGTTGTCAGACTCCCATTCAACTTGATTTCTGATGGTGCTGAGTGATTGTTGTTCTATATTTTAGTTGTAATTTTAACGTGGTTGTATGAAGAGGCAAGTCATGGCTGCCTATGCTGCCATCTTGACCAGAGGTCCCTGAATATGAATCCTAACAATTTTAACAATATCCTCAGGTAATTTGCATATACATTAGAGTTTGAGAAATGTGGCCCTTGAGGTAACCACTGTTTATAATTTTGTTTATATCCTTTAGACCTTTTTCACAACACAGATGCATATACATTTATGGCATTTTTCTGCCTTTATCTTTAAACAATTTTAAAAAATAGATGTTATTTTTTAGAGCAGTTTTAGGTTCACAAGAAAAGTGAGCAGAAGGTACAGAAGTTTCCCATGCACCCTCTGTTCCCACACGTGCATAGTCTACCCCAATATTAATGTCCCCCAGCAGAGTGGTACAGCTGTTACGGCTGATAAACCTACCCTGGCACATCAGTACCACCCAGAGCCCTTAATTTACACTAGGACTCATTCTAGGTACTGTATAGTCTGTGGGTTTGGACAAATTTATAATGACATATATCTACCATTATAGTATCATGCAGAGTAGTTTCACTGCTCTAAATAGATGCTTACAACTTTTTGTTTTGCTTTATCTTTTTTTTTTAATAAAAATAGAATGGCATTGTAAATGTTTTGCAAATTTATTTTCCCACTTAATGATATGTCTGATGATAGCTTTCCATGTAATCTATAGAGAACTAGTTGTTTTTAACGTCTCCACAGTATTTTAGGGCATAGATAAATCATAATTAAAAAAATCATCTCTCTGAATGGACAGGTTATTTCCCCTTTTTGCTTCAAGAAACCTCATAGTTAAAAATTTTCCCCCTTAAATTTAAATTCTTATATTAAAATCTATCTTTAAGAAGTCCTGAAAATTTATACTGAAGAGCTGACAATAGTTGAAAGTGTCTTCCTTCTTCCCCAGATTTAAAAGTCCAAATTTTATCAGTTTATTGAGATATTTAAGCATAAGGTTCTGAGGAAGCTGACAGGTGATAAGAAAAAACAATTATGAGATGCTCTAAATTGAATTACAGCCACTGGAGAGTGAGAGAAAGAGATAGAACTGTTTGTCTGTGGGCTAGCTACCAAAAGACTTCACACATTCTTGTTTTGTGTCTTGGAATTTTGGATTAAGTTCCAGGCGGCTGTTTCTGCAGATTATTTCAGCCAGGCACCATCGGACTCCAGGAGCTCTGGGCTTTCTGGACTGCTGTCCACAGCCACTCCGCAGGAGTGGACAGTTCTTTATGTTGACTCTACTGTCCCAGAGCTGGCTGCACTTCACCTTCTCCCACCCCGTTGCCTAAAGCTCATGTAGACTCTTTCAGACTACCTCTCTTTCCCCTTCCCCCTACTTGATGTATAAAAACACTTGCAGAACTCTGGGATGATGGACATGCTGCCTTTTCCACCTTGCCATGCTGCTGGTAGTTTATTTACACTCTGGGCCCCAAGACTGTTTTTTTTGGCTAACATTTTTTGGCTCAATAAAATCTTACTTATAAAAAGACTTTAATCATGGAAGTTGAAGATTTTTAGTTTAACATAGGAAATAATAAAAAAGTTAGATATAACCCCACCCTTAGAATGCTGACAGCTTAACAAAGGGAATGCAATCTGTGGACGCACACAGTGATCGTAAAATGAGGGAGAACATAGGCTATGTTCTGTTTCTATCCACAGAACACTTCTGATACCAAATATGTGGGTGTTTCCCCCCATAAACCAATTCTCTGACACAAGCTGAGTGTTCCATAATTTAATTCAGTTCTGACACTGTGTGCCTGGACTGAGCATCAGATCCCACAAGTTAAAGGGCTGAGCCCCACAAGACTGCCCCTACTGCAGATGATAATTGCAAGTCCCAGGCCTCCTAGGTACTTCTGACTAAGGGATTATAAATTGGAGGTTCCAATGACCTCTTTTCTCTGGTTTGATCATTTGCTGGAATGGCTCAAAAAATTCAGGAGGACACTTTATCTTTACCATTTTATTATAAAAGATACAATTCAAGAACAGACAATGGAACAGATACACAGGGCAAGGTATGGTGGAGCTTCTATGCCTTCTACAGCTTGATGTGTTCACCAACCTGGAAGTTCCCTGAACTCCCTTGTTTAAGGTTTTTATGGAGGTTCTATTCCATAGGCATGATTGATTAAATCATTGGTCACTGGTAATCAAACTCAATATCTAGCCCCTCTCCCATCCCTGGAGGTGGGGGTAGGGATGAGACTGGAAGTTTTAAACCTCTAAATCATGCCTTAGTCTTTCTAGAATCACTCTTCATCATGCAGTTATGCAGGGGTCCCTGCATACCAGCTAATGAATACCTCAGTAGCATACAAAAAGATGCTTTTCTCACTCTGGAGATTCCAAGGGTCTTAGAGGCTCTTGTGTCAGCAACCAAGGACTAAGACAAATATAACAGAAGATATTCCTATCAACCCATCACTCAGGAAATTACAATAGTTTTAGGAGCTTCTTGCCAGGAGCTGCTGGCAAGACCAAATACATATTTCTAATCACATCACTACATAGAGACAGGACAGCTGCAAACAGCTTTGGTGCCATAAGGTTATGGAATGTAGAAAGAACAACCTAAACTAAGAAACTGGCAACATTAGAGGCATTAACCAGAAGATGGGAGGTGCTCGCTTGTCCAGGGCCCTCAGACTGCACCACTAGACAGACGAGATGATACTGTCAGCCTGAGATTCATGGCTGGTGGAGGTGGGGATGGGATGAGAGGAGAGCCCCAGAGGCCAGGGAGTATTATGCCAGGTATAGTGGGTACCCTCTTCCTCACAAGCATCTTAAAGTGAGATTCCCCCTCACTCCCACTCTTTTTCATCTCCAGGTCTAATCTCTGTGTCCTTTGTTTCCAGGAACCCTGGTCCCCAAAGATACTAAACATTCTATGAGTTGGTTTTTGCCCGAGGCTCAGCTGACCTGAAAGGCTTTAGCTTGTCCTGGTCCCTCTGCTCTGGCAGGAATCCAGTTGTGATTATCCTTGGGATGCATTCCAGAGCTGGTGTAGCCCCAGGCCTTGCCTGTGTGGCTGGCCTTGGTGCTACACATCATCCCTCACGTCTGCCCTCCTGGCTCCTGGCACACTGCCGGCTGGCCCATGAACCCTGAATCTCTATCAGGGAGCTGTGTGGTGCTGAGCAGGCTACTGCCCACTCTAATTCCCAGGGTACAAACTGTCCCTCCACCCTCTGGCTTGATTTGCCTTCACATCCTGCCCGTTCAGGTTTCCGGCCCAGTCTATTAGCCCAAGTAAAATCTGGCTGGAACTTTTCACTTCACAAAAGTAAGTTTTTCACTTTCTGCAGCAAAGGCCTTAGCTATTTCTTAGGAAAAGGGTGTCTGTTCCCTTGGAAGGAAATCTTTTTTCTTTTAAAATTTTATGTATAAAATACATGTTTTGAAACATACTAGCAAAATGAACACCCATGAACACATTGTCTCATCCAAGAATTAGAATATGGTTGCATCTGCCCCTGTGTCTCTTCCCTGGTCCATATGCCTGCCTCCCCCAAAGAGGTATTCACCGTCCTGAGCTTTGTGTTTATTATTCTCCTGCTTTTAAAAGAGTAGAATGTATATATAATATATCTCTACAAATTCTAATTATTACTCACTTTTGCTTGTTTTTAAGCCTTATGAAAATGGTGTTATATTATATGTAGATTTTTTTCTATTACAAATAATATACCATGATCATTGTTACATATCCTGGTGCCCATGGATTGTAGGACATGTGAATGTTTAAATTCGAAAGATAATTCCAAATGGTGTTCAAAGTGATTGTGCTAATTTATATGGTTCTGATATTGAATGGAAGTACTCATGATATAACTCTCAAATTGTTTAGGTATAATTAATGTCTCCTAATAACATTTTATTATTTCCCCTTACATGTATTGAGCACTTTTTGTTTGTCTGTTCTAATATACTTATAGTTCAGAGTTATATTAAATGAGTTTCTTTTCTTACAATTATATCTTCTGTTGCTGGTGTATGTAAATACAGTAGATTTTGAAATATTGATCTTATATTTGTTACCTTGCCAAAATTTCTGTTACATTCTATAGATATTTTTAAGATAATTATATCATGCTATTAATGATAGTTTTGTTTATTTTTTATCTTTATGACTTTAATTTATTTTTCTTATCTCATTGCATTTGCCAGGACTTCCAATGCAGTTTAAGCAGAAGTGGTAAGAGTGGGCATGCTATCTTATTTTTTATTTTAAAGGGAATGATCTTATATTCCTTTATTAGAATGATGTATCTCATAGGTTTTTATTAGTTAATCTTAGATAGAGAAAGAGTTTTTTTATTCCCACTTTGCTAAGATTTTTTATGATGAGTAAATTTGTCAAATGCTTTTTCTGCATCTACTGCGAGGCTCTTATTTATTTTTAAAAATTGAGGTATAGTTGACATACAGCATTATATTAGTTTAGGTGTATAACATTTGTGTATATTACAAAATCATAACCACAGTAAGTCTAGTTAGTATCCATCACCATGTGCAGTTACAGAAATTTTTTCTTGTTTTGGGAACCTTTAAGATTTACTGTCTTAGCAAGTTGTAAATATGCAATACAGTATTATTAACTATAGTAACCATGCTATACATTACATTTTCATGACTTATTTATTTTATAACTTGGAGTTTGTACCTTTTGATGCTTTTCACCCATTTCTTCTGTCCGCTACTCCCTACCTCTGTCAACCACCAGTTTGCTTCTGTACTGATGAGCTTGTTTTATTTTTGTTCATTTGTTTTGTTTTTTTATTCTACATACAGGTGAAATCATACATATAGTATTTGTCTTTCTCTGATTTATTTTACTTAACATAATCAAGGTGCATCTATGTTGTCACAATGGCAAGATTTTACTCTTTTCCTGCCTGAATAATATTCCATTATGTATACATAGTATTTTATATATTATATATTATATATGTCACATTATCTTTACCCATTCATCCATTGATGTACACTTGGGTTGTTTGTATATTTTTGCTATTGTAAATAATGCCACAGTAAACATAGGAGTGCTTATATCTTTTTGGGTTAGTGTTTTATTTCTTTCAGATAAATACCCAAAAGTGAAATTGCTGGATCACATGGTAGTTTTACTTTTACTTTTTTGAGGAACATCCATACTGCTTTCCACAGTAATTGCACCAATTTATTGCACATTACAAAATGTCTGAAGAGACATTTTTTCCAAAGGAGACATTCAGATGGACAACGGGAACATGAAAAGATGCTCATTATCACTGATCATCAGGAAATGCAAATCAAGACCACAATGAGACATCACCTCACACCTATCAGAACGGCTATTATAAAAAAGACAAGAAATGACAAGTGTTGGTGAAGATGTGGAGAAAAGGGAACCTTTGTGCATGGTTGGTGGGAATTTAAATTGGCACAGCCACTGTGGAGATGCAGATATTTTTATCCTTTAATTTGTTGGTGTGTGGTACATCGTAACGATTGATTTTCTAATGTTAAAGCACTCTTGAATTTCTGGTATAAATAAAACTTGGTCATAATGTCTTATCTTTTTATGTACTGTTGGATTCAGTTGTTAATATTTTGTTTAGAACTTTTTACTTTTACTTTTTACTCTATCATCACGAGCAAGTCTATCCAGCAATTTTCTTTTTTTTATACTGTGCATGTTTGGTTTTGGCATCAAGGTTATATTGGATTCATAGTCTGAATTAGGAATGATTTTCTGTGACAGTCTGCTGATGCTTCTCTGATAGTTACTTTGCCCTTTTTTCTTTAACAACAGAACTGTAATATTTAGCTAGACACGTAGCTAAGGATTATATTTTCAGTCCTTCATAGTCTTGTAAGTGATTAAGTTTTGGCCAGTATCCCTTCATCAGCACCATAGTAAGTCTTTTTAGTTCTGACTCCTGAGGTTTATTTGTTTCTAATGGTGAAAGTTTTATTAAACTAAAAAATATGATCAAGTGTATAGACTTTTGTTATTGATTGATTTTTTAGACAGAGAGAGGAAGAGGGAGGGAGGAGAGAGATAGAGTAGAGATAGAGATAGATAGATAGAGAGAGAGAGAGAGAGAGAGAGAGAGAGAGGGTGGGAGAGAAAGAGAAACATTGGCTTGTTATTCCACTCATTCATGCATTCATTGGTTGATTCTTACATGTACCCTGACTGGGGATCGAACCTGCAACCTTGGTGTGTTGGGATGACACTCTAACCAATTGAGCTACCTGGCCAGGTCCTATAGACTTCTTAATATATATATTTTTATATATTGAGGTAAGATTACAGAAATATCTTTATTGCTTCTTGATCTACATTTGTAGCTTCTCTAGATACATTAGCATAGTGGAAAAATGTCACCTCTTGAAGTCCCTAAACCAGCTGCTTTTTGCATGAAAGGATGTCAATATGAAACATTTTCAGCTTTTTAAAAGTGTTTAAAGACTTTTTCTTCAATTGTAAGAAAGCTTGCTCTCAAACCATATGAACCAATATGACTTTCACGTTAAACTAATGGTATTCTAAATTTAATGTGCTTTGTAATATAATAGACTGAACTTTTCATTTTTCATGATGATTTCCTTTTTGACCCATGAGTTAACAGTGTGCTTAAATTTTTCCAAGTATATGGGAGTTAAAAATAATTATATTTTATTTACTTCTTATTAATTACATTATACTGGGAGATGCATTGATATTGATTCTTTGAAATTTATTGAGGCTTGTTTTGTGGTTTAGTACTTGGTCAATTTTTATAAATGTCCCAAATGTGTCACCCCTATGTTTGGATTCTCTATATGAATTCTATATATGTTCAATAAATAAAACTGATCAGTCGTTCAGATTTTCTGACTTTTCTATTTTTTTGCCTCCTTGATGTGATAATAACAGAGGTATGTTGACATCTAGTACAATGATGAATATGTCAGTTTCTCCCTGAGTTTTATCAATTTTTTGTTGTATATATATTGGACCTATTTTATTAAGTTTATTAGGTTTATAATAATCATATCTTCTTAGTAAATTAAATGTTTAAAAACATTATTTAACCTAATTATCTATTCATACTAATGCCTGTTTCAAAAGTCTATTATGTCTGATATTAATAAAGCCATCCCAACTTTACTTTAAACATTTCCATGTCCTTGTGCTTTATGTAGGTCTCTTGTAAATGTGATAGAGCCATGCGGGATCCAGCTGCCAGGAGAGACCCCAGTGGATCACATGTCCCAGATCCACATCCTTGTGTAGTCCATTCTGACACTGCATAGGGCTGTCTTGTGAAACCAGTAGGATATTGTGGAAATAACGGCGCTTGACTCCTGAGGCTAGGTCATAAAAGACATTGTGCCTTTCCTTTCGCATTTTCTTGGACCACTTGCACTGGAGGAAGCCAGTCACCATGTCATGAGGACACTCAAGCATCTCTATGGAGAAGTTTACACAGCAAGGCACCAGGAGCTCCTGACAACCAACAGTATCAACTTACCAGCCTTGAGCGTGAGCCTTCCTGGAATCGGGTCCTCCAGCTCCAGTCAAGCCTTTGGATGACTGGGGTCACTGCCAGTGTCTGAGAGACCTGAGCTAGAACCACTGAGAGAGGCTAGCCAAGTGCAAAGGAATATTTCTCTGCTTCTATAAGAAATATGGTTTCTTGCTTATTTTGAAACTCAGCTCTCTTATTGTGTGTCTTATTTTTTCTACTTCAGATAGAGAAGTAACTGCAAAGAGATGTTTCTGTATCCTAAAAAAAATGACAAGGCACGTGGAATGATAAATGGCAACAGGTGTTGGACCTCATTGCTGGAGACATAGTGACATGTGGAAGGGACTGCCAAACTGGAGAGGATGTGCCCATCCAAAGACAGAAGACCCTTGTCTCCAGCTGCTTGTCCCTTCCTGAAAAGGTGGCCCAGTGATGTAAGACCTTCCAGTTGTCCAAGTGGGGCCAGAGATCCACATTTTAGTGTAAAGTGCCCTAAGTTTGTAAATTGACTCAAAATTTAAAAACACAGAGATGAAGCACACACCCAGAGTGATTTGCACGCACCTGAGACTACTTTGTGGGAAAGTGAGGGCCGGAAAATTTAGTCAGTTTCTTCAGGTGGAGGAACTTGGTGGAGGAACTTGGTGGAGTAGGTGGAGACTCTGGCCTCCAGGACCCTGACTCTGAGGTTTCTGCCTTGGTGAGGATCCTCAGAATGAGGGCACCCACTAAGGGAAGTCTGAATAAGACCCATGTTCACACCTTTTCTTCCCCTCCCTTTAAGCCACGCTGTGCCCCAGTGTGTGAGGTCATGTTGACATCCATACGTATTGTATACATCAAATCATAGCAACCGATTATTACTGGTGGGCAGGGGATGCCTCCACGTCCACCAGGAGAGGCAAACCACCAGCCAGGGCAGGAAGTGGGTGTCACAGCAAGGGTCACAAGATGTGTCAGTAGTTGCTGCTCTGTCTGGGACACGCCTTGGGAGATTTGAATTATTAATAAAAATTCTAGGAAGCCAAGTAGCTTTTTAAGAACCTTTATCCAATTAGGGGAAGATAAATTCCAAGTGTGCTTCCAAGCACCATTATTTTTTTATTTTGAAAAGTTTATATTGATGTATAATTTTTATGGAGATAATAACACAGATCATAAACACACAGTTTAATACTTGGTCACAAACTAAACACCCCCTCTTGTCACCAGCACCTGGGCTGGGGAGTACAACATTACCAGCACCCTGGAAGCTTCCCTTCTGCTTCCATCTAGTCTCTGAACCCCTCCCCCAAGGGAAAGTAGCCTCCTGACTTCTAACAGCATAGCTTAGTTCTGCCAATGTTTGTATTTTATGAAAATGGAATCTTAGGTCTTGTTCCTTTCACTCAACATTATATTTGCAAGATTTACCCATACTACTGTGTGTGGGTGAAGATCATTCTCATTACTCTGTAATAATCTTTTGTGTGAACAGACTGCAATGGATGTATCCATTCTACTGTTGGTGGACTTTGGGTATTTTACAGTGTAGGGCTATTACAAGTATATGGAAGTATTGCTACATTAGGTTCCCCTCTGCAATGTACTTTGTAAGCTGACTTCTCAATAACTTTCTGTGTTTAACTAACTCTTCCCTCTCCCCTTTTTGGTAATATTGAAAAAAATAAACATCATTTTAAAGACATTAAGTACCATTCAAGTATGTTGTGGAAAAAAATTGGAAAACACAATACAGAGAAGTTTAAATGAGAAAACCACTCCCTGCCAACTACAGATAATGGTGCAAATCTGTTAACATATTCCATCCAGTGTTTTCTCCTGTCTTTGTTTTCCATAGTTGAGATTGTACTATACATGCATTCATACGTATCTCCTTTCATTTAAGACTATACCATTAAGTATTTCCCCATGCCATTTGTAGCTGTCCTTCAACATTGTTTTTCCTGGCTACGTGATCATCCGTCCCATGCGTGTGCCAAAAGCTATTTGACTAATCTCCTGAACTGAGGCATTTAGGGTGCTTGTACTTTCATTTTGATAATTAGAAACAATGCGGCAGCAACTATCTTGGATGTAGATCTTTGTCCTCACTGTAGATAATGCCCTGAAGTTAGTTCCTAGAAGTGGGATTTACTGGACCAAGAGCACGAACCCTCTACAGGAGTCTGGTACGCCCCATGTTGCCCCATGGCCAGATTCAAAGGTGCCGCCTGCTCTAGGACTGAGGGCAGGAGTGTGCACAGGTACCTGCACCTTCACTCACACTGAGTGTTGTTGGTCATGGAGTATCTTCCTGCTGTTTGGCTTTAAGTGTTTTTAAATTTCTCTTCTGATTTTTTTGACCTGTGAGTTATTTGAAAGTGCATTTTAAACTTTCCAAATATATGAGGATTAAAAAAAATCGTTTGAATTGATTAAGTTAAAATTTCAATTGTATTGTGGTTGGAGAATATGGTGTATATTATTCTTTGAAATCTGCTGAGAATTGTTCACAGTCAATTTTGCAAATGCTAGGGTGACTCACCAGCCCAGTTTGTCTGGGACTGAGGGGTTTCCTGGGATGAAAGACTTTCAGTGCTAAAGTCAGAAAGGTCCTGGGCAAACTGGGCTGGGTTGGTTACATCACATGCACTTGAGAATAGTGTGGATTATCTAATTATTGGATGCAGTGTTTTAAATAAATACATTAGACTGAGCTTACTTATCATTTTTTAAAACCAATTTTTAATTAAATTTTTATTTTTGGAAAATTATAGATTTGCATGCAATTGTAAGAAATAATGCAGAGAGGTCCTTTGTATTCTTTAGAGTTTCAGAATAGTGCCACCAGGGAATTGATATTTATATAGATTACCTGTCTTATCTGGACTTTACCAGTTTTAACTTGCACCCAGTATATGTGTGTGTATGTATTTAGTGCTGACCAGTTTTATCACATATGTGGGTTTGTATACCCACCACCATGTGAAGATGTGGCCATCACAACCAAGATTCCTCCTGTTGCCCTTTTATAACCCCAGGCACCTCCCTTGTGTTCCCCCTTCCCTGGTGATCTGATCATTTCTATGCTTTTGTCACTTCAAGAATATTATATAAACCCTGGCTCGTGTGGCTCAGTGGATTGAATGCTAGCCTGTGAAGCAAGGGGTTGTTGGTTCGATTCCCAGTCTCCCAGTCCGGGCACATTCCTGGGTTTCGGGCCAGGTCCCCATTAGGGGGCACTCAAGAGGCAACCACACATTGATGTTTCTCTTCCTCTTTCTCTCTCCCTTCCCCTCTGAAAACAAATAAATAAAATTAAAAAGTGTTATATAGATGGAATTATACACTGTGTAATCTTTTGGGGTTGGGTTTTCTTCCAGTGAGTATAATTCCCTGGAGATCCACACGTGATTCATCCATGTTGTGGTATCATTAGCTTGTTCTTTTCATTTTTTTCTTTATAAAGATTTTATTTATTTGGACTTCTGGCCAAGATGGAGGCATAGGTGGAAGCACTGTGCCTCCTCGCACAACCAAGATAGGGACAACAACAATTTAGAAACAGAATAACAACCAGAACTGACATAAAATTGATCTGAATGGAAATCAGACAACCAAGAAGTTAAAATAGACCCATTCATCCAGACTGGTAGGAGGGCAGAGTCAGGCAGCCAGGGTGTGGGTCATGGTGCAGAGAGCAGACAGCATTGGGACTGGGTGTGTAAGGCATCCGGGGCACGCAAGACCATAGTGGGTGGACCCTGAGAGCATAAGTGGCAGCTGGCAGACCCCAGTCAAAGGGTGGCAAATGGCAGACCCAGTGAGGTGGGAATTGTGAAGCAAGGCACTGCATGGAACCCAGGATCACAGCGCTGGGAAATAGAGCCTTGGGGTGCTGATTGAAAACACCTGTGGGGTTGAGGCACAGGGAGAGACTCTCAGCCTCACAGGGGAGGTCCTTGAAAACTCCCATGGCATGCACAAGCCCACCCACATGGGAACTGGTACCAGAAGGGCCCAGTTTGCTGGGGGGAAGCAGTGGAAGGGACTGAGGTTTGACAGAGAATGGAGCAAGCGCCATTGTTTTCTCTCGAACCCTGCCCCCACATACAATGTCACAACCCAGCGACTGGAGTGCCCTGCCTTGGTGAATACCTAAGGCTCCACCCCTCATACGTAACAGGTGCAATCAGACCAAAGGAGGGGAGGGGGGAAAGATGGTTCAAACAGAATTGAAAGCCTCTCGATCAGTGCTTTTAAGTGACCGAGAGATAGCCAACCTATCAGATGCACAGTTCAAAGCATTGGTGATCAGGATGCTCACAGAATTGGTTGATTTTGGTCACAAATTAGATGAAAAAATGAAGGCTACAATAAGTGAAATGAAGAAAAATGCACAGGGAACCAACAGTGATGGAATGAAAGTTGGGTCTCACATCAATGGAGTGGACCAGAAGGAAGAAAAAAACATACAACCAGAAAAGAATGAAGAAATAAGAATTAAAAAAAAATGAGGAGAGGCTTAGGAACCTCCAGAACATCTTGAAACGATCCAACATCCAAATTATAGGGGAACCAGAAGGAGAAGAGGAAGAGCAACAAGTGGAAAATATATTTGAACAAATAATAAAGGAGAACTTCCCCATTCTGGCAAAGGAAATGGACTTCTAGGAAGTCCAGGAAGCTCAGAAATTCCCAAAGAAGTTGAACCCAAGAAGGAACACACCAAGGCACATCATAATTACATTAGCCAAGGTAAAAATGAAGGAGAGAATCCTAGGAGCAGCAAGAGATAAGGAGACAGTAACCTACAAAGGAGTTCCCATCAGACTGTCAGCTGATTTCTCAAGAGATGTTACAGGCAAGAAGGGGCTGAAAAGAAGTATTCCAAGTCGTGAAAGGCAAGGACCTACATCTCAGATTGCTCTATCCAGCAAAGCTTTCATTTAGAATGGAAGGGCAGATAAAGTGCTTCTCAGATAAGGTCAAGTTAAAGGAGTTCATTATCATCAAGCCCTTATTGTATGAAATGTTAAAGGGACTTATCTAAGAAAAAGAAGATAAAAACATGTATAGTAAAATGACAGCAAACTCACAATTATTAACAACCACACATAAAACAAAAACCAAAAGAAACTAAGCAAACGACTAGAACAGGAACAGAACCACAGAAATGGAGATCACATGGAGGGTTAGCGACAGGAGAGTGGGAGGAGGAGACAGGGGGAAAAGGTACAGAGAATAAGTAGCATAGATGGTAGGTAGAAAATAGACAGGGAGGGCAAGAATAGTATGGGAAATGTAGAAGCTAAAGAATTTATGACACACGGACATGAACTAAAAGGGGGAATGTGGGTGGGAGAGGGTGTGCAGGGTGGAGGGGAGTGAAGGGGGGAAATGGGACAACTATAATAACATAATCAATAAAATATATTTAAAATATTTTATTTATTTATTTTAAAATATTTTATTTATTTATTTTTAGAGAGAGAAGGGAAGGAGAAAGAGAGAGTGAGAAACATCAATGTGCGGTTGTTGGGGACCGTGGCCTGCAACCCAGGCATGTGCCTTGACTGGGAATAGAACCTGCGACACTTGGTTCGCAGCCTGCACTCAATCCACTGAGCTATGCCAGCCAGGGCAGATTTTATTTATTTTTAAGAGAGAGGGGAAGGGAGTGAGAAAGAGAGGGGGAGAAACATTGATGTGAGAAAGAAACATTGGTCGGTTGCCTCTAGTACACACCCCGAATCAGGGACTGAACCCCAACCTAGACATGTACCCTGACTTGGAACTGAACCGGCAAACTTTTGCTTTGCAGCACGACGTCCTACCAACTGAGCCACAGTGGCCAGGGCAGTGGTTTGTTCTTTTTTTATTGTGAGTAGTATTTCATATAAGGGTGGACTACAGTTTATTTAACTATTAACCCAATTAAGGGCATTTGGGTTGTTTCCAGTGTTTGACTATTACAAATACAGCTGCCATGAACATTCATGTACAGGATTTAGTGTGAACTGAAGTTTCCATTTCTCTGGCGTAAATGCTCAGGAGTGCGATTACTGAGTTTAGTAATTGTTCTTTAAAATATCTTTTGCCAATTTTATTTGCTTGATCTATGGATAATTGAGAAATACTTTGATGTTGATTTATCATTGTGTATATGTTGAAGCTGTTTCATAAAATGTGTAGAAATTTAGAACTGTTATAGCTTTCTGTCTATAAACTTAGAACCCAGGTCCTGGAATAGTGTGATTCTGGGTTTAGGAATCCTGCTGTGTTCTAGGACCAGAAATTCCACATGACAGAGTGGTCTGAACTCTCCTCTCTGACTCTATGGCAGTAATAATGTGTGCCATCGTTCCTGAGAACGTGAGAAGATTAGTCGGAAGTTGTGTCGTTCTTTTGACATTGTACCACAAGCATGTCACCACCATGATGATGCTCACGAAGGAAGAAGTGAGCATCCTATTTTGCCCACATGTGTCTGTGCCCTCACAAGAGAGGAAGTGAAAAGCGATGGCTTCTCTTTGGCCAAGGTGCTGGTGGTCTGTGATGGGAGCTGGTAGCCTGGCTTGGGAAATCTGGTTGGAGTGTACTGCCAAGAAAGTTCCCTTTCCTGTGGAGCTCACATAGGAAAAGAGATGCTACAAAAACGGAAGGAAAAGGCAAAGATGAGCCCTGCTAATCTTTGCAGGATTCCTAAAGATTTTTCCTCCCCTGAGGTTCTTTTGCATTTGCACTAGTCATTACAGCCTGCAGAACATCCTTGCAGGCAGGCAGAGGTCAACTCACCTGTCCCTCTGCCTCTGGGCAGCAATGCCCCAGGTGCCTCCAACAACCGCATCTTCCCACGTGTGCTTAGTCTCTGCCTCAGTTCTCCTTTCAAGCCCGGCTCTAGAGGCCCTTACACCTTGGCCCACAGAGATCCCTTTTCCTTGAGCCTTATAGCCGTTATTGTCCTCTCAGTGCTAATTTAGCAAAACTGGCTTGAGACACCTTGCATGAGAGCAGGGCTGTGTGGCATGTTGTCTCTGCCTGTATTTAGGTTTCCAATAACTGCTGAAACCCATTGCCACAAACTTAGTGGCTTAAAACAGCACAAACTTATTATCTTACAGTTCTGAAGTCCAGAAGTCTGAAGTGGTTCAAAATCAAGGTGTTGGCAGAGCTGCGTTCCTTCTGTAGGTCCTAGGGGGGAATCGGCTCCTTGCCTTTTCTAGCTTCTAGAGGCTGCCTGCACACATTCATTGGCTTGTGGCCCCTGCCATTCCAACCTCTGCTTCTGTGATCACGTCTCCTTCCCTGACTCTGCTTCTCCTGCCTCCTCAAATAAGGACCCTTGTGATTAGACCAGGTTCACCCAGTGTAATTCAGGATAGCTTTAACTTCTTCTCCATAGCTTTAACTTAATCACATCTACAAAGTCTCTTCTGCATGTAAAGTGACATTCATAGGTTTTAGGGATTAGGATGTGGATGTCTTTGGGTCATTTGGTGATTGGCGGTATCTACTTTTCTCTTCTTAAACCCATGGACCCCGTCAGGTTCTCATTGTGCCTCTTCTGGAAAAGGCAGTTAGCCACCTAACTAGTCGGTCTCCTTCATCCATCTGGCCCCTCTGAATCCAGGTCAACTACACCAGACTGTTTCATCCAGAGTCTGCTGGGTAAACACAAACCCCTCACCCTTGCTCAAGGTCCTTGGCAAATTCTCTTACCACTCTTTCTCATCTTATCTCCCACTAGTTAGCTGCACATGCTTTAACTATCAGCCCATTTGTAGCTTATTTATCTTCACATGCCCAGAACTTTCCTGCCTCTATGCCTTCACTTCTTTCTTTACCTCTTGAATGCCCTTTGTTCTCATTTCACTTTTCAAAATCTTATTGCACTTTAAAATGTGGATGACTATGCACCCAGAAATTCCTCATACAAGAATTTCATACTGTGGAAATAATCCTCAGAGTCATGTGTTGATAAAGCTTCAGAGATGGCCATTGTAGCATTGTTAATAAAAAGAAAAATTAGAACCAGCCAAAGTAAACATCCAATAATATGGAACTGATTACATAAATTGTGAATATTATAATATGAAGTATTGCACAGTAAACAAAAGCAAAAAAGTACAAAAGTACTAATGAATTGAAAGAAATTTATAATAAATTCAAAAGCAAAATAACATATTACAGAATCCTCTGTATAGGATGATTTTATTTAAAATTATATTATAGATACATTTCTTAAAAAAAGGAAAACAACATGCTAAACTGTTGATGGTACTTCTTTCTGGGTAGTAACATTAAGGGAGTGATTTTCATTTTCTTATTTTCATTTGTCCATCCTTTTTTCCCCCTATAATGACCACATGTTACTTTATGATACTAAAAAAGGAGTTATAATTATTAAAAAATTATTCTACCCATCCTAGCCAGGCCAGTTCAAATTCCTCCCCTCCCTAAAGCCTTCCCCAGCCGTCATACTGGATGAAGGTGCCTGCTGTGCCCGTGGACCTTCCAGCACTGCTTGTAGGCTCCTAGCACCCGCTCTGTATTGCTATAGAGCAGTCTGTATGTGTGGAGCTCCTTGTCCGTGGTGTAAGGCTGCAGGCTGCTCTCCGCCTTGGGAATGCTTATACACCCCATGCACCGCAACCTGAGGTAGGAAGCCAGGGTGTGAAGCAGGGTGATTGGAGGCTCAGTGACTTGGAGGGTCATTTTCTTAAGGGTCCTGGGCCCATGGCTGGCTGGAGGTAGGGTGTAGTTTGAGAAGGCAGACTGCTTTCAAAATTCCATTCCTGTTTTCATGGAACTGGTGGTCTGATTAGGGAGATAAGGCATCGACCTGTCACATGTTTATAAAAATATACAGATTTGCTAAAAGACATCTCGTGAGTCATTGCCAAATGACTCTATGACATGAGACAAGGTCGTAGGAGGGAGGCTGACCTCTGCTGAGGTCACGGCAGAGGAGACGTGCACAGGGCTGTAGCAGCATCGGGCTGACACCGTTAGGCCCCAGGTTGCACGTATTAATGTGGCCCAGACACTCACGTAGCTCAGGGCCATTGGGTAATGTGTGCGCTTTCATTTCAAATCATGTGCTTTTCTATAAAAGAACTTTATTTAATCCCAGGAAGGCCAGCAACCTCAGTGGAAATATTCACTCAGAAAAGGTTCCCCAGGCAATTTTCAAATTTACTGATTGACCAATTCCAATTTATATATAAAACACCTATTAAAATCACCGGGCTTAAACTGTCAAATGGAAAACTTGATGGCTTGGCCTCTGACTTGGAGTTTCCTGAAGAAGATGGTCTTTGTGGTGACAGCGTGGCTCTAGGTGTGCTGGGCAGGGCTCGGGGTCAGGGGTGGGAGAGTCGGTCCTTCCGTAGCAGTGCTCTCGGGCCTGGGTTCTTCCCACAGCGGCAGCCACACCTCCACAGCCTTGTCAGTTTCTGCAGCTCTCTTAGCAAATCAGATCTCAGCTGCATCATCTGCCTTCCCCTGTACTTAGAGAAAACAGTCTCTACCCCAGTGAGGGTGTTGTACTGTGCTAAGATTGAAATTTGAGTGTTAGTTAGAAATAGGCAGTGCCGCCATGTCATACCAGATATGCTAAAATGGGTGTGTAGCCCTGGTCTGAGGTCACTGTTCCCTAACAGAGCAGTCCTGTGACTTACTCTGTGCAATATCCCCCTGACCATAGGGGTGTGTGACTTTTGGTTTGTTTTCGCTTTTAACCTCTGTGCTGAGAGGAGCTGACAGCTTCCTCAGGTGTTGAGCAATTCTTTTCTCTGCGGTTTCCGCCCTGGGGTGACAGTTTGGTATGATAGGCCCATTTGACACCACAGAGAGCTCAACAGGAATTTCTGGAGTGCTGATTTGTGTCCCGCTCCATGCCAGGCACTTTGGAAGATACGAGGATGAGTAAAGCATGGTCCTTGTTGCAAGAGAGCAAAGACTAGGAGATGAGACTTAAATGGGGAGATACAAGATGAGTGCCACCAGAGACATCCGGGCCTGGCTTAAAGTCCAGGAAGTGCTCTCTAGCCAGAAAAGTGGGGGATGAGAGAGGGAGGAGGTGTGAAAAGGCTCCTGGAAGAGGTACAGGTTCAGTGGGAAAAAACACAGACTTTGCACTGGATGGAAGTGGGTTCAGGTGTTGGCTGCCTTTGTGTAATGGTGTGTGCCCTTACGCAAGGACTAAGTCTGAGTCTTGGCATCCAGGCTCAGAGGAAGGGTTGTTAGGAGGTGTAGCGGGTTAAGTGGTGCCCCCTCAAAGAGAGGTCCACATTCTCACCCCAAGAACCTGCGAATGGGGCCTTGTTTGGAAAATGGGCCTTTGCAGATGTCATTACGTCAAGGATCTCAAGGTGAGATCATCCTAGATTACTTAGGTGGGCTCTGAGTTCAACGACAGGAGTTCTTACGACAGACACATAAGGGAGACACTCAGGGTGAAGGAGATAAGACCATGTGAAGATGGAGGCAGAGGCTGGCGCGATGCCACCACAAGCCCAGGAATGTCTAGAGCCACTGGGAGCTGGAGGAGGGCAGGGAGCTCTCCCTCTTAGAGGCCCGGGGGAAAGCGCGGCCCTGCTAATGCCTTGACTTCAGATGTCTACAGAACCAGGAGAGAACACTTTCCTGTTATTTTAAGCCACCCGGCTTGTGGGGATTTGTTATAGCAGCCCCAGGGAGTTAATACAGGAGGGTCAAGTGGAAATGTGTATAGGAAGCAGATGACCAATTCTTTCTCTGCAGGACAGGGGAGGGACCTGAAAAGGTGAAGAGCAGAGAGGAGTGAAAGGAGAGGGAAGGCATTTCAGACAGTGGAGCCCAGGCAGCTGAGCACAGGAGGTGTCTGGGGAGTGACGCAGGCGGGCGATGGGCAGACATTCTGGGGTGCATGGTGGTGTCAGGGTGGGTGGGCATGTGAGCCACAGGAGCCCAGGAGGTAGTTAAGTGCATGGACTATAGGGTGTGAGGCCCAAGAAGATGAGGCGATGGGTAATGGAAGAGACAGGGTTCCTGGCTCACCCTGCTGCCTTCCTCTGATGGAGTGCCTGCACTCGGACTGTGCCTGCCTGGTGCTCATGACGGGGCTGAAGCAGAGGCCTGGAGAGCCAGAGGCTGCTGGACCCAGAGGTCCTGCCTGCAGGGCCTTAAAGTTGCTAAACTTGAAAGGAGTCCTGTGCTCTTGGGAAAGAGGAAACAGCAAGAAGACAAGGACATGATTTTGTTTTCTGAGTACTCCATAAGCCCCCTGGATTCTGGGTCATCCTGCCCCTGAAAAAGGTTAGTTTTAATTTAATTTGGAGAAAATAAAGTGATGTGACAAAATTTGCAAATACAGGTTGATAGACTATGATTCACATTCAGATTTGAAGATAAATGTTAAAAACTTTTGTGATATCTTTGGAAGGCTACCTAAGAAACTGGTAACGGTATTGCCTCCGAGAAGGAAGCTAAGGGGCTGGTAGGGTGGCCAGCTGTCCCAGTTGCTGAGAACTGTCCCAGTTTTAGTAATGAAAATCCCATGTCCCCAGAAGTCCTTCAGTTCAGGGCAAACTGGGACAGTGGTTATTCACCCGGGCGGAAGGGAGATTGACTTTTCACTGTGAATCCTTCCCTTCACTTCGTGTTCTGTGCTTTTATTTTGCACCTGTGTCTCCTACCCCCATCCCCCTTCCCTGAAAGAATGTTACACAATTCTCTCAACGCCTGTACATAAAAACAACCCAGAATCAACAAAAATTAAAGTGCAGAACTAGAAAAACATTCACATATTATTGTGGGAAATAAAGAATACTATCTTAATTTATAAAAAACTTTTACAAATCAATAGGAAAAAATAAACATCTCTGTTGAAAATGAGCTAAAGACATGAGCAAGAAATTCTCAAAAGAAGAAATAAAAATGAGCAATATTAGAAAACCTTCCCCAATAATTAAAAGGATGTATACTAAAACAATAATCTTATACCAGTGTTTGCGGATGAAATGATCAAACAATAAAAACATAACTGTCTCTGTCAGCTCAGGTTGCCATAACCAAATCCCACAGGTTGGAACAAAGACATTTGTTTCTCATGGTTCTGGAGGCTGGAAGGCCAAGATCAAAGTGCTTGCAGATTCAGTTCTTGGGGAGGGTCTGCTTTCTGGCTGGCAGACGACTGCCTTCTCGATGTGTTCTCATGTGGCCAAGAGAAAACTCAGGGGTCTCTTCCTCTTCTTCTAGGGGAACCACTCCCATAGTGGGAGCCCCCCTCCTGACCTCATTCAATCTTCATTACCTCAGAAAGGCCCCCACTCTTAACACTATCATGTTGGGTGTTAGAGCTTCAACATACAATTTTTTTTTTTTTAGTGAGGAGCACAAATATTCAGCCCACAACAACAGAAAAAATGCTACAGAAGGGAAATTGGTATAATTCTTGGCAGGATGTATAAAAGTCTGAACAGTTTTGGGGCCTTTTAACTCAGCCATTTTTTTTCTTATTTACATCTAAGAATTTGTATTCAGGCAACACTCCAGGTCACTGGCTTCAGAGCTGTGTCTTCTCAGTGAAAATTTCAACTGTATAAAAAACTAGGGAGGATAATATAACGATATCCATGTCCCAGCCACTTTGGTCCCATTGTAACATGTTTCCGTAGTTGCCTCATAGTTTTGCAATTTATTTAATAAACAAAACATACCCAGAGAGACATAACCCCTTAGGTTCCACCACTGTCTGGGTCCCTTCTTCTTCCTGCCTAGAGAGAGTTCTGTCCTGCATTTAGGGGTTGTCACTGCAGGCATGTCTACTTTCCCTGCGATTAAACATGTTTTTAAGCAATAGTAGTTTTATTTCACATGGCCTTTAAGTTGGCATAATGCTACCATGCTGTAGTAGAAATCCTCAGATACTTGCTTTCATTTTTTTGCTCACCATTGTTTTTGGAATTTATCCATGTTGGCATACAGAGCCTAGGTGATTCTTTCATTGCTATTTGGGATTTCATAGGATGAATGCACCCTCATTTATTTACTCCTGCGGTTGAAGTATATTTAGGTTTTTACATGTTTTTGTGAATTTTTCTTTGCTGCTCCAGTGAACATTCTGTGCTAGTTGTTTTGTGCACGTGGGGAAGAGCGTATTTAAGTTTAATAGCTATTTCCACATTTTTCTCCAAAGTGATATACCATTTGTCCTGACAACAGCGTGTAGTTCCAGCAGCCCCACATCCTTGCCAATCTGATGGGAAGATAACTAACTGAGGTTTTATTTTGGATTTCCCTGGTGAGCAGTGGAGCTGAATGATTTTTCATATGTTTACTGGCCAGCCGGGTTTTTTCCTCTTCTGTGAATTGCCTTTCCATGTCACTTGTCTGTGGCCAGTGGGTTGTTTGTCCACTTAGAATTCTTGAAAACAATTAGACATAATGGACATATAATATTATATTTGTTTCAGGTGTACAATGTAATGATTTGATATTTGTATATATAGTGAAATGCTCATCACAATAGATCTAGTTAACATTTATCATCACACATAGTTACAAAATTCTTTTTTCTTGTTATGAGAATTTTAAACATTTACTCTCAGCAACTTTTAAATATCCAGTATTAACTGTTGTCACCATGCTGTAGATTGCATCCATGACTTATTTGTTTAGTTTGTACCTTTTAACCCCCTTAATCCCTATCCCGCACCCCTGGCAACCACCAATCTGTCCTATGTATCTATGAGTTCAGTTTTTACTTTATCTTTATTTTTAGAGTCTACTTACATGTAAGTGAGATCATATAGCATTTGTCTTTGTCTGTCTAACTGTTTCACTTAGTATAATTCCATCAAGGTCCCTTCATGTTGTTGCAAATGACAAGATTTTATTCTTTTTTTATAGCTAAATAATATTCCATGGTATATATGTACCACATTTTCTTTATTTACTCATTCATTGATGGACACTTAGGTTGTTTCCATATCTTGGCTACTGTAAATAATGCTGCAGTGAACATGGGGTGCATTTATCTTTTTTAAAAGATTTTATTTATATATTTTTAGAGAGGGGGAAGGGAGGGAGAAAGAGAGAGAGAGAGAAATACTGATGTGTGAGAGAAACATCCATTGGTTGCCTCTCACATGCCGCCAGCTGGGGACCTGGCTCACAACCTAGGCATGTGCTCTGACTGGGAATGGAACTGGTGACCCCTCAGTTTGTGGGAAGACACTGAGTTCCACCAGTCAGGGCAGGATGCATATGTCTTTTAGAGTCACTAATTTTGTTTCCCTCAGTTAAATACCTGGAAGTGGAATTGCTAGTTCATATGGTAGTTCTATTTTTTAATTTTCTGAGAAAACTCTATTTTATTTTCCACAGTAGCACACCAATGTATGTTCCATCAATAGTGCTCAAGGGGCCCTGGCTGGTGTGGCTCAGTAGATTGAGTGCTAACCTGTGAACCAGAGGGTCACTGGTTCGATTCCCATTTGGGGCACATACCTGGGTTGTGGGCTGCATCCCCATTGGGGGACATGTGAGAGGTGGCACACACTGGTGTTTCTCTCCTTCTCTTTCTTCCTCCCTTCCCCTCTATCTAAAAATAAATTTTAAAAAATTCTAAAAAAACATAGTGTTCAAGGGTTCCCCATTCTCCACCTCCTCATCAACACTTGTTATTTTTTGTCTTTTTGGTAAGCCATTTTTTGTTTTTTATTGATAATCTTAAATTTGAAATTGTCTGAGCTATTCTTAATCTTTTGTTTCCACATGGATTTTTTATTAAATTATCTAATTTTGTACAAAACCCTGTTACATTTATTATTGCATTTGAATTATAGACTAATTTGGGGATAACTGGTAAATTTACAATATAATGACTTAATATGAATTCAGTGTACCTCCCATTGGGTTTTCTTTAATGTCTTGCAACAAAATTTACAATTTTCTGTATATAGTATTATGCAAATTTTATTGTATTTATTGTTTTACTAATAGGACACTTTTAAGATGGCATTTTATAATTATATAGAAACACAAAGATTTTAAAAATTAACCCTGTTTCAACAAACTGCTGACTCATAAGATTCTCTTGCATAGAATTCTCTTATGTAGATTCTTTTATGTAGAATTCTCTGGCATTTCCCTATGTAGACAGTCATTATCTTCAAATAATGACTGCTTTTTCCTTTAGACACTGTATACCTTATGTTTTCTTTACTTTTTTTTCTGTACTGGCCTGGACATCTGTTCCAGTGTTGACTAGCAGTAATGATATTGCTCATCTTTGTCTTGTTCTGGTTTTAGCAGGGAATGTGGCTTCTATTTCACCCTACTTGTGAAGTTTGCTCTAATTTTTGGGACAAGGCCCTTCCCTTCTTTCTGCAGGTTACTGAGATGCTTTTGTTTGCTTGTTTGCCATAAGTGGACATTGTCAACTTTTACTCAAAGCTTTCTCTGCTTTGCCTTATAGTTTAATATTTTTTCTTTATACATTTTGAGTTTATATTATGAAGTACCTATAAATCTTTAATTATATCTTCCTGGGGCACTTGTCTTTTCATCATCTTTTATCTTCTTTGTCTCTAATAATGACTTTTCTCCTACAGTCTGTTTCGTCTGGTAGTAGTGTACTCACTTTCTCTTGCTGATCTTTCTCTTGCCTTTTCCTCTTTCCCTCCTTACATTGTTTGTCTTTAGGTTTTAAGCCTGTCTCTTGAACGTTGCTGAATTGTGTGTCTTTTGAAAGACAACTAATTGGATAATCTCTTACTTTTCATTGCTGTTTACCAATGATTATATTTTTATTATATTATTTATGCTATTTGTCCTGCTGTTTCCATGTTTCTCCCAGGTCGACCCAGGTTTCCTTATTCCCCGTTTTTCCCCAATGGTTTGGAACAGGTACATTCAATTCTATTCTTTTAGTGGCTTCTCCAAGTTTTACTATGCGTTCTAGCCTTAACCAGTTCTAGAGCTATCACCTCTTTCTTTCTTCTGAGCAATACAGGGACCTCAACACACGTTCACTCTCATCATGCCTCCAGGTAGGGGCTATTGCTCTCTGGTATTTTGGTTCCATCTTATTGTTTTAACCTTCTGTTTTATCATCATTATCATTATTTTTTTATGCAATTATGGCCTGCTCCTATTTACCCCAGTACTCTTTATTTACCTCTTCTCTTGGTATTTTCTATGTGGGTTTAATTTCCTTCTTCCTGAAGTAACTTCTTTAATAGTTCTTTCAGAAAGGACTGTTAATGTTAACACACTGTGGTTTTTCCCCCAAAATGATTGAATTTCACCAGGTAGAGCAAAGCTACAGTCACCCTCCCACATCCCTGGGCCCTTAGCTCTTCACGTGTGTGTTGTAGATGACGGTGTCTGCACCTTTGTGCCCACGGGCCGGACGTGGTCAGGAGTTAACGCCCCCAGGAGCAGCCCTTGACGGTTAATGACTGGTGGAGGTGTGGAAACACCCCTGCCCTCTCAACCTAAGAGAGGGGTGATTCTGAGGCAGGTTTCTTATCCTTTTGCCCAACTGTGTCCATGGGATTAAGCTCAGTGGCCCTTGTGGTAGCTAGCTTAATAAACACGCTTCATTGGCTGCTTTCTTTTTCCTTTATCATGTCCCCACTTCCCTGCCAGTGTTTCCTGTCCTCCCAAGTGAGTCATCTGCAGGCCTAAAATTCCCAGGGCCTGCTTCCGGGGGCATTCAAGCTAAGGCACTGCATCTAGAATTATATATGTATTCTCTCTCTCTCTTTCTCTCATATGTATATATAGAATATATATATATATTTCTTAGCACTTCTCTTTGAATTTCCTTACTGTATCACATCTCTTAACATCTCTCATTTTTCTCGTCTCACCCCTTTAAATAATTTCCTTAGTTCTACCTTCCAGCAAATTTTTCTCTAGAAATGTCTAGTGTTTATATTTGAATTTTTCAACAAATTTACTGTATATTTGCGTTTCTTAAAGTTCTTTTTTAAGTCTTCCTGTTCTTTTCTCCTGATGTCTTCTTCCTCTGTGTTTTCAAATCCTGCTCTTTATGGTAATTTTAGACAGTCTTATTTTTTTATTGCTACCTGATCAATTTATTATCTGATGTTCCTGGGGGATCTAATCCTGCCTTTGATTGTGGCTGCTTATTCTTGTTCATGGCGAACTGTTTTCTCAAGTGTTTTAAAATTTGCGGTTTTTGAATTAACCCCCTGAAGGGCTTTACCTGTGGGTGTCATGTGTGACCTGGGAAGAAACTTTCTCCTTTAAGATAGATTTGTGTGCCTTCCTGAAGGAGACCAGAGATGACCTCTGAAGATGGTTCACTATTCACTTGACCCAGAAAACCTCACAAAATCATGCAAATCAAGAGGCTCGAACCGGCCCTGGCTGGCGTAGCTCAGTGGATTGAGCGCTGGCTGTGAACCAAAGTGTTGCAGGTTTGATTCCCAGTCAGGGTACATGCCTGGGTTGCAGGCCATGACCCCCAGCAACCGCACATTGATGTTTCTCTCTCTCTTTCTCCCTCCCTTCCCTCTCTAAAAAATAAATAAATAAAATCTTTAAAAAAAAGGTAGCCAATAATAAACCAAAAATTAAAAAAAAAAGAGGCTCGAACCTTTGTGTTCACTTTAAGAACACTTGTGAAACTGCCCAAGCCATCAAGGTTATGCATATTTGAAAACCCACCAAGTATCTGAAAGATGCCACTTTAAAGAAGCAACGTGTTGCATGCCAATGGAAGAGTTGGCAGATGTGCCCAGGCTAAACAGTGGGGCTGGACACAGGGTCCGTGGCCCAAATAGAGTGATGAGTTTTTCCTGCACATGCTCAAAAACTCAGAGAGTAATGCTGAACTTAATTAAGGGTTTAGGTGTAGATTCTCTGGTCAGTGAGCACATCCAGGTGAACAAAGCTCCCACGATGCAGCGTAGACCTTACAGAGCTCACGGGTGGATTAACCCACACACAGCTCCCTGTGCCACACTGAGATGATCTTTCCTGAAACACAGCAGATTGTTCCTGAAACAGAAGATGAAGTTGCACAGAAGAAAAAGATATTTCAGAAGAAACTAAGAAACAAAAATTTATGGCCCGGGAGTAAGTTCGGCATAAAATAAATGCTAATCAAAGTAAAAACAGGAAAAAAAAAGAGGTAGATTTATGCTTGTCTCTTCCAGAAACCCCAGGTACTGACTCAGACAAACTGCTGTGTCACCATCTCAGCTTGGGGGTTTGTGGACCATGAGGCAATGTCGATGCGAACCCGAAACCTACATTCATGTACAAGCCCATGGTTACAATCCTAGAGAAATTCATTTTCCCACCTCCAAAACAGGTGGAGACAGACAAGTTCCTTATTTTCTACGTTGTTGGCTGAATTTTTCTCCTAGTCCACCGTTTGGAAGGTGGGTCCCTTCAAGGGTGTCCCCTTTCTGCAGGAGTCTTGTGCCAGTGCTCTTCCCGAGTCTGGCCCAAAGCCTCATTTCCTGTTCTTGCAAGGTTGGGCCCCCAGCCTGGGGGGAACCGGGAATGGCTGACCAGATAGGCCTGCGCTGCTTCCTGCTCACTTGGGCCCCTTTTCCTCCTTGATTCTTGGAGATACTCATTATTTTCCTCCTGTTTTAGTGGTGCACTTACAGAACATAAGGCACTCAATGCTATTTAACATAGCATTTCAAGGTATTTTGTGGTAGATGAATTTTCAGGTTACCCCGTTTTTAAAAAAGCTGGAAATGGAAATTCTTAAGTACCTTTTCTGCTATATAATGCCACTTCTCCCTCTTCTACCATTTCTGTCTTGGGGACGTTCATCTTCCACTCCTGGGTTGGCAAGGGGAGTGGCGGGGTGTGGAGGATGTGTGTGGGGACATAACGGTTTCCCAAAGTCTCAGGGCAGGCGGTGTCACACGAGAAGCAAGGTGTGCTTCCTTACCTAAATAAGTCTTAGGCTGCCTGTTGTCGTGCCTAGAATCCCACCACGAAAGTCACCTTCCTCCCCTATTTTATGAGCTACCTCTTTTTGAAGGAATGAATTTAGCAGATGATGTTGAAAATCAGGCTCTTGGGAATTGGAGGTTGAGAAGAATTGGTGTGTGTGTGTGTGTGTCTCTGTGTGGCATGCGGTGTGTGTGGTGTAGTGTCTGTGTGCATGGTGTGTGTGTGGTGAGTTTGGTGTGTGTACGTGGTGTGTCTGTGTGTTTTGTGTGTCTCTCTGTGTGTGGTGTGGCGTATGTGGTGTGGTATGTGTCTGTGTGTAGTGTATGTGGTAGGTGATTGGTGTGTGTGTGGTGTGTTTGTGTGTGTCTAAGATCAGGAGCTGAGTGGTAGAAGAATCTTTGGGAGGATCATCAGAATTAAACCATCCCAGCCATCATTTTACAAAGGCCTGGACTTACGATGGGACCCCTCATCTTTAACTTGCCTGTTAACCCTGGCCAGGACCCAAACGGACTATTTTTGTCAGGGACCAGGACTGGATCATTCATACCTAACATGGACAGGAAGCATTAGTTCTCTCCTTCCGCCAGATATGGCAGCTACATTGGCTCAGGTTGAGGAATTTTCTCAATTTCCCTGAAATCTGGCCTTGGAAACTGGATCCCAAAGCTTGTTGATCTGGTCTGGATTCCTGCCTTGCCTGACCAGCCTGCCTGGTCATTCCATCTGTATGGGGAGGACCAGGGGCAGGGTGTTGGGGGGCATGGGGAGGGTAAGGCAGCTCATTGTGACAGCTGCCAGGAGGTCTCCCACCAAACTGTTCAAAGCCTTATCGGCTTGGAGGTGTCTCTAATACCATTTCCGTTCATTGTTTCCTGTTGGTCATTAAGAGGAGGCCAGGCCCCTGTGTGGCAGTTCACAGCTATTGTGGTGGGAAAGGGGGGGTTGGTGGACGTCACGACTCGGGCTTTATCTGCCTGGCTGCGGGAAGTCTGCAGCTCCTGGGTCACGGAGCGGCAAGCCAGGGCAGAGCCGCAGCAGTCCGATCAGCGCAGCAGCTGCAGGGGAGCATGGCCTAGGGTGGCGGCACTGCTGTGCGGCCGAGTTTTCCAAGCACCTTGGAGACACCTGCAGCCCCATTTGCAGGGGAAGGTATGGCCTTGTGGGAGGAGGGCTGGCTCGGTTGTGGGATACAGATCAGGACTGATCCCTCCCTCTGGGGAGCTGGGGTTCTTACTAGCTAGTCTAGACAGGCTTTGTTTAGAGGGTGATTCAAAGCCAGGGACCATCCTAATTCTCCTCCTCCCCTTACCTCTGGGACATCCTGTGACTGTCTCTGCTCCTGCCTGGGCTTTTCTGCTTGTACTGTCCTGGTCCTTATGGGGAGCAGCCCGATGTGCCTGTGTGCGGGGAGACTGCAGGAGAGGACACCTGCTTTGGGACCAAGACTTGACCCTACCTGACATCAAAGTGTTCCTTCCACAGTTAAATAACAGACTGGGTTTATTCTCTTTGTTTGGCCTCATGGGACACTGAGTAGGAAAGGAGTCACCCCCAGTGAATCCCAAGTGACAGACTGCACTTAATTTAGCAACTTTTCCAGAGGAGATGGTGTGACAGGGGCTCTATGGGACGTGGGGTATGCTCTGCCAGCCAGGGCCAATTGTCGCTCTCTGGCGGGCCACACTGTGGGTACCTTAGTCCAGGCCCTGGGCTGCCAGACTCCTCTGCATCTGTCAGATCAATGCGGCAAACACTGTGTGAACATTTTCTGGGTGCTGGGGATGGAGATGAGTGAGGCACTCGTGGGATGGTGTGGTGACTGCCTAGGAAACGTCCCTCATTCCTAAGTGTTCTCTGAGTCGGGGTGTCTGGGGTAGGAACAAAAGCATAAGACAGTTCCAACCCCCAGTTTGCTGCCAAGTGTGGAAGGATGGAGAGGCAAGAAGGAGTTAGGTGCGCATCGGCTCTTGGCTCCCGTAGGCACGCCGGGAAATGAGAGAGGCCAGGCTGGCCTGGAGGCGTACAGAGAAGGCAGAGCCCTCCTCCTCTGTCTGGCTCTGAGACTGCTGCTCGGGAAAGCGTGCTGGGGCGCCTGGCTCATAGTGACTGTTACCCTTGGGCCTGGCCCTGGCCAAGGTTTTTTTTTTTTCAGGGGAGGGGAGGGACAGCACTCTATGTGCAAAGGCAAACATGGGCTAATGAAGATCAGTATTTTCTCTTGCTTAAAAAATAATGTTCTTCCCACTTCATGAAGGGAAAGTAGCACACACCAGCAGCCATCTGTGTGGACAGTGGTTACCAGCTCATTTCTCCTGCTTCTCTGCAGATGATTTCTGCCAGGCTTGCGAGGCTGCTGCTTGCTTTGGCCCTCACCTTGCCAGGTAGGTACCAAAGTGCTCCTACTCTTCACTCCTGCCCCAGGGCCATTGGGAACAACCGTCTTCCAGACGAAGCAGGTGTGTGTGTGCAGCTCACCTGGGTGCCCACCCTGTGCCAGGCTTGTGCTGGCCCTGCCACTGGTTACCTAGTTAATTCCCCTTGTGGAGGTTCTGCAGGTCCCCCTGCTCCTGACTTGTATTGCTCAAGGAGCAGGTCCCTGCAAATGCCTTCTCCAGTTGGGGAGTGAAGAAGTACAAAGGCCGCACAGAGCAGTCCTATATAATGGGGCTGGAGGACAGGGAAGAAGGAAACCAAGATGAGGGTGGATGACTAGTTTTAGAAGGGGTTGTGGGGGTCAACTACTTGAATCTCTCAGAGCACAGGCGAAGAGACTGAGGGTCAGAGAGGAAAAATGACTGCTCAGAGTCCCACGGAGCTGAGATCCCAGGCCAGCACTCTGTCACTGTGCTGCACTGTCTTCCTTCTGTCACTGACATTCTGAGTCTGTGACTGGCAGAAGAGACCTTCTTCTGACCCTGGCCTGTCTCCGCTTAGACCACTCAGGCCAGCATCGTCCGGTCTGCTGCACAAAGGCTAGTCTGGGGAAAAATGTACATGGGTCACACCCCTACATCTTCCAGCTAGGTGGGCCCTGTGCCAGGGGACCCTGAAAACTTAAGAGGTTTTCTGATGTGGTCCCAATACACACACATGTACACACAGTGTGGGGGTGGCAGAAGGGTCCCCTTGGAGTTAGTGTGTGACCTGCAGGAGTTAACACTTTATAGATTCTATGTGTCAGGCACATGGGCTGATCTGTTTAGAAGTAATCTGTTCAAGATACACAAGTAGATTGATGTACAAAGATGTTCATTACAATCTATTTACATATCAGAACATTTGGAAAAATGCTAAGAACCTAACAAAGGAGGTTATACTATATGCATTTAGATGCAAAGTGTAATGCAGTCACTAAGAATCACCTTTTGGAAGTAGCACGATGTCATGATAAATTTTTGACAATATTGAGAGAATGGTTGTAGTTTGCACAGGATGATCACAATTTTGTAAAATCCCCCACAACTGTGTATATGCTATAAAACAGAATAGAAAGATAAACACTAAAATGTTAACTCTAGCTATTGCTGAATGTTGGTAACAGATGATTTTAAATTTTCTGTGATCTTCTTCTGTATTCTCCAAATTTTTTATAATGAACGTGTATCACATTTCAGATGGGTATGTAAATGGCATTAAACCAAATAGATTTCCTCAAAACAACTGTTCCTCCATTGTTCCTATGAGTCCTGGGTCATATCTGGGGGCTGAAAGCAACAGCTTCCATCTCATTTAGGATGGAAAGTACTTCCCCACAGCCCAATTTCTGTGAGATGAAGCCTCACTTCTATAAGGCTAGAGTGCTGGTGGTTCCAGCTGTGCTCACCTGTGGCCTCTCCCTCCAGGGACCCTTTGTGCAGAGGGGACTCTTGGCAGGTCCTCGATGGCCCGATGCAGCCTCTTTGGAGATGCCTTCATCAACACCTTTGATGAGACCATGTACAGCTTTGCCGGAGACTGCAGTTACCTCCTGGCTGGGGACTGCCAGAAACACTCCTTCTCGCTCATAGGTGAGTCTGGGGCGCTGGAGGGAGGAATACAGAGCGGGAGCTGGCTGAGCTCAGGCCTGGCATGTGGGGGGCCTACAGGCAGGGGGAGTTTTCCTTACAACAGTGTGTGATCTGGAAGATCCCAATAGAGAGCACGGTGGGGAGTGGCCTTTCCCCTTGGCTCCCCTTGGCTTTTCCCTGGGTCTCTCTCCGTGGGAACCTGGTGGGATGGAGAAAGTCTTAATGCTTCTCCAGTGATTATGTCCACTGCTCTGGGTCCAGGCAACACCCTGGGAGCTCCAAAGCATCAAGAGGAATGATGGCTCAGAAGGTGCTTTATCACAGAGACCCTAGCAAAAAGAAAAAGGATCATTCCGTGTCCTTGGTGGCAATCAGAGCATCAGGCCAGTGTTGAGCACTTCCGGTGTTCCTGGAAAAGTGCTGGCACTATGCCTGTGCCATCTCTGCACCCCCCACAGCTGTTCTGAGATGCAGGGACGGATATAGTCACCGCTGTTTCCAGATGCAGACCTCACGGAGGCTGATTCTCCCAAAGGCTGGCAGATAATAAAAGGAGGATCTGGGATTTGATCCTGGGTTCGTCAGGATGAAGGAACTTTCCCCCTGTACTGCGGGGAGAAGGCACTTTCCAAGGCTGGGAGTGAGGCTGGAAGCGGTGATGGAAAACTATGGTTTGGTGACCTTCCCACTCTAAGAATTCATCAGATGTGTGAGATGTGTGAGCGAGGGATGCTACACGACATAGCAAAGGCGGGGGCCTCAGCCCTGGGGGGGCTGAGATAGCAACGGGCAGCCCCGCAGCGGGGAGAAGGAGAGCAACCCCACCTCCCCTAGAAAGTTGAAGGCTGAGGTCCTCCCACCTCAGGTGGTCCCAGTGTTTATTTTAAGTGGATTTCTTTACCTTGAAAATCATGGTGCACTTTCTGGAACATGAATGGAACCTGAGAGCATTGTGCTATGTGAAATAAGTCAGACAGAGAAAGACAGATGCTGTATGATCTCACTTATATGTGGACTCGAAAAACAAAACAAAATAAGGTGCCACCAAACTCATAGGAGAAAGAGGCCAGATTTGTGGTGACCAGAGGGGGAAAGCGAGGGGTGGGAGAATTGGGTGAAGGGGTTCAGAAGGTACATCGTTCCAGTTATAAGATAAGTGAGTACGAAAGGTATAATGTACAACATGGTGCCTGTAGCCAACGCTGCTGTATGGTGTACTTGAAAGTTGCTAAGAGAGTAGATCTTAAAAGTTCTCATTACAAGGAAAAAATGCTTTTCTTTTTTCCTTTCTTTTTCATCTATCTATCTATCTATCTATCTATCTACCATCTATCTATCTCCTATAAAAATCATAGTGGAGATGGTACAGACCCTTTACCTGAGATGGGTCTGGGGGTGTCCGTGGACATGGAGGGTAAGCAGAAAGATTTTAAAAGAAGGAAATAATGACATCCTCTCTACCCCATGACTTTGTGCTTCAGTGGTATTTCCAGGGAACGGGATCCTCTGGAGACCCGTGGGTGCCTTGGAGGGGTTGCTGTCTCGACTTCACAGTGTTTTAGCTCAGCTCTGCTGCAGACTCCTTATCCAGCAGATGGTTTGTAGGCAGTGGAATCTTAGTACCAGGCACAGAGTTCACATTCTGGGGCCAGGGGCTTGAGCAGCATGTTGGAAAAGCCCTCTCCCCTACTTAAATGCAACTCTGGACCCCTCCCCCATAAGGGTCACCCTCCTAGTCAGAGGGACTCAAGCCAAACTGGTGCCTCTGGGCTGTACTGTCACCTCCTCCAGGAAGCACCCCCCCCTCCCCCCCGCCAGCTCCGCACTCTCCCCGGCCCTGACCGCTCTGGCCTGCTCCAGCGCTGGGCTCATCAACTTGGGCTGACCGGCAGTTTTTGTCCCCTAGGACCTGGTAGCTCAGTGCCCAGCAGGAAATGGAAGCACAGAAACCAGCGTAGGAGTCAGAAAACCTGTGCTCTCTGCTCTCCCTCCCCATGGAGTGTCCTCAGGGGAGTCACACAGTGTGGCTCAGCCTCCCTGTCCTCCCTTTGAAATGCAGATTCTGGGAGGAGCAAGGCAGATGTGTGTTTCTGCTTGTGAAGTGTTCCCCAAACCTTTATGCTTAAATGCAGCCACCGTAACTCAGGATGTGCACTTGTTGGACATGAGCTTCATAGACATGAGGGGCTGCTGGGTGCTTGCGGGCACTTCTGTCAAGGTTATGGTGACATCCACCCCCTCCTCAGCATACCCATGTGGGTTTGTGTGGCGGCCTGCCTCTCAGGCCATCCTCTGGGCTTCATGGCCAAGGAGGAATCGAAGGGCTGTGTTAGGCCTCTCTGTGTCAAAACACCTCAGTGGGACCCCCCTGCCCTCTCCCTGCCCCTGGGTCCTTATTCTGATAACAGCCTGCTCTTGTCAAGTGTCCGTTTTCTGCAGGCCATTTTCCTGGACCAGGGTGTGGGTCAATCACACGTTAATGTAGATCAGGTTAATTCTCACCCCCAAATCGTGCTGCTAACCTCAGAGAGAATGTGCCTACTGGTTCTGTTTTTGGTGGAGGTGGTGGGTCGGGGGGTGGGGCACTGGGAAGAAATAATCCGAGGAGGCTGGGCCTGGGGAGGGAGGGTTGGTCCTGCTTCTTCAGCGGCCCTGGGGCCAGGGGCAGGGGCAAGGGCGCGGTGGTCTTGGAAGCTGTGGGTCGGCTCTGTGAACACTCACTGTGCCCTCTCGCACATCTCTGCTCCATTGTTCTCCAATGACATCCTGTTTTCTCAGTTCTAACTCACAAATTCCCCATTCCTCTCCGAGTGTCCGTGGACCTTGTACACATCCTGAGTGAGGTGTTTATGTCTCAGCCTGAAGGACCACCGGGTGCAGAGGGGAGGCCTTTTCCTTGACCAGGCCCCTCCTGACCAGACAGGCTCCAGGGTCTGGGGCCAAGGCCACTAGCACAGGGAAAAGGAAGAGCCGCCACGAGTCCTGCTAGGAGAGACTGCCCTGTTTAGGCCACACTGCAGGATCTGGCACCCAGACCAGCCCAGAGAGAGCCAGAAACCACCAACAGCGTGCTGAGTCACTTCCCCAGTGCAAGCCTTCGTCTCCTGGTCAGTAAATGGCATCAGACCAGATTTCCGTTTCTCAGCATTTGGGTAATGGTCACCTGTGTCAGAATCACAGGAGCGGAGGGTGAACTGTTCATTGGGAATGCAAGTTAGGGCACTCCACACTCAAATGTCCCTGGAGCACTCGGAGCTGCTCTGGCTCCAGTCGCCAGCCTGCACCCCAGGCTGCTGTCTCTCCAACCTGTAGGGGGTGGGGGACCTTGTTCCCCACCGAGCTCCTCAGTCACCGAGTTCAAGAGGCATGGGGAGAGTGTCCCTGGTTTGCTTCAGTCTCTTGGGGTGGAGACCCAGCCCATCTTCTCTTAGCAGCTGCAGGAAGTGTTAACCGGTAGATAGGTTCAGTGTGGGAGTTGCCCCTCCATACCCTGCCCCTCCCCGGGGCCCACAAGCAATTTCTAATGGCTTGTCTTCCTAATAGCTGCACATTATCTGATTCCCCTGAGTTCTGCAGGGAGGGAACAAAGCAAATAAAGTGGGATCTGGAGTTCTCCCCTGCGTTAATGGGTAACTGAAAACATAGCACTCAGATGTCCTGTTAGGCAGCTTTGTGGTACAAAAGGAGATCTGGACTCAGGGTCAGAAAACCCCAGGGTGGGCTCTACCCTGAGTTAACAGTGTGTAAACCAACTATTATCACTGGGGTGATTGTCCCCCAGAGGACGGTTGGCAGTGTCAGGAACATTTTGGGTTGTCACAGCTGTGGGTGGATGCTGCCGGTGGGTAGATGTGGCTGATACCCTACTACGCACAGGATGGCCCCACACACCAGAGGAGTAGCCGGCCCCAGCTGTCCACAGTGCTGAGGCGGGGCAGCCCTGCTGTCAGCGTGGGATTTCTTCACCTGTGAATTAGAGCCAGTCTAGATCAGTGGTTTTCAGACTGAGCCATGCCCTGTGAGTCGCCACATGAACTTACCGGTTGTGACCAGCATTAACGAAGTAAATGCAGTGAAGCAGAAGACATCAGAAAGCATCACAGTGCACGGCACACGGCAGGGGTCATGTTACTATGTGAAATGTGTGAGTGTGTGCACACTGGGCCATAACGTAGATTGAGTTTTTACTCTGCTTTCTGGGAAAAAAGGGTTTACAGCCACTTGTTTTGTTGATCTCTGAGGTTCATAATGCTGCCAACAGTATGTTTTTCTGAATTGAAGACTGCTCCAGGGCACACTTCCAAAAATCCTCTTGCTGACCGCCCTCCCCACCCTCAGCTGAGGATGGACTGCGTTCGGGGCATCAGCAATTCCGAGGGCTCCTTGTGGTGCAGTCCTCCCTAAGGACCCCAGTCCCAGCCCCCTGTCACACCCCTGCCCCTAGGTGGGTGACGATCCTGCGCAGCCAGCCAGCCCCACGTCCCACTGAGATGCTGCCTCCAACACCGCTCGGTGGGTGGTCAGCCTGCCTCCTCCGCTTCCTAATGCTGATCTCTCCCAGGGCCACACAGAGCCGGCCCTTCAAATGCTTAAACCAGCACCCAGCCTGAGTCCCAGCTCTGTCATCACTCACTAGCTCTGTGATGATAGGCAAGTGACCCCGAGTGTCAGCCACCTGGGTGGACCTGAGTCCCATGGTCCCAGACTGCCTTCATCATTTCTGTGAGCAGGGTGGGGTCTCTGTGCAGCAGCACTCGTGGTGGGAACCTCGGGGCCCTGTCTCACTTTCCCCTGGTTGTTTCTCCTGCATTCTTGGCTTGTCTAGCTTCTCAGGCTCTATCTTTCCACCTGGGCGTGAGTGACCTCTGGGCTTTCCTATGCCCCTGCTCAGCTCTGCCTCCTGGGGAGCAAGTGACTGTTTAGGTGACTTTATATCCTGGAAGGCCTTGAAGAGGGACAGCTCTGTAGCTGCAGGGTGGTGGCTTACCTCCAGCTTTCGGATTGTATCCAAAGCCTTCCTTACCCACCCTGCAGCCACGCACTCCTGGCTGCCTTGTTCTCACGGTCCTTGCTGAATTTCCATGAAGGTGAGGGAGAGCCTGCTGGAGGCAGAGGCGCCCAGGGAGTCCTCTCCTGTTTCCAGGAGTGAGAGGCCTTTGGCTCAGAGGCCACATGCTGGGGGAGTTACCCAGTGGTGAAGTAGGGACAGAGCCACCCATCCCTCTGCTCTGGGGCTGGGGGTGGAGGTCTGGGAGGATTGTACTGGTAAGGAGATGGGTTCTGTGGTCATTAGGGACCCAGACGCCCTGGCCTTTTGGGTTCACTGTACCCCCTCCAGCGGGTGGGTGGTGGATAGACTGAGCTCACTCCAAGCTGGGGGCAGTGGTCAGTGTCAGCCTCCACAGACACCCGGGAAGGGATTTAGTCTTTGGTCCGCTGCAGACTGGGGATTGTTGCCAGGCTGTTCCATTTGTTTGTGTTTTCAATATTTTATTGTGGACATTTTCAAACACACAGAGCAGGACAGTAAACACCCATATACTTACCACTCAGATTCTACTGTCCACATTTTACTCTGTCTAGTTTTGTGTGTTTCTCTTCAGCTAACTTCTGGCTGTCTGACAGTTTGTTCTATGTTTTAAAGATGTGCTAGCTGCAAACACTGTGGTCAGTGGGAGCGCCGGGCAGGCAGGACTCCTTAGTCAAACAGGATGAAAGCCCTTTACCTTGGCTGGCACCTCCTGTGACTCCTGACAGTTAGTCTGGAGCACTGCGGGATGTGGTTGGTGGACTCTGGGCCTTTCCTGGTGGCCTCTGAGCTAACACTATATGGGCTAGTTCAGCGATTTTTAACTGGTATACCGCAAGAATGTTTAAAACGTGCAATACCTGACCCTTTACTCAGGGACACTGACTTCTTCTCCCTTAGATTGTTAAATAAAAAAATGACAACAGCCAACACAACAATAGCCACCCAGTGTGAATGAATCAGAATTATAGTTATTTTTTGGTCAGATTGGCAAAAAAATATATTTTTTGATGTGCTGTAGAATTTTAGCAACAAGTTTATGTGTGCCATGAGATGAAAAAGTTTGCTAGTCTCTGGGCTAGTTCTTTACATGTGACAACCCTCACTGAAATCTCACTGTGAACAAGCCTACTTTCTGGCTCATCCAGGTTGGTCAGGAGTATGTGGGGGTCTCAGGTGGCCCCTGTCCTCAGGCCCCCATTGGGGAACCCCCCTCAGACCGCTGTGGGGCTGTGACTGAGGCGTCCCCTTCCCTCACTCTCCTTATCAGTGGCCCCAGCTGTGGCAGCAGGACCTCACGCCAACAAACCTCCCAAGTTTCCTGGACTTGGTTCCACAGACATTCTTGCTTCCTTTTTTTTTTTTTTTGTGGAGCTGGAGCCCACCCTCCCCAGACCCCAGTAGGAGAAGGCACATTTCCTCATTTCCAAGGTCAACTTTCCAACTGGGCCCTATGCCCCCTTTCCACAGGAGCCCTGAGGCACTGCACCCCCGCCCCCCCCCGCACCTTCCCCCTCTTCTCCCAGTATTCTGTCTCTCTGTCCTTACTGGCCGTCCTCAACTTCCCTGCTTCCATCAGCTTCTCAGTCTCTAAGGCCTGAGGTCAGACTCTCCCCTGTTCCTCTGTCTCCTTCATCTCCATGGCTGCTCAGTCCTCTTTGAATTCCAAGGGCCCTGCATGAGGGACAGTTGTCAGAGACTCGCTGTGGGACTGCAAGGTCTTTGTAATGATGCAAAAGTGCGTCTCCACCTGTTTTTTTGCTTTCATGTCACTGCCACCACCTGCGTCTCTGTTTGTCCCTCGCAACCAAGCCATTGTCACATAGCCAGGGACTATTTTATCATGTGTTTAGCTATCCGAACATCTCCAAGGACAAAACCCATTATTGATTGCATCTTTATTAAGTTCCCCAAATGGAACGAATGACTCGACATACAGATTCTCTAAACTTCTCCCAGAGAATCAAAATCAGTAACTTGAGGTGGGACTCATGAATCTCCATTTTAAACAAAGCACCTGTTTAGGGCTAACCTAAAAAAACGCTTTAAATAATACACGCTATAGTACCTGTTAGCAGTAACTTACTTTGTTGCTTTTATTTGCTATCTTACAATATTTTCAATAGTTGCATGCTCCTCTTATTTTTGTATTTAGGTTGTAAACTCTGAGAAGGAAGAGGTCATATGTTTATATTTTGCTTTTGAGAAATATAAGGGACTACGAGAGGGCTCTGTATCCAGAAGACACTCGATGTTTTAGATAAATAAGCAGACGGGTGAGGAAAAGTATTTTGGAGATTTTTTTTGTCCATTCGTTACGTCTTTTGTGGGAAGTATTCCACTCAGATAAGATTATAGAGATGATGATTATAGTACATGTATTGACTCTTTTGGATAATGACCGCTATTATTGACTCTTGTCTTTCAGGAGACTTCCAAAGTGGCAAGAGAGTGAGCCTCTCCGTGTATCTTGGGGAATTTTTCGACCTCCATTTGTTTGTCAATGGTACTGTGCTGCAGGGGGACCAGAGGTAAGTCAAAAGCCCAAAACATGTAAATGTGAGAAAGCCCTGGGAACCCCCCTTGCATGCACTGTTTCATCTTTAAATGAAGAAGCTGGGGTCCAGAGAGAGGAAGTAAACGTGTCCCGAGGAAACCAGTGTCAGGGCTGGGTGAGAGCCAGGGCTCCCGACCGCTGGGCTAGGCCCTCAGCCACTTTGCACCATAGTCTGAACCCTTTGCCTAGGTTTGGGGTTGAAGGGTGGGAGGGACAGCCAGAAAATACGTGAGAAGCCCCCTTCCTGAGCTTACCCTTGTCCCTCCAGTGTCATCATGCCCTATGCCTCCAACGGGCTGTACCTGGAAACCGAGGCTGGGTACTACAAGCTGTCCAGTGAGGCCTATGGCTTTGTGGCCAGGATCGATGGCAGTGGCAGCTTCCAAGTCCTGCTGTCAGACAGATACTTCAACAAGACCTGTGGGCTGTGTGGCAACTTTAACATCTTCGCTGAAGATGACTTTAGGACTCAAGAGGGTAAGCTTTTCTGGGGTGCCGTTTCCTGGGGGTGTGGTTATGCTTGTAACTTCACTGTTCACAAAACCTTCACTATGGCTCCACCCCTGGCATGCCCATCATCTCCCTGTGACCTCACCTCAATGGATCCTGCCACCCTTGTCTCTTAGCATTCCATCTCACTGCCTAGGCCTCCTGTTGCACTTGATCTTGGAGCTCCTCAGGCCCCACTTGGTTTGACTTTGAATTCCCTATAGCAACTTATACATGGTAGATGGTTGGGAAATGCTGGATGGTTTGAACAAACCCTCTTGAACCACCACAGTGGAGATTTATGGGTGAAATCAACACTGTCCCCCCAAATATTTATGTAATTGAAATTACCAAAAAAAGATCAAAGATAATCTTTTACAGTTTATGTGTGTGTGTGTTCATAAGCAGTAGAAGATAATGTGGACAAAGTGAAATACACCACGAATCTTTAATCTTTTTTTGATAATTTTAATGATATAAACCTTTAATTAGTGATGCTCCCTTGCAAAAGCTGAACATTTGTGTGTGTTTTACTGCTTCCTTATCACCTGGCTACTCCCTGATTAATTAGTGTTCAGAGAAACAGTTGACTAGACCTTTCATTGGACTGAAAAATAGTAAGATCTCTTATTTCTGTCTTCCCTAGCACTGATTTCTCAAACTTTTTTATCAGTCAATATGTATGTTTAAAGCTATGAATTTTCCTTAAGTACTACATTAGCTGCATCACACCAATTTTGATATGTAGCACATTTTCATTTTCATCTAGTTCTATGAATTTTCCAATTTCCGTTTTGAGTTATTTCTTAACCATAAAATGTGTTGAAAACTTTCAAATGTGTAGAATTTTTAGTTATCTTTTATAACTACATTTATTTCTCAGTTAAATTAGAAATTTGGGTATGTTTGTTTGTGGCATAGTACCTGATCTTTTTTGTAATTGTTCTATGTATGCTCCAAAAAATGTATTCTCTGTAGGATTCTATATATACTTATTGAATTAAGTTTGTTAATTGTGTTAATCAAATCTATATCTTTTTAAAATCCTAACTAGAGGACATGCTTATTGATTTGAGAGAGAGAGAGAGAGAGAGAGAGAGAGAGAGAGAGAGAGGGAGAGAGAGAAAGAGAGAGAGAAACATTTATATGAGAGAGAAATATTGATCAGTTGCCTCTCATGTGCACCCCTAGGTATTGAATCTGTGACGTAGGTGTGTGCCCTGACTGGGGATTGAGCCCTCATCCTTTTGGTGTATGGGATAACATTCTAACTGACTGTGCCTCTGGCCAGGGCTAAAGTGGATTTTTTTTTATGTTTCATAATTTTGGATTGTGAGCTCATCTTTAGAAGTGTTTTATATTAATTTTTAATATGGAGTTACTGAATCTCACAGGAGGTATAAATTGGAATCTCAATCATACTTGAAGTCTTTCCCACAACTGTAAATTCTCAGAGACTTTTTCTCTCCTAACCAGAACCCAGACCGAAGAAACAAACTTTTATTATTTCCCTGTTTCTCAGAGTGGATTTTTTCTTGTCAGCTTTCTCATGCAGAGAGCAGCCCTTCAAGAGTCTCAACTTAAGACTCTGGAGGGGCATCAAACCCACTTTCCCAAGTCATGCAGCCCCCGGACTCATTCCCATCTCCACAGAGTTGTTAAAGCTCAAGCGTCTCAATTGTCAAGAATGTTACACTCACTCTAACACCCTGTAGTCAGAACATCAAGTCACACTTGACAGTTCTATTTTTCAACTTGCTTTCCTTATTCTTCCTTCCCTACTTATCCTTCTTTTTTGGTCTCTTATAATTCTCTATGCTTTTTTGTGTGTGTGTGTGAGATTAACTAGGGATTCAATAGGATATTTGTTTTTTTTGTTTTTATGCAGTGGCACATTTTAAAGATTTTAAAAATCTGTTGTATAATAAGAAATAAAACTAGCCCTAAGATATATTTTCCTTATTCCAGGCTTTAAGGTTTAAAAAACTAAAAATAGGACCTATGATATCAGGGAAAAGGTGCTGCTTATTGTCAAAAAGTCAGGGCTCTGGTGACATTTTGGAAATCATTCTCAGAGGACTGTGGCTTTAGGCCTATTTGGTTGGTAAAGATTCAACAAAAATAGTTAACCTTGCTTCCTGGCATCATGGAAGTCAGCCTGGCTGGGCCTTCACTTTGGCTCGCGGGACTTTTTTCTGTTAGCAAGAATATTTGTAAGTCTGTCTATTAGTTATCCCTATGCCTCACTTCAGATTGAGTTCCTAGAGTTTCACTTAATGGAAGGTCAGGGATGGAAGGATCTTGGAGGCCATCCAGTCTAACCCTTCATTTTTTAAATAAGTTTGTTTTAAAGATTGTATTTATTTATTTTAGAGGTGGGGGAGGGGAGAAGAGAGGGAGAGAAACATCAATGTGCAGTTGCCTCTCATGCACCCCTTATTGGGGATCTGGCCTGCAATTGAGGCATGTGCCCTGACTGGGAATTGAACTGGCGACCTTTTGGTTCACAGACTGGGGATTCAATCCACTGAGCAACACCAGCTAGGGCATTACATGTGAAGAATTGAGCACAGAAGCATGGTGGGATCAGCCCCAGATCACACAGGGTAATGGAAGGAGAGCTGAGACCAGACTCCAGAGGTCTTGAATCTCTACAGGGCTTTCCCCACCCAACACAAAGCTTCTCTTCTGCCTCTTCCTTAATATGGTATATTAGAAAGTGAGCTAGCTTATGTGGCATGGAATAGCCAAGAACCCAGAGAGCAGCACCTATACCAATGCCAGGTGCACATCAGAAACTCCATAAATTTAAGTTCACTTCATTATGGCTTCTCCCATGTTTTAATTTCCTGCAGTTACCATCTAATTACCACAAATTTGATGGCTTAAAACCACAGAAATTTATTCTTTCACAATCCCAGCAGCCCAAAATCAAGGTGCTGGTAGGACTGTATTCCCTCTGGGGCCCAGTGGGAACATCTACCCCTTGCCTCTTCCAATCACTGTTAGCGATCTTTGACTTGTGTTAGCATCCTTCCAATCTCCGCCTCTGTCCTCACATCACCTTCTCTCTGTGTGTCTCTGCTCTCCCTCTGCCTCCCTGTTAGGGATACATGTGATTGCCTCTAAGGCTCACTCAGGTAATCCAAGATAAACTATTCCTCTCAAGATCTTTAATTTAATCACATCTTTTGCCATGTAAGGAGATATTCACAGGTTCTGGGAATGAGGAAGTACCTATATCTTTCGTGGGGTGTTATATTTTCTACCTACCACACCCCAGATGCCAACTGACTATATTTCTAAAGTTCTGCTTTTCTTTTCTTTCCCCAGGGATAGTTTATTCCTATTCCCAAGTACATTATTTGACCTTCAAACATGCTTCATGCTTCTAGACCTGGCTGTGCAAAATGCTCCATTAAGTTCCTTTGAAATGAAGGTTCAGCAGTGTTACTGGTGCCATGAGTGGCTGTGACATAAAGTAGGCCCCTACTGTGCACCATGCCATGTAAGCCCATGAGGCCCTTTTGTGAGTAGCTGACAGTGTGATTGTTACAAGTACTAAAGCACAGATACTGTCAGAGCGCAGCGGATGCAGTGATTGGAGGGCTTAGCCTCCGTGTGGCACCCTTACTTTCCCTCTAAATTTTGAGTATCCACAATCTACCAGAATTTAGAGGTAAGAGACATAGCCTGTGCCCTGAATTAAGGAGCTCAGAGTTAAATGGGGGCTGAATAAAAGCAAAGAAATGCCAACACAAAGGATGATGAGAGTTTTGATAGAGGGATGGCCAAGGCGCTGAGACAGTACAGGGAAGTGCCCCACTCAACTTAGGCATGGTGGGCAGACAGGGAGCAGAGTCAGTTCTGAAGGACTTCCTGGAGGAGGTGGTTCAGGAGCTGCATCTCCAAGAACAAATGGAGATACCATATTTTGCCATGTGTAATGCACACCTTTTGGTCCAAATTTTTGAGGAAAAAATAAGGATGCACATTATACACAGGAATTAGTCCTAAAATATGGGTGTGCATTTTACACAGCGAAATATGGTAGCCAAGAGAGTTGGTGGGGGAGGACATTCCACACAGAAGAATGGCATGCAAAGGTGTGGAGAGGTGGAAATGATGGGCACCTCCCTCGTCTTTCATGTTGTCTTCCTCCCTGTGCCCATCCATCCAGCTGCCCACCCTTCACCAAACCCTGGCTGAGCTCTGATGCCTGTGCTCCATCGTGATATGCCGAGTGCTGCATAGAGAATACTCCCACCCCAGAGGCCTGTGTATGAATCTAATGGAAGTTGGTTCAGGAGATGACAGACCTACAGTTTTCCCTCAGAAGTCCTGGATGAGGTATAACTGTGGCTTCAGTTTCCTGAAACTTTTCTCCACAGGGAGCTTGACCTCAGACCCCTACGACTTTGCCAACTCCTGGGCCCTGAGCAGCGGAGAGCAGAGGTGCAAACGGGCCTCCCCTCCCAGCAGCCCCTGCAACGTCTCCTCTGAGGAAATGCAGAAGGTGGGTACAGCCCAGGCTGGATGTGGTCTGGATGGTGCGGGACTTCTGGAGTTATGAGGCAGGAGGATATCTGGTCTTAGGTCCTCTACCTCGGGGAGCAATAGGCCTACCTCTGTGGGTCCCTCTGGCTGATCAATGTAAGGCTCCCATGGGCCCCTTTCCTCCTGAAAACCAACCGTGGCTAGAGTCTAGGTAACTCTAATTCTAATGTTATTCTGGGCCTGGAACTCTAAAAATGCGTCTCGTCTAATGACTTGGCATAGTGAGTGACTCCACTTTTATGTTTTATACCCAAGGCTCTCTCTCTTTTCTCCCAATGCCTCCAGCATCACCTGTCCCTTGTCTAAAATTATGCCAATAGAAAGAATTCCTATTTAGGTGCTCAGTAAGTGATGGTTTACAGTACAAATAGGAGAAAAAAACCCCAAGCTCTTACTAGCACATGACCAGGAAGGGGGTAGCTTTATCATGGGGGAAGCTGGGTGGGTGGGGGCAGGCCTGAAGTGATCAGCTTGGACATTGTAATAGTTTCCTGTGGCTGTGGTAGGAGGCAAATCATCTTAAATTTAGTGGCTTCCGACAACTGAAATGTAGTCTCTCGTAGTTTGGGAGGTCAGAAGGCTGAGTTTAGATTCCCCCGGCCAAGATCAAGACGTCGGCAGGGCCTCCCTGCCTCTGAGGCTCCAGGAAGATCTCTTCCTGCCTCTTCCAGCTCTGGTGGCTGCAGTGTTCCCTGGCTTGTGGTCACCTCATTCCCGTCACTGCTCCTGTGGTGACATGACCTCCTGTGCCTATGTCCCTGAGACTCCGTACAGATGGGGGCACCTCCCACCCTTCACACACAGCCCTGTTTCTTCCTGTATGGTAGCTAGTTAGCAGCTTTCCCCTCAGAGGTGCCCTTTATGATCCCATGAACCACGACCTCCCCCTTGGAGAGAGGGGGTGGGCAAGGGAGGGCGTGTGCAACGCTGCACCCTGCCTCCACCTTCTGCAGGTAGGGATGGGCTTTGTGCCCCCTGTGTGGGGCCCTGGGAGGATGACACTTCAGGCAGGGCAAGGCCTCCTGGTGTCCTCCCTCTGACTGTGTTCCCACCAGAGTGCCCCCACATTGGGAGGGGAGTGGGGGAAAGGAGGCCAAACGCACAGCACTTTCAGCATAAGCTCTCCAGTTCATTCTTTTTCTTCTCTTTCCTCCCAATTATCACCTCATTCCTTTGGGGGAGCTGTGCCCAGCTTGAGTTTAGAAGGAGAGCAAGGTGCCAGAACCAAACTTACACAAACTTACAAACAACTTACAGTTGTGTGGCTGGCCGGTGGTTCGCCTCCCCTGCCCTCGAATGTTTCCAGGCAGGGGCGAGATCAAGGGTGGGGGTGCCTCTGCAGGTGAGGTGGGGCGGGGGCCACACATATACCTCTTACACCCAATCAGCTCTTTGAGGACATTCGGGCTTTGTCACATTTTATTTTGCAAACACAGGCCAGCTCAGTGCTGAACAAATGTTCCCTCACCCTTGGAGTAGTGAGGGAACATTTATACAAAGGAATAGTCTCATTTATCCATAGAAGTGGGAGGTGAAGACAGGATTTTGAAATGGAAAACCTGACACTGAGGCCCGGTAGAGGAGGGGCACAGCCCTCGGTGGCCCAGAGACAAGGGGGAGGGAGGGAGTGGGTGAAGGAAGGAGGGAGGGAGAATTTACTAGAAACCTTATTTGTCTCCCTGGGTGCCTTTGGGGGCTCCAGCTGCAAGCTTGCTACTCACTTTGTCTCTTGGGTGTGTTAAAGTCCTTACTAACCAGTGTCTTGGGAACAGCTGAAGAAACTGGTTACCGAGGTCTTAGTGCTGGGCGGAGGCCCCCAAACACGCCAGACCTCCCAAGGCACATGCTCCTCCAAGCTCAGAACACCAGGTTGCAGGTTGTTTACCTGAGAAGTGAGGCTGGCTTTGTCTTAGCCAATCAGGCCATATTTGTCTGTGACTGGTGCACTCTCATTGGCTAAGAAATACCGAGGTTCCTCTCTTGGGAGGTGATTAAGTGGTCTTTGGAACTGCACACTGCTGGCTCAGGCCCCCTGGGCCTCTGGATCAGAAGTCAGGTCTGGTAAATGGGATCGTTTACAAGTGTTTGCCAGCGTGACTCCAGGGCCCCATGCGGTGGCAGAGTGCTGTGTGGGGCAGACTATACTGACCTAAGAACTTGTTTGAGAGCCCACAGAATCTGTTCTCCCACTTCGCTGGTGCTTCCCAGTCCTTCCAAGGTGGTAGCAAGCAGTCAACTCATTCTGAGAGCCAGGTCATATTACTTATACCTAGGGGATGAATGTTTCCTTGTTATGCCAACAAAACCCAGAGCCCGTCTGCTGGGACTGATAATGGCTCGTTTGAGTGCATGCAAATTTGCAGCTTTCTCAGCTTTTCAAACAAAGGGCTGGACTGCTGGAGTCTGGAGCTCAGGGAGCAGCCCTGGTAATAAAAAACCCCAAGCTCTAAGTGCTCAAATAATTGATGTTAATTTGCAGGCAACTCTACTGTGCAGTAAACATTTTAGAAAGATCTTTAGGTCGCTTTTAAAAAAAAGTTTTGTCTGTCTAGAGAATGTCAACAAGGGCTGGCCGTTATGAAAATCTTGTCTTTGTGTGGCAGTCCCATCTGCAATGTGAAGGCCATGGCTCCAGGAGGCTGGACTAGTCCACACAGAGCTCTTGTTTTTTTTTTTTTTTTTAAGATTTTATTTATTTTTAGAGAGGGAAGGGAGGGAGAAAGAGAAAGAGAGAGAGAAACATCAATGTGCGGTTGCTGGGGGCCGTGGCCTGCAACTCAGGCATGTGCCCTGACTGGGAATCGAACCTATGACACTTTGGTTCACAGCCCACGCTCAATCCACTGAGCTACGCCAGCTAGGGCCACAAAAAGCTCTTGTTAATAAAAAAAGTCAGCCCTTCCTTAAGCCACTTTATCACCACCTGCTGGGAAATTGCCATCATAAGCACAAATGTGCCTACAATGTACACATACATATATGATTTCTTTGATATGAATGGTAGCCCCCTGGGTGTGTTGCCACTGTGCACTGTATGACCTGCAGAACTACACTTGTTGCCCATGGACTTGGCCTTGGCCTTGCTTCCACTGGGAGGCATAGTCCCTGCAACCATCCTCCACCTCAGGATCACCTCTCCCAGAGTGTGAAGGACATCTCCTGCTATTTGCTGCTGCCATCTGAGTGTGAGGACACTTCGTGCCTCTGCTCTTCACAGTCATCTCGTTATACCTCCTCCAAGCTGGTCTTCAAGATGCCCAGTCTTTCCTGAGAAGACTGAGTGCGCCAGTTATTACTCAGCCCCGGTGGCGAATCCTCCGTCAGCAGCATCAACCTCAGGCAGGTGTCTGCAGCACCTGCAGCACCTGAAATGTCTTTTCATCCATGTTAGAAATAGACTCATAATAACTCAGAATGGGATGAGCTTCCAGAGGCTACCTAGTCCAGTCCCTTGCTCACTGCATGCATGCTCCCTGCAAGTTCTACCCTGATGGATAGACAGTGCTGTAACCTTGATTTAAGAGGTAAACCTTTGAGATATCCCTGCTGAGATCTTTCCAGCTCTCTTGCACAGCTCAGTCTTGTCTCCCTGATAAATTTCTCCTTTCTTTTTACCCCACGCAAGCCCTACCTCAGTGCCCTTGAATACTGGGGGAAGCAAGACCCTCTGAGTCTGGTTTCTCCAGGTCCGATTCAGGAGTTCCCATCTGACTGTACTCCCATCAGTCCCTAATAGTCCCAGGTTGCTTTTTCTCCCACTGGCTCCGAATTTGACATTTATTCGGCGAACACAATCCTTATTCCTTTTGTTCTTTTGCTGTTCATGGCCTCACATTTCCTTCCTCTCTCCCTCCTCTGAACCAGCACACTGTTTACCAGTAGTAATCCTCCTCCTTCCAGGAAGCCACCTGTCCCACACAAGCTGACATTTGTAAATACTCCTGTGTACTTTGAGTAACCATAACATGTCTCTTCAACAGCACAAAGAGGCACACAAAATACTCATTTTGTTGAGGACAATGAAATTCACTCTTCATGTTCTCATGAAATATTGTCCAAGCCTTTTTTTTTATTTGCAAAGTGGGGACCCAGTTCTTTGTACTACTTCTGCTCACAGTCGTAGTGGGAGGGAGCTCACAGGCCTGGAGGGAGGTAATTTAAGCACAGGGCTTGGTGGAGGTGCTGAGTGCCCTGGCAGAGCTGGGGGCTCACGGGCCAGGTCTACTCCTGGCACCCTTCTTCCACTGCCTGACTCTTCCATTCACCACGTTGAGTGGCCTGAAGTAGATTTTTCTTGGAGATTGGGAAGACTTCTGCCCCATTCATGTGTTTGGTAGGATTGTGATGATTCATGGAGAGACTGATGGTGTCAGAGTCTGGTCCAGGGAAGGTCAATAAATCTCAAGGAAAGACTGTGTAACCCGAAACCCCCGGAGGAGTTAGTTGTCAGACGACAGCACTGTGGCTGGTTTTACAGACAGGGTGCCCACCCTTGGTGTCCCGCTGATGTTTAGCTCAGGATTTGGGTTTGAGCACAAGCACGCACATGCACACGAGCACACGCATGCCACCCCCACTTCACCCCTGTTGCTGAGTGAGAACTGCTCTCTCAAGTCTCTCTCCAGCCATATGCAGGCCGAGGAGTGAGGACTCACATCGCATGCTTTGCCGAGGTCCACGAATCTCAGGTGCTGTCCTTTGTTTCACTTGATCATCTTCTGTGTCTTCGTGTACTTATGTCCCTGCCTTGCATCTCAGCCTTCTGTCTCCAGGGTGAGCAGAACTCTATCCAACACTGCGTAAGCACCCTTTTCCTTTAGAGAAAATTCACTCTCCTGAATGCAAAGCAGGGGGAGGGACAGTGAACCCATGGGCTTCTGGTGGGATAGGGGTGACCGGGGTCACTGTGCCTTTGTGGGGGGGTCTAGCTTTATAACAGGGCTCAGGGGCTGCCACAAGAGTTCAAAGATTTGCCTTAAGGTAAGCAGCACTTGGCCTTTTAGGGCACTTATTTAACAAACCATTGAGGAGGATCGGATAAGATCTGAGTCCTCCAGGTTTCAGATCAGATGCCTCCCTAACATAAAAATCTCAAATTCTTTTAACAAAATATTTCCTAAGCAGCTTTCTTTCCCTTTTCCTTCCTTCTGGTGAGGTCAAGAATGAGCAAGAATCTGATTGTGCCCACTAGTACATATTTATTGAAATGTATATTATATGGGTTGGGTGATACTGAAACTGTGCAAGGTAGACTCGCAGTCTTGCTCAAGGGACAAGACACACGTGGGGAACTGAACAACCACGAAAGAGAACCATGCATGTACTATCTTGGATGGTGAATGGTGAGTTGCCCAAAGAATAGTAAGTGTAATGGCAGCTCAGAGGGATCAGCTCTGTGCTGAGAGCTGATTAGCTTTCCTCACTGGGAGCGTGAGCAGTGGAGGGTCCCATCCCTAGAGCTCAGGCAGACCCCAGACTGGGAATTTGGGGCTGGTACTTGGCCCTTGTCCTCCCAGCCAGCTGAGCCCTGAGAATTGCTCAGAGGCCTTCCAGGAGACCAGGGCAGAGGGTGAGGAGAGCCTTTTGGAAAGTTGGGGACTTCTTGGACATGTCCAGTTACCCTACTTCTCTTGAAGGCTATACTCCAACTGTCGCAGAGAGAGGAATGTCTAACTCTGCAAAAACCATCCATTTGGTGGGTATCTGTCAACCAGTTTCATGGGGTCCTTGTGAGCCAGATCTTGAAATGTGGGTGGGAATCTCAGGCCAGTCAGAGTTATAATAGACTCAGGAACCCTCCCCCATCCATCCTCGCAGGCTGACCAATGAGGAACGATACCCTGCCCCAGGGATGAATTCTTGAACCCACTACTTTGGATGAGTTCAGGCTCTGGGCGCCTCCGTACCTCCTCCGGGGGCAGCTGGAGGGCACCCACACCAGGCCTGGAAAGATCAGGGCCTGGCTCAACAATATTGAACTTTATATATTAGCCTCTTTCTTTGTTCACTTTGGTCCTAGGAATGCTCCCCTCCCCTCTCCTTTGTCAGCTGTTTGGGAACAAACACAATAGCTAAGCTTCAGATCTCTTTTCCTCCCTACACTCCCCCGCCCCCATCTGCCACTGGGGAGATGTGTTTCTTTTCTCTCCCTCTCCCTTCGACTGGCATGGCATCTCCAGGGAAGAGGCCTGGCCTCCTTTAATGAACTGAAATGTGATTAAGATGGACCACAAGTGGGTCTGCACACCCACCCAGGCAGGGTGAGGTCATGGATTGATGGAGTTGGGGCTGGAGCTCTTGCCAGCTTCTAGCACTGCAGACAAGAGATGAAGGAAGACAGAGGAGCCGATGCCTGGCATTGGAGCCAGGCAGATGCTGGAAGTGTGCAAATTAGCTGGCCGTCCTTTTGCCTCCCTGCCAGCGTGGTTTAGCAGAGAGCTGAGGAGAAGCCATTTTCGAACTGTTGGGCTAACATTGACAGCAGGCCAATGATAATAGTTATAAGCACTTGATTACCTTCCTGTGTAACCTTATTTAATTTTATTTTGTAGCAACTGTCTAACGTAGACATTGCTATTCCTGTTAGGAGTAGGTTCTGCTGTGAGTGACAGGACACCTAAAGTAACAATGGTCCGCACATTGTAGAAGTTTATTTCTCTCTCGATGTAAAGAAGCTCGGGACCCCACGTGTGGTGCCGAGATCCAGGGTCCTCGTGTCTTGCTTCTCTGTCCTTACCAGTATGAGGCTTCTGTTTCACGGCCCGAAGGCAGCTCAAGCCTCAGGCGTCACAACCACATTGCACCAGTAGAAAGAGAAGAGGCTAAGAAAGAAGCACCTTCTCCTTTTAAAAAAATAATTTAAAAAAATCTTTTAGAAAGAGGGGAAGGGAGGGAGAAAAACATCAATGTAAGAGAGAAATATCAATCCATTGCCTCTTGCTTGCCCCAACCAAGGATCGAACCCCTGACCCAGGCATGTGTCCTGACCAGGAATTGAACCGGCAACCTTTTGCTTTGTAGGACGATACTCAACCAACAGAGCCCATTGGTCAGGGTTCCCTCATTCTCTTTTTTCATTTTGAAGTTATGATGTAAATGTACGGCATTTGGTTGCATATAATTAATTAATCAACAATATTCTTAGAATTTCTGCTTTGCTCCTATTCACTCTCGATTTTAAAGTTTTTCTGTAATTGGAAAATGAATCAGCACCAATAAAACAGGTTTAATTATTTAAAAATACATTTTGGAAAAATTTAAATGCATCTTCTATTTGTTACCAATGAAGAAATGTGGAGACCAACAACCAAAAATGTTTATTTGCTTTGTGGCGCCAGACTTCTTAGAAAACTATAGCAATTTAAAGATACTCCTCTGTGCAAAAGTGTATTTGCAGATGTGGCCGGGAGACTTACAGTTAGCAAAGAAAACATTCCTACTACCCAGCGACGATTTCGCTGCTCTGTAGCTGCATTGCCTTGCTCTACAGCCATTTTTAGATGGCTGCTTTTCCGGAGAGCCGATCTGCCGCAGGGGCAGGCTGGCCGGAGCGCCCTCTCCTGTTTAGGACACTGCCTGGAGGTTGCAGAGGACCCTTTCCTTATATTCTGTTGGTCAAAGCTTTATCATATGGCCATTCCCGGCTGCAAGGGAGGCTGAGAAACAGAATTGTTATTCCCGCTGGTTATATGTGCCTGGGAAAATTGAAAACCAAGGGTTTTCATGACTGAGAAAGGAGGGAGGAATAGATTTTGGACAACTTTCAGATCTTCCCCACACTCTCCCTCTCTAACCGGTGAGGAAGCAGAGGTACAGAGAAGCAAGATAATTTTCCTCAAGGCATGCACTTTGGAAGTGAGGGGCTGGGACTCCATGCATCCAGGCTTCTTAGACCTGAGCTGTTCTGTCCATTGCACTGCACAGTCTTCTAATCTGTTGTTGGGAAATGGGCGGGGAGGCGGCGGGGTAGGTGCATCGAGGGCGTGAAAGGCCATGTGAACTGTGGTTCGGTGGCAGGTGCCTGGCCTGTGGATGGAATCAAGGTCTCAGTCCTGCTCAGTTACCCCTCCCCTCGTTCAGCAGTTTGCAAGTGGTTCAATCTCAAGACCCCTTTACACTCTTAAAAATGATTGAGGACGCCAAAGAGATTTCCTTCATGTGGGTTATATCTACGGATATTTACAACCTTAGATATTAATACTGAGAAATTTAAATCATCTTAATTTATTTAAAAATAATCAATCCATGATATTTTACATGAGTAACATCTTTTCGATAAGAATAGCTATGAATTCTAAACAATGAAAACGGTTAGGGAGAAGAACAGATTGTTTCTCAGTTCTGCAGCTCTCCTCACCGCCTGGCTTATGAGAGATCAGCTGGGCTCTCCTACCTGCTCCTGCCCTTGGTCGGTTGTGCTCCTGCCTGTCACACAGCCTCTGGAAAATTCCACTGTGCCCTTGCAAAAGAAGGGGATCAAACAGGGCCAATAACATCTTACTATTGTTATAAAAATGGCTATGGCCTTGTAGACCCCTGAAAGGATCTTGGGGGTCTGTAGGGGTCCCACTGTTGGAACCGCTGACCTTGTGAGTTCTTTACTCTCTCCATGCCTCCGTCTCCAACCCTGGGAGACTGTACTTGTCTCACCTTTCTCTGAGGAGGTTTGTGTTCTTTGCTTGTGTCTTCAGGCCTCTGAAGGCTCTGTTTATGGGAGTGGGGCTTGCGGTGGTCTCTGGAACAACCTGGTCTGTTTGGGAAACCATCAGTAACGTAGGAGATGGGGAGTGGGGAGGGATGAACTGGGGAGGTCCGCCTGTCAGATCCTGGGAGGCCTGGCCTTGCTGCCTCCCTAAGGAGCCAGAACTTGGCCCTCTAGGCTGGGCTAGACATGGTCGGATTTGCCTATTTCATATTGACCTGGACATGCTGTTGGAGATGTAGAGGCCACACAGCCAAAGCTTGTTGGGTGAAGGTTGGGTCACCTCCTGCCTGCTGATACCTCCACCCTGGATCTGACACGGTACCAGCTCCAGCTCGGGCTCATGTCCGTGGAGATGTCTTGTCTTGGGAACCGGCTGGGCTGGAGGGGCTACCTGTGGTGGACAGAGCAGCCTGAGGGGCAGGGATAGCAGCTGGAGGCGGGTAGTCCTGCCTGGCCCTCAGATTGTGGTCACTCTAGTAGGCCAAGTGCAGGCCAGGGCTGAAGAGGAAGACTGGAGGGCAAGATGGGGGACAGACCTCTCCTTTTGTCCTTGCTGAGAGAGCAGACCTAGCCAGATTCCAGGTGCCAACGCCAGAGGCCAAAGGGATTGTTTTAAGAAGGGAGGTGGCTGTTTCTGCAGAAATCCACTCCCATCCTGCAGACAAATAACCAGAAAACACCCTTCTTGTCAGGCTTTCTGTAAACCATTTAATACCTCAAGGGACCTCCCCAGAAATGTGCTGGAGTCCTATTCCCACTTTTCCTTTGAACAGGGAAAAAATGGACAGGGGCCAGCTGGAGATGGGCTGTGCTGGACGCTTTCCTACTGTCGCTCCAACAGGGGAGGGGACAGTGGATGCCTGGGTCTCTTCTCTCTGCTGGCTTGACTGTCCGGCTGCTGAGAACCTTGGGTGCCCAGCTGTCCCTGTGCCTGCAGGGTCAGTCCTGTGGTGCAGAGGCGGCTCCATGCCACTGTCCTACAGACCAGGTGACAGCAGCGTCACTAGAAAAAGACATGGAGTTGCCTGTTTGGTTTTTTTTTTTTCTGGTTTTCACTTGTAGGTGGGGAAAGAGGTAGGCAAGAACTGAGCACCTGGCCCTCTCAGGGTGGCCCTCAGCTGCCCTTTAAGAGTCTAGTAACCCCACTTTTTGACTGTCATTTCCGATGGGGCAGGTGGTATGACTGAGGCCTCCTACCCTGAACCTCAGGAGATTCTTAGACCTGCCTATCACAGAAAGGTGGGTCCTCCCTCACCCTTCCACTGGAAAGAAACTCACTTTGTTCTGGAGAGGTGTGACCACCCTCCACCCCTCATCACAGAATAACAAAATCAGCTCCTCTCTTCACCATGGAGCCCCCAACATAGTAGTACATTGATAATGTTGCCATGGCAACCATTCATCCTGCTGAGCCCAGGGGGATGGAGGCGGGAAAAGGGGACAAAGATGTCCTTCTGTCCTGCTAGTGACCTGTTCACCATTCTGGAGGATAAACCTAATGGCAGGAGGGACAGTGAAAGGGATCTCTCTGGTGGCCGAGATATCGATGATGATGATGATGACACCTTGTATCAGTTTAAACCTTTACGTGCATCATTCCACTCACTCTTCACTCAGTCTCTTTGGGTAGGTGCTGTTATTATCCTCATCCCGCCTTCCAGAGGAGATGGGATTAAGTAAACAGCCCAGGGTCACACCACTGGCTTGGGGAAGAAGTGGAGCTTGGATTGGGGCTGTGAAGTTAAAACATGTCCAGGGCAGGACTGTTCCTGACGTTGTCTTCAGAAACCTCAGTTTCCCCTGTGTGAGATGCTTGGGTGGCAATGGAAGGATGCATGTGTCACCTGAGACCTCAGTGGTCATGGGACCCACATGAGCGGTCCTCGTTCGTCGATAGCTTGCTTGGCGCCAGGTCCTGTACGTCTCCACACCACCTCTGAGGCAGTCCTGTTCCGTCCCCTTTGTACTCAGGACACCCTCCTCTAATGAGGTGAGGTTGTGCCTCAGTTCCCACCACCAGCCAGTGGCACAGCTGGGCTGAAGCCTGTGCTTTTTCTCAGCCCCACAGTGGGTGTGGGGTCTTCGACCTGAGGGGAGTGAGTCAGGAGGGTGGCTCATGGAGGGAGTGCCGCTGTCAGCGGTTGGCCCCCAACACGCAGAGCTGCAAATTGTCCTTACCCACAAGTCTGCAGCAGCTGCAGCGTTCTCAGGTTCTCAGAGGGAACCAGCCACGCCCAAGTGCTTGGGCCCTCAGGGTCCTGGGCCACACCTCCCACCCCTGTGGCCCTCCCCCTTCCAGGGCCTGCTACAATCCGGGTGCATCTCTGCTCTGCCCACCTGGTTCTGATGGCAGACTCCGTGTGGCCTGAGCGGCACCATGAGCAGGACACAGATTTCCTTAGGGCCACCGCAGGTCCTTGTCCCTGGGACTGCCAGGGTGGTTCTTCTGGATGGTGAGCAGCCCCGGGTCAGATTTCTACTCCTTCAGGCTCTCCACAGTGCCACAAAAGATGGGGCCCCGGGCCTGGCTCCTGGCTCCTGGCACACCCATGGGGTCATTTCTAGTGACAATACTGTGTAGTGTCAAATCAAAGATATCAATTCTAAGACACACGTTATTCCCCGTACATCACTAGGAAAGAAAAAGCTGCGACTTCAGGTATAATATCAATTGTAAGCTTCACTCCAGTTTCAGAGATGCTGAACTGTGAAAAAGTTCATTGGAATCATTAAAACACAGAGCCCAGAGATGTTTGCAAATACAACACGGGAATGTTTGTTTATAGTAATGTGCTACCTGAGAAATCAGTGACCACAGTTCCAAGCCTGCAATGTGCTGAGATGCAAAAAGAGCCCGTGGCTGGTAGAGTGTCTCTAGCACAGTTCAGAGAATCCTAGCCTGTTCTCGATGATGGGGACTGGTCCTGCTGGGCCCAGGGACCTCCCGGGAATGTTGAGAAGAATATTGCTGAACTCCATCTCCGTCGCACTGAATTTTAATCCCTGGGGGGAAGGCCCAGGAGTGTCTACTTGATAAAACTCTGTGTCCCACGTCCTCATTTGCAGTGGAGAAGACCAATGTCAGGGAACAGAGGTGACTTGGTCTGTGCAAAACAGAAGCTAATCAGCATTCCTGGACCCTGAAGCCACATGTCATCCTGCGGAATTCCTCATGAGCTCCAAGTTCAGCCTTCTTTTCTCTCTTTTCTCCCTCTCTGCTCTTCCCCTTCAGGGGGCGCTGTCTGCCACTGCCGTGCAAGGGCCTTGGGCCCTGCTTTCCCAGGGCCCAGTTTAGGAGGTAACCTCAGTCTCAGCGCACTTCCCGTAGCATGGGTCCAATCTCTTTCCTTTGACTGGTGGACTGTTTGGTTTGATAACTGTTGATAACCCTGGACTAGGTGCCAGGTGCCGTCCCTGTGTGAAGGAACTCCCTGGGTTTTCAGGGCAGGGCTGGGTCTCCGCCAAGTCACACTCAGGAGGACACTGCGTGCATGCAGCGAGGAGCCAGGGCCCCGTGCTGCTGCTGCCCTCACTGAGGTGCTGTCTTGTTCCTGCAGGGCGCCTGGGAGCAGTGCCAGCTTCTGAAGCGTGCCTCGGTGTTCGCCCGCTGCCACCCTCTGGTGGACCCTGAGCCTTTTGTGGCCCTGTGTGAAATGGCCCTGTGCACATGCACCCAGGGGCTGAGATGCCCTTGCACGGCCCTCCTGGAGTACGCCCGGGCCTGTGCCCAGCAAGGGATAATATTGTATGGCTGGATGGAGCAGACCGTATGCCGTAAGTCACAGCCCATTCTCTGTGGCTGGGGAGGTGCTTGGGGCGTGGGGAAGAGTGGTGTCTGTCCTGGGTTGTCCCTCAGGAAGCTCTCAGTCTGTGTCTTAATCGTGCCCCTTTACCATACATACCCCAGCCAGACAGCGTCTGCCAAGCCACCAGGTTTCTGGACCCAGTTCCAGCACACGCCCTGCCCTTTGTCACCTGGCCATAGAGAGCTGATCCACAGAGGGTGTCCCCTCCCTTCAAGGCTGTGATGAGGCTTGAAAGGCCTTCCCAAGGTCTCCATGCTGTTTCTCTTGCCTCTGTTCTCACGTCATGCCTCACTTGGTTCCCCGTGACTCCCTCAGAAAACCCATCCCCTGGACACAAAAGCCTTCTCTGCCTGCAGCCAGAATCTCGGCAGCATGGCAACTTCAGTTAATATCTTTGCTGACTGCCTGTCTGAATTGACGAAGAGCAGGGAGCTGGCACACTGTCCACGGGTGATCCTGGAGATCCTGGAAGCTTTCATTAAGTTCTTCCCTTTCATTAAATCAGCCTTCGGCCGCCCAGGCCCAGTGTTCACCACTCCTTCCACCTCCCCTCATGGCGCCTGCGGTTTTGACCTAATCTCATTGAGTCCCTGGTCAGGACATTGTCACTGTCCCCAGATTATCATGATTAGGGAGGAGCTTGTCCTGTCACCCTGCAAGAAGCCTCCTCTGTTCCCTGCCTTTCTACTGACCAAGGCTGTGCAGATGAGCAGCCGGTCTGCAGTAATTACACGGCACTGACAGAGGTGGGGGAGCTGGTCAAATATTTGTGCCACACACGCAGTTTTCAGTTTGCAAAGTTTTTTCAGCTTATTAGTTAGAGCTTTTCATGTTTGCTGTGGAATAGGAGGAAAGCGGCTGTTAGCGGCTGGGTTCTCCTCTGTAGGCTGGAGGGGCTGTTTTTGTTTGTCCATTTGTTTTAGGTCTTTAGAGGTAGGGTGGGGGAGATACCTGATGTTTCCTAGGGAGAGGGGGTTTGGGGCAATTGTCTGGTGTCATGAAACCTGAAAAGAGTTCTGATCCTTTGGTTGGCCTGTATGGCAGTCAGCACAGGGCTGGAGAGAGAGGAGGAGAGCCAGCCTTTGCCCAGGAGTTGTTGGGTCCATCAGGGGGGCAGATGCTTAGGTGCCAGGCTCTGAAGGCAGTCCTCTAGCCCAGGGGAATAAAAACAGGGAGGGTGGGTGTGAATGCTCTACACCCTGTGTGGGGCATTTGAGTGGGGCCAGCTTTCGGAGAGAAAGGGGCCCTCAGAGGAAACTGTGATGAGGACGTTATTTACTCCTCGCTTAGCCCCCGGAGGCCATTTATTTTCAGCCCAGAGGGGTTTGGTGTCGTCCTGAGAGGGTTTCAGCTGAAAGGGACAGAGCAGAGGGGTGCAAAAAAATGCCAAGTGTCCATGGAGAGCAGATGACCAGGGGCGGTGGTCCCAGGTGACCCTGCTGGGCCTTAGCCAGGTTCTACAAGATGAAAGATGTTTCTTCAGCCCTGGCTGGTGTGGCTCAGTGGACTGAGCGTGGGCTGTGAACCAAAGTGTCTCAGGTTTGATTCCCATTCAGGGCACATGCCTGGGTTGCAGGCCATGGCCCCCAGCAACCGCACATTGATGTTTCTCTCTCTCCCTCCCTTCCCTTTCTAAAAATAAATAAATAAATAATCTTTAAAAAAAGATGTTTCTTCAGGGAAGGGGTGGTTGGGTGGAAGGGCCCTTGGCCCTTGGGATGCCATTGGGACAGAGATGGCCCCGGGCCCTGGAGACAGAGGGAAGCAGACCAAGGGGGCATAAGTACCGTGTGGCTTGGGAGGTGCTGCGTGGAGGGACTGCTCTGGGTAGACTCTGAGCTCTCTCTTTCAGGACCGGCATGCCCTGCTGGCATGGAGTACAAGGAGTGCGTGTCCCCTTGCTCCAGAACCTGCCAGAGCCTGCACATCAATGAAGCGTGTCAGGAGCAATGTGTGGATGGCTGCAGCTGCCCTGGTAATAAACTTTCCACTTTATTTACTCATCTGAGACCTTGCCAGTGCTCTTGGCTGAGGGCAGCCAGATGAAAGCCACTTGTGTTTGTTCCCCATCGCTGAAATCAGAGGCCTTTTATTTATTTTCTAAAAGTCTTCATGCAGAGAGGTCAGGAATGAGCCGGTATTTATTTTTAATTTATGTTTTCCTGTTGTACTGTATCTATGAAAGCACCTGTGTCTCGGGCACAGAAGGATGGCCTAGATGCCAACAGTGCCTTTGTTTGGGGAGCATGTGGCCCGATCCAATGGCAGTTTTGTAGGAAGTCATTCTCAGGAGAGACTTTGTGAGCTTTGGTGAAAACCCTGTTAAATTAGTAAGAGTGAGTCCTGTGTGTTTTGACTCATGACTTTCCTACCGGAAGACCTTGAACAAAACTCTTGTCTCGTTTTCGTCTGTAAAATGGTGATGAATTCTCTTCCCCCGTCTCATTGCGTAAATGCGAAAGGTAAACGTCCCACAAGCTTTTTGAGCTTCCTGGAAGAAATCCTCAGCCTAGACTCATGACGTCCTTACTGAGAGAACTTGAACAAAACTCTTTCCTCATTTCCTCATCAGGAGAGTGGAGATTAACAATCCCCCTCCCTCATGTTGCACTAATGTGAGAGGTTAACACCATAGAACAAGTTCTCGAGCTTCCTGGAAGAAGCCCTAGACTGACGATGATCCCCTGTATGGGGATTTGATAGTTACGAGATGAGTAATGATGATGACAAGTTGAGCCTGTGCCTTGATGCCCTTGAACCCAGAGGGACAGCTCCTTGATGAAGGCCGCTGCGTGGAAAGCTCAGAGTGTTCCTGTGTGCATTCTGGGAAGCCGTACCCTCCAGGCACCTCCCTCTCGAGAGACTGCAACACCTGGTAACTGGTGGTCTGGGACAGCTGCCCTGGGATGGTGGAGGGGAGGCTGGGGCCGTAGGGGCAGTAGCAGGTGGAATAGGACCTGGCCTGAGCTTAGGGAGTAGAGGATGAGATGGGGGGAGGTTAGGGGAAGGGAGAGGAAGTCAGTGATGGAAAGCAAGGCTGATATTACTGATATGCCCAGAGGGGGTGGGGGCTGGGAGGGAAGGACTTTGCATGCAAACAACATCTCTAGCTTTCCCCCAAACTAAACTATGCTTTAATAAATGACCCTTTCTTCCTGGAGAGGGACTACATAACAGTCAGCAAGCCACAGACAGTTCTTCGCTCCTTGAGATCATTTATCTACGAGGTGGCAGGGGGCAGCGGTGCCCATGGAGACTCATGCAGGCCTGCCCTCCATGGTTCCCTGCAATCAGCGGGGCCTAGCCTGGGTTTCTGTCTCTGCTTAGCTCAAATTGTCTCCTCAAGAAGCTCCTCTGGCTGTTTCCTCTGGTTAACTTCACCTGCCCCTGCACACGGGGAATGTAACATCTGGTTTTGCCTCCACCCTTATTCTCTTTGCTGTCTTCCCTTACTTGGCAGGCTTCCAGGAGTCTCCTGGGACTGCCGGACATGATTCTTGGTGTTACCCCTTTGGACAGCTTTTCCTTCTTCTCTTCCATTAGCTCTGCGTGTGTCTGGGTATGCTCATGCACCCTGGCGAGATTCAGGGGATTGCTTAGTGCCTGGGTAGTGACATTGGGTCCCCTAGCTTTTTTGGTTTGTCTATTTCCCTGTTCAAGTTTCTTCCCTTTGGCACTCTCTCCAAGGTTCCTCTGGACCAAAGCCCTGTCCTGTATACCTTTATCCTCATAAAGACCTTCCAGCACCAGCTCCTTTCCTCTCCCAGATCCCCTCTGTTGGGGGCGCCCAAACTATCCATGTACTTGTGTTTGCAGAACTACCCACGACCTGTGCTTTTCTCCCCAACAGCATTTGCCGAAACGGCCTGTGGATCTGCAGCAATGAAGAATGTCCAGGTAGGCGACATTTTGCTCATCCTCTGCCTTCCCTGAATGGAGAGGTATGTCCTCCCTTACTAGCCACACATCAAGGCAGGGAAAAGGCGGCCTCTGCGTGGGCTGGATGCAACCCCTTGACCAGAGCTCTGGTTTCAGCTGCCAGCTGTGCCAACCCACTCACGAGCCAGCCAGCCAAGGGAGAATGCACCTGGGCTAAGGTTTTCCTGTCCTTTTCTCATGAGAAAAGGATTAAGGTTGAATGTGCTATAAAAACTGTACGGTCATGGTTGATTAAACAAAGATGACTCAGATTCTTTGGAAAATTAAGAGGAGGAAGGGCCTGGTAATTCTGGTAATTCTTTAAGCTTGAAGTGAGAATTTCTGGAATTTTTTGGAACGCCTGACATAAAGACCATGTTCGGCGTGGTCCACGAGCTAGAAAAATCAGACCACCAAGGATTCCTCCTAACCCTCTCCTCCCCATGGAAAATCTATTTAGGAAACATTGTCTTATAATCCCTGCTTTTTACTTTCTCCTCTGTTTGCCCCCAAACTCTATATTGTATTTACTGTAAACTTTGCCCATTCGAAGCTCCCCGCCCCCACCCCCCACCCCCGCCTAAGGGCTGGGGCTCTTCTCTTGACAGGCCTCCCCTTTGTGGTCATTCATGTGATGTTTGCTGTGTGTTGGGCCATATGCTAAGCTCTTTACAGGTATTGCCTAATCACAACAACCTATGAGGCAGATATAACTCATCCTCATTTTACAAAAGAGGAAACAGACCCGGAGAGGTTAAGTAATTTGCCCAAGAGCGCACAGCTACTAAGTGACAGAGGCAGGACTCAAATTCACAACTGCCTGGTTTCTACTTTTGCCCTTCCCTCTACTTTCCCTCCTGGTCCATGATTTGTCCCTTCATAGGAGGGTCTTTTCCATTCTTCGTGAGCTCTAGAGAGGACTCACACTTAGTTAAAGACCAGCTTAGCCTCAACTTGTGTGGTGGATACTGCTTTGTGGGTCCCCGTGTTTGCAGAGTGCAATAAAAAATTGCAAGGCAAGCAGCCAGATGTCAGGCTCCCTTCCCTGTGGCCCCAAGAGGCCACATTGGCTTTGGTGGGCTAACAGGGGTTTGAGCTTGGATACTGGGATCATGTTTAGAGTCTGTGGCTTTAAGGTCACTTAAGACCTTACCCAGTGCTTGCTATACTAGGAAAATTCTGGAGCTAGCTGAAAAGTGGGCACAAGGGGTAGGTCAATGAATTTGGCCAAGGATGGCTAACTAGCCAGTTTGTCTTCTGTGCAGTTCCCAAAGGAAGTACAAGGGATGAACGATGCTCTTACAAGCGATGTCACTGCTCCAATTTCACGTAATTACACCCCATGAAAGACCTAAGGAGCCTGTTGAAAGACAGATAAGGTTGCTGCAATTGACCTGTGAAAAAACTTTTAATATCTAAATAATGAGCATTTCTTGCATGAGATCTGTGAGCCACAGTAGATGGAATTAAGAATTCATCTCACTGTGTTTTGTCAGACTGACTACTAGATTAGGAATTCTTAATAACCACTTTCCATAGGGAGGATCTCCCATCTGTCCATCCATTCATCCATCCACTCATCCAAAAGTTATTTGACCATCCTCTGTGTACATAATGGAATGCTTGGTCTGGGGGAGACAATAACATCCATTGGTCTTCAATTCAAAAATTAGAAAATAGCTTTGCTGAGGATGCAGGAGATTTTCTGGAAGCTCGGGTGGGAGGATAACCAGCTCCAACCGTGCAGTCCACTGAGCGGTGTGATATTTTGCCCACCCCACTACGAAGCCATTGCTGTGTGTGTTCAAAGCCTTGGCTCTGACCCTCTCCTTCTAGTTCTGGAGTTTAGTTGGTTGTTGCCTCCCAGTCCATTCCAAGCTATAGCACACAGGCATATTTATACACCTTTCCATGATCCAGCGGGTAGTGGGGCTATCTTATGCTCCCAGTGTGATGATTGCTGGTGGAGCTTCTGCTGGGAAGGTTCTAGAAGGGGATATACTTGGTTCTGCTGGTGAAACAAAGAGCAGACTGGGGCTTCTTTGCAGTCCCTGGAGGAGCTGATGTCATGAACCTTACAAATAGAGAGCTGGGTTTTGATGCTCTGGAATGAGATGATAGTGTACCAGTTGTCTACTGCTGTGTAACAAATTATCCCCATACTCAGCAAACAACACTCATTTATTATCTCAGTGTTTCTGCATGTTAGGAGTCTGTGTGTGGCTTAGCTGGGTGCTTCTGGCCCAAGGTCTCTCATGATACTGCAGTCGAGCTACTGACTGGGCTGCGGCCTCATCTGAAGTTCCCAGAGGGGTGAGGGGATCACTCTGAAGCTGACTCGTGCAATGATTGACAGGCTTTGGTCCCTCCTTATGTGGACCCCTCCATGGGGCTGCCACATGACACGGCAGCTGGCCTTTGCTGGGATGAGTGATGTCAGAGAAAGTGAGGGAGAGCCACGGTCTTTTAAAACCCTGGCCTCCAAAGCAACATCCTTTACTTCTGCTGTATCATATTTTCTAGAAACAAGTCAACATGTCTGTCTACATACAAGGTGAGGGGGTCAGAGAAAGACGTGAATACAGTACGTGGGGACCATGGGGAGCATCTTAGAAGCTGCCTAGCACAGAGCGTTGTGTGTGGGGAGTGGGCTGGAGAAAAAGTTGCCCAGCAGAGCATCTGTCTATTTGGGGAGGGGCTGGAGCTTCTGTGACATGCTCCTGAGATCTGCTTTGCTCATGTACACCTGTATCCTGGTTGGGAACTAGGGCAGCCCCAGGCAAAAACTGTGGTTTCCCCAGAGCCTGCAAACTCCCTTTCTGTAGCCCCAAATTGCTCTTTCCTTCCTCTGCAAAACACACTGCTCAGAGAAGCTCTGATAATTTAGTTCTCATAGAACCATTCATGCTTGCTTAGAGTAAATGAGGAAGGAGTGTGCCTGTTAAAAGAGACCACTCCTTAAACAAATAAAGCTCTGGTTGTGGAATCTCAAACTCCCAGCGGAGGAGTGGAAGAGCATGGAATAGACTCTTCTGGAACTGGGAAGGCGTAAGTGGAGGACTTTCCATTGGTGGGACAAATATTATGAGTGTGGAAAGGTTTCACAGTACGGGGGCGGGGGGCTGAGGACCTGGGCCGAGGACCAGGCAGCCTGGCTGGAATTCTAGTTCCACCACTCTCTAGCTGGGTGACTTTTGGCAAACTGCTTAATCATTTGCAGCCTCATTTTCTTAATCTGTTAAATAGGGAGGATTAATAGCAGCTTCATCCCACGGAAGCTGTTGTGAGTTGACGCACAGCAAGCACTCAATAAGTGTTAGCCATTCATCTTCATGACCATAGCTGTTTTATTAAGCGGGGTCAGGGACACACCCACAGGAGCCAGGAATGGGAAGGGGCGGTGTGAGGTGGGGTGTGGCTGGGGCAGGTGGGGCAGGAGGGTGAGACAGAGCCAGAGCCTGCCTTGGGCTTGGTGGTGTGGGGGGCCCATGGGCCTGCCCAGTCTGGAGGGGTGGGTAGGGCCTGGGTACACTTGTTACACATTTGGTTTGGGATCATTTCTAATGCATTCTAGCCCAGATACACTTCCTTCTTGGCTAACAGAGACAGAGAGGATTAAACCAGGGCTGTTGCCTGTCCAGTAAGAGCGTGCATTTCTAGGTACCATGGAAAGTCTGCTGTGGCCTGCCCCAGCCCATGCTGGGGTTTCTGGACCCACACCTCCTTCAGGTTAGGCCAGCACGTCACCATTCACAGCCACAGCTTTCCTCCAGGCAGTCTCCATAGCCAGACCCAGCTGCCCACATGGGCCAGCATCAGGATGACATCAGGCCTGGGCCTCATGAAATCAGGCTCATGAGAAGCTGCAGGACCAGCCCAAGAGGCTCTGTTGGGTGGTGCCAAGGGCGCTGTGCTCTGGAACCAGACAGATGCCCATGTGCAAATCCCTGTTTGACTCCTCTGGGGCCCTGGGCGAGTGTTTCTCTGCGCTTTAATCTCTGTATCTATAAACTCGGGCTAATAATGACCAGCCAACTCAGGGGAGCCGTAAATGAGATGATACCCACAGAACACTTAGACATGTACCTTGTACATTTGGCCGAGATTGTGTGATTGTGATTTAGAGGGAAGCTTTGGTGAATGTTTACATCAGGAGGAAGTGTGAGTTGCTTTGCTAATGGTCTGTGGGGAGGGCTGGTGCTTCTGCAGCTGCCTGGATAGGATGGGAGCCACTGCGCGGAGCGGAGCAGCCCTGTGGAGGCTCCCTCACTGCAGATGAAAGGACTTGTTTAGAAGAGACAATGTGTTTCATCAGATGATTATTTTATTTTATTTTTTATTTTATTTTTAGTGAGGGTGCGTCTTTATTCATGTAGTGGCTTTGCTTTAACTTCTGGCTGTTCTACTTTTATGTTACTATAAGAATCACCTGCTTTTCATTCATTCAATGAACTTTTTAAAAAATATATTTTATTTACTTATTCTTAGAGAGAAGGGAAGGGAGAAGGGGGGGGGGAGAAACATTGATTTGAAAGAGAAACATCAATCAGTTGCCTCTCGCACGCCCCCAGATGGGGACCTGGCCCACAACACAGGCATGTGTCCTGACCAGGAATTAAATGGGCGACCTTTTGGGCTTTGCGGGATGGTGCCCAACCCACTGAGCCATGCTGCTCAGGGCCATGCACCAAACTTAGAGTGCCCACCTGCCCTGACTAGTGATGGGCCAGCTGTTTACTGGGGCTGCCTTTTGCTGATTGGCTGACGGACTGGGAATGTCTTGGGGTATCCTCCTCTCCTGGGGCAGAGGGTGGGTGGCAATGCCATGTGGCCTCTGTTCCAGCTCCCAGGGCCACCTGCTCCCCAGCAGCTTACCCACCCAGGCCCCTGGGCTTCCTGTGCTTGCAGCTCCATCCCTCAGGTGTACCAAGGAGATACACAAAATCAAATATTTAGATTTCTGATTCTTGAGAAACTTCAGAACACAAATCACTGGGGGTCAGAGCAGGAGGAAATCAAATCAGAGGATTGGATTCTAGCCCTGAATGTTTTGCTTTTGAATGTTTGCACATTTCCTTGTTGATGGCCCTTTTCCTGGACATGGTCAAAGATAATGGAGGTCCAATTTCTTACTCAGATAAGAGTGCTCTTGAGAAAACAGAGAAAGGTTGGAGGAAAAAATTCCTGCCCATTTTACTGTGGCAGGGTCAAGACATTTGACACGAAGGACCGTATCACAGTGTTTGTGGAATGACGGCGGCTTCTGAGAAATAGCCATTGGAAAAGGCTTTCCTGTGACACTAGTGGATTGGGGATTCCAGCACGTTCACAGCCCACTGGGCTGAGCCCAGGCCCCTCCTCCTTTCCTGTTCTGCCCTGACTTCCATGAACATGGCCCCTCACTCCCGCCCTTCTTGGGGGACATTGCAGTGGGAGAGCATGCTGTTTATTTCTACTCACGGCCTTCTGACACCAGATGTGTGATTTTTTTTCTCCCCACACCAACCAGTTCTCTGATTTTCTGGCCACCGACTGGGCATCCTACAATTCAGTTCTACTCTGACAGTAGCTACCAGAGTTAGCACAGACCTTGCAGGCAAAGGGCTCCGTCCCGTAGCCTGCTGCCCACTTCACATGCCAATCACAAGTACTGGGTCCTTAGGGTACCCACTTGTGTCTGACTTGGCTGTAAATCAGCACTTCCCACACGACCCTTGTCAGGTGTGATAATTTGTAAGAGAGGCTCACAGAACTCAGGCAAACACTTGACTTACTATTACAAGTCTGTTACAAAGGGCATTATGCAGGATTTGTAGGGTGAGGTCTGGAAGGAGGCTGAGCAAAGAAGCTTCTGTCCCCGTGCAGTTGGGGTGTGCCATCTTCCACCATGTGGATATGTTTGCCAGCCCGGAAGCTCTCCAAACTCTGCTGTTTGGGGTGGGGGGTATTCTGTGGATGTTTTATTACGTAGGCATGATCAGTTAAATCAATATGCAGTCAGTCTCCAGCCCCTTTTGCCTCCCTGGAGGTTGGGAGGTTGGAGGTGGGACAGAAAGTTCCAGCCCTCTCTAATCACACCTTGATCTTTCTGCCATCAGCCCTCATCCTGAAACTGTGTAGGGACTCACAGTGGCTTCCTTAGAACAAAAGATGCTCTTGTAACCCAGGATGTTCAAAGTGTTTTAGAACCTCTGTGTCAGGAACCAGGAACAAAGAGTAAATATATATAAATATCTTATTATCGTGGAGGGCAATGCTGATGAGAATGGCCTGGGGCCTCCCTTCTTTCTCCTGATTTCTTCCGGGCCTGGTGTGCCCTCCTGACCCCTGCCATGCTGGAAGGAGTCAGCTGCCCTGGGGCCCAGGCAGAGGGACCTAACCTGGGGTATGCACCCTGACCCCACCCCTGCCTCCAACACATACCAAAGGAGGGCCACACCTGGATTTGAGGCTGAGTGGTCTGCCCCTGACTGCACCCCTGCTCTGCCTGGTGTGTGTATGCGGGCACTCGGGGGCAGTTAACGAGTGCCCATGGAGTTGGCCTTTGACAGATGGGCAGCTGGAATCTCCCTGTGGCCTTGGGGACCCCTACTGTGTGTAGGGTCCAGCACCAGCTATAAGACCCTCCCAGGGGAAAGTAGGTCAGTCCAATGGAGGACAAGTCTCTGCTATTTGGAGACTGGGGTACCTCAGTTGGGAACATGGGTCCCTACTTGATGGAACAGCTGTGGTGCGTGTCTATATTTTTCTATAGAGTAGGCATCAAAGGTGAGAGGAAGTACGTCAAGGGGGGCTGGGGAGGATCCAGATGCCTGCTTCAGCTTCATTGGCCATTGTGGGCCTTGGAGACGGGGCTGCCTGAGCTGGGGAGGGGCAGTGGGGACCACTGGAGACACTGGCAGAGGCCCCCTGCGTGGACACTCTGCAGGATGTGTGATGTCTGGTTCGAAGTGCACTGGGTCAGCAGCATGGGGCCTGGAGGAGGATAGAGTAGTGGTTGGGTGGGGGGTGAGTTGAGGGCTCTGAGTTGCAGAGTGATAAAGGGGAGTCCTCATCCCCACTCACAAATGTGTCAGCCTGGGCTGAGGAGCTGGCTGGCTGGGGGTGAGGTCATGGGCAGGTGGCCTCTGGGCCCCCCACTGGCCCCTCTGGAGTCACAATATGGACTCACCCATGAGGAGGCCTTACAGCTGCTCTTCAGCTGAAGGGGTGAGGATGGGGCCCTGACCTCTGCACTGCTGAACTTGGAGAGTGCCGGCCTCATCCCTCTCTCCTTGGGGGAACTCCAGGCCTTCCTAATTGGCCTTTCTGCCCACTTGCAATCAGGGACTCTCCCGGGTGGGGCCGGGTCCTGGAGTTCCCACAATGCTGGTGCAGAGAAGGACCTCCCCTTGGGTGGAGCACTCTGCAGGCTCCAGGCGCCTGACCCCAGTGGAGCCAGAGCTCATGGGCGTGGCTGTGAGGAAGGACTGGGAGTCGTGGTGAGCTGAGAGCCAGGAGCTGTGAGTTCTGGTCCTGGAGTTGCCATTGACTGAGAGTGGCTCTGTCACTTCCCTTAGTTGCCCCCTTGATAAAATCGTGCATTGACCTGAATGATCAAGTGGTTTGAGGAACGGGGTCTGACTTAGAGTCTTCTTGTAGAACTCGCAGACGGTCTGTGGCATTTTGGTGAGGGCCCCTCATGCAGGCTTCCATCTTTGCCACTCGAGGCTCCCCCTCCTCCTCCTCACACTCTTCCCCCTCCTCTGTGCCCCTGCAGGGGAGTGTCTCATCACAGGACAATCCCACTTCAAGAGCTTTGACGACAGGTACTTCACCTTCAGTGGGGTCTGCCAGTACCTGCTGGCCCGGGACTGCCAGGACCAGTCCTTCTCCATTGTCATAGAGACGGTGCAGGTGAGCTCTGCCAGGTGCCCTGTCGGGAGGCAGACCGGGGAGGGCAAGGTGGGGCGAGGCGGTCCATCCTTACTGAGCTGCTGTGTGCACATGTGGACTTCATTTCTCCAGAGAATGGAGTCAACATGAAGACATATAAAGTACATAGGGCTTCCCCTGAGGGTCCAAGTCCCAGATTCAGTAGGCCCAAGGAACAAGATAAGCCAGAGGCCTGGAATTTCATATGAAAGACCAGACCCAAACAGGAAAGGACTTGGGAGCCATGGGAAGCTGGGCAGGGGGGTAGACAAGGCAGCGCCGCCTTGTTGCACAATTCCAGGAGGCACCACTTGCAGAGGTCGGGCAGTGAGAATGGAGTGGTTCTGTGTGAGAAAGTCAGAGGCTGCCTTTCTCTTCCCCAGGGCTGGAGTCTTTCTCTCAGTCTATGGGCCTAGGCTGGGGCGCTGGGCGGGTGTGGGTGTAGTGATGTCACTCTGCACGCCCCTCTTGGCAGTGTGCTGACGACCCTGATGCTGTCTGCACCCGCTCAGTCACTGTCCGCCTGCCCAGCCTGCACAATAGCCTGGTGAAGCTGAAGCACGGAGGAGGAATTGCCGTAGATGGCCAGGATGTCCAGCTACCGCTCCTGCAAGGTGGGTCCCTCCTCCTCACCTATGGCACCCGCCCCCTCAGCAGCACTCACTGCCGCCTCTCCTGTGGAAACATGGGAGATGCTATCATTGGAGGGCAGGCTGGGCATTCTTGGCATGTGTCCTGCAAGAAAGAAGGGCTTCCTGGAGGAGGAGGACAAGTGGAGGAAGATGGCTGGATGCTGGAAACAAGGAGGCTGCTCCAGGCCTGGGAGAAACTATAGACAGGGAAACAGAGCCAAGAGGATTCTCGCTGAGCTTGAACCAAAAGGGAGAATTGAGGGTTGGGCTTCATGTTTTTGTCCCACTCAGAGGTGGAAAAGGGGCAGAGGCTGTTACTGAGAAGTTGGGAGTGAGGTGGCTGGCTGGTGATGAGTAAGGCCCCAGGATGTCATGGGGCAGAGCCAGGTGACCCTATGACCTACGACAGGGAAGTATCTACCTGTCCAGTGATTTGCAAGGCACCACTGTGCCCTTTTACCTAGCATAATCTCAACCTTCACCCTCTAAGTGGCTCTCAGCCCCCTTCTCTCTTCTCCTTGGCCACTGGCCACCCCATGGCCTGTTACCCTGGCATGGTGTACAGCCGGTGACCGTGGGCCGTGGGCACGCAGCAGGCTTGTGTTACTTTAACACTGCGTGAGTCTGCTCATGAGGTGACAGCTTCCTCCAGTGCACACAGTATCATTCAACTGAGAGGACTGAGTAACTTAGCAGAGGGGCCGGGAATGCTCGGGTGTTAGGGGTTCAGTGGGAGACAGCCTAGACGCAGGACACCCGTGCTAGCTAAGGATGCACAGGCCTCTGCCGCTCTCTCGTGGCAGTAGGGGGGACGGCAGGCTACAGCAAGAATACAGAGGCGCCTTCTTGGGGAATCCTATTTGTACTTCACCCATCCTGGCCACCCTTCCTCCTGAGACCCCCTTAAGGTCCATGGACGTCTCCATCTACCCCATCGCTGATTGTTTTCATTGCTACAGTTCTTTGTGAGGCACCGCAGTTCTCCCCCCAATACATCTGCCTGACCTCATGCTGCCCTCTCCCCATTTCAGCCTGCATTCTGCCCCTGCTCGCTTTTAGGTGACCTCCACATCCAGCACACCATGATGACCTCTGTGCGCCTGAGCTACGGGGAAGACCTGCAGATGGACTGGGATGGCCGCGGGAGACTGCTGGTGAAGGTAGGCCCCCTGCCATCACTGCCTCCCTGCGGCCCAGCCTTACAAAGTGCCCCTTGTGCTCCGGGCAGAGTGGCTTTGCGTGTGGGAGAAGAATTCATCTCTCCACGGACCCTACGCCCCCAGAGCAGGGAACAGGCCTCTCTTGTTTATGAGGGGCTGGGGTTGCTGTCGGGACCTCCTGGGGTGCTCTGGGGATTCTCATGTCTGGGGGCGCTGCTCTCCCCAGGACCTTCAGAGGCAGCGGGCTCCTGAGGGGCTGGGAAGTGCAGGTTTGCTGCCTGGCCTTGCAGCTGCAGCTAGTCCTGGGAGCACGGGTGTCCGCGGGTGCCCGCTGTGGGCAGCAAGGGAAGGCCAGGTTGGCGCGCACAGCTAAGACTGTGTCATGTGCACCCTGGGGGACAAAGCTGTGCCACTGCCTGGGAGGGGCTGCACTGGAAACCACCAGGTCCTTCGCACTTCCGTTCACTCTGAAGTCATGGAGTCATATCTGGATAGCGGTCTGCATATTCCACAGAGCTTCCAGATGTGTTTTTCTCTGGGAATTTCCCTAGCGAGTATTGTCCCTGCCATTTCACAAACAAAGCAAGCAGGGTTCCTGGGGGCGGGGAGGCATGTCCAGCACCACACACCCACGGCCGGCGGAGCTCCGCAACCCGAGGACGGCCTCCTGCCCGCCAGACCAGAGCCGTGCACTTCCTTCCTGGTCTTCAGGTGCCTTGGTCCTTCTAAAAGCGATTGAGGACCTCAGCATCTTTTATGAAGGCCATATTTATTGGTACTTAACAGATTAGAAATGAAGTCAGAGACATTTAAAATATGTAGTTATGAATTCATTTAGAAATCATCACAATAAACCCACTGCACATTAATATAAACAGCTTTTTTTTTTTCGGGGAGGGGGATAACTATGTTTTCCAAAACCAAAATAAGTAGTGAGAAGGACACTATTGTTTTACAATTCTGCAAATTTCTTTAACGGCTGGCTTAATAGAAGACAGCTGGTCTGACCTCCACGCCTGCACTCTGTCTTGTGCAATATTACATGTCACATTGTTTCTGGAAGACACCACTTCACACTTGTAAGAGAATGAGAGGGAGAGAGCCAAATAACGTCTCCGGATTCTGAAAGTATTTTGGCCTTGCAGGACCCCTCGAAAGGGCATCAGAGACCCCCCATGGGTCCGAAGACCACACTTAGAGAACTACTGCCCTAGGTCATTCATAGGATCCTTGGGGAGTCTCCTTCTGTGTCCCTGGGCCCCTAGTCCCACTGGGCTGGTGGTATAATCCTGTGATGGGTGTCTGGGGTGTCCCTCATGAGATCCTGGTTTCCTCCATCCCTATGGCATCATCTTCCTCTTGTTTTAAAGTCCCCAAGAGAGTTCCAATTCAACCACCTTTTTTTCCACCTTTTGTAAAACAAAGTAAATCTTATGGCCACAGACTACAGAGCACGAAGAGATCTTGTCAACCCCTCACTCACAGTTGGGAATAAAGAGCCATCACTTCTGGGGCAAGAAAGTGATTTGCCCTGGGTCTTGGGGTTCTTTGGTTATAGAGCGAGGACTCAAACTTGGGTTTCTGATGCCACCTTCTGCTCACAGTCTTGGAGGTGCTCCATTAGTCACTTCACTGTGTTGGGAACCTCCCTATCTCATGGGGGCGCTCTTGATCTGTGTGGCTTCTCTGAGTCCTCAGGCCTGTAACATCTTGTCTGCATGGCAGTTCTCTTCAGGTTCCTCTGTTCTCTGTCTCTCCTCCGAGGAGAGATGGGAAGCCTTCTTTTTGTAGAAATGGGATGCAGGGTATCTTTGGGGTTGGGTTTCAGTCCAGTTAGCTAACAAAAAGAGGACTTCATTGGTTGAGATTTAGGACATGAGCGGATGACCCGTGGCTGTGGGAACATCCTCTGTGCATTGGAGGAGGAAAGGGACCCGGGAGGTGGCCGCATCACCATACTGCCCTTGGGTTTGTGGGGGCTGCCCAGTAGGGGGTGCTAGCTGGAGGCAGGAGGAGGAGCAGGCTGAGCACACTCAGCTGGAGAGAAGGCTGGTGCAGTGCTGCAGGGGCTCCCGGCTCTCCTTCCCTCCAGGTGAGGTATAGATGCCCTGTCGCTGAGGGCCAGGCAGTCTAGGCAGTGGGGTTCTGCTGGCTATGACACAGCACCCAGCTCAGCCTTGGGAAGAGTGGTGTAGAGGGCAGGAGTGTCCCTGATCTGAACTTTATTTCAAATAGCAAGTGTGTTCTTTAAGTCCCTGCTGTGCGGCTACTGCAGGCCTGGCAGCCAGTCCTGGCCTGGAGTCCACCCACTCTTCACCCTGGGTGAGTTGAGTCCTGAGACAGACCAAGGAGACAGAAGAAGATACCACTGTAGAGAGTGAGGGGTGAGAGCGAAGGCAGGCCTGGTGGGGTGAGCAAGAGGCCACTTTGAGTTTAGGAGGTCACTCAGGCCTGAGAATGAGGAGGAAAGAGGATGCTGAGATGTGGGTGAGGAGGAAGAGTGGTCACCTATTTTGCTGCTTTGCCCAGGGCTGGCCTTGACTGTTGGCGCTGCATTCCAGCCTGTGCCCGGAGGAGAGCCTCGTTCACTCACAAAGTTGTTCAGTCACTTGTTCCAGCTCCTTTCTTCAGTGCAGAATTGTTTCGTGTCCACAGGAGCTATTGGAGAGGCTGCGGTTACAACAGTGAAACTAAACTGATCAGAACCCTTGCCTCATTTAGTTTAAATTCTAATGGGGGCAGACAGCCAATACACAGAACCAACAAGTAAATGATACCATGTATTAGAAGGTGATAAATCCTGGGGAGATCAATAAAGCAGAGAAGGAGACAAGAATGCCAGGTCAGCGGGAGTTACATTTTAAACAGGCAATCAGGGAAGGCCTGGGTGCCAAAGGCGGAAACAGGGTATTTGTAAAGCAAATGAGGAACCATTACCCCATCATCTTTCTCATTCATGATATTTCCTTGGGTACGGTTTTTATGGGTCTTGAACCTGTCACTGTATTGTTCATCCTGCATTTGTTAAGTCAGAGCTGGAAGCTGGAAGGGGTCATCCAAGGGATGACCACTCAGTCTCGTGCCAAGTGCAGGCGGGTCTCAGAACATAGGGCACTCACCAGGCTGCATTCATTGCGTGCAGAGCTGGAGGCAGGACTCTAGGGCCCCAGCCCTGCACCGTCTCTGAACCAGGACCCTCTCCATAGCCCTCAGCAGATGCCCCCAGCTGTGCTGTGTGAGAGGCAGGCTCTACTCCCCAAGCTGTTCCTGTGTGTGCAATTTGGGCTCAGAAGGAGTTTGACCCCAGGACCCCTCCAGGTCACCCGCAGCAGGCTGCTCCAGAGTCCTCAGTGACCCCGCCTCCTCCGATCACAGCCCCTAGAGTCCTCTTGGCTCATGGCCTTTTCTCCTCCATGACACTCAGTGGCTGAGTTAAATACAGAGAGGAAGGTGGTCTCCTTTGTCACCAAAGGTGAGCTCTGAGAGGACTCGAACCATAACCAACCAAGCCTGCTTAGCTCACACGTGTGACGGATATGAATGTTCAGTAAAAACATGTTGACTTTGCACTTGACCCAGTGGGTGCCAGGGCCCATTAGCTCAGGCATCCGCTCCTGCGGTCCAGGGTGGCAGAGAGCACACTGGAGGGGGCTCCACCTGGCTACTGGCCCCAGCTCTGTGACCTCAGGCAAGTCCCTCACCCTCTCAGGGACTCTGTCGCCATTGGGAAATGACTGGATACTCTCTACAGTTCCTTCCAGAGCAACAGGTCTCTGCTGACTTAAGACTGGGAATGGAGCTGGTGGTAAACGATACTGTGCTTAGCTTTCCTTCTTTCTTCTGCAACCTATGGCTTAGCTGCCGGTTACTAACTTCTTATCTTTCACCGGGGAGCGTTTTTTATTAAAACCATCTCACTCGCGAAAGCAAGCCGTGGCTGCTTTGGCGGCAGGGGCCTCAAGGTGGTCTGCTCTCCCGGCAGCTGTCCCCAGTCTACGCGGGGAGGACCTGCGGCCTGTGTGGCAACTTCAACGGCAACAAGGGCGACGACTTCCGCACGCCCTCGGGCCTGGTGGAGCCCCTGGTGGAGGACTTCGGGAACTCCTGGAAGCTGCGCGGGGACTGCGAGGACCTGCGGAAGCAGGACAGCGACCCGTGTAGCCTCAACCCGCGCCTGGGTACGTGAGGGGACAGGGGGTGGTGGGGGTGGGGGGAGGGCGGGACTCCACAGAACCCTGAGGTCCCCACTGTTGGGTGCGTTCCACGGTACAGGGCGCCCGTCACTGGGGGAGGGAGGCGCTCGGTTTTTACTGTCAGCATTTGCTTGTCTACCTCTGGACTGCTCTTTACTCTTCAAAATTCCTTTATGGGGCACCCTCTGCTGGTCACACCCTGGGAAAGCAAAAAACAGGACATCGTGGTTCGCGTCCCTGAGCTTCTCAATTTGTCATAGCGGCCCTCACCCAAGCTCTGAATTAAATTATCGGCAGATAGATGCACCGGGATGGCCGTTTGCAGATTTGTCTGCGGAAGCACTTCAGCCCTGCACGAAAGTCCCCTGCTTACCCAACCCATCAGGGAACAAGGTGTGCCCTGGAAATGCAGCTGATTCTGTACTTAAGCCAAACGTAATTAGGAGAGGATATTGGCTTCGCAAGATAAATCGCCGAGAGTCCCAGAGCCAAGCACTCGCTGCACAGGGAGGAAGGAGCTGGGATAAGGATTTCAGAGTACAGTCCTGTGGCAGGGCCCTCGCCAAGCCCTCTCTCTCCTTCCCCTCTTCCCCACAGCCAAGTTTGCAGAGGAGGCATGCTCTCTCCTGGCGTCCTCCAAGTTCGAGGCCTGTCACCACGCCGTGAGCCCCCTGCCCTACCTGCACAATTGCCACTACGATGTCTGCTCCTGCGCCGACGGCAAGGACTGCCTGTGCAACGCCGTGGCCAACTACGCCGCTGCCTGTGCCCGGAAAGGCGTGCACGTCGCGTGGCGGGAGCCCAGCTTCTGTGGTGGGTGCACTCCCTGCCTGCCACCCCCTCCTGGAAACCCAGTGGATGCCCTCCGTCTCTGTGCCCTTGTTCTTTGCTTAGCACTGTCTGCACATTCCTGCGTTCTGATGAGTGTGGGGTGTGGGAACAGTTCATTCGCAGCCACTTTCCCTTCCCATCTCCCAGCAAGACACGGTGGTGGGGACTGGCTCGCTCACAGGACAGTCTAGCCATTCCGACCTGTTTCAGGAGGGCGAGTTGGACTCCTTACCTGGAGGCCTAGAACTCTGGTGTCCCTGCCCAGCAGATATTTCCTGTGCCTGCTGCCACCTAGTGTCGGCCACTAGTATGGCCTGACTGTGGAATGAGTGTGTCTCTACATCCCTGGAGGGTCTATGAAGGCAACTGGATAGGCACCTACCAATCCTTTCCTATAAACTTCACGCAAACCTTCGGAGGACTTCCGGCCCAAATCTCAGGCATTGTATAATGTTATATGAAGTGGAATGACATCATTGTCCCAAGCTGACTTTAGAGTCCCACTCTGCCCTGTTTAGTTGCCAGCACTAGAGTTGGAATCTATCTGCCTCACATACAGAGTGGCTGGACTGTACTCACCTTTTGCTGTAATTGCTGTTGGTCTGGGGACATTTGCCGAGTGCCCAGTGTGATCAGGAAATGGCGGTGATATAGACCTGAACCTTCCTTTTAGAGACACAGGTGGGACTGCTTTCCTACTAGGTGCCTATCACACTGAGTAAAGTGATAATTAGATTACTGCAGAGGCAACCAAGGAAGGCTTTCAGGAGGCAGTGTGCTTGATCAGGCTTTTAAAAGACAGCTCCCCCCCTCCCTTTGGCAGAAAAGAGCTGTTTCCAACGGTGGAACCGTAGCAGTGATGTGTTGAAGTGGGGAGGATATGTAATGAGTGTAATGGATATTCTGATTTTTAGGGCTCGGTGGATGTGTTTGGAGACAAAAATATTGGTGGTCTTGATGGAAGCAGAAACATAGGAGCTATGAGAAATGGCGAAAGGACTTAATATCATGTGTCTGAAGAGAAGTTTAGACATGGGGTTTGCTGAGCCAGCTCACGTTTTGAGTGTAAGCACACTCCCGCAGAAGAGGAGCAGAGATGCATGCAAGGACGGAGGCAGACGCAGACAGTGCTAAGCAAGGAACAAGTGTGTGGACTCGTGCAGCTATGCCCCCTCCTCCCTCTAGCTCTGGGACGGCTCAGGTCCAGCAGCTGGACGGACTAAGGCTGAGCCCTTGTCGGCTACTTGCCTGTGACTTCCCAGCTCTGTGATCTTGAGCCCTTCCCCTTCGCCCGACTGGACTTCAGGTCCTCATGAGAGTTTGCTGTTTAAAAACAGGGGGAAGTAATGAGGGGTAAAGGATGTGATGTTCGTGAATCTGCTTTGCTTGTCCAACAGTGTTAGAAATGATGCAATAGCATCTGAAGGATCTCCTAGTTTGGGACATTCTCCTAGAATGCCGAGGACTTTCTGAACTAGTCTTTGATCGCCCAAGAGCAGCTGTTCTTGACCCCCACCAATAGCAGCTTTAGCAGGGACTGAGGTTGGGTCAGAGGGTCCCTGACTCCCGAGGCTTTGAGGCATGGCAGGAAGTGCGGGGCAGTGGGAGGAGGAATCTGTCTCTGTGGGTTTATGTGGAGGTGAACCAGAGAAAAGGCAGCCGGATGGCCTTGGCTTGTGCCTTGGAGCCCAAGGTGAGTGGGCAGGACCACTGGGTTCACTTTGTTTCTTAAACCACTGACTCCATCCAGAAGAAGAAGTCACACCAAATGCGGACACTCACGGAGCAAGGACTGATCACACAGCTATGTGTGGGATGCTGTGAGGAGATTCTGGAGAAGCGCTCACATTCGTTATCCTTGTAAATTGGTTGTTTCCTGTGGGAAGACAGGGCTATGGGCTCCCTGAAGGCAGGGGCCAAGTTTTACCATCTCTGCCTCCCCAAACCTAGCACAGCCCTTGGCACACAGTGGGAGCACCCCAACTGTCTCCTAAACAAAGATGGGCACCTTTCTAGGGAAGGAAAAATTTAATAAGGCTCCAAGCCAGTTCTATTCTCTATTCTCTAGAGACAGACAGTCTGTCAGAGAATAGAGGCAGCTCTTAGGGCCAGCTGTTCCTTAATGAGTGAGATGTGCCCCTTATCATTGTGGGCTCAATGGATTGGAAGTGATTTCCATCTTTATTGTCCAGCTCGCTCCCATCTTCACCCACCCTTGCCCTAAATGCTCATCCGATGATCCAACCTCTCTGCTGGTTCAGGGAGAAATCTAGAGAGCTCTCCCTCCCCCCCCTCCCCCCCCCCCCCCCCCCCCACCTCCACCAGCTCCTCTCAAATGCCAAGCCCAGAGCAGCTGCAGGAGGCGGAGTCTGCAGGGAACCTCTGGAGAGATCCCCCATCCTCATTTCTGAGGTTCGGGGCAGGGCTTTCTTTGACGGCTTCTGTGAGTGCTCCGTCATTGGGTTCCACTGTGGAGAGGACTCTGACGGAGAGGGGACAGATTCTGATGGTCCCGGGAAGAGTGTCCCGAGTGGGGGTCTTAGTTCTTGGACAACAGTGGATCAGCAACAGGAAAGCATTTTGCTCCCCACATCTCCCAGTAACGAATCTCATCATCAGGGTGTTCATGAGACCGCTGTGAGCACAGAAAGTGGGGTACGTGTCGGCCAGAGTCCAGGAGGGCCAGGTCTTCTCAGGCCCAGACCTGTCTCAGGAGCACCCCTCCCAACCGGAGTCTGCTGAGGAGCTGGGGCTGTGTAGTAACAGCAGCGAACGTTTACCACGTGCCGGGCATTGCTCTAAACATGGCAGCTCACTGAGCGGCAGCTTGCTGGGCTGTCACAGGTGGGGAAACTGCTCCAAGCCTCCTCATGAACGAATGGCAGAACTGGGGCTTGAACTGGGAACTTGGGTTTCTGAGTCCCCTCTCTGAGCTTGGCCATACGTCCTTCTGGCTTTTGTCTGTTGTGCTATTTCTGTGTGGGGGGCCAGGGAGACGGAGGGCTGTGGGTAGGTGTGAGCTGCCCACTGCGCTGGAGTAGGTATAAGGGTGTCCCTTCTCTTCGTGACTGGTGTGCCCTCAAAGCATGGCTCCTAAGGAACTGTTTCCTTTTTAGAGCCTAATGGTTAAATGCATGAGCTGTTGGATCACAGAGAGCTGGGTTCAAATCCTGCCTCTACTTCTTCCTGTGATCCATGACCCTGACGAGTCACCTAGCTTAATTGTCAGTTTGCTCACCCATACGAAGGTGGATATGAGACCTAACTCACTGAGAGAGGCGTAAAAGGCATACAACCTGTGTGAAGAGCAGGGCATACAGTAGGCACTCAGTAAATCATGGCCATTATTGTTATTATCACCATGGGAGAAATGCCCTTGCCCATCAATTCTAGTTCTTTTTAATATCCACAGCTTCGCTGTCCACCAGGATTTCCACTGTGTCCCAGGCTTTGAGAATTCAGAGATGCCTGAGCGTGGCCTCTGTGGTTAACAGGGGAAATGTGTGTATCCCTAACAATAATGGGCATTTGTGAGAGTAAAAGTACGCTCTGCTCATAGTGGGAAAGAAAAGCAGTGGCCATACAGATATAACTCGGGGGTCACAGCTGCAAGGGGTGGTACCCCAAGTCCTAGAACCATAGTTCTCATCATCTTAATGTTTCCACTGAGGTCTTCCTTCCCCTCCCCTCTCTCCTAGCGCTGAGCTGCCCACACGACCAGGTGTACCTGCAGTGCGGGACCCCTTGCAACATGACCTGCCGCTCCCTCTCTTTCCCGGATGAGGAATGCGATGAGGTCTGCCTGGAGGGCTGCTTCTGCCCCCCAGGGCTGTACCTGGATGAGAGGGGAGACTGCGTGCCCAAGGCCCAGTGCCCCTGCTACTACGATGGTGAGATCTTCCAGCCCGAGGACATCTTCTCAGACCATCACACCATGTGGTGAGTGCAAGCACCAGGGAAAGGAAGTGGTCCTGCGAGTCCTTCATGTCACAGACGGGAAAGCTGAGGCTGCAAGGAAGGAAGGGACTTGTCCAAACTTGCACAGGAAGTCAGGGCAGAGCTGGGACTTCACCCAGGTCTTCCGACTTTCTTACGACACAGGGAACTAGAACTGCAGGCTGGCGGTAGGGTTTCTTGAGCTTTATTACCAACTATCATGTGTTGGGCCCCATTTCCCCTCTCTGGGTCTCAGTGTCCCTTTTTCTAGAACAGGAAACAGGAGCTCTTCTTGTCCCCCACCCCTTTAGCCTCTTGTCAGTGTCTCCGGTCAAAACGTATGAACCAGGAGAAAAGACATCACAGAAGTGTTGCCTCCGTGGTGCATTGCTGACTTGCTTCCTGCACGTCCCTCAGAAATAGTTCTAAGTGGTGCCTGCTTCTTGCTGCCCTTCACCTGGGCCCTGTCTCGTGGCCAGCTTCAGCAGGGTTGCCACGGTCACAGAAGACATTTGTAGCAGAACCTTCATTGGGTAACCCTTCCTTGGCACCTGCCTTGTCTCTGGTGCTGGGTTAGAGGCGGGGAATCAGAAGATGAACCAGACAGTGCGGGCCCCAAAGAAGCTGACAGCCTACTGGGGAGACCAGTCCCACTGTCCTGATTATGGGAGATTTCAAACTGACGTAAAAGAGAGAGAATAATGTAAGGGGCCTTGCTGCATTCCTCCCGGCTTCAGTGAGTGTCAGCACTTTGTCATTTTTAACTGATCTATTCCCTCATCTCCTTTTCGGCTGGAATAGTCTACAGAAAACCTGAGCTATTTTTTCTTTCTTTTTAAAAAAGATTTTATTTATTTATTTTTAGAGAGGGGAAGGGACAGAGAGGGGGAGAAACAGCAAAGTCTGGTTTCCTCTTGAGTGCCCCCCACTGGGCACCTGGCCTGCAACCCAGGCATGCACCCTAGACTGGGAATGGAACCAGCATTGCTTCCTCTTTGGTTTGCAGGCCAGTGCTCAGTCCCCTGAGCTACACCAGCTAGGGCCCGAGCTAGTCTATTATCTTATCTGAAAATACTCCAATATGTATTTCTAATAGATAAAAGTACTTTAAAAATCCTAACGATAATACCATTACGAACCTAAACATTAACAATAATTCCTTGATAACATCTGACATTCCATCCACATTCACTTTTTTCTGCTTGTCTCAAAATATTTATTTGTAATGGGTTTGTTCAAATCCAGATCCAAATGAGGTCTGCACATTGCATTCGGTGTGAAGTGGTTTCTCATCATTCCAGTGAGATTAATGTGCAGCCCCTCCCAAATTCATGTACCCAAAACAGGTTATTTAGACTTAAGAGAACCGTGACCTTTGGACTTGGATTTCAGCAAAACGTGAGGTATATCCCTCCAGACTGTGACCTCCCCAAGAGCAGAGAACATATGTTAGGGCCTGATCCCCACCACCTAACGCAGTTCTGGCAGAAAGTGGGTACAGCTGATGTTTCGAGGTAAAATAACTATAACATTTGGTAGACCACCTACATCAGAGACATAAAAGACTCCACTTCTTCAGAAGAGGGGAAGATTACTTCCATTTGGGAGGAACTGGGGAAGACCCGAGGCACGAGGTAGCTCCTGAGTTTGAGGGGGATTCTAACAGTAGGCGGAGGGTGGAGTAATGGGAGGCAGGGCTGAGGTCCTGGGGCTGAAACGCAGGAGGAGTGCTCATCCGTCACCAAGGTCAGTACATGCGGGAAACGTATGTTTATGAAGAAAGATGAGACTGGTGGGAAGCTGGAGCCAGTTTCAGGGGTCTTGGAAAGATAGGGTGAGAGCTGATGCTTGATCAGCAGGCAGTGGAGACTTGGAAGGTTTGAGCAGAGAAGAAATCGGAGCAAGGTGTCGCTTCGGGGCATGGATTCTAAAAGCTGCACGAGGTACGAAGGCAGGGAGTTTAGTTGTGGGAAGATACTGACAGAGTCTGGTCGAAAGGTGGCAAGGCCCTCGGCAAGTCATAGCAGTGGACATGGAGAGGGGGGACGGAAACTAGAGACACTGGGAGGTTCCCAGACTGTTTGGGGGAGAAGGTTTGTTGAAGAAGGCCCCAGGGATTTGAACTTGAATGCTTGGGAGGACAGTAATACAAAGGAGCAGCAAGGGGAGATGGAAGCCACAATCTTTTATACCCTAATCTTAAGTGAGTGGTGGTGTGCACCATAGGTCATACAGGCCAGCCTTGGTACAATGTAGGAGAATACACAAGGGTGTGGATGCCAGGACGTGGGGACCATTGGGGCTATTCCAGAGATTAGATACCAGGAAAGTAGATACTCATGTTAGGGGATGAAGCTGGGATTGGAGGGTCGGAAAAAAAGAAAATTAAAAAAAAATTTACTGAGTCCCTTAGGCAAAGCCTGTGATGCATGCTGGGACTATTAAGGTGAGCAAGAGCAGTGATGGCTTCTGCTTTCCTGGGTCTTGGAGTCCAGTGACAGAGAGGCAGAGAGAGAGAAGTTAACCAAATCAAAACTCAACTACACATTAAGTTACAGTGTGGTTAGTTCTAAGAAGAGAAGTACGTGCACTGTGAAAGCCTGGAATGGAGTGAGGATACAGAAGGATGTGTGTGTGTGTGTTGGGCAGAAGCAACATTAGATCAAAGGAAATGGTGTGTGTAAAGGCCCTTGTGTCTGACGGGAGCAATACAGCTTCAAGACAGAAAGAAAGTCTTGGGGTTGGAGATGGGGGAGGTAGGCAGGGTCAGATCCCATGGGTCCTAAGAGGCCATGGTGGGGATCCGACCTTTATCTGAACAGCTAGTGAAGGGGAGCTATTGAAGGATTCCAAGCAGGGTTACGATCTAGGTTTTGGAAAGATACTTGGGCTGCCAAGAGGAGTGTATTTTTGAGAAATGCAAGAATAGGTGTGGAGACATCAGTTAGAAAGCTGCTGCATCGTCCAGGTGAGAGGTGACAGTGGCTCGTGGCAGTGGAGGCAGAGAAAGGGATATGAATTCCAGAGCTGCTTAGGACACAAAGTCCAAGGGCTTGGTGATGAATCAGATGCAGGGGGTGGGGAGAATGTGGTGTCACAGCTGATCCCCGAGTCTCTGGTTTCTGACTCTAGACGGATGGGGGTATCATGCAATGCAGAGCCCCGAGGGACTCCCTGGGGACTCAGAGCCCCGAGGAGGGCTGGCTTGGTGGGGGTCAGGAGTTCGGTGTTGAATATACTGAGTTTGAAGTGTCTGAGACATGGAAGGTGGCTATCATATCTCATAGGCCTTTGAATATATGGGTCCGAGGTTCAAAGGAGAGATCTGAGCTGTGGAAGCGAATTTGTGAGTCATCTCTGTAGTGGACGCTGGGGTGTGGATGACACACCGTGTGAGAAGCAGAGAAGAGCTAGGCTGCATTCCGCAGACGGGGTGAGCGGTACAGTGAGGCTAAGGAGGAACGACCCAGGAAGTAGGAGGAAAACCAGGAGAGACGTTTTCTTCTTTTTCTAGAAAAATGAAGCAGACAACAGTGATGAATACTGCTGAAAGGGGTCAAGTAAAAGAACTGAAAAACAGTTCCATTGAGTTTAGTGATCTGGTGGCCATAGCAGGCTGTGTTTCAGAGGCGTGGTGGGCCTGGGAGCCCAGAGAGTGAGTAGGAGGTGGGGAAATAGCCCTGGTGCTTGTCGCTGCTCTTGCAAAGCCGGCCTGTGTTTTCCCTCCGCAGCTACTGTGAGGATGGCTTCATGCACTGCAGCACGAGCGGAGCCCCGGGGAGCCTGTTGCCACAGCACGCCATCTTCGGCAGTCCCCCGGCTCACCGTAGTGAGTACTGCACACTCCCCCCCCCCCCCCCCCCCCCCCCCCCCCCGGGCAGGGCTCTTCTCCGCCCTCTGCCCAGACTTCTCCTGCATGGAGGCGGGGAGAGAGCTGGGCTGCTGTCTGATGTGTGTGCTCATTCAGCCTTGGGGCAGGATTGCCACAGTTACTGTTTGTTTGAGTGACTTCCAGGACGAGACACGCCTTTCTTTGCATGTTGTGAATCCAATTATTGAGGCAGGAGGAAATTTTATTCTGTGACCTGGAAAAGATTGAATTATCTGCAAGACGGATTCAGCGAGACCTGTAGTTTGCCCTTGGTGTGCTTAGCCCAGTGAGCAGCTCTGAACGGGTGGCCTTGAATGTGGTGAAAACACCTGCCTTCGATGGCCTCCTTTTCCCGAAGGACTTGCCGTCAAGAATACTTCTTTAGAGAGCTCCTCAGATGGATTTGACAGTGAGGAGAGTGGACCTGTTGCTCTCAGTTTGAAATCACAGCTCATGACCTTGCCCTATTCTGTTCAGCCTGCTGCAACAACCACATGCCACAGCCCGGGTGGCTGATAAACAGACGTTTATTGCTGACAGTTCTGGAGGCTGGAATTCTGAGGTGCCAGGTGCCAGACTGGTTGGCTGAGGGTCCTCTTCCTGGTTCATAGCTGATGCCGTTTCCCTGCATCCCCACATGGTAGAAGGGGCTGAGGAGTTCTGTGGGGTCTCTTTTCTAAGAGAGCTAATCCCATTCTTAAGGGCTCCATGCTTATGTTCTAATCACTTCCCAAAGGCCTCACCCTCTAATGCTATTATATTGGGGTTTAAGATTTCAGCATATGGATTTTTTTTGTGGGGACCCCAACATTCGGCCCATAGCTAATCTCAAGGTCACTGATGCCTGCCTCTTTCTTCTTCATGCTCTTTCATTGCAGCACCTTTTCCACTCTCCCAACCCTCTCTGCTTCATCCCGCCTCCTGGGTCTGTCTTGAATGCTTCCTCTTGCTCAGAGTCTTCCAGTCTAGTCACTGGAAGAGGTTATCTCTTTCAAAGTCAGGAAATTCCTAGAATTTTGTGAGATTTGTAAAAGCCATCTCACCTATTAGCATTTTAGTTTTCTAACAAAAGTTTCCATATGAAAATAAGGCTAAAGATGCTGGCTTTCTTGCCCCCCAGGAGATTGCAGGTGGTGTATATAGTAAGATATAAATGCTATGAAGTGCATGAGGGTTTTTGAAGGAAGGTGCTGTTTCAGTCATTGGCTGCCATCATTTATTCAATCAGCCATGGACATCTACGAACGGTCAGGAGATATATCAATGAACAGGGTAGGAAGAATCCCTGCCTTCACGGAGCACAGGTTCTAGTGGGTGAGGTTGAGGTGGGGGTGGGGTGGGAAATAAAATGAGTAAAATAGATAGTCTATCAGATGGTGATATGAGATGGTGAATGGGAGGGTGGGTGGGCATCTCAAGAGATGGATTGTTGCAAATGTAAATAGAATTCTTGGGATGGCCAGTGGCTAGGCAAAGGTTGAATGTCCTTTTGGGACCCCCCAGAGGTTCCTTTTCAGCGCCTGAACCCAGGTCCTTTAAAGCTTGGGTCTGGACATTTCTGCCACGCACCCTGATTTGGTGCAACCCACTACAGCAGGATGCAGGGGGTGCAGCATGTGGCCACCAGAGGGATGCTGGGGTCAGCAGAGATACCTCCGGTGTGGGCAACAGTCAGAAGCTCAGCTGAGTAGATGAGGCTGCCCTCGTGTCCCACACAGGGAACCTGGCTCAGGAGGTCAGGCAGTGCCCCATCCCTGGGAATGGGAAGCCCTGTGTCTTTGGAATTGAGGGAGTGCACCTAGGGGACCAAAGGACAGTGTAGAAGGCAGGTCTACTCACTCCATCACTGATGGCCTCTTTGGTTTCCCAATCCTCAAGGCAAAAGGAGCTTGTCCTGTCGGCCCCCCATGGTCAAGTTGGTGTGTCCTGCTGACAACCCGAGGGCTGAGGGGCTGGAGTGTGCGAAGACCTGCCAGAACTACGACCTGGAGTGCATGAGCATTGGCTGTGTCTCCGGCTGCCTCTGCCCGCCGGGCATGGTGAGCACCCAGGGCTGCCAGGAGGGGGCAGCCTTCCATTTTCCTGCAGGTAGAGAGACGAAGAAACAAGAGTTAAACCAGGATGGTAACTGGGTCGGGGTGGCGGCATTGGTGATGGGGACAGGGGTAGTTGTGGTCCTCTGTGGCCAAGTCAGTTGCCAGAGTCGGGATGGGAGATGGTAGGACAGTGGCTGGGTTTGATCCTGATGAGCTCTGACAAAAACACTCAGTGTGTGGAGGTGCCTTGGGAAGCAAAGCAAGAATTTCCAGAAAATACAAGTGAAAATAGGCTTTTGCACTAGAATTCTCCCAAGGGCTGCATTCCACTGCATGACGATGAGAGGACACACACGTGTATTTGATTGGCATATATTGTATGTGTACAGCTTTCTATTTCAAGAGAAGACGCTGATGTCCCTGCCATGCATCTGCAAACCATGGGTCCAACACACCCCTTTCCCACACTGAGCCCAGTTTTCCTTACCTGTCAAGTGAGTGGTGAGGTGTTGGCCCACTCTTAACATTCCATGATTTTGAGGCTGGGGTTCCGTGTCTGGCCAAAGGCATGGGGGTGTCAACTGATGGTTGTTGGTACCAATTCAACACCAACAAGAATCCCCAGTTTGGGGTGCAGTGAGGAAAAAACTTCATTCAGTGCAAAACAGCTCAGTTGTGGTACAACATGGCTGTGAGGCAGCCCTGGGGCCAGGCCCCTCTCCCGTCAGACAGCTCAGCTCCGCTCTGCCGAGACACTTCTCACAGTTCAGCTCAGCCAGGGAGACAGTCTCCAGTCATTGGTGGGAAGGAAACTGTGCACTCTCTCAGCCAGAGGGGAGCTGGCTTTTAGGACAGAGGTCCCCGCCCCTGGTCCCTGATTGGTCAGAATAGAACTGCTGTGGTTAGTCAGAGCTGTGCGGCTCCAATTGGATGGGGAATATCTCAGGCCTACTGGTTGGAATAGGATTCCTGGAACTCCTTCATAAGGCCTGGCTCAGCTGGCAGAACCCAGGGCAGGCAGGCAGCTCAGCGCAGGCCGCTCCGTGAAGTGCAGTGCAGTGCAGTTTGTGTGAGAAGCCCCTGTGTAGAAATGGCTGCTAGATTCTGTGTGTGTGTGTTTGTGTGTGCATTCTGAAATTTGAGCCCCGTTAGCCAGGAGGAGCTGCTCTTAGTGGGGGGGATCTTCTTTCTCAGGTTCACAGGGGTTTGCTGCCACCTGGCTGCTGTGCGTCTCCTGGTGGTGACAATGGTCTGAGCGTGCCCAAGTCTCCTTAACCTTCCTCCCAAGCCTAATCTTAGGCTGTTTTGAGTTATAAATGTTACACATATGTTATTCTTGTCACCCTGAAAACCAGGAAAGATTCTGGATTTTTCTTTTTAAAATGCATCCTATCCTCTCGCTTTCCCTGACTACAATTCCCCAGACCCAAAGTGAGTGCTGAGGGGCAGGTGTTGTGGAGGCCAGACTAGGAGGGGACAGAATGGTTCTTGTGTGGCTGTAAATGGCATTAATGATGCCCGGGCCTCGGCTTGGGGGGCAGTGTCCTGGGCCATGGGCATTGCCAATGTTCTGTGGAGGGCATTCAGACCCATGGCCAGCGGCCCTCAGGAGGACTGTCCCCTGGGTGAGGGCAGGGCAAATGGCCTAGCTCCTTCCCTCCAACCAACTCTTTCTTTTCCCAGACAGAAAGACACTAGCTGTTACTCATTCTCCCCCTGGGTGTTCCCCTCTGTCTTAGCCTCTCAGGATTCTGGAACTGTCTTTCCTAAAGAGGGAGCTAGAGATTGACCAGGGAGCACCCACAAACTAGAAGGTCTTGTTTGGTGCCTTCGCAGACGGCGGCTATTCAAGGAGGCATACGCGGAGGGGAGAAACAGGACAAGAGCAAGACATGGGAGAGGGGAGGGCAGGCTTCTGTGTTGCTCCTTTTACCCCAAGGGCCCCTATTTTGACTGTCCTTCCACTATCCCCAGAGGCGAAATTCTCCCACATCAGAGAAGGCTCCGGCAAGAAAAGGGGCATCCTTCACGAGATTATGTCAGCCTCAGGGACTCTTTTCAATGAACTTTTTTATTTTAATAAAGGAAATAGCACAGATAGTCTTAAATCTTAATAACCTCAATAATTGCATCATGGCCCCAAATCCCCAGTGGAGAGTGAGGCCTCAAGTACAGGATGTGGGCGCACTGTCAGGAGCCCGCTGTCATTCTTGCAGGCCCTGGGATGGACAGTCCTGGGTGTCTGTTGTGCAGCAGCGAGGGGTCTCTCCCCTCACCCTCCAGGGACTGCAGACTTGAAAGCTCATGGTTCAAGAGAGCGGGTTATTTTCACAACGGCTCCATTACAAGGCTGAGTAATGTGCTCATTGCCGAGGCCAGATTCGAGGGAGCAGGAACGTCTGGGTGATTTATGAAGTGCACCGTGTGCTGGCTGCCGCGCAGGACACGTGTGCCTGGACACAGCGCAAAGGAAAAGGGTCTGGAAAGAGCCTGTTTGGGCCCATCTGACGGCGCAGACATTCCTCCCAAGGGTGTTGCCCTGTGCGGCCCGTCCCCTGTGGAAGGCGGTGAAGTCGTGGCATGTTCCTGAGGGTGCAGGGGAAGAGCTCAGGAATCCTGCATTCTGAGGACCTGAAGCTGGGGTGGGAGGGAGGATGGAGTTCTTTCCTGGCAGGTGGTGGGGGGCAGACCTACTAAGAGCAGAAGGAGCCCCTGAGTCTGAACAGGGGTGAGAAGGCTGTGCTCTCAGTCTAGGCTTCATGGGTCCCTGGCCCCTCACCCTTGCATGGTCACTCACCCTTCCTCTGAGCCACAGCTGCCCGACCGGTCACACGGACCCATAATTTCTTCATTGCCCGTGTGCTGTGGGCCTGAAGGAGTTGTATGAAAAAGCACTTTTAACAGCAGAAAGTGCTGTAGAATCGTAGGAGCAGCTTTAATTGTTGTCTGCACAAATAAGCGAGGGGCATTCTTTGAGGCTGCGTCCATCTGCTCCTCTCGTCCACGGGAGAAACTTGAGGAGGGCCTCGAGTTTTCCTGAGTTTCCAATCTGTCGTGGACCAAAGCTCTTATACATACAATAGAATAATCGGAAAAATGAAATGAAAAAGCAGTTATATAGAAAATATGACCCCCCTGATTTTTATTAGCTACAACAAACATCCTATGTTACTCAGTCAAATTGGCGTAGGAGTTTTCTAAACCCCGTCTCTCCATTTCTGTGCTGACATCATCACAAACTGGCACTGGCCGGTGGCCCACACTTTGGGGAGCACTGCTCTTGGTTGAAGACTGCCTTTCAAAGCATCTCTCAATGTTCATTGGAAAGCCAGCAGTACCTGCTTTAAAATGTTGGGGGCAGGGAGAGAGGTCAGCATCTCGCAGTTTGTTCCAGCCCTGGCACCTGTTTAGAGAGGAGGTTTCCCGGTCCACTCCACAAGTTGCAAACTCCATCTGCTCCTGCAACTGGCGCACAGGTCTCCTTGCGTGGAACGAGGGTGGGCGTGCTTTTGATAAGCGGTCAACACCCTCATAAATGGTTGGTGGAGAAGCAGCATAAAGAAGGCACTGAATTGGAGTCTGAAAATTCTAGGTTTGAATCCCAGCTCCTGACATTCTGTTAACTGAGTGGCAAGCCATTTAAAATATTGGTGTCTGATTCTTATCACCTATAAAATTGGGTTTGAAGCATTTTGGGAGGACTGGATATGACCATGGCAGGCACAGGGAAGTTGCTTCGCAAGTGGGGATTTAATGATGTCTATTATAAGAAGTTCATGGAGGAAAACCATGAACTTCTAAATCATATAATGCATAGAGATGCTCTAGGAAATTAGCAGACACTGGGAGCAACTTTTGAGACCTCAGTGCCCACATTCTGAGGCGCACTGGATCAATAAAACAAGGGGATTGCACTAGACAATTTCCCAAGTCTTTTTCTTTAGTTCAAAGGTATGCGTACAAACTACAATAATTGCCTTTAAGTTAGAATGTTCCCAGATTCCACCACGAGGTGGCAGCAAAGCACAACCTACTGCCCACTGCTCAGTCATTCTAGCCACAGACGGAATCCTCTCTAGAAGCACCATCAAGGGCCAGAGCGAAAAGGAACCCCCCAAACCCAGGATTTCAACCCCTCTTATCCCACAGTAGGAGATTGAAGAAAGAGAGGGAACAGAACCATTCAAGGATACATACTTACAGAGGGGAGATTCTGGTCTCCTGACTCCCAGACCAGATCCTTCAGACGCTGGGCTGTGAGGTGCTCTGGAGAAGATGTACCTTTTTTTCTTGGAGATTCGCACTTACCTTTTAACATCTGGTGGTCACATTTCCAAACTGGTACCCAGTTCTGTGGGTATGAGGAAACCTGTTGGCAACTGGGAGGTGTGTTCCTTTCCCTAATTCTTTGATGCTCAGCTTTCTCACTGACCCAGTAAGAAGACTGGAATGACCTTGGCACTGTTTTGGAAGTAGAGAGCTTGGGCTCAGAGGCCTATCCAGAGTAGGCTTCACATGTGGGCATAATACATCCTGTGCAGCATCATTTAAAAAGTTCCAAGAAAGCCCTCCTGTCTTAAAAGTATCTCCTGCACTTCCTATAATTTATCAGCAATCAGGCTTCCTGAAATGTAATAGGCATAAATTCATTTTGGTGAACAAGCAAGAGCTTTAAAAAAGCTCACAATGTTATAAATCCTTATGGGAAGTCATTCACACCTTAGTGTGAATTATTTCATCAGATTTTTTTTCCTTCCTAGCAAACAAAGCATTGAAATCAGCTGCACTGAGCTGAAAGTATTGATGGGGTGGGAGAATGAATAAAGGGCAGTTGGAAGGCAAAAAAGATTTTGGAGTATGGTGTTCATGTATGGGGGTGAGGTGGAGATGGGGCCCTTTCAGAGATGTGTAACAAAACCATTTTTTTCTACTTCATAAGTTTTTGGGAGCTGGTCAAGACCTGGGATCATGCTCCCAGTGTGAGCCGTTCTTACTAAAGATGTCATGACACGAAGAACAGTAATGACGACTATTTCTGCCTATTCTGCAGCCTTTGAAGGACATTTGTCAACTTATCCTTTTGGTGTCCCAAAGGGACAAACCCTAGGCAGTGATGGTTCTCCCCATTTTAAACATGAAGCCTAAGGAACCTGTCACAAAACCCACTTGGGGACAGCTATACTGACCTACTCTGTGTCCAGGTCCTGTTCGTCCCCTGCACTGGGCCTTGATCTTTCTGTCTCCATGAATTTCTGCAATGTTTCAGCACTCCCCGGGTGATTGGGGCTGGGCTGGCGTTACTTGATCTTCCCTCCCAAGTGGGGAGCCTCCTGCTGAGGTGTGATCTGGAAACCTCTCCTCTCCTTTTAAGGTTATACTTTGTCTTCCCAGTCCTCCCCTCCCCCCAGCTTGGATTTAGGGATCTATTCCCATGCCTCTGGTGTCTTTCCAGCAGTCCTTACTCAAAAGGTCCTTTCTTTTATTAAAATACAGTTGACATACAATATTATATTAATTATCTCAGGTACACAACCTTCTTTTTCAACTTCTGTACACCTAACAAAGAGATCACCATGATAAATCTAGGGGCTATCTGCCATGTACAAAGGCATATTATTACCATATTATCGACTATATTCCCTACACTGTACATTATAACCCCGTGACTTATTTATTTTATAACTGGAAATTTGTGTTCTTATTTCCCTTTACCCTTTTTTTTAATCCCTTTCCCCAACCCTTTCCCTCTGGCAACAATTAGATTGTTCTCTGCATCTATGAGTCTGTTTTTTTTTGAAATTTTGTTCGCTTTGTTTTTTAGATTTCAGATATATGTAAAAATCATGCAGTCCTATTTTGATATTGTAATCCACCAATTCCTAATCTCTTCTTACTAAAATAAGTCAGGGCAGAGGGGAGCACAGAGGAATTAGCAGCATAATCTCATGGCCAAGCTGGGATTTGAGTTTTCTGTCCACTGCAGCAGGGCTGGCTGGCTGCCTGGGACTCAGCCCTGGGCCAGGGGAGGAGCTGCCTGGGCCCTGGTGTGTGGGACGTTTTGTCCGTGGGTTGGCTATTTTGAAGAGAGGTAAAAACAACCCACGTGCAGACCAAGAGACCCGGGAGCCCTCAACCCAGTCTGCTGTAGGCGAAGGGACAGCACGTGTTCTGTTGAGGTGAGGTGAGGCCAGGGCTCTGTTTCCTGAAATCTACCCCTATGCACCCCGAATCACTTCTTCTCACGTAATGTTTCCAATATAAGACTTATTTGTGGGTCTCCATTAACAGTAGACTGGGTGAGGGCTGGTGTTACCCAGTAGACGCATATTTATGTTATTCTTAGGGTAGCCACTAGGTGGCAGGCCTCAGCCTTCAGTCAGAGCTGACAAAGTTTGAGGGGATGTGGGAATGAACCCTAATTGTGATGGCCTATGAAGACGGGCAGACAGACAATTTTTCATTTCCCCCTGATCCTACCAAGTTGCCATCTTCCCTATCAGGCATCTCAGCTCCTTGTCTTCCAAGAACAGCGGTCGTAGGTGGTAAGAACTACCAAGAATGTGGCTGATTTGCACCTTCCTCGTTCTCTGCCCATTCCTGCCCCCTCCCGGCCCCTATCCTGCCCCTTCGCTTTGGCTCTAAGGACTCAGGAGACCAACAGAGGCTGGGTGAAGGTGAATCCCCTCCCAACACACACACACACACACACACACGCACACACACACACACTTTAGCCTCTGATCCTGGACACGAAAGCCTTTTGTCTAGCCCAAAGGGCTTTGTCTCACTCATTTCAAGCCTGGGCAACGCAGGCTTGTCTGGGGGGTGACCGAATCACTGGATCCCGAGCCATCCATACTAGGAGTTTCTCATCCCTCAGGTGGCTCTAGAACCAAAGTGCCATGGTCCCCTCCTCTGAGGGTGACCCAGGGCTCTTTTAGATCACCCAGGGGCAGGCCACGCCAGCGTGGACACCCAGGACTGCCTCCTGCAGTTGGGGCGGAAGCGGATCTACCTGTTGGGGTCAGAGTGGGTGTGGCCAGCTCTCCCTGAACCCCCTGGGGCCAGATGGTCTTAGTTGTCCGCCCCCTCACCCCAACAGACCCGAGGAGTGTAACATGCTCCTGTAGTAACTTCTTTGTGCCCGGAGGGCAGGGACGTGGAGCGGCCCGCGTGCAGGGTGTGTCAGAACCTCAGGGCACTGGGTGAGGAGGGCACACCTGGGGCTCGAACAAGACCCAGACTCTGGTTTGGGTGCATCTCTGCCCATGACCAACATTTAACTTCCAATTCCAGGGTATCAAGTGCATTAATAATTGATTCATTCACTTTATTAAATACATTGCCCATTTTCTTCAATTATAAACATAGTAGATGCTCATTAAAGAACATTGGGGAAAAAAGTTTAAAACCAAAAAAGAAAACAAAATCCCCCTATCCTAGCTCACCATCTGGAGGCAACTTCTATATTTCCTTTGTCTTTTTTTGAAATATGTATATATATATTTTCATAATTGGGACCATATGCATATACAGTTTTTTCTCCCCTGTTTTAAAAATTAGCAGCATAAATATTTCTCACATCTTTTAAGATTGCCCCAAAGGGCCACTCTAATAGCTCCAGGGGACACCATCACCTGGCAAGTCCTGAATGGAGTTAATCATGTCTCTATTGTTGAACACTTGGTGGTTCCCATTTTTTTTTGCAATGATAATTGTATATTAATCTTTGGCCACAATAACTCTCTTTCCTTTGGAGAAATTCTCTGCATAGAATTACTACACCTAAGGATATGTGCATCTCAAGGTTTTTTGACACATGTTACCAAAGAGTCTGCATTCAGGTTCCAGGTTGCCGTGCCCCCAGCAGGGAATGAGGGCAGAAGGTGGTCAGAGAGTCCGCAGCCGAGCTGGGGAGGATCCGCATAGATGGGCACCGTGTCCACCGAGCCCTAGCCTGGCCGTGGGTTCCCTGGCCAGGCCTCAGGCTGAGGCAGCCTTCCCAGCAGGGCTCCAGGTCACTCAAGTCCAGGTCACCCAAGACTTGCTGATTGCTTTCCCTTAGGTCCGGCATGAAAACCGATGTGTGGCCCTGGAAAGGTGTCCCTGCTTCCATCAGGGCAAAGAGTATGCCCCTGGAGAGACGGTGAAGATTGACTGCAACACTTGGTGAGGCCCTGGGAGAGGCTTTTGCGGGGACTGAGCCATTGCGGGTGGAGTCAGCAGAGGCGGGGATGAAGGTCAGGATGCTGTGGGTAGAGTCATGGCCAAGGACCTCTGGCACCGGCCTCCAGCACCCTGAGGGCATGTGGTTCCTCTTCTTCTTTTCGTGCCTCCATGTTTCTCTCTGTAAAATGGGAAGAATCTTTATTGTCACCTGTACTCACCTGTACAAACTCTACAAGAGGTTAGTGATTTTAGTGATTCTGTTCAGAGAGGTGGGGCCTGGGGAAGATAAGAACCTTGCCCTGTATTAGCCATTGCACACGGACCAAGCTTCCAAAGGGCGTGGGGTTTGGAGGGTCCTTCTCCTGCCTTATGTCGCCCCCGGAGGCACATTGCCAGTGTGGCCGTAATGGCACGGTTTGAAAAGGGACCTTGTGAGGGTGGCTGGTTTTTCTTTCCCTTCTCCTTGGCCATCCTTCACACCACCCTCTGCTCTGCTCACTTACTGTGCTTTTGATGCTGGGGCCATGCCCAGCTTTACAGAAAGTCCCATGTGGAAGGAGGCGGGAAGGTGGGCGCTGAGCCATCTCCTAGGCCTGAGGTCTGAGCCATCTCCGTTCAGATGCACAGAGGGGGCTTCCTCGTGTCAGTTCTGGTTACCGGGTGGCGGGATGGGGCGTTGTGGCAGTTGGCAAATCCCTGTAGATTTAAGCACATAACTGTGTGCACACAGAACCTCTCCTGGCAGAAGCTCACAGTTGATCACAACTTCCCTGACTCAGAACGTTCGCTGTCCTGTCTTGTTTCCCCCGTGAGCCTCAGACGGTCTGCGTCCTCAGTGTCTGTTTCCCGGGAGGCCCTGGCTCTGCTCTCAGGCCGCTCCCAGGGAGGCTGGGCCTTGGCAGACCCACGGCAGGTGGTCTATGGCGGACCTAGCTCTCTTCTCCTGGCTGCCTGGATCACCCACGCCCTTCTGTGCCTCAGTGTCCCTCTTGTAATGGGGTGCAGCATGACTTGCCTCTCTTCTCCTGGGTTGCGCTTTCAAAATGTGTCAGTGGATGACGGCAACCCCACCCCTCACCCCCAATGAGGCTGTAGATCCTCCGCTTCCTGAGGCTTCCTGGAAGGTTGGGTGGCACCCGGAGCATTCTTTGTTCCTCCATGGCCTCCTCATTCCACAACAACGCCCACCCCTCATGTCCTGCCGTCCTTGCCATTACTGTCCCCAGCGTCTGTCGGGACCGGAAGTGGAACTGCACGGACCACGTGTGTGACGCCACGTGCTCCACGCTCGGCATGGCCCACTACCTCACCTTCGACGGGCTCAAGTACCGGTTCCCCGGGGAGTGCCAGTACGTCCTGGCGCAGGTGAGTGGGAGGGAGGGCTGTGCTGTCTGTCCTTAGGAGGGGTGGGCGGTGCTGGCTGCAACCTGGGGTTTCTGGGCCAGAGCCTGTTGTTCTGTCCATAGAAACAACTCTGGGGTTGGAGTGACGGCGGTCCAGCCTCTGAAAGAGGTGCCTGAAGAGGTCTGAGTTTGAACTTCATAGTGATTGCTCATCTTTTGTTAGGTTACCTGGATGGAGACTTATAAAAACAGGACAGAAGCTCATCTCTTGACTGGGATTGTTGTGGGGCAAGGCTACCATCATCCCAAATTAGCACCAAAACAGAACTAGAGAAAGGCATCCGTTCCTGCTGGAAGACATGGCCTCCTCAGTCAGGATGTGCCATGGGGCGGGGAGTGAGGCTGAATTTCAGGCTGTGCTCAGCCCCCCCCCCCCGCCCCCACCCCACTAGCACCCTCGTGCAGTGAATAACCCACACAGCCTCATGCAGAGCCCTGGACAGGGAGATGGCGGAAATGACCCCTGGAGTTTGCTTTCTGCCTTATGATTCTATTGCATTCTCCACATTTTCTTTTCTAACCTGGTGCAGTTCAGAATGGGCAGGAAGCAGGTGGGGGGCACAGAACAGTCACGCTTCCCAGCAGGATGAGAAAGGACCCCGGAAATCCTAGTGAGCTGGTGAGTGAAGGCATGGGCTCCCCTGCCTTCCTCTCCCATTGTATGGATTCCTGTACATTTCTCTTGCTGGTTGACACTGTAGTGGGTAAGCAAGGAGGCATGGGGCCTTTTCTCATGAGGTATGAGACAGCTTGACTCTGTGAAACTCTGAACGAGTGTGGTCTCTCTGTCTCTCTCCATTCTTGGGAGGAGGTTGGGTAGTGGGCAGCTGGTGTGGTTTGCAGGAATGGCCACAACCCGGTAGGAGCGTCAGCCACAGAGACTGAGCTGCAGGCCCTGAGAGTCAGGCAGCTAGGGTAACTGAGCATGCATGCCTGCCCAGCACGCTGGGAGTGGGGCAGAACCAGCAGCGCCCTGACCGGCCACATGCAGAGCATGCTGGGACTGAGCAGCCCCGCCAGGCAGCCATGTGCAAAGCATGCTGGGAGTGAGCAGCAGCACCAACCAGCCGAGTCTCTACCATCCACACCAGAGCTTCTGATCTGTAGAGAGGTGGCAGGAATAATATTTCTCTCTGGGCATCTCATTTCTCCAGGATTACTGTGGCGATAACCCTGGGACCTTCCGGATCCTGGTGGGGAACGAGGGATGCGGCTACCCCTCGGTGAAATGCAAGAAGCGGGTCACCATCCTGGTGGAAGGAGGAGAGATTGAACTGTTTGATGGGGAGGTGAGTGCCAGCCCTGTCCCTCTCCCCTCAGGCCCCCTTTGTTCTTCCGTTTAGAACTTGTGTGAATGGAATACTGTGCTGCCGTGAGCGAGCAGGAGGTGGCGCTATATCGTCTGTGACACATCGTGTAAGAACAAGTCACAGGTGCACTTGCATAACGTGACCCCATCACAGTAAAGCGGGGTGCAGAGCTATGTGTGGAGGAGGGTGTGGAACTACCTGCACAGGCATAGGAAGACCCAGGGCTTTCCCCTGGAGGGGGGACTTTCCCTTTCATATAGATGTGTATATGGTATGTGTAAAATACAATTATATATGCATATATTACATACACACCTATGAAATATGTATATTTCAGAAAAATAAAATGTGTATATTTTGGGAAGGGATGGTGTTTTGGGGAGTTTCACTTTCATATTTTCAGTTCTTCTCAGGTAAATGTTTTTTTTAAAGAGCCCCAAGGAGCAGGAGGCAGGCGCTGTCCCCGCGTAGTCAGGGCTTTGACGTGGTTCTCAGGGGGCACCCTGCGGAAAACGCTGATCGGGGCCCAACCCCAGGCTCCGACTCGTGGGTCTGCCTGGGGCTCAGGACTCTGCAGCTGAGGTGGCGGGCAGTCCCCAGACCCCAGTTTCCATTGCACTGGTCTCACTCCAGCTAGTACGAGGGAGACCCAGGGCCTGGGCCGACACCAGCCCTGGTATGTTCATTTCATCCCATGGCCTCAGCCTGCATCCCGACCTTCCGCAAACACCCCTCCCCAACGTCAGGGGACGGAGGTGAGTTGTCCTCCGTGTGGAAGGAATCTGTGCAGCAGGTGTGACCTACTGACTGCGAGTCAGTAGTGTCAGCTCCGTTTCAGAGGAGCGCCACACTCAGGACAGATGACAGTGGCGAGGTGGAAGAGGCGGCGTGCACAGATGACGAGCTTTGTGTGCTGTGGGTTGCTAAGGAGGGGGCCTTTGCAAGGGGTGGCAGCACGGCAGCACCAGCAGCAGTTTTATGAGTTGGATATCCAGGCCGCTGAAGTGGGCTCGGAGGGCTCAGCACTGGCAGTGACTCGGCCAGTCAAGGACTCAGGTCCAACGCCTACAACTGAAATCTGTGATTCCTGCCGCCAGCCCCAGCTCCTCAGCCTCTCTGTTCTCTGTCAGCTCTGACTCCTGATGGCAGTGCCCCTGGGGAGTGTGAGGTGGGGGAAGGCGAGGAAAGAGCCTGGTGCTCCTTTTTGTAGAGGGATACATTTTTAAAAAAAGATTTTGTTCATTTATTTTTAGACAGAAGGGAAGGGAGGGAGAAAAGGAAGGAGAGAAACATCAATGTGTGGTTGCCTCTCACATGCCCCCTACTGGGTGCTGGCCTGCAACCCAGGCATGTCCCTTGACTGGGAATTGAACCAGCGACCCTTGGTTCACAGGCCAGCGCTCAATCCACTGAGCCACACCAGCCAGGGTGAGGGATACATTTTTAACTCAATGGCTTGGAGATGCTTAAAACCATTGCCACGTTAAAAAACCTATGTATGGGACCACATGTATTTAATGATCAAGTGTCAAAAAATTCTTTCTGTGAAGTGGTGGATGGTCTTCTGGTAGTTGGTTTTGTTGTATTTTTAATCTCATCATTATGCTTTTGCTGCCACCTCTATGGCTGTCCCTGAGTCAGAGGATTCTTGGAGAGTGGCAGGTGACATGGACACACAAACGTCCAGGCAGGTGCTGGCCCTGAAGGGACGAGCTCTTACCGAATGGAGCAAAAGGCTCCTGGTTCTGGAGAGCCACGGAGGCGGTGTGGGTGTGGGGCAGGCGGGGAGCTGCACACCCCCTCTCCCTGTCTCACGAGGAGTCCTCCTTCAGGTGAACGTGAAGAGGCCCATGGAGGATGAAACTAACTTCGAGGTGGTGGAGTCCGGCCGCTACGTCATCCTGCTGCTGGGCAAGGCTCTCTCTGTGGTCTGGGACCACCACCTGGGCGTCTCCGTGGTGCTGAAGCAGACATACCAGGTCAGTGGCCCTCTTCCTCATCTCCTGTGTGTGACCCAGCATTGCGACCTTCTGCAGCTTCCTCAGTAGCAGGAGGTAGACACTGCTTCGCCTGATGTCTCAGGGAAGGTGGGTAGTGTGAAAAGGGGGTGCAGGAGCAGAATCTTCAGAGCAGGGACGGGGGGAGCCACACGAGCATCTGGACGAGAGAATTTAGGCCCGTGTGAAGGCCTCGGGGAGGACGATGTTTGCAATGTCTGAGCAAGGGTGTCTGCGGCTGGAGCGGAGGCGCTTGGGGAGAATGGGCGTGAACAAGGGTCGGGAGGAGGCAGGGGCCATGCTGGGGGGCTGTTAGGCCTTTTGTCCAACGGTGGGCACATTCCTACATGTTTCCCAGTAACTTGTACCCATTGTACCAAACCAAATTCTCCATACTGAAGCGAAACAGAGCAAGCCACATCTCTGTGTTCCAAGCCAGAGCTCCACCGGTGTTGGAAGAGCATAGCACCCCTTCTGTCCCAGGTTGGATGTTCCCAGTTCCTCCTGTAGTTCTGTGTCAGGGTTCCCATCCACTCAGTGATCACTTGTTTAGGACTCGTATACTGACACCGTGATAGGTGAACACAAAGACGAATAAGGTATCAGGTCGGCCCTGGTGGCGTTTAGTATACACGGAATCCTGGCCAGCCTGCTCTGGACGGCTGTGGTGCTCCAGGTGAGGGCCTCACCGTCCCGGTGCCTCACCCACAGGAAAGTAGGATTAGAGCATTCTTCCCTCAGACGCCTCCACTTTCATTGAGGTAACGATGAACCAGCTCCTCTCTCTGCTCAGGCATTACTGGCGGAGATGATGGCTCGCCCTCGAGATACCAGGGCCAAGGCTGCCCACTGCCCACTTCCGCCCTGGGCCAACTGCGGGACATGGGCAAGCTGCCTGTCTTTGGGAACGATCTTTTTTCTTTAACTGTAACATTAGGTCAGTGCGGAAGGCGGGAAAGGCCTTGCAAGGGCAAGGCTTTGCTGATCTCCCTGGTCTCCTCATGGGTCTGCCTCCCTGCCCCCCCACCCACCCTCCTCTTCCTCAGATGAGCCTGGCTCCTTTGCTGTCTGGAGCCCTCTGGCCCCGAGTCGGCATCTGCCCTGAGGTTCGAGGTGCTCACAATCTCAACCTGTGTCCCTCAGGAGCGGGTGTGCGGCCTCTGTGGGAACTTCGACGGCATCCAGAACAACGACTTCACCGGCAGCAACCTCCACGTGGAGGAAGACGCCGTGGACTTCGGGAACTCCTGGAAAGTGAGCCCGCAGTGTGCTGACACCAGGAAGGTGCGTCCGGGGGCTCTGCGAGGGCCGTGGGTGGTGGGCGGAGGGTGGTGTGCACCGCAGTGGTGGCGGGCACCTGGAGAGGGGCCCCTGGGTCCTTCTGGGTTGACTGTTTGGGGCCATTCGTGTCCTGTTGCCCTGTCCCCAGGTGCCGCTGGACTCATCCCCCGCCAGCTGCCACAACAACATCATGAAGCAGGGCATGGTGGACTCCTCCTGCAGGATCCTCACCAGCGGCATCTTCCAGGACTGCAATAAGCTGGTGAGCACTGCGGGGGTTACCAGAGGCGCTGAGGGCTGACCAGCAGCTCGGGTGCGGAGCCTCTCATTGTGGGTGCTGCCTGGGAGCCTTTGACGTGATGCGTCCAGTCACCTCTCCCCTCCCTTTCTTGTCTTCGGGCTGGGAAGCAGCAAGGGTAACGACAGCTTGTGAGGACAGCCATGCCTGTGAGTCATTCTCCTCTGCAAGGCAGCGCTCTTCTGGCCTCACTCAGTCTTAGGGTTTCTTCCCCCACGTATAATCTTGTCTCCAACACGAGAGCCAGGAATTTCATTTTCCTGTTACCTCACGATGTCTTCAGACCTGAGTACTCTCTCCTCTGCCTCCATAAAACCCGTTAGCTCCTAGGTCTTGTCTCAAAACCCCCTTGTTAACTCCAGGGGTTCTGAGCCCTTATTCTACGGCTGGTTTCTGTGTCTTCACCTCCAGTGGCGGGAAGGACATCCCCAATCACATGCACCCTTCGGTGTAGCAGCACCAGAGTGGGCGTGACTGGCCCCGCATCTCAGTTCCCTCCTGTCCACCCAGTGGGTTCCAGTCCTCGAGGTCTCCAAAGGGTGCTCAGGGGCTGAACCTGATGGAGAAATTGGGAGAGTGAGGACAGCGAGAGGGGTGGGGGGACTTCGGATTGTTGGAAGGTCTTGGAAAGAACAGCCACGCAGCGTCTGCATCCATTCTTCTCACAGCTTCTCTGAAAAGGGACACGTGTGTGTGTGGTGGCATGTTCGTGGGGAAGGTGGGGCGGTTCCCGTGAGTGCACATGGGTTGTGGGCAGGCGACCTCTTCATGTAGACTTGGGGTCGGAATCCAGGAGTACTCGTGCGCAGGCTGGTCCTACCCACCAGCACACTAGCCCCACGGCCCCTCAGGGAGGCAGCTTTGGTGCCCTGATGTGTTCCCTCTTCCTCCTTGCTGGACGGAGGCAAGGAAAGAGAGTGACCAGTGTGTGTCTCTGGAGCCCCCTTTTCCTACTGTGAACGCTCCCACCCAGACCGACAGCCAGAGGGCCTAGCTCTGGTCCCCGTCCCAGGCCACCCTGCGGCTCCCTTGCAGGTGGACCCCGAGCCCTTCCTGGATGTGTGCATCTACGACACCTGCTCCTGCGAGTCTGTCGGGGACTGCGCCTGCTTCTGCGACACCATCGCCGCCTACGCTCACCTGTGCGCCCAGCACGGCAAGGTGGTGACCTGGAGGACAGCCACACTGTGCCGTGAGTCTCCATGTCCCTCCGGATCTCCCCTCCACCCCATGCGTCTAGACTTGAGGCCTTAAAGTGGGGTGCAGGGGGACACCTTCATGGGAGGGAAGGCAGAGCTCCAGTATGGGGACGAATGGCAGAGGCAGAAGTGGGGAGTCACAGGTGTGAGTGAGGAGGGACAGGGGACAGGCAGCGAAGACACTACTACGGAGAGACCCTTCTGGACGAGTTCCGCGGGAGGGAGGAGAGGGAGCAGCGATGCAGATGCAGAGGAGAGGGCAGTGAATGCATTATCTGTAATCAGACACTATGGTGCTTGCCGGCACGAGGGTCCGGCTCCTCCTTTTCTGTGGGGCTTCCTCCTCCGGTGTGAGCGGTGGGTTCTTTTTATGTGGAACGCCGACTGAGAACCAGTAGGTTGCCGGGTTGGGTGCTTTATGAGTCCAGAAGCCCCTACCGCTGGGGGCTCCCGCAGTTCCTCAGTTCCCCAGTCTGCTCATCGTCGTCCCCCGCCCCCAAACCCTGCTCAGTGCCCTCACCCCTGCTGTCTCGCTGCCCTCTGTGCAGGGGGCCTTGCTCAGTCCCTGCTCCTCAGGTTGCCCAGGGCGGCCTGCGCTCTGAGTCACGCTCGTGTCTTCTGCCCGCACAGCCCAGAGCTGCGAGGAGCGGAACCTGCGGGAGAACGGGTACGAGTGCGAGTGGCGCTACAACAGCTGCGCGCCCGCCTGCCCCACCACGTGCCAGCACCCGGAGCCGCTGGCCTGCCCCGTGCGGTGTGTGGAGGGCTGCCACGCCCACTGCCCTCCAGGTCAGCCCCGCCCCCCGCCCCGCCCTGGGTGGGGGTGGGCTGCAGGGCTGGGGCGGGTTGCCAGGAAAGGCAGTTCCTTGCCCTACGTCCTGGCCCAGCGGTGCCCCGCCCCTGACCCTGTGACCCTGGGTTCTGTTTCCCTGTGTCGTTCTGTCAAAGCCTGGCCAGCTGTGACTTTTGTCAGGTTGAGCTCATGGACGATGCTTCTGGTGCTTGTTCACAGGCTCATCACCTACAGCAGCAGATCTGGCCAAATTTGCCGCAACAGTGGGGGCGTTCTATTGAAATGTGGCTGTGTGTCTGCGGAGCTTAACTTTCAACTTCATTTAGTGTTGATTTAAGTTTAAATCTAGCTACGTATGGTTTCCTGGCTGCTGTAGTGGGGGGCACAGACTATAGAGTTACCAAATCAGTCTTTGGTGGAACAAAAAAGGCCCTCGAAAGAGACAAGATTTCATTCGAGCTGAGGCTCGGGGGCAGCGAAGAAGGGTGATGCTCCTCCGCCTTCCAATTCTGCAAGGGGGGAATCAGGTCTCTCAGAGAACGGAGGTTGTTCCCCCGGAGGGGGGTGACTCTTGGGGGAGGCCGGCAGAGCTGGCTTCTGGGACAGGTCCCTTTCGCTGGAAGTCAGACTTCCTTGTGGAAAAGGAGAGGCCGTGGCTCCTAACCAGAGGTCTGTCACGCAGGGAAAGTCCTGGATGAGCTTCTGCAGACCTGCGTCGATGTGGAGGACTGTCCTGTGTGTGAGGTGTCCGGCCGGCGCTTAGCCTCCGGGAAGAAAATCACCTTGAACGCCAGTGACCCGAAGCACTGCCAGATTTGGTAAAACCTGGTGGTTTGAAGTATATGAGTTTTACTGTCTTCTCTGGGGGCCTGCTCCGAGGGGCGGGTTTGGGGAAAACTTCCTCACTATGTGAGTTGAGAGTCAGTTTTTGTTTAGTTTATTTCCCCCTCTTTAAGAACAGACTAGGTTGTTTCTCCAGAAAATATCTCCTTTTTTTAAAAAAAAGATTTTATTTATTTATTTTTAGAAAGGGGGAGGGAGAAAGAGAGAGGGAAACATCGGTGTGTGGTTGACTCTCACACGCCCCCTACTGGGGACCTGGCTGCAACCCAGGCACGCATCCTGACTGGGAATGGAACCAGTGACCCTTTGGTTCACAGGCCTGCGTTCAGTGAGCTGAGCCACCCCAGCCAGAGCCAGGAAATATCTCTTAAGAGAACAGTTAGGCATCTTAACCTCTTCTCGCTGAAGGATGAGTGAGGTTTCTTATTGCTCCTGGAGGTCATATCTAGTGTGGGACTCATCGGTGAAAGCCGGGTTTCTGTTTTCTACTGGAGGTGGGGATGCGGGAGAGCAGAGTGAGACACAACCCTGAGCCCTCAGTGTTCCTTTGGGCCACAGTCAAAGTCCCAGGACGGGGCTGTGTGAAGGGGAGGGAAGACACTCAGCGCCGCTCCCTGCGTTCTCTCACCTGATCACCTGATCGCCCCTGGGAACTAGGCAGTTTGGGGAGGGGGGACGAGTCCTCAGTGTTAGCCCTGAGCTTTCTGGAGTCCTGCTCCTAAGCAAGGAACGTGTATTTGGATGTCGGTATATTCAATACCCCTTCTTATGTGAGCTTAAAACTTGAGAACTTAAATTCACCAGGGAAGGGGCTGCGGCCACAGCTGCCAGAGTCAGATCCCGCCGCAGCCATCTGTGCAAACACGAGTGAGCACTGCCCGGCGGGGTGAGTTTGCTGGCAAACACAGGAAACGAGAAAGTATGTCACTCATGCACGGTTAGCAAAGATTGAAGCAATAAATTGTGTGGACCACGAGGAAGCAGGAATTAGCTTCACAGTAAGACCCTGCCTGTCCACCCTCCCCATGCTGCGGTGGGGACTGTAGAGAGCAAAGAGCGAGTCCCAGGTGGGCACGGGGCCCTGAGCCACGGGATCGGAAAGCGTAGAGCCGTCTCCCCACCTCCCCCTGCTGGCACCTAGGGAACGTATTGCAGAGGCAGACAGGTGTGGGCAGGAGTTGCAAAGCAGCCTCGAACATCGCTGAACAGGGCTCAGGACACTGCTGCCCGCTTGGGCTTCCTGGGGGAGCGGAAGGCAAGTTGCCTCAAAGGCCAAGAGTTCGTGTAAGAGAAGGTCCTGGCCTGGATTTCCCCTGGGCTCTGGCGTAGCCTGCCACTTTCCGGCACCCTGGGAAAAGGAGGAGTGAGCTGAAGGGACTAGTGTGTAGGGCTGGTGTGTGGGGATTTGTGTCAGGGGCGGCTGCTCTGCTAAAGACTCATGGTGGGTGCTGGGGGCAGGGCCTGGCCGGTTCCTGGCACTCGATCGGTGCCCCCGCCCCCGCCCCTGCATACATGTCCCCTGGACCCTGGAGGAACGAGTGAATGAACTGCCCGCGTGCCCTGTCTGACATCTTGGAGACCCCCGCATACCACTCCCCAGTGCTTTGCTCTGCTGGCTAAAGCTGGGGTTCTGCATCTTTATTCATCTTTCCAAATATTGTTTTTAGTCCAGTTTTTCCTCTCTTCCTGAAGGCCCAGTGTATTAAGCACAGTACAAAGTTCATACATTTTGTGTTCAGTTATAATAAATACCGGGCAGCATCTATCTTCAGTAGAGCATTTACAAGTCCTGGTCAGCATCAACCTGTTAGAGCGGGATTTGTCTTTGGAATTACTTGGCAGAGGGTTTGGATTGTAATTAAATATTTATATTGCTAGAGATGTAGGCCGAAAAATAAAGTCAACATTCGGTGGTTGTGTGGATGGCCTGGAAGCAGGAAAGATTCTTTTTCAGGGTCTAGTACAGGTTAAAGCTTTGGCTTGTAGAGCGAAGGGAAGGCTTTGGTGTGTGTGTGTGTGTGTGTGTGTGTAGGTGGGGGGAACGCCATTTGGGGACACATGCTAAGAAATGATGTCTCATGGGGGTGCAGAGCAACCCGTGGGAGCTCTACATTTCAGGTGGGGCGGGGCCGCAGGTGTGTGGGAATACGGGCTGTGGCTCTGAGCAGGGCTGAGAGTGCTTGGCGCTTCTTCCAGAACCCTCTCTGTTTCTGTTCCTCCGCAGTCACTGTGATGGCACCAACCTCACCTGTGAGGCCTGCAGGGAGCCCGGAGGCCTGGAGGTGCCCCGCACCGAGGTCCCGGTCAGCCCCACCACCCCGGAGGACGTGGAGGACACCCCGGAGCCGCCACTGCACGACTTCTACTGCAGCAAGCTGCTGGACCTGGTCTTCCTGCTGGACGGCTCCTCCAAGCTGTCCGAGGCCGAGTTCGAGGTGCTGAAGGTCTTCGTGGTGGGCATGATGGAGCGCCTGCACATCTCCCAGAAGCGGATCCGCGTGGCCCTGGTGGAGTACCACGAGGGCTCCCATGCCTACCTCCAGCTCCGGGACCGGAAGCGGCCCTCCGAGCTGCGGCGCATTGCCAGCCAGGTGAAGTACGCGGGCAGCACGGTGGCCTCCGCCACGGAGGTCCTCAAGTACACGCTCTTCCAAATCTTCAGCAAGATCGACCGCCCCGAGGCCTCCCGCGTTGCCCTGCTCCTGACGGCCAGCCAGGAGCCCCCGAGGTTGGCCCGGAACTTGGCCCGGTACGTCCAGGGCCTGAAGAAGAAGAAGGTCATCGTGGTCCCGGTGGGCATTGGGCCGCACGTGAACCTCAAGCAGATCCGCCTCATCGAGAAGCAGGCCCCCGAGAACAAGGCCTTTGTGCTCAGCAGTGTGGACGAGCTGGAGCAGCGGAGGGACGAGATCATCAGCTACCTCTGCGACCTGGCTCCCGAAGTGCAGGCACCCACGCAGCCCCCGCCTGTGGCGCAAGTCACCGTGGGTCCGGAGCACCTGGGGGCTTCGACCCTGGGGCCCAAGAGGAACTCCATGGTCCTGGATGTGGTGTTTGTTCTGGAAGGGTCGGACCAAATCGGCGAGGCCAACTTCAACCGGAGCAGGGAGTTCGTGGAGGAGGTGATCCAGCGGATGGACGTGGGCCAGGACGCCATCCACATCACGGTGCTGCAGTACTCGTACACGGTGACCGTGGAGGCCACCTTCCGTGAGACCCAGTCCAAGGGGGACGTCCTGCGGCGGGTGCGCGAGATCCGCTACCAGGGCGGCAACAGCACCAACACGGGGCTGGCCCTGCAGTACGTGTCCGAGCACAGCTTCTCGGCCGGCCAGGGGGACCGGGAGCAGGCACCTAACCTGGTCTACATGGTCACGGGGAACCCCGCCTCTGATGTGATCAGGCGCATGCCCGGAGACATCCAGGTGGTGCCCATCGGAGTGGGCCCTCATGCCAGCGTGCAGGAGCTGGAGAGGGTCGGCTGGCCCAACGCCCCCATCCTCATCCAGGACTTCGAGACGCTCCCCAGGGAGGCTCCCGACCTGGTGCTGCAGACGTGCTGCTCCGGAGAGGGGCTGCAGATCCCCACCCTCGCCCCTGCCCCAGGTATGCAGGCACCCCGTGCCACAGGTGCTGGGCTGGGCGTGGCCTTGGCAGAGGTGTGGCTCCTGGGTTGTAACCCTGGCTCCCCCGCTCCATGCCTTCTGTCACACCCTGCTTCGGTCCCACGCTGCTCACAGTGCTGGTGTCCCCGCCTCCCAGGCAGGGAGGTGCATCTCTGATCCTTCCTTGGGGAGGATCTTTTCTTATAAACTCAAAGGTAGTGCAAGTCTACTGTTAAAATTTAACATAATGCCAAAGACATGGAGAAAAGAATATGTGTTTATCACACAGCCTCCTTCCATCCGATCCCAGTCCCTGCCCTGGAGGTAACCTGCTGAATTCGGTGACTATCAGCTGTATGACCACACTAGATGGATACAGTTATTCTAAGTAGCTGACATTCCTGGGGCCAAGGCTGGGAAATTAGGTGACAAGTAACAGGTTAAGTCATTAGAGTCTGTACCCAGGCTGCCTCGGTTCGAATCTCACCTCTGCCACTTCCTTGCTGGGTAGTTTTGGGCAATTTTTTTTGTTAATAATTTTGGGTAAGTCCATCTGTAAAATGGGGATAATAATAAGACTTATTTGAAAAATGTTTGGAATAATTCCCAGCACATAGCAAGTGCTCAAAAAATGCTACTTCGGCTATGATTATTGCTTTCTTAATTTCTTAATGGATAATGCCGTCTAGTCAATTCCTCATTGTTGAGCCTCCTTAGCTGGTGTGTTTGGGAGCGTCCCAGAGTGACTGGCCTCCTTCTAATGTCTCCTCATTCTCACACTTGGTATCAGTGCCTTTGCCTCATTGTTCTTGTTTTAATCAGAGCCACAGGCTTGTTTAAAATCTTGTGACATTTCTGCAGAGGAGAACAGCAATAACATCATCCTATCAGTCTCAGAATGGCGTTTAGGCCACAGTTGTTCCCTCCTCACTACGATCACGGCTGTGTTCAAACAGTGTTAACCTGAGCTCTAGGCATTTGTATCAGGATGTTTTATAGCACTTACCTGCGCATGAGACCTGAGGACACACCAGCTCATTTTTCCAGGGATTTGCTGCTGCTCCAGTTCCCTTTGCCGTCTCTCTGTCTGGCTGCTGCAGTGTCTCTCTCAATTCTAGAAGAATTGCCGCCTCCTCTTACTGAGGGAGCAGATGCCTCTTGCTTTCGTCAGGAGGCATTTAGGTTGCCTTTGCGTGGCACTGGAGTCTTCCCCATGCCTCCAGTCCTGGGCCCCTCCCCCCTCTGTGGCCCGTCTTGCCACCCTGCAGGCCCAACGGTGACACCTGCCCTGGACGGTGCCTCACGGTCGGGGACATGCTGTGTGCCTGCCCGTTGACTGCGGCTGTCCGCTGCAGTGGCTGGTGCCCTGCTGGTGCTGTGTGCTCACCTCCCTGCTCTCGTTGCAGACTGCAACCAGCCCCTGGATGTGATCCTCCTCCTGGACGGCTCCTCCGGCTCTCCGGCGTCCCACTTTGATGAAATGAAGAGTTTCGCCAAAGCTTTCATTTCAAAAGCCAACATAGGTGAGCGGTGCGCCCGAAGGAGCAGGTTGGACAGGCGCTCTTTCTGGGGCCCCGCCCACTCCAAAGCACTCTGCCGTGTTCTCTTTCTCCTCAGGGCCTCGGCTCACGCAGGTGTCGGTGCTGCAGTACGGGAGCATCATCACCGTCGACGTGCCGTGGCAGGTGTCCCAGGAGAAGTCCACCCTGATGGGCCTCGTGGACCACATACAGCAGGAGAGAGGACCCAGCAGAATTGGTAACGCGGGGCTGTGGGCTGGGATGCAGGGGCTGCGTCTGGTCCTCGCTCTCCGCATAAGTGATGACTGACCTTGGCCTTAGTTTTCTTCCCTGCACAGTGAGGTCCTAGATGCTCTTTCAGGTCTCGTCCAGATCTCACCTGTGTGTGAAACTTTCCGAGACTCTGAATCATTCCGTTTTGGTGGCCCATGGATCTGCCCAGAGACAGGATGCCCAGCTGGCTTCAGAAGCCCCATTTCCCGCGGTCAGGACTGACTTGGTGTGGTCTCTTCTCTGCTCTCAGGGCAAGCTTTGAGCTTTGCTGTGCAATACGTCACTTCGGAAGTCCACAGTGCCAGGCCTGGGGCCTCTAAGGCGGTGGTCATCCTGGTCACAGACGTCTCCACGGATTCGGTGGCTGAGGCAGCCGACGCTGCCAGATCCAACCGTAAGTATCAGCAGACAGACAGTCCTGAGACTGTGCGAAACAGTTAGAGGACTTAGTGTGGGAAGGGGTTACTTTCGGGAGTCCTGGCTGATTTAAATGCTCAGCGCCCACATGTGGCTTGGTTTCAAGGAGCAGGAAATTGTCCAATCCCTGTGTTATTTGGAAACCAAGTAGTAATAATTGTATGTTTACCAAATAACATACTCTTGTATGTCATTTATCTGCATTCTTTAGATTTTAACCTTTAATAAATTGCTGCATATTTTTCCTTCGTGTCCAAGGGTGGGTCATACCTCACACTTTTCCTTTCTAAAGTGGTGCCTTGGTCTCTCACATGTCTGAGGCCAGGGGGATTCATTACAGGGCCTTGAGAACCACCAATGCACCTTCAGCCATTCAGGGCCCTTTTCCAGGACCAGCCCGATGGATTTGGGGGTGCAGGATAGACAAGAGACAAAGGCTGCTGCTTTAGGAAGGGGATGATGTGGGCACGACCCAGCCTTGGTGTCCTGTGAGAATCTGTGTACGAATGTCAACAGAATGTGAGCCCAGACAGGTGGTGTGGTGCTGAGGGGGTGCCAGGTGAGGGGAGAGTGTTGAGTCCTCTCATGGCCACCTGGAGAATTGTTCATCTTTTAGACCTTGTTCCGGAGTTGTCTTTTCTCTGATGTCTTCCTGTGAGTTGGCCACTCTGTTTTCTGTACTGCATCTGAACTGCTCAAAATGCACAAACCACGTTGTGTTTTTTGTTGTTGCATATCTGCTTCTTGCACAAACTGGTGTCCTTTGAAGGCAATGACAAAATCTTGCTTGTTTCTGTGTCATCTGTGCATGCACATACTCATTGCTCAGCCCTGTGACATTTTCCCTTCTCTTCTTACACTCATGCCCTGGGTGGTCTCATTCAGGGTCATTTATATACCACTGACTTCGAAATTCCCATCTCTAGCCTGGATCTCTCGTGTCAACTCCACCTCGATGCTCCGGCAGGCAAGTCAGTATAGATCGAATTCCTGACCTTGTCACCCAGATCTCCTCCTCCTGCAGTCTTTCCCATCTTTTATAAAAAAATGGCAATTCTGTTCTTGTCGTTGCTCAGATCCTAAACCTCAGTGTCCATGATTCCTCGTTTTCTCTCATGCCTCCATTCGATCCATCGGCAAACCACAGCTCCGTCTTCAAAATATATTGAGGACCCCGCCACAGCATGCCACCTCCAACATGCCGCCCGATCTAAGTCCCCATCCTCTCTCACCGGATTAGTCTAATGTCTGTCTAGCTGGAGCCCAGCTTCCACCCTTGTCCCCTGCGGTCCATAATCAGCCCAGCAGCTGTAGTGACCCTGCAGCTCATGTCACTCCTCTGCTCCAAAGTCCTGGCTGGCTCCCCATTTCACTCAGAGAACACATCCTTACTGTGGCCCGTGCAGCTTTGCATGACCTGTGCCCGCCTCCCTCTCCCGTTTGCTCTGCTCCCACCACCCTGGGGTGTGCGCCACACTTCTGCTCTGGGGCCTTTGCACTCCGTGTTCTGTCTGCTTGGGCTATCCTCTTGGCTCCTTCCATCCTGACTTCAGGTCTTCGCTCAAAGGCCCTCTCTTCACTGAACACGAGGAGAACCACCTTGTGTGAATCAGTAACTCCCGCTTCTGCCCGTGAGCGCGCCCATACCCCATTTTGTTTTTTTCCTAAGCACTATCCACATCTGAAGTGTCAGTACGAGGTGTTTGCTTCTTTGCATGTGTGTGGTCTGTCTGTCTCCAGTGTAAGCCCCATGAGGACAGGGACTTCGTCTGCTTGGTTCGCTGCATCCCCATTGCTTAGAATAGTGCCTGACACCGAGTACCAGCTCATTATTAACACTTGGGGACTGACTGAATATCCTCCTCACAGGGTGTGTGTACACGACCAGTTTGGAAAGCATGAGGCTCTAGACAGATACAGGGTATAGCTGCAGGCTAGTCCATTTTGCGCCTACCCAACCAAAGCTGGTTGACAGAGACCCTTTCTTGCTCCTCTGCTCACTCTAGGAGTGGCAGTGTTCCCCATCGGAATTGGGGATCGGTATGACACAGCCCAGCTGAGAATCTTAGCCGGCCCAGGCGCCCCCTCCAATGTGGTGAAGCTCCAGCAAATTGAAGACCTCCCCACCTTGGTCACCCTGGGCAACTCCTTCCTCCACAAGCTGTGCTCTGGTGAGTCTTGTAATACTTTCTTCCCTCCTCAAGAAACAAAGACAACAAAACCTATTTCAGAGACCTGAGGGTGTCCATGCACAAGAGTTGCCCTTGAATGAAGATTGTTATGTAGACCAGGACCTTTACATTTCTGTGCATGGAAAGTTTGTGGTGCTAACTCCAAGCTGCTATAAGAAAGCTCTCTGTGAATAGCCCTGTTCCCATTCTAAGTGCCCATCCACACTTTAGCAGAAAAGGCCCATGCTTAATTGTACACCGAGATATTGGATAAAGAAGTGGAAGAGAGGACAGGGAACCTCAACATCCTGCAGATGATGGTCTTCTACCCCACGCCCTGTACTCCCTCTCAGCAAGAACATACAGGGCTTTGGAAATGCAATGGCATAGAGTAGAAGATCAAAGCACCATAGTTTAAGTGGGCTTAAGGATAGACACCTTCCTTTAACCACATACAATTTCTTTTACCTGGTTTGATATGTTTTCCTAATGTAATTAGCAATGAGTCAAAACCTACCACAGAGTTATTGTCTTTCCTTCCTGGTAGGAATTTTCCAGATCTCTTTGAAGTTTTCAGGATCTGGCCTCACTTCCTCCCTACTCCCCCCATAGGCACTGCACTACCCAAGAGGAAAAGGAGATACTGACTGTGAAAAAGCTTTGTGAACCATAGTTAGTGCCCTGTTATCACTGCTGCTAGCAATACAATGATAAATAACCACAAAGCCAGCCTGGAGAACCATGGGATCCTGGCTCTTATCTGGTATACCCACACCCTCAGTGTCACACTCACTCAGATTCTTTTCTGTGTTAAGTCGACCTCAAGAACTAGCCCGGTGGCCCAAGCATGCATCGTGAATGACTGAGAATTCCTGGGCGATAGGCGGGAACTCAGATCTCGTTTGTATCTGTTTCAGGGTTCGTTAGAGTTTGCATGGATGAGGACGGGAATGAGAGGAGGGTAAGTTCCCTTCTGTTGACTTTTTAAGAAAAATCAGAAGTGTATATTTTGAGCCCTTGTTCCTCCTCATTAACTTTTCTTTCCTTCTTATGGTCTTGGTCCAATTCTACTTTTTACCATTACTGCCTGTTTTTGGGGGGTAGGGGGTGGGGAGTGGGGGGCAGGTCCACCTGAGAATCTTGTCTTCTGTATCCCGACTCCTTGTCATTTGGGCCTATGTCCAAGTCCCGTCGATGGGCTTACAGCTGGAGTGCCTCACCCCACGTCCTGCCTAAGTCTGGTTCTTCCTTCTGCAGCCTGGGGACGTCTGGACCTTGCCAGATCGGTGCCACACGGTGACTTGCCTGCCAGATGGCCAGACCTTGCTGAACAGTCATCGGGTCAACTGTGATCAGGGGCCAAGGCCTTCCTGCCCCAACAGCCAGGCCCCTGTCAGAGTGGAGGAGACCTGCGGCTGCCGCTGGGCCTGCCCCTGTGAGTCCCTGGCTTCGCCAGCCTAGACAGTGTTAAAGGGGCCGTGCTTTTAGCTGGGCTGTGCAGAGAGGTAGACCAGAAGCTGACCGGCCCAGAGGTAGCCTTTCCCTCCTTGCCACATGCACCGTGACACCTTCACTCATATCCCCTCCTTCCTGTGTCCTCTGGACACATATGTGTTCAGTCCCAAGAATCCCTGCTTTCTTCTTGTGTCTTTGGAGGGTACTTCTCAGGTTATGCAAAACCAGAAGGAAGAACTGACTTTCTGAGATCAGTGCTCAGCTTGGCTGTTGGCAACCTTTAGGAATCTATGCAGTGGAAGTGCCACAGGGAGAGGGATGCCCCCAGAAAACCTCAGTTGCACCTGTAGCCGTAGCAGGGATGGGTGCAAATAGTTTATCATCGCAGTGGCCTGGTTTAGGAGAAGGACACCTTCAACTCCATCTTGTACAAGGCTGTGGAGAGCTGTCATCCATGGGGGTGGGTAGCCCTCCATCTCATGGTTGGGAGAATGGCTGCTTATGATAACCCCCATGTAGCAGTGGATAGATCGTACTTATTCTGTTGAACAAACACACTTGTAGGATGCAATAAAAGCTGTGTTTTGTTCTCACTCTCCCTTCAGAATTTATTTATCAGGATAGCTTTTCTCCCTGGACTGGATAAGAACTCTACCAGACCTCATGTGACTTCTGCTTATCCATAATGAGTTCTATGGCCCCTCTACACCATAAAAATTCATCTCAATTTGGTAATTAGATGCCCTCTCCTGTGTAATAATCAAAGCCTTGACCTTGAATTAAAGTTAAAACACCTCCCTAATCCCTGCTTGGGCTGCCTGCCTCTGGGAAAGGGGCAAGGTCAGCTTACTTCCCAGCCTGGAGCACGAGAGAGGGGAGTTGGGAGAGGGTGCAGCGGGGTCAGGAGGCTCTTAGGTCCCTGAGCTTCTGTGGGAAGGGTCGGCACTCTCTGGCCTGGCAGGTGCTTAGGCAGCCGCTGGTTCTGGCCTAGTCTCTTGATTTCTTGAGAGGCTCCCTCATATTCCTCTGACACTCCATGTTGGGGCACAAGAAGTAGTCTATATGCTCTGGCTGGGTGCTGCCTTTTCCTGATTACTGTTTTTACTTTTTTACATTAAACTTGCCCTAGATTCTCTCTCTTTTGCGGTCCTCCTTGTCCCATAGCAGAAATTCCCTTAGGATCAGATGTAGAACAATGCCAGGCCATTGTTTCTTCGCGGGTCCTACATCTTACCCCCAGGGCTCATGCACACCTCCGTCCCACTGTTGGAGGGGGTGCACCTCATTCCCCACACAGGAGCAAGTCTCCCTCTTACCGCCTGAGCACCTGTGGTACGCAATAGCCATAGCGTCTCTCTTTTAGATTCTGCAGGTGTATGTCAGACACTGGCTGCATTCCCGCACGGCACACAAACCGCCACTGGGAGCGGTCTTGTGCAAGTCCTGCTCGTAGGCCTGGGGGTCCCATGTGCCCCTGATGGGGCATGTGGGGAGGGGAGACTCACGACACAGTAGCAGCTCTCTTCTTAAATTCGGTCCATCAGTGCCTCTCAGACTCTTTCTTATCCTAAAATGAGCGAACGGCTTTAGGTGTGATAACAGTAGATTTTGGCAATTTTTTTTGAAAAACATTTTATAACTTTTGAATAATTTCAGACTTACAAAAAGGTTGCATAAAAATAGTATAAGGAATTCCTGCATACTTCCACCCAGACTGTAGTATCTTATATAATCACGGTATAATGATCAAAATCAGGAAATTAACATCACTAAAATAGTGTTATCTTATTCGGTTTTTGCCACTTGTCCAACCAATGTCCTTCTTTTCAGGTGTAGGATGCAGCCCAGACTCACACGTCATATTTACTTGTCGTGTCTCCGTAGTCTCCTCAGATCTGTGACAATCCCGTAGTATTTCTTTGATTTTTATGATCGAGATGTTTTGAAGAGTTATGGATAGTAATTTTGTAGACTGTCCCTCAATGTAGGTTACATTCAGGTTACACGTGTTGTCAAGCATACCCCAGAAGACACACTGTGTCGTTTTTGGTGTATCAGGAGGAGGCACACGATGTCATTTTGCCCCATTATTAGGGATGCTCAGTATCCTCACGTGGTTAGGGTGGCATTCACCTGGTGTCTTCACTGAAACATTATTCTTTCCCTCCTTGCATTTAATAATTATGATGTGCAGAGATACTTCGAAACTACGGAAATGCATTTTTCACCCACGAAGTTTGGCATGCATTGACGATCCTTGCCTGAAACCGTTCTCACTGCGGTGTTTACCAAAAGGCGATTTTCAACTTCCACCATCCCTCTGTATGTGCTAGTTTCAATTCTACTGAAAGGAAGAGATTTTCTTCTCTGTTATTTATTAACTCAATTAATTATTTCTATCCATTAGGACTCATGGGTTCTTATTTTATTCTGTGGGATAAGTCCAGTAAAGCATTATTTCTTTTCTTGCTCTAAGGGTCCCAGGCTTAGCCACGGGAGCTCTTTCAATTGGGCTCTCACGTCCTGTTGCACCTGGGTACCTGGACATGTCTGCCCCCTTCCTCTCTCAGTCAGAGCCCGGCTCCCAGTACTCACGATAGATTTATGTATCGGGTTAATCCCAGAGCACACGAAAAGTAGCTTCAGAACCGCTGACCAATGCTTTTGTGGAAAACAGACCCACGAAGCGGACAGTATGGTGTTTGTGTACAACTCTGCCTGTCTTTACTCGTTGAGTCCCTGTAGTAAATCCCCCCGAAGTTACCGAGGCTGCCTGCCCCCCTCGGTGTCGTTACCTGTTCGTCACCGCTAGTTTAGTCAGTTTCTGTCCGTACCCCGTTTTGGATTTCCCTCATCCCCGTCTTAGCCGATTTTAATGATTTATTTGTCTGTGGTTTGTGAAGGCTATCATCACAGTCTTAAATGCCAGAGCACTGCAGGAAAGTGCCCAGGCGGTTCTCGACGTACAGTGATTTGACTTAGCAGGTTTTCGACTTCAGAGTGGTGGGGAAGCGATAGATGAGCAGTCCGTAGCAACTGTGCTCTGCGTCCGGAATTCTGGTCGCTTCTGGGCCAGCTAGGTGCGGCACGATCCTCTGTGGTGACGCCGGGCAGTGCAGGGGCCGCGGCTCCTCTCAGGCAGCCGCACGACCACGAGGGTGAACCACAGACACTCTGTGGTGCCTTCGTTGCGTTCAGTGGCTTTGCTGATGGGAGGCTGCAACGGGAGGCGGATGTTAGTGTTCTGAGCATGTGCAAGGCAGGCCAAGCTCAGCGGCGAGGGTCATTATGTTGTGTGCCTCAAATGCATTTTCAACGTATGATATTTTCAACTTACAATGGATTTATTGGGGCGTAACCCCACTGTGGGTCGAGGAGCCTCTGAATTCAGAAATGTTACCCTTCTCTTTCCTTCATCCTCTCTGCTCATTCCCACCTGTGATTCGTTGGGGGGTAACCAGTTTCATTCACTTCTGGCTTATCCTTCTTTACAAATGATGAGCTTTGCTGTTTTTGATTTAAAAATATTTCTTGGAACTCCTCCCTATCAGCTCAGAGAGAGCAGGCAAGATAAGAGGTGTTCAGAGAAGTGGAGTGATTTATCCAAGGTCACACAGTGCAAGCAAGGGGTGGAGCTCGGTCCCGGGTTTCTCTGGCTCCGAAGGACCCGTTTCTCAGTAACGGTTCATTGTGTGGTGGGCAGAGCCACTGTCGTCGACTTGCCAAGCGTGAGCTAACACCATTTCTTTCCCTTGTGACGTACCACATTCTCCTAGAAGTTGGGGCTGGATTCCTTAAGGCTTGCCAATAGTCGTAGCTGGAGTATTTGGGGCCCCTCGTAGCACTGATGTCAACAGGCCAGTAGTGTTCAGCCTGGTCCCTTGGCAGTGACTGGCTGCTCCGGGACTCAGGGGGTTTTAAGTGGAAGAGCGCTTGGAGTGGCCACTCGGCTCCGGCAGGTGGCACGTCTAGGCCCATCACTCGTCAGCGGCTGCGCTGCGCTGAGGTTCAGGTGTCTCAGGCAGGCGGGGATGCCCAGGCCTCTCTGCGAGTGAGGGGCATCAGTGTGGCCTCGCTGACCCACCGGACTGCCTCTGGGTTCCTGGGCTTTTATTGGCCCACCACCGTCGGTGGGATGATGGTTTGTCTGGAAAGCTCATCTCCAACTTCACTGGGGTCCACGGCCACCTTTCGAATCACGTACGCCAGGGGTGCCTTCCACGGGAGGACTTTCACTGAATTATCTCATGTAGATGCACGATGATTAGTAGCCCCAAGTGGTGGTTGAACAGGAACCTGGAGAATGTGTTGATTACGTGAGTGAGCGAGTGGCAAAGGAGGCAGTGCTGAGACCCCACCGTTTGTTTTGGCTTCAGAAGTATTTCTCCTGTGCGATCCCTTAAGGGATCAAGTCAGCATGGCCACTTGCACCATTAGTCACTTGGCAGCGGGAAGGACACATGTGCTTTTAGGTGAACTTTCATTACAGTGCGATCGTGAGCTCATGGTTTGCTTGGCTCCTCAGGATTTCAGTGAGTCATACCAGCCCTAGAACTTGACTTTGTTTCCTGCGCCAAGGCAGAGTAGAGCATTCAGCTTGCACATTACATTTTTTTTTTTTGAAATATGGTTCTATGATTTGCCATATTGTTTCAATGTAACACTTGCCCTTCTAGGCATTCTCTAGGAAAATATTTAACGACCAAGTGTTCCATACCTGAGGCCCTCTGCCTCACAGAACCTACATTTCCTAATCTGTAAAAAGGAGGAAATGAAACTACAGGACCTCAAAGGGCCCGCTCAGCTCTCAGCTCTGTGCCTGGGTGTGCAGCTTGGTGACACTTACTGCCTCTTTGTACATACGGAGTCTGGCTAACGTCACCTCACTCCTCTGTTCTCCCCTGACCAGGTGTGTGCACGGGCAGCGCTGCCCGGCACATCGTGACCTTCGACGGTCGGAATTTCAAGCTGACTGGCAGCTGTTCGTATGTTCTGTTTCAAAACAAGGAGCAGGACCTGGAGGTGATTCTCCATAACGGTGCGTGCAGCCCTGTGGGGCGGCAGGCGTGCATGAAATCCCTCGAGGTGAGACACAACGGCCTCTCCGTCCAGCTCCACAGCAACATGGAGGTGAGAGGCGCCTTCTGCGGGGCCCTTGGCGGGGCAGCGGCCGAACCTGGGGGGCAGCCACACGGGCCTGGTGGCAGTTGGTCTCAGCGGGTGCTCCTGTTAGGAACTCGGCCTTCTGCCTCGCTAGCGGAGCGCCGCCTTTCGGGGAGGGGCTTGTTGCCACCGCCCTTGTTCTGGTGCGATCTCATGTTCCGGGCCCAGGTTCAGCACCAGTTTTAGGTGGCATTAGATGGTGCGGCTCGTGCCGATGATGTCTGGCACTGGTGAGAACTGGGGTTGACGCCGGCACTGTTCACCCAGAGGGCATTGCGAGCCCAGTGCCCAGGGCCTGTTAGCTTCCAAGGGAAGATGTGCCTCATGTAGGGCCTTTGGGGATATTTAGGGCCTACACAAAGTGTACAGTTCCAAAGCTTGAAAAAAAAACCCCTGCAAAACTGATTTAAATAAATGTTTGGTTAAATGTTTACGAAAGGTTATATTAGGCCAACTTCTTTACCTGTTCAGTTAGAAGTCATAAGTATTATATTATGTGAAAACAACTTGTAGGTTAGCTCTCATGTTGTGAGACTTCTTTTTTTAAAAAATATTTTATTTATTTATTTTTAGAGAGGGAAGGGAGGGAGAAAGAGAGAGAGAGAGAAACATCAATGTGCGGTTGCTGGGGGTCATGGCCTGCAAGCCAGGCATGTACCCTAACTGGGAATTGAACCTGCGACACTTTGGTTCGCAGCCCGTGCTCAATCCACTGAGCTATGCCAGCCAGGGAGACTTCTTGAATATGCACAGTAATTGCTGGAAAGTCGTGGCTAGTCATCTGTTAAAAGAGTGCCTCATAGATAAACATTTTAAAATTAAAAGGAGGAAAAGCCTTGCGAAATTTTTATAGCAAAAATTATATTATCATGAGATACAAATACACCTTAGCAGCATGTTTGATGTGATGCGTGCTGGGGGGATACCGGTGAGCCGGCAACACGGCAACTTTCCCAGCCCGTGCTGGAGGGGCTGCCCTCCCCTGCACAGCACAGAGACTCAGGGATCACGGTGCTCTTCAGTCCCTGGGCTCCCGGGTGCCCTGTGCGTGGCTCTCTGTACAGCATGATAATAGTGTGCCCTCCTGCCAAGCCCTGGGAAACTCCTTTATCTTAGAAGAGCTGCCGGTAAATATCAAGGTTTGTGGAAAACTCTGGAGCTGCGTGTGGGGGCCGTTGGAGACCGTCAGTAACTTCAGGGAAAAGCTGAGGATGAAGTTCCAGGATTCCTTGTGGACGTGACAACTGATGAGGGGTTTTCTTCTTTGGGCAGGTGGGAGTCAATGGGAGGCTGGTCCCCGTCCCTTACGTGGGTGGGGACATGGAAGTCAGCGTCTACGGCACCATCATGTACGAGATCAGGTTCCATCACCTTGGCCACATCCTCACGTTCACTCCCCAAATCAACGAGTTCCAGCTGCAGCTTAGCCCCAAGACCTTCGCTTCCAAGACGTACGGCCTCTGTGGTAAGAAGGTCTTCTCGACTCACCCCCTTTTCTATGTAGAAACCTTCCTTGGTCTACGCTCAGGCCTCTTGCAGGCCTGTGTTTCTGGGTCTGGTAGCAAGACCCAGACACCAGTGGGGGCTGGAGAGTGACTGGGTCTCTGGCATCGATACGTTGGCACCCGTGGCCGCCAGCCTTGTCTCTTTCCTTGTTTCTGTAGGGGTCTGTGGTGAGAACGGGGACAACGACTTCTTGCTGAGGAACGGCTTGGTCACCACAGACTGGAAAACGCTCGTCCAAGAGTGGACCGTGCAGCCACTGGACAGGATGTGCCAGCCCATCCCCGAGGAGGAGTGCCCCATCTCCAGCACCTCCCACTGCCAGGTCCTCCTCTCGGAGCTGTTTGCCGAGTGCCACAAGGCCCTGGCTCCCGCCACCTTTTATGCCATGTGCCAGCAGGACAGTTGCCGCCCGGAGCAGGTGTGCGAGGTGATTGCCTCTTACGCCCACCTCTGTCGGACCAGTGGGGTCTGTGTCGACTGGAGGAAGACAGATTTTTGTGGTGAGTGTCCCTAAGCCCCCCTAGAAATTGTGCATGCCAAATAACGGTGGGCTCGCCCCACTTCTCTGGGACTCAGAGTTTTTACCTGGGTAACGAGGATCGAGATCCTACCTTTCCTATTACCTGGGATTCCAGTTGGGATCAAAAGAAATGGTGGGTGTGTCCGTTATTTACGTGTAGAGTGTAGTATGATCACCTCTATTAGTATTTCTGGGGTTCAGAACAATGGGCTTTTAACGTGGGAGGCCCAGGTGGGCCTCTGTTTCCCTCTGGGGGCTGGGAGCCGTCCAGAGCGACCTCCCTCTCCGTCCACAGCTCTGTCCTGCCCAGCGCCCCTGCTGTATGGCCACTGCGAGCACGGCTGCCCCCAGACCTGCGAGGGCAACTCCAGTTCCTGTGGGGACCGCCCCTCGGAGGGCTGCTTCTGCCCCTCACACCACGTCATGCTGGACGGCAGCTGTGTGCCTGAGGAGGCCTGCACCCAGTGCATCGGTGAGGACGGAGTCCGGCGCCAGGTAGGAGCCCCGGGCTGTCGCCTCCCCTGGGGCTGCTGCTCTCGGGGTCAGTAGGGCGGAGTGTTCGCCAGTGACTGAGCCCTGCCAACTTTCACAGCAGGGGTTGACCCCTGGGGGGGGTCACTGAGAGACAGGGCAGCGGTATGACACAGTGGCTTTTGAGTCCCATCTTGGTTCATATCTTGAGTCTATCATGTATTAGCTGTGTGATCGAACAGCGAAGTGGTAACAACACTTTGTTGGTAATTACTGCTACTACTACTACTACTTTTACCGTTATATTCATGGAAATAGATGCCATAGGAACCCAGAAGGGGATGGGAAAGAATATTTTATAAGGTGATGTCTACCGTTATTAAGATATATTATATGCTTTGCATTGTGCTGAGCACTACATATTCAAAGGCGTGTTTTGCAAAGAACACTAGCTAAACCAGTTAAACAGGTTTCTTCACTGCAGGACTGTTTAGAGCTTCTGATGTGCTAATGCACGTTGCAAGTGCGCTATTTAAGAGGGCTTTCGCTTCTCAAGCTGATCTGACCATGGAGGCTGTCTGTGTGGGGGATGAAGGAGTGAGTGTGTGCATGTGTGTGCGTGCGTGCGTTCAGGCAGCAGCCCTTGGACTAGGATTGCACAGAACACACTGGGCATGTTATACTGATACGGTCTTATAACTACTCACAAAACCTCTAAGAGAAAACTGAGGATTACAGACCTTAGGGCCTCGTCCAAGGACACGGTTTGAAAGTGATGGAGTGGGGAGTTTGACTCAGAATTTGAAGGTATGTCTGATTCCAAAGAGCTTGCTCATTCCAAAATACAGAGTTGCCCCCTTTACTGGGTCTTTTTTGGGCTGGTTTGCTTGGAATTGATCAATTCTTTTAGCCCTGGTAGGAGTTACTGGGTACACATTGAAACGACCCTCTCCCATCCTAAGACGGCGGTCCTTTCCCTCCAGAGCTGAGGACGCATATACTTGTTGGATCAGGGGTGGTGCGTGTGCATGCAGGCGTGTGCTGTGGGCTGTTCCTCATCCTTGACAGAGAAGATTCAGAGCATGGTGGTGGGAGGAGTACATTTGGCTTCTAGCAAAGAATGTGTTTTATGATCACACGTCGAACCCAAGACCTGATGTCTCCACCATCACCAAGGGGGCCCTTTATCCCTCAGCAACAGGGTTTGGTGACTTACCGCCATGTTTCACCACAACTAGGAGGACTCGTGGGAAGGCTAGATGACCAATTGGGGGATGATGGGAGCCACAATTCCAGTAACTGCACTAGCCTGCCCCTGGCTCCGGAAGCCAGGAAATGCACAGTTGTATTTGATTTTCTCCAAAGCTCTGTAGCGTTGTGATTACATGTCCCACTGAAGGGATGAGGAAACCGGGGCTCAGACGGCACAAGGTGATAAAGCCGGCATTTCTATTCACTACGCCGGGCCTCCCCACAGTGTCTGGGCCCTGCCATTGATCCCATTTGAACTGTGAGCTAAACTCTGCTGTACCTGGGTGTCTAGGGGAGCTGGACATCCATTAGGCTGTTACATGGGTGGTGCCATCTGCTCTGTTTTGTCGTTGGGCTCAATCCCAGTAGATCCCCTTTATTTCCACTGTGGAAACGGATGAACTAAGAGGGAAGCCCAGTCACACTCTACTGCCGTGTTTCAACTTGCCAGCGTAAGTCCCTTCCCGTAGCACAGTTTCCCCAAGTGAGCTGGCAAAGCCTTGCACTGCTCTCCCTAATTTGCATAGCTCCTGGACTCCTGCTGGGCTCAGCGATGTGTGCCATCTACGGGTGGGGCTAGTACCCAGTGGGCATTTTGGACTGGTTTTGCTGGCAGTGTACGATACTCTCACAGGGAGGCAGGTATGGTCTCCACCCTCTTCCTTGGCATTCGGTGAGGAGAAGTCCACTGAAGTCTGTGAAGTGTTTCTGGCTCCGTGAGTGTCCGCTGTCTGCAGGGTCCTGAAAGCAGGAAGCGTGTGAATCTTATCTCAGCGTCTCTGCCCCTTTCCCCTCCACTCCACTTCTCCGGCCGTATTTCCCCCTCACTGCCCCCTCACCTTCAGTCCGACACATTGGAATAGGCATGTATGCACGCTGCATGAAGGATGCTTCCAGACAGTGCAATATTTTTGACATACAAACCATCTTATAAGTATATTTTAAAATCAAGTGACACAAAATTAGTTAATCAAACACTGTGAAGGGAACACAGCCAGTCTTAGTTCTTTCAGAAAATATAGCTCCAATGGATGAAACAAATATCCAGCCACCTGCAATCGCAGCTTTTGTTTTCAAAGCTGGAGTACGATTTTAAAAAATCTAATATGAAAAATATTTCCATTGAGTGAATTTCTTTAACTGATAAAGCCTAGAATTTTTTTTTCTTCAGGGAAATAAACCAGGGAATAAATCTCTTGTGGTAACTTCAGAAGGGCAAAATATTTACCAGTTTCCATAGCTCTTAGCTCCTTGTTTAGTTTACAAAGCGCACTCGAAAGATGTGAGCCTTTGTAGCTGTCTCAGAAGGGATCCAGAGACACACTGGCGGTCCCCCTCAGTGTTGGGGGCAGCGGGGGGCGCTGTGCGGGCAAGCGCTGCTCGCTGCGCTGCTCGGTCCAGCACGAAGCAAGAACGGCCTGCGTCTCCCAGAATCCTAGTGCTTGGAGCCTCCCTTTCTCTCTGCTCCCTGGGCTTCCATCAGCTACACATTTCATTCCCGTCTGAGAAGACGGGAATTCTCAGCGGTGGTGCATGATGACTTCCTTGCATCCCATGCTGTTCCCTTGCTGTTGTCTCTGTAGGCCATTGTTTGGTCTTCTTGATTTAATCCTGAACTCCAGCTAGCTCCCTCATACCTGTTCTGTCCCAGTTGTCACTTCTGGCCCTGGAACCTGGTGGGTGAGACAGGGCTGCCTGGAGTTGGCCTGCGCTGATGCAGGAGCGCCATCTGCTGGCCCACTTGCTGCATAACCCCCGTGGGTTATGCTCCTGCAGAGCGAGCAGGCTGCTGGAGTTTTTAAAAAGCTTAGCGTGGGCAGAAAGGGCTTTTCCAGGGGCCATAGAGTCCGTCTCCTGTCTCCAGCAGGCCTCATTAAAGCTGGCCGGGAAAATAAAACCCCGTAGAGGAGAGGGTTCGCACCTGCTTTTGATCATCTATTGTGGTGTTGCCCACTCTCTGGATAGTTGTAAAGCTGTATTATTTATTCTTAAATTTAGGTCTCTGAAGTCCACAGAAAAGAGCCTCTTTAAAAAGTCTCCTTTACAAGAGAGAAAACCTCCTCAAAACATATAAAAACTATGACTCTCTCCTTTCTCATCTCACCCCGTTCTCCATTTAAAAGTCGGAACACAGAGTCCACCCTCCCCCACCAGTTTGCCGTGTCTTGGCATCACCGTCAGGGCGGAGAGGCTTGAAGGAACGGCAGATGCTCCCCACCCCTGCCCCTCTGCCCAGCCTCTCTGCTCCACCTTGGAGGCCAGCGCCTTCCCAGCGCCTTCCCAGCTCTCCCTGCGCCTTCCCAGCCCCTGGCAGACACACTGGAACAGTGGCCCCTGCAGCCTCCTTTCTGGTGCCCTAGTCATGGCCCCTCCCTTCTCCATCTCGCTGCCTTCCCCGAGTTGGCCCTTATAGAACTCTGCCCCTCGGAGGCAGGGTCCTGCCGGCAAAGCTCCAGGGCTGCCCCTTGCCTACCAGGTTAAGCTCAGTGTCCTCACGTGGGCAGGGAAGGCCTCTGTGACTGCCCGCTGGCCCACAAGCAGATTTCCTGCTCTGTTCCCACCTGGAATTCTTGCTCTCTCCCTCCCCCCACCCCCACGGCCAGGCTTCTTCCACCCTTCACAGGCCCCCCTTCGGAGGCCTCTCTGAGCCCCCAGCCCTGGTGAACTAGTCTTTTGTCCTCTTGTGGCCCCGTTGTTTTTCATTTTAAAAAACAGCTTTATTGAGATGAAGTTTATATGTAGTGAACATCACCGAATAACACGTACCATCTGATGGGTTTTGACAGGCACGTTCCTGTAAAGCTGTCATCACAGCCAGGACAGTGACCATTTTCATCTCCCCCAAGGTTTCCTTGTGCTCCCTGCGAACACACCCCCTGGCCCCCGTGTCTCATCCCCAGGCAAGCACCGGACTGCTGTCCGTCACTGGAGACTTGTTGCCATTTTCTGGAATTCTATATACATGGGATCATGTAGCGTGTACTACTTTTTGGCCTGGCTTCATTCACTCCATATCCACTCAACACGGTTGAGCTCCACCTGTGAGTGTTGTGTGTTTCGACAGTTAGTTTTTATGGCTAAGTCGTATTCCACGGGATGAGCGTGTCACACTTTATTTATCTCACGTGCCTTTTCCTGCATGAGTCTTACTTCCTCAGGTTGACTGTCAGCCGTTGGCTGACATGTGTGCGGTGCCTGTCACTCCCACAGCCGCAGTGGTGTGGCCTGCCTGTGGGAGGCGCTGTGACGCCAGTGAGGGGCAGGAGTGGAGCGTGTGGCACAAGTCCCGGGTGTGCCTCCTGCCGACGTTCCTCCTCCGTGCTTCACATCATCATCCGTGCATGCGCATGACAATAGTGCTTGCCCGATTGCGTTATGATGAGTCACATAAAGTGAATAAGTGTGAAGTCCCTAGAAACGGTATCTCTCGAACATATCGGATGCTAACTGTTACTGGGAAGCAGCAGAGCACAGTGTTAAAAGGACGGATTCGGGGTTCAAATCCCAGCTCTGCTGCGGCAGTCGTGGGCCCGCAAGTGCCTCGGCTCTCTCCTTTGTCAAGCGGGGATAGTAATGTCCATACCCTGTCCACAGGGCTGCAGTGAGCATTAAATGAGTCATTTAGAAAAAGCCTTTAACACAGTGGCACACAGCAGATGCTCTTCAGATGCTGGCTGTCGTTGCGCATTCAGTGAGTGGGAGGCCTCGGGGAGGATCAGAGGGTGGACCCTGGGCAGGGTCGGGGGAAGGACACTTTACTGGAGATCTCGGATCTTCCTGCTCTGAGGACTGACTGCTGACCATGGAGACAGATGGATGAGTGAGACTTTCTCGTCCTGGAAACTTGGCAGAGGTTTTTGAGATACTAGATAAGAATGTGTTTATTCAGGGTCAATTTTAGTTGCATTTAATTTTCACTTGGGATTTAACTTGGTGGCTGAGTCTAGAGGGAGACCTAGTCCTGGCTCTGTGGTCCCCACGTGTGCTAGCAACAGCCTCCCACTCCTCACAAGAGTCCTGGGAGGCCGGCTTGGGTGCCCTCGCTGCACAGGTGAGGAGACTGACGCACAGAGGAGCCGGGTCTCTCTGACTTCAAAGCCCTTATGCAGTTGGGCTGGCTGCCTGCAACCCTGGGAAGCTTGCTTTACCAACTGGGCGAATCCCCTTCTGAAAAACGGCAAAGCAGTCTCTACAGTCACCTCCAGTACCAACACCGTGACAGTTCTGACAGTTGTGGGGTCCCCCACTCAACTCTTCCTGCCCCATTGTCTTAAGTCAGTTCCAGAAAAGGCCGATGGTGTGATCATAGGAATTCTCACTTTCTGGCTTTGCTTAGTTTTAGCGCCACCATCTGAGAAAGCAGCCATGAGAGCCTCCACGTTTTCTAAAATCTGTAGTTTGTCATTCCCCTCAGCTTACAAAGCAGGATGGGCTGCCTTCCTGATGCCCCGTGCTCCTCCAGCACTTTCCTTCTCAGAACCTGCCTCTGCCTTTCAACTTGGGTGGTTCACCTGTGCGGCCCAGGCAGAGGCGTGGCTCAGGGGAGGTGGAGCCAGAGGTAGGGACCGGACTTCCAAGGGCTCCAGGCTTCCCTCCCTCCTGTCCTGGGCCCCTTCTGAACCTCGTTTCCCCTCAGTTCCTAGAAACCTGGGTCCCGGACCACCAGCCCTGCCAGATCTGCACCTGCCTCAGTGGGCGGAGGGTCAACTGCACCTCATACCCCTGCCCCACTGCCAGAGGTGAGTTCGCCTCCCCTGGGGCTCCTGGAGGAAGAAGGGCTGGTAGCCACCAGTTGCACGTGTGGATTTCCTCGGCCCTGCCTGCATTTCCCAGGCCAGCCCACCCTTCTTTCCCTCTCTGATCTGGGGGCCCCGTTGTTCTGCCCCTGGAGTAGCCATTCTCAGAGGTTAGCCCTGCCCCCCTGTCCTGCCTTGGCCCTCAGACTCAGCATCTCCTGGAGGGCACACGCAGGGGTCAGCAGGACACAGGGGAGATTCATTCATCTGCGGTCCCACAGCCTGATACCTGCCTCATGGCCCCCCACGTTGGGCCTGTGCTGGTTTCAGTGGCCGAGAGTCTGCAGCATTTTAAATGCTGCTGCAGGCTGTACTAGTCTTTCTTTCTTTCTGTGATTTCCGTGGTGTTCCTTTCCAGCTCCCACATGTAGCCCGTGTGAAGTGGCCCGTCTCCACCAGAACTCGGACCAGTGCTGCCCGGAGTATGAGTGTGGTACGTACCTGTCCCACCCTGGGCACTCTCCAGGGCCCAGGCCCCAGCCCCGGGGGACCGGGGAATGGTGCAGGTGCTGCCCAGGCATACAGCCCCAGGCACATGGTGTGTGAAAGGAGGTGGGAAGGGCTGACTAGATTTTCCCCAAAATGCAAAGAGTAACTTTTAAGAAATAGGATTTGCTTCCTAGAGTAAATCTGCAGGGAATCATTAAATGTCAAATTTGAAAGCATTAAAAAAAGAACAGGGTAAGCACCAGGGGGTGGGGGGTGGGGGGGCTGCACAGAAATTTACCAAAGAGAAAGTTGCGCCAACCTAGTTTCCTCTTCATTTCTGAGGGTCTAGACGCAGAGAAGGCCACGCACAGGGCACCTTGATTTCAAGAAGGTATTCATTGAAGGGCTTCATTGTTGGCTCGCAAACTGCATAGGGAATACTGGGCTGAAGAACGATGTAATTAAATGAACCCAGAGCTGATGGAATTGTGGAGAGCATGACGGGAGACCTCAGATGCCCTGTCCCTGTCCTTTCCAATGGGCTTATTAATTGTGAGGATGAAGACACAAAAATTAAATAATCTCAGACATTTATGCGTGCTGAGGAAATTGATCGGGGATACATGGACGTCCTCTGGGGAGGGAGACCTGGCTGGAGAACAGCTTGTGTAAGACAGGCCTGAGAGTGTTAACAGTAGGTAGAGCTGGAGGGACCACGGAGTTCAAGTTCCTCGTTCTGTAGACATTATTCCACTTCTCCAACGTGCCAGGCACGCTGCCTCTGTTATTGCATGCCATCCTTAGACCGACTCTGTGAGGTCGACTTCCCAGCTTGCAGAAAATGAAACTGAGGTCTAGAGGGTTCAAGTGCCATGGCTGTGACCTTGAAGTACTAGTAGATGACAATTTTAATCAATATGAGCTCATCGTATGACCTGGATCAGTCTATCTATCTGTCTACCTAGCATCTATCTTTCTATCATCTCCCTACCTCCCCCCACCCCTACCTCTACCTGCATCTGTATCTCTCTACCTCTATCTCATCACCCCCATCTACCTACAACAGTAGCAGTCTGCATGAATACGACTGGAGGGTGCCGCTGAACTCTGAGTGGATGTCTCTTTCTCCTGTCCCTTAGTGTGTGACCTGGTGAGCTGTAACCTGCCTCCAGTACCTCACTGTGAAGGTGGCCTCCAGCTGACACTGACCAATCCCGGAGAGTGCAGACCCAACTTCACCTGTGGTAAAGCCTCCATGGATGAGGAGGGGGTGGTGCAGCCACTCTTTCCTGGTCGGGGGAAGGCATCCTATACTCTCGTTAGCTGTATCTGGGGTTGGGGTAGGTCCAGGTGAGGAGTTCACACCTGGATTGAATCCTCTAAGGATCCTCCCAGCTGCATGTTGCTGAAGGTGTCGAGGGTGTGGGCACAGCTACAGGCGCAATCCTCTCGGGCCGTGTTAGGAAGGAGTTGGGTCAGAGATGAAGATGTCAGCAGATCTAATTTTTATTTACTCCCCTCCTCCCATACACCATGGAGGGGAGGGAATGTTTCCTTGGTTTGTCCTCATCATTGGATCTTATCCCCAAATTTATAGGGTCCTCACTTTGTATGTTAACATTTTTCACCACTAAATACTATAATTTAAGCACAGGGTAGGACCAAAATAAGACATGTGAAGAAACTGAATTCTGTGTCTAGCTACTGAGAATACCCACTGTAAGTCAAGTGGAGTTCTTGTCCTGTTGATGTAGAGTCTCTGTTGAGTTCCTAGACCCAAGACCTCGAGTGTGAGAGGAGAACACATTGTATATGAAGGACGTTGTGAATAGGCAAAGGGCACAGGATGGGATTTGGTATTTACACAATGCCAGTGTGGATTTGGCCAGTTGCCACCATTGTTTCATTCAGCCTTGTCAGAAGGCCTATACACTATAGGGTGTTCTAGGCACCGAGGTGGGGATAGGATCACATGAGCTACCGGCACATGAAAATGCTTACCAGCTCAGGATGTGCTAGGCCTGCCTGGGTCTTAGAGAGTCTACACCTGCCATCTCTTGAGAATCAGTAGCTGGATGGGCCCCACCCCTTCCAGATGTGCATGGGAAGGTGGTAGAGCCGGGACTGAACAGCCTTTACTTCTTCTCCCTTAAAATTCCTAGCCTTACATATCTCTTTTCGATCAATGTTCTTATTTTTCTGAAGACTAACTTCTTTGGGGATGAATGACTGTGCCACAGCCCCTGAACTGCACTCACGTGTATTCTGTACTCGATATTCTGGGTCTAGGGTTCCCTGGGTCCTTATTTAATAGCTGAACACTTCCAAACCCTGGATGATCTCAGTGCTCGGTGTGGCAGGACTAGGGTGTCACTTTGTATTGCCCCTCAGCCTGCAAGAAGGAGGAGTGCAGACGGGAGACCCCACCTGCCTGCCCCCCACACCGGATACCGACCCTTCGGGAGACCCAGTGCTGTGACGAGTACGAGTGTGCTTGCAACTGTGTCAACTCTACTGTGAGCTGCCCTCTGGGGTACCTGCCCTCGGCTGTCACCAATGACTGTGGCTGCACCACGACCACCTGCCTTCCTGACAAGGTAGGGGCTGCTCAGCCGTGGCTGGGATGATGGCCCAACATGGAGATTTGCTTTCCTGCCCAAACCAAGTGCCATGTGGCTCGGTGGGTGAGCGGTCCACATTCTCTCTCAGCCTAATGTAAATTTAGTTAGCTCAGGATGCAGTTATGGAGAACCTACTATGTACTCAGCAAGGCCAGGTGTTGAGGTTACAAAGAAAGTATAGGACATGGCCTGGCCTTTAAGGAGATTATTTGTAGGTTAGCTAAGGAGATAATATGATTGCATGGATTATGTAGAGATCAGTTAATAGTTTACTCATTTGTTAATTTCTATCAATTCATCCACCTAGCCTTCCATCCATCCATTTGCCTGCCCTTCCTTTTTTCCGCCCTTCCTTCTGCCCTTCCTTCCTTCCAATATTTACCAAGTAACTACTGTGTTCTACCAGAACTGGTATTGTGTTAGGTGGTATGGAGAAATGTAAGATGCAGTCACCTTATGGTCTTGCTAGTATATAGAAGACGATATAGTCTTATTGTCTAATAAACAGAATGTGATAAAGTATCAACAGATGGTACGGATATTAAATGCACATAACACTTGTAGGAGAGGGATCTGCTAAGAAGGGCTATCATGCAAGGTTTAATCAGCAGAACTTGAAATGAACCAGAACTGCAGCAGGGAGGCCCAAGCAGAGTTGCAGCTGCTGGATTATGCAGGGTGAGGCCTGCAATGAGTGCCAAAGAGAAGCCACAGTTACCTTTCCCTGCAGCCTATTAGGGCTAGAGCAGACACTCATTAACCTGAATGCTCTACACTTCTGGTTTCTCTTACTTCCAAGTGCCCATGTTCTGGAGAAGCAGGAGCCAGTCTAGATTTCATGCTTATTGAAATGTACTTTATAAGCATCCCTGCGTGTGGGGAAAGATCATGTTGGTTTTATTTATTACTGTCTTCTCAGAGTAACCTAGGGCAACTTCTAATACATAGCAGATGCTTTCTAACCTCTTATTTAAATGAACTGAACGAGTTCACCCACAGAAACCTTGTATCTGCAGGTGTGTGTCCACCGAGGCACTGTCTATCCTATTGGCCAGCTCTGGGAGGAGGGCTGTGACATGTGCACCTGCACCGACCTGGAGGATGCCGTGATGGGCCTGCGTTTGGCCCAGTGCTCTCAGAAGCCCTGTGAAGAAAGCTGCCAGTTGGTAAGGAGGACAGAAAGGCTAGGCACTATGTGGAGCAGTCAGGGTATGGAAGGAGAGGAGATCCCAGAAAGATGTGTAAAAAAAAAAAAAGAAAAAGAAAAAAGAAAAAAAAAACAACCAAAAAACCCTTTAGTAAACTCTGGTTCAAGACCAGGATGGGGTGGAAGGAGGGAGATGGGGCGGAAGGAGGGAGATGGGGCTGGGGAAGAGAAAGCAGCACGAAAGAATAATTGCAGTGGCATCCTTCTGTGATTCCGTCCTTGGCAAATGGACATGCCTGTTGTAGGGTCTTGAGCACAGAGGACTTGGAGTTGGTTTGAGCAGGGATGTGAGCTAAATGCTTGGAAAGCAGGACTTGATTTTTTCCTATCTCTTCACTCTCCAGACATCACCATAGACTATCCCTAGGACAGACATATGTTCTGAGTGTTCTGACATGGTCTCAGTTGTAAAGTCCTATAGTGTTTCCACATAGATTGGGGGTCTTTCAGATGGTATTTATAATTCAAAGCACAGAAAATATGACTGCTGTTCCCCAGTTCAGCTTTAAATTCTTCTCATTGTGGCCTACCCTTGAGTTCCTCTGTATTCTGGGGACTCTATTCTTGCACATTTAAGACTAATAAGACCCTAGAAAAAGGAAGCAGTCTGTGCATGGAGAATTGGGTGTCAGATTCTGCTTGATGGTTTAATGCTATTATTATCACTAGAGTATTATCAGTAAGTAGATAATTATGATAGAAGAAGAGTAACATAGATCTTCTGGTTGCTTCTGTAAATGTTAACAGTGGAGAAGATAATGCTCTTGATGCAGTTTTGGAAATGTATGGTTTGATGATGGAAGGGAGGACCTATGAGTAAATTAGAAGTAGGGAGTCCATTCAGCTCATTTACTGCTCTCCCTGCAATGATGGTACTGAGGAGGAGCAGAGTTGCTAGGCAACTCTGAGAGAGGATGATGCTTATGGTATCCAGGTGTGCCTTCTGGGAAGGTTAAGTTTTGGAAACCTGTTTGTCTTCATCTCCTCCCATAGGTCATGGGAGGCAATGGGAATAATTTGCTATCAAGTAAAGAGAGTATTGTTGAGAGGTCATTTTTATAAAGTTGGCACCCAATGTATTTCGTATTCCAGTAGGCAGTTTTGATTGCAAAGACCAGAATCTACCCAAGCTAGCTAACATGAAACTCTCAGGAATGAAGTACAGGATGTGTAAGTGGCCATGCAACATTTCTCTCCATCTGTCCCACGAGCCCCCATGTCTGCTTCTCTCTGCCCATCTATTGCAGCTCCTCCTTGCAGGTCACCTTCCTCTGGGAAGGAAGTCCTGCTTTCTTGTAAATTTTATTTGCACATGGCTTGATTGAATCTGGCTTCAACCCGACATTACTTTTCAGATTCAGGGTCATCCCTGTCCAGTGTGGCTGGTTCAGTTTTGTGTTCAACAGGTTAACTTCTCAAGAAGAAAACTGGTGGGCTCAGCTCATTCCAGGGCCTGGATCCTCTGTCCGGTCCCCAGTCTGGCCCAGCCAGCTCTTGGGGAGGGTGCAGGTCATATGGTAGAGACTTGGCTGTCTAGAGGCTGTGGTGCTGGAGGCCATTTCAGAAAGAAAATAGGTACAGCGGTCAGGTGAATGAGTGGAGGAGGCAACATTTCTACAGCTCTTGACCATATATTTGCTCTAGGGAATTGAGTGACCTGTCTTAAAGATTGATGTTTACCCCTTCTGGGGGGGAGAAGGAGGCTTTATGGTTTCGTCAAAGCTGAAGGGATGTGGGAGGCAGGGCTTTGGTCTGTACGATGTCTTGTGATGAGGTGGGAGCTTCATTAAATAGTGGTGGTTTCAGACTTTCTTCTTTGAAGAGGATAGCATCAGCTCTGGTCTGATTCCAGAGACATTTGGGCTCACCCACACTTTTGTTGTCTAGGACAAAAATAAAACAGACAGACAGACAAAAACATTCCCACCGTCACCCTCTGATTCTTTTTTTTCTAAAGTCATAGTCTGCAAAAATATACTTTCCCCAACCCTCTCCATAATTCTCTACTATTCAGGTCAGAAAAACTATGTAAAGCAAGCAAAGGGCATCGCTCACTTTCCAGACAATGTTACAGGTGCGCCTACCTGCCCATGGCCTTACTTCCATGTTGACAGCAAGAGGAATACCCTCTCTTTTGTACAAACTTTAGAGGAGTTTTTCTTTGGAGGCTTATGACCACCTTTTAGACCCAAGAATCAGACTAAATCATGGTGTATGGCCAGTCTGACAAGTCCAGTGAAGAGACAAGGGACCTCTCACTGCCATTTCAGCAACAGCAACTGTGTTTAAAGGATCGTGCTGCTAAATATACTAGGAATTTAATTTTCATTGGCATCTGTCTTCAGATTGGGAGGATACTAGACCTGCTATTTCCATCCTTAACTGGGAAACCAATGCAAACAGGGTGGGGAAGAGAGTAAGGAGAAGGGTCTGAGGTGTTTATGTTGAAGAGATTTAAGGTTGAGGACTTGTAGGGGCATGGGAAAAGACAGAGAGACGAAAATATGGGATGAACCCTGGTCGTGCAGCTGGAAAGAGGGGTGCTGGTGGTGGAGGGGGTCTTAGAAAGACGGGAAATGTGCAGGCATGGCTCGGGGGACCTGAGCATGAGAAGCTGGTGGGGTTTTGGGAACAAGGCATGTACCCCAGTGGTCACCCACAGGACTGACTGTGCATTTTCCCAGATTGCGAGGCAGCAGAAAACACTGATCCAGCTCACTCAGCCCTCTTAGACATGCACACAAGAGTGACACTGGGGCCCTGCAGTTGCCAACGACCATCTTTTGGGCTCCCTGAGTCTTTTATGGCAGCTTGTACATTCTGCCTTAGAGTGGAAGGTGTCTAGAGTGTATTATCCTGACTTGTTGGCTTCTCCAGAGTACCTGGCACATCACAGAGGCACAATAAATATCACAGAGGCACAATAAATAACTAGAATCTCAGATGATAGAAGGCTGGGGACAACTCACCGGGCACCTCTGTGACATGGGCCGGGGTGTAAGTGGGCCCCGTGGAGATGGTGTGACGTTGAGCCAAGTCCCTGGAGGGCTTGGGTTCCCCCGGAGAGAGGCACCCGCTAGACTGACATCCAGTGTTGTGTGCATCTTCCGACTCGGCCCTGCGTGCGCGTGTGCAAGGCTGGCATGTGAGCACGCCTTCTCTTTTAGGGACAGAGCTTCAAGAGAAAGCCCCATCTCTCCCCTGGGCTCCTGGGACAGCCACACCTGTCTCAGCGTTTTGCCTGTCCTTTGTATATTGCTTCAGAGTTTTCAGGGGAGAGGTCAGTCCAAATTCCTAAAGCTTTGGCCAGATTGGAGGACCTCCAATAGGCGAGATGGCCTGGGAGACTTCCAGGATGCTGGTCTCCCTGGCAGGCGTTTTGGGGAAGCCTTGGTCTCTGCTGCTCTCTCATCTCACCATGGCCTGTGAACTATGGCAAGTCACTCCCTGGGGAAACCCAGCTCTGCACATTGGTCAGAGGCCTTGGGGTCAGGGTGTTCATCTTGTACAGGTAGTTAGCCCTGTTGGAGCAGAGACGAGACCCCAGGCATCTCAAATAGTCTTCCCCAGTCAATGAGGTGCCCCAGATTTGGCCGCAGCAAAGATCAGGTCAAGTAGCTGTTGCTGAGTGAACTCTGGGGTGTGTTCGGTACTTCCAGGAACTGGATCTTGGTCTCAAGGTGGAAGCTTTCAGAGGGCAGGGTTATGTCTTAGCTGGTGAAACCAAGTCACTAACTTAGTGACTCAATGGTTGATGCTTCCTAGCCACTTCTTAGCACGATTCCGAGGCTGGCGGATGATGGAGAAGCAAACGTCCAGTCCAGCAGTCCCTCTGCAAAGCCCCGGGGCTCGGTACGCCTGTGTAGCAGATAAGCACACCTGTGTCTGTGCTGCTGGCCTGGCCTCACTCTGTTGTTTGTGTTTTTGCAGGGCTTCACTTACGTCCTCCACGAAGGCGAGTGCTGTGGAAGGTGCCTGCCATCTGCCTGTGAGGTGGTGGTCGGCTCCCCCCGGGGGGACTCCCAGTCATACTGGAAGAACGTAGGTCGGGCCCCAGGGTGGGTCATCCATTCTGGGGTTTGGTGCTGGCCTTGGTTCACCTGTGAAGTCAGAGCTCATTCCCCCTTTGCCCTCCCCACTGGGGTTTAGTTCAGCAGTTGGTGTTATGCAGATGCCAGCTGGGCTTGCCTCGCCCCTTGGGAGCTAGTTCAGATGGCCTCAGACTTCCCATTTCATTGATTCTGGGAGAGATCCAATTTGCTCCCTAAGAGTTCTGTGAACTCCTGGGGGTTTTACATTCTCACGTTCACCTGTGAGTCTGAGGTCCTGCTTCCCCCGAGCTGCGGTGTAGGGGTGGCCTCACCACCCTGCATGTGCCGTGGGGCTGGTCCCTGCACCCCTGCACCCCCCCAGCCCCACAGGCTGCAAGTGCTGTTCTGTACCACATTGACCTTGGCAGGGTCCTCCGGCCTCTCCACTGAGATCCACTGGAGAAATCTCTATCCCAGAGAAGCACAACCCATTTCTGTTCCCAACGTCACGGAGCTGTGCCTGCAACTCAGGCTGTAGCATCTTGCCGCGGTGGCAGCACCCCCTCCCCCCACTTGTCTTCCCTGCCCAGCCCCCACCCAGCCGAAGTCCCTCTCAGAGCAGCTCAGGCCCCCACTCCGGATGCTTATCGAGCCACTCGGTGAAACACAGAGGATTCCCTCCTGGGGGACTTCGGTCCAGATGCCAGGACGGTAACAAATGTTTTGCTCTGATTCGAGAGGATCAAGTGGGGAGTTTAGGCCCTGGAACCTCAGGAGGCGGCGGCTGGAAGAGTGTGAGGTCCACCCATGGGTTGTCCCCTCGGCGTCCCTCCAGTGAGCTACAAAGGCACTTTGTTTAAAAAGCGAGTCAAAGGCTTAACTGTCTTGCCCTGAACCCGCCTACCTCCTACCCAGGCCTGTTGCTCTGCCCTTCCTCAGTGACAACAGAATGACGCACTGAGTTTGTCCTCATGGGTCTCTGCCTCCGTCTTCTGATCCGAGTTACTTGTGGGTTTCCCTGCCCTGTGTCCCTCCTCTCCACCCTTTCATTTGTCCTGCTGCCCCTCCCTCCTGGAGTCAGGCAGGGTTTGTCCCTCCTCCCCAGGCCAGGGTCCAGCTCAGGTTGGAGGCTGCTCCACCTGGGGGGGGTGCTGACAGCAGGTCTTTTTGGGGCTTGGTATGCCAGCCTCCCTGCCACACACCCAGTCCCAGGTCCCCCTTCAGGCTCACATCCGTGGCTATAAAACAAAAGTGACCTGAGCTTCTCTTCCCCAATTCAATTCTGCATCTCATCTGCAAGACTTGGGTGTCTGCGGTGGCTCTGCTGCTGCTGCTGCTGCTGGGAACATACCAGTGACCAGCAGGGGTGGGTGGGGATGGGTCCCTTGTGATGCATCTCTAGGCCAAGGCTCAGCAGGGGAGAGGTCTGGAGCTTGGGGCCAGAGCCGCAGCGGGAAAGTTTGGTCAGGGTGAGTCAGAAGTCAGGGTAAAGACAGTGGCCGGGAGGGTCTGGCATTTTCTACTTTCCCATCTGGAAAGAGAAAAAGGTGAGCGGGAGCTGAGAGAAGCAGGCAGTGGGGGAGTGCACTTCGAGGCGCCTGGAAGCTGGCGTGCACAGGCAGCTCTCATGTGACATACCCTCCAGGCAGAACCTTCTCGGTGACTTTTCTGAGCCATGCTCTGGACATGTTCAATGCTCTTTGCCACTGGAGCCAACCCGTGGGGTCAGGCCACGCATGCACAGGCCTAGAAGCTCAGGGGCCCGTGGCAGGGCTGCAGGGGTCAGACACGAGCACCCCAGTCTCTTGCTGTCTCCCTGCATGGTGGAAGCATCTCTAGGTTGACTATGGGCTGAGGTTCATTCCTCATCTCTTCTATGCCAGCCATGCTGTTGCTTCCCAGTCCTGGAGGCTCAGCACACAGCCAGTGTTGAGTAGAGCAGGGTGCATCCCGAGCTTCCCTAAGGTGCTTCCTCGGGTGGTGAGGACTGTCTGTGGGAGAACACATGTCTCTGAGCTAGGATCTTGGTCAGGCCAGCTTTGACCCAGACTCACGGAAGGACCTGAGATGAGCCCCATTCATTCCATCTATGGGCCTTTCCCTGTGGGTGGGACTTAGAGGTTAAGCCAGGGCCTGTTTCTAGGGCCCCATTCAGTTCCCTAAGGGAACAGCCCACTGGGACCTTGGCCCCAGACTTTCCCAACGCCTGTGTTCAAACTACAGGTTGGCTCTCAGTGGGCCTCCCTGGACAACCCCTGCCTCATCAACGAGTGCGTCCGAGTGAAGGATGAGGTCTTCGTGCAACAGAGGAATGTCTCCTGCCCCCAGCTGGCCATCCCCACCTGCCCCACAGGCTTTCAGCTGAGCTGTAAGACCTCGGAGTGCTGTCCCACCTGTCGCTGTGGTAAGGCATCCTGCACAGGGGCCCACCTTCAAGCGTGGTTTTCCACTTTGGGCTCCTGAATTCTCTGCCTTTTTAACAACTCACAGGAGTGGGCAGGAAAAGGAGGAGAAGGCCCTGAAGGGTGTGCGTATGGGGCGGGGGTAGCCAGGGTGTGTTCTGCACGCTCACGCCCTGCACTTCTCTCTCCCCCAGAGCCCGTGGAGGCCTGCATGCTTAATGGCACCATCATTGGGGTGAGCTGCTGCCTTCTTCTGCAGGGCGAGTTGGTGGGGCAGGGGTGGGGGGTGCTGTGGAAAGGGTGGGCCACTCAGTCATTCTCGTGGGGAAATGAAAGAAACCTAGGAAACCTACCCCCAATACACTTCCATTGCCTCCAGGGCTCCCCGCAGTCCCGGAACCCAGCCTGGGAGCTCTTCCCACTCTAGGGCCTGGGTGCCCTGCTGGCATTCACCTCCAGGCCCTCCTCCAGGGCCTTCCTTCTGCTGCAGAGGGGTGCTCCGATGTCATTGTGAGCATTCCAGTCCATCCTCATTTCCACTGCCCTGGCTCCCTCTCTGGCATGAAAGCCCCCACTCTTACTGTGGCCACACTGGAGGTGGGAAGGCAGGGAAGGGAGTGGCCACTGGAGACAGCAAGAGGGTCAGGATGACGGCCCAGGGAAGTGATGGGAAGCTGCCCCTGACTGGTAAGGCAGACAGCTTCTGGGGCTGCAGTGAGTGGGAAAGTCCGGGGGCCAAGCAGCTGGGAGGCCTGACCCGGTGCCTCTGGTTGCAGCCTGGGAAGAGCGTGATGACTGACGTGTGCACGACGTGCCACTGCACCATGCAGGTGGGCGCCGTCTCTGAGTTCAAGCTGCAGTGCAGCAAGACCATCTGTAAGGCCTGCTCCCAGGTAAGACAGGGCTGTTGAGCTCCTAGGGGGTGGGCTGAGTAGTGGTGGGACCCACGCCAGGGGACTTCACTGGGGTTTCTAGACAAAGCTTTCATTATGTTCTCACTGGGGACAGTATTAGATGACTATGATGGAGAGACCGAGTCATCCACCCAAATTTCACCTCTCAGAAATGACTTTTGTACCATTGGAACATTTTTTCCTGTGTTTTTAAGTAAACATAATATTTACAAGGCTTGTGATGCCACGTTTACAGTTCTGTATTTTTTTACACAACATAACATTTAAAAAATCACTACCATTTTTGAAAACATTAAAGCTTAGTCAACAAATATTTATCAGACACCTGCTATAGGCAGGGTTCCACACAATATTCTTTGGAATGGATGTGCCACAACCTGTACTTTTATTACTGGACATTTGGGTAGTTAAAAATATTTCACCCTGTTGGCACTAGGTCACAATGACTGTGCTTGTTATGAATCCCTCCTGAGGGTGGATTCTGAGGGGAAATCATAATTTCTAGTTTGGGAGATGACAACCAGCATTTTATTGTTTTTATTATGACTCTTAGCCCCACATCACAGGGTGGGACCTAATGCTCAGGAAGATGCCTTCATAAGAGGGGACCTTCCTGAAGGGTACAGAGGGGTAGGGGTCGTCTGGAGGGCTTAGGGACAGGGACAAGGGACACTCGTACAGGTGCTTTATACACTCAAGGACAAGAGAGTATTCTGCATGTGTGTTCTTCATGGTACTTGGTGTAGTGTCATGCTCAGAAAAGGGGCTTAATAAGATATATGTGGTATAGACACAGCTATTTCTTTTTGAAAAGATTTTATTTATTTCTAGAGAGAGGGGAGGGGAGGGAAAAGAGAGGGAGAGAAACATCAATGTGTGGTTGCCTCTTACGTGCCCCCTTACTGGGGACCTGGCCCACAACCCAGGCATGTGCCCTGACTGGGAATTGAACCGGCGACCCTTTGATTCTCAGGCTGGCACTCAATCCACTGAACCACACCAGCCAGGGCAGACACAGCTATTTCCGATAGAATGGTTTAAATAGGAGCCTCTCTTCCTCAGTTAGAGAGAAACCAACTAAGGATGCATTTTTGCTATTAAAAAAAATCCCAGTTGATGTTTTAGGGTTTTGGGTGTAGGGATGTGTGTGTGTGTGTGTGTGTGTGTGTGTGTGTAACAACCCCCTAGAATAGAATTGGGCTTGAATACGAAATGAAGTACTGCTGTCTGGAGTTTGCCGCTGCTCTTTTACCTTGGGTGTCCATTGAACTGCCTGCCATCAGCGCAGCAAGACGTACCCACGAACGACCCTGTCCTTCGGGGAGGAGGCTGTAGCCCGCTTTCCGGAGGGCGAGCTCGCGAACTCTGTAACAGCGCCCTCTGGTGGTCAGAGGGCGGCACGGTGACCTCCTCTACGTTCACAGAAATCCAGCTTTAGAATTCAGTCCAGAAAGAGGTTCTAAATATTTTAAAAATACGCGACCCCTTTGGTGTGTGTACTATTCCTTCTTTCCCCCAATATTCTGCTATATCGCCAGGGCAGAGTACTTACCTCCTCCCTGTTGAAACCCCTAGGTTAGCCCTCCTTCTGTGTGTCTCTTAACCTGCACAGAAACTGGCCCCAGTTGCCCCCATTCTAGCTCAGCGTCCTTAACTGGTCTGATTACACACCTCTGCAGTGAAAGGCCTCGGGAGGCCTCCTGCAGGCGTGGGGAGCTGTGGGGAATGAAGGTCAGGTAGTTCTGCCGGAACGGCCTACATAAGACTGAAGTGTCAGTGTCAGCAGGGAAGTGAGTCCTTCATTTCCTCCTGGGGAGACGATGCTTTTGCCCAAAAGGAGACCAGCTGCAGGGGGTTTGCGTTGGTGGGCGGTAGTCATGAAGCCTGCCGGAGGACCTCTCAAGGAAAGCATGAGGAAGAGAGGCCACCCCAACATGGAACACCGAGAATGCATCCCGGAGGGGCGTGGCCACGAGCTGACCTTGAGCGGTATAGAATGGCAACCCTTCCAGGAAGTGGAATGGGGACCAGCCTGGCAGAAGCAAGAGTCAGAAACAGACAGCAGGGGGAGAGAAGACTGCCTTCGACAGCCGATGGGACCTGTGACAAGGGACTAGGAGACACGTGCTGGGCAGGGTTTTAGGGGCATGCCAGGGCAGGGGGAGCAGGACTCACGGGCTGCTCAGACCTAGCACGTGACCTCCGCGGCTGGCCAGAGCTTGGCTGCCTAGGCAGAGGGAGTGGCTGCTCCCGAGAGGGGTGAGACCCACATCTGGAGCCACGGGGTGGAATGTTCTGGTGAAAGTCCAGTCGGGACTGCCCTTCTCCGTGCGTGCAGGGCAGGGTATGGAACACACACCACTCGCTGCCCTAGGGCACATGGAGTCTTATGAGCATGTACCACGGCCCGCAGTGGCTGGGAACCCCCGCAGGGCTCAAATGAGCCCTGTCACCTGGTGCAGCTGTGTTTTCAGTTTCCAGGGCAGCAGACAACGCTGCCTTCAGGCGGGTCCTGCTGCACGCCCTCTCCTCCCAACTCCCTCCTTCCCAACTCCCCGCCACAGCTCTAAAATCATGTCCCTCTCCTGTTCTCCTGTATCCCTCCTTCCCCTTCCGCCTGTTGTTTCTTCTCCCACAGCACCCTCTCTCTCTCCTCATCCTTGGCTTCGCTGTGGCCGCTGCCTCTCTGGTGTGTGGAGTTTGCCCCCATGGCCCCGGTCCCTTCACTTTGCAGCCCTTGTCCTCCATTTGTCCCCACCCCCTCAGTTCTGTAAAGATTTCGTCCAGTCTTCTCCTCCTGGGCCTGACTGAGCAGCGGGTACTTCCTAGCTCTTCTCCTGACATTCACTGAAGGGTGCCCCATCCAAGCTCCCGGGAAATCCTGCCTGCTCTCAGCCCTGGTTTACTTCCTCCTTCTGACGGTGAGCACTCACACGCTCTCACAATCTTCATTCCATCTCTTTCGCTCTTTTCCATTTACTTCGGTCCTACCTTCCAGGAACTGTGCCTTTTCGAAAACTCAGTTTAAAGTTCACCCCTTGAAAAGACTACCCGGAGTGACCTTCCCGGAGGAATGTGCGGGCTGGCCCCAGGTGCCCTGGTTTGTGCTGGGCTCAGTCCTCCCCTCCTTGTCTGAGGCCTAATCCCTGAGGACACATGCAGCTCAGGAGCTTGACTTTAGGAGTAGCACATTGTTTCAGTTCATTTCTGAGCGGGCTTCCCCACTCTGAACTGTTCCTGCTGGCTAGGCGCGTTCAGCCTCGGGCAATGACAAGGGAGTGGTATGGAGCGGGGCGGACCTCCCGTCTGGGGGCTCCCAGCTGATCAGCTGCAGATTCCTGCCAGGGAAACCCCAGAGCCCCATGGGAGAATATCTGCGGGGTCTTGACTAAATGTGGCAAAACGAGGAGCAGAATGACCATGTAGTTGGTTCCTCACTGGACTAAATTTATTCTTTAAAATTGAGATTATGTTCTTTTTATACTTTTTGAGTGGCGGAGAAAGTTAAAAGAGCTTCAGTTTTAATGCAATGGTAAGACAGTGGATGGTAGCTGGTGGTTTTTATTTTACTAACGTTGTTTAAAATTTACTGTGCAAAATAAAAAGTTGGTTTTCCTATGTTGTCTCCCAGATTTGGGGGCATTGTTGCAAGACAGTGAAATCATATTGTCCAGAAGCTGCTGCTTCTTCCAAGGCAGATATGAATGAGGGACTCTCACTCTCAGCCTCTGCCAAGGGCTCCCAGCTGACCTCATCTCCTCAGTGAGCATAACAGTAGGAGTGGCTGCTGAGAGTCAGGTGTGGGCAGACGAGGATGAACAGCATAGACACGGTTTGAAATTTGTCTCTCATGGAGAACCAAACAGACAAATGATAAGTTCGGTTGTGTTAAATATTATAAAGTGCGTGTGTGTGTGTGTGTGTGTGTGTGTTGTATCTTGGAAGACCTCTCTGAGAAATGATGTTTAAAATAATTATGAAAGGATGGGGAAAGGCTTTTTATTCAAAGGGTGGGGAACAGCCTGCACACAGGCCCTCAACAGGAGAAGAAGGTGGCCGTGTGTGGTTTTAGAAGATGCTCAGGGTTCGGTGGTGAAAAGCAAGGCCAGAAGGTTGGGGAAGACCGATGGCAGGCCTTGCAGGACGTGCTAAAGAGATCAGGCATCATTCTACACGCAATGGGAAACCACAGAAGGTCTTATGTCTAAAATTTTTGTAAAATTTATTTTTAATGAGGTATATAGTTTACCTACAATAAACTGCACAGAAATTAAGTATGTAGTTTGTTGAACTTTGATAAACTTTGTAGCCACTAAAATAGTAACATGAAGAAATACAGCTCAATGCTAGTAGAGGAGATAAAATGAAATACTAAAAAAACGACAACGTGATTAAACCAGAAGACAGAAAAGAATTAACAATAGAACAAGGAACAGAGAGGACAACAGATGAATAGCAAAATGGTAGATTTAAACCTGACCATATGGATAATTACGTTAAATGTAAATGGGCAAAACAAAATCCCAATTAAAAATGGAGATTGTCAGACTTGGATAAAAAAGCAAGACCCACTAGTATGATGTTTACAAGAGATGCACTTTCAATTTAAAGAGAGACAGGTTGGAAAAAAGATAGACAGAGAGAGACAGGTTGGGAATGGAAGGATGGAAAAAGAGATCCCAGGCAAATACCAGGAGGAAGAAAGCTAAGCAGGACATATTAATGCCAAACAAAATAGCCTTGGAGATGAGGAGCGCTACCCGAAACAAAGAAGGTAACTTTGCAATGGTAAAAGAGTAGTGCATTAAGAAGTCACAAGAATCCTGCATGTGAATGCATCAGATAACAGAGTTGCTAATACACGAAAACAAAACCCGACAGAACTAGAGGGAGAAATAGGCCTATCCGCAATTTTAGTTGATAGTTTTAATGGTTTTTTTCTCAGTAACTGATAGAATAAGTAGGGGGGAAATCAGTAAGAATGTAGAAGATTTGGAAAAGTGTGTCAACTAACGATCTAATGGAACACGACAGACCACTGCACTCTAAAACTGGAGAATGCACATTTTCTCAAACACACAGGCAGTGTTCCTCTGTCTTGACCAAGTTCTGGGCGGGCCATAAAAAAGTTAATAAATGTCACAATTTGAAATCATATAGAGTGCATTCTATGACTGCAATTCAATTGAAAATAGTAAAAACAAGGTATTATAAATACCCCCATATTTGGACATTAAATAACGTACTTTTAAATACTCCATGCATCCAAAAAGAAATCACAAGTGAAAATAAAAAATATCTTGATGTGGATATAACAGTGGCTATTCTAGAGGCTACGATGTGCATCCTTCACTTATAACAGTCTACCTTGATTTAATAATATTCCATCCCATGTGCAACATACTCTTTTCCCTCTGCTTTTTGCTGTCATATGGTTTACTTCTGCTAAGAGATAAATTCATGAGACATTGTGATTATTTTGCTTTCAACAGTAACTTGTCTTTTATAGAACCAAGAGTGGTAATTTATATTTACCTACAGAGTTAAAACTTCCAGTGCCTTTCCTTCCTATGTACCTGAAATTCCATGTTATATCATTTCCTTTGAGCTTGTAAAAGAACTTCTTTTAGCATTTTTTATAGTGTGATCCAAAAGGCATTACATTTCTCAGATTTCATTTAGCTGATATGTCTATTTTGCCTCCATTTATTGAATATAGAATTCTAGGTTGAAAGTTTTTTATTTTACCACTTTAAATATGTTGTTCCATCGCCTTCCGGCTTGTGCTGTTTCTGAAGACAAGTTAGTTGCCGTTTTTATTATTTTCCTGTGTGGATCCCACCACACCCCCTCCTACTGGTTGCTTTTAATAGTTTTTCTTCATCTTTGGATTCCAGAAGTTTGAGTATATGCCTTTGAGTAGTTTTCTTTATACTTTTTCTACTTTGGATTCATGGAGATTCCTGGATTTGTGAGTTGATTTTTTTTTTATCAAATTGGGGAAAAAATTTTCAATGATTATATAGTTTTTTTTTTGCTTCATTTTCTCTCTCCTGTCTTTCTGGAACTGCACATGTGAATTAGACCACTCAATACTATTCTGCTGGTTATTGGAATTCTACATATGTTTTCCAACCTTTTTTCCCCCTGTGCTTTAGTTTGGATAATTTCTATTGATCAGTTTTAAAATTTACCAATCCTTTTTCCACAGTTAATCCAATCTAGCGAGTTTTTTAAAAATTAGGTTATCATGTTCTAGTCCTAGGATTTCCATTTTTTTTAAGTTTCCAGGTTGCTTCTGAAATTCTCCATCTCTTTTCAAATATATCCACTTATTTCCTCTAGACTCTTTAACATATTTATCATAGCGATTTTAAAGTTCTGCTTCCTGATTGCAGTATCAAGGTCACTTGTGTGTTTGTATCTATTGAGTAATCTTTCTCTTGAATGTGGATCATGTTTTCCCCCATTCCTTTGTATGAAATTTTTTACTATGTATTGATGTTGGTGTGAAATATGGTGAAGAATCTTAACTCTGCTCTTTCCTCTGATGAATGTTAAGTTTGCTTCTAAATTAGATTATTGGTGGTTCACCTTGATCTAAAGAAGTATACCTTGTAAACTATGTTGGGGGGGGGTCTATTTCAATATTTCTCTAAATCCAAGGGTGACAGAGTCCTTGTATGACATATGGCTTGGTCCGAAAACATAATTCTTAATCCTTAGGCCTGGCTCTTCTGAAATTCGAACGGAAACCCAAGGTATTTAACTAGTCCTTTCAGCCGGGTGGGACTCAGCCTGCACACCGGTTCCTCTGCGGTGTGGGGGCTGACATCGCTGCTCGGCTCTTCACGGTCCCACCTGTTGCTTTGTCCCTGGGCTCCTATAGGCTCCTTCGTGCACAAGCAGTTCAGGAGCTGATTAGGGACTTGAAGGGAATTTATGTGCAGATTAGGAGGCTTCTCCTTGTTGACTTTCTCTTGTTCGAGTTTTCTCCCATTGGTTTTCAGCTACTCTAGGGGATTTAAACTCCATCCTCTGGCTCCTCAGGCAAACACAACTGCCTGCCTGCGCAAGTCCCAGCTGTCCAGTGCCATGCAGAGTCCTCATGGGAAAAGCTATTTAAACAAGATTCTTGCCCATGATGGTTCCCTCTTTCGAGGATCCAATAACCCATAGTTTACTCCTGATCTTGGCCATCCAGGATCTTTAAATATATACTTTGTAATTAATTTAGGTTGTCATCTGCAGGAGAGTCAGTGAAATACAAGCTACTCTGCCATTACAAGAATCAGAACTCCATACCCTCGCCCACTGAGGTTTTTTTTTTTTAAGATTTTTTATTTATTTATTTTTAGACAGAGGGGAAGGGAGACAGAGAGAGGGAGAGAAGCATCAATGTGTGGTTGCCTGTCATGTGACCCCTACTGGGGACCTGGCCTGCAACCCAGGCATGTGCCCTGACTGGGAATTGAACCGTGCAACCCTTTGGTTCTCAGGCTGGTGCTCAATCCACCTAGCCACACCAGACAGGGCATCCACTGGGGGGTTTTTAAGCAGAGGACAACATGACTAGATTTATATTTTAAGAAAGTCATTCTAGCAAATGTGTAGTGACCCATAGTAGGGGAGCAAGAATGAAGGTAGGAAGACAAATTGAGACTCATATCAGAGTCCAGTGGTCCATGATGATCGCTTAGAGCTTAGGCTAGATGACAACGGAGGACACTGGCTGTGACAAGCAGCAGATGAGTTCGAGATGCAATTTTGGCAAGATTTGGTGATGAGCAGGGGATAAAAAAGGGGGAAAGTCAAGGGTGATGCTCAGATTTCTAGTTTGAGGAACTGGGTAATGAAACTGTTTACTGGGAAAGGCCAGATTGAACAACAATAGGATTTGGAGAAAAAGTCAAGTTTTTGGATGTATTAAGAAGCCTTAAGATGACAACAAGATAGATAATTGTCAAGCGAACAAGTGAAGTGAACAATTTCAAGCGAACTTGAACTTCCAAGTCTGGAGCTCAGGAGAGAGGTCTACTTCAATAGGCCTGGCTGCTGGAACTTGAGGGAGGCATACATCTGTGGAGGGCGGAGATGCTATCCAGGGGACTGAGAGCTGGCGAAGGTTAGCCAGAGCTGGGTGTGGACCCTCTGAACTCGAGGAGAGACGAGAAGCTGACCAAGTCAGCCTGGCTGTGCCTGGGACGTGGAGGGGAGGTCAACTAAGGCTGCATTTCCTCCTGCACGCAGGGCTACAGAGAGGAGAAGACCGAAGGTGAATGCTGTGGGAGATGCCTGCTGCTGGCTTGCACCATCCAGCTGAGGGGAGGACAGACCATGACACTGAAGGTGGGAGCCAGTTGAACTCAAGTGTCCCCCTTGTATCAGCCTCTGGTTTCCTAGTTTGGGATCTTTTTTTAATTTTTTATTTTTAAGATTTTATTTATTTATTTTTAGGGAGGGAAGGGAGGGGGGGAGAGAGAGAGAGAGAGAGAGAGGGAAAGAGAGAGAGAGAGAGAGAGAGAGGGAAAGAGAGAGAGAGAGAGAGAGAGAGAGAGAGACAGAGGGAGAGAGAGAGAGAGAGAGAGAGAGAGAGAGACAGAGAGAGAGAGGGAGAGAGAGAGAGAGAGGGAGGGAGAAACCAATGTGCAGTTGCTGGGGGTTATGGCCTGCAACCCAGGAATGTACCCTGGCTGGGAATTGAACCTGGAACACTTTGGTTCCCAGCCCGCGCTCAATCCACTGAGCTACGCCAGCCAGGGCTCTAGTTTGGGATCTTTTCCAAAAGAAAAAGGGACTAAGTTTGAGTCAACAGTGACTTCTTTCTAACCTGTAAAGAAAAGACAGATAACTTATGGAAGACAAAGAACCACCTAGTTGATTTTGTTACCTTGTCACTCTTCTTGACCACTTGGTGCATGGCCCATGATTTGAAATGGGTTGAATTTTAAGAAATTTCTCCAGCCTGATGTCTATGAAACTAGAAAGGCAATCGGGGTGAAATAAACTCTCATCTATGAAGGCCAGGATTGGTGGGGTTGGGAGGTGATGCCTGGGTCATCTCTAGTTCTGTTTGATTAGTCAGTTTACCTTCCTGTGTCCTAATTCTTTAAGCTTTTAAGTGGTCGAAAGAGTTTGGGGACCTCTACATTCATGCAGCCCTGCTCACAGTTAATGCGTTGTAGAAGAGCTCCACATTTTTGTGTCTTCTGGGTGTGGAGACTTCGTAGATGCGGTTGCCTCCTTGTTCTGTAGTCTTCCAGATCGTTTCAGCAACTCTATGGACTCAGGGTCATGGTGTGAAGTGGCTTTGTAACCAAACACCGTCTTCAAATTTGCCTTCTTTGCTTTCAGCGTGATCAGACGTACCAGGACGGCTGTGACCGTCACTTCTGCAGGGTCAGCGAGAACGGGGAGTACATCTGGGAGAAGACAGTCATAGAGTGCCCGCCCTTCGACGAACACAGATGCCTGGCCCAGGGAGTGAGTAGTCGGCCCTCAGGCCCTGCTTTCCTCTCGATTCTCTCCACCCCCGACCGAGAACAGAGCTCTTCTGCTCTGGCGTGCTTTCCCAGTGTCCAAGGGAGGTCCCTGGCTTAGTACGAGAATCAGTGAAATTACAATACCAAGCCCAAAGGACTGACAGAACCCTCTGCACTGAATGATGTTTTTTAAAAAAACATCTTTCTGCCCTGGCTGGCGTAGCTCAGTGGATTGAGCGTGGGCTGCAAACCAGGCATCGCAGGTTCGATTCCCAGTCAGGGCACATGCCTAGGTTGCAGACCATGACCCCCCAGCAACTGCACATTGATGTGTCTGTCTGTCTCTCTCTCCTTCCCTTCCCTCTCTAAAAATAAATAAATAAAGTCTTAAAAAAATATCTTTCCCTCGAAGGCGGGGGGTGGGGGGAGCTGAATGTGTGATCCTTGAATGGGAGGTGAGAGAGCAAACTGATTTCCACTCTTCCCTGAGCGTGTTGATCCTGATGACTCAGTTGGGAGAAAATTCTGAATAATCAAAACCGTTCCCTCCCGGTCAGGTAGAGCGGTCATTCTTCTCACGTTTGTGGCGGGAAAGCATAGTTTACATCTGGGGACTTAAGCTCAGGGCCGTGGGTCCAGAGCCAGGAATTAGCCTGGGAAGTGACCTGAAAGCTGACCACTATGTACTATTTGTGACTAATCTGGGACTTTGCTGTTTTCTTCAGGGGAAAATCATGAAGAGTCCAGGCACCTGCTGTTACATATGTAAGTACATTACCAATAGCTTGTCCCTTGAAACCCATCGGACCAAGTCCAGGGACTGTTCTTTGGAGTCAGCTTTATTCCAGAAAGATATTTCTTGATCACTGGCCAGTCATTATGTTCAGTCCTGCAGGGATCTGTCGCTCCTCCCTGCGTGTTCTTAGGCTGCCCCCTGCTCAAATCCCCTTTCAGATGCCTGTGAGTCAGTCTCTTCCCCCTTCCCTCCAAACTCCTCACTGGCTCCAGCTTCTCACCTGCCTTTCCCCTCATGGAGTCTTGGGCTGCTCATCATCCTACCACAAGAGAGAATATCTTCTCTCTCCAACCAGAGCTCCTAGAGGGCAGGTACCCTTGATCCATGATCTTGACAGAGCAGACATTCAGTACACAACTACTCACTGAGTGTTACACAGTCATCTCAGAGAGAAAGGGAAGCCGTCGCTGGCTGATGTGAGACCCACCATGAGCTGTGGGGGCTGCAGGGAACATATCGTCCTCTCCGTGATGACAAGGCTGGTCCAAGTCTATTAACCTCCCCTTCTTCACCCCTGGTCCCTCCTCACCTTGCAGTTATGTTATGCTGGTTGGTCTTAATAGCTCACAGCAGCAGCTTTGGAGATGGGGCTGGAGCCTCAGACAGTGTTCTTACCTCGCGTTCTGTGTTCATCAACATAACCCTGAAGATAGAACTACTTGCCTGGACTAATATTTTTGAAGTTTGGGTTTTTTTTTTTTTTTTTTTTGGTTCTATTTTGGGCTCACAGGCCCATGTTCATTTTTGGGTGAAGAAAGGAAGAGTGAAAATATGAATAGCTTCAGTGTTCGAGCTCTCATTCTTTCCTTGGTGGCTGAGTCCGACAGTCCCTGTGACTGCTATAACCAAGCTGCAGGCTGAAGAAACAGTCTGAAACGATCTCTTTCTATGATTCCTGTTTGCGTGGTCTAAGAATGTGAAGTCAGAAAACTATCAGAGATGACGCATTCTCTCTAGGCACACTGCACAAGGTATTTGGTTAAGAGACTGTTAATCTGCAAAATGAGCAAAAAAGGGCCTTTGTTGGTTAGTGCATTCAGGAGGTTGAGACCCTTCATAAGGAAGGTAAGCCAGTCTCAGAGATTTAAACCTACAGGGAAAGAATATAGTATGTTCACCTAAATATATTTTCCTTATTTATCCCCTTCATGTAGTTGGTGGGCTTTCACTGTAAAATGAAGTAATTTGGAGGTTGGAAGGCAGGCTAATATGTCCTTAGAGTCAATTCAGAGTAGGAGCCATCCAAGAATGCAGAACTCTAAGCATTCAGATGTGGAATGGTGAGCTGCCATTAAATCTTAGAATTCTCCACGGGCAGGCAGCATTCAGATCCGAATGCCACTAACACCTGCATGTGAGGAAGCCCATGCCAGTGACCCGCAGGTAGCTGTACCCAAAGAGCAGACTCCACAAAGGCTCCTAGGGTCTCCTCGATTCTCCCAGGGGCAGTGAGTGCCCTTATATGGCCATGATATTGGCCTCTCCTCTTACCCCAAAGGCAGGGATGGATAGACCTTAATTATATTTATTAGCTACTTCATTGCTCATTAGCTTCTGGATACTGGAACATGCATACGAGGATTGTTTCAGTCATTATGGTTTTTAGAGTCCTCAATTATATAAAGCAGAGCAAACCCAATTGCAAGGCTCCTCTTGCAATTAAAATCCTACCGTTCAGTAAGTCAAACCCAGCAATAACTACATCTCTGAATATGAAGGACCGGGTGAACCAGGGTGACATAATTCCCCTCCCTGTGGCTGAAGTGGGTGATCTGATGACCATTTCCAGCCCTGTGAGGGAGGTGGGCGGGCGAGTGTTCTGGAGAACCCTAGCCAGGCCCGGTCCCATCTCTTACCTGTCCTACAGGTGAAAAGCCCGACTGCAAGGATGTCACCGCCACGCTGCAGTATGTCAAAGTGGGCAGCTGTAAGTCTGAAGAGCAAGTGGACATTCATTACTGCCAGGTAAGCTTCCTTGACTTCAGTGAGGCCCAGGGGGCGCGGAGCCTTCTTGTTTGGAGACATCTTCTTAGTTACATTTCATAGGTCTGGAAAACTCGCAGGGAGGAGGAGTGAAAAGAGCTGGAAGCATGTTATGTTAAAGCCAGTGCTATATTGAATTAACTGGGAAATTTTAAAAAATATTTTATTTATTTATTTATTTTTAGAGAGGGAAAGGAGGGAGATAGAGAGAGAGAGAGAGAGAGAGAGAGAGAGAGACATCAATGTGCGGTTGCTGGGGGTTATGGCCTGCAACCCAGGCATGTACCCTGGCTGGGAATCGAACCTGCGACACTTTGGTTCGCAGCCCGCGCTCAATCCACTGAGCTACGCCAGCCAGGGTTAACTGGGAATTTTTGACCCCAGAAGAAAAAGACAAAAAAACAAAACAAAACCCAGAAAAATTCAACAAGTCCTTTAAAGAGAATGGAGAGTTATTTACGGAAGCTGGTGGGGGGGAATATGTTTCCTCAAGATCAATCAAACGTGCATAGAAATTACAGCTAGAGGGATCTGGGCATCATGGTACCATAAAGACAGAGGACATGTCAGGCTTCCCTGAGACCCTCCTTTAGAAACTGCCCTGCTGTCCTGGGATTTCTGGGGAGGCCAGGGCTGCCTGGCTTGGAGGAGCACAGGTCAGGGAAGCAGGCTGCCTCAGAGTCCTCCGTACCCCAGGCTTCTCCACCACCTCAGTGCCCTGTCCCCTCTCTGCTCCACTGCAGGGTCAATGTGACAGTAAAGCCCTGTACTCCATCGACACCGAGGACGTGCAGGACCAGTGCTCCTGCTGCTCGCCCACCAGGACAGAACCCATGCAGGTGCCCTTGCGCTGCACCAACGGCTCCATCATCTATCATGAAGTCCTCAATGCCATGCAGTGCCGGTGCTCCCCCAGGAAGTGCAGCAAGTGAGGCCGCTGCTGCCGCTGCTGCGTGGACACCCCCTGCCGCCTGCCTGGGCCCGCTGGCCAGAGTGCTGCCTGGGCTTCTGTATGCTCTGCTCTCGTGCCCCCCAACCCCGGGCCCACAATAAAGGCCAATGTTTCATCTTGCAAAAGACTAATGGTTCACTGTGTCTTCCAGGGTGAGGCGACAAGGGTAGGCTGGGTGAGTGCAGAGGCTGGTTCTGGAGGAGCAAGCACAGGCTCCACCTGAAAACACTCCAGCCCCAGGGTCTGGGGGAGGCACAGCCAACCTCTGGGACAAAGTGGTGCCTTTGCACCCATGCAGCGCAGAAGAGAGAGGGGGGTGTGGGGCAGGCCTCCTGGGAGGCTCAGCCCAGTGGCTTGGAGTCAAAGGGATCGGCTCGGGAACACTGAGTTCTCCGGTCTCTGAACCCAGGGCCTTGGGGCAGAACAGAGGGGTGGATCCTGGGGCAAGGCTAGACGTGCGATTGCCAGAGTGGCCGGTGTCCTGGGGAAGGGGCTTGCCAGGTGTGCAAGGGTTTTTCTGAGCCCTTAGCTGACTGAGTCCTTGTGTCCCCTCTGCGGCCCCAGTGGGAGGGAGAGGTGCTGCAGACTGAGGGGACTGCAGATGGGGCGCTGGCAGCAGGTACAGGAACATGGTCCCACCCCCCCAGGTTTGGGGGCAGGCCTGGGTTCCCCGTAAGGCCCTTACTCTCCTGGGAGGCTTCAACTAAGCCCCTTAGCAGTTCTCAGACTCAGTTTCCTCGATTGGAAAAAAGGGATGTGAGTCCTACTTCAGAGGGTTGGAAGGATGCAATAAGCCTGAAAGTCCGGGGTAACTATAAATTGCTCTACAGTGATGTAAGAAGTGACAAGAATAAAAACAGGGACATCAAGGCTGAAAAGGGGAGGAAGTGTCTCTACCATCAGTGTTGGAACACTAGGAGTTTACTTGGTTCTCATGGGTGCAGAGCTGAGTTTCCTTCAGGCCCCACCTACTCCGGCGTCCTGTGGTGGAGGGGACGGAGGGACAGATAGCACCAAACTCCCCCAGTCCCTGATCCCTAAGTGCTGCTGTCACTCTCAAAGAGAGAGTGTCTTTCCTTAAAATCCAGGAAAAAGTTAATGGCAAGATGATGGAAAACCAGGGAGATCATACCCATGGGGATGAAGAGAAGGTCTGGGTATTTGACAAGGATTCGATGGAGGATTGATCTTCATTCCAGATCCATTTAACACACATAAGAGAGACTCAACTCATTGAAAGGATGATGGAGCTGGGAAGGATTTAGACATCATCTGACTGCTGCCCCTCCTCTGCCCCTTCACTGAGGATGAAAGGAGCTCAGAGAACTCCAGTGAACTGTCAAAGGTCACACAGCTGCTGAGTGGAGGGACCAGGTTCAGAACTCAGGTGCCTTGACACCTAACACGGACTCCAGGGCATGCCACCAGAGCCACACCATCCCTGTTACTTACAGATTTAGCCCTTGCTATCATGGGAACCAGCAACTACTGCATTTCTAGGTCTCTCAAGCACTTCCGTTACTTCTGGGGACCGATCTCAAGGGAATACACAGCACAGGCAAATGGCACAGATTGTGTTAAATAGGTTTGGTGGGGAGTTTAGTGGGGCAGAGGGAAGGAAGAATGAATGGATAGAAGTTTTATATAATGGTTCAATAATTCAAAGGTTGTCATCTCTCCATCCATCACCCTGCCTCCAACACTGCGTAGCCTCCAAGGTCTCTGTAGGAAACCAGATCCAGTGCAGGGCATTACCTGTCTCTCTCCCGACTGACTGCCTAACGCTCCACCTGGGGATGAGGGGTTACTGGAGGCCTCAGCCACAGACAGACGCAGCAGACAGGCTGCCTCTTTCGCATCGGGTGTCAGTTTTCCAACTGCCCGACCCACCATTGCCTGCATTTCTCCTATTTACTGATAGGACAGTTCGCTATCAAGAAAAAAACTGAATCAGAGAGGCTGCATGTTTTGATTTGAAAACAATGGCAGGGAGCAGGGTAAAAAGGATGCAGAAGGAGAAACTGGTGGAGGTCATGGGGTGTGTCTCACAGCCTGCCCTGACTCCAAAGGTCTTCCAAGGGCCTCTGGTCTCAGGGACTTTCTGTTTTTGCTCCCCCTCAGACCCCATGAGACAGAGTCCCTCAAAGCCAGAGTTTTAGGGGGGTCTTGAGGAGGGAGTATGCAGGGACTAGGGGATAAGGAAGTGCTGGAGGGAGAGAAGCAAGGCAATGGGTAAGGGAACTAGGGTGGGAAGTTCTCCACGTGTCTTGGCATTGAAAAGACAGGGAGGAGGTTCCTGGAAGTGAGTGGGGGAGGGGCATTGTTCCAGAGAGAAAGGAGCCCCATGACCAGACTCTGGAGTAGGCTGCCTGCCTTGGGGTCCTGGCATATTCTTAGAGGCAAATTGCTTGACTTTTTTTTTTTTTTTTTACACCGCAGTCTCCTCCTTATCTGTAAAGTGGGTATATTAGCAGTAATTCCCTCATGGGTTGCTGTTGGAATCAAACAGTTACTGTGGGCTCAGGCATTGAGAAAGGCGCTGTGGAAGGGGAATCCGTGTATGGTACATATCAGCCATGACAGCTCCGGGTGAGCAGAATGGAGCTGGGGGTTGGGACCTAAAACGTAGAGCTTCCCCTCTGCTCTGTCCCCAGCTCATTCTCCCCTTTCCTGCCTCAGGCTCCTCATCTGTAAAGTGTGGAGATAACATTCTTCACACTGAAAGGTCAGGGGTCATAAACAGCACCTCTTCATTTTTGGGCCACCAGGTACTCAGGCATTTAGCTCCAGGGCGTCTTGGAGTTGTAGATTCTGTCATCTAGAACGGCCCTTTGGAAGCCTCTACCTCCACTCCCTCGTCCCTGGTCAGGTACCTAACTGGTCCAGAGAGGTGGCAGCCCTCTTGTTTTGGGGACTGGCTTCCCCCGACCCCCTCCTCAACCCTGTCCCGGGGTCTCGGTGGGAAGCTCCTCTACAACCTCCTCCTCTCCTGCGGCCCCTCTTCCGTCCCACCTGCCTCTGGTGTACCTATTCTCGACTTCTGCTCCTTTCCGTCCAGAGACAGGTGGGGACAGCTGGTGGCAATCCAGTGAAGGCAGGTGTGCTGGGAGCCTCCCCACCCCCACCCGGGGCATTTCCCTGGGTAGGGCGGAGGGAAGGAGGCTTTGCGGGTGGGATTGGGGACTCCTCAGCCAGGCAGTTCACGAGATAATCCGGCTGAATATTCACACCCGACCGACCGAGGTTATGAGGCACCTCCCCCGCCCCGGTGGAGGAGAGCGGGCAGTACTTGCTGCCTCTCCCCTCAGCTCCATGAGCCGGGTGCCCGGGGCTCAGCCCTACCGCGGGAACCAGCTCTCCTGTGCACGTGGCACAGCCCGCGTCCTTGTGCCCAGCGCTCCGCGGGACAGCCCGGCGCGCTCGGCCTGTGGCGGCGCCCGCAGGGTGGCTCCGGCAGGGATTCCGGAGGAGGAGGAGGCGGCGGCGGCGGCAGGCAAGGGGCGGGCACGTCCGGACCCAGCTGAGCCGAGATGGAATTAGCCCCGCAGTGGAGTAAGCCTGTCCATCTGCGAGCGCCACAGCGGGGCCGTCCGGGCTTGGCGACCCGTGTGCCCGCACCATGGCCACCCCCCGGCTGCAAGGTGAGTGTTCCCGGCTGGGGACCCAGGTCCGGAACGCACCGCAAGTTGTAGGAGGGAGCGGGGCTGGGGGTGAAGGAGCCCGCATCCTAACTCCTACCGTTCCGGACGGGTGACCTCAGGTGAACCCGGAGAGACCGTGGTGAGGGGAACAGGTAGATCCCTGTCCCCTCAGGGTGGGGGAGCAGAGGGAGGCCTGAGCAATTTCCCAGTTTTATGGAGGAGAGAGAAGGTAGGACAAGAGGCAGAGGATTGATTGGTGCAGGGGCTTTTTCTGGCGAGGGACGACCGCTTCCCGCCTCAGCGACTTGGCCTCTCCCTGATAAAGTCGTGGGGTGTGTAGTGCGGCCCAAACAACTAGCAGAGTTTAATTCGGGAACAGCCTGTGAGGACAGAGGTTCGGATTCGTCCCCCGCAAATTTGACTTTCGCCTCTGTGGGGTGTCCCTCTAGTTTTAGGAAGTCCTCCAGGCCTTACCCAGCCCTCCCTCAGGAAGGGCTTTTGCCTCTCAGGGTGCGGGGAGACCCAGGCCTGTCTTCCCCCCGTTTTTTTCTTAGAAGAAAAGCAAATTATACTGACCTTGCCTGGAACAGGGCTTTTGTTGGGTGTCTTGCTCCTGGTGGATCTTGAGGGAGGTGTGAAGTGGGGAGTTGCCCAGCCCATTGGCAGGAACAATAAGCTGAAAGGGACTGGAAGGTGGTGTCACCCATGGTCCTTTGTGGGCGGGTATGGAGAGATACCTCCAGGAACCATGGGGACCCTGGTCCAGGATAGAGAGTCCCATTGAGCAAGGTGAGTTCTCAGTCTGAAGGCAAGTGGCAGGTGGAGGGGGAATCTTAGACAAGGTCGATGCCCTCCCAGAGGATGGTGCCAATCACTTCTGTCTGTCAGTCACCGTCCCCAGCTGCTGGACATCCAGTGCCCAGTTCCCTCCTCTCATTGTGTCTTGCTATGCACCCATCATTTTGGACCTGATATGGTCTGTTCTAGCAACCTCTTACACTCTCTGAATTGCCTCTATGTGGGAACCTGGGCCACTTTGCTGGCTGATTGAAGAGGCTGTGTGAGGCGTAGGGGGGGCTCAGACAGCACCCACAGGTTCTGGTCCAGTTCCCCTGAGCTCCTTCTCGGCCACCTTCCATTGCGGGGTAAGGCTGGAGGCCCAGAGGCACTGGGGCCTAAAGTGGAGCTTGTCTATCATTTTCCACAACGAGCCCGACTGAATGCCAGATACTGCGCCCGGTGCTGGACTTACAAAGACCAAGAAAGGCACACATCTGCCTGTCTGGACCTTACGGTCTATATCCAGGGTGCCCCGTTGTTGGATACAGCAAGGAAGAGGTGGAGTCAAGTGTGGGCTTGCTCAGCCCATAGCAATGGAATTAGCCGTGTTTATACTTCCGGTATTTTAAGACGGAGTAGAGGTCTTTCTTGGGCTCAGGCTGATAATGTTGCCTTTCCTCCAGAAACTTTCAGAAAATAATAGATTTCTGTCTGGCTGACAGCGTCCCATCCAGCTTAACTTCTGCTGAAATGACTAAAGGATGGCCATGCTCAGTCAGCTGGTGGCAGATTTTCCTTCTGTTTAGTGAACCTAAGAGTAAAGCAGACTACCGTGAAGTCTTCTGACTTGTTCATTGACAAAGGATAAATCCCACTCTCACTGACGCCTGCTACTTATAACCAAGTTAAAAATAACTTTTTTTAAAAAAATAAAAAAATAATATATGTTCACCCTGGCTGGTGTAGCTCAGTGGATTGAGCAGGGGCCTGCAAACTTCAGGGTTGCCGGTTCGATTCCCAGTCAGGGCACATGCCTGGGTTGGGGGCCTGGTCCCCGGTGGCGGGGGGTGGGGGGCATGCGAGAGGCAACCACACATTGATGTTTCTCTCCCTCTCTTTCTCCTTCCCTTCCCCTCTCTAAAAAAATAAATTAAAAAATTATATATTCACCGTGAGGAAAATTTAAATACAAATATGTAAAATAAAAATAAGTTACTTGTTTTTAGTACTTTGGTAATTATTGTTTGCCTTGTTTGCTTTTTAAACCATCATGATTTTTGCCTATATCAGATAAATATTTTTATTAGTCATTAAACACCTTAAAAGAAAGGAAAACTTAGATACAATACTTAAATGAGGATAAATGAACAAATGTCAAAGAATGAAGGATTGGGAGCATATTATTATGTCATCAGACCAAGGCTAAGAATAGGTACTGTAATTGAATAAAGATTTTATCTATGGTCTTCCTGACAGGCAGGTCAGAAGACAGACAATAAGTTACATGATCTCATTGTCTGACAAAAGAAGACTAGTTCATTAACATTAAATTTTAAGAAGAATGTCACAGTGATATCTGTGATATTTATGTAAGACATTGTCCAACATAAGGAGCTGTAGTTTTATTAATAGGTTTTTAGAGAGTATATTATTTATCACATGGGCACTTATATTGTGTCTGATTTTGTTTTAAAAGGGTGTTTGTATTTTATTCTTTCCTGGTTTATTCTACCCTATTATATTTTTAAATGCTGTTTGCAAACTATTGGATAACCAATTAATGAGTTATATCTATAATTTGAGGGGTAGCGGCTGGCAGCATATAGAAAACTCAGTGGCTAGTAGTCCTTTTGGAGCGGGGGCTCTCAACCTCTTTTTCCTCCCCTAGGTGAGAGAGGGAGGCAGGACACTTCCGCCAGGACCAGTTCTTGTCCAGAGTTCCACATTCTCGTTTCCCTTCAGCCTGGAGGACTTCCGCTAGCGTTTCTGGAAGTGTCCTGCTGGCGCCAAATTCTCTCAGCTTCAGTTTTTGTGGAAAGTGTCTTTATTTCAGCCTCAGTTTTGAATGATAATTTCACTGGGTGGATGTAGACTAATGGGTGGACAGGTTTTTTTTTTTTTCAGCACTATCTAGGTGTCACTTTCTTGGTCTCCATTATATCGATGAGATCAGCCTTAATTCATATTTTTATTTTCTTCTTTCTTTCACTTATGTATACTACCTTTTTAACCTGGTAGTTTTCAAGATTTTATTTTTATTTTTGGCTTTGAACAGTTAGACTGCTATGTATGTATTTAGTTGTGATTTGCTTTGGATTTTTCCTGCTCATTTTTATTGACCTTCTTGAATCTGGAAGTTACCAGATTCAAATTTTTATCAAATTTGGGAATGATTCCAGCCACTGTTTCTCTAAGTATTTTTCTCTTCTATTTTCATTCTCTTCTGTTTCCCAAACACCAAGTACCTGTATGTTCGAGGTTGTCCCATTGGTTTGTGAGGCTCTGCTAATTATTTTTTCAGTCTTTAGTCCTTGATTCTCTGGACTAGATAATTTCTACTGATCTGTCTTTAACTTCACCAGGCCTTTCCCTGCTTTCTCCAGTTGCTGTTAAGCTCACTCAATGAATTTCTTTTAGTTGTTATAATGTTCAGTTCTAGGAATTCCATTTAAAAAAATAACAGCTCTGTTGAGGTATAATCGTATACCATAAAATGTAGCTTTTAAAAGTGTACCATTCAGTGATTTTTAGTGTATTTACAGAGTTGTGCAGCCGCTCTCTAATTTTAGACCACTTTCATCATCCCAAAAATAAACCTCCTGCTCACTGGCAGCCATTCACCTTTCCCCCACCCTCCCACTCCTGGCAACCGCTCATCTGCCGGTACTTTCCGTCTCCAGGGATTTTCCTATTCTGGACCTTTTATTTGAATGGTGTTTGTGTTTGGGTTCTTCCACTTAGAATAATGTTGTCAATGTTTAGCCATATTATAACATGTATACGTTCTTCATTTCCTTTTATGGCTAAATAATGTTCTCTCGTATGGATACACCACATTTATTTATATGTTTATCAGCCATTGGACATTTTAATTTCTAAGTTTTGCTACTATAACTAATGCTGCCATGAATTTTCAAGTACAAGGTTTTATGTGTACATAAGTCTTTATTTCTCTTGGGTATATACCTAGGAGTGGGGCTGCTGGGTCATGTGGAAACTCTCTGTTCAACTTTTTCAGGAAGTGCCAGACTATCTTCCAAAGTGGCTGCACCATTTTACATTCCCACCAGCCACGGGTGAGGGTTCTGATTTCTCCACGTCCTCACTGACCCTTGTTACTGCTCTTTTTCATGGTGGCCATCCCTGTGAGTGCAGAGTGGTATCTCACTGTGGCTTTGATTTGCATTTCCTAATGATTAATGAATGATGTTGAACATTTTTTTCATGAGCTTATCAGCCAAATGTATATCTTCTTTGGATGAATGTCTACTCAGATTTGCTTATCTTTGAATTAGGTTATTCGTCTTTTTATTGTTGAATTCTGAAAGTTCTTTATATATTCTGGATACGAGCCCTCTATCTGGTATATGACTTACAAATATTTTCTCCTGATTTGTATGTTCACTTTATTAATGGTGTCTTTTGAATCATTTTTAATTTTTATGAAGGACAATGTGTCTATTTTTTTTTATTATTTGTGCTTTTGGTGTAAGAGCTAAGAAACCTTTGCCCCACCCAAGGTTATAAAGATTTACTCCTATGTTGTCTTCTAATAAGTTTACAGATCTAGCTATTGCATTTAGGTTTATAATCCATTTTGGAAAAGTTGACTTTTGTGTATGGTGGGAGGAAAGGGTCCAGCCTCATTCTTTTGCACGTGGATATGCAGCTGCCCCAGCACCATTTCCCCGTTTCTTTCCCCGCTTCTTGCTACCCTTGTTGAAATTCAGGGACTCATTTCTGGAATCCCAGTCCTGTCTGTTGGTATGTCTGTCTGTCCTTATGTCGGTTCCGCAGTGGCTTTGTGGTAAGTTTTAAAATAAGCAAGTATGAGGACAGTTACCTTTGTTTTTGTTTATGTTTTTAGTTTTATTTCTGTACACTCATTAAGAGTGTACTTACCTTTACTATGGGAACATGTGGTAGCTGCTTTCAAGTCTTTGGGCTTTGTTGAGATCTGTGTGTGTGTGTATGTGTGTGATCAAGTCCTGTTTATTTTAGAAACATAAACAGCGGAACTAGGAGGGAGGGATGAGCACAAGATGCCTGTCCCCTGGACAGGCCCAGAGTAGCACAGGCTCTGGCTGTGGACATGAACAGGGCCAACCCGGCAGCATCAACCAGCCTCTCCCGAGAGGAGAACCTGGGTATGACTCTTCCAAGTGGGTGGGGGTGGGGCAAATTGGCTCCAGGTCCCTCTGGACTAGGTGAAAAGGCCAGAGAGCTGATACCAGTTTTTATTGCTTGCTCTGTCTCTCTCATGGGTCACTTATTCTTTGCATGTCTAGTAAGTTTTGTTGGTAAAATAGACACTGTGAATGATACAACATTATCTTCCTTTCAGTAAGTTTAAAAAATTAAAAAAATTTTTTTTCTAGTTGGAAGTTCATTTACTAACCGATAACTTTGGTCTTATTTAGGTTTGGTTGCTACTTCATTAGGGTATATTTGTGGAAATTCTAAGGTGTTTTTCTAGATTCTGTAACTTGGTAAGATTCAACCTCTTAACTCTGTCTCCCTATTGATCTTGTCAAGGCTTGCCCTTTGGATGCCTTAGGGACAGTCTAAAATAAACTTTTCTGTAGTATGTGGTTCTTACTTCTAAAAGGAGGCCCTTGGTGTCTCAGCTGGGTGCCTGGAGTGTTAGGGCATGCTAAGGAGGTCTTTGCAGCTCTGGATGGAACTCCAACCTCTCCCAGTGCTGTCTGGACTCCAGCTCCTCTGTTCTGACTGTGTTGTAGCGGCCTGTCTGGTAAGCCTCACATGTCTTACCCTCTGCATGTGAAGCCTTGCTCTCGGCCAACGAATCGTGAGGGATCCCTAAAGAGATATCTGGGAAGCTTCCTTCACACAGCCTCCTCCCCTCTTGCACTTGACCCCCTCATTTCTAGCCATTTTAAGTGCTCCAGTCCTTGACCTCTGTCCCACTGGTTTAGGGGGCCCTCCTCACTTTATGTGGATTCTAGCTCCCTGACCCCAGTCAAGAACTTGTCCTGATGAGCCTGCAGGTGTGGGTTTTTCTTACTCAGGGATTGCTTTTCTGTGCTGGTGGATGTTCACTGCCTGAAATGGTTGACTCATATATTTGTCTTGTATTATATTTGCGTTTGGAAGAATGTCTACCCCAATACCAGTTATTTTATTATTCCTGGAAGCAGTGTTTTGTCAGTGAGCTTTTTATCAAAAAGCATTTTGTTAGCAAACAGTGTCAGATGTAGGTCATTGGCAGGGCCAGAAATGACAGGACTCTCTAATATTAATTCAGAAGTGATCCTCATGATTTATTTACTTATTTTTAATGAGAAGCTAAAATCCTGGTCTTAATTCTTATCTTGAGGGAGAGTTGGACTAGTGGACTACCTGCAATCAAGGCCAAACAACTTTGTTATTGCTCAAAAACACTTGAACTCAACATAAACCTCCAGAATTCTATACCACAAAGTGTGGAAGAGATGACTTTGCTGAGAAATCCCTCTCTGCTCATCTTTCAGCATTTTTTAAAATTCACTGTTTCACTGAGTACCTACAATGTGCCAGGGTGCTGTAAGGGTCAAAGATGATATACAGTCCCTACTTCTGAGTATCTCCACCCGCCTGTGGTGGACAAAAGGGTGAGAGGTTGGTAAATATGTCGGGTTGGGAGAAGTCTGGGGAAGGCTCTGTTGAGAAAGGCTCTGGCGTATGAGTATTTGACATGGATGGTATCTCAGTGGGCTGGCTCACTGCACTTGTAAGGGGAGCTGCTTAATATTATTTACATTTATCATGAAAGGTACTATATTGGTTAGGCTATTGCTCAATTAGCTGCTCTAACAAATAGACTGAAAAATACATAATGAGTAAAACACATAACAGTCCACTTCTTTCTAAAGTAAGAGTCTTGGGTAGATAAACAAGTTGGTGAGATAGCTCTTGTCCATGTGGCTTTTCAGGGACCCAGGGTAGTGGAGGTTCAGCCAACTTCAACTATGACTTCCAAGGTGGCCCTGAGAGTTGCCTTTCCAGTCACCTACAAGGGGAAAAGAGCATGCAGGAGCATGCACGGGACGATTATTATGGGTCAGGCCTGGAAGTAGCACATATCACTCTGTTCATGTTCCTCTGGCTAGAATTCAGCCTCATGGTCACATCTAATTGCCAGGGAGGTTAGGAAATATGGTCTGTTTGTGTGTTCAGGAAGAAGAGGGGAACACCGATTTTGCTAAGCAGTTAGCAGTCTCTGTCATAAGGGGCCTATCAAAAATGATGGTTGGTGTGGCATATTTACATTATTTTATGGTATTAAAGTTGCAGATTTATACACTTGTCTCCCTAAGTCTTCATCGTCTGAGATCTTCATGTTTTCAGCACCCAGGGCAAGTCGGGGAAGGAATGTGGTAAATACTAATTAAGTGGTTTATGAATGAATGAATAGTAAGCTGGTGTGACTGTAGTTAGCCAACAGATTCAGTTGCTTCTTTTTTCAATATTAAAACATTTAATTCCAGTAGTGTCTGGCCAGTATGAGTCAGAGAAAGAAGGTGAAGGCGTTGTGAGTCGTCCTTTAAATGTGAGATACATACTTCACTTGTCCTTGAAACTCAAGCAATTTGACTCTTTTGGATACTACAGATGAAACTGATTTCTCCTTGGGGCACTCAGTCCTTTTCAGAACTTAAGTATCCATCCTTATGAAGTTAGTACATTGGGTTAAAGAAATAAGAAAAAGAGAAATTATAAAAAGAATGTATGAACGAGAGATACAGTTTCACATTAAAAATCTTTCTTTTAATGAAAATTTATGAAAGATTTAACCAGGATACTCAGTTATGTGTTGACTGTGATCCTCTGAAGTTAGGTGAAATGGGGAAATTCTATCCAAAAGCTACCTTTTAAAAAAGTCAGTTTTCAGGTGTGTGCTGTAGTATGATGGTTTTATATACATATCTTGAGGCTCCTCCTGGGTGGGATTTTACATGTCTCTGTTGTCAATTCAGAAGGGCATGCTTGCCTTCCCATTTGTTAGGCAGGTAGGCTTGCCTCCAGTTCGTCTATAAACTGTGTCAAATCGTTTAGGCATACGTGAGCTGTGTTTAATTGACACTTAGCATTTGAATTCACTTGGATTGTGCAATACCCATTCCCACTCCCTCTGGCTCTCAAGCTTGTATGGTGATCAAGGTTGCAAAGTTTGTTTTAGAAGTCAGGGAGCCGAACTGAAGCTGCACAAGCAGAGGGTACCCACCCCCGGGTTGCAGCACACACCACTCCCAGAGCCGCTGGGCCAAAATGTGCTCGTGGGGTGCCAAGCATGGTGGCCTTTCTTTTCCTCCAGTGCCAGGCTTTCCTTGCTTCTGGGTTCATGCCGCATCCAGGCCAAAGCAAGTCTCTAGTTCTAAACATTTATCTTCACTGTGCTAAATGGCACTTTGTTGTATTTGTCTTAAGCTTGTTTAAGTTCCAGATGGTTCTCCTTCCTTCTAACATGTTTTTTAAGACCTTGCGACTAGATCTGTTCTTGCCTTTTTGATTCTATTTTTGGTTCTACAGACCAGTGGTCTCTACCCCGGTGGCTCAATAGGATCACCCCAGACAAATAGAGGTGGAGCTCAGACATCAATATTTGAACCTAGGTGGTGATTCCAGTCTGCATTCAAGGTTGAGAATGACTCCATGTCTCCATTTGTTCTCGCCTTTCCCAATTGCTGAATCCAAGTATTTTAAGCCTGGCTTCCCATGACCACCTCCTCTTCCCCACAGAGTAGGTCTTGTTGCTTCAGTTTCTCCTTCTCCAGAAATACTTCTCCTAGTTCTGTTCTTTGGAATGTGGTGATCATAACTTTACTAATAGTCACATGAGGATGATCCGGTTTTAAGTAAGAGCAATCTGTGTTTGGATAGACCATAGCAGCCTAGTAGAGGAGAAGTTATGAGAAATCTAAAAAAAAAAAGGGGGGGCTCGCTTAAGCCTCTCCCCACCCCCACCCCAGTTACTATGAAATCTTTAGTCTCTCTTAAAGTTTTTCCTAGCAAGTATGTCCATGAACAATTCTTCAAGCTTTTGCATGGAATTTCCATCTTAGCTGATGCTTGCTCTTGGCACGTCCCTTTTCCCAAACTGTGGGAAGACACTTGCCCTGCTCCCAAAGCTGATTATGTGCCAGGCTCCATATTCAGGGCTAAGGATACAGTGGTGAACAAGATGGGCTCTATGCCTGTCCTCAGGGAAAGCCCAATCTAACCGATGAAGCTTACTATCCATATGATATGAACTTACTCATGTCAGTTAACAATGCTCTAACATAGAATTTTGGAATATTTTATAAGATTCTCAGGCTCGTCAATATCCCTCACACCTGCTGAATCCCTCTAGAACCCCCAGATCTCATCCATACCCAAAGGCCCCTGCAGCCTGATGGGGGAGCTATGATTGGAAGAGCTGTTTTAGGCTTGAACTTAGATGCAGTCCATTTTGGGCAACAGAAATCTGTTCCATCTTTTTGGAGAGATAGGAATAGGAAAGGGATCATTGATCTTGGTTACATCCAGGAGGAGGAGGAAGGTCAGAGATGGCAGATGTTTGTGGAGGAGGGTGAGGGACATTGAGAAAACCCACCACCCATACCCAGGAGAGGAGCCAGTGAACCTCATTAAAGCGTGTGTGTGTGTGTGTGTGTGTGTGTGGTGTGAGCACAGAGGGGCTGGAGGAGGATAACAGTTTGATCACCCTTGTTGTATCACCATGCTTTTCATGCCAATGTACTTGCAAAGCAGGTTATAATTGACTAGCTAACAGAACAGTTTTGACCAATTATGTTATTGACTGGCTACTTCCTCATAACATAGAGGGAGGGACATTTATACCTTAATCTCATCAGCCACACTTCAAAACACATGGGCTGCCAATGAGTAGGTTTCATTTGGGCAACTCCTCCAAGTCCCAATATGTGGATTTTGTCATTGAGAAAGGGGCTTTCTCATATTTTTCTTGCCCTTGGTCTTCACTTTTAGGATTTTGGGTCTGAGCGTTGACTGTAAGTACCATTTATTAAGATGCCTTTTTAAAGGAGTGAGAGATGTTAAGAATGTCCACTCAGGAAGTCTACACTTATCAAGTTGTCTTGATTGTCCCTCTTCCTTTGCACAGAATAGCCTAGTGGTTAAAAGTGTGGACTCTGAGTAGGCCATTTACTAGCTGGTGACTTGGGAAACTTCCCTGATCACTCTATGCCTCAGTTTCCTCAGCAGTAAAATGGGATAACAGCAGTACCTATCTCATAGTGTTATCCTAAAGGTTGAATGAGCTGGCATGTAAAATGCTTAGAGCAGTGTCCAGCACGTGCAAGACGTCAGCTGTCAGGGTTGTCGTAGCTGCTGTTGTGACTAGGGCAGGTCTGTGTTCAGTTCAGAGGGGAAACCACTCTGCTCAAAATTCACTTATAGTAACGGATTCCCTCATTCCCTACATCATTACCTCCAAACCTTCACTGAGCCTCCAGTCTTGTGCTAGGAATAAAAAGACACACCGGGCACATTTTGTGAATGTTTTGAGGACTTGCCTAAGTGGTTAGGGAAGGCTTGATGTAAGAGCAGACCTTTATCTGGATGAGAACAATCCAAGCAGGGATGACTGCATGAGCAAAGGCACAGAGTGAGGATCAGTTGGGACGTGGGTTTGGCTAAATGTTCTGATCTGGTGGACAGATTAGGCAGCAGAGATAGGTAACAGCCAGTTGGAAGTCTTGGAATGCCAACTTGTTTGTAAGCCTCAGGGCAATGGAGGTTTTTGAGTGGCAGAGTGACCAGTGAAATAAAAATTTTATGAAGGGTCATCCATAGCAGCAAAGTATTTAGGAAGTCATCCATCCATCCATCTCCTTATCCTACCACCCCATTTATCTTCACTACAGCCAGAGTGATCTTTCTAACCAAACTCTAATCACATTGCTTTCCTGATTATAATTCTTTAATGTTTTTATAACTTGTGATCCCCGTATATTAACAGGGTGAGGATTGAGGAGAGATACTTAGGGGCAGAAGGGAGAACAATTTTGAAGACCAAAGATAAGAAAAAGCAAGTAGCCTTCTGGAAGCTGCAGGTAATTCAGCCTCTCTGGAATGTGTGTGTGTGTAGTGACTAGCAGGAGATGATTGATACTGGGAAGGTTGATAGTAAATGATGGTAAAGGGCCTCATAAGTCATGTTAAAAGTGTGTACTATAAACAGAGGGTCCTTTCTGTGCCCCTCCAGTCCCGCCACATAGTTGGATACCAGTGGGACTAAGTGGTTGGAAAAGGAACAGGAGGAGGCAGGTACTCTCTGCTCTTGTGAGGTTGATGATCTGAAACAGCCAAGCCCAGTGGCTGATTGCAACGGTCTGAGCAAATGATTGCTTTTCTATCTGGAATCTCCATTCCTCCCTTGCCCATTAGGAGATGCTGACTTTTCTAGATGCACCTCAAAACTCATGTCCTCTAGGAGGCCTATCCTGAGAGCTCCAGGCAGAGTTGATAGGTCCTTGTTCATACTCCAACTTTGTACTTCTCTCATGCCTGAAATTATTTCCTTACTAATCTATCTTCCTTCCTTATTAGTCATCCTTCCTTGTGAGCACCTAGGGATTGGTGTAAGGTACCAGCTTCTATTTAGCCTATATTTCCAATGTATTATGCAGTGCCTGGGAAGTAAAGTGTTCTGGCATGAATGGAGATGTGAGAGGTTATATATATTCCTTCTCCACACCCCCACAGGAATGTTCAGTTGTTGTGTTTGGAGCATGATGTGATGGTGCAAGGGGGGAGTGGCAGAGGAAGCAGGCTGTGGATGGGTGTTAGGAGATGAAGCAGTTTAGATAGGTAGGCAGGGCCCAGATTGGGAAAGGCCCTGCATGCAATATGAGACACTTTGTTTCTTCATCCTAAAATGAGTGGAAATCCATGGAATGGGAGTAACTTGGTCAGATTATTTCAAAATGGTAGCACTAGCTGCAGTGTGTGAGGAGGATGGAGGACTGAGGAGGACTGAAGAGGATCTGAGAGGAGCAAGATTAGTGGCAGGGAAGCTAGTGAACTCTTAGTTCCAAGTTCAAGGCAAGGATGCATCTGTGGGAGTGTCATCATCAGGAAAAGGATGTTTGAGCATCAAGCAAGAGAAGGCTGTTTTTAAAATTAAATTAAAAAATAAATTTTTAAATTAAAAAATGTATTGTGGTGGCATTGGTTAATAAAATTACAAAGGTTTCAGGTATGTAATTCTATGATGCTTCATCTGTATATTGCATTGTGTGTTTATCATCCAAAGCCAAAGCTTCTTCTGTCACCATATATTTGACCCCGCTCTACCCTTTATTACTCCCACCGCCTCCCACTCTGGTAACCACCATACTGTTTCTTGTGTCTGTGAGTTTTTGCTTGTTTGTTTATCTGTTGCTTGCAGTTTTATATCTCGCATGTGGGTAAAATCATATGGTTCTTGACTCTTTTTGACTTATTTCGCTTAGCATGATACTCTCAAGATCCATACATATGGTTGCAAATGGCAGTATTATGTCTTTTCTTATGGCTGAGTAGTATTCCATTGTATGTATGTACCACATCTTCTTTATCTTTATCCAATCATTGCTTAAGGATGCTTTGGTTGTTTCCATGTCTTGGCCACTGTGAATAATACTGCAATTTGAAAACATTCACAAAGAGAAGGCTGTTCTTGAACCAAGGCCATAAGACAAGCAGAGCAGAGGAGATATATTTGAAATGATCCTTTTTGTGTGGAGGGAACAGGAAGGTTGTCCTTTTGATTTCTTTGGCTAGGTGCAGAGGCTGAGAAAGGTGCCATTTAGCAGGACCTATGGGGCAGGAGGTAAGGTGATCAGCAGGGCCATTGGTTCCAAATTTTGAGCTTGGATCTTCAAATGTGGGCTGTTGTCCTGGGTCAATTCATGCAGGGAAACAGGGTGAGACCTCAGTGTAAGTACTGATCCCAACTGAGATGAAATCCATCCATCTCAGGATGCTCAGGGAGGGTCCAGGGTGAGTGCCTTCAAAATCTGAAAGTGAATGGGACTCTCGGAGACTCCCAAGAAGGCCTGCCTGTTGGTAGATACCTGCTTGGAGTCTTGTTCTTGGCCTGAGAGAATCTGGATGCTCTGTCTCCCCTCAGGGTAGCCCTGGCCAGTCTGATTTTGCCAGAAGCAGTGACCTTAAAAGGCCAGTGATGAGGCTGCCTGGTTTTTCAGGGCACGTCACACTTCACCTGCCACTGGTTAGTAATGAGACAGTAATGATGCCATGAGGGACACTTCAAGGAAGAGCTCTGCCGTCTGGAAGTCTAGCTCCCTCAGGAGGACTTCCCGGCTCTTCTCTCCTGGAGGCTCCGGGCACCTCCTTGGGCCCTGATGACTCACCTCACTGTCTTCCATACCTGGCAAGCCCGCTGCTGCTCTTTCTCTGCCTAGCCTGGCCCTGCTTTCCTCTTGCTTGTGTCACCTGGTCCCTTTGAGCCAGTTTTCCCCGCATCACCTACCACCTGAGCCTATCTTACTCTAACACGTTCTCCATGTCCTGCTCCGTCCTTCTCCCTACTCAGAGGCCCCTCCACGCTCTGAGCCTTTGGTGTGACCCTGAAACTCATGCCTTTCAGCATCTCTCCCTTCCCCTAGCACTGTGCACCAGTGTCCGCTGTTAGGGCGTATCCTTCAGCTAAGACCCCTGCGCCTGCACGCATGCAGGTCTGTGACATCTATAGGGCCCTTTAAAGATTTCAAAACACTTTCACTTACACTATCTCAAGATGTTAGCATGAACTATTTGGACTGTGGTATAAATCAACTTCTTAGCCATGACAGCCAACAGCTAAATGAAGGAATGGGCATTGAAGGCCCTGATGGTGGATGGAAACATGCAGGCATAGAATATGCGGGAACCAGAGCTGGGGAGGGGACTTGGGAAGGGACAGTGAAAAGACAGGCATTGGCAGGACTCTGAAGACAAGCTCCAGCTGGTTTTTCATTTAGATTTGGACTTCTCCCTGACTTTAGTCTCTATTATTTTTTCCTCAAAGTCTCTGATCCCGTTGGTTCATCTGCCTCTGTGGCACAACCTGAGGTACCTGTATCCCAGCAGGATGGTGGAGGTTAGATCCAACTGGAAGGGATAGAGTTTGTCCCTAAACAGCCAAGACTGAACCTAAAAGGCAAAGAAGTGTTTTCTAGCCTCAGATGAGCAAGGAAATCAATTCCCAGGTTGTAACAGGGGACAAACAGCTGGTGCTTTTCCAGTGTAGTCTAGGGAAGCTTCCAGGAGAAAGTGAACAGGAAGCAGGCAGGTAGGTGGGAGAGAAAGGGAATTCTGGGGACTTGGAGTAGGGCAGCTGGAATGAAGCAGAGAAGTCAGGTGGAGGGGGCAGGTGCTGAATCCCCAAGTAGGGTTTGATGTGATCCCTTGCATTTCCATGGGTCATGTACTTCCAAGGAATGTTGCTCTTTTTTCTTATTGTGTCATCATGCTCATCCTATGAGGAAAAGATACAGTAATGGAACCCTTCTCACTCCATTCACGGAAAGAATAAGCACAGAGAAAGTATATATTTTTCAAAAATTGCGGCAATGCCAGCACTAGACACGGAGGCTCAACCTGGCTGAGTCCACTCCTGGCTCCGTGCTGATGGCTAGTCCTGGGAGGGCTGTACGAGGGGAAGGAGAACCATGTGGTTAAGTCAACCTTCATGCTTCTTAGGTGGCCTTCTGTAGAGCCTAGCCTTGTGCTGTGTTCATGTAGTCCCAAATCACTGTCTGGCATTTCCTGATTTCCTTATTCTTGGCCTGACAAAGACTGTCCACTCTGGCCTTGGACCATGCAGACAGGCTGTAGGCAGCTCTAAACAGCAGGCAAAGACCAGAACACTGCCCTCTTCCCCTTCATTCCCTCCCTACTCTCAAGAAGTGCAGCCCCAACCCATTATCAAGGGCCCCTATGTCTCTGTTATGCTTCAAGGTCTCCACAAATGGACCAAATAAGAATATGCAGAAAACTCTAGTTTCAAAGAGATTAGGAGTGCCAAGGAGGACAGGAGCAAGGTTGGAGAGTACATGCATCACCTTTCAGTTTGTGGTCAAGATTTTGTACTTTGGCAACAGGGAAGCACTGAAGGGCTTTGAGTGGGAGGGTGGAGTGATGTGATGTAGAATTTGAAAAAGCCCCTCTGAGGGTAGAGGGGGAGAATAAACTTGGGGCAGATGTGTATGTGAGCAGGTGCTGCCGCCAAGGGGAACTGCCGTGTGTCCATGCTGAGCAAAGGGCCTCAGTCATTTTCATCTGGTTACACTTTGATGGTGAAGAGGGTTCTCTTCCCCCAACCTCAATGCCCCAGTGCCTTATGAGGGTCCTGGATAATTGAAAGAGGGGCTGCTCACACATGGGATGGTCATTTGCAGTGGTCATTTGGGGATCTGGGCAAAGGCTTAGGGGTACAAGCCCATTGACTCAACCTGGGCTGCCCCGATGGGTTCTCTTCACTTGGTGACACCAGACAATATATGCTGCCCCTTGAGCCCCACTCTCCGTGGTACCCTGCTGACCGATGGAGGCCACCAGGTGAAGGCCAGAGGCCATCCTCTGATGACTTCACATGTGCCTGTGGGTCCCCATCCCCTTACTATCTGAGCTGGTGGAACTTCAATCATGATAAGGAGGAAAGAAATTATCTTTATTAGTTGTATCTGAATATTTCTGTCTTATACCTTGATGGCAGCTTTTTGAAAGAAGAATGTACTACTTTTGATTTTCTGGGTCTTGAATGATGCAATAGCAGGGGGCCACAGCTAGATGGAGAAGCATGTTCTAGCCAGAGGGAAGAACATGCACAAGGTGTCCTGAGCTGGAGCCCCTTCCTGACCCCCACCAGCCCTCCAGTAGCATGCATGCCCACTCCTGCCCTCTGTTTTCTGTCTCTAGGGAGCATCTTCCAGAAACCATATACCCTTCAAGACTAGATTTAATCTTAATTCCTCTGGAAGCCTACCTTGACCTAGCTTTCTGGTGTCCTATAATAGGGACTGGAGCCCACAATGTAGAAATAAATTATAAAAGCTTCACTCTGCTGGTCACAATTGTGTTTCCTGCATGGAAGATGCTAAGTTTTTCAGGTGCGGGGACCAAACATTCTAGGCTTACTGAAACTGCCCAGCAGAGAGCTGGACACATAGACACTGCTCCACAACCTCATAACTGGCCAGAAATTCTGTTTCAAGAGACCAGGAAGAGCTGTTGTACATCCATCCATCCATCCACTGATTCATTTAGCAGGGAGAGACTAAGGGCTGAGCTTGATGTATAAGGTGTGATTTCTGCTTACAGAGAGCTTATAACAAAAGTAATAAGAATTATTATATAACCACCCTTTATTGCATGCACATAGGCTAATGACTGTCCTGGGTACTTTGCATCACATCTCCAGTGCTCATTCTTATTACAATCCTACAAGTTTGGAATTCTCCTCATCTACAGTTGAGGAAACAGTCTCAGAGAGATTTCAGAGTCAGCGTGGCAGGGCTGAGGTCTCAGCCCAGGTGCCAGAGCTGTGGGTTGAGTCCAGGTGCTCTGGGCTATGCTGCTGTACTTGAAGGTGTTTCTCAGAGGTGGGAAGAGACTGAATCTGATCAGCTGTGACACCTTGGCAACTTGTGGCCCCTGTCTGGGATTTTGGAGGTCCATCTCTCAAAGTCCATGTCTCATCTCTCAGTCCCCTCCGATTCTAACATGCTGCAGTTCCATCACCGACTGGGGTCATTCATTTCCCTGCAGGGTGAGGCTGGAAGTCTTCTGAAACAGCACTGCAGTCCTGCTGCTGGCTGTGAGAGGGCTGCTCCGAGGAGAGCCAAGAGGGGCCTTGGCTCAGGGCTCTGTGTGTGTGTGCAGTAGGGCGAGACAACCCCACCCCCATTTTCTTCTCCACTCTCCTCCCCTGTGGCCGGTGTGACTCTGGATCACTAAGGCTCTGAGGAGACATGACCATTTTTTTATGACCACCCCTGTGTCTATCCCTCAGCGCCTCAGTTTCTCTGTGTCCTGGGTTCCCATCACCTGAAGGGGCTGTGCTTCCTTTGTCTTTCCCTCTCACAGATATCCCCCTGCTCCCTGGCTCTCCACGCCGGCTGAGCCCTCGGGCAGTGGCCAGGGGTGGCCAGGGCCTCAAACAAGGACAGCAATACCTCAAGGTGCTGGCTCCTCGAGCTCCAGGTCTGCAGGGCAGCTCCAACCACGATACCAGCCAACTTCCTGGTGAAGAGTGCTCCCAGGGCAGCTCCGTGAGTACTGGGGTGTGAGGGGATGGCTCGCCCTGTTGGGGGCCTTAAGGGAGCCTCTTAACTGAGGACACCCCACTTGGGGGGCTGTGTGTGTGTGTGTGTGAGAGAGAGAGAGAGAGAGAGAGAGACTCAGGATTTTTATTAGGCTTTTTTCCTTTCTTTTCTCTAAGGCATGACAGTGTAATGTCCACACTGGAGTCTTTTGGTCAGAGGAGGACAGGACAGGGAAGGAGGAGGTGTGAGAGGCCAGGTGATCCCACCTGTCGGTCTGCAGACTCCCTGGCTCCCCTCCCACCTCTGCCATGGTGGCTCTGGAGGCTTTCCCCTGTGCCTGGTTGCCCTGGTGACCTCTCAGGTGGCTGTGGAGGCAGCTGGGTATCAAACCAGTAATAAACAGGGAAACACCCAAAGGGGAGGCAGGTCCCTACTCTGCTCCTCCTCGTTCTCTCTTTTCCTTTTCTCTCAACACCCCGTCTCCACAAGTGGATGAGAGCAGGAGTCAGTCCCCTGCTGCCATCTGTGGCAGGATCCTCAGCAGTGGCTGGAGAATATGAGGAAGAGGATAATGTGGTGCTGTGGAGGGCATAGTGTGTAGTGAATCCCTGTGAGGTGGACCAGGTGACCAGAAATTGGCCTTTGTTCCAATGGATCCAGAGAACCTGCCAGTGAGTACTCTGTGCATGTACGTATGCATGTTGGCAGGTCCACAAGGAGGTGGGTGTGCCACTGTGTGTGTGCAGGGCTGTGTGTTAGAGTGCATTTGGGTGAGGTACATGTGCACAGATGTGTGTGCTGGTGCCGAGAGGCTGGGTGTAGACGACTGTACACGTGTGCAAGAGTGGGCCTGTGGCTCTGAGTGTGAAGACAAGGGTTTGCTGCTGCGTGTGCGGTCTGTGTACCTGAGCATATCTGTATGCATGAAGCCTGGAGCAGGTGTGAAGGCACCCATGCCTGGGCTATGGATGGGTGGGTGGAGGGCTGGGTGGGGCAGACGAATGCCACTCTGTCCTGTCACTGGGGCGGTTTGGGCCTCTGGGTCTGAGGGGCTTGCTTCCTAGTGCACCTCCTCTAGGTGCCTCCTCTGGCCTTTTGGGCCAGAGCAAGGGCAGCCTCCTCTGTCTCTCACTCCTTCCTCACCAGACCTCACTCTTCCTGCTCTCTTTTCTCTGGCCAGGTCATCAACAACTACCTGGACACCAATGAGCCAGTGTCCTCGGGAGCCCGTGTGAGTCGCATGCACTTCTATGACAACCAAAGGAAGGTCGACTATGTGCTTGCCTACCACTACCGGAAACGCGGGGCGCACCCCAGCCAAGGCTTACCTGGCCAGTCGCTGGCTATTGTCTCCAACGGGGAGACTGGCAAGGAGCCCCCTGCTGGGGGCTCACAAGACATTGAGCTGGGGCGGCTGGATGCCTTGGAGGAAGAGAGGAGGGAGCAGCGGGACGAGTTTGAGCACAACCTGATGGAGGCTGGGCTGGAGCTCGAGAAGGACTTGGAGGTGAGGTGGGACGGGAGTCACAGGGTTGTGGGATGGGATGGCCATGCAGGGCTGGGCTCCTGGGGATCCGTGTCACCTGCAGGGAGCTTTGGCTTTGTTCTGGAAAGTGTTTTTTTTTTGTTTTTCTGGTGGGAAAACCAGATTCTCTTGCCCAAGTACTTGAGGAAGAGTATTGGAATAGGTAGTGACTCTACCGAGGAGATCCCAGGTAATAAGGGTGTGTGTGTGTGTGTGTGTGTGTGTGCGTGCGCGCACTAGTCTGTTGTGTGGGGATTGGCCTGATAGAGATTTCTCCCTGGTGTTCTGAGGCCCCACCTGGTAGCCTTTTCTGTAATCGTTTCCTTGGGATGAAAACCCTGTTTGCCTGTTGAACTTGGGATCAAAACTCTGCTATAGGGGATCTACTTCACTAAGGCGTGTGCTCGCCTGGGACCCCTGAGGGAGCTGATTACTTGGGAACCAAACATTGGACACATTTTATCAAATTGCAAGCTACATATATATTCTCACCTCTGGTGAGTAACCAGCTTAAGGGGATCCATGGAAATCTGTTTATCTACATATATGTCTTATATATCCATCCATCTATCCATCCATCCCCTTACCCATCCATGTCTCCATACTGCAATGATCCTTTAAAAATGACCTGCCCGTTGCCGTACTCTCCAAACTCGTTTTCTACCCCCTCCCTGCTCCTGCACCTGCTCCAGCCTTATCTTGTATTGGGTTGGCCGAAAAGTCCGTATGTTTTTTTCCATAGAATATAAGATACATTTTTCATTTTCACCAATAACTTTGCTGATTTGGATATTTAGAGTATGTTGGCTATCTCCCATGTGGTATAACATTGATCGTTCTCAGTTAATGACTCGATTTGATCGATATCAACTTCAACCGGTCTACCTGACCATGGGGCATCGTCCAGCAAGAAATCTCCGGCACAAAACTTTGCAAACAACTTTCAACACATTTGATTAGTCATAGCACCTTCTCCACACACTGCACAAATCTTTTCTTGCGTTTCAGTTGCATTTTTATCTTTCTTGAAATGATAAAGCATAATTACTGAAAATGTTATGTATTTTCTTCTATCTTCAGTATTAAAATGGCTACACAAAAATTCACCAATTTGATCAGTTTTTTTAATGCACGCTTGATATGACAGCTGTCACAATACAATCTAACAAAATTGTTTCCGATGAAGTTAAAGATAACTAAGCACTACTAGAGCCATCTTATAGAAACAAACAAATGAACTTTTTGGCCAGCCCAGTATGTGTTGGTCACCCTTACCTCAGGGCGTTCGGTTGTCCCCTTCCTTTCAGTCCCCTTCCCCTCACCTGTGCGTACTCCCTCTCACGTCACACTCTGCTCAAATGCTCCCTCCCCTACACATCTCCCCTGACCACCCCTGCTAGAGTACTTCTGCCTCATCACTCTATGTCTTGATCCTGCTCTACTTTTCTCCATCCCACTAAGCCCTGCTATCTGAAATTATAGGAAAGGTTTATAAATTTATTTTATCCATGCCCCCCCATTTGCTCCGTCAAGGCAGAGGTCTTTTTTTTTTTTTTTTTTTTTGGTTCACTGCTGTATCCCTACCACTTAGGACAGAATCTAAACAATACAGTATGTAGTACTCAAAAGTTATTTGAATAAATAAGTAACCTCCCTGAGGCTCAGGTTCCTCATCTACAAAATAAAAGACTCCTTGCTGGAGTGACTTTTACATGTCCCATCATTAGAGCAGGACAATGAAAACATCCAGCACAATGTTGGGTCCATAGAGGGTGCTCAATAAATGCTCATTATGATTCTTTTAAGAGGTGTCATACCGAGGGATGACAGACCATTCTCATGGAAACCTGTTTTGCAAGATTCAAGTTAATCCTGCCCCCAAACTGGAAGGGACCCTCCCCCCAACCAGAGGTCATTCATTCATTTCCCTGTCCCCAGGCAGGATCTGATTGTGGCCTGGCTCTGCCTTAGTTGTGCTACTTCTCCTGTTATTCTTTCACCAAGGCAGGGGCAGTGCATTCTTTCAGGGCTATTTGGGACTTCCTTGCTGTGGGAATGCTGATTTTCACTTTTTGAAACCCAGCGCTTAGTTGGTGCCTCTGACTGGGGTCTGGTGGGAAGATTCCTTGAGGTACTGGCGTGTTTTGAGGGCCAAGGGATGTAACCGACACACAGGACTGGCTGCCTGCCGCTATGAGAGCCAACATTTGAGAGGCTGGTGCTGATGTAAAGGAAAGTGGTTTATTTGCAGATGCTGGGCATCTGGAAGGTGGGGGATTCATGTCTCATAGCCCATCTCCTGGAAGATGGGGGGCTCATGTTACAAAGCCCACCTCTACCTCTCAGTGGAAGCAGAGGTTTTTTATAAGAAGGGAGGGGGTTGAAAAGCTCTGTATGTGCAGATGAGCACAGTCCATTCCAATAAAGGCAAGTGATGGTCCGGTGTGCATCGTCCTGGTGTAGTCGTCCTGACCTCCTATCAACCTGGCTCCGTGGTCCAAGGTCAGCAGATCTCCCGGAGCTGGTTGGAGTCTGTATCTTTTGAAACTACCGTATTTTGCCATGTATAATGCATACTTTTTTGCCCAAATTTTTGAGGGAAAAATAAGGATGCACATTATACACGGGTAGCACCTGAAATGCCTTGTATCTGTTCTTGCATTTTGTAATTATTTGTTACATAAAATTTCTTGTACCATAATATGTTCAAAAATAAATGCTAACATTCCTTTTTAATGCTAAAAATGAATACCTAAATATAAATGAATAAAACATTGAATTAAAATGACATATTTTTTTCCTGAAATTTTCGACCCAAAATGTGGGTGAGCAGTAGACATGAAAGCACATTATACATGGCAAAATGCGGTAGTTCCTGGGATTCTTATACAAACGTGCTGTTCACCTATAGGCTCCATGTTAGTCAGAGTCCGCACTCACAGAAACGATGTCAGAACAATGGTGGTGTTACAGAACAGACCCATGGTGGGGGAGGGGGGTGACAAAATACTATTACGGAATGGACCCTCCCTTCTCCTGGGGTCCCTGTTTTAGGTTCACCTTGCCCGCTGCCGGGGAATGACGTCTCTCAATGCCAGAGATTGGTGAAAGGCAAAGGGATTATGTATTCAAAGGTTGTACAGACTTAGACTAATGACTTAATGTCTTCGTTAAAATCCCAAAGTCCCTTAAAACACCCACAAAACACACACAGTCCTTCCATCCTTCCTTCGCCCAGTCAGGGGTGCCATATCTCAGGAAAAGAAATAGAAGTCCATGGCTCAGGCAGCCCCTGGTTCTTCCTAGTAATCAGTGCTCAGCTGGCAGGCCTCCCTCGGTTCCCGGCACCATCAGCTGTGTCCCTGCTGAAATCTCTAGTTCTTCCTCCAAACCCACGTGGCACCTTCTCGTGGCCCACCAGCAAGAGTCCTTTCACCCTTTTCCTTCCCACAGTGTCTCTCCTGCATTCTTCTGAACTGCTAAGAGAGGGCTCTGCATTGGTGCTACATCTTGCCTTCCAGCTTCTTAAGTTGTGTGGCAAGGGAAGCCCCAAAGCCTCGTGATTCTCCCTTTCTTGCCAAAACCACCTGGTCCCCTCTTACTCCAATGCCATTGTGTCCAGGGGCAGCTCCAGGGGTGCTGTGTCCAGGGGGAGCTGCCTTACCTGGGTTGAAAGGCACTCCCATCTCCCTGGCTCAAAGCATGGCCACAGGTATTTAACATATCCATGAAGCCAGTTAAAATTTATAGATATGTTAAATGACCGTGTAAGAGGTTAGTGACAGAACTGTTGCTATGCAAAACAGCCCTCAATGGCCCTGATCCATGTGTCCCATCCCCCAGTTCAGACTTGTGGGGGTGAGGGCATCCTATATATATTTTTTCTGTAATATTTCCTGGACACCCTGAGTTCTGGACCCCATAACAAATCCCCATTTGGGGTCTCCCCTGGCTGCACCCTGTTACAGTGGGGTGAGGTACAATTTCCCATGGTTACAGGAACTTTTGCCACTACCACGGCGTCAGGCTGCAGTCCACACACGTGCCTACGGTGTCAGGGAGCGGAGGCCTGGACCCTGTTCCCCTGCTAAGTTGGGAAGCAGCATAACGTTCGGGACATGGACTCTGGAGCCCAAACCCGGATGTTTGCCTCCCAGGCCTGGCGTACACCAGCCTCACAACCTGGGCAAGTTGACTTGGTCGTTTCGAGTCAAAGTTCCCATGTCTGTAAAGTGGGAACAACACTGCATTCTTCCTTGTGTTTTTATGAATAAACAACTAAAGAAACTATCCAGAACAGTTGGTGTTACTGCTACTATGACTGTTTAGAGTTGTCAGATTAGGGGATAAAAATTCACGATGCCTACTTAAATGTGAATTTCAGAACAATAACAAATAATTTTGTAGCCTAACTATATCCTATGCAATATTGGAGGTATACTTCTACTACAAAATTATTCATAGCTGATCTGACGTTCAAAGATAATTGTGCTGTTGACTTTTGCTGCTACTGCTCACGTCACTGCCCATCTTTGATTCCCTCCGGCATGTTTTAGTTGCTATTGGATTTTCCTGGCTTTGCGGGGATTTAGGGACCAGAGATAGCTTTTCAGACTGACCAGTGTTAGATGGGGCTGTGGAGTGGGTCCTGGATTGCTGTCCCTGTTGTGTGACCACCAAAAGCGCCTCCCCTCCAGCCCCCACCCCTGGCTTCCAGGTCTACTTAACTCCTCCTTTTTGGGGCTATGTCAGGTTACCCAGCTTCCCTGGTGCTCCCTTCTGTCATCAGAGCTGTCACCACTCACGTGGCCATCAGGATCTACTGTTTTGCAGTGTTCCTTCTTTCTCTGTATTTTCTAAAAGTGTGTTACTGCTATTAGTTTGGGGACCTCTGATGCAAAGAGTTGTATTAATCGAACTTCTCAGTCATGGTGCATTATTATCATTGGTCGGCACAAGGACCCTCTCCTTCCTCATTTAAATATGCCCCGCCCCTTCACTGCCTGTTCGCTACACAGGCAGTCGTTCCAGCTCTTTGTGTTTCTGGGGAGTGTACAGTGTTGTTCTTGCTTTATGTATTTCTTTTTTTTTTTTTCATTTTAAAAGTGGGCTCTATTGTTTAGAACAGTTTTAGAGTTACAGAAAAATTAGACAGAGTTCCCGTATACCCTGTACCCAGTTCCCCTATTATTAACATCTACGTTAATGTGGTACATATGACACTATTTTTTAAAAGATTTTATTTATTTTGAGACAGAGGGGAAAGGAGGGAGAAAGAGAGGGACAGAAACATCAATGTGTGACTGTCTCTTCTGCACCCCTTACTGGGAGACTGGCCCAGAGACTGGCCCACAACCCAGGCATATGCCCTGACTGGGAATCAAACTGGCAACCTTTCAGCTTGCAGGCTAGTGCCCAATCCATTGAGCCACACCAGTCAGGGCACATAACGACGCTGTTAATGAACCCATTTTGATACATTCTCACCAACTATAAGTCTACCAGGGGTGTCAACTCATTTTCACCAGGGGCCACATCAGCCTCACAGTTGCCTTCAAAGGGCCGAATGTAATTTGAGGACTGTATAAATGTAACTACTCCTTAACTAGGGGCAAGGAGTTTGGTGCTGCTGCTGCCGGATAGAAACAAGGTGCCGGGCGGGATAAAACAAGGTGGAGGGCCGGATTTGGCCCACGGGCCCTGTGTTTGCCACCCGTAGCCTATACTTTATTGGGATTTCCTTAGTTTTTACCTACTGTCTCAGGGTCCTGTCCTGGATACCACGTTACATACAGTTGTCATGGCATTTAGGCTCTCTTGGCAGTGACAGTTTCTCAGCGCCATATACATTTTCACTCTGCACAGGCACTCTGTTTTATAGCCCCTTCTGTTTCCACTGTTCCTCTCTGCACTGCATTTTTCAGACCATTCACATTTGGCATGTGCATCTGATACATTTTTCCCTGATGGTTGGACAGTTTGTAGTCACCACAGTTTACCGGTCACTCCCATCATGATCATGGATACTCAGGTTGCCTTCAGCTGTTGCCCCTCCAAGATTGAGGACGAGTTGTGACCTCCTTCAGGGCCAGTGGCCCATGATCTTCTTTGTCCCCCCACCCCTCGCCCACAATGCCATGTTGGTGAATACTGGTTAGAGATTCATTAGCGGGTGCCTCTGAGGGTTTGACCACCTTTCTGGGGGTTTGTTGGGGTCTGAACACTTCTGCTCTGGCCCAGGATGCTCAGCCTCTGGCTCTCAGCAGCGGTCCGGAGCTGGCACCTCACAGGAGCAGGGACGTTGCTTGACTGCATGCACCTGGTGGCAGTTTGGAGAGCAGGTGCAGTGGCCCCACCTGCTCAGTTGTCCCCACCTTTCTGGGCTAAGCTGTCTTTTAGGCTCTGGTTTCACTTTCATTTTAAAGTAATTAGAAAAAAAATGGGTTTCTCTCAGACACCCACTGTTAAACAGTCCTCACTCAGCCTTACAGATCAAAGGAACTTTGCGTCTACCAAATCCGACTGAATACTGCAGAGTTCACCAGATCCGATTGAATACTGCAGAATTTGTTTGTGACGTTAGCTGCTCCTGGGCGTGCTTTAGACAGGATGATAATTGGTGCTTATCTTCCACTTGGTGCTTCACTTTTTCACGTTGTGTGTGCATTTCCATGCACGGGCATTGTCCATGTTCGTATTTTAAAGACTCTTCAGGATCATCAGGTGACTAAACCACAGTTTGCCTCTATGGTTCCTTACGTTTGGCCCTTTGATTAGTATTTTATTTAAAGACATTGTTGGAGATACCTCTGGGTGACAGACAGCTGCATCCTCACTGCTGATTTGGGCAAGTGAGGGCCACCCGTGTGGAGACAGGGCCCACTGCTGCTGCCGTCTCTCAGAACTCTCACATCTCGCTCTGCTGCAAAAACTAGGACTTAAGAAGTTTCCCAATCCTTAGGAAAACCTTGCTGTTTGTTATTTAGGGTGACAGTGTCCTCAGAGGTCTTCCTGTCCATTGCTCTGCCTCAGGCATCGAGGGCAGGTTGCTGGGTGAAGGAATGAAGGGAGTGGTGGATTTCCATGGGGCGGGGCCCCCATACCCCTGCTGAGTTCATTATAAAATTAGTCTATTTCCTCCTTAGGAGTGGGGTAGTGGTGTGCCTTCTTAGGAAGGGCTAGAGCGGAGGCAGGGGAAACACGAATGTGGAATTTCGTGATGCCTCAGTCCTTACTGTTCCTTGGTGACGGCTGTTTTGCCCGCACGTGTGTGGGTAGCAGTCTTGCTGCTGTTGATTTGCGCTAATGACTGGGGAAATGCGATGATTTCCCCCTGGCTTTGGATGTGTTCCTGTCCCACTTGCCCCACCCTGAAGCCACATGCTAGATAGAGCCTTGGGCTTCTCACCCGCCTGTCTTTCCTGCCCCAGAGGATTTCCAGGGAACACAGCAATGCCCCAGGAGCCCGTGCCCCGGGGCTGCACAGCGCCACTCAGAGCTGGTGGGGTGATCTGATCCCTGAGGGGCGGCCTCGAGGAAGTCTGCGGGTGGGGGGACAGAGAGACACGAGGAGGGGGAGTGAGGTACCCGCCAACCGGGTAAATCTCTACTTCCTTTCTCAAAGAGTGTGTGATAAAAAAAATCAACATTCAATATTCTCGCCTGATGTGCATGGCTGCCCCACTGAGGTGGCTAAGCAGCCCTTGTGTCTCTGTCATAGGAAACCCAAAGAGCCTGGTCAAGCCAGTGAGGCACAGGGTGTGCCTTGAAACTAGGTCTCCTAGCTTCTCCCCCACTTAGTCTCTTAAAATGACTTCCCAAGGGTGCTGTTTGGGCTACACAGTCAGCCAGCTTTGCAGGTAAGCACTGCCCGGGTTATGAAAGAAAGTGGGCATCGGGTAGAAGGAAAAGCAGGCTCAGTGTTAAACTGGAGGTGGCAGGGAGCTGGGTGTGGCCTTTTATCAAGGCCTTGGTGTCTGGTATCTTTCCTTCATTTATTGATGAGGCCTCTTGGAGGTCTCTAGGGTTCCTCCAAAGGAGCTGGAAGGAGGTTCTGGGCTTTGATTGTTTGCCAGTCTCACCCAGTGAGACTGGGTGAGCAGTGGACCTGGCTCAGGGCTTCTGGCCTGGGCACCCCTCACTGGCTGTTTGTTTTGCTGGGTCTCTGTCACCAGATACAATCTGTGTGGTATGAGAACGTGGGATCATCGGATATTAGAGCTAAAACGGCTTGCAATTTCCTTCATTTCCATCAGAGAGCAGAAACTGTACGTGACTTGTACAAGCACATGCTGCTAATTAATACTTCAAGGAAATGAAATATCGATTTTTAGAGAGTCTGTGCAAACAACTAAGTCAAGATGGGCTGACTTCCTTCGGTCAGGTCCGCTTTCCTTGGAGTTAACTTATCTTCCCACGAGGCTGATGTCCAACTGGTGCTTCTGGTATGACTGTCAGGGGTCCGTGGCTGATGCCTGTTCTGACTTAACAATATGCTGTGCTGTTTGTTAAATACTTTGAGCATCATTCAAGCTTCCTGCTATCATTTACATCAGTCTCTGTTATTTGGCGAAGAGACGGTCACCAAATCCTGCTAATCATTCCTCTTCATGGCAGTGCTAGGTATTTTGGGCTCCTAGACACACAGGGAGAAATCAGCTGCTTGGGGAGAACTTGCAGGCCCCGTTCCTGGCCCCCCATCTCCCGCCTGTCATTTAGCAGACATGTAGTGAGCACTTCCAGGTGCCACGTCCTGGGCCAAGAACTGATGGCACAGAGGTGAATAAGACACAGTCCCTGCCTTCAAGGACCTCATAGTCTATTAGGGGAAGTGAACTTGACCACAGAGTCATACAGTGAGGTCTAAAGTGCAGTAGCAGAGTGGGAGGAGAGTTCTGGAAGAGTGACTAATGGTCTGGGTGACTCGGGGATGTCTTACCTCTGCCGTGAAACTCTTGGCGACATCAGCTTCCTTCTCCCTGCCCCCAGGTGCTCAGGGTCCCAGCAGAAATGAATGGGCTGTGGTCTCCAGGAAGGATTCACCCTCTCTCTGCGAGCGGAGATGCTGGGAAGGACCGTGCATGTTTCTGAGTTTAGCTGAAGTGTGTATATTGTAATGATCAGGTCCTTTTTTTAGCCTTGAGGCCTGGAGATACCCAGCAGCATCTGTTGCTCAATGGGTGGTAAGGATGGTGCTGGGGCCCCTGCAGCCTTAAGTGTCCCTGTTCCTCACTGCAGACAGGGTCTCCCTGCTATCTCTGGTTAGCAGCTCATTAGGGTACCTGTACCTTAGATCTGATCAGCTCTGGGGCTATGTGGCAGCATCAGAGGTTCTTAAACCTTGTGCGTTTTGTGAATAGAATTCAGGGGGTAGAAATCATAAACTTGGGAGATAGGAAATTGTGCTTTATTTTCACCAACATTGAACTGAGTCTCAAGCATGTACTTCAATGAAGGTCACAGGCACAAAACTATATTACTGTGAGTCCCTCCAAGTCTGTCTCCAATAGAAATCACATGTGGATTCATGTCACACTACAGTTGTCCCACAAATATCCAATAATTTATCATTATTACTGTTTTGAATTATGGCAATTTTTGGATGTGCTCTAGGTCTTGCCATTTAATGTGTTGATAAACATGTATATTACTATTTCACATTATATATAAATATTTTGGTAACTATATTTCTATATATTTATTTTCCTTATGATCCTGTATTTTATGCATTGAAAAACACTCTAAGAAGGGGGCCATCGATTTCATTTGAGTCTTCTGTGTCTCCAAGGCCCAAACTAGATTATGACTCCCTGAACATAACCCCTAAAACTCAGGAGAAGCCCCAGGCTCTGAGTGGCTGTCTGCCTGTCTGCTGTGTGAGGGGAGACCAGGTACGGACATCTGTCAGCTGCTCTCTTGAGACCACCTGGCTCAGAGAAGGGTCCTGAGGAGTCCTGAGGCAGGGGCCTGATTCGTGGGCCAGGTAGGCTGTGCACAGCTGTGACCTCAGCTGAGCCCCTGCATGCTGCTTGGGGTCTGCATGGCTATTTGCATTTGGGAGCATGTGGATCAGTCCATGGTGTGCTTGAACCCAAGGAGGAAATGGAGCAGAAAGAGGGTTGGGCTGAGCATCAGAAGACCTGGGTTCTAGGCCTCATTCTTCCACCAACTGGCCCCCTTCTGAACCTCAGCGTCCCCATCTGGAAAGGGAGAAGTTCGGGCATAATCAGGGATTCTCCAACTGTGCACCTGAAACTGTGCTGGCTTTCTCTGACATCGACTCACGTAGTCCTTGCTGAAATAAAAATGGACCATTTTCTCAACTTAATGAAAAATTACATTGATAAAGATAATTTTCTCAATTTAAAATGGCTGTTATATATCTTTTCCTTAAATGTTTGGAAACTATTATTCCTCATCTGCCAGTCAGCACTTACCAAAGGCAAAGGCAGTAAGTGAAAAGCAAAAGGATACTAGTGGGAAAACTTAGAATTGGCCAATCACATTTCATTTTGCAACTTAGTTTTGTTTGTGATTTTCTGTGGCTTGCGTTACGGGTTCTTGAACTAAAATCGTTCGTCGTTCGAATGCTGGAGTTAAGCACGCTGGTGTTTTCAGGACTTTTGTGAAAGGCTCTGCAGAGAGTGCTGTGACCAGGGCTGGGCTCCGAGGCCCCTGCCTGCTGAGACGTTCCTGAGCATCTGTGATGCATGCTGCTAGGAAGGCTGGACCTGGTTCTGGATGAGCAAAGGGGGAGTGGAGCGGCGAGTGTAAGTGGAGCGATGGCCTTTCTCCAGGGGAGAGGGTGCGCCCGTTTACATCCAGGCTATGGACAGAAGCAACATCCCCGATGTGTCCCCAGCCTTCCCTGCTCTGTGCACCGTGACTGCAGGAGCAGGACAGCGGAAGCAAAAGGAAGAAGAGCTGGCAGGGTAGTTAACCGTGTCTTTGTCTTCTGAAGTGGACAGTACACTGTAGGGACCCCGCCTGCCCATCTTCCCATCCCTCTCGACTTGCCGAGGAGCTCAGCCATGGCCGGAATGTTATGAATCTCCTCAGAAAGATTCATGGAAATTGCCATTTATGGGAACCCCGGATCCATTCTGATGCCTCCCAGAATGTACTCCTTGTCCCTTAAGCATTGCTGGTTTGGGCATCTCATTTGCTGCACAGTCCAAGGGATTGGGCGTGGGCCTGGATGAAGTGACCACTGATGTTCTTGTAGTTACAGAGTTTCTTGTAGAAACTCTTGCTGAGTTTCTGCTTGGGGATCCATTGCTGCCAGGTGTCGAGGAGTGGGCTAGGCCTGGCTGTGGCTGTTTTAGCCAAAGCTGTGTTTCTCCCTTGTCTCGGAGCCCATCCAGGTGAGGGCATTTCCATTCAGCTCTTCCACAGGCCTTTTTCTGAGGTTCAAGGCTTCCCAGGCCTCAGGGAGGGCCTGTGGGGTTTTAGTACGTTTTCAGAAACCGGAAGTCAGAAGGAGTGGGGTCTGATGGGTGTGCTGTTCTGTTGTGTCTTCTTTCTCAAGTGCAGACATGGAAAGCCCCAAAAGATTGCAGCTGAAGCCACGGGGCCCTCAGGGTCTGCATGGGTGCGCCACTGGCCCCTAGCACCTGCCCTCCCATCCATGGTTACTGTCTTATGTACATTGCTGTGTAAAGTCCTCACAGTGCTTTGAGGAGTTGGAAAGGATGCCTTTGGCGACCTTGGGCCACACAGCCTGTGAGTGGGGCCTGGAGTGGGGGTCCCAGCTTTGCCAGCAGACCTTTTAGGACACCGGTGACTGTCAGTGGGAGTTTCTTCCTGCCCATCACCCAGATTTCCAGCAGCAGGACTAAGTGGGAAGAACTTTGCGTGTGGAGGGCAATGAGTGGGATTCACCGGTGTGTACCTTTACGCAAGTCTTAGCCGTGCTGGGTCTATTTTCTTATCTGAGATGCGTAGGCAACAACTCCATAGGTAGCATGTTGTTATATAATGAAGTGCCATTATTTCCTCAGTTCTTTGCAGAAATGGTGTGGAGTTCCTTCTTGCTTTGGGTTTTCCCTGTTTGCCAGAGGGTCCAGTGGGCTCTCCCATCTGTCTGCATTTTGCTTTTCTTTTTTTGTCAATAAAATTGTGATGTGTTTGCATTTTTATTATTTTCTTCTTTACTGAATGTATTGGGGTGGGTGACATTGTTTAATAAACTTATATAGTTTTCAGGTGTCCATTTCCACAACACATCATCTACATATTATATTGTGTATTCACTACCCTAAGTAAGCCTTCCATCACTATTTATCCCCCTTTACTCTCTTCTACCTCCTCCACCCCCCTTTCCCTCTGGTAATCACCATAGTGTTGCTTGTGTCTATGTGAATTTTTTTTTTTGCTTAATCCCTTTACCTTTTTCACCCAGCCCTGCAACCCCCTCCCCGTGTTTTGCTTTAATTATCCAATTTTTTACACTCCCTATGAGCTGAGTTGAATTTCCTTCCCATTTTCTGAATGAAAGAACATGTCCAATTGTGGATTAGGCAACCCCAAAGGGAGGCGATGCAGGGGTTTACGGACTAGTTGGGAAATGAGGGATATACTCACAGCGTCACATGTGCTGGTTACTTCTTCTCTGGGTTCCCCTTGTAAAGGGTCTTGTAGTTTCCGTTATTTAATACCATGATCGTTATTTGGGATACCACTGCTTACCAGTTTCGTGATTCTAGGCATAAGCATGTACTTTTCATATTGTTAGTTGCTGAATATTTTTGCCAAATTGACTTACTTTTTAAACCTAAATTTATTTTTAAAAGAAATATGTTATTATAAACAATGGGGAACCAATATCCCTGGCCAACAAATAGACAATAACTACAAAAATAAACCACCCCAGAAAAGAAGATAACAGCACTAATTTCTGGCTGGATACAGTCGGCTATGAAAGGTCCTAGGCTAGAGGGGACTGCTCACTCTTTGTTGGGAAGGAAGCCTATTATGGGGTGCACCTGCAACTAATATAACAGTGCATGTCAATTACACCTCAATTAAAAAAATTTTTTTAAAGGAAGCTTAATCAGTGTCAGAGAAGTTAAAGATGTATTGGCATCCAACCGAGGCTTCATCTTTGCAAAATAATTGAAAAGAGACTTTCTCGTTACTTAAAACTGGTATGTGATGCTCTGTTGGGTGTGTCCATAATCTCCTGCCCCTAGTTTCGTACTTGGGCAACATTACCCGAACAGTACATGCCCTGGAACTTCACTTGTCCCCCGGTATAGTTTGAAGACTTTGAGAAAAGGAATTGTGTTTTATTCTTTCTTTCTTTTTGGTGCAGTGCCTGACACGTAGCAGATACTCAGTGATGTTTGTTGAATGGATTCACAGTACGATGTGCAGCAAAGACAAGACATGTAGAGTTGTTCATGGCAAGGAGCGATCCCCAAGAGCTGGGTTGGCAGGGAAGGCTTTCCAAAGAAGGTGGGAGCCTCGCTCTCCTCCTAGCCCCGCCCCCTGTCTCAGCACCTGGAACCTCAGCTTGCTCTCCACTTGAGTCTTCTCCCATCCCTGCTTCTTAGGCAGCAGCTGTGCTTTGGTTCTTCCATCTGCTTTCCCAGACAGTGAAGGAAATACCAAAGCAACCTGCAGCCCCCTCAGAGCCACCCACCCTGAGGAGAGGGCTGAGGGGAGCAAAACTAGGGGTGAGGGAGGGTGGGAGAGAGGGGCAGAGAGAGACAGTCAAGGAGTTGGGCTCTGTGTGTGTGAGCATGTGTGTCTGTGTGTGTGGAGACCTTCTGTGGGGAGCCTGAGCCCTATGGGCTGCCCTCTGATCCAGCGTTGGGGGGATTTTGGTGACCTGCTGGGGAAGAGGTTGAGTCCTCGGGGTTTTTAGCAGGTATTTTTTCTATTTTCCCATCCTCCCTTTCTCTCTAGTTCTCTCTCTCTCTTCTTTCTTTAAACATCTAGTTCTGTACTGTTGGACAAATTCCACAGCTCGGGATGATTAGCCTTGTTATGGACTTGATGATGTTTGTGTTGATGCCAGGCTCGTCTCCATGAAGCAATGTAAAACTCCTTTAGGAAAAACTGTAGACACTGTTTCTCATGGACACTGTGTCAGGAACTGCTGATGGCTATCTCCTGAAGGCCTCCTGGTGCTGGGACCCTGCGTTCATCCAGTCACCAGAAATCTCCTTCCCAGGGTTGCCAGGAATAGCTGCTCTCTCCCTGCTGCCACGGGGCCCTCTGGAATCTGCACCCTCCTTCTCTGAGCACAGGGCTGCTGCTTTTGAGCTTATTAGTAATGACAACATTTTTTTTATTTTTTTGTGATATTTCACCATTAAATATACTGTCTGTTCTTGGGAGCTTGTTAATCTCTCTCTCTTTTTTTAAGATTATATTTATTTATTTTTAGAGAGGGAAGGGAGGGAGAGAGAGAGAGAGAGAGAGAGAGAGAGAGAGAGAGAGAGAGAGAGAGAGAGAAACATCAATGTGTGGTTACTGGGGGCTGTGGCCTGCAACCCAGGCATGTGCCCTGACTGGGAATCGAACCTGCAATGCTTTGGTTCACAGCCCGTGCTCAATCCACTGAGCTACACCAGCCAGGGTGACAACAAATTCTTCCTACTGTACTAGGTACACAGAGTAATTCACTTAATCCTTATAAATAGCCCTAATAAAGTTTGTTACTGCACCTATTTTGCAGATAAGAAAACTGAGCTTACATCACTTGGCTGAGGTCAAACAGCTGGTGTCAGTAAGGGATTCAGACACTGAGTTTGCACTCTCTGTCACTGCAGTGTCCCGCTCCTGCAAGGCTAAGGCTTCTGCCCTCTGAGCTTGGTATGCGGGAGGGGGAGTCCTTACTCTCATCACTAGGGGTGTCAGCAGCTGAAGCAGGTTCAGGAGAGGAGGGTGCCCCTGAGCTTGAATATTCTCTACTCACATCTTTGTCTGCCATTCTGCCCACCTTTATCTCCCTTCTTATCTGCCTAGGTGGGAGGTTATGGATTGGGAAACAGCTGGATTCCTGCAGATAGATACCTTTTAATTACCTGTGTTTGTGGCAAGAGCCAATCTGCTCAGGACCACCCCTGAGACAGCTAGATGGAACTGGATCCAGCAGGCAGGAGTGAGAGGTGGCAGGGGTTCCCAGGAGAATGAGGCAAGGGGATGACACAGTAAGAACTGGAGAAGAGTACAGGGTGCAAGGTGGAGTTCAGGGCCCCCTAGGGCTCCAGCAAAGAAGATAGTGAGCCAGCAAGGAATATCAGCTCTCCCTGGGAGCAGGGCTGGCACCAGGCGGGATGATGCTGGCACCAGGGGGCGTTAGTCTTGGCGTGCTCAGCCCCCTTCTTCTGAGGCCTCTCCCTCCTGCTTTTCCCACCACTCTTCCTCCTTTGCCTCCTCTCGGAGGTCTTTCCTTCGGACCCTTCAGTAGAACTCTGCTTGCAGTTGTTGCGCTTTTAATAGGGATCAAAGCTTTAGGCACATGGTGGTGTATTGGGCACCAGCAGATGGAACAGGGGGGTGGAAAGCACACCATATTGGCTCCTTCCTCTTCCCCATGGCCCCAGCCAGGCCTCCCTCCTTCCTTTACCCCAGCTGTCATAAGCCGCTTACAGTGGAGCCTAATGCTGTAACAGCCAGGCAACATTTGGGATGGAGCGCCCCTTATGTGCAGAGGCTTATGCTGGTCTGGGCTGAAGGAGGAGGTCGTTGACATGGTCAGCACATTTGGAGAGGTCAGTGTTTATTTAATGAAGGAAACAGAAGGCAGGCGATTTTTCAGGGCTGCGCAGGATGACCCCTGCAAATGTGCAGGTTTGTTGCGTGTATGGGCTACTTATGGAGGGTGAATGGTTAATCCGCTAACAGCCTCATGCATTCTGGGTCGTTCCCTCCTGCTGTTAGGATGCTCAGGAAATGGAACCTAATTCAGTCATTAATCTCAGCCTAAGCCAAGCTGAATCAGACAGACGTGCTGGGATCTTCCTCCCTCAAACACGGAGTGTCATTCCCCCCACGACCAAAGGGCTGTAGTTTAGCTGCTGTAGCACTCACCTCCACTGGTTTGGGTAATTGCAAATCACCTGCACAGACCTTGTCTGTACACATACTAACTGTCTCGTTATGAAGACGAGAACCAAGAGGGGCAGGGCTGGAAGGTCTCCTGAAGGAGAAAGTTCTGATGTAAAGCAAAGTGGGAGTGTCAGGCTGAATCCAAACCCCAGCTCAGCCACCAAGGCATGTCTGACCTTGGGCAAATCCTAGGGTGTCTCCAGTCACTGCAGTCTTATCTGATCTGTGTGAATTGTTTCAAACAAGACTGTCACATCTTGGGTACTTAAACATTTGTCAAGGAAGCAAATGACTGGATAACCTACGTCAAAATGCCCAGAGCAGTGCCTGGTGTCAGGCATGTGTCACAAGCTGTTTTAGTTGTTCTAGTTCCTTAATCTCAGGTCCAAAGATCCCTGAAGTGCTTTTGACTTTTTGTGGCTCTAGGTGTACCTGTCTGTAAATGGGAGGTGCTTTCCCACCTTAACCACCTGTATTCCCCTACTAGTCTGGCTGCAAGGACCAGCCTGAGACTCTGACACCTGCCTGCTATCCAAATGCCCTGGAGGGACCCCTGCCAAGACAGCTGCTTCCCGCCTTCTTTCTAGAGGCTCTGGAAAGCGTGCCTAAGAGCTAAGACCCCATATCAAATACCTCACCAGAAGGTTGAATGGTCCCCAGGAAGCTACCCCCTGGAATCATTGGGCTGGTGAATAGGGCATCCACATTAGTGCCTGGTTTGAGCTACAAGTCTAGCCTGCTATACTGAACAAGTATTTTTAAAATTCTCATCAAATTTTCAGGGCATTTAAAAATATTTATTTTTAGAGGTGAAGGGAGGGAGAAAGAGAGGGAGAGAAACATCAATGTATGGTGGCCTCTCACACACCCCCTACTGGGGACCTGGCCTGCAACCCAGGCATGTGCCCTGACTGGGAATCAAACCAGAGGTCCCTTGCTTCACTGGGTGGCACTCAATCCACTAAACCACATCAGCCAGGGCAAATTTTCAGTGTATTAATGTACCATATTTTGCTGTGTATAATGTGTACTTTTATGTCCAAATTTTTGAGGAAAATGTAAGGATGCGCACTATACATGGGTATAATGAATACATACTATGGGTTTGGTAATCCCGTGTACAATGCACACAAAAACGTGGGTGTGCATTATACACGAGAGTGCATTATACATGGCAAAATATGGCAGCTTGTTATAATGAGTCCTTTTTGAAAGTGAATCATCAGCCTAATTTATCTGCTTTCTAACCTGGACTTTTAATCTCACATTTGACTGAAGCAAGGCACACCTGTAGCTCTCTCACCGGGCTTTACCTGCAAAGGGCTCTCTCCTCCTATACAACTCAAAGCACCATTGAGCTTAGGAAACTACTAGAGGAAGTGAGAATGTAAATGGCCTCTTTTGCATGTTCTTGCAGTATCTCAAAACTCAGGAGGGAAGTTCTTCTCAAGGTCTAACCTCAGTCCCTCCAAGAGCAACCATATGTTGGTGAAGGAGCAGGTCGGATGGCATGCACTTGATTGGCCCCTCTGGGTCTAAGGTACATGGGGATTTGTCTCAGGGGCCTCATTTTGAGGCTCCCATGTCCTCGGCAATGGCGCCAGTGGGAGGATTGGAAAATATCTTCCTTGTGGGCCTGAGGAGGAGGGTGTCTGGTCCGCTGTAGATTGGATCTTTTCCTGGCTTTGTCTCAAATTACACGACTTTCCCAAGCTCTTAAATTTTAGTGTTTTTGGCTAATTTGGGTTCTTGCATTTCTCATCTTCTGTGGCATCTATAAGCAGATTGGCTCACTGTTTTCTGCAGAATCCCTCTTGTTGGTGGGCTGCATGAGGTGTCTGCAGGTCACCTTGTCCATGCCTCTGCCTCTGGAACAGGCTTCCTGTGCCCCATTGCTTCCGACATCTTCCCAGACACTCTTCCATCATCTTGGACACTATCTCCCTATGCTTCATAGTGACAAGCTTCTTTCCAGAGTCTGGCTTGAACCTCTCTTGCTACCATCTCAACCCCTTGGTCCACATAGTCCTGGCCTCTAGAGAGGCAAAGAACAGCTGCTTGGCTCCGCCCCTGTTCCTTCGTTGTTCTTGTTGGGGTATCACCTCTGTGCATCCAGCTTGTGAATCCCCCAGCAATTTCTTTGTCACTAGATCACATTGCAAGCTCCTCTCCAAATGCTGTCTGGCTGCTTCCTGTTCCAGGCATCTCCCTCCCACCTGAGTATTTGTGTTTCTGATTATTTATCCCCAGATGCAACGGCCACATTTTTCCAGGTTGAATCTGCTCGTTGTTACTTCCTGCCTGGGTTTGCTAACATCTCCAGGTCCCTTTTGCAGCCTGCGCTGCAGGCTTACTCGGCGTGGAAACATGAATTTCTGGCCTTCAGAAAGCAAACCACGAAGGCAGTGGGACGGGGAGAGCCGGTTCCCCTGCCGAGAGGGGCCCCACCCAATCTGAAGTCCATGGCCTTCCCCGGGAGAGCATCTGAGCTGATGAACACTGAAAGCCATCAAGTGCTGCCAGCAGGGGGACGGCCTAGAATGAGACCTGTCCCAGCTGTCCAGCTTTCTCTAGTCTCCTGAGCCGAGAACACGGAGACACCTACTGCCCTCCCGGCCTTGGCTCTCTCCAAGCAGCCATCACCAGTTCTAATTAAATACTCAGCAGATGAAGTGACTGAATGCCAGACGAGGGGGTTGGGGGTTCCATTTCCTGTCCAGGGCAGGGGCTGGGCCAAGGTGGCTGGGGCCACAAGTTAAATGCAGATGGAGAGTGAATGTGCCCCCGATTTTTTATTGAAAAGGGAAAGTTCATTTTATTTTAATTTTTTCAATTTCATTTTAATGTAAGCCCTGATGACTGAGAGAGAACTCCAGGGTTGGAAGGGATCTTCGAGAGTCTTTAATGCTTGTCTCATTTGACAGATGGAGACCCTTGGAGGTTCACTAACTTTTTCAAGTTTACAAAAGCATTTTACATCCTCCTTTGACCTCCAGATGGGTGCTGAGTATTAGGCATGGGAAGTTAAAACTCTCATGCCTAGGACTGGCTCAGGAATGGATGCCTACCCAGAGAACTTTGTCTCCCACTTGCTCACACCTTTCTTCACTCTTTACCTTGAACCGGAGCTGGAGGGAGAAGTTGGGCACAGTGGTAGGCTCCAACCTCCCAGGGCTCTCGGTGTACCAAGATTAACTTGAAATCCGAGGCTGTGCGTGGAGGTGAGCTGATGCCGCTCTTGAGAGACTGTCAGATCTTGAGTGGCAGAGGGAACAGGATAAAAGCGTTATTCATACATCCTGCCCCAACCCGATTCTCTGCCTCTCTACCCCACCACAGCTCCTGAATTTTGAACATGGTTTCTTCTAGTTAGAAGTCTTCCTCAGAAGATGCTGATGAATTTGGAGTGATTTAAAAATTCGTCTGGGGAAATAAACAGCTGCAGCTTGAAACACATACACATACAGTTGTGCTGCTGTGTCCCCTACCTCCCCCGCTGACCCCCTCCTTGATCTAGGAAAAGCACACACACCCAAACTGTATAGAAACACTGAAACCCCTGTGAATTATGTGAGCGATCTGAATGACCACTGTGCAAAGGAAGAGGGATTAGCTGTCCTGCAGACTGGCAGACACCACGCCAGGAGACTGCGTGGTCTTAAGAACACGTGTCTGGAATCCTAGGGACCTTTGCGTCCCTGGTTTGTGAGCTCTTTGCAAGACAGAGCTGTTTCTCTCTTGTAAGAACCTTCTGCTTCCCTGGGGAAGTGGGGAGCAGAACGGGAACAAACATTTGTGGTCACCTGAGTACATGCCAGACTTTTATTTTCTCTTAAAAAAGTTATTGTAAAGTAGCAGTTGTGAAATTATTGTTCCCATTTTGTAGAAACTGAGGATTTCAGAGGCGGAGCTGAGGCTGTGTTTCAGTGCCAGGCACTGCACTGCTGTCTTATTCCCCGGGGTTCTGTGCACTTACCTGACCGAGGATCACAGAACCCACGGGGCCGGGGTGAGGGGTGGGGTGGGGGGAGGGAAGGCGGGGTAGATGCTAACCCACTAAATGCATCTGTTTCCTCCTCTGAAGGCGAAAATGATGCAGTTTGGCTGAGTTATTAGAATTCTCAGTAACATGTAGTCCGTAGTCCCCTGAGATGTGGTCAGAAATGACTATTAAAGAGAGACTTGCTGGCCCTCTGAGCTGGGAGTACTGACTAGGGTGGTGATTTTCAACCTTTTTCATCTCATGGCACAGATAAACTAATTACCAAAAGTCTGCAGGGCACCAAAAATGTATTTTTTGCTGATCTAACAAAAAATAGGCATAATTTTGTTTCATTTTCACCAAATGGCTGTTGTTGTGTTGGCTGCCATTGTTTTTTGACTTGGACAATCTATGGGAAAAGAGCTCAGTGCCCCTGACTAAATAAATAGTCAGGTTTGCGTGTTTTAAAAATTCTTGCGGCACATCGGGGTTTCTGCAGTGGCACACGGGTTGAAAATTGCTGGTTTAGAGGGACGTTTTCATCAGTGAGTCTGCAAAGCTCCTACTGTGTATGCATAGCCGCCTGTTGGCTAGAAGGCAGAGCCCCACTCAGGCAGACAGAGGGGGGTCTCTTCCACTTCAGCAAGAGACAGCAACTTCCTGGGCTGCAGCTTGCTTTCACACGCTCCTTCCCCCCTCCCCTGTTTTGAGAAACACCTCTTTAAACCTAGTACCCCCCTCCAGTTATGACCTGCTCACTTCCCCTCTTCATAGCCAGGGTTAAAAACCAAACCAAACCAAACTTTTTTTTTGAAGTGTGACATCGAAAAATACTCAGATCATAAGTGCACAACTTGATGAATTATCACTAAGTGGATACACTTGTGTAACCACCATCCAGATGAAGAAAGAACATTCCAGCCTCCAGAAGCACCCCCCCGCCACCCCCACGCCTCCACTCAGTCACAGGCAACCCCTCCCCCAAAGGTCATGACTTCTAGCATCACACAGGAGTTTTTCCCAGTTTTTGAATCATATAAGTAGAATCATACAGTATATTTTCTGTGTCTACCTTTCTTTTTTTTGCTCAACCTTAATTGTGTGAGATGCATCTATACTTTTGTGTGTAGTGGTGGTTTATTTGTTACTATGCTGGTATTTATCTCATTGGTTGAGTGTACCTCAATTTACTTACCCATTCTACTACTGATGGGCATTACAGTTGTTTCTTGTTTTAGTCTCTTATGAATAGTGTTGCTGTGACTATTTTTTTACATATCTTTTGGTGAATTCATTTCTGATGGGTATATACTTAGGAGTGGAATTGCTAGGTTATATGGCTTGCATATTTTTAGCTTTAGTAGACATTACTGCACAGTTTCCAAAGAGTTTGTAGCAATTTATACTTCCCATTAGCTGGGTATGAGAGTTCTGGTTTCTTCCACATACTTGTCAACACTTGGTATTGTCAGTCATTTATATTTTAGCCATTCTGGTACATGTGTGGTGATATCTCAGTGTGGTTTTAATTAGTAATGTCTGATGAATAATGAGATGAAAACTTGTTCACATGCATTTTTCTTTTTTAGCAATTTGGATATTCTCATTTGTAAAGTTTTTGTTCAAGTCTTTTGACCATTTAAAAATATGGGTTATCTGTCTTTTCCTCACTGATCTGATGGAGTTCTTCATTCATTTTTGGTTTAAGTCCTGTGCTGAACATGTATTTTGCGAATACCTTCTTTCCACACTGTGGTTTTCCATTTCACTCTTTAATTGTGTCTTTCGGTAGACAGAGGTTCTTACTGTTATTTTAGTCCAATTTATTGATCTATTTTTATGATTAGTGCTTTTTGTGTTCTGTTTAAGAAATTGTCCCTATCCAAGTCATGAATGTGTTCTTTTATGTTATTGTCAGAGCATTTATTGGTTAACCCTTCACATTTAGATCTGCAATCCATATAAACTTGATTTTTGCGTGTGTGGTATGAGGTCTGAGTCAAAATTAATATTTTTTTTCACATGGATATTCAATTGACCCAGCATCATTTATTGGAAGAATTATTCTCCCCACTGCTCTGCAGCATTATTTGTATCACAAATCAAGTGTGTGTATCTGCCTTTTAGACTCTCTAATTTATTTCATTCTCTGCTTGACCATCCTGTCTTAATGCCTCATTATTATTATTTTTTTGAAGAGCTGTTTGGCTTTATTAAGCAATTCATGAATCAGGCTGCATCTCACCTAACAACTAGAAGGGCACTTCTGGTACCTCATTATCTTAATTGCTACACTTTATAGTAAAGTAAGTATCTCATAGACTTTCAAAGTATTTGTACTTGCTATTTCTTTACCTCTTAGCCAAGCTACTTCCATCTGCCTCTGTTCCCACCACTCTGCCCCAAGGGCTCTTACACAGATGACAAGGGTCCTCCAGTTGGTGCTAAACCTAAGAGAATTGTTTTTAGTTCTCAGCTTCCTTAACCTGTTCGCCACATTCAGCAAGGTTGACCATTCCCTTCTGTTTGAAACACTACCTTCCCTGATTCCAGACTTTCTTGATTTTTCTTCTACTTCCCTGGCTACTTCCTGGAGGTCTCCTTGGTTGGGTTATTCTGCTCTGATTTTTAAATGTTGGACTTCTTCAAATCTCATTCCAAGGCTCTCTTCTCATTTTACAGCTACTCTCAAGATGATTTATTGTACTCCCAACATTTCTGTCACCAGCTTTAGGTAGGAGAGCTCCCAAATTTATATCTCCAGTTACAATTTTCTTTAGAGCTTAAAATCATGGATGCCTTCAATCAGAATTTTTCCTCAGTGGCTCTCTTCCTGAATTACTGTTTCAGTCCAGAATTTTCTTCTCTTTCCTACCTCTTCTCCATGTACCCAGATCCCAGCCAGTTAGGATGAGGGATTCAATTTCTTTGAGATTCAGTTGCCAAAAATCCCTAATTGGGGGGACAGGGATTATTTCTTTCATTCACGAGGAAAGGTTATGGTGGGGAATTTCCATTATGAAGATATGGGCTTTAAGATATGTGGGAGAATTACCTGAATTATTTCTGTGAATTTCTTTGCTCTCTTTAGAGATAGGTAATATCCCCACAAAATAGTAATTGTCATCCCATTTAGGGTGCTATTAAGCCCCTCTCATCTTCAGTATCACTGTTTTCATCTTCATTCTGACTGTATGGAATGGTGGGGCTTAAAAGGAGCAGGAAACGAAGACCCAGAAACACCAAGTGAATTCCTCCTACTACAACTGGTGGGAAGACCTAGATAATAAACCCTCCATTTTTTTTCCGTCAAACTCTCCTCACAAAAAACATTAGTGATCCTCACAAACCTAGAGGTGTAACTGTCCGGCTTCCAGCCTTGACTATTATTAGTCCAGGGGAGGGAAAGCGGCAGGAAAGAGCTGCCCCTTTACCCCGCTGTGGGGCTGAGGAGCAAGTCCATTTACCTGCTGTGACTTAGGCCCTGTGATTCCTCCTGATGCTCATCATAGTCACTTGAGACCCTTTCTAGGCCACAGTCTTCCACTGCAGCTCTGAAAGCTGGGGTTTCAGTGTCCTAAGTGAATACTGATCAGGATTTCAATTAGATTTAAAGTTTTTCTTTACTGTAGTCCACTGGTTTCCAATTTGAGCACTATCAGAATCAACAGAAAAGCTTGTTTATGAATATGTCGCCTCACATACTTTTATTAGTGGTGGTTCTAGGGGTTGCAGTGGGTAGTCTAATTTTACAGAGTCTATTCAAAATGACCTCAAGGGAAGTGTAGAAATCTTACCACCATATAACTTCCTTTTGCCTCATAGTTTTCTCATGTATTACAATTATACAAATTGAAAGGCCCACCAGAAAATGTTATATATTTTTTCTTTTAACTGTCAAACATATTTTAAAGAACTCAAGAAGAATGGTATATTTTATTTACTCAGCCATTTACCATTTTTGTGGCTTTTCTTCATTCCTGATGTTTTTGAGCCAGAACCAGAGGTCTTCTCCTGGGGCTCCTTCTGTCTATGCTGATGAAGCCCGAGTCTTCATTTTGGACTGCCTTGAGCCTTGGTGGGGAGTATGGGAGGGAAAATACACGAGTTTGGTGTTAGTTCACATTTCCTTCTCTTCTCCCAGTCTTCCTTCTTTCCTCAGAATTCTGAAATAGCTGCTCCGTACATACTGTTCTGAATACAGAGCTACATCCAAAAGACAAGACACAGGGAGGGTGAATTCCTGGAGGCTGGTCTAAGACATAGCTTCCTGGACCCTACCCTGAGGGTTTTGACTCAGTCTCAGGTGGGGCCTGAGAATTTGTGCCTTTAGCAAGGTTCTAGGCGATGCTGCTGCTGCTGCTGCTTGTCCCAGACCTCATTTTCAGAACTACTGGTATAGTCTGTCCTTTAATAAAGTTGGGAAAACTCTTTCTCCAGGATAGAGTATAGGTCAGGTTCCTGTATTTGCATAACATTAAGGTCTCGATGGTCTACTATTTAATAAGCAGAGGGTAAAAGGACAGTGGAAATCTGTTACTTGAGCAGATGAGGAGATAAAAGGAATAAAACATTGTGGAGTATGCTGTAGATTACTCAGCCAACTAGGAACTGTGGTTTATGCTTTACTAATATAGAACCCAAACCCTGTGGAAAGGTTGTTGTGGGGAATTTCCATTATGAAGATATGCGTTTTAAGTTAATATATATAGTTTTATAGCAGAACATCATGGAATATCTAGTTACCCTTAAATTTCTTTGTTTGGAGACTATGTTTTTGAATATAGAAGAAGTAAAAAGAGGAACTAAATTTTGATTTCAATTCTGATTAACAAGGGAAAGCTGATTGGCAAAAGAGGAACCCAGTTGTCCATGCCGTCTTGGCAATGAGGAATGTGCAGAACATGGGATATGCTCAGGCATATACACTAGACTTTCCATGTACATATCTCTCAAATAAAAAAAGGTAGCTATGAGCTGAATGTGTATCACAGGAATCAGCGTTTTAGAGAAAAGAAGTTCACACAATGGTAAGGAATTCTGAGGTGGCAAAGACAGAGAAGGCATTTGAAAGGAAAGGTACTCACACAGCATATCAGGATTGTCAACAGACACACCACAACCTTGGAAAGGGCAGACTATGATGAGGTCTGAATGCAAATAGAACAAACACTCTCATAATGAGGTGAGTTAGGGAAACCTACATCCTATAGGAGCTGTAGCTTGTGAAACAGTGTTTTTTTGTGTCTCCACCAGAGGAAGAAGACAGCAGGTGGTCCAGCCTGTGAGTGCAGAGCTGGACATGTTGTTGTGCTGGAGAGGAAGACAGTCACTGGAGGAAAGGGGCAGGAGCCCAGATTTCTGTGTGAGGCCATGCAAGATGCATACCCAGCGCTAACTGTCAGTCACTGGTGTGTCAATCAGATGTTTCTCCTTTGTGAGTTCTCCCACTCCTGCCTCCTCTCTGATGCCAGTTTCCTCTATATACCTTTATTTTGTACCTTGTTTAAAATTGTGCATAATGAAAATGCACATTCTCCACTTTGAATGGTGACTTTGCCTTTTTCAATTCCACTCCCTAGTCCCTAACACAGGGCGTGGTTAGGGTTTGCTGAGTTGACTTCTTTCTATTTCACACCTTGATGTATGCCTTTAGGAAAACCCTAGAAGTAAATCTCAAGGAAAGTTAATTTGAGATTAGGGTATTTATAAAGAAAAAGCAGTCCATTGATCTATTCTGAATGTTTACTTGTGCCTTGAACTATGGGTGGGAGACCCTCTTCTGACATCCCCAAATGACTTAAGATAGGATCTTATCCTTTGCTTACTGCTGTTCCAATGTGATCAGCTCAAAGCACATCCTGCTTTGGCCTGTGGACTGGCATTGAGGGTACCAGCATCTCTCAGAGCAGCTGTCATGGTGGTGGAATGAGCTCTGCAGCCACAAGAGGCCATATCACCTTCCCCAGACCCCTAGGGGAAATTTTCCGGTTCCAAGAACTCAATACTGGTGGGAATTACCACCTCTGGGCATATCTGGTTTTCTGAAGATGCAGGTCTAGGCAGAAAAGAAAAAAAAAAGGAGTGGAATTTTAAACCTCAGGGGCCACAGATAAGAGAAGGCACAGACCTGATGAGCTCTATTTTCCTTCTGTGTGCTTGTTTTTGCAGTCCACATTCCTCTGATTGTCTTTCATTTCTGAACTCAGCCCCAAGGGCCTGCATTATTTCCACAACTGCTATGAGTCCTCCAGGCCACCAGGAGGCAGTACAGAGCCTTGTGGGGGCGCTTTGCTAAGTGAAACCTGCAAGACATAAAGGGTTAAGAAAGGGTTTACTTCTCAATCATGCACCAACTGAAAAGGCTTCATTGTCCCTCTACTTGGGAATCCCACTTTGTCATTCCTGGGTTGATTGTCTATCTGGTTGGTGGCCAGCACACCCAACTGGAGCACTCATTGTGGCAAAGGGGACTGCGTGGAAAATAGGAGCCACGGTCCTGGCTCCCAAGAAAGCCACAGTCTTGGGAAGGAGATAAAGACACAAGACATAGTGTAAGAGTCCTATCCTTGTGGAGCTGTCCTGACTCCTCCTGCCTGGGCTCATGGGCACTCAAAACTGGCCCATATTTTAGCAAGTCTGCTCTTGTAGTGCGATTACTTATTTGTTCCACTGTTCCCAGCTGTGTGTAAACTGGCATCAAGTGGAATTAACCTCTACATCTCTAGGGGTGAGCAGGGTAAAATAGCTGCTAGACACTCAAGCTTTGGGGCCAAACATGATTCAAATTCCTGTGTAACTGCCAAAAGTTTTATATTTCTCATTAAGACTTTGCATTTTTAAAAAGTGGGCATATCAGTACTACCTTTCCCACAGAGAGTTACAGAAGATAGTGCTTTAAATGAGCTTATCGCTGTGCTTGGCATATTGCAGGTGCTCAAAAAATTAATTCTGCTTCCTGCTTTCTCCTCTTCCTCCCTTGCTTCCAGAGCTTCTCATAGTGCTTGGCACAGAGAAGGTGTGTGTAAGATGTTAGCTGAATGATTAACAAAATGACTGAACCAGGAAAATCAGTTGTGACTCAGCAATATGGTCAGCTACTTTTTTTCATTTAAGAGATACGGACATGGTAAGTCTAGTACATATGCCCGAGTACGTCTCATGTTCTGCACTTTCCTCATTGCCAAGACGGCATGAACAAGGACGTGGGCCTTCTGGGACAGCCATCCCCATTTCTCTGGACGCTGGTGGCAACGTCCTGCAGAGGAATGGGGCTGGCCCGGGAATGTCAGTCCCCCTCAAGGAAGCAGCAGGTTTCCAGGGTCGGTCTCAGGGCCCCTTTATGAGTGATCTGCCTCGAATCATACATTTTTACTTAGGGTGCTGCTATGTACGTTTAGGGTTACTTACTTAAATAATTTAATATTAGAAGATTTAACTTTCACTTTCCCATATCACAATGAATCCATCATTACCTTTCATTGGGGTTTGAGGCTAGTGAATGTAGCTGCTTTTCATCTGTGGGTTTATTATTGTTTATTCTTTTTTCTTCCTCCACCCCGAGATTCAAGCCTAATTCTTAACTGTTATTAGATTCAAGAGGTATAACATTTATTGTAATTTTTTGTGGTTAGATGGATGTATTTTGAATCATGTATTTATATGTATATATGTAACATTATACATACAATTTTAAATAACAAAATTTATTGTTCTAAACACTTTTTAAGTGTACAGTTCAGTGGCATTAAGTACATCCACATTGTTGTGCAACCATGACAACCATCCATTTCTAAACATTTTTATCCTCCCCAACTGAAATCCTGTAACCATTAAACACTAGCTCCCCGTTCTCCCCATCTGTCTACCTCCAGTTCCTGCAACCACCATTCTGCTTTCTGTCTCTATGAATCTGACTTCTCTAGGTACCTGGTATAAGCAGAAGCATACAATGTTTATATTTTTCTTTTTTTAAAGATTTTATTTATTTATTTTTAGAGAGGGAAGGGAGGGAGATAGAGAGAGAGAGAAACATCAATCCATGACCTGCAACCCAGGCATGTACCCTGGCTGGGAATCGAACCTGCGACACTTTGGTTCGCAGCCTGTGTTCAATCCACTGAGCTACGCCAGCCAGGGCAATGTTTGTATTTTTATGACTGTATTTTGTATCCTTTATTTCACTGAGTATAATGCTCTAACATTCATCTGTAATATAGATGTGTCAGAAGTCACTGCCTTTTAAAGGCTGAATAATATTCCATTGTATGTATATATCACAGTTTGTTTATCAATCCATCTGTCAGTGGGTACCTGGGTGGCTTCTACTTTTTGGCTAGTGTGAATAATGCTGCTATGAACATAAGTATACAAATATCTGTTGAGTCTTCTCCTCTCTGCTTTATTACTTTCTTGGGAGGGTCAGAGTGACTTAGATTTGTAGGCTGGGATGGGCCTGAGAGAGGTTCTCTGTCTCCCTGTTTAGGCCTCTCCTCCTAGAATTGAGGTCCTGAATTCTAGGTCAGGGCTTTACTCAGAGTCCTCTTGCCCACTCCAGGCATCTGGGCACAGGTGGTGTTAGGACCTGCAGTTATTTCTGGTCGATACACTAATAGACTAATGCCCCGTTAGTGAGTGTGTGTTGATTTGTGATTAGAGTCTGGGAGCCAGGTGGAGGCTAGGCTATACTAGCTCAGGAGTTTTATTAGCTATGGACAGCCCTCAGAATCATTTCCATTGTCACTTATTAAGGATTGTATGGTTCTGAGGAACATTCCAAAGAACTCAGGCCATGCTGGTAGTATTGCTCACCTGTGAATCAGGTGAAGGACTTAGATTCTAGATTTATACTATCTGGGTTCAAATCTTGGCTCTGCCACTTACTGTTGCCCTGAACATGTTACCAAACCTTTCCCAGCCTCACTTTTTTTAAATCTTTAAAGTGGGAAAAACAGTAGTGTCTACTTGCTGGGTTTGTTGGGAGAATTAAATGAGATAATAAATGCACTTAAAGTCCATATTATAGTGCCTAACATATGGTAAGTTGCTCATTAAATATTACTTATCATCTGTTCTTGTTCTTATAGTCACCTCCTTTTGCACAGCCGTGCTCATTGGTTAGTAAGCACGAACCTTAGACGTAACCTGTGTTGATAGTGCATTTTCCATTCAGCTGCTCTCTTTCTGCAAACTCCCGAGATCAGCTCACCCAACCCAAAAGCTTGGTGAAAGCTCTGACACCTTGTAAAGCCTCACTCCTTCCTAATAACTTTCTATATGAGTCAGGGGCCACCCTGAATGTTTACACTTTCAGACCCCAGGGGTGGGGAAGGGGTGGTGGCTGCCACTGACTTCCAGGCAACCGGGGCCAACTGGAGAGGTCAACCCCACCAAAGGCAATTTCATCCGGCTTCCACAGAATAGGAATATTAACCTGACGTGAGGCCAGAGCAGGCTGGACCAGAGGGAGATGAAATAGTTGAGCAAGAATGTAATGCTTTCTGGTGGATTCAGGCGATGGATGCTGTAGCAAATCAGAACCAGATTTTGAACATGGTGGTGGTGGATGGGAAGGTGGTGTTTGTGCCGTGCGATCCCTGTATTCTTCATTAGCAGCCCTGCCCTGGCACGGTGTTTGTCCTCCTTTACCATGCTGGGAGGAAAGAATGGGTCTGTGGGTCTGTCTGCTGGCTTCCCTTCATTTTTGTTTGGTCCATTTTCTCGCTAGATGACCTAAGAGCAATCTGCAGACCCAGTGTGTTGTCTTAGGTCATGGGCTGGAGAGAAGGACCTCAGTGATTGTTGCTTCTTTCCCACGTGTACTACTGTCACGCAGCAGGCTGAGCTTCCTGGTATAGGCGCTGCCCTTGTCTGCTCACCGGCTTTGAACTGGGGCAGGAAGTGTGAGCCGTTCTGGGCCAGGACACAAAGATGGCCTCTCGGCCTAGCGATCTGACCTTGCCTTTGGGCCACCTTGCCATTTCATCGTGATTGCTCTTCATCAGGAGATCATTTGCAGTTACAGCAGCAGGAAGGAGTGGCAGGGAAGGGGTGAAAGGACAGGCCTCCAGGTCTGCACTTGGTATTCAGTGCGGAGGAGGCTGGTCAGGTGGATCGGGTGAGCAAGACACCTCTGAAACGGAAGCTGCCCGTGTCCTCTGAATGGACGCTAGTAATTTCATCCTCTTCTCTCATGAGTTTTACAATGCCCTTGAGGCAGCAGCTGGAATCACTGCCCACATTGGCCGTGACCTAGTGTTGCCTGGCACCTCGACTGGTGAGAGGCCCAGATTCGAAATGCCCTTCCCTTGATTCCCTGCTGGTGGGGCCGTGGACTGTCAGAGTTAAGCGGCCAGGATCTGGAGGTAGATGCCTGGGTTTTCTATTTCCATTCTCACTAGCTGTGTGACCTTGGGCCACATATGTTCTCATTTTTCTGTGCCTCAGTTTCTTTATAAAATGGGGATTATTATTATATATACTTACCAGGGCTGGTGTTAGGATTAAGTTAAATAATGCATGGAAAGGGTTTAGAGAAGTGTCTGCAATGTAGGGGTTGAAATTCAGAAAGAACAATCCTGTAACTTCTCCTGGGGCTATTACAGTGCACCCATCTTTGTGAGATTCGCAGCCTTAATCAGTTCTCCGGATGCAGGCACGGTGTACCAGAGCTCAAACCTTTGGATTAGGTAAGAGGCCACGGTCAATCTCTGTTTGCTATTGTAATTGCTAAATTACAAATACCTGACACTGTTTAAAGTACATTAAAACCCCCCAGAAAATGTCAGAGGTAGAGATGACCTATGCCATCAGTCATTGTATTCAAACTTCTGATATCATTGCGACACCGAGGCCCAGACAGGCATGTCTTGCCAAGGCTCCAATTCCAGGCAATGGAAGAGCAGGGACTTGAAATAAAGACTGGAGTGCTGAGCTCAGTCCCCACACGGCTTCCCCATGGGGCCTCTTCTGCAGGCTTGGAGAGTATCCTGCGAAATAGCCAGAGACCTGATAGCTGAGCAGGCATCCAACACACACACATATCGAAACCCACCCAAGTGTTTGTGCTCTTTCCAATCGATGGCATAAAGGACCGAGCAAGAGAAATTACCCAGGATTAAACAGACAGCTACGTCACATTTCCATGAGTGTTTGTGCAGAGTGGCTGCACAATTTTATCAGTAAGCTCAGTAAGCTCCAAGGCAGAAAGCATCTCCAGGTCTGGTTCAGCCACAGAGTAGGGGGATCTGGGGGATGTGTCTTCTTTCTGGGTGAACCTAGTTTTACTGGAGTAAGCACAGGCTTTGCATGTGAGCCCCAAATATTCAATTGAGCTCAGTTTTCAGCACCCTCGCTGGGGACCGACAGGAAGCTGGGGAAGGGAAAACAGAGCCACTCTGAGATTTTTGGCTTCCTCCGCCAAGCTGTGTGTGCTAGTGGCTTCCAGCAAGGTGTGTGGCAGGCACTTAACACTCTCGAATGATATGGGGTTCATGCAGAACCCTGGCAGGAGGCCACAGGGAGGCATCTGTCTGCATATACCCTTCTCTGCTTTCTGGGTCTCCCTATCTAGATTTTAACCTCATCCTCTTTTTGAGAATTTCCCCTTTGTCTCTCTTCTGCCCTCCTTCCTGCCTATCATCTCTCCAGTGGACAGCACTCCCCAGACAGGACTAGGCAATGCACCCGGCCCTAGTTTGAGCAAGGTCTTGCCTTTTCTCTTGGGGCCTTCGTCCGCTTCTGGGTTTTGAGTCAGGACAACAAAGACCGCTCTGTCTGTGGCTCTGTTTGGGCGCTCGCCTTTCCTTTATTCCTTTGCTCCTCCCTAATTGCTCTCTCAGACCACCCAGCTAATGCCTCTCCTACCTTTGATGTTGGTTTCCTCTGAACCTGGGACAAGAAGACCTGTCACATGGCCCTGGTCCTTTGGCCACTAATGCCTCTGATGTCTGACCAAACTGTGAATGTCCTCTGTCTAGCCAGTGGGCCAGGACCTGAGGCTGGCACTGTCCCTACGCCATGCTTGTGGGGAGGAGTGCGGATCATAGTTTTTTTGTTTGAAGCTACCGTGAAGGCCGTGGCTCTCCAAGTTCCCTTCCCTGCAAAGTGGAGGAGCGAGAGCAGACAGAAGGTTCTGAAGTCAAGCTGTCTCAGGGAATCACTTCAAACTTGAGTTTCCCTTTTGTGAAATGTAGACCAGACACCTAACGTTGTATGTCCGCCTCCTCCTGGTATACTAGGATGGATGCTTAAGTGGATGAGAGGCATCATTTCTTTCAGACCACAGGAGAGGTGGTCCCTGCAGTGGCTGAGTTGACATGGGCCAGGGTCTGTGTTGTTGTCATAAACCTCACTATGAGATGTTTTTTTGCCTCTTCCTCTCCTTCCCATTCTTAAAGACCCTTGAAGACTCCACATTTGTTCTCAGTGCCCTTCAGCCTTCCTCTTTCAATAGTTATTTACACTTCAAAGTCTCTTTTTCTGCCTCCCTAGTCATCCATCCCGCCCTGCCCCATCCCTCACCTTCAACCATAGCCCGAAAGAGTTAATTCAGTTCTCAGCCCCAGCCAGCAAGTCTCTATGTGCCAGTAGAGTCAGCCTAGGATGAGCATTATTGAAATTGTTCATTTCTTTCTATAGCTTCAGTCTCTAGCCTGGAATGGAACAATGAGACCAGAAGTGTTCCAGACACATTGTTTGTTTAATAAAGGAACATTCTTCCAGATGAACTGTATGGCTGTTAGGTTTTCTGGTTTGATTGGTTAACCCTTGTAAGTGGTTTGCATTTCCCTTATTAGAGTTGGCCGGACTAGGGGGGCATGGTGTAGGGTCCACGGGCCCTTCTAATTTTTAGAACATTACTGCCCTGACCCTGGCCTCTGACCTAGTCAAAAGGTCTGTCCTGCATCCAGAGAATTGGTTAAAGCTATAAATCTTTTGAAAATGAGTGTGCTGTATGGTCCCAGGAGAAATTACAGATTGCCCCTTCTGATTTCAACCCCTTTGGCTTTGTAAAGGCTGTTGATTTTATTATTGATCATTGAGTTTGATCTGATGCATTTCACAGAGACTTGGCTCTCTGGTTGTGCTATTGGCTCCAGGGGCAGCAGCTATGCTGATGACGAGTTTTTCCATTCCCCCCGCCAGATGCAAGAGGTGGTAGGGTAAATGCAAACTTACTCCTCCCTTCTTTCTGGAAAGTCTGATTTAGATGCATGCATATGTGGGTGTCTTTATGTTATCAATAGCGTGCATTAAAAATTGCCCTTGACATACTGCCAGAGGCAGGGGGATCGATGGGATGACCTTTGAAAGACCCTTCCTGGTAAAATAGCTATGCGTTTTTTTCTGGTTATTCTGTGGACTGTATAATTTCTCTTTTTCCCTACTTTCACCTTTGTCCAACTCTCTGCCTCTGGATAGAACTGTCACAAATATAATCCACTATGCAGACAGTGGGTTCAATTGGTGGTAGTCAGTATCCCATTCATCCATCCATCCATCCATCCATCCGTCATTTATCAGACATCTACTCAATTCTAGGGACAATGCTAATCTGCTTCCTATTGTCTAATTTTGTTTGGTATTTATATTCAGTGGAACTAAAAGACCATTTCAATCCTTTAAAAACTTGATCTTTCTTTTTTGCATTTGACACATTTTGACCACTTCTTCCTACTTGATATTTCCCTTCCTAAGGTTTCCAGGGTCTGTAATGTGATTTCCCCCAGCATTTCTTCTGCTTCTATGGGCATCCTTCTTATTCTTTCATTTTTTTCTTTCTTCTTTATTTACTATTGAAGTATCTGTGTTCTGAGTTCTGTCTTCAGCTTTCTTTTCCCTTTTTACTTTCCTTTACTCTTCTCTTTAAACACTCTTTCTGGGCAATTTCACCCATGTCACCATCTCTAAGTTATTATCTACCTACATATGATGACTCTCAAGTATTCTTATTTAACCTGTACTTACACCATGTGCTCCAAGCTCTTATATCTGTCTCCTGACTACAAATGGCAGGATGTCCAGAAAATCTCAAACTCATCATGTTCATAAATAAGCTCAGCATCTTCTCTTCAATCGTGTACCTTCCTGATTCCCTGTCTTGAGGGCTGTCCTAACCCACTCTCCTCAGTCACGCCAGAATCTGAAAGGCTCCCTCAGATTTTTCCCTCCCCTCACATCCATTTGGATACCAAGTCATGTCAGTCCCATTTCCCATATCTGTTTCCACCTCTCCTCCCCCATTGCCACCATCCTAATTCCAGCACTCATCATCTCCCCTTGCATTATTGCAGTATTTCTTACCTGGCCCCTAGATTTGCCCCTGCCACCCCAACCATCTTCATGCTGTATCAAATTGGCCTTTGTAAATGCAAATATGATCAAGTCAATCCCTTGTTTAAATTTTTTCAATGGCTCCTAAACACCTAAGAAGAAGTTCACACCCCTTAAGCATGTAATAGCAGGTCTCTTGTCTATGTCTTTGCTTTATCTCCAGTAAGTCTCTGCACTCTCTGACTGGACTCCAGGCACACGCCATAGGCTCCAGTCATATCGGGTCACTTGCCCTGCTCCTTCTTGCCTCCAGACCCTCCTTGCCCTTGCTCTTCCCTCCACTTGAAATGGTCTTACCTCCCTCAATGTGTTGGTCTTAGCTCAAACACACTCTTTTCTGTGAAGTCTTCCTTGACTCCTAGGTTTCTTCCTCCCCACTTCTATTGTACCTTGAAAATGTTGTAATACTTTGTTTTTATGTCTGGTTTCCAATAGACAGTAAGCTCCTGGAGGGTAGGGATGGCATATTTTATCCCTGTTACCTAGGACTTCTTTACATTGGCCTTGTATCTGGAAAGGGCTCCGTTTATGGCCATATAGCTCCTGAGATTATTTTTTCTCTTCTGATCTGTATCTGAGCTATAGATACTCAGTCACTTCCCCATTTACACTTTTTCTTCTATCTTTTTCTTCCACCAGAAAACATGAGGACTTCTGAAATTAGCTTTGTTTCTCATGTTTAGCTGTAGTCAACTCTTCTTTATCTTCCTGCAGCTTCATCTGCTGTTTTGATTATTTGAAGGGGGAATTATTGATATGGACTCAGCTTCACTTTGGTCCTGACCCTGCTCCCTTCCTTTTGCTTCATCTTCCAACCTGGAAGCAGGGAATGCAAACAGCATTGATACTAAGCCATGTTTTTGATGGAGAAGAATGAGGAGACACTGTTATGTTCTTGTAGGTCCTCCATGCTTGTGGATGCACCAACATCCCACTTTTGATGTTACCAATGGCCAATTCCAATTTCTTTCTCCCAACCAAATTTTAAGCTTGAACAGAACATAATTAGCAACTGACTTCAAGATCAAATTTTAGAAAGCATGCTTTTACCCTCTGCTCTATCTGCCATGACAATTGAGATTTTAATGAAGTTATTAGACAGTGTGTTTCTTCAGGAAAGTGCCAAATCTCAGAGCCACCTTCTCTGGCTTCTCTTTAACAAAATGCACAATTTCCAGCAAGTTTCTATGTTCACATAGGGTGCTATATAAATCAGCATGAAGTGTGATATTCCCATAAATCTGCAGGCTCATGTAAGGACCACTGTCTAGCTTTGTTGATGTTGGGTACTTGTTTCTATGCTGTGTGGACCATGCTTAGGAGAAAGTCAGCAATGCTAAATTCACATTGTAATGAATCATCAATTCATTAAATGTTTGAGGCACACTTACTATTATCCAGGCCTTGTGCTAGGGCTGGCAGTATGGTGGGGAACAGAATTGGTTCCTGCCCAAGGGGCAGCCTGATAGGAAGTGCATTAAAATCAGACAGAACTGAGTGTAAATCTTGATTACATCACTTCTTACTCAGTGATCCTGAACAAGTTAGTCCACCTCTCTGAGCCTCAATTCCTTCCTCTATAAAGTAAGAATTATTCTATATCCCTTACAGAGTTATTGTAAGAACTAGAGAGAAAATACATCAAACATAACCTTGTTGGTACAGTGCTTCACACTTAATAGACAGAGAGCCATAATTACTGTCCGCTATCACATTAGTAATTACAGCAAAATAGAAACTCCCAACTCTCTGGTCTGCTTTAGCTTATAGTAATAGCTATAATTTTTAGTGTCTCTTTCTTGACACAGACTCTGTTCTTAGTGCTTTACGTGTATTAACATACTGAATCCCAACAACAATCTTATGAGATAGATACTTGTATTATTTTGTAGAGGGGGGAACTGGGGCATAAGAAAGTTACATAACTTGCCCAAGGCCACACACCTGGGGAATGGTCTGGCTGAGGATTTGAACCCAGGCATTCTTGCTTCATATTACATGTTCTTAACCACCTCATTCTACTGCCTCTCCATGAAATGTGCAGATTATTGTTTCTAAGTTAATAACTGTATTCATTTCCTAAGGCTGCCATTAAAAATGTCCTCAAATGTGTTGGCTTGAAATAACAGACATTTTTTCTCTCATAGCTCTGGAGGCCAGCAATCCAAATTCAGGGGCTGGCAGGGTTGGTAAGGTCTAGGAGCCCCGAGGGAGAATCATCCCACGGCTCTCTCCTCGCTTCTGGTGGTGGCCAGCAGTCTGTGTGTGGCATTCCTTGGCTGGCAGCACATCCCCCCAGTCTCTGCCTCTGTCTTGACATTGCCTTCTTCTCTGTAGATCCTTTCCTCTTACAAGGTTTCCAGTCATGGGGTTTAGGACCTGCCCTATCCATTAGGACTTCATTTAACTGATTATATCCACAACCACCCTATTTCCAAATCAGGTCACATTCATGTGCACAGGTCTCAGGTTCCAGGTGCACATAAATTTCAGGGGTACTATTTAACTCATAATAACCATTTGCTCTTTACTTTAAAATGGGAATTGATGAAGGCATGTTTATTTACTGTCTTATTGTAAAAGGCAGGTAAAATAAATAAAACAATGCTTCAAGAACCTATTCATATTTTAGAACATGATTTTGACTGTTGTTTGGGCCATAGGCAGGCAGTGGACTAAGAGGAATATTTACTTCTTAGCTGACCTTGGCCCTGCCCAAGCCAGGTACCATGATCCCTCCTTGACATTTTGCCCTGGACTTCTCTCTAATCAGTCAAACCCCTTCACCCATTTTTCATCAGATGTGGCCTTGAGTTCTTTTTCTTTTCTCATTGCTCTCCTCATAAGAGGCTCCGATTCTGTTGCCCCCTTGACATGCATCAGTGAGAAGAGAGGGCAGTCTTCCTCTCTGTCATTCTAGGTACAGCCTAGGTCACATCGGGTTTTTTATGGTGGCCATTGTCCTAGGTCTCATTGTACTGCTTACTGCAGTGATTCTGAGCAAGTCACAGCATCTCCAAGCTCATTCTGTTCTTCTCTAGAATGGGGATCGTCACACTCGATCACGAGGGTGTTGTGACGCAGGTGGCCCGATGTGTCTGGATGCTGTCTTGTACCTGTGCAGTGTAGTGACTGTGTTAGAAGTAGATGTTAGGCTGCAGGTTCAGATGAAAGGGACTGGGAGCCCCGCAGATGTCTGCCTTCCACGGTTGATTCCGGTCCCCAGAGGGCTGTTAGTCGGGGATGGTTAGCGTGGGAGGTGGAGAAATGGATCCAGGAGGTGGAGTGTCTGGTTCAAACTTTTGATCAGGAGATTTGCCCTTTGATGTAGCAGAATGGAGCTCCCTCCAAGAGCACTGCCGAGGACAGCAGGCCAGTTTGCCTGCCCCTGCATTCTCTGGCAGGTATGGTGTGAACTCCTGTGGCTGAGTGTCAGCCCTGGGCCATCCTCCCACTGGGGCCTGTCTGCCTCATGATAGCTCACAGTCTGTCCTGGTGCTGATCTCCTTAGGTCATGCGTGAGATGTGAAACATGTACCAGCAGACCGGAGCATTAATGGGACAAACATTTTTGGGGTACCTACAATATGTAAGGCATAATATTAGACTGGAATTGAAGAATGAAAAATACAGAGCTCTCTTTCGAGCTCACAGTCCAGTATAACAGAAAGACAGGTAAACAATCATAGCAATGAGAGAAGGCAGGGGGAGGTGTGACTATCAGTAAGGTCTGCTCTAGATCAAGGGTTGGCAAACTCTGTCCTGCAGGCCACAGCCAGTCCACCATCTATTTTGTAAATAAAACTGTACTGGAATCCAGTGATGCTCATTTCTCTACGTATTGTCTATGCTACTTGTGCAATTCAACCGCAGAGATGAGTAGTCATGACAGTGACTACGTGGCCTGCAAAGCCTAAAATTTATACCATCTGCTTTTTTATAGAAAAGGTTTGCTGACCCCTGTTCTAGATAATGGGCCAGCCAGGAAAGGTTCTGAGTAGAAAACAGACATGAACCTTATTCTCAGGAGCTTTCTGGATTTGTGTGTGCAATGAACACACAGAATTCAGAGAAAGAAAAATGAGAGAGCTCGCTGGGGAGAGCTTTGGAGCCGTGTGCGAGGCTTTGCCTGGGAAGTGAGATGTCCAGAAGCCTGGCAGGTAGGTATGAAGTGCTGGGAGGAAGCTGTGTGCCCAGAGGTGCACAGCAGAGCTGAGAAGGGGAGAGAGGCCAAGGCCAGAGGTCAAGCAAGGACAATGTTGTTATTATGACAGGGGATTGTGTGGATTCAGTGTAAAGCATCAAAGAAGCAGACAACACCTCACCCCACCCTTGACTGCAGAAGTGAAGAGAAGTGAGGGAAAGGAGAGGACTTATCTAAGCTCAACCAGCCAGTGAAGGGCAAATCAGCGCCAAGCCCCGCCTCTCTTCCCCAGTTGCCACCTGAGCTCTAGGACACTGACTCCATGACCTAGCTCTTTGGGGAAAGGGCTGCAAAGTTCAAGCTCCTTCCCAAAAGCTCCCCTTTTTAAAATTTTCTGCAGCACCCCCTGCACCCCGCCAACTCCCAGTCTTATTTTTTAACCTCTTGTAGGGTTCCTCGGTCAGTAAGGGGCTTGAGGCAGGGTGTGTGTCTGGTTCCTCTCAGTGAGGCCCTTCTCGTTCACACTGGGAGGGATGTGTGAGAGCACTGAGCCTCGGGGCTCTCTCCCCATCTCCCTGAGCACATAGATGGGAGATCTGGGCTTCTGTGGAGGTCCCTTGGTTAGGGTGGAGGCAGGGCACACTCCACAGCGGAGGCTGGTGCCTGGGGGCACTGAGAGGCCTCTTGAGAAGCCTGTGAGGATGTCACGGAGCCCTGACTGGCTTTGCAGTTCCCCATGTAGTTTCTCACACATGCTCTGGCCACCTGCAGAATCATTCCAAAATGCTTCACCACCCTTGAGCAAGGAGCTTCTTCTTCAAGTGCTGAATGTCTCCCAGGCAGCACCACCAGCTCAGGCAGGACTCACTGGCATGACATGCCTCTTCAGTGATGGACGGAAACACCTCATCTGTCCTGATGTATTGATGAAGCTCCCACTCAGACCATTCCTAATCTACAGGACATGCTCCTCTGGCCTCCCTCAAGCTCTGAGCAGACTCTGCTTGGCCTTCCCTCACATGCTGGGTGGGCCCCAAGCCCAGTCCCTCCCGTGAGTCAGGGATGGGTCAGGGATGGGTCAGGGATATGGTCAGGGAGGTGAATGCAGCTGGCACACGGAACAAAGCTCGTAGTTGGACAGTATTTGCCCACAGAGTCCCAGGTTTTTGTCACCTGTACAGCAATCCCAAAGTTGTCCAGAGTCAGCAGCCTAGAGAAGAAGCCAGGGAACAACACAGGTCAGAATTCAGGAGCCTGGGGTCACCAGGTTTCATGAGAGAGAAAGAAAGCGATTTAGGCACTTTTAGGCAAAAATGACACAGTTCTGACCCTGGTGGAATTCCTCAGTCCTTGCTCCCTCGCTTTGTCTCCTTTGTCTGGTCTTACTCATTTACAGCCACACAGAAATCAGTTACTTGCTGTCCAGCCCAGGTTACCAAATATTGAAAAACAAAAAGCCCCCCATCCCCTCGTGTAAACAGTAGCCTGTCACCAAAGGAAATAACAAAGAAGGTCGTTCACCTGTCATATGCGTGCCCTAGTGGGCTGTGTTTCCCGCCCTTCTTCACACCGACTCTTCCCAACGGCCCCACGAAGGATCCCATTTCCTCCATTCTGTGGAGCAGGGCTCAGAGGGGTTAAGTCACCACCAAGGTCACCCAGACAGATTTGTAAGGCTGTCTGTTTCTGGAACCTGTTCCTTTTCATTATACTATGCTTCTTCCCAGGTGCACGGGCACATCCCTTTCCTGGGAAAAGGACCTTTAGGAAGCTTGTCCAGACCCCTGACAGGGCTGGCCTTCTCTGTGGGTAGACATGGAGTTCTAGGCAGCATGATTTTTTAACAGAATGAAATATAATTCTTTTTTTTAAAGATTTTATTTATTTATTTTTTAGAGAGGGAAGGGAGGGAGAAAGAGAGAGAGAGAAACATCAATGTGCGGTTGCTGGGGGTCATGGCCTGCAGCCCAGGCATGTACCTTGACTGGGAATCGAACCTGCGACACTTTAGTTCACAGCCCGTGCTCAATCCACTGAGCTATGCCAGCCAGGGCTGAAATATAAGTCTTTACCATAAAATTCACCCTTCCAAAGTCCAGTGGTCTTCCAAATCCCATGGTCTTCAGTATTGTTGCAGTGTTGTGCAGCCATCACCTAGATATTGTAAATGAGCCTCTTCAGAAAGGCTCCTGGACCTCCATCCTCTCTCCCGTTTGCCCTATCGTGGGCCCGAGGTCTGTGTGAGTCATGGTGGGATAGAGCATTCGGCTGGGTGGGATCAGATCTTCACCAGCCTTTCATGCCCCAGAAGCATTGCTTTGTCATCGACTGACCAGCTAGTCACTGGATAGTCTCCCAGTGAGGTAACCTGAGGACATCCCAGGACGTCCCTTAGCTGGACAGAATTTGGGTTCAATGACAGGTAAGCCAGGTGGGAATGCTTGTGAGACAGACCCTTCAGAACAAGACAGAAGCAGGTGGAGGGTCCTACAGGGAGCTCCCAGAAACAGCCGGGTACCAGGAGAGGGAGAACCAAAAACCTATTTTGCTCCTAGCTCATTTACCTGGACTTGCTTAAAGCTGCCTGACAACCTGGGACTGGTTTCTGGACTGCTTCTCTTGAATGTAGGATGAATAAAACGAGCTTAGAAGATTGTACATTTCCAACTTTCTCTGGTCTCAAACACACACGAGGCTTCATAAGCATGTCCTGTGTGCAAGGCAGGTGGAAGATATTCTCAGTGGGATACTCTGAGCTTTGCAGCCAGGGCTAGGACTTAGGATACCTGGAATCTTCCACCACCCACTGGTAGGTTCTGAAATCCCTCCCTTGGTTCTCTTTGTCCCAGTGAACCTTTTGGAGTGCTTACTCTACTCTAGGCCCTGTGCTGGGGCCTACATGCTTGATCAGCAAGACAGGAGCCAGTCTTTAAGAAATCAATATTCTGCCCTGGCTGGCGTAGCTCAGTGGATTGAGCACGGGCTGCGAACCAAAGTGTCGCAGGTTCGATTCCCAGTAAGGGCACACGCCTGGGTTGCAGGCCACGGCCCCCAGCAACCGCATATTGATGTTTCTCTCTCTCTCTCTCTTTCTCCCTCCCTTCCCTTTCTAAAAATAAATAAATAAAATCTTTTAAAAAATTTAATAAAAAAAGAAATCAATATTCTACTTGAGCCCTTATAAATGTAAGTATCCCTTGGAGGGGCTCTACTTTGGCCCCCTAGCCATTTACAACCCATGTATTATACACCAGGTCTTGCTTTTGGGCCATGGAAAGGACCCCAGGTGCTGCTGTCCTTTATCTCTGGCTGTTTTCCTGTGGGTGGGCATCTGGGGTTCAGACCGGGACCCCAGCTGGCCCCTCTGGTATCTTTGTGCCATACGGCACAAATTAGAAATAGGTCTCTCTCAAGATGTCTTAATTTTATTTTTGGAAAATCTTCTTAATATGATGATTTTGCTAGATGAAGACACTTTACTGCCATCTGCTAGAAAGCTGTCATAGTAAATACACAAACTCTAAGATATACCTTCTCTATGGTTGGTTTCCCCTTAATGCAGCATCTTTGTGCAGCACCATGACCTGCACGGCTGTGTGCGGCCACCTTGGTTAGGGTAAGGTCTGGAGGTCAGTGATTACCACTGCCGGCTGGTCCCTGCTGCATCTCTCATCCAGCAGAAAGTGCCCTCACCCCGAGCAGGACCTTTGATCCTTTCGAGTTTCAGAGTGTGAGGACAGGGACGGAGCCTTGGGGAAAGAAGAGGAGAAGAAATACGGTTCTATGTAGGTGGTGAGAATCTCTGTGACTCTCTGCGCTCTGGCTCTCTGCCCTCCTGGGTTTCCCCAGGAGGCTGGAGCTTTGCAGACCATTGTTGCAGAGTGGCCTGAAGGCCAGGTCTTTGGGCTGAAGGGTGAAGAGAATTCTGCAGGAAGGTAAGCAGAAAGCAGGGGCAGAGGGAGGCTCAGGTGTGACATTCCTAATGTACCACAGATGGGAAGTGCAGAGCTGGCACCTGGACCTGGGTCTCCATGTCTCATCAGCTTGTCCCTTTGTCTCCCTACCCTGGGGGGCTGAGCAGTGCTGGAGTAGTGTGGGTACAGATGAGCAGGGAAGACTGTGGGTTCCCTTTCTTCAGAGAACTCTCAGAACAGTGGAGTGTCCTGTTGGCTTGGGATTTAAGGAAACTACTATGGACAGAAGGTACTCTAGACATGCCTCCATTCATCGGCCGCTCTGAGGGGGGATTTTTCAGCATGTTTGGGTTTTTATTGGGTTGGCCAAAAAGTTCATCTTTTTTTTTCTTCCAGAGATGGCTCTAGTAGTGCTTAGTTGTCTTTAACTTCATCAGAAACACTGTTGTTAGATTGCGTGGTGACAGCTGTCATACCAGAGTGCATTTAAAACAACTTTTCAGAATTGGTGAATTTCTGTAGCCATTTAAATACTGAAGATGGAAGGAAATACATGACATTTTTGGCGTATTATGCTTTATTATTTCAAGAGAAGTAAAAACACAAATAAAACACAAAAAAGGGTTTGTGCAGTGTATAGAGAAGGTGTTGTGACTGATCAAATGTGTCAAAAGTGGTTTGTGAAGTTTTCTGCTGGAGATTTCTTCTCTCTGGATGATACCCCACAGTTGGGTAGACCAGTTGAAGTTGATAGCGATCAAATCGAGGCATTAATTGAGAACAATCAATGTTCTACCATACGGGAGGTAGCCAACCTACTCAAAATATCCAAATCAATAAAGTTATTAGTGCAAATGAAAAACATGTCTTTTATTTTATGGAAAAAAACAAAACAGACTTTTTGGCCAACCCGATATTTCCACTCCTATTGTCCCTAATCCCAAAATAGCTGAGCTTCAAAGCAAGTTTTGGTATTTGCTTCTTTCATTCCTTAAGACATGTGCATTTAGTGAGAACTGTTGCTTAGGAGGGGCTCCCGCCTTTCCTTGGAGGAACGTGGCATGACAATGGCCCCTGCAATAGTTAATTCCTCTCCAGGGCCAGTGATCCGTACTCAAGTTCCCCGAGAATGAGTTTCACCTTATTCTCCTGATTGCTATTGATTGTGATGATTAATTATGAAGTTTTTAGCTGAAAGGGGGCAGGTGTCTCAGGGAGACCACTGGAGGAGCCACTTTCTGTGTCACGGCTAAGTCAGAAGAGTCATTGTCACACCAGGGGGCACATGCTTCATCGTGCTCCCTGCACGCATTTTCCATTCTTTTCCCCCTGAACCCTGAGCCACCTCTGGTGTGTGTTCTGATCTCCGTGGGGGTTAAACAGACGTGATGCATTTGATTCAGGGGCCCCTTGCACTAGGCACTACAAGTTGCACTAGGCCTCAAGTTGAAGGAGAGAGTTCTTCTCCTTGTCCTGTGGCGAAGCCGGGAGGAATGCCGCGGTGCTGGTGTTGGTTCCCTGTCTCCCTGGAGACAAGGCAGCAGACTTGGAAAGGTGCCTACAGTCAGACACGGTGCTGCAGGTCACAGATGAGTGACAAGAGAGACTGGTGATGTGCTTTAGGAGTCCAGAGGGCTTCTTGGAGACAGTGTGACTTGAGCTTGAGTCCTGGAGAGTGCTACCCAGCCTCACCAGAAGGGACCTGGGGCTCTAACACAGCCATGGCAGGCATATTCTCCATTTGGTCTCACCTCCAGGCTTCTCCACCCCTGCTTATTGCTCACCTCTTGCTAACCATTGTCTCCTTTGCCACCTGTCATCCATCCTACCCCAACCCCTCACCTCCTCAGCCTTTCTCCAGCCCTCTCCCCTCAGTGTCTATGTTTCTGATTATTCCCCCCAGTTAGTTACTTGCATTCTTCTGCATTGAATCTCATTTTGTTATTTCCTGTCCCATATTTTCTAAACTCCCCAGGTCCCTTCTCATTTATTTCCCCATCCTCTCTGGTGCTGTTTGCAGCACCGCCCAGTTTGTTATCATCTGCAGATTTAATTAGCATGGTTGATGATCCCTTTTCTTCCAGACTAGGGGCTATGGGAAGGAACAGGCAGTCTCAGGCGGGGCCAGCCCACAGTGGTGTGTGTGACAGGGTCACGGCTGTGGAAAAGCCTCTTTTGGCTGTGTAGAGGGGACACGTTCCAAACCAAGGCTCTCGCCTCATACAGGGAAAAAGTGCCCCAGGAGCCAGGTTTTTCTGGGAAAAAAGGGAGGATGCTGGAAACTGGATTGCACAAACCCCCTCAATTCAAATTCCTCTGGCCAGAGGCACCATCTGTAAAATCCGATTATTATTAGTATTGCACACCTATTATGTGCCAGGCATTGTATTAGAAGTCTTTCCCGAGTAATTGCTGATCCTCACAAGCCGTCTGTGAAAGTCACTGTTGCTTCTGGATTATTATGTTTTACTTTACCAAAAAGGAAACTGAGTCTCAGAGAGGCTAATAATGTATCCGTGGTCACACAGAGAGCAAATGGCAGAGACGGGATTTTTAAGCCAAGTTTCTCCCGAGTCCTTACTTTAATGCACTTTGCTTCTCCAAGACCCCGTTCACTCCATCCCCTAGCCCACAGACCACTCTAGGTTCATGGGTTATTTTCATAGCACTCTTGGCAGTGGGCTGATTTTGGATATTTTTGGAAGCCCACGAAAGAATCAACTCCCCTATTCTCTTTTTATCATCAGAGTGATGGATCTTTTCCTGAGTGTCTTTGATCAGCTCATTAATATCAGATTCAAGATCTAGATTTTAGCTAATTTAATAACCTTTACTCATAAACCATTTTTTTAAAGGTAATTAATTTTTAAAAAATTTTTAAAAATTTTATTTATTTATTTTAGAGAGGGAAGGGAGGAAGAAAGAGAGACAGAGAGAGAGACAGAGAGAGAGAGAGAGAGAGAGAGACAGAGAGAGAAACTTCAATGTGTGGTTGCTGGGGGCTGTGGCCTGTAACCCAGGCATGTGCCCTGACTGGGAATTGAACCTGCGACACTTTGGTTCGCAGCCCGCACTCAATCCACTAAGCTATGCCAGCCAGGGCATAAACCAGTTTCTTTAAGCTTTATGTTAATACCTCTCAAGTCGGAGTCTGCTGGGGGAGGGAGAGGGGAGGTGATGGGTGTGATCATTGCTAACACTGGCCTTTATGTCAGGTCTGACCTGTGTGTGGGCAGCACAGTTGTTTCGACCTCAGCTCCCTGAGCCCCCAGGCAGTGATTCTTGCTGGAGCCCAACGAATTTCAGGAAGGATAGTTTTTCCTCGGGTGCGACTTTCCAGTGTGTTCATTGAAGCATGTTCGGCATCCCACCCTGTATCCACTAAATGGTCGTGGTACTCCCTAGTTATTGTGACAATCAGGAGCTCTCACTTCTTTCCAAAGGGAATGGTACCACTGTTGTGGTTTGTGTGAAGGTGACACAGAGACCACCTCAGGGACATGGGAGAGGGGCTCGAGCAGGTGGCGCACTGGCCCTCTGAAGCTCAGTTAGTGTAGTGCCTTGAAATATTTGGTTAGAAGAAAGGGTTGTTTAGCTGAAGTTCTTTATTACAAGTGCTGTAGAAGATTTCACAGCTCCCTTGTTCATGTTCAAAGTGGACCCTGCCTTCCGATATAAGATCTCTCTTATGAAGGATTGATGACCCTTAGAAGGAAGAGCCACAGCCCTGCCTTTAAGAAACCTGCCTTCTGTGACCTGGAGGTGGTCACAGGGGCACATGGGAGACTTGCTTCTTTATTCTGTTGACTGCAGCCCCCATCCGCCCCAGAGGAGATGGACAGTCGCTGCTCATTTATTGCACTTCCTGGTCTCTCTGGAGAATGGAAGTTGTTCCCAAAGGGAGCACCACTGAGAAAGGGGGAAGGCATTCTCTCAGGGTTCCCAACAAGAGGGACTCTTGCCATTCTTTATACTGTTAAAGATATAATGAGTCCATGTGAACATATTGTGTTGCCCATCGAGATCGCTATGGTGAGGTCAACAGCAGTGTGGCGAGCAGTTCCAGCCAGCACAGGCAGGCTGGTCTCCCTGGGCTGCACTTTCTTCCTTCCACTCTCTCCCATCTTATCCCTCCTTTTCTGTGCTACCCACAGTCCTTTTTCCATATGCAAATCCCCTCACACAATGTCCAAATTTCAACTCAAGTTCCTTCTCTTCCTTGGCATCATTTCTGCCTCCCCAGCCCAGAATTAGCTCTTCTGCTGGTTTCTGATATCAGTGAGAACTCTTGGTTGCATTGTAGAAAACCCAACTCAAACTTGCTTGAATCACAGAGGGAATTTATAAGCCATGTCATCAGAAAGCCTAATACGTAGGTCTGGTAAGGTTTGATCCAGCAGCTCAAATGATGTCCTTAAGGATTCCCTATTTCTCCATCTTTCCACTCATCCTTTTTCAGGATGCACTTCATTTTACTCACTCAGTGGTCCCTTGGCTGACCCTGGCCTTCCTTTCCTGAAGCAAATTGACTGCTTTCTCCAGGAATCCTGGTCAACATCTCTTTGCATCTTATTGGTTCTGCTTGCATTACAAACATATTCCAGAGCCAGTTGTTTGGGCCAGATGGATATGCTGATTGGCTCAAGCTAATTGGGTCTGTCCCGGAGTTGGTGGTGGGGTCAATTCTACCGAAAACATATGGCTGAGACTCAGGAGGATTATTTCTCTCAGAGCAAAATCTGTCAATTATTGATGAGTGAAAGGGAAGGCAACAAACAAATGAGCATTGCTTAGTAGTCTTGCCCATTTGGACATTAATCACCTCCGTTGTGATGTTATTCATCTGTCTAGAATGTTAGATATCATTTCTCTGGTTTCCAAAGAAATTGAAAGCTGTGTAATGGCTAAATGGTGTGATGGCTGATATTTCTTCTGTATACCCTTAATTCTTAGCACATTGCTGACACACGGTTGTTCCCCAATAAATACTTGTTGAATTAACATATGTTGGGAGGAGTGAATCATAGGAAATGGTGCAAGTATTCCTTAGGGGAGGGCTGAGTCACCACTAAAAGAAAGCGAGGGTTCATCAGTGTGTGGGGGAAGGGAGTTAATTACTGATAGCAGGAAGGTTTTATAGAGGTATCTTGAGGAGGGAAGAACAGTATCAAGATAAAAAAAATCACATAAGTTTTGAGTTAGGAGGGACTTAGAGATATGGGTACTTTTAGAGGTAATATGATGAGCTTTTAAATGCCTGGAAATGCTTCTCTGAGTGGGACATTTATCATATGGGCCGAAGGAATGAAGGTCTGGAAGGTGATACTGCACATTCCTGCCCAAAGGTCTGATGGCTGTTGAGTTCACTGGTTCTCATTGCTGATCCACAGGTGACTCTATGATTTATTGTCCAATCTGGGACATTTTTGATAATGCTAAAGTGCTAGACTGGATAGGATGATGATGATGCCAAAGAAATAAACAGGGACGGTCCCAGCCCAACTTGGAACCCTTGCTCATCTCTGCTATAAGTATCTACCAACCACCCAACGAGGGGACCTTTTGCCTGCCACTCTGCATCTCCGTTCCATTCCTCTGGGCACTGAGGTGGTTGCCCTGTCCTGGCGGGGGTGGCTGGGAAGCACACATGGCGATGACAGTTAGCATTCTGCAGCATGTGATTCTACTTGCGGATATCTACCATCCAAAATAGTTTTGCTGTGACGACGAGGAAAGGGCAGCATTTTCCTCTGGTCTTTCCTCATGCTTTATCTATGACCTTTTCCTTTCTGTTTGGGGCTGGGCCTGTGTGCCTGAAGCCTGGTCGTCAACTCCCTAGCCTTTGTTGGTTTTGGGACAGGCCTTGTCCTTTCTGCCAGTATCTTCAGTGCTCATGGATTTTTGGTCTCTGGCTCCTGAATTTTGTTCAGCCTGTTACTATTTGCATTGTAAATTCCAAAGAGAAACATTCTCCATTACCTTTAACCTCACTGGGTGTTCAGGTACATGCCAAGAACTATGAATCAGCTATAATTTCTCTCAGGTGGGATCCAAGAAGCATGGAAGGATCCCTGCAGAGGTCAAGGGTTCTGTAGTCCAAGGAGCAGGGGCAGCTTTTCCCTTTGATTGCCAAGGCAGAGATTTGGAAGTGGCTGCTGTGAGCTTGCTCTTTTTTTTTTTTTCCTTTTGAGAGAGAGGGAGAGAGAGAGAGAGAGAGAGAGAGAGAGAGAGAGAGAGAGAGAGAGAACACCACAAACTAATACATTTTTAAAAAAGATTTTATTTATTTATTTTTAGAGAAGGAAGGGAGGGAGATAGAGAGAGAGAGAAACATCAATGTGTGGTTGCTGGGGGTCATGGCCTGCAACCCAGGCATGTACCCTGTCTGGGAATAGAACCTGCGACACTTTGGTTCGCAGCCCACCCTCAATCCACTGAGCTATGCCAGCCAGGGGCTTGAGCTTGCTCTTAAAAAAATATGTACATATATATGCACACACACACACATATGCACATATATGTATATATTTATTGTTTGCAAAATATTTTCATGTTTATAATTTTATTTGCTTATGAGATATCATGAAATCACAAGTAACTTTTAAATATTTAGTAATTAAAAACTAAAATATAAAACATTATTAAATAAGTAATGTTTATTTACCTGGCTGGTGTAGCTCAGTGGATTTTGTGCAGGCTGCAAACCAAAGGGTTGCTGATTTGACTCCCAGTCAGGGCACATGCCTGGATTGCAGGCCAGGTCCCCACCAGGGTGTGCATGAGAGGCAACCACACATTGATGTTTCTCTTCCTCTCTTTCTCCTTCTCTTCCCCTCTCTCTAAAAGTGAATGAATAAAATCTTTTTTAAAATAAACAATAATGTTTATTTAATATAAACAACATATTTTAATGAAAATGATAATTTTCAAGACAAAAAATTATGAGAAGTGTGGCATTGTTTTACATTTTTGCAAATCTTTTTTCCCTAGCCTTATTGAGGTATAATTGATGTATCATAAGCTGCACATATTTAAATATTTTGAGTTTTGACATATGTATACACCTGTGGAACCATCATCATAAACAAGATAATGAACATATCTTTCTCCTGAAAGATTCCATGGGTCCCTGTGAAGAGTCCATCCTTCTCTTCTGTAGGTGTCGTTATTGTTCATTACAATTATTTTAACATGGCCCTGAGTTTCAAGAGCTTTGGTGACATCCAAAGTGGTATAGTTTGTAAGTGACAGAGCTGGGGCTGAAGACCAAGTACTCAGGCCCTAGTACCCATGTTTCCCATGACCTATCCTACATGGTGGAGATTTCCCCTTATTTCTTCTGTGGGATTTTTGAAGTAGAATGATGTCAGGGAAACACTTAGCCCCACTCTATTGTGACTCCCCTTATAGTACTCCTTCTAGGGTGCTGTGCTGCCTTTGGGGGGACCACTGCAGCTCAGGGATTAGGTGGGAAGCAGGTTCTCTCAGCCCTTGCTGTGCAAGAAGGTCTGACTCCTAAGCGTTCCTGTGTTTCCTTTACCACTTCATCTTCACCTGGGCCTTGAGCAGAGGTGTTCTGGATGGCTTCCTTCTGGAGTGCAGTGACATGTAAAGAATAGAGTGGGGACTGTGGTAACAGGTCCAGAGATCATCTTTTCTGGACACCTGCCCATTGTGGTGGCTGCCCCAAGGGATCCTCTCAGCCAAGAATGCCCTCCCCTTCTAGGAACTTTGTTGATAGCTTTTTGCTTTAAAAAATACTACAAGAATGGCTGAGTGTTTATTTATGTAGGATCCTGGTTGGGTTGTCCCCAGTATTTGGTTGGGAACTAGGGGAAGCCTTTTCTGTGAGAGGGGTCATGCTGCTGGGACTTCGGGCTCTCTGGAACAGGGTTCAGTGGGCATTTGGTCCTGCCCTTCACCTTTGCTGATGATTGGCCCATCCTTCCTGGGGCCTGGTGGGGAGAGGGTTGAAGAGGAGAGGCCCTTGCTCTCATCCAGGGCCTCCCAGGAAAGCAAGTTTTCATCTTTCCTCCTCCTGTCAGGACATCCTTCCCTGTGCTCAATTCCAGGTTCGTGTGACTCGGGGGGGGGGTGCGGTCTAGGCAAAGTCTGCTCGCTGGCCACAGGGTGGAAGTTCCTGATAGTTGAAGAGAAGTGAAGACTTTGGTCTTAATGATGGTACAGGTAGAACATGGTGTTCCTTAAATGGGGCCGTTGTAAGGACCATTTTATTTCCTGCTCTCATTTCAAAAGTCTCAGAGCTACACCCCACACCCTTCTGTAGTCTGTGATGATGGCTGCCCTGGACACAGCCTCAGCACCACCTGGTATAACTCCTCCAGCTGTGTGAACATCAACCACGATGATCTGAGAATGTGGGAGGCCCTGGGGGTTTCTCTCATGCTCCCTGTCAGACCACATGCCATTGGTCCTTGCTGATCCAAGATGACCTGGGTTGCTGATACCTTAGAGGATTCTGCCTTGCTCTGCCCCTCTTCATTGTCTACATGCTCATCTTCCCGCCCTTCCTCTGCCAACTCCATTCCTGGGCCACGATGTGCTGCAGCTGATGTTCTGGGCTCACAGCAGGGCCTGGGACCAAAGTACACTCAGGCGTCTGGGGTCAGTATTGAGGTGGCTTGGCAGGGCTGTGTGGGAAGGAGGCTGTGGAGTATCGGTTTCCAGTGTTTGGCTGGGGCTGCCTCCCATTCATTCTTGTTTCTCTAGAGGGAGGACGTGGTCTTGTGAAGCCACATGCAGTATTTGGATAACAACAGCAAGCCATAAACAATATGGATACTTTCACCAGCAGGAGCGTGTGTCCCATAGTCCCCAAAGAGGGCCTTGGGCAGTGGCTGGAGCACCGAAGAAAGGTGGCTAGGAGTGCAATTAGCCCCCTCTCACCGCTATTCCTCCATCCCTCATCTACCTAATCTGTTGGGAAGGGAGGGGCTTCAGGCTGCCCTTGGATGGGTTGGGAGCCCTTGGGATTATGTGATATCACTTCCTCACTGGCACTATGGGATGGACCCTGGCATCAGGAGACCTGGATTCCATTCCCAGCTCTGCTACTAACTAGTTGTATGTGCAAGCCCAAGCAACTCAGCTTCTTGAGCTCCAGATCTTCATCTCTTACCTGAGAAAGATATGTTGAGTGTCCTAGTGTCCTTGGAGATTTCTTCATCTCCAGAATCCTTTGGCCAAGTCAGCTCACTCTTATGAGATTCACTGTGTCCATCAGCTGGCTCTGCTTTGAGCTATCAGCATGGAGATGTTGAATATCATCAGGGAAGTCTAATGTTTGGCAAGTAAAGATACCAAAGACTTTTACAGTTGACATCTCTTATTTTCCAGAGTATCCCTGATTCTTCTCCTTAATGCTATAACACTCTTATAAGCCTATAAGGCAGAGAGATTTCAGGTATACCCAGTTCCAGTTCAGTTCAGGATGTTTTTTTGTTTGTTGTTTTAAGTACCAGAATGGGTTTGTGCTGATGCAGGAGGTCTCTAGAAGAGGAAGCGGTGATCTGCAAATGCTGTGAGGACCAGGGGCTACGGATTAGAATGGAGGGGCCCTCCTGCCAGTTCTTCATAAGGTTCCTGATTAGATGGAAACTTGAATAACTGTAGTTGTCAGCATCAGAAAGGATTCAACAATAGCACTTAAGGAGAAATACATTATTCTCTTAAATTGGAACTAGATTTAAATTTGGTTGGCCAAAAGTACCAATTACTTTCTGGACTATGGTAGCCAATTTTTAGACATTTGTCACAGGATCCAAATAGATCTCTCTCTCTCTCTACGTGTGTGTGTGTGTGTGTATATATATATATATATATATATAGATACATATATAGGTATATATATATATATCTATATATATATAGATATATATATAGATATATATATCTATATATATATATACACACACACATACACACATACATATATATGTATACACACACATATGTGTGTGTGTGTGTGTGTGTGTATATCTATATATATAGATATATAGATATAGTGAAGTTGTAATACATACTTACTGAGCATTTACTATATTCCAGGCATTGTATTGGCTGCTGAGGACAAAGCATAGAACAAAACATGTTTTTTTTCTCTCTCTTGGAGCTTAATGTCTAGCCAAGGAGACAAACATCAAACACCTATGTACGGTAATTGCAACAGTGAAGGAAGACAGGAGCTATGCAGGCAAGAGGGGAACCAAGGGGTTCAGGAAGGGCCTCCTGGAGGAAGTCATGTTTCAGTTGAGACCCAGTTAGGACTTGGCTGGATCTGGGGTGGGGAGGACTTTGCAGTGAAGGAAACAGAGTTTGAGGAGGTTCTGAAGTAGGAGGCTGGCTGGATGAGGAGGCACCAAGGTGGGAAGCTGGTAGGAGCAGTTGGAAACCAAGGAGAAAGGCTGTGTAGCTGGAGTCCAGGGAGGAGGGGGAGAGGTGCTAGTGCCTTAGAGAACGTACATGTGATTAGCCTGCTGTTGAGGGGACTTCAGAGAGGAAGAGAGAAAGGGAGGGAGTGAGAGACTGACTAGGCAGCACACAAGTTCAAGATGGTGACCTGGCTTTGCCTCTTTGTGAGCTCAGTTTTCTGTTGGTTTACTTAGTGGCAAGCAGGTCTAGGAAGCAAACTGATAACACAACTTAAAAAAGACTGAGAAAGACGAGAGTCAGGTTATGATCGAAGAGTGTTTATTTCTTTTGATGAGAGTACTCACACTCTCTTGTTGGGTGTCTTCTCCCTGATACCTAGGGATTGGAGGAACGGAATTTGTAGGATTTAATGAAAGTGAAAGCACACCGAAAGACGTTGCATCGCATTGGTTGGGCATTTCAGCTGAGCCGGAGCGATTTTCCTGCCCTGTCATAGATCTCACATTTCTGACCACTGAAATAGTTGCCTCCCTCAGGTGGGCATGCTTGGGCTTTCCTAGAGAAATCTTTGTGCACTGGTTCTCCTTTCTCTGATGACCAGAACCAAATTATGTCATGACTCATTTTACGTGGACTTAACTTTTAGTTGCTTGATGGGATGTTGGAGCCCCTCATGATGAGGCAGGAATTCCAGGGGCCCAGGGACCTGAAGGTCTGCAATCCAGTGTGGGTACTTGGCTTTTCACAGGAAAGAATGCAAAGACAAGCTAGTGTAGGGTTTAAAGTGAAAGAGAATTTATTAGTGAAGCACTGAGATAGAGAGTGGCTCTTCCACAGACACAGCAGCCCTTCCCTAGTGGGATTTACCTTTTTTTATTGAAGTTCTTTTAATTGAGGGGCAGGGCATTCAATAAGGTGGAGAAATATTTGGGATTTTCCCTGGAAAGGGATGGAGATGTTTTGGAAGAGCCCCATCAGTCATTTTGTGTCCTTATAGGGACTTTCTGTTTCTGATTATGGCAGTGTGGGGTATGTGGTACCCCATGCTAATGTGGTATGATGAGTGCACAATGAAGCTAGGGGTTACCATGTGGTAAAATGAGCTGCCATATTGGATAGAGCTGGTCTTCTGCCAGTTCTAAGCTGTAAATCTTTTGGGGGTTGGTCTAAGTATCTCCATGATAGTCCTTGTAGCCCTTACAGGTCACAGCTGTTTGCCACACACCCTATCTCGCAATCACATTGATTGCTTATTTACAAAATCTGTTTTAAGGATGAGTTATGTGCTCTGAAGATTGATCTTTTCTACTTGGTTATATTTGTGTTGGGTTCAGAAGATAATGTCTTTTGATTTTGTTCACAAATCCTGAAGATATTTTGAACTTGTGAATTCCTTTAGGGTCCATGAGACATTTTGAAAACAGTGGTGGGAACATAGGTGAAAAAGGTGAAGGGGAACATAGTCAATAACATCGTGATGAGTCTTCAGGGTGACAGTTAATCACTAGACTTGGTAGGGCGATCCCATTGTAAGGTATGTCAAATCACTATATTGTGCACCTGAAACTAATATAATATTGTATATCAATTAGATTTAAAAAACTGGAAAAACACCCCCCCAAACAAACAAACAAATAGAAACCAAAAAAGTTCAAGGCAGTACACCAGGATGACTTCTCCACAATTTTAATCTAACAGGAATGTTTTTCTCTAAGTCTTTTCTGTTAATTGCAAGAATGTAATGAGGACCTACTGTGTGTCCAGTGCTGTGCTGGATGTTTGAGGAACACAAAAGAAGTTTCAGATACAGTCCCTGCAAGAAACAGTCATTTTGTCAGTAATGGCTGACATCTATTGAATGGTCCGCATTCTAGGCCGAATAATATAGACCTTACGTGCTTGACCTCCGGTTCTCATGACAGTCCTGAGGTGTATCTCATCTTCCTTATTCCGATCAAGAAACTGAGACATACATGGTTAAGCAACTTGCCCAATGACGCTTGGCTATAAAATCCAGGATTCAAATCTTACTCCGTTTGAATCTGAAGCCCACTCTTTCTACCCCCTACTGTGCCTCAAAGAATCCAGATACAGGGCAGAGTGGAAGTCTGTGGGGGCTAGAGAACAAGGAGCTTTTCTTCCTTTTTCTTCTTCTCCTTCAGCTTCTCCTCCTCCTCCTTCTTCTTCCTTTTCTTCTTCTTGTTATTTTCTAGCTCAATCTGTGTTAACCCCCGATGTTAGATTCCTCGGTTAGTGGAAAGGGCTTCTGCATTCGGTGCTGATTCTACTCAGGAATTTTTGTTTTTTCTTCAGGAAACATAGCCAGTCACACCAGCTAATATTTCACATCAGCTCTCAAGTTTTTCTTTTTAGGAGAAGGTAATAGTGTTGCATGGCATAAAGGGAACATGATGACTAGATGTTAGCACCACAAAATTGCATTCTAGCTTTTATTTTCACTTGAAACAATTTCTGTTTGAGGAGAAGGGAGAGGAAGCACAATTCGCTAGAGGCAGCTAATGCCCTCACGTTGGGAACAATGTTGCATTAGTATAAAGTTGGCCTGCAAATGATAAAGTCTCTTAAATTCACAATGGCTAACTACCTAAGGTAGAATTTTATATTCCACATAAAAATCCGGAAGACAGCCCAGGGTTGCTGTGACAGTTCAAAGAATCAAGACTCTTGATACCTTGTTATTCCTAACCTTGACTTTGATCTCCAGGTCTAAGATGCTTATATCCATGTGCTAGGCAGTAGATCAGGGGTAGGGAAGAAGAGGAAGGGGCAAAAGTCATGTATTTGCTGTCTCTGAAGAGGGTAGCCAGAACATGCTTTACATCACTTCTGCTTACACCGCATTGGCTGGAAATTAGTGTTATGGTTACACGTAACTGCAAGGGAGATAGGTAGAGTGTTGATTCTAGATGCCATGTGCTTATTTCACAAATCAAGAAAAGGGGGATGACTGTCAGGGACAGCTAGCATTCTGCCACTAAGGCCATGGGGTGTGACCCTGGCCCTTCCAGTCCTGTCTCAGACTTTGAACATCTGCAGCCACTTAATGGACATTTGGTACATACTCGAGCCATTAATTCTATACAAAATTGAGAAAAAATCCACCATAAATTACAAATAAAGACAAAACAAAATATATTAAAATCAATAATAGTATTGATTTCATCTTAGTGAGAAGGGTGGTACTATTTGCAATCTTTCACCAAAGACATTGTTTCTTGGGCCATAATGAAGAGCTGGGCCATAGGTCAGCTTTAGAGATGCCTTTTTTCTCACTTCTTATCTTCACTAAATCAGAAAATCTTAAGTTACAGTTAGAAGTGGCCGCGAGTGATCAATGACTCTGTCTAGTAGTTCTGGATACTGCAACTGTAGATGGCCGGAGAAGTTGGGGAGACTTCTCGCTGGAGGCTACTTCCAGTGTTTTGCAGCAACTATGTCCACCTGGCCGCTGAAAGGTTACTTCACCTTAGGGCTGCCTTGTAGATTCTTTATCCATGCTTTGGTTCAGTCCTAGTCAGAAAAGCATGTCTTCATGTCCTGTTTCAGTCCTTGGGTGTGGCTTTAAACTGTGCTCACTGGCATGTCACACCTGGCTTTGATGAGAGGTGGAAATCATCAGACAGAGCGCAGCCGGCCGGGATTAAAATACTTTTTTTTTGTCGCACTGTGTCACTGTGGACAAATTGTTTAACTATTTCCTGCCTCGATTTCCTCAGCTGTGGAATAGAGGTGGTGACAGTGCCTGCTTCACAGCATGGCTGTGACTATTCTGTGCGCTAAGACACACAACCTCCCGACTCTGTCCTGACACATGATACACACTCAGTAAATAAGCACTGTGGTTATTGTTATTCTTTTCGGGTATTTGTAAACTCTAGAGTATCCCTGACTTTCATATCATAGTTCAATATTCTTGCAAAATCCTGACTTCTTTTTTATTCTTTTCCTTTATAAATCATCAGCTTTTATTCCCAAAGAAGGGGTAGGTTCTAGATGTGTGGATTACTGAATATGTTGTAGAACCACCATTCAAAATCACAGAAGTAGCCCTGGCTCGTGTGGCCCAGTGGATTGAGCACAGGCCTGCAAACCAAAGGGTCTCTGGTTGGATTCCCAGTCAGGGCACGTGCCTGTGCTGTGGGCCAGGTCTGCAGTAGGGGGCGCTCAAGAGGCAACCACACATTGATGTTTCTCTCCCTCTCTCCCTACTTCCCCTTCCTCTCTCTCTAAAATAATAAATAAAATCTTTAAAAAATCATAGGAATAGTCTTCATTTACATTATGAGCCTTATAAAATGCCCTTTGATTTTATTTGTCATTTTTAAAACATATGTGAGCACCATTATAGTCAGTGTACTTCAGTGGAGAAAACAGTGTTGTTCCTTAATTCTCTGCCTGGCACACTGGAAAGGCAGACAGATGGTCAGAGGCTGTGGGTGGATGGCTTCCACTATGACCTTCAACACTAAACTGAGACCGGAGGGTGAGTGGTTGACCACTGACTGGTCTCTGTGAATGAAGCTGGGGAATGATTTCCAAAAGGAACACTGATTTTATGTGAACAGTGACGTCTTTGCTGTACACAGAGTTGGTGCTTTCCCAGTGCTTGTCTCTGTGCATCCTGCTTCACAAAATACACAGTCATTTAATAAAAGCGCCCTCTCCTCCTGTAGCATGGGTTCTCAGGGGGTGAGTGGAATGAGAAGCTGTAAGCCTGTCTCTACAGGGCACACTTCCTAGGTCCCCCCTTCCCACTCTGCCCCTGAGAGGCTGTGCCCTAGTGGCATGTTGGCTAGCACACCAGGACACCTTCCCGCTGTGGTGCATAGGTTTGAGGTGATTTCCAACAGTCATTTGATGAAGGAACTTTGCTAGCATTTTGTTCTACTTTCTTGTGACCACAGTGTTCACGATGAACTTTTCAGGTAGTTTTAGACGCTTCACACAAATGGTAGGGCTTTTGTCTATTTTTCCTAGTTGTTCGGGTCTCTTTCATTCTTTGTGGACAAAATTAATTAAATTATTGTCAGAAAGTATTTTTTCCTGTGTGTTCTTGTTCTGAAAAAAAAGTTGAGGTTTTGTTTGAAGGTGAGTAGAAACTGATGGCTTCATGTCATAATCTGACCAGTTTTTATAAAAGACACTGCAGTCAGGGCCAGACGGACTGTTGAGTCATTAAGACCGATGTTGCAGCCCTGACTGGTGTGGCTCAGTTGGCTGGGCGTCATCCCACAAAGTGAAAGGTCGCTGGTTGGATTCCTGGTCAGGGCATGTAAGAGAGGCAACAGATTGATGTTTCTCTCCTTCTCGTTCCCCTCCCCTCCCTTCTCTCTAAGAATAAATAAAGAAGAACTTAAAAAAAGACCTAATTTTCAGATACCCATCACTGCATTTCCTTTCCTTCCTTTCCATTTTTGTGTGGAATCCATGTACTCACAGAATCACTTGACCTGGAACACACTCGTACATGCACACTCCATATGCACACGGGAGCCCTGCTCATGCTTTATGTTTACATTAGGATTTGGAGTTACACTATTTACATTATTATTTATAGAATTACTGGTAGGCTTAGGTGAACTGCTTTTGTGATTTGGGGCTGTGTCCAAGCACAGCAGTAGAACAAAAATACAAACGTAACGGCAGTGAAAACATGTGAGTGGAGACAAGTGGCAGCTGTCACTGAATGCTGGCAGAGGTAAGGCAAGTTACTGCTATAAACAGTTAACAGGATTTTTATGAAAATCATAATTGCTCACATTTCAAATCTGTGAACACAGTGGTTTTAACTTCCCCCAAAGCCTAGGAAGCCACAAAACCCTAGGAACCACACTCTGGGAACACTACCCTATGGGCTTTGATGAGAACATTTCTGGATAGGGTATGGGGAAGAGGAGACTGACCCCTGGTAAAGCTTAAAGAGAACAAACCCCAGAAACTGGAGAAATACCAACTTGGGGCTTCTGGTTTGGGGAGCCAGAAATTTAAGGTATGTTCTTATAAGCATTTCTATTTCTTCTTCCTTTGTACATTACAGAGTAAAAGCCAAGGATCCATCTTTGTCCGGATACACGCCCCGTGGCAGGTGCTGGCCAGAGAGGCAGAGTTCTTGAAGATCAAAGTTCCCACCAAGAAAGTACGAATATGTTTCTTCTGGGTTTGGGGGCCTCTTGAGGGCTGCATATATGTGGATGATTTGGGGACAGGGTGAGGTGGGACATGGGTTTTGTGAAGTTGAAGTCACACTTACCTCCCCAGGGACCCTAAGTGTGGGGCAATGATGTGGGTGGGACAGGAAGAGAGAGTTAGGGTGGGGAGAGGCCTGGGTTTGGAAATCCTCTCACCTCAGAGCTCCACCTGGGATGGGCTCCACGAGAAGCCAGACATGACCCTGATCCAGCTTCTCGATTTCTCCATTGTGCCTTCTTTCTCCTTCCCCTTGGGGTCCCAACACAGCCAGGCATTTTTTAAAAAGTGATTGTAGCAATAAGAGCAGACAGCAAGCCATGCTGACTGGGTCAGCAGCATGTGGGGAAAGTGCAGCCACCTTGCTGTGAATGTTCTCGCTCTGACTCTGCCACTAAGTATTGTGTTTGGCGGGTTTCGCTCGCCTTGTCTGTAAAATAGAACTCTCCCAATCAGAAGAATTGATCAAGATTATCTGGGAATATTTTCAAAAATTTCATACCAGTGTCCCACTTTGAGGTTTTGATTTTTTTTTGCGGGAGGGCGGGGGGTGCCAGGAATGAGGTTCTGGCATCAGTATTGTGAAAAAAATCCCCGGAAGGTTGTGACCCATATCTGGGCTGCACAGTTTAGATGGTTTCTGGCATCCTTTTCTGCAGGTATAATCTATGTATAATTTAAAAACCTTCCCAGGGAATTCCTAGGTGATGGTCTTCTAGTAAAACAAAATCCAGAACACACCTTCAGAAAGAAAACAAGGCCACAGACTCACCATTCTCTTTCTCTTAGGCATTTTAGGGGATACGTGTGGATGTTGGCTTTGGCCGTTTGAGACGTCTCTAGGAAGGGTCCTGGGGCAGATGATAATCTAGTGTAGCTTTTGAGGTTGACCATGAGTGATCTATGGTGATCTCTGTCTTTATCTGTCTCTCTCTCTCTGCTTCTTTGTCTCCGTCTCTGTGTCCTTGTCATACACTCCGCCCCACTCCCCCATACTGTCATTTCACAAGTGGTGACTGAGCTCTTCGGAGATCATCTTCATCATTCTAACTCCCGTAATTTCCACCCTCCCCATCAATGACAGAACTCCATTTTTGTTACCTTCTGTACCACTGTGTCACCTGCCTTCTTCACCATCTTCAGTACCATTAGTGTCCTTATAGTCAGCAACACCATTCTGATGAGCTTTTTTGGCTGTGCTTACACTGTCTTCATTACCAACAGATTTACCATCCCCTTCAAAGCTCACTCATCAAGTACCATCATGTGTGATGTCATTATGAATCCCTTCCTCAAGGAGGATAAAATCTGGGGTTCTGTGTTTTACAGGCTCATTATGATAGATAGTACCTCCATGGCAGGTGGACACAAGACTATTTAACAATGAACAAACACAGACATGGATATTAGCCACAAATGTCTGCCAATAAAATGTTTTGAGGTCACATGTGTGAGTGTTTAGGTTTTATAAGGACTACACTGATCTTTTCTCCCTCAATTGTACTGCTGTGTCCTTTGTTTCCTAGTGTTAAACCTTTCACTCCTGTTACTGCTGTCCTCAAATGCAATGTGTCATCATTGTTCTGGATATTTGCTCCCCCTCCACTGATGTTCTCCCAGTCTGCTGGCAATGTGACCCAAGCCATAGCCTTGGACAGATGCTCCTGCTTTTCTCCAATGGTGTCCTAACTTGGCCAACCCTTTGCTTCTCTTTCTTCTGTCTGCCTTCTAACTTCAGTATGTATATTTCTTCTCCTTTCTCTAATTTATCTGAATATCTAATGTTCTGCTAATCTCATTCTATGTGTATCTTACTTCCTATGTTTTTATCTTTGCTGGCTGGTCCATGGAAAGAAGGTGAGCAAAACTCTAATGCCCATGTGACTGCTTCTGTCCGCTAGGACCATCCTGTTAGCAGGAAACCTAGGGACACAGAAGTGTGTCCTTCTTCCACTCGCCCCTCTTTGTCTTTCTTTCCCATCTTTCTTTCACTCCCATGATTTTTCTTCCCTTCTTCCCTCTCCCTTCCACCTCTCTCTCCTGATGCCTCCTCCTTGCCTTGCTCTTTGTTCTTTGAACACCCTTCCACATCTCTCATTTCTCTGTCACTTTCTTCTTTTCCTCATTCCCAGACTCAGTCCCCAAGCAGTGCTTGTCTCTGTCCCTCTGGTTTCTGCTGGTCCTTTCGCAAGCTCGTACCTTTGAGAGCTTATCACTCTCAGAGTTTATATGCCCCCAAACATTTATCCCGCTGGAACTTACCACCTATAGTTTAGGTGGTACCTGCACTTGAATTTGTAGATGAGATGATTAAGGCAAGGGTATATTATAACACAGCTATCTCTGAGTTTCCCTCCATTTAAAATTGTTTTTGCATTTTTTTATACTTCAAATATGTTTGATGCATAGCCTTGTGTAAATTTAAGGTATACAATGTACTAATTTGATACATTTATCTATTGTAATATGAGTGCCATTGTAGCAATAATTAGCACCTCTATCACATTACATAATTATTTTTTCTTTCTAGTTGTTAGAATAATGAATTTCTATCCTCTTAGCAAGTTTGATGATTATAATACAATATTATTGTATGTTCCACATGCACTCTACTGTGCATTAGATCTCTAGGGTTTATTTACTACTTGTTGCAAGTTTTGACCTTGAACATCTGTCCTATTCCCTTCTCTCCATTCCCTGGTAACCAAGATTTTACTCTCTGTCTTTGCAAAGTTTAGATTTTTAGATTCCACGTATAAGTGCTATCATATAGTCCTTTTCTTGCTCTGACTTACCTCACGTAGCATAATGTACTCAAGTTTCACCCATGTCTTTGCAAGTGGCAGGATGCCCTTCTTTCTCATGGCTGGACAATATTTCATCCTGAATACACACCATATCTTCTTTATCTATTCTTATGTTGACGGGCACTTAGGTTTTTCCCACCCTCATTCCTATTTATTTTGGAAGCATAGTGTGGTAGAGGCTTCACTAGACAATCCTCAGAAGATCAGAGTTTTAGCCTGGGTCCTGCACTTATTTGTTACACGATGTGGGGATGTCACTTCATCTTTTAGAGCTTCAGTTGTCTCATCTCTGATATGGGCATACTAATACCTGCCCTATTTTTCTCAGGAGGTTATTGTAGGAATCTAATTCTTAACCAGTACTATGGAAATACAGGAGTTTGTTATTGTGTCTGTGTTCTCAAATCTTTTTTTTTTAAGATTTTATTTATTTTTAGAGAGGGAAGGGAGGGAGATAGAGAGAGAGAAACATCAATGCGTGGTTGCTGGGGGTTATGGCCTGCAGCCCAAGCGTGTACCCTGGCGGGGAATCAAACCTGCGACACTTTGGTTTGCAGCCCAAGCTCAATCCACTGAGCTATGCCAGCCAGGGCTCAAATCTTTTTAGACATATTCTAGTCCCCCAATCAATTTCCCTGCTGATGCAATAGGCAGCCAACCCTGGTGGAAATCCCACAGTAGGAGAGTCTTTGGAGAGACACTGAAGGGCACAGAAATAATCTACGCTCTCTGAGAGCTAGAGTCAAAGGCACAATGGGAAGCGCGCATGTGCTCAGACATCAAAACACTAATTGAATGGTGTGCCAGATAGCAACTCGTTAGCACAGGACAGATTCTGCTTGTAAATATGGTGGGCCAGGGAGTCAGGAGAACAAAGCCAATTGGTGGCTCCTACCATACTCTAGATATAACAGAAAGAACTTTCCCCCAATGTTTCTGGGCCCCAGACTTGACACAGGTGGAGAGTTCTGACATCCTTCTGTGGATTCAGTCACATGACCCAGATTTTCTTTATAGTCATAGAATGCAGTGGCTTGTCATTGACCTCACAGCCGGCGTCATACTAAGGAAACAACTTGCTATGCTGTGTAGGATGCATGTGTTTTTAAAAGTTAATCTGAGATTTGATTCCAGGCTGGGGGTGGGGAGTTAAACCTAGTCCTTGAGATGAGAAAGGAGCATGGACGGGAAAATGAGATAGGGAACTCTGTAGAGGGCAAGGGCTGGGTCTGGTGGCATTTTTGTCCTTTTTAAATAGTTCTGGGAAGTGACTACAATGAGAATAAACTACATTTGCAGAAAACCACATCCTGGCGGCAGAGGGAACATAGAGAAAGACTGAGGCATGGTGTGGGACCATCTAAGCATCCTCCAGGTCTGTGGAAGCTTGTGTTATAACTCAGTGGGCTCTGGAGAGACCAGGAAGATGAGGAGGAAATCATGAAATCAAGATCTCAAACCTGGACAAATCCATCGTAATGCGTCCAGGGACTCAGAGTCCTGAGCACGGATATTAAATGGGAGGGGGAACCTTGGAAGGAAGCATTTGTTTTCCAAAAACAACAACAGAAGAGCCAGCATTTGTGAGGGACACTCATCCATGCACAGGAAGAGGGTGGGAAGGCCTGGCCTTTGGCCCCGAGCAGCCTGGGAAGGGTTGAAATGGTTGCTTTCTCACCTCTGCTCATTACCAAGGTGGCCTTTCTAGGCTGTGTTTGGCTTCTATGTTTATCTCGCATTCACTTTCATCATCTAGGTTTATTTCTCATTCATTTCATGTATATGAGTGAATACCCCCCTTTTTCACCTTTTACCATTCTCTTATTCTCCAAGTGCTGCCTGCAGCGGAGACAAGGCCAGGAATGGTTGAGGGGGAGATAACCAACCCCATTTTTATCAACAAAACCATGCTAATCCAGCCAGAGTCCACTAAATTGCGAAGTGACATGTCTGGGATGGGTGAAAATCACTTTTGTCTAATCTTGTCAAAGCTTTTGTAGCTATTATTAATAGAGTGAGTAATATCATAGGGGTCATGCATGCTGTCCCCAGGAGCCTATGAGGACTTTAGCTTTTGAGTTCTTTCCATGCAAGTAGATGCTGTTAACTTCCAGCAAGTCATACCTTTTTTAGGCAACTAGGCTCAGAGCTCCTCTCATCTCCAAACCAGGAGTAATAAATGTCACTGAGAGCTGTTGTTAGGAGCAGTGACGGTGTGTTTAGGCTGCCTAGCATAGAGGCAATGCAACATAAGATAACTGCTATTGTCACTGTCGTTGGTATAGTTGTTCGCATATGATGTGCTGGGCAGCACAGTTGGCACCAGACTGGGGCTGCTCCTTTCTGCTCTTTCCTTTCACAGCCAACATCTGTGGTGTTGGGGTGGGGGTGGGGGGACAGGCCGAGTCCCTTACATCGGCCAAGGCAGCCAGAAGCCCAGACGCGGAGTCAGTGGAGAGGCTGGAACAGATGGCCTTTGGACTATGTGCTGGGGGATTTCTGTTTCCTACAGCATGGGTCCTTAGGGTGTCCATAAACATAACGGCTCCATGTGCGGTGTCTGCAGTGCAGTCATTGGGAAAGCCAGCAGGCCCCCTCCAGCACAGGAGGGACAGCTTGAAGGTGCTCATTTCAAAGGACAGGCAACAGGTGTGATGAGTGGAGACCTTGAGTTCTACTCCTGGCTCTGCCCCCATGAATTTAGGGTTGATTCATATCTTAGCTCATTTCCCAAAACAGGACTGGAGATGGATTACAATCAAAAGCATAAATACAAATGGACCATTTAAAAGGGCACATTAAAAAAAGAATTATGTAATTGAGGAGGAAGTAGGAAAATATAGGGAAATAATGGAAACTCAAATAAAAAGCAATGGTGATTAAAGCAAGTGGGTCAGATTTCATTCTGAGTTTCCTGGTAGTCAAGGCAGAAAGGGCTGTGGCTCACACAGTCTATAGGAATGGCATCTATTTTGTCAGAGGAGGCAAATTTTTCCTGTTGATAGAGCATAATTGTTATTTAAAAGACATGAATAATACAGGGGACATATTTTCAGTAATGAGTTCATGTAAGGTGCTGGAATGTTCTTTGTATAAACATTTCTTTTTAAAATTTATTTTTATTTTTATTTTAATCATTGTTCAAGTACATTTTTCTGTCCTTTACTCCCATCCCATCCCAGCCCACCCACCCATCCTTTTCCACCTCCCTCCCATTTCCACCCCCCCTAGTTTTTGTCCATGTGTTCTTTATATTTGTTCCTGTAATCCCCTCCCATTCTCCCCTGAAATTCCCTCTTCTCTCCCCTCTGGTCACTGTCAGTCTGTCCTCTATTTCAGTGTCTTTGACTATATTTTGCTTGTTTCTTTGTTTTGTTGTTTAGGTTCCTGTTAAAGGTGAGATCATATGGTATTTGTCTTTCACTTATTTCACTTAGCATAATGCTCTCCAGTTCCATCCATGCTGTTGCAAAGGGTAGGAGCTCCTTCTTTCTTTCTGCTGCATAGAATTTCATTGTGTAAATGTACCATACTTTTTTGATCTAATATAACCATTTCTTAATTGATTCTGGATACAAACTGAGGATGTAACGTTGAACTGTATTTCAGAGAGGCATGTACTACAAAATAACCTAGGCAAATTTCTGATATGCTAACTTATTTCAAAGGTAAAGATTAGATCAAAAATACCAATCATACCTTAACTCTCTCCATGCATTCCATGTTTTGAAATATTTTAATCTACTAAATGTCAAATATTAAGCAATAATTTATCTTCTCTTTTCCATTAACTGAAACACATATAACTGCCACTGGTCAATGTGAGAAAATTGGTGTTACCTTACTGAACTAATATAATTCCAGTTAAAAAGCAAAGAAACTTGACATTTATTAGCCTGAATGGCTCCTTAAGAGGGAAATATTAGTTTCCTTAAGTTTTGTCAATTATTGGAAGTCATTCTCAGATGAGTATTACTGTCTCTCTGGAGATTCTGATTTGATAACTGTGGTTTTTGCAAAAGTTCCACAGGAAGAGCCTCCGCGTGCATGGTGTCCACCCCACTTCTGGTCCAGATGGGAAGCTTGTGTTAGTCAGGGTTCTCCAGAGAAACTGAACCAACGGGATGTGTGCACGTGTGCATTAAGTATGTCTGATAAGGAATTGTCCCGAGTGATTTGGAAGGCTAAGAAATCTCAAGGTTTGCGATTGCCAGTCAGGAGACCTAGGAGAGCCAATGGTGAGAGCTCCAGTCCAAATGCTGGCAGGCTCAGGAACCGAGAAGAGCCAGTGCTTCAGTGTGAGCCCAAAGGCAGGAAAAGATCAATATCTGAGTTCAGCAGGCAGTCACAGTCAGGCAGGGCCCCTTTTTGCTAGTGGGAGGGTCAGTCTTTTTGTTCCTCTTAGGCATGCCACTGATTGGGCGAGGCCCACCACATTAGGGAGGGCAACCTGCTTTACTCGGTCCAACTCATTCAAATGTTCATCTTATCCAAAAACACCTGCACAGACACACCCAGAACATATGGGCACCCCTTGTCCCAGTTAAGTTGAGACAAAAAAATTAACCATTGCAGGACTTGTACTTTTAAGGCCCATGATCCTGTTTGTGAGATCATATGGTATTTGTCTTTCACTTATTTCACTTAGCATAATGCTCTCCAGTTCCATCCATGCTGTTGCAAAGGGTAGGAGCTCCTTCTTTCTTTCTGCTGCCATTCACCATTCAACCTACCACATGGCATCCAAAAATGTATGTCCAAACCTCAACCCTGGGACTTGGGACTGTGATCTTATGGATCATTGGAAAGAAGGTCTTTGCAGACATAATTAGCCAAGGATTTCAAGATAAGGTCATCTTGGACTTAGGGTGCACCCAAATCCAATGAATCTACCCTAAGAGAAATGTAGAAAGAGTTTTCAGACGCATAGACAATGCATATCTTCTCCGTATGAAGACAGTGGCAGAGATTGGGGTGATGTCGCTTCAGGCCAAGGACTGCCTGGGGCCATCATAAGCTGGAAAAGGCAAGGAAGCTCTTATCCTTAGAGCTGTGGGAGGAAGCACAGCCCTGCCAACACCTCTCTTTTAGATTTGGGGCTTTCACGGCAATGACAGAGTAAGTTCATGTTGTTTCAAGACCACCCTTCCACTCCAGTTTGTGGTAATTTGTTATGGCAGCCCTAGGAAATGAATACCTTTTTCCTCTGGGCAGAGCGCAAGAAACAGACAACTCAAGACCTGGAGCACTGGTAGGCTTGGTGGCTTGCTCTGTATCCCAAGAATCTACTTTCCGTCTAAGGTTGCTCGAAACAGGCTTGTTGACTTCTTGATGCTGGGTTTTGGGGATGTCTACAGGAGTCTTTGTGCAGGCGTCCTCGCCTGTATGACCTTGGCGTGTCGTATCTACTGCACATTCTGTTCCTACTTTGATGAGATCGGAGAGTCTTGGGAGAGCTCACTTTAGCACGGATGGTGGAAGGATATGCAGTGTGACTAAGAAAAGCTGCTTGTTTATCTCAACAATTATTTTCTCATGTATGCTTCTGTTTCTAAAGATTATCATTGGTTTTATTAAAATAAAACTTCTGCTTTAGTGAAGGGTATCTGTAAAAGAAGCATGTTAGTGTATTTTAAAGCTTGCCTATATTTTATATTTTAAAGAGAAAGGTTCATAAAACCACTCTGAACAATGTAAATCAAAACAAAATAAATACCTTAAAATAAGGAAAAACTAGTAACCAAAGATATAAGTTGATAAGTAGATAATTAAATTGTTTTAAAGATCGCTGATGCTTCCTATGTGCTGTGCTCCTCGATAAGCATTTTTTTAAATCTTCACAATAACAATGTGAGGTAGGTTCTAGCCTTGTCTCATTTTTGTAGATGAGGAAACTGAGATTCAAAGAGGTTAATAAACTTACCTAAGGTCACACAAAAGGGTTTAGATCCAGGACTCAAAGTCATTGTTGTTGGCTCCCAAGTCATGCTTCTACCATCTCACTCTACCTAAGAATCCACAACTAGGGCCAGAGGGAGCACAGTCTGGAACAGAATTTCTCAAAGCATAAACTGTAGAATAATACAGTCTTTTGTTTTAGCAAAACCTCCCCATGATTCCATAATCTAACAAACTCTAGAAATTCTAATTATTACAACTTATCTGACCAACTGAAAGTTCTGAAAAGCCTTGCAATAAAGAAAATAGTTTGATTTTGTTCATTTTTTAAAAGATTTTATTTATTTATTTTTAGAGAGGAAAGGGAGGGAGAAAGAGAGGGAGAGAAACATCAATGTGCGGTTGTTGGGGGTCATGGCCTGCAACCCAGGCATGTGCCCTGACTGGAAATCGAACCTGTGACACTTGGATTTGCAGCCCGCGCTCAATCCACTGAACTATGCCAGCCAGGGCTTCATTTTGTTCATTTTGTTTCCTGCTGAACACTGATCTGTTATGAATGGGTATATTAGCAGGTATCCTGGGAACCAGTGGTCTGCAGAACATACTTTGGGAACCTCCACCCTAGATTAAGTTATCCTGGACTGGCAGAACTAACACACTTAGATTTTTATTTTTTCAGTGTCAAAGAGTAGCTCATTAAGTTATTTAACAGTCCTGGATTGTAGCTTTCTCATCTGCAAAGTAAGGAGGTTAGAACCTAAATTCTCTGTAATGGCTTTAAAATGTTGTGGTTCACATGCAAGCCAAATGACAGTTTGTGAATGTGTTCATTTTCTCCCTGATACTGATGTTAGCGGAGAGAGCTGGGGACAGGTAACCTTTGGGGGTTGTTCACTCTGACTTCATTCAGCTCTCTCAGAGCAAAGGTGCCGCCCTCCACACGCCCTCAACGCTGTGTTGCGAACGACGCAGTGAGTGCACTTAGTCTGTGGATGCCCGCCTCTTGCCTGGGCTGCCCCAGAGGAACCCTGAGGCTGGCTGGTCACCGGTTTTCTCTGAGCTCTTGTCACGTGCTGGACTGCTCTTCTCCAAAGTGTGCTTGCTGTGGAGCCCACATCCAGCTCCCTGATTTAGACTCTCGTCCAAAGCAGAATACTTGACTCTTCTCAGGGACGGGACCTTTTCAGATGCCTTAACTATTTGCCTCTGGTCCTCAAACAGACAATCTCACCATCCTCCCTAGATAAATAGTAAACAGCAAAGACACTCACCCTTTGTTCTCCCCACTCCCCCCAATCTCACTGCCCTCCTAGCCCCTCCTCTGTCTATTTAGCTGAGCTGATGTTGCCTCTACTTACAGTCAGCAGTTTTCTTATCTGTTAGTTTTTATTTAACTGCTTTGGGCACTTTACTCATGTGTCTCCAAATGTACCATAACCCCCCAGGAGCAGAAACTGTAGTTTATGTTACTTGGGTATTCCCTGTAAACTCTGGTACGGTGTTGCGTAACTGACAGACACTCAGTAAATACCAGAGGGCCCGACTGATGGATGCCAAATAGTTCCTGCTCCCCCAGCCCTAGGATCTCCTTGTGGCTGTGATCCTCGGCAGGATAGCAGGGGTTTCAGCTCCACGCAGAAATTCACAAATGGGAGAGACACTCTTTTGCCTCCTCACCCTGACCGACTCCTTCTTTTATCAGGTGGCGATTTAGTGCTGTTGTGATGGTTGAGTGAATCCTCCCTGGTGACCCGAAAGTAAAAAGCAGGAGAGATTGCATGAGTTTTGTTAAGGACGGAGAACTCGCAGAGCCTGGGTCTTGGGCAGAGGGTCACTGTGTACTCAGCCTTCAGAACGGCTTGCTGGGCAGATTCCTTTTGTTGTTATCATCAATAATTTTTAAATGAACCAGGATTCTTGCTGTTTCCATAAGGTTGGCTGTAGGTGGGGCCTTCCCCCTGTTGTCATTGCCTGTTCCCAAACATTTGTTTTTAATAGAGGCACAGCTGAGAGGATTTGGGTTTATATTTGATATATTATGGGCTTTTTGGTGCATACTCTTTGATTGCTATTTAAATCGGCTGGAAAGAGTGCAGAATACTTGGAATTTTTATTCTTTTTTTTCTTTTTGTTTTCTGTAATTCTCCTCATCGTCAAAAATCAGGAAAAGTAATTGGTGCCACCTCAGTGCTGCGGTCTGAGCACAGAGCCCGAGTCGGCACGCGGCCGTGTTCAGGACATGCATACAGGCCTGGGGAGGCCACGGTGGAGCTGGAGATGCGAGAATGTGATGGCCCTTTTGTTAACAGTGAAGCTGAAAATGTAATGGGAACTGAATTTGATTTTTTAATTAGGTTGCTTTTAGACTCATGGTTAAAAAATATTGAAATAGGAGTGGTGGTTTTCTTTTTAAAAGCCTCACTCATGTCTGCTTATACTGGGGTAGCACAGGCCAGGCTGGGGCTCGCTGGGACCCAGATACTGGACCCAGTGCCGGTGGGGCTGAGAGCAAAGGGCAGTGGATAGGCTGACCATTGAATTCATCCCCCAAGGGGGGCAGCTTTTGGGAGTGAAGAAAGATTGTTAACTACGCCAGGACACAGTGGTAAACCCAGAGTGTCCTGAGTAACAGGGACATGTGGTCACTTTCCATGGTTGCCCAGCTGGGCCATGGATGCCCTGTGGGTGTATGGGAAAGGGCTGGCAGGAGGGGAGAGGCAGAGGAGCAGCCAGGGTCAGTCAGCTTCTGGCATTAGGGACTCATGGGCAGAGCCCTTCTTACCCAGTAAGAACTGGGTAAGCAGATGTGCTGGCTCATAACGGCGCTCAAGATAGGATTGTTACATCTTCAGGAATGTTGGAAGCTGGCTCTTACGCCATTGATACCTTGAGATTGATACTACTCTGCGTGGTGGGCATGCAGCAGTGCTGCCTACCCACAGTTCTGCTCTCCATGGTTTCGGTTATCCATGGTCAACTACAGCCCAAAAACATTAAATGAAAAGTTCCAGAAATAGACAGTTCATAAGTTTTAAATTGCACATGGTTCTGGGTCATGTGATAAAATCTCACGCTGTCCTGCTCCATCCCACCTGGCACACAGATCATCCCTTTGTCCTGCGTTTCCACACTGCATACACTCCCTGCCCATTGATGACTTGGTCTTCTCAGGATGTGTGTGTGTGTGTGTGTGTGAGAGAGACACACACACACACACACATTCATATAACTTTTATTACATTATATTGTTATAATTGTTCTGTTTTATTATTATTGTTGTTAATCTTGTACCATGCCTAATTTACAAATTAAACTTTATTATAGTATGTATAAGAAAAAACAGAGTATACCTAGGGCTTGGTACTCTGCGTGGTTTCAGACATGCATTGGGGGACTTGGGACATATCATCTGTAGATAAAAGTGGGGGCTTCTATGTTTATACCATAGAAATCGGCACATGTTACAAACCAGTGACCTTGACCACACCCACCCAGAGAACTCAGTAAATGTTCCCTGCACCTGGTGGGTGAGAGCACGGAGAAGGGGAGCTCAGCGCAAAGGCCAGGTGGGACTGGTGACACGATCTGTTTTGCGGCTGGGGCGAGGTCCACCCCGAGGGTGTTTCGTGATTCCTGCCACGGGCATTAAAGGGCTATGAGTCAGCGAGGGGCCAGAGATGACCGTGTCTGTGCCAGAGTCTGTATCTGCCACCTCCGGTATTGAAACTGATTTCCCACCACTCCCTGACTTGCTTGCTTTCCTCCAGCCGCACCGAGCTCCTCTGTTCCTGCAAAATGCCAAGCATGTTTCCATCTCAGGGCCTTTTTGCTCGTCCTTCCTCTTGCCTGGAGACCTTCTCCAGGTACCCCTCACTTCCCCAGAGCCTCAGCTCAAATGTCCCCTCTTCAGACGGGCCTCCCAGCCCCCCTGTGTGAGGCAGGCTCCCCCACCACTGTCCATCCCTTTCTCTTGTGCTTTGCTCAGCTACCCAGTACTGAGTCACATGTTTGTGTCTTTGTTTGTTGTCTGTATTCCCACTACATTGGCAGCCCCAGGAGGGTAGGCATTTTGTTGGGCTGCTTTGGCAGCACCTAGAACAGGGCCTAGCACAGAGCAAACACTGAATCAGCATTTGTTAACGAGTGAGAGAATGGGTCACCCACAGCAATCTTAATCCATCAGAGGTGGCTTGCTGGAGAGTGATGCTGACATGGGTCCCGAGGCTCCACCCAAGGGCTTTGGGGAGGAATGCTGCAAGCGGGGGAAGTGGCAGCAGAGTGGCACATGCCCCATAGTAGCCACACCTAATCTGGGTCCTCATTAGTCCCTTTTGTAAGCAAAACACATGTCGGAAGAGTCTAATTGTAGCTAGAATGGGGCTTGGTTGTGTGTAAGGGTTCATGGCCCTTTGGAAGTTCACATTTTCCATCCACCTGTCCGTCCGTCCATCCATCATCCATCCATCCATGACCATTTATTGCATATCACTGTGTGTGAGATGCTCTGCTGAGGGCTGGTGACTCAGTGGGGATGGCAGCAGGCCCTGGCTTCACGTGGCTTCAGTGTGTTGAGGATTCAGAAGTCAGAGGTTAGCTGGTTATGAGCTGGGAGGCACCCACAGAAGAAAAAGAACAGAGTGGACAGAGAGCCAATGGGAGGGAACTGGTTTAGGTGGCAGCAGGGGCAGGGTGAAGGAAGGCACCATCTGAGCTGAGGCCAGAGGGCTGGGGGGTGGGAGTTGGCCAGAGGAGGGAAGGCCCTGCCCTGCAGCCCCAGGTAGGGAAGCCCTGGCCTGGGCAGGAGCAGAGAGGAGGCCGGTGTGCGTGTGGCAGAGACACCACGGGCAGAGGCTGTTGGGGTTGGGGTTGCGGGGAGGCAGGAGGCACAGCTTGTAGGGGCCCAGTCAGCCATGTAAATAGTTTGGACTTTATCCCATGTTTTAAAGCCAACAAACATTCATTCATGTGTAGAAGACTTGCCGAAACAGAATTAAAAACCATACATGAGGGCAGAGTTAGACATCAGAGAGTGTGTGTTTTGTAACTACCTTACTGTCTACATTCTGCAGTGCTGCAGACAGGAAACTGACCTGTGGGCACAGGTGGGGATGGAGACACTGATCAGCCCCTGTTCTTGGTGTGCACAGTCTGCCTTCGGGCTCTAGAACGCAGCTGATCGTAGCAGCGCTTGGTGCTGTTTGCCTTTGATTGGTGAATAGCTTGACACTCACTCGCAAGGGTCAGTGTGCTTGTGCATGGAGCTCCCAGGTCTGGTCCTGTGCTTGCATGTGTGCGTGAGTTCCTCCCTCTGCCCTCTCAGGCCGCAGTGGGGACCACAGTGGACAAATTCTGCTGCGTCTTTAGCTTCTTTTCTTTATGACTTCTTTAGCCCACAGACTTCCACCCCTGTCCAGCCAGTGGCTCGTGGGGCCACCTTCTACACTAGTGACTTCTTTGTGCATATGAGCCTTTTGATATTAAAGGTGAGTAGGTGGGTGTGATGATAATCTTCAGCCTCTCAAAATGAGGGAGATTGACCCTCAAGCATCCAGTGATTGGAGGAGCAGAGGAAAGCACAAATAAATTCAAAGCAACAGATAATCCGAATTAATGCCTATTGGGCTGTGGGGTGTCAGCAGCACACCTGTGCACCGCTGGGCTCCCTCTCTGCGTCTTTCAGCCTGCCTGTGTTCTTCCTGCTGACTTTTCCTGCCAGTTGGAGAGAGAGACCCTCTTAGGTCACTATAGCTAGGTGACTCATGGGTAATCAAGATCATATTGCTTATATGCCATGTTGTTACACCTCTTTCTTGATCTTTGGGGTCATCGGGCATGTTAGTAAAACTTTCTGGGCCTCAGTTTCTTTATCTGTAAAATGAGGACAGTAACATGTATATGTCCCTGTAGGCTTGCATCCCAGACAGGGACGTGATTCCAACGTAGAAAAAAAAAACAAATCAGTCCTCAGACCACACTGCTGTGCCCCTCTGGAGGGGAGAGACAGAGCGAGACAAGGGGAAAAAAGAAGTAAGAAGAGAAGGAATCTCAGTAAACCTCTTAGACTGTGACAATGAGGCCAAAGTGAGCTTTTATGAGAACCACATTGGAGCCCTGGAATAAAAAATAAGAGCAACATACTTTAAAAATTATTTATGATTTTAAGCACATGAAAGGCGTATCGTGTACCCAGGGAGGGCATAATGGGGAACAGCTGGCTAACATGTGTCTTGCCATTTCTGAGGATGTTCATAATTCTCTGATGTCCAAGAATAACAGTAATAACGATGCCGCTGCTGATTGTATTAATAATAATAAAGAGGATCGGGTGCCTTTCCTGGATCCTGCTGAACACGAGAGGAGAGCCCAGGCTGCTGGGTTTGGTGGGGGCCGAAAGGGAGCTCTGGTCTGCTTCCTTCTCAGGGGACCATGGAGAGCCCTTCTAAGTTTCAAAGGTTTAAGGAAAAGGTCTGGATGGGGAGTCAGGAAACGTGGGTTCCAGGCCTGGTTTCACCATGAACTCTAGCAATTACCTCGCCCCTCCAAGTCTCAGTGTTCCCATCTGTGAAATCGCAGTGCTAATGCTACTTGACAGGCACACCTTGCAGAGCTTTTGTGGGCCCCGATGAAATGGTGAGCATGGAAGGGCTGGATCCATCGCAAAGTGTTCTGTCTATGGAAGGCTGCATCGTCGTCTTTGTACTTCTCCTGCACTTAGGACACTCAGCCACCAAGCTCAGCGCCAGGCCTGTAGGCAGTGGCGAGAAATGTTCGTGCTGTGAATGAAGGTGTCTTTTTCATGAAATGGTTAAAGCTGTGGAGTGTTAGATATGGACAATGCTTTAAGAGCCTTTGAGTCCAGTCCTCTCTGTTATGATTTGTTAGGTGGGTCTGCAGCAGCGCTCAGTCTCAGGCTAATTCCCCCCACTGCTGTGTGAGTTCTCTACCCACTGCCCTGGCAATAATGAGATTTTCCATTCTCGCTGGTGGGAATAGGTGCTATTCCCAATCCCTTCAGTTGTGGGCAGTTTTCTTAGGCCCATGCTGCCAAATTCTCAGGGGGACCCTCTGCAGATCTCTTAGGTTCTTTGTGAAGTTCTTTCTCTCGGGCACTTTGTCCTATGAACTATAGTTGCTTTTGTTTCCCCAGACTTATAGTTTGTCTCTGCAGCTCAGGGAGTTTGGGGGCCTCCACCCGTTTCCCTTTCCTGCATCGTGGCCCAGAACCTCTCTCAAGACAGTGAGCTGGAGCAATCACAGACTCACCTTGTTTGTTTCCGTCTCCCAGGAACTCCTGCTCTCTGGTATGGGAAAACTGTTGTCCTAGTCTGTTCAGGCTGCTATAAGACTATACCATAGACTTGGTGGCTTATAAACAACAGATATTTTTTTTCTCACAATTCTGGAAGCAGGAAATCTGATACCAGGGTGCCAGCATGGTCAGGTGAGGGCTTTCTGCCCGGTTCATAGCTGATGCCTTCTTGCTGTGTCTTCATGTGATAGAAGGGGCTAGGGAGCTCTGTGGGGTATTTATTTATTTATATAGTTCTGTAAGTCTTTATTTTTAAAGATTTTACTTATTTATTTTTAGAGGGGGAAGGGAGGGAGAAAGAGGGGAAGTGAAACATCAATGTGTGGTTGCCTCTTGCACATCCTCTGCTGGGGACATGGCCTTCAACCCAGATATGTGCCCTGACTGGGAATCGAACCGGCAATGCTTTGGTTCACGGACCCGTGCTCAATCCATTGAACTACACCAGCCAGGGCTAGTGGGATCTTTTTTATAACAACACTAATCCCATTCATGAGGACCCCACCCTCATGACCTAATTACCTTCCAAAGATGTTACTTCCTAATACCATCACTATGGGGATTGGAATTTCAATATATAAATTTTTTTGGGGGGGGAGACAAACATTTAAACCACAGAAACCATCATCTCATATTTTTTGAATGTTTTGGTTATTTCAGGTATGGCAAATCTGGTCCCTGTTTCTCCATCATAGCAGAACTGTGGAAAGTGAGAGTTCCCCAGTTCTCTCTTTAGAAATGACAGACCCGCGAGGGAGAGTGACTTGCCCAAAGTCACACAGCTAGTTTGTATCAACGAGGGCCAGGACCCAGGTTGTTCAATCAATAGATGCTATTGTGTTCCTAGCACACAGACTATGGTCCTTGCTCTCTCTAGAAGTCCATATCCTGTTGGGGAGACAGATGGGTGGACTGAGAATAAGAGAAGAACGTGACAAACTTTATGACACAGGTACTCTTTCACAGGGTACTAAGGAAGCATGACAGGGAGTGGGCGGCTAAGCAAGGTTTCCTGGAAAAGCCGATGCTTGAACCTAGTGGTGAAGGAAAAAGAGTAATCCAGGCAGCAAAGGAGGGAGAAGTGCTAGGAATAGATGCAACAGGTGCAAAGGTATGGAGGTAGGAAGCAGGTCCGTTGTCCTCCAAGTGTAGTGTCCATGGCATGGTGCCACAGGGCTATCCATCCATGTTTTATTGTGCATGTGTGTCTGAATCTATCTCCCCAAAGTCCTGAAGTCTGGGAAATCTCTTTCCAACATGAGTCGGCCATGGTATTTGAGCCTGGGCATGTTTATGCAGGGCTTTAGTCATGGCTGGGGAGCAAATGTTACCTTGAGGTATCTGGTGGGATGCTGGTGTGCTGCTCCTTCTGTGTTTTTTCCTGAGGGAAGACAATATTACTCTCAGTGATTTGGAGCACCCTCTATCAAGAAACAGTCAAAACTTGAGCTGGCCCCACTCCTGGTCTCTCTAAACCACGCTGTCTGTCCCTTGCAAGGTGACTAGGCACTGTGGCTCTGTGTTGGTGTACCTCATTCATGCCCCCAGGGGCACTGTGATTGTCTCAGTCCCTGTGCCCAAGAAGCTGTTGCTGATGGTTGCTAGTGGTGATTGCTACACCTCAAGGGGGCTGTACTGCCACCCTGGGCAACTTTGCCAAGGCCGCCTTTGATGCCACATCTAAGATCTACAGATTCTCACCCCCAACCTCTGGAAAGAGACCGTGTTCACCAAGTCTCCCTATCAGGAATCCACTGACCATCTTGTAAAGACCCACACCAGAGTTTCTGTGCAGATGACCCAGGCTCCAGCTGTGGCCCCCTCAAAATTTTATATAAAAAACAAAGTGAATTAGTCTGTTAATAATAATAATAAGAAAAAGTCAGAAATTGTGCCTGTCCCATTCCTGGTCCCTCTAAAGACATACGGCAGATGCCCATGCAGTTTGGCCTTTTTCTCTAGGGAGCTCTTCCAGATACACTACCACGATGAAGGTCAAGAACTTCTGAGAGGTTCTTAACTACCCCTCTTCCAGAACAAGGCCCTGAGACAGTTACTGGATTATTAATTTGCACCAACTGAGTACAGGCATTCTTGGCCTCTGCCAGGGCTGGGCTCCTGAGAGCCCTTGCAGTTGATGAGGACAGGAAGGGAAGCCTTGCAGCCAGACAGAGGCTTTAGGCTTTTTGTCTCCAGCCTGGTTTATTGTTATCAAGGTCTATTACCTCATGGATATTCTGTCCCCAGCCTGGGCTCCTCCAGTGGCAGTGACTGCTATCATTTAATGCCGGTTCCCCAGAGATTTATCATTCATTCATTCAAAGCCAAGGAACAGTTGGGACAGTATCTTGCCTTCATGGAGATTATGCTTTGGGAAGGCAGCTGGACAGTAATCAAATAATCACTCAAATAAATGTAAAATTATGACTGATAGGGGCTATGATGAAGAGGCATTTGGGCCCATGAAATACAATGTGGAGACTTCTACAGAGTTCTAAGGGCTGAATTAAGAATGTTGGTTTTTTATCGTAAGAGCAATGGGAAACTGTTGAAGACCCTTCCCAGAGAGGTGAGACATGCTCAGATGTTTGCTTCAGAAACATCAGTCTGGCTCCAATGTGGGGAATGAATTAGAGGTGGACCAGAGTAGGGTTGTCAGGTAAAATACAGATGCCTAGTTACATGCAAATTTTGGATAAACAATGAATAGTTTTTTAGTATAAATTTGTCCCAAATATTGGACATATTTATACTTAAAATTATTGTTGTTCTTGTATAAGTGTTGTACAAGAGCGTTGGTCTTGTATTATCCTCACCTGAGGACATGCCCATTGATTTTAGACAGAGAGGAAGAGAAAGAGAGAGAGAGAAAGGGGGGGGAGAGAGAGAGAGAGAAAATGATTCAACATTGACCATTGGCCACGGATCAATCCCATAACCATTGGGTGTACAAGATGATGCTCTAAGCAATTGAGCCACCTAGCCAGGGCTCTAAGTATAGTTTTTAAGTATAAGTATGTCCCAAATATTGCATAGGACATACTTACACTAAAAAATTATTTTTTGATTATATGAAATTCAAATTTAACTGGCCCTCTTGTATTTTTATTTGTTAGTTTTGGCACCCCTCAGCAAGAGAAGATACGAGAAGACCAGTTCTTGCTGTAGTTGAAGGCTCTTTAGATTAGGAAACCAGAAGTGGATATAGAGAGACGAAGACAAAGAAAAAAAGCCCTTGGTCAGTCTGAGTCTGTCATTCCAAGCCATCTGGCAGACAGAGTTCATCAGCTTCCCTTCTGCTCTGAAACCTTAATTTCCATGCATATGCCATTAAAAACACATGATTATGGGTATATTAACACATCATTGCAGTCTCAGTGCAGGGTTCGTGCTTGGTCAGAACCTGCCCTAAATGACCAATGACTCATGCACTAAGATAACATCTTTTTGACCCCATCCCTGGAGGCCCAAAGGTGCCTGGAAGGTGGGCTCTTTGCATTGCAGTGACCAATATATGTGAAAGAGAGGTTTAGCTGAGGCAATATTATAAATTGCACGTCCTTGTTTCACCATGATAATTCATGTTTTAGCAAATGAAGCAGGAGAATAAAGCCGTTAAAAACCAGGCTTTGCCTGGGGGTTCAAATGCCCCAGCAGTTATCTGGCTTGTACTATCTGTGTGACATTGACTGAGACACTTAACTTCTCTTGGCTTTGCAGTATGTCTTTCAGATTAATGCTAATGTGTATCAAGGGCCAGGCACAAAGGAGATGCTTCCTAAGTGGTATGTACACCTAGAAATAAACAGTCTCCTTGTTTCAGAAAGCTGGCTGCTGCTGCTTCTTACACAGCCCCACTCTGGGTCTGTCATTGTTTGAACTCTGTGCTGACTTCCCAGTGCCCTGTGCAGCAGGGTGTCTGTGCACAGGTCTCAGTTTGCCTTTCTGCCATGACCGTCACTACGTCCCCATCAGAACCTCGTGCTCCAAACAAACCAGGCCATTTAACCCTTCTGCAGCCCAACTTGAACTTTTCTACTTTTTTGTTTACCTGGGATATCTTTGCCTATATCTGTTCAAGCCTTATTCATTGCAAGTATTTATAAGGCCATGTTAATAGAAATGTGATCAAGTAAGATAACCTATGCATAGTAAATAAGATAAATGCCCATCACGAGGGAAATGACTATAAACGAATTAGGATTCATGTGCACTATGGAATACATGTTGGAAAAACATGTATCGGTAAACTTTTGCTGAGTGAAAAAAGCAAGTTATAGAACAAGATGTGAAATATAATCACAGTTCAGAAAGGGATTTAGCTATGCATGTATTTCTGAAAGAGTCAGGATAAAATATGCTTAAATTGTATTTTTTCTTTCTGGAGAGGATTGGGTTGAAAGAGAAAGAAAACTTGACATTTAGTTAATATACTTACATGGCTTGGGTTTGTCTGTTTACTGGAACTGTGTTAACTTTATAACTGAAATTAAATCAAAATGCATAGAAAAATTTATTAGAAGAAATAAACTGTGGTTATGTTCCAGTTGTTAAATGGGGTGGCTCTTTCCCTTCCCCCAACTTATCATTATTATATTAGAGAACAAACTGATAACAAAAGAAGGTTATCTTCCTGTTAAAATTTCCAACCAAAATGCTACTCCTTCTCTACAAAACATTTTTCTGATTCCTCAACTGGATGTGCTGTCTCCTTCCTTTGAACCCTCAAAGCACGTTGTATGTCTTCTGTGGCTTTCATCTCTGTCTATCTGATAAGTATTCCATTCACGTTTTACTGCCCGTGTAGATTTAAGCAACTTGAGGATATCATGATGGAGAAGAAAACCCGCTTTCAAGTCCGAAGATCTGGATGTCGGCTCTTGTTCTAATTATCTATTGCAGCATGACAAATTGGCCCAAACTAAGTAACTTAAAACATGGTCATTTTATTCTATGTTATAAGTTTTTGGTCAGCAACTTGAGCAGAGCTGGGTCGGGTGATTCTTCTGCTCCATGTGGTGTCGACTGAGGTCGCTTGGTGGTATTTGGCTTGGGCTGGGCACGAGGGCAGCCGGGACGCTGGCTCAGCCCTGCCCTTTCCCTTTCTGAGGCCTCTCTGCAGACTTCCTACAGGTGGCTCAGGGCTTCAGGAGACCAAGGCAGACCAAGACAGAGCTGCGCCTCTTCCTAAAGGAGGAAAGCGGCAGAGTGTCACTTCTGCTGGACTGGTCAAGCCAGCCATAGAGCCTACCCAGATGTAAGGGGGTGGAATAGAGATGCCACCTGTGAAAGGAGAATTTGGGTAAAAAGAATTTGTGGCTATCAGTCCATCACAGCTTTGCTACGAGTACAACCTCTGTGTCTCAGTGACTACATCTGAAAGTTAGAAAGACCAAAAGCTGTAACAAATGCAAAAGTCTTCTGTCCATGACAGAAAGCTGTATGAATTATGAATGCCAGGGATTATCTTGGTACTAACTCTGTGTCTTACTCAAGGCAGATACTCATTAGATGTTTTGTACTATGAAAGCACACTTATTTATCAGGGACTTCCTAAAAGGAACTCACCGAGAAGGTGATGCTATGTGATCACAGAGGGGCATGGCGTAGTTGTGGAGTGCAGACTTTGGGCTAGGTTGACACAAATTAAATCCAAAGTGTCACCCAGTAACTGTCTGTGTGATCTTTGCTGACTCATCTCACCTTTCTGAGCCTTAATTTTCTCATTATAATATGAGACTAATATTGTCTATCTAGCTGGGTTGCTGTGTGCATTGGAGCTAATTTGCATAACATGCTTTAGGACAGTGACTGTCACATAGTGGGTCTTCTGTTTCTCTTACAAAGTCATATAGAAAGTTTGGATTCCTTGCTCATTTCTTTATACTGGTCACCTCCGTTCGCACAAATAGAGGGAGTCCGGAGCCCAAGTCATTGTGAAAGCAGTTGGGAAAGGGAAGGACCCTGCTTCTTGTTTCTCCCAGTCTCCTCCTCTCCCCAGAGAGGTTCCCTCCACGGGATCTGGGCCCCATGCAGCTTTGGTTGGTAAGTCACTCTCCTCTGAGTGTTGGATGTGACCTCCTTTCAAACCCGTGGCTTTGCCTTTTATAGATGTATGAGATCAAATCAGAAGGCTGCATTGCGAAGAAGTTCAATGAGATTCTGCAGAAGCTGAGCTCGCCCCTGAAGCCCAGAGTTCCAGAACACAGTAACAACAAGATGAAAAACCTCTCCTACCCATTCTCCAGGGAGAAAATGTACCTGTGAGTATTAGAACTATGGGGTAGGGATGTGAGGAGGGATGGAAAAGAAAATCAGATGCTGCTCAGTCATAAGTAAGTGCCCTGTGCCTGGGAAAGAGGAGAGGAAGCATGCTCTCATGGTGAAGTATTTCCTGTGTCTCCTGCCCTACATGAGATTACCACAAGCACCTCCTGCATAATTGTCCAGTGGCTTATGGGAAATCTGCTGTTTCAGTTTTTTTTTGCATGATGGTTGGAGAATTAGGGAGCAAACAATAAACCTTGCGACTCATATACCTGTTTATCTTCTGTGGGTTTTCATTCTGTCCAGTTCCCAATCTAACAGGATTTTAACATAGTGTGATAAACCAGAGAGAAGGTAAATAAAGATTCTGGATTTTTGTATTCTCAGCTGCCTACTCATGTACTTATTGACTCTAGGGAGACCCCCTCCCCACATCCCACCCTGGATGAGGGAATAAGAACTCTTCACAGAGATGGTCGTTTGGAAAACCTTTGGGCAGGGGAATTATGTTTGGGAAATGGCAGGTGCAGCAGCTAAGCATTCATTCTGTTTCAGGAGCAAATGAGAAAATAAAAAACTATCGGGAATGTGGAGTGAATTAAGCAAGAGGGACAGAGGAAGGGGCATGGAAAGGCAGAGAAGATATAAGGATCTGTCTCTTTTGAGTAGAGCATTCAGGGAGCTGTGTTTCTGCTGTCATTGGATAGCATCTCCTACCCATCTTTGCCATGTTAGTTAATGATTCTGTACACATATATAGGCTGTTTTTTTTGCATATCATTGAATCTCCCCTCCCTACAGTTCTGATATCATTTATGGTCACCAATTCCAATGTACTTGTGGGTTTTCCCACACGACCAAGAAATTCTCCAATACCAGCTGGGTGTCGGCCCAATCTGACACTATCTACCTGGGTATAGCATCAAATTTCCCAGGCTGAGGACTCAATCCTATGACTCCCCCACCCTTTAGATGCCAATTGCAAGTCCAGGTTGTTACCTGTGCTCCGACTAACTATAAATCGGAGGTTCCTATGACCTTGGGTTTGATTAATTTGATGGAGCAACTCCCAAAACTTAGGAAACCAGTTTATTCACTAGATTGCCAGTTTATTACAAATTGTGTTAAAGGATGCAAATCAACAGTCAGATCAAGAGATGCAGAGTGTGAGATCCCAAACGAAGGACGTTCTGCCCTTGTGGAGTTGGAGCCTGACAAGCAGCACATGGGCGTATTCTAGCTCCCCAACGTGGAAGCTCTCTGAGACTCCTCCTTCTGGGATTTTTATGCAGGCTTCAGTCTATAAGCATGGTTGATGAAATGGTTGGCCATTAATGACGGCTTCAACCTCTAGCCACTCTCTCCTCTGCAGAAATCAGGGGGTGGGACCAAAAGCTCCAACCCTCTATTCACAGTTGGTTCCCTGGGCAACCAGCCTCCATCCTGAGGTGCTTTCCAAAAGTCACCTCATTGACAAACCCAGTGGTGGTGGGGAGGGGCTTCTTATGAGTAACAAATACCCATTTCACCTTTATGGCTGTGAAGTGATTTCAAGAACTGGGGACGAGAGACCAAATTTTATAACAAAAGATTCATCCATTGCTCTGATTGCTCAGAAATTTCTAAGGTTTTGAGAGTTATGAGCCAGAAACAGTGAAGACCAAAATACGTATTTTATAAATCACAATATTGCAATCCCTGGTGAGGTGGCCATCCAGATGTAACTACCCTGTTATTATACAGATGAAACCAAGGTCCAGAGTCTGTCCAAGGATATACACTATCCAGCCTTAATGGCTGAACTGGACCTGGCATGTTGACCTCCTGGCCTGCTGTTCCTTTTGCACTCTGTGTTTCTTCCACACCTCCCCTTCCCTGGGCCTTCCTTCATATCAGCCCCGACATCGAATGGCCACTCCCACACAGCTCCATCCCTTCAGCTTCTGTGATCCTTCAAGTCTTGACGAACTCTCTGAACTTTCCAACCAAAATATGCTGTTCATCCTCAGAGTTTTCATAGCAACGGTCTACACATTATCATGTTCTACTCTGCATCAGTGCCTATCCCAGTGACTAGGCTCCCGGGTGGCTGGGAGCATGTCTCACGCATCTGCGTATCCTCTAGGACAGTGTCCTAAGCACAGGTGTCTTATTTTTTAATGAAGGTAATATTTGAAGTTTAGACAGGTATAGGCCTTGCATAATCATGAGTCTGATATCTAACTGATATGACATTGTGATAACATTAAATGAAACTTTGATAACAAAGTTATAATCCCAACACCCTGAAATTATACTCTTTTGTAATTGTTCATACTTTGTCCACACACAGTAATCTTTTTGACATTCTTTTGTTTTTAAAACTGTATCATAGTATAATATTTTTCTATCATAGTCTAAATATTTTCTATGTATAAAGTTTCAATAGTCCTAATTTTCAATGGCTGCATATAATTTATTGTATAGGTTTTGGAATTGCATCTTATCTCCATAACTTTATTAAACATAACTCCACTGATGAACACGTTATTTATGGAGCTTGTTTCTTCCATTGAATTTATTTTCCCTGTGATACAGTTTCTATGATAAGTTTTCAGATTTACTGGGTCAGAAGGAGGGTAAACATTGTGAGTGTGTGTGAGTGGCTGTGTCTTACATCTTGCTATGCTGTTTTCTGAAAGTTTTCTCTGGGTCTGGGTGACAGAGACCTCAGGACAAGGGCACTAAAATGAGTTGATTTTCTGCTTTCTTGGTGTCTCCAGGTACAACATCCAGGATAAGGACACCTTCTTTGATAATGCCACACGTAGCCGCATTGTGAGTAAACAGGTTAACCAGGGGCCCAATGAGGTGTGGTGGGCTCAGGAAGGGGTGGGGAAAGACGAAGTACCCAGTTCATCAGAGCATCCCCTTGCCCGCCCTGTTACCTTCCATCATCCTTTGTTTGGAGTTGCCTAGCAACAGAAAGAAATGTCCAGGAGCTTTCTAATCCCAGCAGTAAAAGAAATAGCAAACAACTGCCCTCACTCAGGGTTGAGAGGGGTGTCTTCTCATGAGAGTTCCCCACTTACAACCTCTTGGAATCAGAGAAACAGAGACTCTCCAAACTGGTGGGGACTTTCAGCTCACCAGGAAACTGAGGCTCTGAGTAGCAATGAGTTGAAAAATTATTCATACAGATTATTAGTGTCTGAATGAGGATTCACTGCTGGGCCACCGGGTTTTTTTCTTTCTTCTGCAAGGGAGCCCTGTGCATTTCTGTCACAGGGAATGCTAGAGATAGCCAGTTTGTCCAAGAATAAAATGATCAACCCACTCAGTAGAAAGCTAAAAATCCTTTTGCTTGAAAAAACTTGAAGTCAAGATTTTGAATTTTGCAGGGTGATGGACACTAGGGCAGATCTGTAATATGCCTTGCGTCCCTGTGGCCTCAATCAGCGAGTGTGATCAGTGTATTCTCTACCCGCCTAGAGAACATTCAGCCAATGGACAGAGGAGAAAAAGAGGTCCTGAGGAATGCTGGACACTCACTCATGCCACAGGGGAAACTTGGCAATGTGTTTCTGTTGATCCCTAAGAAAGAACTTAAGTTTCAGTAGAAGGAGGAATGAGGGTTAGATACTTAGCAGAACTTCTAAGTCATAGGGGGGATGGGAAGGATATAAAGGGCCAAGTGAGCAGAGAAAAGTACTGAACATTTCCAAGGCGTACTGAAACATGGCCCACTGTTTGCAGCATGGGCAAGAAGATACGAGGTCCCTTAGCCTGGTGTTTTAGAAAGGTTTAAAATGGGCATATGATTTTTTAAATCTTTTATGGAAAAAAATATAAACTTCTGTCTCTCTCTTTTTGGTTGATGCTATTATAAGCCACTTAAATCTCCCTGTGGCTTGAGTCTCCTGTCTGTGAGGGATCACAGGGTGTTGTGGAGATTACCCCCATAATTGCAGAGTGCTTGTGAAATAATAAAGTGCCATATAAATGCTGTTCTTAATTATTATTGCTGTTGAATTACTGTACTGTATTATAAGTGAATGAAACATTCCTGGGCCCCTTCTGCTAGAAGTTATTTATTTGCCACTCCCTCTAGGTCTGTGGCTAGAATATGGGAGTGTGAATGATGATGGAGTAACACATCTCCCATTCATCTCTTCTAGAAGCTTCTTCCTTTGCTTCTTGCCCTTTTGCCAGTCCACCCCACACTTTGAGAAGAAGGAGGAGCCTTGAGTTTTGTCCTGGGTCTATTCTGCCCTGGGGACCTTGCCCACATCTGTAAATGTCTTCCCCGTGCCCCTTCTTTATGGGCACCTGAGCAGCCCAGCTCTTTGTCCCAGAGCCAGCTTTCCTGCTGACTGTCTCTTCATAGCCTGGCACAGGCTTGGGACCCATGGGAGGAGAGTGGTTGGCCAGCAGGTTTATGCTGGCCCACCTGTGCCCCTGTTTTCTCTGCCAGGGGTACTCTCAGCATCCCTCCCTCCCACATGAGGGCAGTCACCTACGAGCCATATAGTCGGGGTTTGTTGGTCCATTACCACATGCAGAGGTCATTGAGCAGGCTGCCTGCTGGAGGCCCAGGATGTGCCTGGCGACTTGGAGTCTTGAGGAAGTGTCTGACACGGTCTGGTTGGGGGGACGAGATGAGGACTCAGGAGAAAAATAGTACCAATGGCCAACATGTAGGTGGCCCTTTTCCAGTTTACAAGGTGCTTTCATGGTTCCCGAAAGCAGCTCTGTGGCATAGCTCCATTATAGAGGTGGCAATGAGCCCTCACAGAGCTGCTCAGGACCCCTCAGATTGTCTGCCTGCGTTTCCTGTGCTTTCCCCAGGGTGGCACTAATCAGGGCTGGTGGAGAAGACATCCTCCTCCAGGTCTTCCCTGAGGTTCCACAAGGGGAGGCAGACGCCCCATCCTGTATGACCCAGGCTCTTCCTCCCATTCCCCCCAGGGGGCGCTGTGGGGGTCTGAGTGAAAAACACTCCTTGGTGTGTTTTTCTTGCCTGCTGTAACTGCAATTTATAGCCTTTCCTTTCTTAATTTTTTCAGGGTGGGGCAAAGGGAGGGCAGTGTGTATGAGGGGGTTGATTGTTTCCTCAAAGCACTCAAGTTTGAGTGGGTTTGACAAGCAGTCCATGAGCTTGGCACATGCTGGGCTTCCCCCTCCCTGTAAATGGGTCCAGCCTCCTGGTCCCCTGCCTGCCCCCCACATGTGGTGAAGCATGTGGTCAAGGTCCTCACAGCCCTGCTCTCATCCGTTTTAGGTGCATGAAATCCTGAAGCGCACAGCCTGTTCTCGAGCCAACAATACGATGGGTAAGGACCCCTTCCGCCACCCGTGGGCATAGTGCTGGGGTGCTAAGGGGGCCATGGCTGTCCTTTCAACAGCTCAGTTGGTGGGCAGCAAAGAACAAAACAAAGAAATGCCCCACACAGGGGAGGAGGCTGCTTTCACTTAGGCTATGGAACCCTCCCTTGCCCTCCAGGAGCAGGGGGTGCCCCATTTCTTGGTGGGGCTGGGGCTGCTCCCCAGACTGCTGTAACTTCTCCCAGACCTTCATTCCAGAAGAAAAGCATCTTAGAGGTCTTTTACTACAGCCCCATCAGTTCATGTATGAAGAAACTGACCCCCAGAGAGGGTGAGTGACTTGTGTAGGGCCACACATTAGTCTCAACGTGCCTCTTTTAAGTTTAGCCTTCTTGTCACCAAATCTGCCTGAATCTGTTTGCCTTTAGGTTTATTTTTATTTTTTTTAAGTGAGGATATTGGTCTCTGAAGCAGGAACCTCAGCATTCGGGAACTTGTAGGGTATGGCAGGTGGTTGAGATGCTGACGGATTACATAGAGACACACGTAATAGCAGGGGTGAAAACATGAGCTCACATACGCAAGCACATGTCCTTTCCACAGGAATCACTCTGCAGGTTGAAGTCTCTTCCCAAAGGTGCTACCGTCGTTCAGAATGGCTTTTGAAACCTTTGAGAGCACTTGCTTTGTAATAAACTCTGTGGCAACAAATCTGTGGCTTTTGAGGCAGCTTCAAGTTGAAAAGAGTCCAAAGTTATTTAGAGGCAAGTCTAGTGCACAAGGTAGGCAATGAAATTGGGGAATAAAAAAAGTGATGATAGCAATGATAGCTGTTATTGGAGAGGTTATCGTGGGGGCTCTTAGTCTGCCTCAGCACCCAGGGAACAGTCCCAAAGAAGGGAATCAGAGCAGGTTTTGCAGAGTGATAGCATTTTTAGAATTGTGCAGAACCCCTCAAGGGGGCGATTATGTATGACTATGTTTGCTTTGATGTGTTCATCTTGCTACTAAATTACAAATAAGACTCCAAGCATTAAAAATCAAATCTTCTATGTAATGTTATTTGTCTGGAGCATGGTGCTTATAAGTCAAGGATGTGAGTGAGTGAGGTAATTGATTAGTCTAGTTCAATTCCATGGAACGCATGGGAGCCCTCACTTTGAGCAGCCATTTGTCCTTGGTTATGAGGACAACCAGAAGAGTTAAGAGATCTTAGAATGCATTTTGTACTTTCTCATGGCCTCCATCAGAGTTTTTGAATTTACCCTCATTTCTTGACCGGTTCACTCCTCAGTTGCATTAATCTGCCTCTTATCCTTCCACAGCCTCCCCAGTTTGACCAGAGCTACTCCCTCAGCTGTCATAGGTGACTTCATGCTTCTCCCATTTCATTGCCTTTTTCTTAGTCTTCATCTTCCTTAACTTTCTACATCCTCCCAACCCTTCTTTACTGAACTTCCATCTTCTGAGAGTTGATAGCCAGGAAGGGGCTGCTGATCTACTGACCTGCTGGTTTTCTGTTTCTACCTCTGGACCATACCTTCTTTGGTTCCTCTCCCTTCTCCCACATTTTAGATGTTGTCTTCATGTTTCTTTGGCCTCCTTACTCTCTTTCTCTCTCTGTAAAGATGACTCACAACCATGTATTTTTATTTTTTGTTTCTTCCACCAGTTGCAGCCCAGCATTTCCAACTACTGGACTGATACCTCCACTGAGATGTTCACCAGCATCTTAAAATCAATACATCTAATATTCTATTTCTGTCTCGTTCCCTCTCTCTCCTGGACCCTCTCTCTCCACTGCTTCTCTTCCTGTCATTATGACTACCAGCCTCTATTTTTGCTCATGCTGTTCCCTTTGCATGAATGTCCTTTCTCTAATCTCATTCTTGTCCACCTCCAGAGCAAACATCACTGTCCCATAGGTTGTCTTTTAATGCCCTTTTTCTGGAACTCTCATCAAACTCAATCTCTTTCTTGCTGATTATCTGTGTCCATGGCTTTGACTCACAAGATAGTCCTTGAGATGTGTCTGAATCATCCTTATGCTCTAATACAGCTAGCTGCCTGCCTTGCACATTCTGCTCAGTTGATTTGGTTCGATAAATTAATTAAACATGACTACCCAGCTAGTCTCATAGCACTAACTGTTGAGTTCCTGACTTTGTGTGTCCATGGACAAATGAATTAACTTCTCTGCAACTCAGTTTCCTCTTATGTAAAGTGGGGATAATAATACCTACTTTGAAGAGTTTTTGTAAAGATTAAATAGGAAGCTGTTAGTTTGTTTGTAAACTGGAAAGTCCTTAAGAACTGAGTTCATTTTGAGAGACAGTTTCTAGAGTGTAGAGGGTAATTAGAAACTCTCTGCTTTCACACTGAATTTTTTTTTCTTTTGAGGATCTGATTTCTTTTTTGTGATGTCTCAAAGTCAAACATCTTAAGGATTTTGCTGTTGTTGAGTAGTTTCAAAAATTTATTTCTTTTTTGACATTCAGAAAATATTTCTTGAGCACCTGCTATGGGTCAAATGATGTTATAGAAACTGAGAGATGCCAAGATGAATTTGACCTAATTTCTACACTTGAGGGGCTCTCAGTTTAGCCATGCAGACAAACATATAAATTGATAATTATGAGATAATCTGGTAGGTACAATAATAGAGACACATTCAGAGTGCAAAGGGAACACAGAGGAGGAAGGAATTAACTTCCATGTATGTGTCTAAGTATCAACGTAAATTTTTTAATATTAGTTTCATAGCCCTAGAGAGAGAAGCATGTCAATAATTCTCATCTCAATTATAAATGGGTATAAAGGAGATAAGTGATTTGTCCAGGGTCACATACTGAATTACTGTCAGAACTGGGTCTACAGCTCGGGTTTCCTTACTCTATTCCTATTCCTACTCCCTTTGGGATGCTGTGAACCAGAAGTGGAATTAGCTTGAGTCTTTAAAGTCTATTATTCCAGAAACAATAGTTATCTAGCCATCAATTCATAGACTCTTGAATTGGTAAGGATAGCCTACCTTCTTCTGACATACAATGAGCCCGTGATCCTAAGACACCAATGTGCTTCTGCTAGGATTTTGGCAGGGAAAAGTTGAGAAGTGAGCTTAAGCTCTGTTTCCACAAAATTTTGTTAGATTGTGGCAAGCTATATTGTGTTAACCAGCTTCAGTGTTGTTTCACTTATAAAACAATGAAAAATTAAGAAAAAGGCTAACAGATATTATAAAGCCTTTCCCTTAGTGCTATTTAATATATTTTAAGTTAAAGCTTAAATAAGAAACTGACCATACAATAAAATGTAAAACCCTATTGTCTGTGTTTTAAGCATGGACATTATGAAAATTAAGTGATGAATTACTTTCTGTCTAGATTCTCAAAAGTTAATACCCAACTTCATGCTCAACATCTTCATGAAGATGCCCCCCAAAAACCTCCCAAATGTGAACCAAAAGGACCATATACGTTTGCCTTTGGGGGACCACACAACTCCCGACTGTGCAACCCAAATTTTGATGAACACTAACTTTCAATTTCTTAAGCCAGAAATTATAACAAAGTGCTATTGACTAATCTGTGTAATTAGTCTAATCTGACAGGTTGACTAATTTGTCAAGTGTCTTTAAAATTGGTACAATTTCTCTTCTCATCCACTATGCTAGTCTATATCAACTGCATTTTTCTTTTACCTGAATTACTTTCCCAACCACTTAGATACCTTCCTATCCCCAGTTTTATGTGTGTCAACCCATTCTGTATAATGCAGCCTGTATGAGCTTTTTAAAATGCAAATCTGATTGTTTCACTGGCCTTCTTGAAATGGTAAAATTGATCCACATTTCTCTTAGGTAAAATAGAAACTCCTTGCTAGTTACATATTGTTATAGACTTGATGTTTGTTTCCCCTGCCCCAAATTCATGCATTGAAGCCCCAACTCCCTTTCCCCCAAATAAGTAGTGTCTAGCAGTTCCGCCGCAGTAGCTACTGATGATTTATTAGCTTTGTAACAAGGGACATATGACTAACTTCTCTACTTCCCAGCAGAGGAGAACCTTGCAGGCCAGTTTTCATGTTGTTTGACTTCTGTCTAGGAAAATCAAGTACTTTCTATGCTCTCTGGCCATCGTAAACTGTCCTACTTAGAAGATCAGGAAGAATGAAGAACATGATGACACTGTGAGGCTTCAAGATAATATGGACCTTGAGCCTTGGAGTAAATTTTGATTGTTTTGTCCTTCTCTCTGGTCATATAGAGAAGCACAAATGGCATAGGATTGACTTATATCCCCCAGAGGATTTCTGCTTCATAAAAAGAAGAAACAAAGGAGAATAGGACAGTGCTTAGAATTGTTTCTCAGGGTATTCTTGTTGATCCTTCACCCTTGGCATTAACTTTTTTACACAGTCATTACTTTTGTGACTAACTTACAAAGCCTTTCCCATTGTACCTGATTACAGTGGACATCTAAAAGATGGAAAAGATAATAAAGATTACAATTAGAAGATGGAAAAAAAGCCCTGGCTGGCATAGCTCAGTGGATTGAGTGTGGGCTGGGAACCAAAGTGTCTCAGGTTCGATTCCCAGCCAGGGTACATTCCTGGGTTGCAGGCCAGAACCCCCAGCAACCGTGCATTGATGTCTGTGTCTCTCTCTGTCTCTCTCTCTCTCTCTCCCTCCCTTCCCTCTCTAAAAATAAATAAATAAAATCTTAAAAAAAAAGAAAAAAAAGAAGATGGAAAATATATTAACAATGATAATAATTCAGAAATACTCTCAGTTTTTTAGCATCATCATTTCTTTTCTTTGTGGAAAATCCATTGTTTTGAATGACTACTTTTTGTGAAGCATTGAGTTGTATACAAGTTGTATGTATTGAATTATTTATACTCCTGTCTTGTTCTACAAAATTTCTGAGGTGGCTTACAAGAAAAACAATAAAACAGCATAATATAAATAATAAATTAAACAATAAAAACCAGGAAAAGCACAAATTAAAATGGAATGTCAAAACTAGGAGAAAGAAATAGACTGACTACGAATATTCAAACCATAAGGCCCTCTAGTTTCTGCAGTTGGACTGCTGCAGATTTGACCTGGAGCCAAAGTGAAAGGGGGATATGGTTAGTGGCTTAGCTCTTGATGCCCTCAGCAACATCTTTTTGTATGAAAATTTTTTTCTGTAACCTTTCATGCCATTCCCTGCTTTCTTATGTATAATAGAGCAATCTATATTCTCTGTATAAATGCATACATAACCTTTTCTGGATGATTCAGAATCATCACTAAGAATATGTTTTCTTTTAATGTTTATTCAAGGGTTATCAAATATTAGTAGGGTTGTTTGCCCCACACTATCTGATTTCTTGAATTTTCAGCTCAGGTAAGGTGCCTTCCTGACTTTTGTTATTTCTTTTTTGCTTTTTTGCGGGGGGACAGGAAAAAAACAAGCTTGTTAGAATTTTGGGTAAAGAGAGAGTGAAAACGTGCTGAAGGAGGGTCTGAAGGATTCTGTTGTTGTTTGCGTTCATAAAGTTAGGGAATGAGTTTTATGAAATCTAGGTACTCTTTCTTCTGGGTTCTCTGTTATGAGAGCTGAGATAACCAGATAAGAGATGTCTGTACAGATAAGGTATTACCAAAACCAATACGTAAGGACCAAATAATAAGGACCCCTTGCACGTGTGTAGTGGTACACTTTTTAAAGCATTTTTACTCTCATGATCTCATTTGACCCTATAAACTACCAGGCAAAAGAGGTTCAACACATGTTAACTAATTTCACAACAGAGAGATCATCTCAGTGCCCAAGGTTAGAAATTCATAGCTAGATCTAGGACTTGGGTTTCTTGGCTCTTCTTCATAGTTCTTGAAACAATTAATAAACGAATGAAGTTATTGGGAAAGGTTTCCCAGAGCAGTGGAAGCTGAGGTCTTCCCAATGCTGGTTAGATTCATTCATTCATTCCACAAATTTTTATTAAGTACTTACGATATGTCATTTATATTCTAGAACTAGGGAGTAGAGGAGTGGAGCAAACAGGCACAACAGACAGCAATTCCTGCCTTTATGGGCTTACTTTTGAGGTAACATTTGAGGACAAGAGGAAATAAGCCGCGTGTCTGTCTGGCAAGAGAGAGACATGCAAAGAAAGCAAATGATACAAAAGACATAATAGGGGCCACATTTGAGAAGCAGTTAGGGTTCTAACAGGATGAAATGGTACATATCAGGAAAATTCAGTCCTATTCCCTCCCTATGCTCAGAGAGACCATTTACAAAGGTGTAGATAGGGAGTTTCTCTCTAATTTACCCCTGGAAGCATGGGTTATGAACACATGATGTTTAAAGACTAAATCTATTTGTGAGTTTGGGTTCTGCATGGTGGCGGTAGCATGGGAGCCATCACAAACTTGGCCCAGCCCCGTGAGGCCTCCTAAATCATAATGTAATGTCAGCTTTCGGGGCCCTGGGCATTTATCCCATCATGGAATGCCTTTAAATTGCACTTCACCATGGAAAGAAACCCAAGTCTCCTTGGTCACGTCAGAGGAGGACAGACACCTCTCCTGCCCCTCCGTATGGAAGTCATTGTTGCCTTTTCATGGAGAGAAAATTACAGATTGATGGAGCTACATTCTTATAGACACTTGGGTGTAAGAGCATTTACACAAATGTGTGCTTTGGGCATCTCCCCTCCCCACTCAGGAGACGATGTCTTAATTATTTCGACCGAAGCCAGACCATGTTGTGTGCTGTAAACATCTGGTTTATCATTCATCCAGCTGAACTGGTTTATATTTTGTTAGAAGAAAAGGCTTTGGATTAAAGGCATTTAAGTAATTAAACACATGTCAAGACAATTTGGTGATGGGTAAATATAGTCTCTGTTCCATGCACTGTCTGGGGGCTCTGGTTTAGATTTACCTCCGGCTGGAGTACAAGGGATGAAAGCAGAACGCCGGGTGGCGTGGGCCCTGTTCTGGGGGGATCAAAACCAAATGGGTTTTCAGGAGTTCAGGACCATTCCTCTAAGTACCTGTCCCCACAGAGCAGCGTTTCCTTTGAGTTTGGCCTGGAGGGAATAGAGCTGTGGTCCCTGTCACCAAAGGCCACTTGCAGATTTAATGAGTCTCTCTCTGGGAGGCAGACCATAAACTCTGCTTTGATTGACCCTTTGTGTACAGAAAACCAGAGATGTCTCTGAAGCTAAATGCTAGGCCTCAGGTTTGTGTTGTGAGTGTGTGTTTTCAGGTACCAGTCCTGGGCTTGAGCTTGCTGTACTCTGGCCCTTGGCCCCAACTCTATGCATGCAGAGGACCAGTGTTGGCTTGGCTGAATCAGGCTATTGCAGAGAGAGCTGTGACTGGTGCTGAGCAAAGAGGAAGCTCAAACCTTGTTCTTTGGGGACTATAGTTCTAACAGCAATAAGTAGGAAGTACCTGGTGATTTGACAGGACTTAGGGATCAGTGAGGGCATCTCCAGTGAGCTGTGCTTTGAGCCGAGGCCCTGCTTCTCTCTGTGGCCAGAGGGAAAGAAAAAATGCCCCCTATGTGTTCTCCTTCTTCCTGGCACCCTTCTTGGAGTAAAGGAGGAGAGGCTGGGTCTTTCTCTCTGGGTCTAGAGTAGAGAGGAAAGACTATCAGTGTGATCCTGAAGAAGAAAGCTTTGCCATTATGGCCAGATGGATGGTGTGTGATGGAACCAATTAACCCGTTTTTGTTGAAAAGCAAGGAAAAATTTCAGAATTTCAATTTTCAAAGCAGAGACTCTTTTTAAAACAACGTTTGATTATTTTCTTCTTTCAAACAGATTTCCATGCTTGTTTGGGGGTAGAATCTTGGTTTCTGAAGTCTGTGGGTGACCTAAGAGGCCAAAACAATTCCCATTCTTGGGTGAAGTGGATGCATAGTGACTTTTCAACTTGCCTTGCCTCTCCTCATTCCTCTTTCTTTTATGTCCTATTCCCTCCCTCTGCTCAGCAGCCAGTGATTGGGGTTGACCATATGACCCCATCTGAAGAAGAGGAGGTCCATAGCCATGGGAGACAGAGACATGGTCCGTGACAGCTTGTGGGGGCTCTGGTAATCGGGTTAGGATGACATGAATCCTATGGGCTCCAAGGCAAAGAACCATTTGTTGGGCTTCCTGTTAGGAAGTGAACTAATGAAATGGAGTTTAAAGTTTCTTCATCAGCACAGAGTGCCAAAAATTGACATAGTGAGGTAGGTGGGTGCCTGTGATAAATGGGAAGGGTTGTTGAGATAAGTTTAGCTCTCAGGTGGATACTCTTAACAACCATTATTCCTTCTTGTTCCCAGAGGGGAACTAAATGCCATAAATACAAGACAAAGGTGAGAGGAGAGTGCTCTCTGACCTCATGAACCCTGTAGACCTTTGGGAGGCAAAACAGTGAGCAAAAAATGTTGTAGAAGTGAAATGAGCTGCCTGCTTTAGGCATGCACTGCAAAGGAAGCTTTCTTTGAGATGGGGGTAGAGTGCACAGCTTCAGAGCTCCAATGATTTGAAATCTTTCTCAGGATCAGGCAGCAGGACCCAGGAGTTCAGGCTGTCAGCCTAATTCTCTCAGACACTCAGCTACTGTGCTCAGCAAAGCTGAGAATTAGCAGAAGAGTTCAACACCTGTTTAACTTTTCCCATGCAGTTTTGAGACTGTCTTCAGGGAGTATTACTGCTGCTGTGGCAACCATGGGGTGTGAGTGGGCGGGGGGAGATTAGGTGGGGCTGTGCATGGGGTACGGTCTAGTTGGAGCCCTACCCGCCTGGGATGCTTCAGCCTCTATCCATGTTGACAGCCCTTGTGTAGCTTTGAACTACCCCCACCCCCTCCCGACGTGGGACTCCTCCCCTTGATTATTGTAGGGTGGCTTCACATTGCTGTGGTTATGGCTCTTGAACTGATTAATGATGCTCAGAGTGAAATTGTAGTCGTGCGAGTAGGACAAATCTGCAGCTCATTGAGCCTTGAGGCACCCCTCCTCCACCCGTACTCCCATTACCCACCCTGTGATCCCCCCACTCTCCGGAGTTATTTCTGATGTTTTATATTCATGCCAAGGAAGAAGCTTAAAATAAGGAAAAGGACTGGCCCTTTGGTGATGCCGCTGCACCAATCACCCAGCTCTCAACTCATTGGAAAGGGCCACTCCAGCTGTGCACCCACAGTGGCCTCCCAAGGAACTCTGCTTCCACACGGATCCCAGGGCTGGTCTTTCCCATGCCCAGCATCGTAGAACTGAGGCAAATAGATACAAAGTTTGTGAAAAGAGGAGGCTGACAGAGGAGAGAAGATTGTCTGAGAGCCTCTGTGGTCTCTGGGCTTGTAGGTGGGGCCTTGGGTAGGAAGGGGAGGTAGAAAACCATGAATTTTAATGAGGAACTGTCGTTTAGATTCTTTAGCCAAACCTGCCCTGGATCTGGAGCCCTGAAAATGCAGATTTACTTAGAGTGTAGACATCATAAGTGTTTCCCTCCGAAACCAGTTTTCTCCTCTAACTCCTATCTATAGTCTCTCTGGAAAGATTGATTGAGGGCAGGAAATGTGTTTGAGGTGAAGGAAATCATGGTGCACCAGAGATTTGCCCCTCCTCCACCCTTCCATGATTACATGTGCTTCCTGGCATGGAAGGCTCCTCCATACTGGAGTTGGTGAGAAATAATCCCTCCCATCTGGGAGCCAGTGACCCAGGATGGAGTATTCTGAGTTAGACAGGACATACAGACCATTATAGTCTCTGAGTAGAACCATGAATGAAACAAGTAAATAACCATCCCTCCATGCTAAGCAGAAGGCTCTTTGTTGTGAGTATATTACAACAAAGTGAGTTACAGGGACAGAGACATTCATTCAACATGTATTTAATAGGGCCACTATCTGCAAGTGGTGTGAAATACTATTGAGATTAAAAAGTGAACTCCTTGTGTGGTTTTCAAACTTCGTGGTCTCAGGATCCCTTTAGACTTTTAAAAATTATTGAGAGTACCCAAGGGGCTTTTGCTTAGGTGGGTTATACTGATGAATATTTATTATATTAAAAGCTAAAACTGAGAAACTCTGAAAGGACAAGGATGTGCAAACATACATTCCATTAGCGGTCAGGAGGATGGTGTCCTCACGTGTCACAGAACTGCACTGTCTACTCGTGAGAGAATAGGAGTGAGAAAGCAAACAATATCTTTGTACTATTGTAAAAAATGGTTTTGACCTTATGAACCCCTGAAAGGGTCATGGGGGACTCTCTGGGTTTCCCAGACCAAATTTTGAGAACTACAGCCCCACTGCCTCTACCTCAGACAGCTCGTGGTCCACAGACTAGTCATGGACAGGAATAAGCACTGCCCTGTGAAGGAATAGAAAGGTTCCAGAAATGAGATCAGATAAAGTGCTATGGGTTGTTCTGAAATATACTTTCATTGACCACAAATTGTAGTAATTGATATAGTCATTCCTATGCTATCATTGAACATACATTCTCAGCTGATTTTGGTGGCCATGGAGGTATTGGTGGAGCAGGAGAGTGATTGGACTGGAGAGGTCTGAGTGTGTGAGGACAGGAGGAATGCAAAGTTTGGGAAGGCAATCTGATATCAAAACATAACTTTATATGTGGGAAATGAGAAAATATTGCTCTTGCCCTGGCTGGTGTAGCTCAGTGGATTGAGCACGGACCTGTGAAGCAAAAGGTCACAGGTTGATTCCTAGTCAGGGCACATGCATGGGTTGCAGGCCAGGTCTCTAGTGGGGGCCAGATGAGAGGCAACCACACATTGATATTTCTTTCCCTCTCTCCCTCCCTTCTCTTCTCTCCAAAATAAATAAATAAAATATTTTAAAAAGAGAAAATGTTGCTCTTATACCAAGAACTAAAGTTCAACAAAAACACATGTAGACTGGGAGGTCATAGAGGAGAGTGCAGTGATTCCCAGCCAAGAGGTGGGAGAGGGTTGAATATC